>NC_056727.1:129407578-130607578 GCF_019279795.1 Protopterus annectens
ACCTCAGTGTCACTCTTTCGACAGAGGCACAGCAAAATAATGGGTATAGTTCCCCATACTAAAAGGGGTGGCGTAAGCCTGAAGCGATGGAGCTGGGCTTGTAAATGCCCTCAGACAGATATTTCGTATGAACCTATGAACCTATGTTGGCCGTATTATGTATGTATATATATATATATATGTGTGTATATATATGTGTATATATATATATATATATATATATATGTATATATATGTATATAATATATATATATATATGTATATATATATATATATATATATATCTGTATGTATCTCTCTCTATATATATATATATATATATATATATATATATGTGTGTGCTCTTTGGCGCAGTCTATTCTTTGCCAGCCTTCTTTCCCAATCACAAAGCAGAGGAGGCTATTTCAAAATAACTTTCCATTTCGATAGTTAGGCCGTGCATTTAATTTCTGCTATAAGCACCATGACTTCCCCAGGGGATCAGAACCACCTCCTCCAGGGCTTTCATCTACCTCTACAGCGCACCTCAAGTCTACCAGAGGACCTCCTAGAAGCTACTACTGGGTCTCATCTCACAGGCATTTATCATTTGCCAATTTTCTCTAAATACAGAGGATGGCACACTGCAGTCTTAGAACCATTTAGCTAGTCTAATGCTATCTAGTTGCTCCTTCCAACCGTAACCTTTGGAATCTGCAAATGTAATGACTGCAACGGTGGAAACCACAGACAACATAGTACGGTTGTTTTACACTTACCATAAGTGTAGATGGTGGTATTCACTGTTGGGTCTAGTTACCCTCCCTCCAGCCCCTAACTGCTTTTGGTTATACCTCTACTCGCTACTATGCTTAAAAACGCTTTTTGGTGTATTGCTTTTTGTAAGGAGGTATCTTTGTGCTTTTATATTTAATTGCTCCCATTACTGGGGCACCTGACATCTGGGGCCGAAAAACTGATGTAGCCAGCATCGGCTGCATGTTTATGCCCTGACAACCTGGCGTCATGGAAGAAGGACGGCAATAGCGCCGGGGCCGGACTTTGTTAATCAGGCCAACAGGGGCTATCTGCGGCGATAACCCCAAATGTAATGACTGCAACAGTGAATAAACTCGAACGCCCGCATTTTATGGTAAGTGTACACAACAGTATTTTGTCTGCACTGCCCTTTACGAAGCCTCTATAAGCCCAGGGGTATTCACAAGAGGGCCTAATCAGTCATTGCATTTTGCAGGCAAAAGAAATATTCAAATATACCCATACCTGAATGATTGTCTAATTCGAAGCGAAAGCCAGGACATACTTTTGAAACATCGGCGCTGTGCAAAAGGGTGCTGGCATCTGGGTACATAAGCGAAAAGAAATAACACTGGCTGTCATAGATTATATTCCTTGGGCAAGCTTTAATACAAGTTTCAGATGACTCCTCACACCAGAGAAACAAATTCGTTTGACAACCTCGCACCAGACAAGTGGCCACAAAAACCCTGCCATGCCACAAGCCTTTGGGGTTCATGGCCTCCGCCATTCTTCTAATTCCATATGCAAGGCTGCGACGGTGAAACTACAGTGGTATCTAAAAAGCTATGGTGTCAACATTCTCAGAATCTAAAGCAATGATTCCTATCCTTACCCTTTCTAGTTCCTTTGGTGAGCGAGGCCTGCCAACAAAACAGGGACGGCGAACACTACTTCCGCTTAAACCCTAACAGCAGACGCATCAAACTATGTCGCCGGGGGTTTGGGGGCTCTTTCTAACAGGAGGTCATTCAGAACCAAATGGAACCCGATCAAATGCACCTGCATATCAATCAAAAAGAAATGTTAGCTGTACATAATCCTCTGACAGCCTTCAAGGACCACATTCTTCCAGGACAATTAATAGTAAAGACGGACAGCACCTCTGTTATGTGGTACATAAATAAGCAGGGGAGTAGGCATTCTTACCCCCCTCTGTGGGCTAGCCATGGCATTGTGGAACACAGCCTTGAGCTACCAAGTGTATCTACATGCTCAGTTCCTGCCAGCAAAACTAAATACACGCAAGCAGACTAAGCCAGAAACCTCATGGACCTACGGTGAAACTGGACCCAAAGTTTTCAACGTATTGACAAGCAAATGGGAGTTGAGATATAGACCTGTTTGCACTCCACAGAACTATATATATGTAATGTTTAATTATATTATATCTTGGATTCCTTCATAGTTATAGATAGTACTGGTGTGTTTTGTCTAGTGTAGTACTGTTTTTTTTTGGTCTGTATTTACTTAGTCTTCCCATTTTTTGGTACAGTCATGTCTAAGGAAGCTAAGGTTTCTGGATTCAAGAAGTGTGACTCATGCTGTCAGAAAATGTGTCTGACAGATGGGCACACTAGTTACGTTTACTGTTTGGGCGCTGTTCACCTGCAGGACTCTTGTTCTGTTTGCCATGCTTTTAGTCCAAGAGTCATGCAGGAGCGTAAGAACAAACTGATTCTTAGGGGTCTGTTAAAACCCCAGGATTCACCGGCAGAGAGTTCACAGCCAGTGAAATCCCCAAAATCCACTAAGTTGTCTGCTCCACCTTCGGAGCCGACTCCTGTGCAGGATTTACCTTCTAAGTCTGTTCCGGCTGGCACCGACAAGACAACCTCCCCGCCGGCTCCATCGGATGTTTCGGAGCCGTCACGGAGCCACAAGAGGCTGAGGTCCCCTTCCTTAGAGTCGGTGCATTTGGCTCCTTTGTCTCCATTACTTCAAAGTGAGCGTAGCCACAGATCCTCTCACTCCTCTTGATCCTCTAGGCTGTCGGATCACGATCTGGAGAGAGTAGTCAGTAGGTTGCTAAAGTCGCAGGCACTAACTAAATTATTGTCCAGCCCTCCTCAACAGGTATCAGCTCGATGTTCCTCCTCCAACTCCAGTGAGTTCGGAGCCGGAGTTCGTTGGGGTTCGAGTAGTGGAACCTTCGGCTCCGATAACCATATCAACTTCGGTTCTGACGTCGGCTCCGATTACCTCGATGGTCCCTTCCATCGAGGGATCTGGATGCCGAGGCTCCCTCGTCGGCTCCGAGGGGGCGAGTGGCATCAGACCCTTGTCCGACCCCGTTCTCCCTGTCGGAGCATCGGCGCAGGTGAGCTCGGGTCCAACATCGGCCTCAGAGCCGTCCCCCTCGGCGCGGAGAAATATTCCTATTTCTTCGGAACCGGAGCTTTCTCTGCCTCGAGACCGGGATGCCTTTGAGGTCATGCGGAGTGTGCTGTCCCCCGAGTCAGCTCCACTACAGGCCCCACCAGCTCCGTCCCCCGTAATGCCTGTGCCAACCTCTGCTCCTCCTCCATACCCCAAGCGTGGGGAACCAAGGCTCCAGGACACGCCATTAGGTGTATCCTCTTCTTCTGAGGCCTCCCCTGATCACTCAGAGGAGCCCCCTCGGAAGAGAAAGTGCAAGAGGAAGCACATTGACTCCCCTGAGTCTGTCACTTCTGATACAGAATTAGATGAATCAGAAGGGTCCCTGAGATCCCCCTCTGAAGATCTTTCCTTCTCGGACATCCTGGAAATGCTTAGGCAGAGGGGGAACTGGAATCCCCCAGCCCCTACTGAGGATGAGTCTGTATTCCTGGATGCTTTCGGTTCCCGACCTTCCACCTCCTGGGTTTCTCCGCCTTTCGACCCAGTTATGTCCGTAGTGGCTCATAAGGCTTGGTCAACTCCAGACACAGTGGAACCAACTCAGAGGAGACCTAGTAAATTTATTGCAGCCCCCCCCCCCCAGGATAAGCAATTCCTTTTTAAGGGTGTGCCCGTTGATGCCATGGTGGTAGCAGCAGCCACCAAAAAAGAGCTAGCAGAGACCTCATCTGTTCATCCCCCTAACAAGGAGTCTAGGACGATGGACAGGTATGGAAAGCGAATGTTTGCTTCAGCGACCTTCTCCATGAGGTCACTGAACTATCTATGTCATTTTACTCAACTTCAAAGGGATCTCCTTAAAGAGCTTGGAGATACCCTTCAAGATCCTACAGTTGAGGAAGCACAAGCCAAAGTAGCTTCCCAGCTAGCGACGCTTATTTCTATAGTTAACTCCTCCTTGAGGGTAATTTCCTATGCAACCGATGGGGCAGGTAGAGCCACGGGCACGGGTGTAGCCCTTAGCCATGCGTGGATGCAGCTGTGTCACTTTGCGGAACCCTTTCGAGCGTACTTCACCAATACACCCTTTGATGGCGCCTTTCTCTTTGGGCCACAGATGAGACACGTTGACTAGGTGTGAGCAAGAAGGCAAGACTGTCTCTGCCATGGGAGTCCGATTTTCCACTCCCTCTAGACCTTACCCCAAGGGTCGGAAGCGTGGGAAAATGTGGTTCCGTAAATCTCAGGGAGCCTTGCCTGACACACGTAGTGATTTTTCCTCCAGAGGCAAAGGGGGGAAACAATAATAATAGACGCTGCCCTTGTGGTAGAGGTGGTCCCCAGAACCAGGCAACAGAGAATCCTTCTCTGATAAGCCCTTCCAGCATCCCTGAGGGGTTTCCCAGCTGCTCACCTCTGGAGGCAGTCGGGGGAAGACTTTCACTGTACCCAAAAGCCTGGCTAAATTTAACAAAAGACAGATGGGTACGGTCCATTATATCCGGAGGTTACAAAATTCCCTTCCATCAACCCCCCCCCCCCCCCTTACAGTCAAAGAAAATCCTTCCAGATGTGCCACCCAATCTGAAGGAGCAAGCAGTAATAGAAGTTTCAAAACTGCTAGAAAAAAGAGCCATCCAGGAAGTCCCCGTAGACCAGCATGGATCCAGAACTTACTCAAGGCTCTTTTTGGTACCAAAAAAGACAGGGGACTGGAGACCCGATTCTGGATCTCAGTAGACTAAACAAGTCTGTACAAAGAACAAAGTTTCAGATGGTCACGCTACAGTCCATTCTACCCTTTCTGGGTCAGGACAATTGGATGTGCTCGATAGGTCTTCAGGACGCGTATTACCATATCAAGATGGACAGACGCTCCAGGAGATTTCTTTGCTTTCAGGTGGGGACCAGTCATTACCAGTTCAGAGCTCTGCCCTTTGGTCTCACCACAGCCCCCAGGGTGTTCACCAAGTGTATGGCAGTGGTCACAGCTCACCTGAAACGTCAAGGATTCCAGGTGTTTCCATACCTAAATGACTGGCTCCTCACTGCTACCACCAGGCATCAACTCCTACAAGCGTGGGATTATACAATCACATCCTGCACCCAGCTAGGTATTACAATAAATTTCGAAAAATCTGCCTTGTTGCCCTGTCAGTCTATCACTTATATAGGAGCAGACTTAAACACAAGGGATATGTTCGCAAGGTTACCACTAGAAAGAGTGTCCACAGTTTGCCAACAAGTGCAAATTCTAATGCAGAGCAAAAGGATCCAAGTCAGGTATGTCCTTCAAACTCTGGGCTCCATGGCAGCGGCCATTCTTCTAATCCCACTAGCGCACTTCCACATGAGAATTCTTCAGTGGCTTCTTTTCACACAGTGGTCCTTCCAAGAGCTACCCATGTCTCACATGATCCTTATCACGGAGGCATGCAAAAGACACCTTTTTTGGTGGATGGTCTCTCCATTAGTTACTTAGGGAAGACCTTTCATACAAACCCCAGCGGTAGACACAGTGACGACAGACGCCTCCCTGATAGGGTGGGGGGGGGCATTATCTGGGCAGGACAGTCCAAGGCACTTGGCAACCTCACGAGTACCATCTGCATAGAAATGTCCTAGAAATGAGAGCCATGCTCCTAGCGTGGCAAGCTCTTCAAGACTCTCTTCCTTCCGGGACCATTGCAATTCAAACAGACAACATGTCAGTGGTGTGGTACATCAACAAGCAGGGCGGAACCAGATCCTACCCCCTGTGTCGAGAAGCACTCAGACGTTGGCAGTGGGCGATTTCCTCCCAACGTTTTCTGATAGCGACGCACATCCCTGGGAGATCCAACGTCATAGCGGACAGGCTCAGCAGAGCTATCCTCATGCCTCACGAGTGGTCTCTGAATCAGGAAGTTGCAGGTCTTATTTTCCACAAATGGGGGACAACCTTGCTGCGATCTTTTTGCCATCCCCTTCAACAGCAAATGCAGCAACTACTTCTCCCTTGTTCCGCTTCCAGGTCACATACCCAGAGATGCTGTAGTCCACGATTGACCTCAGGGACTTCTTTATGCTTTTCCTCCGTTTCCTCTGATACCGAAACTCATACAGAAAGCAAAATCGTTGGGTTGCAAAATGATCCTCATTGCCCCCTACTGGCCTCGACAGATATGGTTCCCGTTCCAGATGATCTGATTCATCAATCAGGTGGGTTGCATCAGTCCCTCCAAACTCTCCAGCTCACAGCTTGGTTGCTCCACTTCCAACCTTAGCCAGGCTTCCCAGCATTTCCCCAGCTGTACGTGAGATTATCGTCTCCTCTCACAAGTCTGCAACGAGAAAAACTTATGCTAGCAAATGGAAACGTTTTTCTTGTTGGGCGGAGTCTAGGAATGTGGATCCCTTCTCAGCCCCACTCCACAAAATTCTGGAATTCCTGGCACAACTGTTTCACTCCGGGGCCGCTTCCGCTATGATTAGGGTACAATTAGCGGCCATTTCTAATTTTCATATTGGTTGGTCAAATTCTAACATTATGTCTCATAAGCTCCGTAAAGCTTTTTTGAGAGGAATATCTCTTCTTAGACCTCCAGTGAAAGATTCTCCTCCCCCTTGGGACCTTAATTTAGTCCTAACTTCTTTAATTCTGCCCCCTTTTGAACCAGCAGCTTCCTGCTCCATCAAGTTTCTGTCTTAGAAGACACTCATTCTGGTAGCTATCACTTCAGCTAGGTGTGTCTCAGAACTCCAGGCACTATGTGTTTGTTCTCCCTACCTGTTGTTTCACAAGGACAGAGTTGCTCTGAGGACTAATCCTTCGTGTCTTCCTAAAGTCTGCTCAGAAAATAATTTAAACCAATCTATAGATCTCCCTGTGTTCTTCCCAAATCATAGCAACAAGGCAGAGTACAAACTCACCAATTGGACGTTCGTAGACAATTGTGTTTTTACCTGCGCAGAACTAAAGAAATAAGAAAGTCAGACCAATTATTCCTTTTTTATGCCTTAAACAAACAAGGTCTCCCAGTTTCCAAGGTGACCTCATCCAGATGGTTGTCCCACACTATTAGTTTTATTTATCAGTTAAGGAAGAAAGAGATGATGTTCATCGTGTTTCCGTGTTGCAGTCATTACAATAGGGTTATCCTGCTGGCAGGTTACCCGCAGTCGGCCTGAATTCCAAAGTCTAGGTCCGGCGTTGGTTGCTGTCACCTCCTCCCTGACGTCAGTGCGCCAGGGGTGTAAAAGATGCAGCCGACGCCATTTTCTTCAGTCTATCTTGCCGCGTGGTGCCCAAAGCAAAAGCAGTTCGCAAGTGCCGGTCAGCTGACTCCTGAGATTTTCAAGTTCGAATTTCAGATCCGAAGTCTTCATTAAAAGCTAAGTACCCCGTTAGGGAAACTTTTTTCTTGCTCCAGACTGATGTCAGAAAAAGTTAATAATTGTATTTCTTGTGGGAAGCAAATACCTCATAAGGATTTTCATTCTTACTGCATTCCTTACGTAGGCCCTGACCACGACGTTGCTAGTTGTCGGTTTTGTGCTAGATTTAACCAACGCACTATTAAGCGTCTGTACGATTTTACATTTCATTACTTTGGCAGAAGATTTAATTATATAATGCCGTCGGAACAGCCGACTACTGGAGTTTACAAAAAACGCAAAGAAAAAGAGGACGACAGGCATCCGAGGTCCAAAACCGACAACGAGGCTTCTTCTAGGCCAGTCGTCGGTTCTCAGTGAAGTGCTTTCGCAGCCCCTGACAACTGCTACTTTAGAGCCGCAGGCCGATACCGACTCCCACGTGGAGTCAACCAGGGCTACAGAAACTCAAGGTATTGGACCTTCAGAAACCATTCCCTCAGATGGGTCCGGAGCCGCTGAGCAGGCATTGGCTTCTGAGGGTGTTTTCAGGCCTACACAATTATATGTTAAAACTACTTCAGCTTCAAAGGCAAAGACTAAAGCAGCTTTAAAGACAAAGAAAAGTACAGTTGTGTACCTACCATAAATGTAGATGTTCGAGTGTATTCACTGTTGCAGTCATTACACTTGGGTTATCCTGCTTGCAGGCTACCCGCAGTCGGCCTAAATTCCAAAGTCCTGGTCCGGTGTCGGTTGCTGTCACCTCTTCCCTGACGTCAGTGCGCCAGGGGTATATAAGATGCAGCCAATGCCATTTTCTTCAGTTTTTCTTGCCCCAAATGTCAGGTGCCCCCAAGAAGATAGGCAATACATATTGCTTATAAAAAACATACACTAAAATAAACAATACCTTCATCTACAAGCAAATACACCACATAGGTTGTATGGGATAGAGAAGTATAGATAAGTCTCAGCAAAGAAAGGGGGATGGTGGGTGGGTAACCTGGACTGCAACAGTGAATACACTCGAACATCTACATTTATCTTAGGTACACAACTGTACTATGTTCATCGTGTTTCACTGTTGCAGTCATTACACTTGGGTTGAATCCCAAAGCTGAGGTTGGGCGGCTGGGTCTAAATAGGATTAGGAGTGGCTATGAGGCCCTGCAGAACTGCAGTGGCAAAGCTTGCCCTGGATTTAGAGTAAAGAGGTAAGTGATAGTGCTTGGTAAAAGTGTGCACTGAACTCCAGTTTGCAGCCTCCAAAATTTCCTTGGTTGGTACTCCTCTGAGAAAGGCTGCTGATGTGGCTGCTGCCCTGGTAGAATGTGGCCTAATATTCTTAGGCACTGATTTGCCATGCTGTGCATAGCAGAAAGGAATGCAGTGTCCTATCCATTTTGAAATAGCCTTTCCTTGTGATCCTGCAGCATATGCCACAAAAAGTTGCTCAGTCTTTCTGAAAGCTTTTGTTTTGTCCAAGTAGAAGTGTAGCTGCCTGTGTATGTCCAAAGAGTGCAGAAGTCTCTCCCCTTTATTCTGGGGATTTGGATAAAAAGTTGGCAAATGAATGGTTTGGTTAAGAGCCACACTCGATACTACCTTTGGCATAAATGTTGGGTTTGTCCTTAGAGAAACCCTGTCTGGATGAAAAATGATAAAAGGTTCCACTGCCTTAATGCCTGTAACTCTGAGACTCTTCTTGCTGAAGTTATTGCTAGGAGCAGAGCAGTTTTCCATGATAAAAATTTTATCTCAGCTGTATTGGCTGGCTTAAAGGGAGGCTGTGTGAGCTTTTCCAAGAGAAAGTTGAGGTCCCATGTAGGTATCGGTGCTCTCCTTGGGGGTCTTATGTTTTTTGCCCCTCTGAGGTACTGTCTTAGCAGTGGATGTGAGAAAATAGGAGGTTCCGTATTGTAATGAGCTGAAACAGCATAGGCATGGATCTTAATTGATGAGAAGGATAGGCCTTTGTCCAGCATCTCAGTTAGGTATTGTAAAATCTGAGGAATATTTGGAACAAGCGGTTCAAGTCCTTGTGCCTAGTTCCAAGCACAGAATCTCTTCCATTTTTCTGCATAAGATTTCCTGGTGCTGGGCCTCCTGGCTTCCAAAATGACATCCATAACTGCTTTAGAGAGAGTTGTGTCCCGAATGGTTATATTATTCGTCATGCAGCCAGATTTAAGGTTCTGAGTTGGCTGTGCAGGATCTGATTGTTTTGTTGGGTCAGAAGATGAGGAATTTGGGGTAAAGTCCAGGCTGGGCCTTGAGGCAAGCTCATGTTCATCGTGTTACCCTGCTGCAGTCATCACACTTGGGTTATCCTGCCGTCAGGCGGTCCTGCAGTCGGCCTGAATTCCAAAGTCTTGGTCCGGCGTCGGTTGCTGTCACTTCTTCCCTGACATCAGTGCACCAGGGGTGTATAGGAGGCATCCAACGCCATTTTCTTCAGTCTTTCTTGCCGCGCGGTGCCCGAAGCAGAAGCAGTTCGCAAGTGCCGGTCGGCTGACACCTGAGATTTTCGAATAGAGTTTCAGTCCGAAGTCTTCAGTAAAGCTAAGTACCCCATTGGGGAACCTTTTCTTGCCTCAGTCCGATGTCAGAAAAAGTTAACAATTGCATTTCTTGTGGGAAGCAAATACCTCATAACGACTTCCATTCTTATTGTATTCCTTGCCTAGGCCCAGACCACGACGTCACAGGTTGTCGGTTTTGTGCTAGGTTTAATAAACGAACTATCAAACGCCGTTTTGACTTCACACGACATTAGTTGGTAGAAAATTTAATTATATCATGCTGTCGGAGCAGCCGACGACCGGCATGCATAAAAAACGCAAGGATAAGGACAGGCAGCCTAGGAACAAGCCAGACTCTGAGGCCTCTGCTGGGCCTGTCGCCGGTTCTCCGGTTTTCAGTGAGGTGCCTACGCAGCCCCTGATGACCGCAGAATTGGAACCCCAGACAGCTTTGGATTCTCAAGCGGATTGTACTAGGCCATCCCAGCCATCTTCATTAGGCCCTTCCGACACCGGAGAAGGAGATCCCAGTGCAGTAGAAACACCTTTGGTTGCAGAAGGTGTCTTCAGACCGACTACACTCACCATTAAATCTTATGCTAAGCTTAAAACTCCATTAAAACCTAATAAGACTGTACATCAGTCTCCAGTTCAAGGCCCCATGCCTAAGAAACAGATGCTTAAGATGGCTGAAGATTTGATTACCCTAATCAGGGGTTCACATCCACCTCCAGATAAAAGACCAAGACAAGAGGAGGATTTTGTTTCCTCTGACCAGGTTTCAATTTCCACAGACTCTTTTGAGGAACAGGATTACGCTTTTCCCCCTTATGAAGACTCTGATGCTGAAGACTCTATTCCCTCAGCATCTCCCCCTGAAGACTACTCCTTTGGGGAAACTTTACATACCATGAGGGAACATTTCCACTGGGAAGGCCAGGACTACTCTGATTCTAAGAAAAGGCTCCGAGAGTTCCTTTTACTACCCCAGCACAGACCACTTGCTATCCCTCCAGTTTTAGACATTGTGGATGATGTTTACTTGGAGTCTAGTCTAAATCCAGACTCTCTACCTCCTGCTCCAGCCAAACCAGACTGATACTACAGAGTACCTGACTCACACAAATTCCTTTATAAAAGCCATGTGGCTGACCCAGAAACAATTTCCCAGGGTCCCAAAGGGACTAAAGCTTCTATGGCTAAAAATCCTGTGCCCTCTGAAAGGGATTCCAGAGCCCTAGATAGATGGGGAAAGAAGATATACACCTCAGCTACTCTGGCTATGAGAGCATTAAATTGTCAGTTTCACATGCTGAAATATCAGCAATTCCTAATGTCTCAATTAAAACAAAAAATGAGCACACATTCTGAGCAGTCTGAATTCAAGGAAATGCAGGATCTGTTGCATGCAGCTGAACAGGTGGGCAAACATACTTTACAATATGGATTTGATTCATTGGAAGCTTCCTGTAGAGCAGCTGTTACTGGGTCTGTCATACGTAGACATGTTGGTTAAAAGAACCTGATCATGTTAAAGCAAAATTATTGGATGCACCTTTACAGCAGGATGTATTATTTGGTGTCAAAGCAGAAGAGGTTTTAAAGAAAATGGAGGATAAGGCAAAGTCTATGCAGACGGTCAAGGATTTTTTACAGGTACAACCCCCTCGTTTCAGCAGAAATTGGCAAACAAAAAACTGGTCCTTTCCAGCTTCTGACAGATCACAAAGAGGCAAATACAGACGCCCAAGGGGCAGAGGTCAGTCACAAGGCCCTTACAAACCTCACCAGTGGGGTACTGCTACCCAAAAAGGAGGAGAAGACAGGCCCCAAGCTAGCAGAAGACAAACACAATGACTCAACCCTCAAATTACCAAGCAAATCTCTCTTGGCAGCTCCCTTGGGAGGAAAATTAGCACTTTTTGCAGACAACTGGCATGTCATTAGGGTTGCCACCTTTTCAAATGGCCAAAGTGGGACATTTTCGGAATAAACATCAGATTTTACAGGCCGACACATACCCACGGTCAGTACAAAGGATAGAACTTAACTTTTTTGCCTAAATAAAAGCTTATTCTTGTAGCATTTTAGTTGCTTATTCTGTTTCTTATAACATTTAGGTATTTTAGATACAGAATAACTGTTTTATGCAACTATTACATAAAATATAGGAAATAATTTTGTCCTAAAATCTCAGGACATTTGCCATTTTTTTATTTTTTTGTCAGGACACAACTGCCTAAAGAGGGACTGTCCCTCGCAAAGTGGGACAGGTGATAACCCTGCATGTCATCACAAAAGACAAATGGGTCCTAAACATTGTCTCACAAGGATACAGGTTCCACTTTCATACCTTGCCAAGGATAAAAGGAATGCCAAACCTGCCACCAAATCAATGGGCAGAGGCACAAAAACAAATTACAGCTCTCATGGCCATGAGAGTCATTCAACAGGTACCTATACAGGAGCAAGGACAAGGATTTTACTCAAGACTCTTTCTAGTCCCAAGAAAGGACAAAGCATGGAGACCCATTCTGGATCTTTCAACTCTGAGCACCTATCTGCAAGTACCAAAATTCAGGATGCTAACACTACAGCAGCTTCTTCCCATGCTGGGCAAGAATGCTTGGCTAGTAACGTTGGACCACAAGGAGGCATACCTGCATGTCCCCTATCAGACAATATTGCAGAAGATACCTCCACTTCATTGCAGATTCAGCCCATTATCAATTCTCTGCACTGCCCTTTGGCTTATCTACTGCGCCCAGGGTCTTCACAAAATGCCTGGCACCAATAATTGCATACTGCAGACAAAGAGGAATTCAAATATGCCCATACCTGGGCGACTGCCTTATTCAAGCAGAAAGCAAGGACATTCTTTTAAAGCATCTGGCATTTGTCAAACACCTTCTAAGTTGCCTAGGGTACACAGTAAACGAAAAGAAATCAAAACTAGTGCCCTCACAAAACATAATATTCCTGGGTGCCAGCTTGAATACAACGGCCCAGGTGGCTTATCTCACGCCAGACAAGCAACAACAGCTGACTGAATACTTCAAAATAATGGCAACAAAGACCCAACTCCCTGCAAGAAAAATTCGGCAGGCCTTGGGATTCATGGCATCTTGCATACTACTAATACCATTTGCAAAACTGCATATGAGGAAATTACAATGGTATCTGAAAAGCGTATGGACTCAGCACAGCCACAGCTTGGAAACAATGATACCACTCATTCCCTGCCTACAACAGGAGTTTCTATAGTGGGCACAGGCATGTCACCTCAACAAGGGTCAGCCTTGCACCTTACACACAGCCAGGCAAACTATGACAACAGATGAATCGGACTATGCATGGCAGGACAGTGCATTCAGGGCAAATGGACTACACATCAAACGCATCTGCATATCAATCAAAAAAAAATGCTAGCAGTACAGAATGCCCTAACAGCTTTCAAGGATCTCTTACACCCAGGACAACTAATAATAAAGACGGACAAGACCACAGTAATGTGGTACATAAACAAGCAAGGGGGCACACATTCCTTCCCTCTATGCAGGCAAGCAATGACCTTGTGGAACACAGCACTGACCTACCAAGTTCAACTACAAGCACAATTCCTGCCAGGAAAGAAAAACACATTGGCAGACGACCTAAGCAGAAACATCATGGATCCCCACGAGTGGAAACTAGATCCACAAGTATTTGCAATGATAACTCAAAAATGGGGACGCCCAGACATAGATCTGTTTGCCAACCCCCAAAACTACCAACTTCAAAAATTTTGCACAAGGACGTTCCACCCACAAGCTTGGAAAGTGGACGCCCTCTCATTCAGTTGGAAAACATTAACAGTGTATGCCTTTCCTCCACTGCCCCTTCTAGCAAAGGTACTGCTGAAAGCCAGATTAGAGAGGCCACAAATGATACTCATTGCACCAGACTGGCCACGCCAGCACTGGTGTCCAATTCTAAGGAACATGGCACACGGCCCACCATGGATTTTACCACAAATTCCTCACCTGCTCAGCCAGCGAGACAATCAGATTCTACACAGCCAGCTCAAGACTTTAAACCTGGCTGCATGGCAAATTACTTAAACAACCAGCCAACACCTCTATCCAAAGCTGTTATGGATGTCATTCTGGAGGCCAGGAGGCCCAGCACCAGGAAAGCCTATTCAGACAAATGGAAAAGATTTTGTGCCTGGAACCAGGCTAAAGGCCAAAATCCCCTTGATGCAAACATTCCTCAGATTCTATAATATTTAACTGAGATGTTGCACAAAAGACTTTCCTTTTCATCTATTACAATCCACGCCTCAGCAATTTCAGCTCATTACAACACGGATCCTCCTTTATTTTCACATCCACTCCTACAACAGTACCTTAGAGGGGCTAAGAACATAAGACCACCCAGGAGAGCACCAACACCTACTTGGGATCTCAACTTTCTTCTGGAAAGCTTACACTGCCGCCCTTTGAACCAGCTTTTTCTGCTGATTTAAAATTTCTTTCATGGAAGACTGCCCTGCTACTAGCAATAACTTCAGCTAGAAGAGTCTCAGAGCTACAGGCACTAATGGCAGTGGAGCCTTTCCTTATTTTTCATCGACAGAGTCTCTCTACGAACTAACCCTTCCTTTATGCCAAAGGTGGTATCCAGTGTGGCCCTAAACCAAACAATTCATTTGCCCACTTTTTCCCGAAATCCCCAGAACAAAGGAGAAAGACTCCTGCACTCTTTGGACATTCACAGGCAATTACGCTACTACTTGGATAAAACTAAGGCTTTCAGAAAATCTGACCAGCTCTTTGTAACCTATGCTGCAGGATCACAAGGAAAAGCTATCTCAAAACAGACCATTTCAAAATGGATAGGACATTGCATACGTTTCTGCTACACGCATCATGGGAAACCGGTACCTGCTAACATTAGGTCCCACTCCACCAGGGCTACAGCTACATCAGCAGCCTTTCTCAGGGGGGTGCCAACCAAGGATATTCTGGAAGCTGCAACTTGGAGTTCAGTGCACACCTTCATCAAACACTATCACTTACCTTTATATTCTAAGACTAGAGCTGGTTTTGCCACTGCAGTTTTGCAGGGCCTACTAGCTCCTTCTAACCCTGTTTAACTCCACCACCCATCCTTAGCTTTGGGATTCAACCCAAGTGTGATGACTGCAGCAGGATAACACGAACATAGTACAGTTTTGTACCTACCATAAATGTAGATGTTCGAGTGTTCACCCTGCTGCAGTCCAGGTTACCCTCCCTCCATCCCCTCTGAACTAGCTGGACCTACCTATACCTTTCTATCCTATACAACCTCTGTGGTGTATTTGCTTGTGCTTGAAGGTATTGTTTTATTTTTATATGTACATTTTTATATAGCAATAAATATATTGCCTACCTGTTGGGGGCACCTGACATCTGGAGCAAGAAAAACTAAAGAAAATGGCGTCGGATGCCTCCTATACACCCCTGGCGCACTGACGTCAGGGAAGAAGCGACAGCAACCGACGCCGGACCAAGACTTTGGAACTCTGGCTGACTGCGGGACCGCCTGACGGCAAGATAATCCAAGTGTAATGACTGCTGCAGTGAAGACACTCGAACATCTACATCTATGGTAGGTACAAAACTGTACTTTTTATACCCCTGACGACCTGTCGTCAAGGAAGAAGCGACAGCATCCGACACAGAAATCCGAAGACGCTGGTATTCTGGCCGGCTAAGGGCTACCTGCAGGCAGATAACCCAAATGTGATGACTGCAACAGTGAATACACTCGAACATCTACATTTATGGTTAGTATACACAACTGTACTTTTCTGGTCCCCAAAAAAGAAAACTCTTTGGCGTCTTATCCTGGATCTGTCTATCCTCAACACCTTTTTGGTGGTTCCAAAATTCAAAATGTTTACTCTCCAACAGCTGCTTCCTATGCTAGCAACCCTAGGTTTAAAAGAAGCTTATGCAGAAAATACCTACGCTTCAGAGCAGGCTCTATGCACGATCAGTTCTCTGCACTTCCCTTTGGCTTATCTACTGCGCCCAGGGTATTCACAAAGTGCCTAACTCCAGCCATTGCATATTTCAGGCAGAGAGGAAGTCAAATTTACCCATACTTGGACGATTGCTTGATTCAGGCGAACAGTCAGGAATTGCTACTTCAGCACCTGGCATTTGTAAGGAGACTTCTCACTTCACTGGGGTTCACCATCATCGAAAAGAAATCACAACTGGTACCCAGCCAACAGATTGTATTCCTGGGAGCAAGCTTGAACACAACTTCCCAGATGGCATTCCTCCCTCCAGAGAAACAAATTTATTTGACAAACTATTTCAATCTATTGGCTGCCAAAATCCGGCTATCTGCATGAAAAGTACTGCAAGCCCTAGGGTTCATAGCCTCTTGCATTCTACTAATTCCATATGCAAGACTGCATATGAGGAAACTTCAATGGTACCTAAAAAGTCTCTGGTGTCAACATTCTCAGGACCTGGAAATAATGATTCCTATCATTACTTGCCTAAGGACAAAGTTCCTTTTGTGGGCAGAGGCCTGCAACCACAACAAGGGGACTCCTTTCATTCTACCCCCCAAACCCTAACAACAGACGCATCAGACTATGCATGGGGGGCTCACATGGCAGGGCAGTGCATTCAGGGCAAATGGAACCCAAAGCAAATGCAGCAAAATCCCTAAGCAAAAAAAACACTTCAAAACTTTACTAAAAGCGCACCTAAAAACATGCTGGCTATGCCCTTGCAACTCCCCCTCTAATATCACCCACACCTTCCACCCACTACCTTTCTTTCCACCCCACTAACTACCTTGATTATAGCAAGTTCGGATGCTCATAAGCCTAACTACTTAATTATACAGCAGGAACTTCTTAATGTAACAATTGTTAATGTCTGTTATGTACTTCGCAGATGATAAAGATTCTAGTTGTCTACTGATGTACTATGTTCTTCATCTGTAACTATGTTTGTAATTGTTAATTGCTATGTTGATCAAATTGTTAATTGCTGTGTAAATCCAATGTGTAACTACTGTCTGTATATTTCAGCTTTGGAACTTTTCTCCCCAGGCCTCCACTGAAAATGGGCCAACGTCCAGTCGGACACTCCCAGTCAACAAATGTAAATAAATAAATAAATGCACATGCATATCAATCAGAAAGAAATGTTAGCTGTGCAGAATGCTCTGTCAGTCTTCAAGGGCCTTATTCTTCCAGTACAGCTATTGGTAAAGACAGACAACATCACAGTTATGTGATACATAAACAAACAGGGGGGAACCCATTTCTACCCACTCTGCAGACTGGCCATGGCTCTGTGGAACACAGCTTTGAGCAACCAAGTGCACTTACAAGCTTAATTCCTGCCAGGCAAACTAAATTCACTGGCAGATGACTTAAGCAGAAATCTCATTTGATCCACATGAGTGGAAACTGGAACCCAAAATATTCACCTGAGGAACAGGTGGGGGGGCACCAGAGGTGGACCTTTTTGGTTCCCCTCAGAACTATCAATTGAGCAAAATATTGCACGAGAACTCCCCACAGCCACGCTTAGAAAATGGATTCCCTGTCCTTCACCTGGGAAAGCCTCTCAGTCTGTTTGCCTTTCCCCCTCTGCCACTCCTCTCGAAGGTTCTACTGAAAATCAAACAGGACAAGCCAAGGAGAAGCATGATTGCACCAGACTGGCCACGCCAACACTGGTACCCTCTTTTCCACAGTATGACAGTGCTACAACCATGGCACCTGCCTCAGACTCTCCCAGCAGGCAGGCCAGATTCTGCACCCTCAGCTACAGACCCTGAACCTTGCAGCCTGGCTAATCCCCTGAATGCAACATGAGCAAACCTCAGTAAGCAGGTGCTGGATGTCATTCTTAAGGCAAGGAGGCTTAGTACTAGAAAATCCTATTTGGAAAAGTGGAAAAGATATTGATGTTCGTGTTTCACTGTTGCAGTCATTACACTTGGGTTATCCTGCTGGCAGGCTACCCACAGTCGGCCAGAATTCCAAAGTCTAGGTCCGGCTTTCCTTTACATTGTTCGTTGGTTACAGTTGTGCCTTATTCCTCTAATTCATGGTTATCATATACTAGATTACTTAACAGAAATGCTCCGCAAAAGCCTATTCTTCTCTTCAATTAAGATCCATGCCTCTGCCATCTGAGCTCATTATAATACTGAGCCACCCCTCTTCTCTTATCCTCTGGTAAAACAGTTCCTGAGAGGAGCCAAAAATTTCAGACCCCCCCAGGAGAGGTCCCACTCCAGCCGGGTACCTTAACTTTGTATGAGAAAAGCTCACACTTCCCCCCTTTGAACCTGTGGCCACAGCAGAGTTAAAATTCCTGTCATGGAAAACAGCTTTACTTCTAGCCTTCACTTCAGCAAGAAGAGTGTCTGAATTGCAGGCCCTTATGGCAGTGGAACCCTTCATTATCTTCCATGCAGACAAGGTTTTCCTCAGTACTAACCCATCCTTTATGCCCAAGGTGGTGTCTAGTGTGGCTTTAAACCAGTCCATTCATTTGCCAACCTTTTTTCGTAATCCTCAGAATAAAGGGGAAAGGATCCTGCATTCCCTGGACGTGCACAGGCAGTTTAGGTTCTATTTGGACAGGACTAAACTTCTCAGAAAATCTGACCAGCTGCTAGTCAGCTTTGCTGCAGGGGTTGAGGGCAAGGCCATTTCAAAGCAAACCATTTCTAAATGGATAGCACACTGCATCCATTTCTGCTACAAGCACCATGGGAAACCCACCCCACAGAGGATCAGAACTCATTTACTAGGGCTACATCTACCTCTACAGCATTTCTCAGGGGAGTCCCTACCAGAGGCATCCAGGAAGCTGCAACCTGGAGCTCTTTACAGACTTTCACCAAGCACTACCACTTGCCTGTATTTTCTCAACCCAGAGCTGGAGGTGCCACTGCAGTCTTACAGGGCCTGATTGCCAGCCCTAATGCTTCATAACTACCTCCACCCTTCCTTAGCTTTGGGAATCAACCCAAATGTGATGACTGCAACAGTGAAACACGAAAAACATATTACAGTTGTGTACACTTGCCATAAATGTAGATGTTCAAGTGTATTCACTGTTGCAGTGCTGGTTACCCTCCCTCCAGCCCCCCTGACTTCTCTTGATTTCTTTTCTATCCTTTTTGTCTGGCATATCTTATATCATTGGTATTTGTTTTTTGCTGGGGGTATTACATACCATGTAATTGCTTCCTATTTTGGGGGCACCTGACATCTGGGGCAAGAAAAACTGATGTAATGGCGTCGGCTGCATGTTTTATACCCCTGACGTTATGGAAGAAGCGACAGCATCCGATGCAGAAATCCCAAAATTCTGGTATTCATGCCGGCTGAGGATTACCTGCAGGCAGATAACCCAAATGTGGTGACTGCAACAGTGAATACACTCAAACATCTGCATTTATGGTAAGTGTACACATCTGTACTTTGTGCAGGCTGTGTCAAGGGAAGACCCCAAGTGTTTGAGGTGCAAATTTAGAGAAATGTGCAACCCCCTGACTAATGTTACATTAGCGAGGCATTTGCTTTACACAAGGGATCAAAATCAATGAGAAACTTTTGCAGCTTTTATTACTGACCTGAGAAATAAAGCTAAAACGTGTACATTTGGTTACTTAAAAAGAATAAAGGATAGGCTCGCGTGTATTATTAATAATGCTGCTGTGAGAAAGATTTTGGTTCGTGACAGTGATTTAACGCTGAGCAAAGCTATTGAGATTTGTCAAATTCATGAAGTTACAGAAAGGCACACAAGTATGCTTGCAAGTGGTAAGAGCTTGATTTCAGCAAGCCCCAGAGCAAGTGTAGACAGCATGCACCATGTGGCAGGCAGAAGTAGGCCTAAGCATGTGGCAGCTGCTCCCCCTACGAGTTTTCTTAGGAGGTCCGTCAACCTTCCAGCAAGTTCTTAGACAAAGGAGCATGCTTAGTGCCATACAAAGGTGAATCAGCAAAACCCATGTCAAGCTTTATTATTAATTGTCGCAGTTGTGGTGCCAACCATGAATCTAAAAGAGAAAATTGCATAGCATTTGGTCAGCAATGCCATAAATGTAAGAAATGGAACCATTTTCAAAAATTTTGTAAATCAAGTAAGACTCACACTATTATAAAGCAAGGTCATTTGAAAAAGCAAATTGATCAAGTTGGATTGCAGCAGTCTGCTTTCTATGTAGATGATGTATCAGTAATTGGTGAAAAAATTGATGCACTAGATTTATTGGCAAAGAATGAAGTATTTTGTACTGTCCTGATCAATGGTAAATCCACTGAGCTCAAAGTAGACACTGGTTCAAACTGTAATGTTATGTCTGCAGATACTTTTGCTAAGGTGAGAGCTGGCGAACGACTAAATGTGACCAGTTTTGTGAAACTTGTTGCTTATGGAGGTGAAGAAATTCAAACCGAAGGCTCAGTAGTGCTTTCATATTATGTGGCCAAGAACTGTTCTAGCTTATTATTTTATGTAGTTTGAAAACCTGTGCAGTCATTAGTGGGTCTGAGACTGAATCTGCTTTCTTTTACCAAAGAAGTTAATCAGATAACACGTGTCCCAGTTCCAGCTTCACTAACAATATTTTTTCAGTGTGTGCTGATGTTTTCGATGACAAGTTGCCCAAACTTCCAGTTTGTGTATTCTATGAAGTTAGTCCAGTAGTCAGACCAGCAAGAAAAGTTCCGACAGCTGTGCAGCATAAAGTCAAAGCTCAGTTGGACAAAATGGTGCAGCAAGGTTTTATTTGTCGTTACAGAACCTACAAAATGGGTGTCGTCCATGGTAGCAGCTCACAAGAAAGGCTCAAACGAAATCAGAATATGGATTGACCCAAGAGATTTGAACAAAGCTTTAAAAAGACAGCATCATCTTATGCATACAGTCAAAGAAGTCACAGCTCTAATACCGAATGCCACTGCTTTTTCTGTTTTAGATGCAAAAGGTTCATTTTGGCAAGTGATGCTTGATCGCAAATCTTCATTACTGACTACGTTCAGTACCCCATTTTGAAGATGCAGATTTCTTAGGATACCATTGGAATAAATTCTGCAAGTGAAGTCTTTCAGCAGGCAGTGTAGCAAATTTTTTCAGGTTATCCTTATGCCATACATAATCGTAGATGATTTGATGTTCATCGTGTTACACTGCTGCAGTCATTACACTTGGGTTATCCTGCCGTCAGGCGGTTCCCCAGTCAGCCTGAGTTCCAAAGTCTTGGTCCGGCGTCAGTTGCTGTCGCCTCCTCCCTGACATCAGTGCGACAGGGGTATATAAGATGCAGCCAACGCCATTTTCTTCAGTCTTTCTTGCCGCACGGTGCCCGAAGCAAAAGCAGTTTGCAAGTGCTGGTCGACCGACTCCTGAGATTTTCATTCCGAATCCAGAACCAAAGTCTTCTACAAAGCTAAGTACCCCGTTGTACTTTAGTCGGAGGCAATGGTGAAGCTGAGAATGACAAAAATCTTAATAGTTTTAGACAGAGCATGTGAATTGAACTTAAAGCTCAATCCTCTGAAGTGCAGATTCATACTACCAGAAGTTACATATGTAGGTCATTTATTTACTAGCATTGGCTTGAATTCCAGACCTGTCCAAGCAAGCAGCCATTCTTGAGATGCCAGTACCAGATAATGTATAAGCTCTACAACGTTTTCTTACTATGGTTAACTATCTGGGCAAGTTTATACCAGACTTCAGTGAGTTGACAGCACCTTTGCGAGAGCTAATATGCAAGAATAATTACATGGTCATGGTTAGAACACCAGAAACCATTTGAAGATATTAAGCAGAAAATTGCTACTCCACCTACATTAAGATATTATATCAAGAAACCAGTAACTCTTTCTGCGAGATTTCAAAATTTGGTCTTGGCACAGTTATTCAAGAGGGTAGACAAGGAGCTTGTGCATGTAGAACACTTACCCAAACTGAAATGCAATATGCTTAGATTGAGAAACAGCTTTTGGCAATAGTGTTTGCGTGTTCCAAGTTTATGATTATATCTGTGGTCAAGATATTCAGATTGAAACTGATCATCAACCTCTGGTTACTATTTTAAAGAAGCCTATGCATTCAGCTCCAGTGAGATTACAAAGAATGATGCTTATATCGCGAAAGTACAACTTCAAAATGGTCTATACAAAAGGCAAATGTCTTTATCTGGCTGATACCTTATCCAGATCACTGGAACAGCTTGACGCAGAAAATGTTGACTTTGATGTCATGGAAGTGTGTACATTTTTTACAACAAGACTTGATGAGCCGAGAGATCATACAAAGATTGATCCAGTTTTGCAAAAGTTCAACCACTACATTAATGTTGGATGGCCATCAAAAACAGTGTAGTGTACCACCTGAAGTGCATCCCTACTTTCCTTACAGAGATGAGATGTTGATGGAAGATAGCATTATTTACAGAGGTCCTAAAATTGTTGTTCCTGTTCCTTACGACAAGAATGCATCCAAATTTTGCATTGTGGTCACCCAGGTTCCGAAGCTACCAAAAGAAGGGGAGAGGCCTAGTATTTTGGACTTCTCTAGGAAAGACATTGATTGAGTACTTTCTTTTTGTTCCGTATGCAATAGTACCAAACTGTATTTGCAAAAAAGAGCCACTTCAGCTAAGTCAAGTTCCTGAACTACCTTAGTCAGCAGTAGCCACTGACCTATTCGAGTGGCACAATCAGCATTACTTAGTACTGGTAGAGTCTTATTCGAACTGGTTTGAGATTGATTTACTACCTAACAACTTCCACAACTGTTATTACCAAGTTTAAACGTCATTTCTCAGTCCTTGGAAGTCCACAAAAGCTTATCTCTGGCACTGGTACCCAATTTACCAGTCAGTTGTTTCAGAAATTTGCAAGAGAATGGGACTTACATGTTGGTAGTAGTCCAGAATATCCGCAGTCAAATGGACTAGCTGAATGTGCAGTACAGAGTGCAAAGCAATTACTTGAGAAGTCATTGTGACAACAACGATGTGTTTTTGAACTTACTGAATCTCAGAAGCATACCCCTTGACTATATACTTGGCACACCTGGTCAAAGACTTCTATCTAGCAAACCAGAACAGCACTGCTTATCAATTCCAGTTTATTGAGGCCTAAAGCTAAAAGCAGCAAAGCCCAGTTATTCAGAAAGTGTTCTTTCCAGAAGTCCAGCTACGACAAATCGAGTAGATTTCTTTGTCCGTTGATGGAGTGAAAGTGAGGATACAAACGGCGAAAGGTTTCGACCGGATTGGTCAAGTAACAAATGTACGTGAAGAGCAGAGATCCTATCTTGTGAATTCTGAGGGTGTGGAGTACAGGAGGAATCGCAGACATTCACTTACTGTGCCAGAATTATTGTTGCAGCATTGTTCGTGTGATGCAGTCTTTAAATCTCAGAGTGATTCAGACAGTGTTCCAATCACAGAATGTGTCTTGATTCCCACTATCGTTTCTGATGATATTCATAACGTCCCGAAGGTTGAACATTCAGCAGAGACCATCCCAGTTGCTAATCCCAATTCCAGTTTATACGTCACGCGCTTTGGTCATATCTACAGACCCAGTGTGAGATACACAACAACTTGGACATAGGTTTGTGTGTGTGTGTGTGTGTGTGTGTGTGTGTGTGTGTGTATGTATGTATATATATATATATATATATATATATATATCTAGTTTTGTAAAACTGCATGATGGAAAATTATTTTGTATCTGTAGCATGTCAGTCAATATTATCAATGTCATTCCTCATTTAAATGATGTAGAGTAACAGATCTGTGAAGCATTTCTAAGACCTGATCGTGCAATATAAATAGCAGGCACATGCTACCTTCAATGCCATTTTGTGAGTACAGTCAGAGTGTGAACATCTATGTATGTATGAGACAGCTAGTTTGTATATAATAAAGCTTTTTGAACAGAACCCACAATGTTCATCTACCTCATCCTGACTAGACAAGCAAAAGTCTGCAAGTGCTGTCTCTACTGAGCACTATAAATAGTCGAGTAGAACCCTTTCTCCCTTTGAATAGTACCCTAAGACAAGAGATCTTGAAAAACCTCTGGTAAAAAGGGAAGATGTTCCTGAAGAGGATGAAGAATGCCCATAAAAGGAGGACTGGATTTCCACACCATGAAGAACCCTTGACGAATGATCGACAGAACCCAAGAATCCTGGGTTATCTGAAGCCAAACAGGAAGAGAAAGGCGAAGAGAAAGAGGAATATGGCTGGGAAGGGATAGATAGTCACACAGCACCTGGTTTGTCCCGAAAGGAAGGTTTTGCTGTCCCCTAAAATTGAGTAGTCTTAGCAGAAGGACTCTGTTTTGCCCCTCTTCTTACCTTTAGTAAAAGGACGGGATTGCCTACAAACAAAGGCAAGCTTAGCAAGGTACTTTCTCTGAAATTTAGGCACAGGAGAAACAGACGCATGTTTAAGCTCCCGTAAGACCTTACCCTTATCCCAATGGGATTTAAACCAGCAGCAGCTTCCCCAAACAAAAATGTAGAATCCAGAGGAGCATCCATCAACTTAGCTTTTATATCATCAGGTAGAGGTTGAAGCCTAAGCCGAGAATACCTCATCATAACAGAACCAAAAACAGCAGCCTGAGAAGAGGCATCTGCCACATCATAACTACATTTAATAGAATGACTAACGACTTGAGAGGAAGTCCTTAGCAAGGAAAGAATACAAATTTTACCTTCAGAGTGTGGAAAATCAAGAAATAAGTTGACAGGCCAGAGAAGGAAGAACCAACACATACCTAGACGTATTGGTCTGATAATCATCCCAAAAGCTAGGGTAGCAGAAGTGTAAACCTTTTTGCCCATCTTGTCCTCAGTTCTGCTCTGCCCTTGTCTCAAGACAATAACTTGGGAGAAGGAAGCAATTCAGATGGCTTATCAGACGCTACGGACACTTCTGAGGGGTCAGCAGCAGGAAATTTTATGTAAAAAAGAACAATCCTCAGGACCCCTATAGAGCCTATCAGGCTTTTTGAGAGCAGGGTAGAGAGAATCAGGTGCTTGAGTGGGATTGGAGAAAGCATCCAGTAAAGCAGCCAAGACAGGAGGAATAGCCACAGGTTTATGAGAGTCCAGCTGCAACAACTCATAGTACCTCTTATAGATATCAGAGACCTGAGCACAGTCCCACCAAAAAAAAAAAAGAAATTCCTCATCCTAGAGAATGTGTCCCCAAAGGAATTATCCCCCAAAGGAACATCAGGACTAATAGATTCCTCCTCCTCTGACCCATAGTCCAAAGAAGAAGGAATTTGAGTAGAATAAGTTATGGATTCGTCAGCAGAATCAGACTCCTCCGTAGAGGAATCCTGGTCTGTAGGCCTTTAAAGAGGAGTATAGGACCAAGGAGGAGCAGGAACTGAAACCCCACGAGGAGGCTTTAAGGACATGAAGGGAGAAAATAACCCCCGAGTAAAATCATGCCACTCACTTTGTGGATCTCTAGAAGCAGAAGAAACATGTTTAATTTTTTGTTTCTTTTTTAAGGGAGCATCCTGATAAGGCTCAGAGCCAGGATGACAGTCAAGAACCATAGCAGGAACTTCTTCCCAAATAAAAGCTGAGGAATTCCCCTAGGCCCCTCAGAAAAAAATCAACCATGGATCTCCCTGAAGATCTGAGACAGACATCTGCAAAGTCTCTTCGGACATGCTGCCAGCTGGATCCTCACCGGCCTCCAACACAGTCATGGCAGAGGAATCTGACAGCACAGCCAGGCATTCCTCCGGGCTAATAACGACCTCGGGGGAAAACACCTGGCAGAAGTTGGACAGCAAAAGATTCTGGTGGTACCTTTTTCACCTTCTTCTTCCCCGTCAGCTAACTTGCAAGGCCGGAGATTCCTTCAATAGTATCTTTAGCAAGTAGCTTAAGATGCTGGTTCTCAAGATACAAGGAAAGGAAAGAAAGTCTACTGCGAGGGGTTTTTGGAACAAACGCCTGACAAATAGAGTAAGACGTATGGTCATGAGAACCACCTAAGCAAAAAAAAGACACATCTTGGCGGTCTCTATGAGGAATCTGTCTCCCACACTGGCATTTACCTTTTCTGGATGACATTAACCCCAAGGAGCACAAAAAAAAAAAATCCCCAATGGGTCACTTATCTTGCAAAAACAGCAAACAGGTGTAGGAAGTCACTGGAGACTGAAAATGCGTTCAACTGGCAGAAAACTGACCCAGATAAACAGACTGTGTAAAAGATATGTTCAGACTAGCGGCAGAAAAGTTCTGATCTGATGTTCTTAATGTTCATTCATTCCTTACTGAAGGGTGTCTATTCCTTCCTCGGAACCGAGTCGGCCTTATAACAAGCTCGTGCCAGCCAAAAAAACTCTCGAGCTAAGCTTTACCCATAGTGCCCTTCTACCTGTTACCTCAGATCTCATTTGCTGCGTAGATATCAAGACGCGTCAATCCAGCTCTCCGCTAAGTACTGTAACAGTTATCATTTTAAAAACCTTTTTCCACAGTTTTTCTCTCTATTACTTTTGTAATTTGCTTCTCTCTTTAGTCGTTAAACTTTAACCCCTATTCAGTGACTTTTATTACTTTACTTACCAACTTGGTAATCTCGGTACTGTCGTTGGTGCAGGCCTTCCCTCTACCTTCCCTCCGCTTATCTCTGGAGGTAATCTAAATACCATTGTTGATATTCTTTCCTAAAAAGCTTTTCTGTCCATTTTTCCTAATTTATTGATATAGAGTTTGTACTTTGCGTTGTATTTGTTTGTGGTAAATATTTGCTGTAAGTTGTTCTCGTCATGTCTGAAAAGAAAGGGACAACTGGTTTTAAGCAATGCGACCAATGCTGTCGCAAAATGCCTAATTCGGGCACTCATTTGGCTTGTGTCTACTGCCTGGGTGTTCCGCATCTCTCTATTCAACCACCATGTGAAATTTGTAAAGGGTTCAGTTTTCGTACCCTAAATGAGAGAAAAAAATAAGCTGATACTAAAAGACCTTTTAAAAACTCCTTTTTTAGAGGCTATTTCTGGGTCAGAGGGCTCACCCCTCCAAAGAAAGAACACAAAAAAAAGAAGTCACTCCGTTCCTTCTTTGCCTCATTCCAGTGGTAAGTCTTCTGAACCAAAAATCCTTAAATTAGCGCCAGCAACATCGGCACCGGGGCCTCAACCGCTCTCCAGGGTGCCGCCTGATGTTCCTAGACCTCAGTTATCCACTTATGTGCCATCTGCAGCAGCACTTCCTCTGGCACCCGCCACGGTACCGATAATGTCCACTGCACCGACTATGTCTTCAACCCCATCCTATTCGGCACCAACAATAGAATATCCAACAACAGTCACTTCCCCCTCCCTCTACATCTTACTGATCCTGAGACCACAGTGCTGATAGGAGAAACTGTTCCTCGGACCCGATACTCCCTTATGGCAGATCCATTTTTGGGCAGCAGTATAGCCCTTTCTTGGAACGGCCTGAATCTCTGTCAGGGATATCAATCTGCGCCTCCAGGAGCCTCTCGGAATTGGACATGGTGCAACTTGTGGATCAGCTACTGATGGCCAGAGGGATCTCAACACCTTCCAAAACTCCCTTCCCAACCGGAGTTGGCAGTTTTTCTCCACGGACTCCTGCATATTCTCCTCCTTTGACCTCCTTGCAGGTATCGAAGCACCTGACACCTACGACTATTTTGGTTCCACTGGTGGACCTCACCATGGTTCCGGAGCCCACCCTTTGGTCATTGACTCATTCGGAGCCCAGCCATCCTTGGGATCATGACTGGGCTGCCAGCACCGTGACCCCCATACGGCACCAATTCTTTTCTACGGAGCCGTCTACTACAGTTCCGGGAGTCTTGGTGGCACCAAGTCCTCTTGGGGCTCTTTTTTGGGAGTGGGTTCGTCAGAGTGAGGTGTGACCCTAGTTCTGAGGTTGTCCTCAGTTTCGCCTCCCATCCCTCTTCAGGCGAGCTAGCTTTCCAAGTGATGGAGAGGACCCTTGCCTGTGTAGACAAACCTTCGTTATTGGAATACCATATATATCCTCCCTCTGAACCGCAGCTGACACAGTCCACCACATCGGGACATCAAGCACAAGAGCCTCAAAATACCCTACTGCAGGGCACCCTCTCTTTGGAGTCCTCTTCAGGAGCCCTCGTTGAAGAGGTGCCACGTAAGAGATCTTACAAGAGGAAGTATGTGGACTCCCCTGAAGAGTCCCTCAGTGAAGATATGGAGTACAATGAAGGGGAGGGATCCCCACGGTCACCCCCTGAGGATGTCTCCTTCGAAGTCGTACTGAAAATCTTAAAACAGCAGGCAGTCTTGAAGCCCACCAACCCCCTCCTCTGAAGTGTCCGTATTCTTGCAGGTTTTTCGAGCTCAACCCTCTACTTCTTGTGTGACCCTGCCTGCAGACGAACTAGTCCAACTCATCGTGCAGCGTGCATGGAAGAGTCCTGATATCGTTGAACCAATCCCCCGAAGACCAGACAAAATTCAGTCCCCACTGGAAGAAAGTCCACACTGGTCCAAAGGTCTACTGGTAGATGCTATGGTGGTGGTGGTGGCCACTAAGAAAGAGCTCGCCGAGGAGAGCCATACTCTCCACCCCCCAAACAGGAGGTCTTGGGCGATGGACAGGTTAGAGAAGTGAGTGTTTCCCTCATCGACCTTTGCCATTCGGTCCTTTAATTGCTTGGCACACTTTAATAGGCTCCAGAGAGACCTAATCTCGGAACTCTCCAGAAACTTAGCAGGAGCAGTTTCTGATGAGGTATGTGACAAATTTGCCTTACAGCTTGCAACCCTGGAATCTGTTTCCAACTCGTCCATGCGGTTAATCTCTCACACTGTCGAAGGGGCAGCTAGAGCTGTGGGTTCAGGTGTTGTCATGAGACGTCATGCCTGGATGTGCCTTTGTGACTTTGCGGACCCTTTTAAGTCTTCCTTTCTTAACGCTCCAGTGGAAGTTTCTTCCCTGTTTGGCTCGATGAGAGACATTAGCCAGGTTTAAAAAGGGACAGCAAGACCTTGTCTGCCATGGGAGTACATTTTCCACCCCCTAATGATCCTACTCTAGGAATCAGAGGAGTGGAAAGATGTGGCATAAGAAATCCCAGGGTCCTTTCTATGACACGTGGCGAGTTTATCTCCCGAAGCCGAGGGGGTAACTCATCTGGAAGACACCCCTGCAGAGCAGAGGGGGTCCAAGTAACCAAAGGTCCAGAGATTCTTTCCTGAAGCGCAGCCCGATTGCTTTCCTCTGGAAGCAGTAGGGGGACTTTTCTCTCTGCAACACCCTGCCTGGCAAACAATAACGACAGATTCTTAGGTGCAGAGTATAATCTTCAGAGGTTACCACATACCCTTCAATATTTGCCCAAAGCCATTAATGTACATTCCTGACATTCCACCCAGTCAAAGGGAAGCAGCAGCTTAAGAAATATGAAAGCTATTGCAAAAAAGAGTCATCCAAGGGGTCCCACCAGACCAAATAGGATCCAGATTTTACTCAAGGTTCTTTTTAGTGCCAAAAAAGACGGGACTGGAGACCAGTCTTAGACCTCAGCATTCTAAACAAGTTTGTCAACCAAACAAAATTCTGGGTGGTCACAGTTCAGTCTGTCCTACCCTTTCTGGAGAAAGATGTTTGGATGTGCTCAATAGATCTTCAGGATGCGTATTAGTACATAAAAGTGGACAAATGCTCCAGAAGATTTCTTCGCTTCTGGCTGGGAGTACATCATTACCAATTACGGGCGCTGCCCTTTGGACTTTCTACAGTTCCCAGAGTGTTCACCAAATACATGGCAGTGGCAATAGCTCACTTGAGACTGCAAGGATTCCGAGTGTTTCCGTAGTTAGACGATTGGCTCCTGACCGCCCCCACCAGGCATCTAGTGGTTACAGCCTTACATTACACTCTGAAACTAGCAAAATGCCTAGGAATCTCAGTAAACGTGGAGAAATGTAAGTTGACTCCTTCTCAAACCCTAGAATTCATAGCAGCAACTTTCAATGCTCAGTCTTGACTAGTCTCCCTTCCAAGTCACAGATTAGAAAGACTGCGGTCCCAACTCCGGGTGATACTCTCTCAGGACAAAGTTCCAGCTCGGGCTTTCCTTCAGCTTCTAGGATCAATGGCAGCATCAATTACAGCAGTTCCCCCTGGTGAGATTACACATGAGACTTCTTCATTGGGTTCTACTAACACTGTGGTCCCCTGTGAATCACCCTATGTCCTTTCAGAACTGCATAACAAACTGATGCAAGCAAGATTTAACTTGGATGAAGCCAGAAAAAGACCTATGGAGTCACCCTTTCTGTCCATCTCAGCCCAAGGCCATAGTGACCATGGATGCTTCCCTGGTAGGATGGGGGGAACTTCCAGCGAAAGACAGTCCAAGGCACCTGGTCCCCTCTGGAGGCCAATTTGCTTATCAGTGTTATAGAACTGAGGGTGGTGCTTCTAGCATTGCAAGCCTTTCAATTTGCCCTCCCGTCAGAGACAGTTGATATCCAGTTCGACAACATGCCGGTGATTTAGTGTATCAACAAACAAGGGGGAACCAAGTCCTATCTGTTGTGTCGAGAGGCCATGCGAATTTAGCAATGGGAGATGGCTCCCAACCGCTTTCTGATAGCAGTGCACATTCCCGTGGCTTTCAAGCGTGATTGCGGACAAATTGAGCAGATGCATCCTCCTACCTCACAAGTGGTCCCTCAATTCTACCATAACGGCGAAGATCTTCAGCCACTGGGGCCAGCCTTGCTGCATCCCATTCGCCTCTCCAGCAAATCACAAATGCAGCAGCTACTTTGCCTTAATTCCCCCACAGGGGGAGTCCCCAAGGAACATGATTGGCCCACAGGACATTTTTATGCTTTCCCTCCCCTTCCCATGATCCCACAGTTTCTAAAGAAGGCCCTTCGGTTGAGAAGCAGAGTAATCCTCATTGCACCCTACTGGCCCCGACAAGTTTGGTTCCTCTTCCTTTGGCCTTACCTAGTACGCCAACCATAGATTCTGCATCCAACTCCGGAATTACTGTCACATGCGCAGGGGTTTGATACTTCCAAACATATCCAGTCTCAAGCTGACAGCTTGGTTTCTCCATTTCCAGTAATCGCCAGGCAGAATAACCTTACCTGTCCTGTACGTAACATTCTTCGGGCTTCTCACAAACTATCCACCAGGAAAATTTATCTTAGCAAGTGGAAGAAATTCTTTATTTGGTCTCGACAGAAAGGATTAGACCCCTGTTCAGCTCCAGTTAGTGCGGTATTGGATTATTTGTCAAGCCTTCTTCATTCGGGAGCGGCAGCCTCCACTATTCAAGTACATCTGGCTGCTATCTCAAAATTCCACAGTAGATTGCAAGACTCATCCTTAATTTCCCATCGTCTCTGTAAAACCTTCTTGAAAGGGGTTTCGCACATCAATCCACTTTTCAAAGAGCAGATTGATCCTTGGAGTTTAACACTAGTACTGCAGTTCCTGACACAATCACCTTTCGAACCTGCTGCAACTTGTGATATAAAGTTCTTATCCTGGAAATCCCTATCACCTTAGCCAGACGCATTTCCAAGCTTCAAGCCTTGTGCATAAAGCGCCCTTACATGGTCTTTCATAAGGACAGAGTATCACTCCGGACTAACCCTCCTTTCTGCCCAGAGTTATTTCAGAATTGACAGTTAATCAGACAATTGACCTATCAAGTCTTTTTTTTCAAACTTCTCAAATAAAGGAGAGTACTGTCTTCATTTACTGGATGTACATAGACAGTTACGATTTTACCTTGACAGAACTAAATCAGTACGCAAATCTGACCAGTTATTTGTTTCCTTTTCACGGCCAAAATTTTGAAACTCTGTTTCTTAAGGTAACTTTATCTAAGTGGTTGAGAAATTGTATATGCTTTGTCTACCAACATAATAAAACTCCTCTATCGAACAATGTCCAAAGCACACTCAACCAAATCAGTGGCGACTTCTGTTGTTTTTCATTCAAGGGCTTCAGTGGATGATATCTGTGAAGCTGCAACTTGGGCTACCCCTCATACCTTTGTCACTCATTACAAATTGGATTTGGTCTCCAGGGGGAGAGGATCCTTTGGTTCACTGGTACTCCGGAACATTCTTCCATAGGGCCTCTCGGGACATAAAATAGCTAGGGACTCTGTCCCATCAGTAAGGAATGAATGAAGATTAACAACATCAGATAAAGAAGTTATGTTCTTACCATAGCGTTCCATCTGTTTTATCTTCATTCATTTATTACGTCCCACCCTCCTTCCCCCTCCAAGGGCTCCTGAAAGATCGGATTTGGTCCAAATCTCACATTAGGGGACTCGCTCAGAAAAAGCCTTTGTTTTCTTTATCATGGGCAAACTCGATCTAAGGTAACAGGGAGAAGGACACTATGGGTAAAGCTTAGCTCGATAGTTTTTTGGCTGGCACAAGCTTGTTATAAGGCAGACTCTGTTTTGGCGACAGAATCGACACCCATCACTAATGAATGAATGAAAATAAACAACACAGATGGAATGTTATGGTAAGAACATAACTTCTTTTTTTTGGTAAGCCTGAACATTACCTTTATGCCCTGTGTTATGCATGGAATGTATGGTGACGTTCGGCATACCTTTTAAATTCAGATGTCTTTGGAAGACTGGCCAGACATTGGGCTTCCATGTCAGGGAATCCCGTATCATTAAGAATACTGTAGCAGGGAACATAAGGACAGTCTGTTTTGCTAAGTTCTTGCTCAAGTGAATATTCCTCCTGTTGTCAAAAAACTTACTGTGATGGTAAATTACATTTTCTTTGTCTGCATAGTTCAGAATTTTGCTTGATGAAATACACAGTTAAACTATAGATAAGGACCAGAAAGGGTTATTGCCTTTTAGAGTGAATATGATGAATATAGTAATATTATGACAGGTAATACTGGCATGTTAAATACTGAGGGACAACTCTATTGAGCTAAATGTTTTATAGAGCAGTTAACCATGTGAAATTGATGTGATCTGAGCTTCCAGTCAGTCAAAAGTAGTCTAAATACCTAAAAAGGTAATCACAAATACTTTGCTTATTAACGCTTCTGGGTAAGTTTATGGAACAAATTTCACAGATTGTACAGTGAGTGTTGATTAGGAGACTTTTTTTTTTTTTTTTTTTTTTTTTTTTTTTTAAGTAGCAGCTCATGTTCCTATAATGTAGATGAAATTGTGTGCAAAAGTATGTGCTACAGTTAATCTATGAAGAACATGACAATGAGTTGAGGGGTTATGCTGTTTCTTTAGATTCCCTGCTGCAAGATATTAATGTGATAAACTAAGATATTACTTTGTAAAATTCTTAACACAGAAGTGCAGCATTAATTGTGGAATGGGTACATTTCATATTTTCCACAAACACTGGTGGGTGCAGTATTCACTTCCATTGTCCCATTTGTGGCTTAGTACAGCTGTGGAGATGTCAGGGTTTCTTAAAAGCATAACGTTTGTGTGTTTATGTTGGTGGTGTGTTTTTCCTGGAGGTTTGACACCCCATTCAAATGTGGCATTATGAACTGGGAATCCTAGGTGAATAATACTAACTTTAATATGAATACTTGAACAGGACACAGTGGTGTAAGTACTTGTCCTGAGCAGAGAAGCTGAAGAGTTAAGGAAACTCATTGAAAGGAGACACAAGAAGGGTGCACTGAATTGTTCCATGTGCTGCAGAGGTCCTCTCAAGGATAATCTGACATAACAAACGCTCAGATACCGTTTTTGTTTCGCTTGGTCCTTGATGTCACCTGTAGCAGATTGGATGCAATTGTCTTCCTTTATCTTTGAAGACTGCGTAGACATTTATTCTGCATTGCTTTTTAACTGCAAACCGAGCTCGCGTATGAGGCCACATGTTGTTGCCTAGGACTGGCGCATCCAGATTTTTTGATTTCACTGAATTTTTATCACCTTCAGTGGTTATATGAAACGTAACATTGAAAATTATTCTTGATAGCTCCTAAGGTTTGGGTTATCTTCACTACCAGTCAAATTTTTTTCCCCAGAATCTCCCATTTCTGTGATATAGTGAGTTGACATTTTAAGCATGCTTGTACCCATGCCCACCTTTTTATTTTGCAACTTGCACTATTTGGATGTCAGTTTTGGCCATTGTCAGTGAAATTCTTGTCTTTACATGCCCTTTGTATTGGGTGATTGTAGTAAGAAAGTTGCACTCAAGCTTCTTTTGCTGTATTCATTTATTTATTTTGAAATGTTGGACGGACGCTCCTTGTGAGAATACTGGTAGTGGCCTTTTCCCTTAGACAGTATATGTATGTCTGCGTGGTTGCCTTAGACCTTGATTGGAGGACCAGCTGTGGGGGTTCTTTTCTCCTGGAGGTAGGCCTACAGTTTTTGCAACCGCTTGGACTTTTCCAGAATTAGTGATCATCCTTTTTAAAACACATTTATTCAGTTATCATTTTTGACATAAGCAAACTTACATTTCTATAAAAATAATCAAATCATATTAACAAGTTCACATTTATAAACAGCATACATCACTTAAATTGTTAGATATCCTATAGTCTAAGCAGCATTACTTAAAGTATTCAATTTCTGCCTTTTGTTAAACCCCATTCTTCATCTGAAACATTTCTCTGCAAGTAGTTTCTGCAGTTTCCAGTTTTCTGTGTAATTTACTCCTACCCTTTTTTGAAGATCCAACCTCCTGTTTTTTTGTGTCTGTTACAATATTCACTACTTAAAGTATAGTTGGTTTAGATTTTGATTTCCATTTTCTTGTAACTGCTTTTTTGACAGCCACCATAATTAACTAAACAAGACCTTACTGTGTCTAGGCAATTCATATCCTGTATCCCAGCTCAAAAAATAATTTCCTTAGTTACACTCATTTTGCTCACCCAGTATTCTTGACAAAGTACTCTGCAGGGAATTTTTAAAGTCTGCCAACTAAGGAAACTTAATCCTATTTTGATCCTCTGCCTTTGTAGGGATTTGAGGCCAGGGAGAGATGCTCCTTATCTCCCACCCTGGATACTTTCTGGATAATATTTGCTTTATCTTTCTCTTACTTCATCATCCTGGACCTTGATTTGTTTTTATGGGATAATGTAGAGGAGTGACTCCTGAAGTAATTGGTCATGGATTTGGGTACTTGGCTGAGGTTTTATTTCTTGGTAACAGACTGTTAGTTCATTTGGACTGGTGGCCTCAGTTGTGGAGGAGCTGCTGAGATGGCCTGCAGTGGAGTCTGCTACTTGCACTGAAAGATAGAGTATGCAGTGTGTTTGCAGTAGGTGTTATTAGAGTCACCAGTATAAGAGTTTACCAGTAGGGACCTTTGTTAAATGCCTGTGCCAAGGCTGGTATGAACGTCTCATCAGAGGTTTCCTTTGGAGTGTACTGCCGCACAAAGACTCACAGGCCTGCTCAAGTATGCCATCTTACAGTTTCTTGAAGCAGTTTGAGTGCACAGATTTCTCTCCCCGTCTAGCTCCCTGTGAGTTTTGGTGGCCTTGCCAGTAAAATCAAGAGGAGTGATCATTGGAAAAGCCATTTCTCTCTTGCCATGGTTTTGCCAGGTCTTTGTCCTGAAAGTGGGGAATACTCTGGATCTATTCCTTGACAGGTGGGTTTAGTTCCAAAATTGGAAGCGAATCTGCCTACTACAGTCCATGAGGAGCAAAAACTCTCAAGCTTTTTTCCCCTACCCATAATGCTCCTCTCCATTTTACCTCAGACCTCCTTTGCTGCTTCCAGTGTCAGGCGTGTCACCAAATTTCTCGAGCTGGGTACAGTTATATTTTAAAAATTGCCTAGTTACCTATTATAGTCTGCCTTTCTCATTGTTAGTCGCTTATATTAGATTTAAAAACTTTCTACTGTACATTTTCCCTTTTTTGTTCCCTTTTATACCCTTCCCTAAAAATTCTAAAGGATCCCTGATGTTCCATCCAGTCAGAGGAAACAGCAGTTCGAGAAATCAAAAAACTAGAAAAAGAGTCATCCAGCACGTCCCCTCAGTCCAGAAAGAATCCAAAATTTACTCGAGGTTTCTTTTAGTGCCAAAGAAAATGGGCTGGAGACCAATTTTGGATCTCAGTGTTTTGAACAAATCTGTTGGACAGACAAAGTTCCAGATGGTCACAGTTCAGTCCATTCTTCCCTTTTTAGGAAAGGATGATTGGATGTGCTCAGTAGACCTCCAGGACACGTATTACCACATCAAAATGGACAAGCGCTCCAGGAGATTTCTCCGCTTCCAGCTGAGAGCCAGTCACTGTCAATTCAGAGCCCTGCCCTTTAGTCTCACCACAGCCCCCATGGTGTTCAAATGCATGGCAGTGGTAGCTTCTCACTTGAGACTGCATGGACACAGAGTGTTTCCTTATTTAGATGACTGGCTCATCACTGCTCCCACCAACTATCTCTTAAAGAAATCAAGGGACTATGTCCTTCAGACTTGTGCCTACCTTGGAATCACAATAAACCGCGAGAAATCTCATCTGATACCAACACAGAATTTGGAATTTGTAGGAGAAAATAATGAATGCAAGCACTTGCATAGCTTCCCTCCCCTTTCCCCATTTAGAAAAGATCAGATTTGAAGTCAGGAGAATCAGCAGCAGTAAGACAATAGCCGCATGTCTAGTACTGCAGGCTCTAGGTTCCATGACAGCAACCATTGCCTTGGTACCTGTAGCAAGATTCCACATGAGGATTCTGCAGTGGCTTCTGGCATCCCAAGGGTCCATTTTTTATCAGCCGATGTCTCATCATGTTTTAGTGACCAGCCGTTGCAGAAGGGATCTTCTCTGGTGGATTCACTGTATGGATATTCTAGCGGGAAGGCCTTTCATACAACCTCAGCTCCAGGCCATAGTCCCCACGGATGCCTCCCAGATTGGGGGGGGGGGTTCTGGCCAAGACAGTCCAAGGCACATGGTCACTTACAGAGGCCAGTTTGCATACATGTCCTAGAGATGAGGGCAATGCTGTTAGCATTGTAGGCCTTTCAAGCTCTCCATCCTCCAGGGGCATTTGCAAACCAAGTGGACAACATGTCAGTCGTGTAGTACATCAATAGAGAGGGGGAACCAAATGGCAAAAATTCTCATGTTGCGCTCATAATAATCAAATAGACCCTTTCTCAGGCCTCATCACAAAAGTTTGAGTTTTTGACCTTACTTTTTGAACAAGGAGCTTCTGCCTCTACCATCAGGATTCAACTAACGGCTATTTCAAACTTTCACAGTGGGTTACAGGATGCTTCATTAATGTCTCATAAACTTTGCAAGGCTTTCTTGAAGGGAGCCTTGATGTTGAAGCCTCCTTATAAAGATCCATATGTTCCGTGGGATCTGTTTGGTTCTTCAGTATTTGATATATCCCCCTTTTGTGCATGCAGCTACTTGTGAGCTGAAGTACTTGTCTTAGAAAACAACTTTATTAATAGCTATTACCTCTACTAGAAGAATTTCAGAGATTCAGACATTATCTTAAAATCACCATATTTGATTTTTCACCCAGATAGGGTTTCTTTAAGGACCAATCCATCCTTTCTGCCAAAGGTTGTTTTGGAGACTCATATTAATCAGGCTATAAATTTACCAGTTTCTTTCCAAAGTTTTCAAACAAAGGTGACTGCAGTCTACATTTGCTAGACGTACACAGACAATTGCATTTTTGCCTTCATAAAACACAATCTATTAGAAAATCTGATCAACTGTTTATTGCCTTTTCTAGTGCTAGACTAAGTAGACCGGTATCTAAAGATGTTCATCGTGTTACCCTGCTGCAGTCATCACACTTGGGTTATCCTGCCGTCAGGCGGTCCCGCAGTCGGCCCGAATTCCAAAGTCTTGGTCCAGCATCGGTTGCTGTCGCTTCTTCCCTGACGTCAATGTGCCAGGGGTATATAAGAGGCATCCAACGCCATTTTCTTCAGTCTTTCTTGCCGCGCGGTGCCCAAAGCAGAAGCAGTTCGCAATTGCCGGTCGGCCCACACCTGAGATTTTCGATTTGAATTTCAGTCCGAAGTCTTCAATAAAGCTAAGTACCCCATTGGGGAACATTTTCTTGCCTCAGTCTGATGTCAGAAAAAGTTAACAATTGTATTTCTTGTGGGAAGCAAATACCTCATAAGGACTTCCATTCCTATTGTATTCTTTGCCTAGGCCCAGACCACGACATCACAGGTTGTCGGTTTTGTGCTAGGTTTAATAAACGAACTATCAAACGCCGTTTTGACTTCGCACGGCATTACTTTGGTAGGAAATTTAATTATATCATGCCGTCGGAGCAGCCGATGACCGCCATTCTTAAAAAGATGCAAGGATAAGGACAGGCAGCCTAGGAATAAGCCAGACCCCGAGGCCTCAGCTGGGCCTGTCGCCGGTTCTCTGGTTTTCAGTGAGGCGCCTTCGCAGCCCCTGACGACTGCAGAACTGGAACCCCAGACAGCTGTGGATTCCCAACCGGAATCTACTAGGCCGACGCAGCCATCTACCGACACCGGAACAGAACTAGACACCTGTGCAGCGGAAACTCCTTCGGTTGCAGAAGGTGCCTTCAGACCAACTACACTCACCATTAAATCTTATGCTAAGCTTAAAACTCCTTTAAAACCTAAGAAAACTGTTCATCAGTCTACAGTTCAAGGCCCCATGCCTAAGAAACAGATGCTTAAGATGGCTGAAGATTTGATTACCCTTATCAGGGGTTCCCATCCCCCTCCTGATAAAAGACCAAGACAAGAGGAGGATTATGCATCCTCTGACCAGGTTTCTCTCTCCTCAGATTCTTCTGAGGAACAGGATTACTCTTTTCTGCCTTATGAGGATTCTGATGCTGAAGACTCTATTGCCTCAGCATCTCCCCCTGAAGACTACTCCTTTGGGGAAACTTTATATACCATGAGGGAACATTTCCACTGGGAAGGTCAGGATTACTCAGATTCTAAGAAAAGGCTCCGAGAGTTCCTTTTACTACCCCAGCACAGACCGCTTGCTATCCCTCCTGTTTTAGATATTGTGGATGATGTTTACTTGGAGTCTAGTTATATCCAGACTCTCTACCTCCTGCTCCAGCCAAACCCGACAGATACTACAGAGTACCTGACTCACACAAATTCCTCTATAAAAGCCCTGTAGCTGACCCAGAAACAATTTCCCAGGGTCCGAAGGGAGCAAAAGCTTCTATGGCTAAAAATCCTGTGCCCCCTGAAAGGGATTCCAGAGCCCTAGATAGATGGGGAAAGAAAATATACACCTCAGCAACTCTGGCTATGAGAGCATTAAATTGCCAGTTTCACATGTTGAAATATCAACAGTTCCTGATGTCTCAGTTAAAATAAAAAAATGAGCACACATTCACAACAGCCTGAATTCAAGGAAATGCAGGATCTGTTGCATGCAGCTGAACAGGTGGGCAAGCATACTTTACAGTGCGGATTTGATTCATTGGAAGCTTCCTGTAGAGCAGCTGTTACTGACTCTGTCATATGTAGACATGCTTGGTTAAAAGAACAAACCCTCCCTGACCATGTTAAAGCAAAATTATTGGATGCACCTTTACAGGATGTATTATTTGGTGTCAAAGCAGAACAGGTTTTAAAGAAAATGGAGGATAAGGCAAAGTCTATGCAAACGGTCAAGGATTTTTTGCAGGTACAACCCCCTCGTTTCAGCAGAAATTGGCCAACAAAAAACTGGTCCTTTCCAGCTTCAGACAGATCACAGAGGGGCAAATACAGAAGCCCAAGGGGCAGAGGCCAGTCACAGGGCCCTTACAAACCTCGCCAATGGGGTTCTGCTACCCAGAAAGGAGGAGAAGACAGGCCCCAAGCTAGCAGAAGACAAACACAATGACTCTGTCCTCAAACTACCAAGCAAATCTCTCCTGGCAACTCCCTTGGGAGGAAAACTAGCATTTTTTGCAGACAACTGGCACAGCATCACAAAAGACAAATGGGTTCTAAACATTGTCTTTCAAGGATACAGATTCCACTTCCATTCCGTACCAAGGATCAAAGGAATGCCAAACCTGCCACCAAATCAATGGGCAGAGGCACAAAAACAAATTACAGCTCTCATGAACATGAGAGCCATTCAACATGTACCTACGCAGGAGCAAGGACAAGGATTTTACTCAAGACTCTTCCTAGTCCCAAGAAAGGACAGAGCATGGAGACCCATTCTGGATCTTTAAATTCTGAACACCTATCTGCAAGTACCAAATTTCAAGATGCTAACACTACCGCAGCTTCTTCCCATGCTGGGCAAGAATGCTTGGCTAGTCACTTTGGACCTCAAGGAGGCATACCTGCATGTCCCTATCAGACAAAATTGCAGAAGATACCTCCGCTTCATTGCAGGTTCAACGCATTATCAATTCTCTGCACTGCCCTTTGGCCTATCTACTGCGCCCTGGGTCTTCACAAAATACCTGGCACCAGTAATTGCATACTGCAGACAAAGAGGAATTCAAATATACCCTATACCTGGACGACTGCCTTATTCAAGCAGAAAGCAAGGACATTCTTTTAAAGCATCTGGCATTTGTCAAACACCTTCTAAGTTGCCTAGGGTCCACAGTAAACGAAAAGAAATCAAAACTATTGCCCTCACAAAACATAATATTCCTGGGTGCCAGCTTGAATACAACGGCCCAGATGGCTTATCTCACGCCAGACAAGCAACAACAGCTGTTTCAATATTTCAAAATAATGGCAACAAAGACCCAACTCCCTGCAAGAAAAATTCGGCAGGCCTTGGGATTCATGGCATCTTGCATACTACTAATACCATTTGCAAAAATGCATATGAGGAAATTACAGTGGTACCTGAAAAGTGTATGGACTCAGCACAGCCACAGCTTGGAAACGATACCACTCATTCCCTGCCTTCAACAGGAGTTTTCTATGGTGGGCACAGGCATGTCACCTCAACAAGGGTCAGCCTTTCACCTTACCCACAGCCAGGCAAACTATGACAACAGATGCATCGGACTATGCCTGGGGAGCACACATGGCAGGGCAGTGCATTCAGGGAAAATGGACTACAGATCAGAGACACCTGCATATCAATCAAAAAGGAAATGCTAGCAGTGCAGAATGCCTTGACAGCTTTCAAGGACCTTCTACACCCAGGACAACTACTAATAAAGACGGACAATACCACAGTTATGTGGCACATAAACAAGCAAGGGGGCACACATTCCTACCCTCAATGCAAGCAAGCAATGACCTTGTGGAACACTGCACTGTCTTACCAGGTTCAATTACAAGCACAATTCCTGCCAGGAAAGAAAAACACATTGGCAGACGACCTAAGCCGAAACATCATGGATCCATACGAATGGAAACTAGATCCACAAGTATTTGCAATGATGGTTCAAAAATGGGGACGCCCAGACATCGATCTGATTGCAAGCCCCAACAATCACCAACTTTAAAAATTTTGCACAAGGAACTTCCATCCACTAGCTTGGAAAGTGGACGCCCTCTCATTCAGTTGGAAAACATTAACAGTGTATGCCTTCCCTCCACTGCCTCTTCTAGCAAACGTACTGCTGAAAGTCAGATTAGAGAGGCCGCAAATGATACTAGTTGCACCAGACTGGCCATGCCAGCATTGGTATTCAATTTTAAGGAACATGGCCCAGGGCCCACCATGGATTTTGCCACAAATTCCTCAACTGCTCACCCAGCGAGACAATCAGATTCTACACAGCCAGCTCAAGACTTTAAACCTGGCTGCATGGCAAATTACCTCAACAACCAGACAACACCTTTATCCAAAGCTGTTATGGATGTCATTCTGTCGGCCAGGAGGCCCAGCACCAGGAAAACCTATTCAGACAAATGGAAAAGATTTTGCTCCTGGAACCAGGCTAAAGGCCTAAATCCCCTTGATCCAAACATCCCTCAGATTCTACAATTTTTAACTGAGATGTTACACAAAGGACTTTCTTTTCATCTATTAAGATCCACGTCTCAGCAATTTCAGCTCATTACAGCACGGATCCTCCTTTATTTTCACATCCACTCCTAAGACAGTACCTCAGAGGGGCTAAGAACTTAAGACCGCCAAGGAGAGCTCCAACACCTACTTGGGATCTCAACTTTGTTCTGGAAAAGCTTACACTGCCACCCTTTAAACCAGCTTTTTCAGCTGATTTAAAATTTCTTTCATGGAAAACTGCCCTACTACTAGCAGTAACCTCAGCTAGAAGAGTCTCAGAGCTACAGACACTAATGGCAGTGGAACCTTTCCTCTTTTTTCATCAAGACAGAGTCTCTCTACGAACGAATCCTTCCTTTATGCCAAAGGTGGTATCCAGTGTGGCCCTAAACCAAACCATTCACTTGCCCACCTTCTTCCCAAATCCCCAGAACAAAGGAGAAAGACTCCTGCACTCTTTGGACATTTACAGGCAATTACGTTACTACTTGGATAAAACTAAGGCTTTCAGCAAAGCTGACCAGCTCTTTGTAGCCTATGCTACAGGATCACAAGGAAAAGCTATCTCAAAACAGACCATTTCAAAATGGATAGGGCATTGCATACGTTTCTGCTACACACATCATGGGAAACCAGTACCTGCTAACATTAGGTCCCACTCCACCAGGGCTACAGCTACATCAGCAGCCTTTCTCAGGGGAGTGCCAACCAAGGATATTCTGGAAGCTACAACTTGGAGTTCAGTGCACACCTTCACACCTTCACCAAACACTATCACTTACCACTATACTCTAAGACTAGAGCTGGTTTTGCCACTGCAGTTTTGCAGGGCCTACTAGCTTCTTCTAACCCTGTTTGACTCCACCTCCCATCCTTAGCTTTGGGATTCAACCCAAGTGTGATGACTGCAGCAGGGTAACACGATGAACATAGTACAGTTTTGTACCTACCATAAATGTAGATGTTCGAGTGTTCACCCTGCTGCAGTCCATGATGTTATGTGATCCTATCTCGCCTACATTCTGACTGATGGGTTCGGAGCCGATCCCTCGGCTCCGACTCGGCACGCTTATGCCAAAGAGCGAAGTCTCTTATTGGCTGAGCTTACTATATCCCAGGATGCACCACTACCAGTCCCCCAGATCTCGTTTGCCGCTAACAAGCAAAGAAGTGGTCTCGAGCTTGGCTGAGCTAAGTAGGGTTTTTTCTCTTACTTTCCTGTCAGGAATTCCTTTAAAATTCAACAAAAAGCTGTTTTAACAGCTATATCGTATTTTTGTGTATGATTGAAGTGTTTTCTGTGGAAAAACTTGTGTAGTGATTGCGTTTGTCTGACTGGAGGTTACTTTTGGGTTGAAGGGCCTTCCCTTGTCAGCCGTTGTCTGTCAAGTTCCTTTTTATTTTAAAGGTTCTTGTATTCCTTGGTCATACCCTTCTATTTGTGACAGTTCTTGATTCAAAGAAAAGAATTTCTCTGTGAAACTTAGTGTGTCTTATTTTTTACTGGTTATACTCTGATTTGGTTGCCATTATGTCACAGGCTCCTAGGCCTTCAGGGTTTAAAAAGTGCACTAAGTGCAGTTTTAAAATGTCGATCACTCTCTCTGTGTGTACTGTTTGGGCGCCAAACATTTGCAGGAGTCCTGTAGCGTCTGTCACGCTTTTTCCTCGAGGGTCCTCCAAGAGAGGAAAAATAAGCTTATTCTAAAAGGCCTTATTAAACCATCATTTGAAGAGGCATTAGCTTCCTCTCCTTCTCCTGCTAAAGAAAGGCGGCTCCGACCAGTCCGTCGGAACCGACCGCCAAAAAACATAGGCAGGCTTCTCCTTCGGCTCCACGGACTTCGGAGCCGAGGGCGGAACGGTCTGCCTCGATGCCTCCAGCCTCGATTCCTCTGGGTTCGGAGCCGTCGTCTGGGGCATCGAGAGGCGGGTCATCTTCATCGGCTCCACTGATCTCGGAGCCGATGAAGGTTGTCTGCTCAGACACTTCCTCCTCGGCGCCGAAGCCCTCTTCGGCACCGATGGAAATAGGTTTGGACATTCCTTCGCCAATTGTAGAGTCGATTCGAGCCGGTCCCCTAGTCCCTTGGAGCTGTTGGAGAGGCCTACTCGGACCCATTCGGTCTCTTCCAGGTCATCAAGGATGTCAGATTCGGACATAGACAGGGTGCTCCAAAGACTGTTCCAGTCCCCAGTCTTTCAGAAATTTGTTTGGCTCCGACCCAATTGGCTTGGAGCCGATAGCCCACTCCATTGCCATTCCTCCTCCGACCGCTTCGGCTCCGGAGCAGGCGCTGATGGAGCCAGTGGAGATCCTAGGGTCGGCTCCGACCCTTACTCCAACCCCGCCTCGGGTCCGAGTTGCACACGGACTTCTTCGGCGGACCGGGGTGACGTTTGGGACCAATGCTGTCGGTTCCGAGCCTCCCTCTCGGTGCCGCCGCTGGACTTCCGTCCGCTATCATGGCTCGGGACCGGACCCTCCCAGGATTCTGGGGTCCGGCTTTCAGAGCTATGAGGAGTGCCTTGGCCAAGTCTTCTTGCCATCTCTACGGCTTTACCGGCACCTTCCTGGGCATGGAGACTGGGTCTTTGGCAGTTCCCCTGTCTCTAGGCAGCGGAGCCCGGGCCTGAGGTTACCCCTACTGGGGTTCCTCCTCTTGAGGGTCTTCGGAGTTGTCTTCGGAGGAGCCCCAAGGAAGAGATCGTGCAAGAGGAAGCACGTGGACTCCCCGATGAGTCTCTTACATCGGACACTGATCTTGATGATGCGGAGGGGTCCCCTAAGTCGTCCTCGGATGATGTCTCATTTGCAGACATTCTAGAGATCCTTAAGAAACGAGGCGGCTGGAATTCCAAACCCCCCTCCGCTGATGAGTCGGTGTTCCTCAAGGCCTTCGGGGCTCAGCCCTCCGCCTCCTGGGTGTCTCCGCCCTTCGACGAGCTCCTGGATTTGGTTTGTCTGAGGGCGTGGGAACATCCAGATACTGTGGAACCAGTGCCTTCTCGCCCTAACAAATTTTTGTCTGCCCCACCCGAGAAGGAGTTCTTAACCAAAGGCGTGGCTGTAGATGCCATGGTGGTGGCATCTGCTACCCAGCAGGACGTGGCTGAGGCTTCAACGTCCGTCCATCCTCCTAATAAGGAGTCTAGGAGCATGGACCGCACGGGAAGCGCACCCTGACTTCAGCGGCCTTTACTCTGAGGTCCCTGAATTATTTGGCACATTTCACCAGACTACAGAGGGATCTGGTCAAGGAGCTCTCAGACTCCCTCTCAGGCAACCTACCTGAGCAGCTAGCCCAGTCGGTTAGCTCTCAGTTGGCTATCCTTACCTCGATTTCTAACTCGTCCATGAGGCTCATTTCATATGCGGCCGAAGGGGCGGGCAGAGCGCAGGCACAGGCGTGGCTCACGGAGACAAGCCTGGCTCCGTTTGTGTCATTTCGCGGAGGCCTTCAAGTCTTCCTTTGCCGATGCTCCCTTTGATGGGTCCTCTTTGTTTGGACCCAAGGTAAAGGACACTCTTACCCGCTGTGAGCAGGAGGGAAAGACTTTATCTGCTGTAGGAGCACGTTATTCCACTCCCTTTCGGCCTTATCCCAAGGCTAAAAGAGGAGGGAAGATGTGGTTCCGCAAATCACAGAAATTCTTTCCCCAACAGCAGGAAGATTCCCCTTCCAGAGGCAGAGGACGGGGAAATTTTTCTGGGAGACGCCGTCCCAGAGGCGGCAGAGGCCCCCGCAACACTGGAGACCGCGAGTCCTTTCGTGGCTCTTCAGCCTCCCACACTCCATGAGGGATTGCCCGGCTGTGCTGCTCCGGAGCCAGTCGGGTGCCGTTTTGCCAAGCATTTAAAAGCCTGGGAGGCTATTACTCAGGGCAGATGGGTGCTTCGGATTATTGCCGGAGGTTACACCATTCCCTTCACACACTCACCCCCACCGTCCAAAAAAATCCCGGACCCACCACCCAGTCAAAGGGAAATTGCAGCCGTAGAAGCCTCAAAGCTGCTAGAAAAAGGAGTCATCCAACCAGTCCCCACAGACCAGATCGGATCCGGAAATTACTCAAGGTTCTTTTTAGTGCCAAAAAAGACAGGGGACCTGAGACCCATTTTGGATCTCAGCAAACTAAACCAGTCCGTCATGAAGTCCAAGTTCCGAATGGTCACTTTACAATCCATTCTCCCATTGTTGGAGAAAGATGTTTGGATGTGCTCCATAGATCTCAAGGACGCCTATTATCACATACCGATACATCAGGCGTCCAGGAGGTATCTGCGCTTCAGCCTGGGAGACAGTCATTTCCAATTTTGTGCACTGCCCTTTGGTCTCACCACAGCCCCCAGGGTGTTCACCAAGTGTTTGGCAGTAGTGACTGCTCACCTGAGGAGTCTCGGATTCCAAGTGTTTCCCTATCTGGACGACTGGCTCCTGACTGCCTCCACCAGGCATCTACTACTAGAGAAACTACAAGCCACCATCTCCCTGGGTGCTTCCCTGGGAATTACATTCAACTGGTCAAAGTCTGTCTTGCTGCCTTCTCAGCGCATAAGATTCATAGGAGCAGAGATAGACTCAAAATTAATGCGAATCTTCCTTCCTACCGAAAGGATACAAACATTACAAGGTCAAGTCCGAGCCCTGCTTCTAAGATCCAAAGCCCCAGCCAGGATGGTCCTGCAACTTTTAGGTTCAATGTCTGCCACGGTTCTCCTAGTTCCTATGGCAAGATTGCACATGAGGATTCTTCAGTGGCTGTTATCGACACAATGGTCTTTTCAGGATCTCCCCCTCAATCATCACATACTGATTACAGAAACGTGCAAACGGGACCTCCGCTGGTGGCTTCTGCCATCCAATCTGAATCAGGGAAGACCTTGTGTTATACCCCCTCCGGTGGCCACCTTGACAACGGATGCCTCCCAGACGAGGTGGGGGGGGCATTGTCTGGGCAGGTCAGTTCAGGGTTCTTGGCTTCCAAACGAAACATTTCTCCATATCAATGTGTTGGAAATGAGGGCTGTACTTCTGTCCCTACAAGCCCTCCACAAGTTTCTCCCTCAAGGCATCATCGCTATCCACACAGACAACATGTCGGTGGTCTGGTATCTAAACAAACAAGGAGGGACCAGATCTTACCCCATTTGCAGAGAGGCCATGAGGGTGTGGGAATGGGCAGTGGCTACCAACCGCTTCCTGGTAGCGACCCACATTCCAGGAAAATCCAATGTACTGGCAGACAGACTGAGCAGGACTATTCTCTCTCCTCACGAGTGGTCCCTGAACGAAACAGTAGCAGCTCAGATTTTCAAGAGATGGGGGATTCCGTGCTGCGACCTGTTTGCAACACCACAAAACACGAAGTGCAAAAGGTTCTTTTCCTTGACCCCGCGTCAAGGGGAGGCAGCTACGGATGCTCTAGTCCAACCTTGGCCAACAGGACTGCTTTATGCTTTCCCTCCGGTTCCACTCCTCCCCAAAGTCATCCAGAAAGCTTCCCAATTGGGGTCCACAATGATTCTAATTGCTCCACTGGCCTCGTCAGGTATGGTTCCCCTACCTACAGAAATATACTCTGGGCGGTCCTTGGCTCTTGGATCTAACTCCAGACCTTCTGGTTCATCAGTCGGGACAACAGCACCAGTCCCTTCACACTTTGAAATTAACAGCTTGGCTCCTCCACTTCCGACTTTAGTCAGAAATCACACCTTGGACCCGGAAGTTATTCACATTTTATCTTCAGCCCACAAACCCACCACCAAGAAATTGTATCACAGTAAGTGGAAGAGGTTTGCTATCTGGGCTCAACTCAGAGGCTTAGACCCTATTACTGCCCGATACCAGAGGTCTTGAAATTTTTAACATCCTTGTTTAATCAAGGATCTTCAGTCTCTACTATTAAAGTCCAACTAGCAGCTATCTCCAAATTTCACGAATCCATAGACCCACCGTTGATGAGCAGCAGATTATGTAAAACTTTCATGAAAGGTGCTCTGCTTTTAAGACCCCCAGTTTTTCATCCTGCGCCTCCGTGGGATCTTGATTTGGTACTTCGTGCCTTAACATCTTCCCCTTTTGAACCGGCTGCTACATGTGAGTTGAAATATCTGTCTTGGAAAACTGCCTTCTTAATTGCAATTACCTCTGCAAGAAGAGTTTCAGAACTTCAAGCCCTATCTATCAAACCACCGTACTTGATTTTTCACAAGAATAGAGTATCACTTAGGCCTAATCTATCCTTTGTTCCAAAAGTTTGTTCTAATCTCTGCCTCCAACAATCTCTAGAGCCACCAGTTTTCTTTCCAAAATTTTCAAACAAAGCGGAATACATCTTGCATACATTGGATGTTCACAGGCAATTGCGCTTCTATCTAGACAGGACTCAACAAATTTGAAAAACAGATCAATTGTTTGTGTCCTTTTCAGATAATAAACTGGGTAAAACCATCACTAAAGCTACTATTGCCAAATGGATTAGAGATTGCATAACTCAGGCTTATTCCTCTTCAAATAAGCAACTTACAACATCTGTCAAAGCTCACTCTACTAGAGCTATGGCTACCTCTATTGCATTTCATTCCAAGCTCGCTATTTCTGATATTTGTGCTGCGGCTACTTGGTCCAACCCGCACACTTTCATTTCCCACTATAAATTGGATGTGGCATCTAAAGGGCGAGCATCATTTGGTTCCACAGTACTCAGGAGTGTTTTCCAGTGAGCCACCCAGGATTTAGGTGCTAGGGACGCTGTCCCATCAGTCAGAATGTAGGCGAGATAGGATCACATAACATCTTTTAGTTATGTACTCACCATAACTTCAGATGTTTGGGATCCATCTCGCCTACATTCCTAATACCCACCCTCCTTCCCCCTACCTTGGAGATCAGAAGAGATTGAACGGTTTGAGTTCTACTGTTTTTATCTTGTATCATCTGTCGATGTTATATAAGCAGTGCATGCGTGTGTGCATGTATGCGGACAAACTAGATCTGGGGGACTGGTAGTGGTGCATCCTGGGATATAGTAAGCTCAGCCAATAAGAGACTTCGCTCTTTGGCATAAGCGTGCCGAGTCGGAGCCGCGGGATCGGCTCCGAACCCATCAGTCAGAATGTAGGTGAGATGGATCCCAAACATCTGAAGTTATGGTGAGTACATAACTAAAAGTTATCCTCCCTCCATCCCCTCTGAACTAGCTGAACTTATCTCTACCACTTTATTCTGTTCTACCTCTGTGGTGTATTTGCTTGTGCATAATATATATATATATATATATATAATGTTAAGTTGTCTATCTCGCCTTCATTCTTGCTGGATGGGTTCGGAGCCGACCTCGGCTCCGACTCGGCCACTCTAAAAGCTCGAGAGTTGGTTCCACCGGCTCGAGGCTCCCCTTATATCCCACAATGCTAGGCGAGAGTTACCTCAGATCTCGTTTGCCGCTACAGCGATCGAGGTGTTGGTTTTCTACCGGCTTCTTGGTAAGTAAACTTTCAGTAAGTTAGGATACTTAAACCCCTTTATTTTTAATTTTAACTACATTTTCCCTTAGTTTAGTGGAATTCTAACCCTTTTTTTCATAAAATCCCGTTTCTTTCCACAAGAACTTAAAAGTTCTCCCTCGGGGCTTCAGGCCTTTCCCCCATTCCCTAGTGGTGTGTGTGTGTTGCTTCTCTTAATTAAAACTTTTGATAGTTGTTTTATTTTTGAGTTTTAAAAATTAAGATAAAGTGTAATCAGTGTGTCTGACTGAGTGTGTGTGGTTACACTTTCTTGTTCTAGGATGTCTAAAGACACAAAGGTCTCAGGCTTCAAGAAGTGTGATGCGTGCTGTCAGAAAATGTCTCTTGACAGACGGTCACACTTCTTGTGTCTACTGCCTGGGGCCTTTGCACCTGCAGGACTCCTGTGCTGTATGCCACGGCTTCAGTCCCAGGGTCCTGCAGGAAAGAAAGAACAAGTTGATCCTAAGGGGTCTACTTAAGCCTGAGGATTCCCTTTCTGTCTCTGGGAAGCCCTCCAAGGCTTCTAGGTCCTCGGCTCCAGCTACTGAGCCGAGACCTAAGGCTACTAAACCTACGTCTGCATCGGCTCGCTGGAGCCGATGAGTCTACAGCTTCTGTGGTTCCTCGGCTCCGGCTGGAGCCGAGGTATTAGAATCTTGTCGGCTCCGACCAGACCTTCGGAGCCGACATCTAGGAAGAGATCTAGGTCACCATCCCTTGGCTCCGTTCATTCGGCTCCAGCATCTCCTCTGCTGTCTGAACGGAGCCATAAATCTCACTCCTTTAGGTCATCGAGGCTGTCGGATCATGACCTTCAGAGGGTAGTGAGTCGACTTCTTAAGTCCGAGGCACTGGCCCAAATGCTTCAGAGCCCGACTCATCAGTCGATGCCTGCCCCTGTCCATCAATATGTTCCTCCTCCGACTCCGTTGAGCTCGGAGCCGGGCGTTCAGAACCGAGACTGTGGTAGCGTCGGAGCCGATACAGATGTCTTCGGCTCCGTCGTCGGCTCGATTTTTCTTCGAAGAATCTCGGCGGACTTCCCTCGCCGGCTCCGAGGGGGTGAGTGGCATCGGACCCTTGTCCGACCCCGCTCTTCCTCTCGAGCTTCGGCGCTGGTGAGTTCGGCTCCGACATCGCCTCGAGCCATCACTGTCGGTGCCGAGGAGGTTCTCAGCTTCGGAGCGGGACCTCTGGCTCTGCCTGACAGGGGTGCGTTCGAGGTCATGCGGAGTGTGTTAGAGCCTGGCTCTACTCCACAGTCGGCTCCGCCCCTCCTCACGGTGCCTCAGGTCAAGTCGACTCACTCCCTCATCCCGGACCGCAGAGAGCCAGCTTCTCAGGAACCCCTGTGGGGATCTCATCCTCTTCGAGGCCTCTCCTGATTTGGCAGAAGAGCCCCCTCGGAAGAGGAAGTGTAAGAGGAAACACATTGACTCACCTGAGTCCATCACATCTGACACAGATTTAGAGGATTCCGAGGATCCCCGTTCCCCTTCTGAAGATGTCTCTTGCAGACATTCTAGAAATCCTCAAACAGAGGGGAAATTGGCCAGCCCTCAACCCTTCGGAGGATGAATCTGTGTACCTTGAGGCGTTTGGCTCTCGTCCTTCCACCTCCTGGGTGGCTTCCTTGACCCCCTCATGCAGGTGGTAGCTAAAAGGCATGGACGGCTCCTGATTCAGTGGACCCCACTCCCAGGAGACCCTCAAAATTCATAACGGCACCAGCAGACAAACAGTTCTTGACAAAAGGAGTTTCTGTGGATGCTATGGTGGTTGCTGCTGCCACTAAGAAGGAACTAGCTGATCCTTCAGTACCTGTCCATCCACCTAACAAGGAGTCTAGGTCCATGGACAGGTACGGGAAGCGGATGTTCTCGTCAGCGACATTTGCTATGCGTTCGCTGAACTACCTGTGCCATTTTACTCGTCTTCAAAGGGACTTGATTAAAGAAGCGAGTGACATGTTAAAGGACCCTACAGCTGCGGGTTTTCAAGATAAGATGAACACTCAGCTGGCTACCCTGAACTCCATGCGCCTCCTTTCTTATGCGGCTGATGGAGCGAGCAGGGCCGCAGGGACAGGTGTGGCCTTACGTAGGCATGCCTGGATGCGGCTATGCAATTTTGCGGACCCCTTCAAGACGTCTTTCACTAATTCCCCGTTCGATGGATCATCTCTCTTTGGTCCTCAAGTGAAAGAATCCTTGACTAGGTGCGAGACTGATGGCAAGACTCTTTCTGCCGTCGGAGTCCGTTTTTCTACTCCTTCTAGGCCTTACCCCAAAGGTCAGAAAAGTTGGAAAATGTGGTTCCGTAAACAATCTCAAGGGACTTCGCCTGACGCACAGAGTCGGTTCCCCGCCAGAGGCAGAGGCGGGAATAATAATGGTAGACGTCGCCGTCGAGGCAGGGGGGCTCCGCAGAACCAGGGCAATCGAGAAGCTTTCTCTGATAAGCCCTTTCAGCATCCCTGAGGTGTTGCCCGACTGCCCACCTTCGGAGGCAGTCGGGGGAAGATTGTCACTGTACCCAGAAGCCTGGCTATCCCTGACTCAAGAGAAATGGGTACAGTCTGTCATTTCCGAAGGCTATTCTATTCCCTTTCTTCGCATTCCAAACCAATCAAAAAAATCCCTTCCAGATGTTCCACCCTCTCAAAGGGATCTAGCGGTTTTGGAAATTTCAAAGCTGCTTGCGAAAAGAGCAATTCAGCCAGTTCCAGCAGACCAGCAAGGATCCGGAATCTACTCAAGGTTCTTTTTAGTTCCAAAGAAAACAGGGAACTGGAGACCAATTTTGGATCTCAGTATCTTGAACAGATCAGTCAAGAAAACAAGATTTCGGATGGTCACGCTGCAGTCCATCCTTCCCCTATTGGGAAAAGGAAACTGGATGTGCTCTATAGACCTTCAGGATGCGTACTATCACATAAAAATGAACAGACGCTCCAGAAGATTCCTCCGCTTCAGGCTGGGAACCAGTCATTTTCAATTCAGGGCCCTGCCCTTTGGTCTCACCACTGCCCCGGTGTTTACCAAATGCATGGCAGTGGTAGCTTCTCACCTGAGACGACAAGGATTCCAGGTGTTTCCATATTTGGACGACTGGCTCCTCACAGCTCCCACCAAGCATCTCCTTCTGATGGCCAGGGATTACACTTTTCGCATTTGTCAAAAGTTAGGCATTTCAATAAATTGCGAAAAGTCTGTTTTGTCGCCTTGTCGCATTTATTACCTTCATAGGCGCAAATCTAGACACAGTAGACATGTCTGCGAGACTAACAGATCAGAGAATAACAGACATACACAAACTGGTCTCACTCCTTTTCAACAACAACAGAATCAAAGCCAGGTTAGTTCTGAAAGTGTTGGGAATTATGGCGGCGGCCATACCTCTGCTTCCATTAGCCAGATTCCACATGCGAATCCTTCAATGGATGCTCTTTACACAATGATCATACCAGCAACTTCCAATGTCCCACACCATTATGATCACGCAGGCGTGCAGAAATCATCTCATGTGGTGGATGTCTTCCCCTCAGCTCTTGGGAAGACCCTTTGTTCCTTCCCCTCCGTTTGCTACTCTGACAACGGACGCCTCCCTGATCGGGTGGGGGGGGGGCATTATCAGGGCAGAACTGTCCAGGGCACATGGCAACCAGACGAATGCCACTTGCACATAAATGTTCTAGAGATGAGAGCAGTGCTTTTAGCGTTGCAAGCCCTTCAAGACTCTCTTCCCTTGGGAACGATAGCAATCCAGACGGACAATATGTCTGTAGTGTGGTACATCAACAAACAAGGCGGAACCAGGTCCTACCCCCTGTGTCTAGAAGCACTCAGACTGTGGCAATGGGCGATTTCTTCTCAGCAGTTTCTGATAGCAACGCACATCCCCGGGAAGTCCAATCAAATCGCGGACAAGTTGAGCAGAGCTATCCTCATGCCTCACGAGTGGTCTCTGAAAGACTCTGTTGTGAGAGAAATTTTTCTCAAGTGGGGTCAGCCTTGCTGCGATCTTTTTGCTACTCCCCAAAACAGCAAGTGCAGAGATTATTTCACTCTATTCCCTTTACCAGGCCAACCCAGCAGAGACGCTCTAGTCCAAGTTTGGCCCGGGACTTCTGTATGCATTTCCTCCTTCCCACTAATATCTCAAGTGATACAGAAAGCTATCGCTCAGAAGGCCTCGTTGATCCTCATTGCTCCTTACTGGCCTTGACAGGTGTGGTTCCCCTTTCTACATCAATTTCTATTGAGCGACCTTGGCATCTGGACCTAGTTCCAGATCTTTTGATCCATCAGTCGGGTCAGTTTCATCGCTCCCTCCCCTCTCTGAACCTCACTGCTTGGTTCCTCCAGTTCCAACCTTAGCCAGGCTTCCTCAATTATCTCACTCCGGTCGAGATATTTTGATAGCTTCCCATAAATCTTCCACTCGGAAGATTTATTTGAGTAAGTGGAAACGCTTCACATATTGGGCTCAAGGAAGGGACATAGATCCTTTCACTGCTTCCATCCAAATAGTCCTTGATTTTCTAGCTGACCTCTTCCATGCAGGTTCATCTCCTTCTACTCTTAAAGTTCAATTGGCAGCTATTTCTAACTTTCATGTGGGTATTTCTGAGTCTGCCTTAATGTCCCACAAGCTTTGCAAGGCCTTTTTGAAAGGAGTTTTTCTTCTCAGACCTCCTATAAGAAATCCTCCTCCTCCATGGGACCTAAATTTAGTTCTGAGTTCTTTAATTCTTTCCCCTTTCGAACCTGCAGCCTCCTGTTCCTTAAAATTGCTATCATGGAAAACTCTTTTTCTGGTAGCTATTACTTCAGCTAGAAGAGTTTCGGAACTTCATGCACTCAGCTGTCGACCTCCTTATCTGTTGTTCCATAAGGACAGGGTATCCTTACGAACCAACTCGTCCTTTTTGCCTAAGGTAGCCTCGACGTCTAATCTAAATCAAAGCATTGACCTCCCTGTGTTTTTTCCAGAATATTCCAATAGGTCTGAACAAAAATTACACTGGCTAGATGTTCGTCAGTTAAGGTACTATTTGGATAGAACAAAACAATTCAGAAAATCTGACCAGCTGTTTGTCTCCTATGCAGAAGGCAGGAAGGGACTTTCAGTTTCAAAGGTATCATTATCTAGATGGCTAACATCTCTGATTTCCCTTGTTTATGAAATTAGACTCCAAAAGCTGCCTAACAAACCTAAGGCCCATTCCACCAGAGCTTTGGCTACTTCCATAGCCTTCCAAGACAGACTGCCTATTGACACCATTTGTGCAGCGGCTACTTGGGCTACTCCTCACACTTTCATTTCTCATTATAAGTTGGATTTAGCTTCTAGGCATAGAGCTAACTTTGGTTCCACTGTTCTCAGGAGTCTGTTCCGTTAGGCCACCGGGACAAGGTGCTAGGGACGCGGTCCCATCCAGCAAGAATGAAGGCGAGATAGACAACTTAACATATAGAAGTTATGTTCTTACCATAACGTTCCATGTTAGTTGTCTTCTTCTCGCTTCTTCTTGTCCCACCCTCCTTCCCCCTGGCCTGGACAGACCTAGAGGAGTTATGATTGTGACCTCTCTTTCTACCACCTCTTTACTTAGGCATATGCTGTTTTGCATATTTCCTGAATCAGGATGTAGGTCACCCTTCTTTCTCCCTGTTGTTAGAGGTGGACTCTGTTTATAGTTATTCTGTTACTATTATAAGCTGGGGTTAGCTTACAAACGAGATCTGAGGTAACTCTCGCCTAGCATTGTGGGATATAAGGGGAGCCTCGAGCCGGTGGAACCAACTCTCGAGCTTTTAGAGTGGCCGAGTCGATGCCGAGGTCGGCTCCGAACCCATCCAGCAAGAAGAAGGCGAGAAGAAGACAACTAACATGGAACGTTATGGTAAGAACATAACTTCTATTTTTGCCTACCTATTGGGGGCACCTGACATCTGGGTCAAGAAAAACTGAAGAAAATGGCGTCAGATGCCTCTTATATACCCCTGGCGCATTGACGTCAGGGAAGAAGCGACAGCAACCGACGCCGGACCAAGACTTTGGAATTCGGGCCGACTGCGGGACCGCCTGACGGCAGGATAACCCAAGTGTGATGACTGCAGCAGGGTGAACACTCGAACATCTACATTTATGGTAGGTACAAAACTGTACTTTACACTTTCTAGATGGTTGAAAGACTGCATATCCTTCATATACATCAAAACCAATGTTAAATTACCTGGACCTGTTAAGGCACACTCTATCATTGCTGTAGCCACTTCAGCAGGGAGCCTCCTTGGATGACATTTGTGCATCAGCAACCTGGGCTACCCCACATACCTTTATTAGTCATTACAAATTGGATTTGGCCTCCAGGGAAGGGCATCTTTTGATTCTATGGTGCTCAGGAATATACTTCTGTGAGTCCACCCAAGGTAAAAAGTAGCTGGGGACTCTGTCCTACAGGTCAAGGAATAAATGAAGGTTGACAACATCAGATAAAGAAGTTATGTACTTGTCATAACATTCCATCTGTGTTGCCGATCTTCATTTATCCTTGATGCCCCTTCCTCCAACCCGCATCCTTTGATATCTCTTGGTGGAACAACCTGTGTCCTTTACTATTCCTTTAGCCATCCTATACCATATATGGTCTCCACAAAAGTACTTTCAGGATACATGACATTCTGTCGGTCAATCAGCAAACTCTATGTGAGGTAAAATGGAGAGGAGCATTATTTGTAGGGAAAAAGCTTGAGAGTTTTTGGTCCTCGCAGGCTGTAGTATGGCCGAGTTGGTTCCGATTTCGGAACCAAACCCATAGGTCAAAGATATATGAAAATTGACAACACAGATGGAATGTTATGGTGAGTACATAATTTCTTTATTTTTCTGCTTCCCTAACTTATCTTTGGTACATCAGCTTTGTAATGGGACCATGGACTACAGTTGGTTTTCCATTTTCCATTTTTTTTGTTAGTGACAGGGTAGTCTGGCCATCAGTCCCTTTGACGATGTCGTCTTGGAAGACTTAAAGCGCCTCTTTTCTTCTACTGCCTATTGTAGAGTTAATATTTAGTCTTACTTCCATCCCCTCACCTCTGCAGACATCCGCCTGGGCTAGTGTCTAAATGGCGTTTAAGGGACTCTCTTCATCCCCAGCAGTTCTGGTCTTCTCATGGACCCAGCAGACAGGGCATCCGAAGAAAGTCATAGTGTGTATGCAAGATAGTCTTTACCTCTTATCGTTGTTGGCTTAGGGCTTTTTAGTGTGCTCTGCAGCTGTTCCTGTTGACCCTTTGGGCAGTGATGGGAGGCTTTCAGCATCTCTGAAGATCCCTTTGGTGGAGGTGTCTGTTTCATTCCCTAGTTCCAGTTAGGCTTAATTTAGACTGCTGTCTTTGGGAAACATCAGGCACCTTGTCTGAGGGTGGCAAGTACTAAGTTATAACTCTGCATGTGGGACTGGTTGAGGTTGAGAGGTGTACTACATTATGGATTTTCAGGTGCAGGGGTGTTAGGTTTTGTTTTCCTCCTGATAGGGGCTTTATGTCTTCTAAGGAAGGGTACCGTTTGATTTCCAACATCTGTTCTTTGGATGTTCCACTCTGCCACAACTGTGGTTTGTTCATTTGGGTAGCCCTCTTTTAGCACCTGCTGTCATGTTTTAGAACTTTACTGATCATAATCTCTTGACTCAAGTCTTTTTTACCCGGTAGGTTTCTTGGCTGACACCCTTGAATCTTGCTTTGGATAGGCTTGCCAAGCGTCAGCCTTAGTGATGATTTTTAGCATTCTCTAGGCCTTTCCTCCCTAGTTGTTTTACTGTTTGTAGTATGCTTACCTGTAGAATCCATCAAGTAATATTTCTCAATGTTAAATGTATAATGTGTGACTCTTACTGTATAAGGTAATCTACAAAGAGAGCTGTCTTTGGATCAGTGTTGTACAATTCCTCCAGCTGATGTTCATCGTGTTTCACTGTTGCAGTCATTACTCTTGGGTTACGAAAAAACACACCAGCACATAGCAGAACTCTTCTAATCCAAAAACATCCACGAAAAAAGCAAGAGGAAGGAAAAAATCAGCTTTTAGGATGTATAAAATACATTTAATAATCCATGCGTTCTGGTACCTCGGCAGTTCGCCTTCAGTGGAACCACTGAAGGCGAACTGCCGAGGTACCAGAGTGCATGGATTATTAAATGTATTTTATACATCCTAAAAGCTGATTTTTTCCTTCCTCTTGCTTTTTTCGTGGATGTTTTTGGATTACTCTTGGGTTATCCTGCTGGCAGGCTACCCACAGTCGGCCAGAATTCCAAAGTCTAGGTCCGGCGTCGGTTGCTCTCGCCTCTTCCCTGATGTCAGTGCACCAGGGGTATAAAAGATGCAACCGACGCCATTTTCTTCAGTCTTTCTTGTCGTGCGGTGCCCGAAGCAAAAGCAGTTCGCAAGTGCCGATCGGCCGACACCTGAGATTTTTACAGAGGAATTTCAGATCCGAAGTCTTCATTAAAGCTAAGTACCCCGTTGGGGAAACTTTTTTCTTGCTTCAGATCGATGTCAGAAAAAGTTAACAATTGTATTTCTTGTGGGAAGCAAATACCTCATAAGGATTTTCATTCTTACTGTATTCCTTGCCTAGGCCCTGATCATAACGTTGCTAGCTGTCGGTTTTGTGCTAGATTCAACAAACGCACTATTAAGCGTCGGTTTGATTTTGCTTATCAGTACTTTGGCCAAAAATTCAATTACATAATGCCGTCGGAACAGCCGACAACCAGAGTTTCTAAAAAACGCAAGGAAAAACAGGAGGACAGGCATCCGAGATCCAAAACTGACGATGAGGCTCCAGTCGCCGGTTCTCAGTGAGGCGCTTTCGCAGCCCCTGACACCTGCTACCTCAGAGCCACAGGCCGCTGACGATTCCCACGTGGAGCTAGCTAGGCCTCTGGATACTCAAGGTATTGGACACTCGGAAATCATTCTCTCAGATGGGTCCGGAGCCGCTGAGCAGGCATCGGCTTCTGAGGGTGTTTTCAGACCTACACAGCTTTATGTAAAGCCTACTTCAGCTTCAAAGGCAAAGACTAAAGCAGCTTTAAAGACAAACAAGTACAGCATTCTCCAGAACAGACTTCCATGCCTAAGAAACAGATGCTCAAAATGGCCGAAGACCTTATTACCTTGATCACTTCCACTGGGAGAGCCAAGATTACTGAGAATCAAAGAAAAGGCTTAGAGATTTTCTTTTACTTCCTTAGCACAGGTCTCTTGCTATTCCCCCTGTGCTAGACATTGTAGATGATGTATTTTCAGAGTCCGGCCTTTCTCCAGACTCCTTACCTCCAGCTCCTGTTAAACCAGACAGATGCTACAGGGTTCCAGATTCACATAAATTTCTTTATAAAAACCCTGCTTTTGAAGAAACTATTTCTCAGGGTCCCAAGGGGGTTAAGGCCGCTGCTGCAAAAAACCCTATCCCTTCTGACAGGGATTCAAGGACACTAGACAGATGGGGGAAAAAGGTTTACACTTCTGCTACTTTGGCTATGAGGGCTTTAAATTGTCAATTTCATATGATTAAATATCAGCAATACTTAATGTCACTGTTAAAACAAAATGTTGGCTAATTCTGATTGTGCAGAGAATAAGGAAATGCAGGATTTATTGCATGCAACTGAACAAATGGGAAAGCATACATTGCAATGTGGTTTTGATTCTCTGGAAGCCTCCTGCAGGGCCGCAGTTACGGGTTCTGTCATTAGGAGACATGCTTGGTTAAAGGAACAAAATCTGCCTGATCATGTTAAAGCAAAATTATTAGATGCCCCATTACAGCATGATACTTTATTTGGTGTTAAAGCAGAGGAGGTTTTGAAGAAAATGGAGGACAAAGCAAAATCTATGCAAACAGTAAAGGATTTCTTACAGGTTCAGCCACCAAGATTTAGCAGGAACTCGCCTACAAAGAATTGGCCCTTTCCAGTGTCGGACAGGCCACAGAGAGGCAGATACAGACATCCCAGAGGCAGATCCCAGCCCCAGGGCTCATACAGGCCTAAACAGTGGGGCACTTCTACCTCCAAAAGTGGTGAAGACAAAGCACAGCCATATAGAAAACAGTCCCAATGACTTGCCTCTACCAGCACTAAACACTTATCTTCTTGCAGCCCCCTTAGGGGGAAAACTACCACTTTTCTCTCAAAATTGGCACTTGATCACCCAGGACAAATGGGTATTGAATATAGTGCCTCAGGGCTACAGGTTCCACTTTCACACCCTGCCAAATGCAAAGGGTATGCCAAACCTGCCACACAATCAATGGGCAGAGGCACAAAAACAAGATGTTCATCGTGTTACACTGCTGCAGTCATTACGCTTGGGTTATCCTGCCGTCAGGCGGTTCCCCAGTCAGCCTGAGTTCCAAAGTTTTGGTTCAGTGTCTGTTGCTGTCGCCTCCTCCCTGACGTCAGTGCGACAGGAGTATATAAGATGCAGCCGATGCCATTTTCTTCAGTCTTTCTTGCCGCGCGGTGCCCGAAGCAAAAGCAGTTCGCAAGTGCCAGTCGACCGCCTCCTGAGATTTTCGTTCCGAATCCAGTACCGAAGTCTTCTACAAAGCTAAGTACCCCGTTGGGGAAACTTTTTCTTGTCTCAAACCGATGTCAGTAAAAGTTAATAACTGTATTTCTTGTGGGAAGCAAATACCTCATAAGGATTTCCACTCCTATTGTATTCCATGCCTAGGCCCTGACCACAACGTCACTGGTTGTCGGTTTTGTGCTAGGTTCAACAAGCGCACTATTAAACGTCTGTTTGATTTTGCCCAACATTATTTTGGCAGAAAATTCAATTACACCATGCCATCGGAACTTCTGATGACCGGAATACATAAAAAGCGCAAAGACAAGGACAGGCATCCGAGGCCCAAAACTGACGATGAGGCCTCTTCTAGGCCGGTCGCTGGTTCTCCGGTTTTCAGCGAGGCGCCTACGCAGCCCCTGACGACTGCTTCCACGGAAACACGGACCGCCTCCGACTCCCACGTGGAGCTGGCTGGGCCTTTGGACGCTCTAGGTTTTCAGCCTACTGAAACCAACCCTTCAGAGGGAACCGAAGTAGCTGAACAATCCACAGCCTCAGAGGGTGTTTTCAGACCTACCCAGTTAACCATTAAACCCTCTGCAAAGTCGAAGGCCCCCTTAAAAACAAAGAAACAGATACAGCATTTTCCAGGACAGGCTTCCATGCCTAAGAAACAAATGCTCAAAATGGCCGAAGACCTAATCACCCTGATCAGGGGGTCCCATCCCCCTCCTGATAAAAGGCCCAGACAGGATGCATACTATGAATCTTCTGACCAGGTGTCCATTTCTTCAGATTCATCCTCAGACCTAGGATATTCTTTACCCCCTTATGAGGATTCTGATGCTGAGGAATCAATTCCATCAGCCTCTCCGCCTGAGGGCTATTCCTTTGGGGAGCCCTTACATACCATGAGGGAGCATTTCCATTGGGAAGGCCAGGATTACTCAGAATCCAAGAAAAGGCTCAGAGACTTCCTTTTATTAACTCAACACAGACCCCTTGCTATTCAGCCAGTGTTAGATATTGTGGATGATGTGTACACTGAATCCAGCTTAAACCCTGCCTCCTTACCTCCAGCCCCAGTTAATCCTGATAGATATTAGAGTCCCTGACTCTCACAAATTTCTGTATAAAAGCCCTGTTGCTGACCCTGAAACTATTTCTCATGGACCCAAAGGGATTAAGGCCTCATCAGCAAAAAACCCAGTTCCCTCTGACAGAGATTCCAGAGCATTAGACAGATGGGGAAAGAAAGTATATACGTCTGCAACTTTATCAATGAGAGCCTTAAATTGCCAGTTTCACATGCTAAAATATCAGCAATTTTTGATGTCTCATTTGAAACAAAAGATGCTTCCAGATTCAGATCCTCCTAATTTTAAAGAAATGCAGGATTTATTGCATGCAGCTGAACAAGTGGGAAGACATACTTTGCAGTGTGGATTTGATTTCTTAGAGGCCTCCTGTAGAGCAGCAGTTACAGGCTCTGTCATTAGAAGGCATGCTTGGTTAAAAGAACATACGTTACCAGATCATGTTAAGGCAAAATTATTGGCTGCACCTTTGCAGCGGGATGTGCTGTTTGGAGTTAAGGCAGAGGAGGTATTAAAGAAGATGGAGGATAAAGCAAAATCTATGCAAACGGTGAAGGATTTCTTACAGGTTCAGCCTCCTCGTTTTAGCAGAAATTGTCCAACAAAGAATTGGTCCTTTCCAGTCACAGACAGACCTCAAAGAGGCAGATACAGATGTCCAAGAGGTAGTGGTCAAGCACAAGGTCCTTACAGGCCTCGACAGTGAGGTACACCAGGCCAGAAATAAGGGGAAAACAGGCCACAACCTTATAAAAAAACAGCCTCAATGACTTCCCACTACAGCTGCCAAACAGCTCTCTCTTGGCGGCCCCCTTAGGAGAGAAACTGACAGTTTTCTATCACAATTGGCATTGCATCACCAAAGACAAATGGGTTCTCAACATTGTATCTCAAGGTTACAGATTCCACTTTCACACTCTGCCAAGGTTAAAAGGAATGCCAAATCTGCCAACAAATCAATGGGCAGAGGATCAAAGACAAATTACAGCACTCACTGGTACCCAATCTTAAAGAACTTGGCACAAGAACCACCCTGGATTTTGCCTCAAATCCCACATTTGCTTACACAGCACAACAATCAGATACTTCACAGCCTGCTAAAGACCGTAAACCTAGCTGCATGGAAAATTCCTTAGTCAAGCAAGCAATGCCTCTCTCCAAAGCTGTTATGGATGTCATTCTGGAGGCCAGAAGGCCTAGCACCAGGAAAGCCTACTCAGATAAATGGAAGAGATTCTGTGCCTGGAACCAGGCGCACAGCCTTGACCCTCTTGTCCCAAACATTCCTCAGATACTTCAATATTTAGCTGAGATGCTGGACAAAGGCCTCTCCTTCTCATCCATCAAGATCCACGCCTCAGCCATTTCTGCTCATTACAACACAGATCCACCAATTGTTTCTAATCCTTTGCTCAAACAGTACCTCAGAGGGGCCAAAAACATAAGATCGCCCCGTAGAGCACCTACCCCAACTTGGGACCTCAACTTCGTTTTGGAAAAATTTACTTTACCTCCTTTTGAGCCAGCCAACACAGCAGAATTAAAATACATCTCTTGGAAAACTGCTCTGCTACTGGCAATAACATCAGCACGAAGAGTTTCAGAATTACAGGCACTAATGGCAGTGGAACCTTTCCTCATTTTCCACCAGGACATGGTGTCTTTAAGAACTAACCCTTCGTGTATGCCAAAGGTGTTATCAAGTGTGGCTCTAAACCAAACTATTCACTTGCCAACTTTCTATCCAAAACCTCAGAACAAAGGGGAGAGACTACTGCATTCTTTGGACATTCACAGGCAGTTACGCTTCTACTTGGACAAAAGCAAAGCTTTCAGAAAATCTGAGCAATTATTGGTAGCATATGCTGCAGGAGCACAGGGAAGAGCCATTTCAAAACAGACTATCTCAAAATGGATAGGACGTTGTATACGTTTCTGCTATACTCACCATGGGAAACCTGTACCTAGCAGCATTAGATCTCACTCCACCAGGACAACAGCCACTTCAACTGCCTACCTCAGAGGAGTACCTACCAAGGATTTTTTGGAAGTAGCAACATGGAATTCTGTGCATACCTTCACCAAACATTACCATTTGCCTTTATACTCCAAATCCAGAGCTGGCTTCGCCACTGCTGTGCTGCAGGGCCTTAAAGCCACCCCTAATGCCTTATAGAACCAGCCACCCTACCTCAGCTCTGGGATTCCACCCAAGTGTAATGACTGCAGCAGTGTAACAAAGTGAACATAGTACAGTTTTGTACCTACCATAAATGTAGATGTTCGAGTGTAAACACTGCTGCAGTCCAGGTTACCCTCCCTCCTTCCCCTCTTACTTGCTGGTACCTACTTATCCCTCCTACCCTTTACTACCTATGGGGAGTATTTGCTGGTAACTGAAAGTTGTTGTTTGCTTTTCTTATGTATGTTTTATTAGCAATTTGAATTGCCTACCTATTTGGGGGCACCTGACATCTGGGGCAAGAAAAACTGAAGAAAATGGCGTCGGCTGCATCTTATATACCCCTGTTGCACTGACGTCAGGGAGGAGGCGACAGCAACCGACGCCGGACCAAGACTGTGGAACTCAGGCCGACTGGGAACCGCCTGACGGCAGGATAACCCAAGTGTAATGACTGCAGCAGTGTTTACACTCAAACAGCTACATTTATGGTAGGTACAAAACTGTACTTTTCGTCCCTTATGAACATGAGGGCCATTCAGGAAGTACCACAGCAAGAGCAGGGACAAGGATTTTACTCAAGACTTTTCTTGGTACCCAGAAAGGACAAAACCTGGAGACCAATACTGGACCTGTCTATTCTAAACACATTTCTGGACGTTCCAAAATTCAAAATGCTAACTCTGCAGCAGCTTCTACCCATGCTGGGCAAGGAGGCTTGGCTTGTAACTTTGGACCTAAAAGAGGCATACCTGCATATCCCAATCAGACAATCTTGCAGATGATAACTCACATTCATAGCTGGCTCAATGCACTACCAATTCTCTGCACTGCCCTTTGGCTTGTCTACTGCACCCAGGGTCTTCACAAAATGCTTGGCACCAGTAATTGCATTTTGCAGAGAAAAAGGAATTCAGATATATCCTTACTTGGACGACTGCCTTATACAAGCAGAGAACAAGGACACTCTACTAAAGCATGTGGCATTCTTAAAAAGATTATTAATTTGCCTAGGGTACACAGTAAACGAAAAGAAATCAAAACTAGTACCCTCTCAAGAGATAATATTCCTGGGTGCAAGCTTAAATACAACTGCCCAGATGGCTTATCTCACGCCAGACAAATAAAGGCAACTAACTTCTTACTTCAAAATGTTGGCAACAAAGACCCATTTATCTGCAAGAAAAATTCTGCAGGCTTTGGGCTTCTTGGCATCCTGCATTCTGCTAATTCCATATGCCAGACTGCATATGAGGAAACTTCAATGGTACCTAAAAAGTGTCTGGACTCAACATTGTCAAAGCCTGGAAGCGTTAATTACCCTCATTCCCTGCCTGCAACAAGAGTTTCGATGGTGGGCACATGCCTGTCACCTCAACAAGGGACAGCCATTCACTCTACCCACAGCCAGGCAGTCAGTAACAACAGATGCATCGGATTATGCCTGGGGAGCACACATGGCAGACAAATGTATTCAGGGCACATGGTCCACAAGCCAATTGCATCTACATATCAATCAAAAAGAGATGCTAGCTGTTCAAAATGCCCTGACAGCTTTCAAGGATCTACTCCCTCCAGGAGAACTACTGATAAGGACGGACAATACTACAGTCATGTGGTACATAAACAAGCAGGGAGGCACACATTCCTACCCCCTCTGCATACAAGCCATGACTTTGTGGGACACAGCATTGACTTATCAACTACACCTGCAAGCACAATTCCTGCCAGGAAAGAACAATACTCTGGCAGACGAACTAAGCAGAAACCTCACGGATCCCCACGAGTGGAAACTGGATCCACAAGTCTTCAGTATGATAACAAAGGAATGGGGATGCCCAGACATAGATCTATTTGCCTCCCCTCACAACTGCCAACTACAGAAATTCTGCACAAGGACTTATCACAAGCAAGCGTGGAAAGTGGATGCTCTGTCATTCAGCTGGAAAAGTCTAACAGTATATGCCTTTCCTCCTCTGCCTCTCCTCCCCAAGGTGCTCCTAAAGGTCAGGCAAGGGAAGCCAAGAATGATTCCTATTGTCCCAGACTGGCCACGCCAGCACTGGTACCCAATCCTAAAAAGTTTGTCTCACGGCCCAGCCTGGACACTGCCTCTAATTCCTCACTTACTGACCCAGCAAAACAATCAGATTCTGCACAGCCAATTCAGGACCCTAAATCTGGCAGCATGGCGGATAATGTAACCATTCAAAACTCAACTCTCTCTAAATCAGTGATGGATGTTATTTTGGAGGCCAGGAGGCCCAGTACCAGAAAATGTTATGCAGAAAAATGGAAAAAATTATGTGCTTGGAACCAGGCACAAGGAATTGTCACATCTGTGCCAAATATCCCTCAGATTTTACAATACCTAACTCAGATGCTGGACAAAGGCCTATCCTTTTCATCAATTAAAATGCATGCCTCTGCCATTTCAGCTCATTACAATACGGAACCTCCTATTTTTCCCCATCCTTTGCTAAGGCAGTACCTCAGAGGGGCCAAAAACATAAGACCTCCAAGAAGAGCCCCAATACCTGCATTGGGACCTCAATTATGTCTTGGAAAAACTCACACTGATGCCCTTTGAGCCAGCCAATACAGCTGATATAAAGTTTTTATCTTGGAAAACAGCTCTGCTCCTAGCAATAACCTCTGCAAGACGAGTTTCAGAGATACAGGCACTCATGGCTGTGGAACCTTTCATCATTTTCCATCCAGACAGGGTTTCTCTAAGGACGAACCCGACATTTATGCCTAAGGTAGTGTCCAGTGTGGCCCTTAACCAAACCATTCATTTGCCTACCTTTTATCCAGACCCACAGAATAAGGGTGAGAGACTTCTGCATTCTTTGGACATACACAGACAACTACGCTTCTACTTGGACAGAACTAAAGCTTTCAGAAAAACTGAGCAACTCTTAGTGGCATATGCTGCAGGATCTCAAGGAAAGCCTATCTCAAAACAGACTATTTCAAAATGGATAGGCCACTGCATTCGTTTCTGCTACTCACAACATGACAAATCAGTGCCCAAGGGCATTAGGCATCATTCTACCAGGACAGCAGCCACTTCAGCAGCCTTTCTCAGAGGAGTACCAACCAAAGACATTTTAGAGGCTGCAGCATGGAATTCAGTGCACACTTTTACAAAGCACTACCATTTACCTCTCTACTCTAAATCCAGAGCAGGCTTCTCCACTGCAGTTCTGCAGGGCCTTATAGCCTCTCCTAATCCTATTTAGGCCCAGCCACCCAACCTCAGCTTTGGGATTCAACCCAAGAGTAATGACTGCAACAGTGAAACATGATGAACAATAGTCCAGTTGTGTATCTACCGTAAATGTAGATGTTCGAGTGTATTCCCTGTTGTAGTCCAGGTTACCCACCCACCATCCCCTTTTTCTTTGCTGGGACTTATCTATACTTATCTATCTTATACAACCTATGTGGTGTATTTGCTTGTAGATGAAATGTTTATTTTACTGCATGCATAATTATTGGCATAATTTTTTAGCCTACCATTTTGGGGGGCACCTGACATCTGGGGCAAGAAACACTGAAGAAAATGGCGTCGGTTGCATCTTTTATACCCCTGGCGCACTGACGTCAGGGAAGAGGCAGCAGTAACCAACGCCGGACCTAGACTTTGGAATTCTGACTGACTGCGGGTAGCCTGCCAGCAGGATAACCCAAGAATAATGACTGCAACAGTGAATACACTTGAACATCTACATTTATGATAGGTACACAACTGTACTTTCTTGGGTGAGCAGTCTACCAAGTCATCTTTGGTCATTGGATTCTCTAAGCTGGCAAACAAATACTGGTAGATCATTTGGTACTAATAATAGTAGAAACCCTCATTGTTCCTTAGTTTTTAAGAATGTAGTCTTTGCTGAATGGAGAGAGTAGCCGTGTTTATGTAACTGGCATGCTGAATTGGGAGGCGGGGTATGTTATCATAAAGTCCCCAAGCAGCATAGGAACTTTTGAAAAGAGAAGCTGAATTTTGATTGATGGAGAAAATAACCCAGTCTTAGATCCATCTAGGAGTATCTTCTTCATGGGTCAGGTGAAAAGTCTTGTGTGTGATATTTCTTCTTAAAGAGTACATTCCTTGGTGTTAGCAAATTCTTATTTTATCAGAATTTTATTGATTTATTTTTACATTTGTTGACCGGGATTATCCGACTGAGCTGAAGAGCCCTTTTTCACTGCAGGGCCAGTGAGAAAAGTTCCAACATATTATACAAATTTCATTATAAATTAGCATTAAACAGCAATGTTACAGGATTATTACAAGGCATAAATAGCAATACAATGTTATAGTGTCAGTAATCAGGAGTATAGCAAAGCTATTTCAAGATGTATAAAAAGAAATATGTCATTAAGAGGAGTATAGTTTTTGGGTTAAGTGGTTGCAAAAACCGTTTTATCATAATGTAGTTTCATGTAGGCAAGACATTTAAAATGGAATGTTTCTCTGAGATGATTTGCTTAATAGATTTTAGAAGACAGTAGAAAAAGTAGTCAAAGGAAGATTAGAGAGAGCTAGTGAGAAGAGTGAGTTCAGGGCAGAAAGTAGATTAAGGTATGGAAGTAGGGGATATTTAAGGAGGGACAGTGCAGTGGCAGGACCAGTGACTTTTAAAGTGCTCTTTGGTGCCACTGTAATGTAATGTAAATATAATGTAGATGATCATTCCAGCTGCATGATGAAGAGAGCCTTCATGGTGTACTTTTCCAACAGTTAAGTCTTTGGGTCAGAGTGATCCAGTGGAAACAAAGTGCATTGTTTTCTGATAAAATTGCTTTAATGTCACATGATTGATGATCATACGTCCACTAAAATATTTGCAAATGCCTTTAAATTAAATGCCACATACGTACATGTCTGCATATGTATTTATGTATGTGTATGTAGTTTCTGTTTGTGTAAATATATGGAAGTTTTGTTTTATTTATTTTGCAGAAGACTGAAAAGACTGAGTTCCTAAATTTCTTTTACAAGCACTGTATGCACGTTCTTACTGCTCCTCTTTTAGCAAATACAACAGAAGACAGAATTAGTAAAGGTGAGTTGAAGTACTGATATTTATGCTATCATGTAATATAGTATAATTTTATGAAGAACTGTAAATTGGCTGCCTATTTTATTCATAAAAGGAAGAAACTAAAAATGTTTTGCAATATTTTGCTTTTATTGAACACGTGCCAAGTTTGTCTTTTTATGAACATAAAATCGTCTGTAAAGGAGAAACTCTGTGCTGACTAAATGTGATTGCGACTGTAGCAGCAATCTGTCAATTTTTAGTTTAAAGTTAATATTATTAAAAGTATGAAAAAGAATCTGATTCCTTTTGATAATTTTGCAAACAAACGCAGTTTACAAAACACCAACTTTTCTGACTGTGAAGGCTGTTTGCACTGGGTAACTTTGGGGGGGATCCTGCTGTTATATTCTAAGTGTCATTTCCCAAAATGCTCTGGCTCTTGCAATTAGGAAGGGTGAACTTGTTCTTTAGGGCGCATTTGATGTGTGCCAAGCTGGGAAGACAGTACCTATCCTCCACCCTCCTTGGTGCTTTTCTTTCAGTCTCATAGTGGAGATCTCAACCTTAGCAATGTTTTTGGATGCTCCCAGAATTACAGTCTTCAGATTGTTTTTTTGATGACCCTATCTCAAGGCAAGGCCCACACTGTTACTGTTTATTGTCTTTGTGCTTCCAGAGATGCACATCATGAAGAATTGTGAAGTGCCAATGCTTCTCTCTATCTTCCCCTGGACTATACTGCTAGATGTTGGAGGCTTTCATTACCTTGAGGAAAATGTTGGCCTTGGCTGCTCAGTGTAGTGACCCCTTAAGCAATATTGGCCCAGGGTCTCATAAAAGGTAAGGCATTATTATCTGTCTCTGAGAATGCTTGCAACTCCTTTTGCACCATCCAGCCTACCTTCAACTATAGCCGAATCAGGTCTGTTATGTTGTTGGTTGACCACAAGAAAACTAGGTGAGGTGCATGCTTAGTAATCTTGGGTTGGTGTGCTTTTGGGGGTGTGAATTCTGACCTCTTTACACTTGATCATCAAGAATATGGCCACAGTTGGTCATCTCTCTTAAAGCATGTCCTTGAGACCTCTCTTGAAGGGAGACTGCTGTAGATCCTCCCATGTCATACAGTCTGTCTGCCATGTTAGTTACGTGCACTGTTTTGTACTTAGATCTTTCCTTGTGGAAGTACAGATGTTCATCGTGTTTCACTGTTGCAGTCATGACTGTAGGGTTCTCCCCTGCTGGCAGGCAGCCATCGGTCGGCCAGAATCCCAAAGTCTGGGTCCGGCGTCGGTTGTTCAACTCTGCTCCCTGACGTCAGAGCGCCAGGAGTATAAAGCCGACAACCGACGCCATCTTCTCCAGTCTTTCTTGCCGTGCGGTGATAGCAGTTCGCAAGTGCCGATCGGTAGACTCCTGACGAATATTTGTACTTACTTCAGTCCGAAGACTTTCTTCTTCTCTCAAAGCTAAGTACCCCGTTGGGGAAACTTTTTTCTTGCTCCACTCCGATGTCAGAAAAAGTTAATAATTATATTTCATGTGGGAAGCAAATACCTCATAAGGATTTTCATTCTTACTGTATTCCTTGCTTAGGCCCTGACCACGACGTAGCTAGTTGTCGGTTTTAGGTTCATAGGTTCATAGATTAGTACTAGGCTAACTGCCCTTGCGAGCCATTTTAAGCCTAGCCAATTATCCCTTGTGAGACTCAAACCCTGCACCTTGTGTTTGTAAGGCAAACACCTTAACCATTAGGCCACCCCGAGTGGGAGTTAGGCCACCCCGAGTGTTGTGCTAGATTCAATCAGCGTACAATCAAGCGTAGGTACGATTTTGCTTTTCATTACTTCAGTAGGCGCTTTAACTACAAAATGTCGTCGGACACGGTTCCATCTACCGGAGTTCACAAGCGTCGCAAGAATAAAGACAGGCCTCCGAGGTCCAAATCTGATGATAGCGCACATGTGGAGCCAGCTTCAGGTTCGGCCGTCGTCAGTGAGGCGCTTTTGCGCAGCCCCTGTCGTCGGCCATTTCAGAACCGACGGCCGAAACGGACTCTCATGAGGAGCCAACCAGGCCTTTAAATATCTCTGTTGCAGGACCTTTGGACAATGCTCCTTCGGATGGGTCCGGAGCCGCTGTGCAGGTACCGGCTTCCGAAGGGGTTTTCAGGCCTACTCAGCTTCAAGTAAAGGCAAAGCCAAAGACAAAGGCAAAGACTCCTTCTAAATCAAAGACTTCAGCACAGGCCTCTTCTGACCCGGCTCCCAAGTCACAGAAACAGTTACTCAACATGGCGGAGGATTTACTCACAATGATTAGGGGTTCTCATCCCCCTCCAGACAAAAGGCCAAGGCAGGATGTTTATTATGATTCCTCTGATCAGGCTTCTGTTTCCTCAGTTTCTTCTTCTGATCAGGAATATTCTTTCCCTCCTTATGAGGATTCTGATGCGGAAGACTCCATTCCTTCAGCTTCTCCTCCTGAGGATTTTTCTTTTGAGGAAACTCTGCATGAAATAAGGGAACATTTTCACTGGGAGGACAGGAGTATTCAGAATCCAAGAAAAGGGAATTTCTTCTTCTACCCCAACATAGACCCCTGGCTATTCCTCCTGTTTTGGATATTGTGGATGATGCCTTTTCTGAGGCTAATTTAACCCCTGATTCTTTTCCTCCTGCTCCTGTTAAGCCTGATAGGTACTACAGGGTTCCTGATTCCCATCAGTTTTTATACAAGAATCCTACTGCTGACCCTGAAACCATTTCTCAGGGTCCTAAGGGTGTTAAGGCCGCTACTGCCAAAAATCCTATTCCTACTGAAACGGATTCTCGAGCCTTGGAAAGATGGGGCAAAAAGGTGTACACTTCTGCTACTTTGTCCGTTAGGGCTTTAAACTGTCAGTTTCATATGCTTAAATATCGGCAATTTCTCTTATCTGTCTTAAAACAAAAATTTACTTCCATTTCTGCCTGTGCAGAGGATAAAGAATTACATGACTTATTGCATGCCTCTGAACAATTTGGGAAGCATGTTTTACACTGTGGATTTGATGCCTTGGAGGCTTCTTGTAGGGCTGCGGCCTCTGGCACAGTCATTAGAAGACATGCATGGCTAAAGGAACAGAATTTACCTGAACAAGTAAAGGCTAAATTATTGGATGCTCCTGTTCAGCATAATGTTTTGTTTGGATCTAAAGCTGAAGAGGTGATTAAAAAGATGGAGGATAAGACGAAATCCATGCAAACAGTTAAAGATTTCTTACAAGTACAGCCTCCTAGATTTAGCAGGAATTGGCCATCAAAAAACTGGTCCTTTCCCTCTTCAGACAGGCCTCAAAGGGGTAGATATAGACGTTCCAGAGGGAGGCCTCAAACACAGGCTGCTTATAGACCAAGGCAGTGGACTGCTTCTACCCCTAGGTAGAAGGTAGAGGACAGACCACAGTCTCAAAGGAAACAAACTCAATGACTCCCTCGGTTGGGCTGCAGGAACGTCTTGCCTGGAAGCCCCTCTCGGAGGAAAACTCTCTTTTTTACCAAAATTGGACTCAACCCAGGACAAATGGGTTTTGGATGTGATTTTAAGAGGTTACAAATTCCATTTTCATACTTTGCCAAGGCCAAACGGCTGGCCGGACCTTCCAAAACATCAATGGTTGGAGGCCTTAAACCAGGTGGAAGCTCTTTTGGCTATGAATGCCATAGAACTGGTACCTCTTTCAGAGATGGGAAAAGGGTTTTACTCAAGGCTCTTTCTAGTCCCAAGAAAGCAAAATTCATGGAGACCCATTCTGGATCTATCGGTCTTGAACACCTTTCTAGAGATCCCAAAATTCAAGATGCTTACTCTACAGCAGTTACTTCCAATGCTGTCCAAGGATGCATGGATGGTGACTTTGGATTTAAAGGAGGCATATTTACACATTCCAATCAGACAGGATCGCAGAAAATACCTCAGGTTCAAGGCCGGATCGAGGCATTTTCAATTTTCTGCACTGCCCTTTGGATTATCTACTGCGCCCAGGGTCTTCACCAAATGCCTGGCTCCAGTAGTAGCTTACTGCAGACTCAAGGGAATTCAAATATACCCTTATCTGGACGATTGTCTAATTCAGGCAGACAGCAAGGATGTCTTACTCCAGCATCTACATTTTGTACAAAGCCTTCTCAAATTCCTGGGATTCTCTGTAAACATAAAAAAGTCAAGTTTGACACCATCACAAGAGATAACTTTTCTGGGTGCTCTCCTAAACACTACAACCCAGATGGCGTTTCTGACATCCGAAAAACAATTACAGCTGGCATCAACTTTCAAAGCCTTGGCAACTCTAACCCATCTATCTGCAAGGAAATTCCTGCAGGCTTTGGGTTACATGGCCTCCTGCATCCTCCTCGTACCATACGCAAGACTACACATGAGGAAAATACAGTGGTACCTAAAAAGTGTATGGTCTCAGCATTACCACAGTTTGGACATACTGATTCCTGTCCTTCCTTGCCTTCAAAAGGAATTTCTTTGGTGGTCCAGGGCATATGCTCTAAACAAAGGGAAGCCCTTCCATCTACCTCTTGCCTATCAGATTCTAACCACGGACGCCTCGGATTATGCTTGGGGAGCCCATTTTCAGGGCAATTGTCTGCAGGGTCTTTGGACAAAGGATCAGAAGCACCTGCATATCAACTTAAAGGAGATGTTAGCCGTTCAGGAAGCTCTTTTGGCCTTCAGGAATCTCATACAGCCAGGACAGCTACTAATACGGACAGACAACACCACAGTTATGTGGTACATAAACAAGCAAGGGGGATCTCATTCCTACCCCCTTTGCAGACTAGCCATGGATTTATGGAACACAGCTCTAACTTGCATTCTGGATCTTCAAGCTCAGTTTCTACCAGGAAAACAAAATTTACTGGCAGACAGTTTGAGCAGAAACCTTTCGGATCCACACGAGTGGATGCTGGACACCAAAATATTCAGGATGTTAACAGCAGTATGGGGATGTCCTCGCATAGATCTCTTTGCATCCCATCTAAATCATCAGCTGCAGATTTTTTGCACCAGGACATTCCAAAGACAGGCTTGGAAAGTGGATGCCCTGTCATTCAGTTGGAGGAACCTCTCGGGATATGCCTTTCCACCTCTACCTCTTCTTCCACGAGTTTTATTGAAGATAAAACAGGACAAACCCAAGATGATAATCTTGTTGGCCCCGAATTGGCCTCGGCAGTTTTGGTATCCAACTCTAATAAACCTATGCCTGGAGCCCCCTTGGATTTTACCTCAGTCTCCGAACCTTCTGTCCCAACATCAGGGTCAGGTTCTACACTCTCATGTCAGAACTCTCAGCCTGGCGGCCTGGTTAATTCAGGGCCTTTGATTTCGTCTTTCCTACCCAAGCAGGTCATGGGCGTCATTTTGGAAGCTAGACGTCCTATAGCACTAGGAAATCTTATGCGGGAAAATGGAAAAGATTTTGTTCCTGGATGCAGGCTCAGGATTCTGATCCTCTTCTTCCTAACATTACTTTAATTCTACTTTACTTGACGGATCTCTTACATAAGGGTCTCTCTTTCTCTTCCATTAAGATCCATGCTTCTGCTATTTCTACACATTATAATACAGACCCTCCCATCTTTTCCCACCAGCTTATGAGACAGTTCCTCGAGGAGCTAAGAACTTAAGGCCTCCTAGATCTCCTCCTATTCCTGCTTGGGATCTCAATTATGTTTTGGAAAAACTAACCTTGCCTCCTTTTGAGCCTGCTGCTTCAGCTGACATCAAGTTTTTATCTTGGAAGACAGCTATCCTGTTGGCACTAACCTCTGCCAGGAGAGTTTCAGAGTTACAAGCTCTTATGGCGGTGGAACCTTATATTATTTTTCATCAAGACAGGGTATCTTTGAGGACTAATCCGACCTTTATGCCTAAGGTGGTTTCCAAAGTGGCTTTAAATCAAAGTATCCACTTGCCAACCTTTTTCCCCACTCCTCAAAATAAAGGGGAAAGGATCTTACATTCCTTGGATGTACATCGACAGCTACGTTTTTACTTGAAAAGAACCAAGGACATCAGAAAATCTGAACAATTGTTCGTTTCTTATGCTTCAAGTTCCCAAGGTAAAGCCATTTCTAAACAAACCATTTCTAAATGGATTGCTCACGGAATCAGATTTTGTTATTCACACCATGGAAAGCAAATCCCAGGGGCCATACGGACTCATTCCACCAGAGCTGCTGCCACTTCTGCAGCCTTCCTCAGGGGAGTTCCTACCAAGGACATTTTGGAAGCTGCAACTTGGAGTTCAGTGCATACTTTCTCTAAGCACTACAATTTGCCTCTCTACTCTAAGTCTAGGGCAGGCTTTGCCTCTGCAGTCTTGCAGGGCCTTTTAGCCGCTCCTTCTTCTTTATGACCACCTCCCTTTCTTTCAGCTTTGGGATTCTACCCTACAGTCATGACTGCAACACTGAAACACGATGAACATAGTACAGTTGTGTACACCTACCATAAATGTAGATGTTCGAGTGACTTCACTGTTGCAGTCTGGGTTTCCCTCCCTCCTGTCCCCTCTTATTTTTACTTTTGTGTGGTTCCTTTTTTTCACCATTCTTCTGAGGTGTATTTGCATAGGTTTTGGGACCATTTTCATTTTGGGACTCCTGACATCTGGGGCAAGAAAAACTGGAGAAGATGGCGTCGGGTGTCGGCTTTATACTCCTGGCGCTCTGACGTCAGGGAGCAGAGTTGAACAACCGACGCCGGACCCAGACTTTGGGATTCTGGCCGACCGATGGCTGCCTGCCAGCAGGGGAGAACCCTACAGTTATGACTGCAACAGTGAAGACACTCGAACATCTACATTTATGGTAGGTGTACACAACTGTACTTTTCACCTTCTTGCAAACCTTTTATTATATTCTGCTTCCTTAGGGGTCCAAGCCCCGTCACTTCACACCCAACATCATCTTGCTGTTTGCTCATTTTCTTGTGCATGGAATGGTCATAGGCCACACTTTCTTCTCCAAAGGAGGGGGGATACTTAGGTCCATGTTTTTAAAATAAAGAGGGATGAAACTTCTACATATTTCTATATATTTTTTTCTCCTGATGGCTTCTCTTTTGTGGAGACTGTAATACCATTGAAGACCTTGGTGACTTCTCCTTTGGCTTTGTTGTCTTTTTTTTCTTTCGGTGACTAAACCATTATTTGGGGAGGAGAGGAGGAAGAACCTCTGGCCATCCATTTAATGCACACTGTTCTGAAGGATGCCCTTTATACAACCTGGATGCATCCAGATTTTAACTCCTTTGTTCCTTAGAAGGTGACTGTCATAAACACTGGATGGAGAGGATGACCTGTAGGTGTCCAAACAGCTTCTTCTCTGATCTCTATTGGTACAGTGTATCTCCCAGAGACCATGGCCTTTTTTAATCTTATTAACAGCAGTCAACCTTATTTGGTATGTTTCTAACTGTCTTTGCACCTCCAAGCACAACATTTCTTCTTTGCTGGCAGGAAAGGAGTTAAAGGTTTGTGCGTGGTGGACAAAAGGATAGCTTTCTTCTGCATGTTTGACATTTGTTCTGTTAAGTGTGTCTTTCTTGAATCTCCTTCAATCATTCCTTTTTGATCAGGTGCTAGAAAAGTTGTCATTGTTCCTTGATGTGGAGGTTAAGGAATTTCTGCGAAAGACCATTGCTGAGGCTTGTTTGGTGGGTTTTCATGTATTCTGTTGTTAATTTCTTCTCTTTTTCTACACGGTCTACCTGTTAGTGCTCATACTTGCATCAACCTGGCCCATTCGGTCTTCCATGGGGAGGACATGCGCCAGACCCATTTGTTCTTTAGAAAGGGTGAGCCTGGCCAGGGTGAGTACCCTATCATCCCATTTATTCCTGGAGGCACAAGGATCTTGTGTGCTGGAGTGTGATAATGTTCCCATCATGTGATATCCCTTTGCTTTAATCCTTCCCCCAATGGCCATTGGCATTGCATCAGTGCTTCTGCTCAGGGGAGGCTCCCTGTGTGCACCCATGCATGTTCAGGAACACTTGCCCTGGCTTATTTGTGTTGCAAGCATTCTAGACCTGATAGCTGCTACCTTGTTTTTGTGTCAGTAGTGCAGCAAGCCATATCACCTTCCTTCTTTAAGGATGTTTGAGTCAACTGCACCCACTAGCTCCCAACCACCCTTCACCACTCTTCCATTATCTAAGCCCACAATCAGTCTCTGGGTGCATGAGTCATGGTCAGTCCTTTATCCCACTATACCACAGAACTGAACCATTGTGTTGTAATGTTGACTACCCTTATTCTGTGGCTAGAACCCATGATTCAGAATTATGTTCATTCCAGTTGGCTTGGCCCTGATTTTACTCCTGTATGGATATGCTGAAGTAGTCTTTTGTGTGACCCTTCCAGAGTGTGGTTCTCTTGAGGCAGATTTCCTAGGACTTGGTTGAAGGCCTTTAGAGAAGGGAATGTAGTGAGCTTGTTGGGTCTTTGTGGCACTGCTTCCGGTTTCCTCCTATTTTTTGTTTACATGACCCAACCATTTCTCCAGACACAAGAATTAACATCTTTGTGAAATGTGGAGAACTCCTGGGGCCCCTTGAGTGACCTTTGGGTCATGGACATTGTACTTAGACAGACGTATCTTCTAGAAGGAATTCCGCTCTTTGACTAGGTGCTCTTTACAGAGCTCATGTCACCTAGAGCTTTTGAGCAAGTTCCTTATGTTTTTCATATGGACAGAGCTTATAAAGTCTCATAGGCATTATTTTCCCACCCATTTCTGTTGGCAGAGTTTTCCTGAAGGCAAGCTTAATAAGTACAGCAACAGCTGTAGTGCTTTGTACCTCACAGGGCTGCCTGTTGGAAGCCAGTTCTTTTGAACAATCCTCAGCTTAGGAAACATGTAACTTTGGACCTGTGGACTCTGGCCTTAGGCAACCATGCCTTAAAACTGTTAGATGTTCTTCATGTTTCACTGTTGCAGTCCTGACTTGTGGGATTTCCTGCCATAGCAGCCCTTGACCAACCTGACTACCAGAGAAAAATCTCCTCCCTCCTACAGCTGGCTGATGCCCTGATCGACATCTGTACACTCTGGTATAAGGGGAGTTAGCCGACATCAAGTTCTTCGTGTTTCACTGTTGCAGTCATCACACTTGGGTTATCTGCCTGCAGGTAGCCCTCTGTCGGCCTGAATACCAGAGTCTTGGGATTTCTGCCTCGGATGCTGTCGCTTCTTCCATGATGTCAGGGGTATAAAACATGCAGCCGACGCCATTACATCAGTCTTTCTTGCCGTACGGTACCCAAAGCAGTAGCAGTTTGCAAGTGCCAGTCCGCCTTCTCCTGAAATTTTTGTTTTTCGAGTTTCAGACCTGAAGTCCTCTAAAAGATAAGTACCCCGTTGGTGATCCTTTTTTCTTGCTCTAACCAATGTCAGAAAAAATTAATAATTGTCTTGCTTGTGGAAAGCAAATAAATCACAGAGATTTTCATTCTTACTGCGTCACCTGTGTAGGCCCAGACCCCGACGTCCTCGCTGTCGGTTTTGTGCCTTGTTCAAAGCCCGAACTATTTATCATCAGGCTATTTTTGTCACTAAATTCTTTCGCTCTCGATCTCCGTATTCCAAAATGGCTTTGATAAGCCATCCGACTACCGATCTTCCGAAAAAACATAAGCATAAAGACAGAGACCACATAGGTCCAAAACTGCTTACAACGCTACCGTTAAGCTAGTCACCAGTCCGCCTATACTCAGTGAGGTGCATTCGCAGCCCCTGATATACCCCCTGTTACAAATTCGCAGGCCTCTGCTGAGACCCATTCGGAGTATGTGGGGAGATGCTTCTTCGACTATGGAACCTGTGGATGTCTCTACCTTGGATGGGTCCGGAGCCGCTGTGCAGGCACCGGCTTCTGAGGGTGTATTCAGGCCTTCCGATTTTCATATTAAACTGACGACTTTGTTTCAAACCAAAAATACCGAATTTCTCAGGCCTAGATAGAGTTTGCACTACGCCTAGGAAACTGATGACCATAGTGCATTCTAAGGCCCACATGCCACAAAAACAAATGCTTAGAATGGCTGAAGACCTTATTACCTTAATTAGGGGAAGTCAGCCTTCCCCCTCAAAAAGACCAAGAACTGATTTTCCTTCTGATTCTTCAGATCAGGAGTCTGATAACTCTGATCCTTCTGATTACCAGGACATACCCTTGTCTACCTATGAGGATTCTGATGCAGAGGATTCTATTCCCTCAGCTTCCCATCCAGAAGATTTTTCTTTTGGTGAAACCCTGCATATTCTTAGAGAGCACTTCTGCTGGGAGAGCCAGGATTATTCTCAGTCCAAAAAGAGACTTGGGATTTTTTAAACTTGCCTCAGCACAGGTTCCAGCTATCCCTCCTGTGCTGGAAATTGTAGATGGTGTCTTCGTGGAATCCAGCCTTACCCTTGATACTTTGCCTTCAGCTCCCAGGAAACCTGACAGGTACTACAAGAGTACCTGACTCCCACAAATTCCTCTTTCAGAATCCCACTGCAGATCCAGAGATTATTTCCCAGGGACCTAAAGGCATTAAGGCTATAATTGCCAAAAATCCAACTCCTTCGGACAGGGATTCTAGGGCTGTAGACAGATGGGGTAAGAAGGTATACACCTCTGCTACTCTTGCAATTAGGGCTTTAAATTGCTAGTTTCGTATGTTAAAGTATCAGCAGCATGTTATGAAGCTAATTAAACAGAAAATGATGGTGATTCCTGATTGTGCAGAACACAAAGATTTACAAGAGTTAATGCATTCTGCTAACAAAGTTGGTAAACATACTTTTGCAGTGTGGATTTGATGCCTTAGAAGCATTTTGCAGGGCTGCTGTCACTGGGTCTGCTCTTAGAAGGCATGCTTGGCTTAAGGAACAAAACTTGCCAGATCATGTCAAAGCAGATTTACTAGCTGCACCATTAAACCAAGCGTGTCTATTTGGCAATAAAGCAGAAATCCTCAAAAGGATGGAGGAGAAAGTTAAATCTATGCAAACTGTTAAAGATTTCTTACAAGTACAGCCACCTAGATTCAGTAGGCATTGGCCTTCTAAAAACTGGTCTTTTCCAGTCCCTTCCAGGCCTTCTCAGTCCTAACCCAGGGGCAGCAGACTACCAAGACTCCAGTCTCAGGTTATGCACAGATCTAAGCAATGGGGTGCTCCCACGTCCAAAACAGGGAGTAGTAAGATGCCATCCTATGGTAAAATTGTTCAATGACTTATCCTTAACTCTTCCAAGCCTTGCCCAAGTACTTGCACCTTTAGGAGGGAAACTTGCCCTGCATGCCAAAAACTTGATGAGTACATGTTTGCTTGTTATTTCCCTGGAACGCTAATTCCACCTAATACGCGGCTTCTCAGCGCTTCTGTGGCTCACTAGTGATATCTGCATTGCTTACTGTACTTATTTCCTTGTTTCACTTGAAAGAAAGTTACTGTTTGTCGTTTTTGTATTTAAGTTACCTGTAACACATTTCACTTAAGTTACCTGGCACTTGCTCACTAAAGCAATTATATAAGTCAGCACTAAAAATTAAAAGCACTACACCCTCACTCCCCACTGGCCCTGGTTTGCAATTATTAAGGAATTCCCAATATTATTCTAGCATGTCCAAAGGTCAGTTGTCAATCTCCTCTCCGGTCCAGCTGGTGAATCTGGGAATCTTGAGGCAATGTTACAACTGCTTCATGTACACAGACAACCCTCTCCTCCTCCTCCCAATAAATTCCAACACGTGAGAGATGCAACCATATAGCCAAACTGGAGGCTAAGCTCTCTCAACTCAGTACTGGCATAACTAGTCAGGAGGAGAAGGAAACCATACTCACTACAATTCCAGTCTCACATAGACCTACCACGACAGCAAACCAAACACATAATCACACAAAAACATACTCGGAGGCTCTAAATAAAGATCTGCCGAAGCAGCAGAGACCTCCAAAGCAGACACCCAAGCAGCCGCTACCCCAAAACAAAACACGTGCAACACATATCTCACAAAGCCAGTGTGCCAAACAGTCACAGCCCTTAAGACTAAACACACCTGATACACTTGTAATAGGTGACTCTATCGTCAGGCACACTGACGTCCCGCTCACCAGGCTGAACAAGGAGAGGGTCACGGTGAGCAGCCTGTCGGGTGCTAGGATCCGCCACATAACACAAGCACTCAGGTCACTCCAAGGCAAGTACAAATATGACTCAGTCATTGTCCATGCTGGTGTGAATGACCTGAGACGCACTCCCTGGACTACATGAAAAGAGACATAAAGGAGCTCTCTGAGCATGTAGCCCAGGCCGGTATGACCCTGACCTTGAGTAGCATCTTACCCTCACCAAGAATGATGCCACAATATGAAGACAAGATGATCAATTTCAACAATTGGCTTAAGTACTGGTGTCATTCAAAGGGGATCCAATGCCTGTCAGCTTGGGATGATATGCTCGACAAGCCACAATGCTTCTCTAGGGACGGCTTGCACCTGTCACCCCTGGGCTTTCGGATATTGGCAAAGGCTCTTGCTACCCCCATAGTGCCTTTTTTAGGCAAGGCTCAAAAGACAAACCCACCTCCATAGGTATCACAAGGGATAAGAAACTAAGAGTAATGCTACTCAACGCCAGAAGTCTAAACCTCAAGATGCACACACTCGAAACTCTCCTTAGCATGGAGAACATCGATATCTGTGCAGTAACAGAAACCTGGTTCAGGGCTCCCGAGAGCACTCCAGCACTACCAGGTTATACCTCATACCATGCTTTTCGCCCCAAAACTTGGACCGAACCACAAAGGAGGGGAGTATCGATATTCATCAAAGATACCCACACCTCCAGGTTGGTGGCAAAGCACGAAGCATCAGAGACTATCCATGTGCAACTAACAGTGGGTAAAACTGCCTTCCAGTTTATAGCCTGCTACAGACCACCCTCCCAAACCCAGGAACCCCACTCGGCCTTCCTGAGAACACTGGAAAATATGAAGGTCTCTCCAAACACCATTATATTGGGCGACTTCAACTACCCAAACATAGACTGGGAGCATTACTCTAGCTCCAACACCTAGCCCAAAGGTTCCTAGAATTTATAAACTCAAATGCTATGGAACAACTTGTTACCACTCCCACAAGAGGGGAAAACATACTGGACCTGATCATTACCAACATGGGGACTCTATGCTCCAGACCAGAAGTGTATCCCTCACTGGTAAGATCAGACCATAAACTAATCTCACTGGATGTTCACATCCCGACCCCACCCCCTGCCCAGAAAACCACAGTGAAAAACTTCTAAAGCAAATTTTACACTCCTCAAAACTGAGGTGGAATCCTTCAAAGCCCCCGGGCCTGTGGAAAATACAGCCCAGACCGCAGAATCCTTTATAAACGCATTCTATGAACACCTTCAGGAATGCATGGATCATGTGACCCCAAATAAAACCAAGACCCAATCCTCCAAAGGCAGACGTCCTGTCTGGTGGACCCCAGCCATAAACAAACTATACAATAGAAGGAGGAAGTTACTAAATGATAAAGCAAAATCCCAAAAAGGGAAGGCATCACTGATCAGTATTAGCAAAAAACTACGGGCACACATAAAATTGTCTAAGGCCAGCTTCGAGAGAAAAATTGCACAGGACACTAAGGATAATCACAAGGCTTTCTTTAGTTATGTTAGGAACCTGGGTGGTAATTCCCAGATATGCTCAGAATTAGTCCAAAATGACAAAAAATACACCAAACCCACAGACATTGCCAACATCCTAGCTGACAGGTTCAGCGCAAACTTCTCCTCCCCACCAAAGGGCAAATATCTATCCCAGCAGAGTGCTGCCCCCCTGACATCTCAGATGCTCAGGTAAGAGCCGCCCTCTCCAAAGCAAAAAACACAGCATCAGTGGGACCAGATGGTGTCCCGGGCTGCGTCCTACATGTACTCAAAGAAGAGCTAAACCCAAACATAAAACTACTGTTCAATCTCAGCCTTTCTACAGGATATGTGCCCCCAAAGAGTGGCGTACAGCAACAGTGGTCCCTCTCCATAAAGGTGGTGCCTCAACGGATCCTGGAAACTATCGCCCCATAAGCCTGACTAGCTTGGTCTGCAAAGCTATGGAAAGGATCATCATGGACCTCATAAATAAAGATATTGGGGACCTACAAACACTGGATCCTACCCAGTTCGGCTTTGTTTAGGGCAGATCCTGCCTCTTAAACCTGGTTGATTTCTTTGAAACAGTCACCAAGGCCATTGACGAGGGGAAGGTGGTCCACACAGCCTACCTGGACCTCGCAAAAGCCTTCGATACAATACCCCACTCTGGCATTATAGATAAGCTCACCAGCTTAAATATAAACCCCTATGTCACTAGATGGATTGCAAACTGGCTCAAGGACAGAACCCACATGGTTAGAATTGCTGGAGCCATGTCAGACTCCAAACCAGTTACAAGTGGTGTCCCACAAGGCTCAGTCCTGGGACCTCTCTTGTTCGGTATATATTTCTCGGAGGTACAGGCCAACACGGAAGGACTGTGGCTGACCAAGTTCGCAGATGACTGCAAACTGGGTGCCATAATCGACTCTCCAGCCGACACAAGCATCCTCCAAAAGGACCTCATAGAAACAGACAACTGGTGCCAGTGCCATGGCCTCAAGCTAAATGCCAAAAAGTGTATAGTCATCCCCTTTGGCAAAACAAAGTGCCCACAAATTACCACATAGGTGGAAATCCATTAAGTACAGAAGAAGTAATTAGGGACCTGGGGACCCAAGTTGATAGCAATCCCTCATTTGACAACCACGGCCAAAGTGGTTAGAAAACATTTTATATAGCCCACCTAATCATGAAGGGATTCACATCTAGATCAGGGAGGTCATCGTGCCTCTTTACTCATCCCTCATCAGGCCCATAATTGAGTACAATGCCCTTTTGGGATGTACCTTACCAGACACCTGCAGCAACTGGAAAGACCCCAAAAGTACCTCACCAAGAGGATCAAAGGGCTCAAACAGATGCCATATGCTGCCCGGTTAAAGAAACTCCAGCTCTACTCAGTGGCATACCGCCTGTTCAGAGGCGATCTGTGCCTGACGATAAAGCCATGTCCAACCCGAATTAATGGACATGCTGCACCTCAGAAAATCCAAATCCCATCGAGCTACGCTCGAGAGACTTGAACCTCAGCACTGAAATAAATAGGACATGCTGGAGGGACAGATTCATAACCCAGAGGCTCCCTTCACTCTGGAATAAAATCCCAGTCCAGGTTAGGCAGAGTCCCTCATTGACTCTCTTCAAGAGGAATCTTGATGAGTGGATGGGAGATCGTAGGTTTACCCCGGGTATCACTTCTGTGTCACTGTTAGATAGAGGCACAGTATACTAACCTCGAAAAAGGGCATAGCAAAATAAATTTAAAATGGGTGGCGAAAGCCAAACACATTCTGGCTAGGCTTATAAATGCCCTAGGGCAGATAGCCTAGTATGAACCTATGAACCTATTACCCAGGACAGATGGGTCCTAAACATTGCTTCCCAGGGATACAGATTCCACTTCCACTCTCTCCCAGCCCTAAGCAGATGGCCAGCCCTCCCCCCAAACCAGTGGGCAGAGGCCCAAAAGCAAGTACTTTCTCTTCTCAGTATCAAGGCTATTCAACCTGTCCCAGCAGAACAAAGGGGACAAGGCTTTTATTCCAGGCTGTTTCTGGTACCCAGAAAAGAAAACTCGTGACGTCCTATCCTGGATCTGTCTATTCTCAACACCTTTCTGGTGGTTCCAAAATTCAAAATGTTAACTCTCCAACAGCTGCTTCCTATGCTAGCCATGGACTCCTGGCTAGCAACCCTAGACTTAAAAGAAGCTTATCTGCACATTCCCATAAGGGAATCTTGCAGGAAATGCCTACATTTCAGAGCAGGCTATATGCACTATCAGTTCTCTGCACTTCCCTTTGGCTTATCTACTGTGCCGGGAATATTCACAAAGTGCCTAGCTCCAGCCATTGCATAGTGCAGGCAGAGAAGAATTCAAATTTACCCATACTTGGACGATTGCCCTATTCAGGCGGACAGTCAGGAATATCTGCTACAGCACCAGGTATTTGTAAAGTGACTTCTAACTTCACTGGGGTACACCATCAATGAAAAGAAATTGCATGTGGTACCCAGCCAACAGATTCTTTTCCTGGGAGTAAGCTTGAAAACAGCTTCCCAGATGGCATTCCTCACTCCAGAAAAACAAATTTATTTGACACACTATTTCAATCTGCTGGCCACCAAAACCTGTCTATCTGTAAGAAAAATACTGCAAGCCCTAGGGTTCATGGCCTCTTGCATTCTACTAATGCCATATGCAAGGCTGCATATGAGGAAACTTCAATGGTACTTAAATAGTCTCTGGTGTCAACATTCTCAGGACCTGGAAACAATGATTCCTATCATTCCTTGCCTAAGGACAGAGTTCCTTTGGTGGGCAGAAGCCTGCAACCACAACAAGGGACTCCCTTTCACTCTACCCCCTGCCACCCAAAACCTAACAGACACATCAGACCGTGCATGGGGGGCTCACATGGCAGGGCAATGCATTTAGGGCAAATTGAGCCCAAAGCAAATGCACCTGCATATCCATCAAAAATAAATTTTAGCTGTACAGAATGCTCTGACAGCCTTCAAAGGCCGTATTCTTCCAGGACAACTATTGGTAAAGACAGAACACCACAGTTATGTGGTACATAAACAAGCAGGGGGGAACCCATTCCTACCCACTCTGCAGATTAGCCATGGCTCTGTGGAACACAGCTCTGTGCAACCAAGTGCACCTGCAAGCTCAGTTCCTGCCAGGCAAACTAAATTCACTGGCAGACGATTTAAGCAGAAATCTCATGGACCCACATGAGTGGAACCTGGACCCCAAAATATTCAAGCTTTTGAGAAACAGGTGGGGGGCACTAGAGGTGGACCTCTTTGCTTCCCTTCAGAATGATCAATTGAGCAAATATTGCACCAGAACTCCCCACAGTCAATCTTGGAAAGTGGATGCCCTGCCCTTTACCTGGGAAAGCCTCTCAATCTATGTCTTTTCCCCCTTCTGCCCATCCTCTTGAAGGTTCTACTAAAGATCAAACAGAACAATTCTGATTGCACCAGACTGGCCACACCAGCACTGGTATCCTCTTTTGCGCAGTCTGACAGTAGTGCCACCATGGCACCTGCCTCAGACCCCTTCCCCTGTTGTCCCAGCAGGTGGGCCAGATTTTGCACCCTCAGCTGCAGACCCTGAACCTAGAAGCCTGGCCCATCCCCTGAACTCATCACCAGCAACCTTCAGTAAGCAGGTGCTGGATGTCATTCTTGAGGCAAGGAGGCCTAGTACTAGAAAATCCTATTTGGAAAAGTGTCATACTGTTCCTGGAGCCAATCTCTGGGAATGGACATAACTGTGCCCAGCTTACCTCATATACTAAATTACTTAACAGAAATGCTCCACAAAGTCCTATCGTTTTCTTCAGTTAAGATCCATGCCTCTGCCATCTCAGCTCATTTTAATACTGAGCCACCCCTCGTCTCTCACCCTCTGATCAAACATTTCCTGGAAGGAGCCAAAAATTTAAGACCCCTCAGGAGAGCTCCCACCCCAGCCTGGGACCTTAACTTTGTACTGGAGAAGCTCACACTTCCCCCTTTTGAACCTGCTGCTTCAGCAGAGTTAAAATTCCTCTCTTGGAAAACAGCGTTACTTCCAGCTATTACTTTAGAACAGTGTCTGGCACTAAGGTGGTGGAGCCCTTCATTATTTTCCATGCTGACAGGTTTCCCTAAGGACTAACCCATCCTTTATGCTCAAGGTGGTATTCAGTGTGGCTTTAAACCAATCCATCTATTTGCCAACCTTTTTCCCTAATCCTCAGAATAAAGGGGAAAGGTTCCTGCACTCCTTGGACATGCACAGACAGCTCAGGTTCTTTCTCTGCAGGACTAAGCCTTTCAGAAAATCTGACTAGCTGCTAGTCAGCTTTGCTACAGGGGCAGAGGGCAAGGCCATTTCGAAGCAAACCATTTCCAAATGGATAGCATACTGCATCCATTTCTGCTACAAGCACCATGGAAAACCTACCCCTCAGGGGATCAGAACTCATTCCACTAGAGCTACTTCAACCTCTAGAGCATTTCTCAGGGGAGTCCCTACCAGGGACATCCTGGAAGCTGCAACCTGGAGTTATGTACACACCTTCACCAAGCATTAACACTTAACTATTTTTTCTAAATCCAGAGCTGGATTTGCTACATCAGTCTTACAAGGCCTGCTATCCAGCCCCAACATTCCTTGACTGCCTCCACCCTTCAGCTTTGAGAATCAACCCAAGTGTGATGACTGCAACAGTGAAACATGAAGAGCATAGTACAGTTGTGTACACTTACCATAAATGTAGATGTTCGGGTGTATTCACTGTTGCAGTCCTGGTTTCCCTCCCTCCAGCCCCCTAGCTTTCTCTATCCTTTTTACCTATCCTCTTTATGGCAGGGGTATTTACTTTTTACTGGAGGTGTTCCACACCATGTAATAGCTTCCTATTTTGGGGGCTCCTGACATCTGGGGCAAGAAAAACTAATGTAATGGTGTCTGCTGCATGTTTTATAACCCAAGTGTGATGACTGCAACAGTGAATACACTCAAACATCTACGTTTATCGTACGTGTACACAACTGTCCTTTCTTTCCTTTCATTGGAGACTGAAGCAAAGATTCATTCAGTGCATCTTTCAGTCCGCACCAGAGAGGAGACTTCAGAAATAATATACATACCTCGTTGGGGAATCCCTTCTATATTTTTTGAGTAATGTCAGAGAAAACCAATAATGGTCTCTGTTGTGGTAAACAGATTCCACACCGAGACTTCCTTCTTTTTGTGAACTTTCTTGGGCCCAGATCATGACGTTCTCATCTGTCATTTCTGCACCCGATTCAATTCTAGAACTAGTAGACATAAGGTCGAGATTTTATCTAGGCAGCTCAGTGAAGCATGAGGTAGACTGCATGTGATTGTGTCCACCAGTCAGCCCAAAGCCGATGTACCTAAGCGTAAGTAGGAGAAGAAAAACACTCCAGGCTTAGGGCCTAGGGTGACGTCTGCTCGCCATTGGCAGGTCCTCCCAGGCTTTTTATTGCTGAAGAAGGTGAGGCGCTTTTGCATCCCCCTTCCATAACTGAGGTGGTGGTGCAGGCCTCTATCGAGACCCGTTCGGAGTCCGATATGCTCTCGGGTCCGTGAATATCTGCCCAAGCCATGGGACTCAGTCAGTCGGGGCCAGGACCACTCTGTAGGTCTCTGCAGCCCAGACAACATTGCACAGTGCCAAATCTTGACATCTACCATTCCTGTGAGGTAGACGGGCATCCGTGCTTCAGATCTCCCCAGGCCTAAACCGAGAGCTACTTATAGGAAAGTGGCTTCCTCTCAGCCCCAGCCAATACCTACTGGCTCCCACTCACAGGGTTTATTAACAGGACCTTGTGAGATTGGCAGAGGACCTTATTTCCATCGTTAGAGGCAGGCAGCCCTCATTCTGAATCCTATCTAGTAAAAAGAAAAAGAGATCACCTTCCAGAAGTCTTTTCTGATCCATTTGAGTCAGATGAGGATTCTGACCAGGAGGATTCTGTTTTTGAAATGGGCTCCTTCATAGCATCCTTTGAAGACTCGGACTCTGAGGTGAATCTGGCTTTTGCTTCCCCTCATGAGGATTTATCTTTCGGGAAAACACTGCACACTTTGAGGGAACATTTCCAGTGGGAAGCTCAGGATTTCCCTCAGTCCAGTAAAAGGATAAGGGAATTTCTCAACCTCCCAGAACATAACCCCCTTAACCATCTTTCCTGATGTTCACCGTGTTTCACTGTTGCAGTCATTACACTTGTGTTATCCTGCTGGAAGGCGACCCGCAGTCGGCCAGAGATCCAAAGTCTTGTTCCGGCGTTGGTTGCTGTCACTTCTTCTCTGACATCAGTGCACCAGGGGTATATAAGATGCAACCAACGCCATTTTCTTCAGTCTTTCTTGCCACACGGTGCCCAAAGCAAAAGCAGTTCGCAAGTGCCGGTCAGCCGACTCCTGAGATTTTCGAATTCGAATTTCAGAACCGAAGTCTTCAATAAAGCTAAGTACCCCATTGGGGAAACTTTTTCTTGCCTCAGACCGATGTCAGTAAAAGTTAATAATTGTATTTCTTGCGGGAAGCAAATACCTCATAAGGATTTTCATTCTTACTGTATTCCATGCTTAGGCCCTGACCACGACGTCACTAGTTGTCAGTTTTGTGTAAGTGGGCCACAGACCAAATGCATCTTCACATAATCAAAAAGAGATGCTAGCTTTACAAAATGCCCTGACAGCTTTCAAGGACCTTCTGCATCCAGGACAACTTTTACTAAAGACGGACAATACCACAGTTATGTGGTACATAAACAAGCAAGGGGGCACACACTCTACCCCCTATGCAGACAAGCCAGGACTTTGTGGAATACAGCACTGACTTATCAAATTCATCTGCAAGCACAATTCCTGCCAGGAAAGAAAAATACTCTGGCAGACGACTTAAGCAAAAACATCATGGATCCTCACGAGTGGAAATTAAATCCACGAGTATTCAGCATGATAACACAAAAATGGGTGTGCCCAGACACAGATCTTTTTGCCTCCCCTCTGAACGGCCAACTACAGACATTCTGCACAAGGACTTACCACACACAAGCATGGAATGTGGATGCTCTCTCTTTCAGGTGGAAAACCCTAAAAGTTTATGCCTTCCCACCACTGCCTCTCCTTTCAAAGGTACTCCTAAAAGCCAGACAAGAGAGGCCAAAAATGATCTTGATTGCCCCAGACTGGCCACGTCAGCACTGGTACCCAATCTTAAAGAACTTGGCTCAAGGCCCAGCATGGATTTTACCTCAAATTCCTCACCTTCTGACTCAACAAAACAATCAGATCCTGCACAGTCAGCTCAAAACCTTAAATCTGGCTGCACGGCAGATATCCTAGCCAAGCAGCCAACCCCTCTCTCTAAAGCTGTTATGAATTTCATTTTGGAGGCCAGGAGGCCCAGCACCAGGAAAACCTACTCAGATAAGTGGAAGAGATTCTGCGCCTGGAACCAGGCTCAAGGCTTTGACCCTCTTGTTCCAAATATTCCTCAGATATTACAATACTTAACTGAGATGCTGGACAAAGGCCTATCCTTTTCATCAATTAAGATCCACGCCTCTGCCATTTCAGCTCATTACAACACGGAACCTCCTATTTTCTCTCATCCATTACTAAGACAGTACCTCAGAGGGGCTAAAAACATAAGACCACCCCGGAGAGCACCAACACCAACCTGGGACCTCAACTTTGTCTTGGAAAGACTAACTTTACCTCCTTTTGAGCCAGCCAATTCAGCAGAATTAAAATTTTTGTCATGGAAAACTGCTCTGCTACTAGCAATAACTTCAGCACGAAGAGTCTCAGAGCTACAGGCATTAATGGCAGTGGAACCTTTCATCATTTTTCATCAAGACAGGGTTTTCTTAAGAACAAACCCTACATTTATGCCAAAGGTGGTATCCAGTGTGGCTCTTAACCAAACTATTCACTTGCCAACATTGTATCCAAATCCCCAGAATAAAGGGGAGAGATTTCTGCATTCATTGGACATTCACAGGCAGTTACGTTTCTACTTGGACAAAACAAAAGCTTTCAGGAAAACTGAGCAACTGTTTGTAGCATATGCTGCAGGATCACAGGGAAAGCCTATTTCAAAGTGGATAGGACACTGTATCCGTTTCTGCTACACACAACATGGAAAAACAGTGCCTAACAACATTAGGCCACATTCTACCAGGGCAACAGCCACCTCAGCAGCCTTTCTTAGAGGAGTACCAACCAACGATATTTTGGAAACTGCAACTTGGAGTTCAGTGCACACCTTTACCAAGCATTACCACTTGCCTCTTTACTCTAAATCCAGAGCAGGCTTTGCCACTGCACTGCTGCAGGGCCTCATAGCCACTCCAAATCCTTTATAGACCCAGCCATCCAACCTCAGCTTTGGGATTCAACCCAAATGTAATGACTGCAACAGTGAAACATGATGAACATAGTACAGTTTTGTACCTACTATAAATGTAGATGATCGAGTGTATTCACTGTTGCAGTCCTGGTTACTCTCCCTCCATTCCCCACTTACTTTGCTGGGACTTATCTATGCCTTTCTATCCTATACAACTTATATACAACCTATGTGGTGTATTTGCTTGTAAATAAGGGTATTGTTTTTGTATTCATTGTATGTTTTGGTTAGCAATATGTATTGCCTATCTATTTGGGGGCACCTGACATCTGGGGCAAGAAAAACTGAAGAAAATGTCGTCGGTTGCATCTTGTATACCCCTGGCGCACTGACGTCAGGGAAGAAGCGACAGCAACCGACGCCGGACTAAGACTATGGATCTCTGGCCGACTGTGGGTCGCCTGCCAGCAGGATAACCCAAGTGTAATGACTGCAACAGTGAATACACTCGAACATCTACATTTATGGTAGGTACAAAACTGTACTTTTTGGAGGTTATGAATGATTTCATAGGGTTTTGGATTTTCATAAGCATGTCTCTTAGAATCCTGCAGCAGACTCAGAGGTCGTGACTTCCAGCCCCAAAGGATCCATAACTAGCTCCTCTAGAAATCCTTTGCCATGGATAAAGCAGGGCTCTAGATAGATTTGGCAAAAATATTTCCACTTCTGCCGCCTTATCTGTGAGAGCAATAAACTGCCAGTTCCACAAAATAAAATGCCAGGAGACTTTACCTGATCAGATGAATGAGAAGCTTATGACTTTAGAGAATAAGGGCCTGTCTTAAGGAGTTACTGGACATTTGCAATTCCAGCTCCGAGGGAGCAAACCAGTCCCTCCACTATGGGTATGATGCTATGGAAGCCACCAGCAGGGCTGGACATGCATGGCTGAGGGAACAGTCCCTCCCAGAGCATGTCAAATCAAACCCCTTGGATACCCCCCTTGGACAAGGAATTCCTTTTTCACCCCAAAGCAGAAGCTGTGATCCAAAAAAAAATGGAAGACAAGGCCAAGTCTATGCATACTGTTAAAGATTTTCTGCAGGTGCAGCTCCTTTGTTTTAGTAGAAACTATCTTTCTTAAGCATTGGTCCTTTCCCTACCAATCTAAGACTAGGCAAAGGAAGCCACATAGGAAAAGGAGCCAGAAGCAACACCGTAGACCCAGGCAATGACATTCAGAAACCTCTAGTCCAGGAAGTTCCAAACCACAGGCCCCGTGACAGGGTACAATCATGACTTTTCCATGATAGTTCTCCCTCCCTTCCCTTACCTTCCTTATCCTCCTTCTCCCAGACGAGGAGGAAGGCTAGCATTATTCCAATGGAATTGGTCCCTCATAACATCAAACGAGTGGGTACTAACCATCATTTCTTGGGGCTACAGGCTCAAATTCAAGCAGTCCTTGAAGCTATCAGGCTTCCCAGACATTCCCTCAAACCAGAGAGCAGAAGCTGTTTCCCAGATAGAGATGCTATGTGCCCAGGGTTGGTGGAAATAGTCCCAGAACACCAAAAAGAAAGGGGTTTCTATTCCAGAATCGTCTTAGTTCCCAAGAAGGAAGTTACATGGCGGCCTGTACTGGACCTGTTTGCCCTCATCCGGTTCCTACAGGTGCCAAAATTCAAGATGTTGACCCTTCAAAAACTTTCGCCCATGATTTCTCCAAGGCCTTCATGGTTACTCTATATCTACAGGGTGCATACCAGCATGTTCCCATAGAGGAATTGCACAGAATTGTTTTGCACTTCAGAGCAAGTACCAGACATGATCAATTTTCTGCTGTGCTCTTTGGCTTGTCTACTGCTCCGAGGGTCTTCACAAAATGCTAGGCCCCTCTAATTGCTATCTGCAGATCAAAAGGGGTGCAGATTTACCCCTGGCTGGACGATTCCCTTATCCAAGCTACAAGGTTGAAAAACCAGACTCAGACTTAATGTTCACCCAGAACCTATTAACCTCCCTGGGGGGTTCACCATAAATCATCAAAAATCCCAAACAGACCCCACAACCAGAATTGTGTTCTTAGGTGTCCTACTAGATTCCCCACTCCAAAAGGCTTTCTTGCCTCCAGGTAAGGTTTACTTCCTGATTTTGTACTTCCAAAAAGTCATGGACAAAGACTTTCTCACAGCCAGAGAGCACCTCAGGACTCTGAGATACATCGCCTCTTGCATCCTCATAATTCCCCTGGCCAAGCTAGATATGAGGAAACTCTAGTGGTACCTCAAGAATGTGTGGTGCCAGCGTGCACAACAACTCTCAGGCAAGATCAAACTGATTCCTTTCCTCAAGGAGGAAACTGTATAGTGGGCCACAGCTTACTCACTCATCCCGGGTCTCTCTTTGATTCCCCTTCCAGGAGCAAAAGCTGTCCACAGACATCTCAGAGGTAGCCTGGGGAGCACACTTCAACCACTTCCAGATGCAAGGGAAGTGGGACCACAACCTCAGAGACAAATGCATAAACTTAAAAGAATTTATAGCAGTCCAAAAACGTCTTCTAGCCATTAGAGAGAATTGGAAACCAGGGGCGCTAGTGGTGAAAATAGACAATACCATAGTCATGTGGTACGTAAACAAGCGGGGGGAGAACTCACTCCTACTGTCTTTGTTGCTTACCAATGGATGTTTAGGAAATGGTGCACTCTATGGGGTTACACCTTTTGGCACAGTACTTGCCAGGTATACACAGCCAACTACCAGACCACCTTAGCAGAAGTCTGTCACACCTTCACGAGTGGCAACTGCATTGGGAAACCTTTTCCAGCATAGCCACAAAATGAAAAATGCCTCAGCTAGACCTCTTCACCACCAGGGAAAATACTCAGTTGAAAAGGTTTTGCTCCAGGGTAAAAGAAATTCAGCCTGGAAGACAGATGCCTTCTCATTCCCACTGGCAGGCATCTTCATCTATGCCTTCCCTCCAATCCCTCTGTTTCCCAGGTTGATCTTAAAGACAAGGGAAGATGGGCCAGGGGGCACACTTGTAGCCCCAGATTGACCTATGCAGCACTGGTAACCTCTGCTGCTCAGCTTAACCAGCATGAAACCTTGGTAGCTGCCACAGATGTTAGATCTTTTGACACTGAACACGGGAAATGAGGTCAGAAGGCCTAACACCAGGAAATCTTATTTGGCTAAATGGAAGAGATTTTCCTTTTGTTGTGTGCAACATGCTCAGAATCCCCATCTAGCCAAGATCACAGTAGTCATCCTGTCTTATCTGGCAAGTCTCTTTGACAAAGACATGTCTTACTGCTCCATAAAAATTCATGCTTCAGCTATCTCATCCCACATTCCTGCCCAACCACTCTCTTTTCTCACCATCTTATGAAACAGTTTCTTAAGGGGGTGATCTACAACAGGCCACCAAGAAGGCCTCCGGCTCTACCCTGGGACCTTAATTTTATTCTGGAAAAACGTATTCTTCCGTCATTTGAACCAGCTGTCTTTCCTGACTTAAAATTCTTGACATGGAAGACTGCCTTCTTGTTAGCGATCACTTCAGCTAGAAGGGTTTCCGAACTGCAGGCACTTATGGCAGTGGAACCTTCCCTTGTCTTCCATCCAGACAGAGTCTCTGTCAAGACTAACCCCTCCTTTATGCCCAAGGTGGTGACAGATACCTCCTTAAATCAAGCCATACATCTGCTTACCTTCTTCCCCAAACCACAAAACATAGGGGAAAGAATTCTTCACTCTTTGGATGTGCATAGGCGGTTACACTTCAGAAGATTGAACGGCTGAAATATCGAAGACCACATGGTTGAGACCATATGATCGATATTTCAAAAGATTGATCTTCTGAAATTGTTACAAAAAAAAAACAGTTAAAGAAGACGGTAATGCAGGGGGGCAAGCCCCCCCTGCACTCCCCACACCCTCCCTACTTAAATATACCAACTCTGAGATCGTGCTACATTCTCAATACAGCGCTGAACGAAGATTTTCCTATTCCCTGCTGTAGCGCGATCTCGGAGTTGGTATATTTAAGTAAGGGTGGTGGGGTGCAGGGAGGCTTGCCCCCCCCCCCCTGCATTACCATCTTCTTTAACTGTTTTTGTTTTGTTTTGGTTACAATTTCAGAAGATCGATTTTCTGAAATATCGATCATATTGTCTCGACTTTATGGTCTTCGATATTTCAGCCGTTCAATCTTCTGAAGTGTAACCACATTGGCAGCTCCGTTACTGTCTTGACAGAACAAAGACTTTGAGATAATTAGACCAGCTGTTCGTGGCCTTTGCCACCATTTCTGAAGAGAAACCAGTTTCCAAACAGACCATTTTTAAATGGATCTTTCACTTTTTCTCCTTCTGTTAGAGCCATCATGATAAGTCACCAGATGTTGTCAGGACACACTCTACTAGGGCAGCTGCTGCCTCTACTCCCTTCTTAAAAATGGTACCCACCACAGACATCTTGGAGGCTGCTGCCTCTTCTTCAGTGCATACCTTCACCAAACGTTACCACTTATCAGCCTTCTCCAGGTCTAAAGCAGGATTTGCCACTACCACCCTGCAGGGCATCCTTTCCTCACCTTAATCCACCTTCCACCATTCTTCTCAGCTTTGTAATCATCCCACAAGTCAGGACTGCAGCAGTGAAACACAAAGAACATGTTATAGTTGTGTATACGTAGAGTAAATATAGATGTTCAAGTACATTCACTGTTGCAGTTTGAACAGTCTTTTCATTCAAGGGGTCCCTACCCTTGCTTAAATTCTGTGTCAAAGACCCTTGATTTTGACTTCCATCTAGGAGGGCTGCTACCTTCAGGGCGCAAGAAAAAACTGAGGTCATGACGTTGGCTGACTCCCCTTATATCTGAGTATACTGATGTCAGTCAGGGCATCTGTCGGCTGTAGGAGGAGGGAGATTTTTCTGTGGTAGTCAAAGTGGCCAAGAGCTTTCATGGCAGGAAATCCCACAAGTCAGGACTACAACAGTGAACACACTCGAATGTCTACATTTATGGTAAGTATGCACAACTGTACTGTCTTTTTCTAAAAGTACTTCAAGATGTAATCAGGTGTTCTCCACATTGCTCAAGGAGGACCAGACTATATTCTTCAAAGCAATATGTAGAGCTTGTTCCTCATTCTGAAAGAGCCATATTGTTATTTTCCTGACTCTTCCTTGTTACAAAATAGATATGTTTTAATCTTACCTTCAACCTTGATGATATCCCAGCATATATTGATATGTAAATTTGTAGATTGTCGCTGGGTGTGATGGATTCCTTTTTGGTGCATAATTTCCTGTGAGTATGCATAAGAAGTTATTTTTGTTTGCTCTGGTTAGACTTCACTTTCAATATAATAGTTGTTGATTGGTCATTTATGTGCACCCAGAATGTTTAGTAAGATTTTAACCATGGTGTGTGATGCTTTGCAGGAAAAGGATGATGTTCTTTGTGTTTCACTGTTGCAGTTGTCACTTATGGGTTATCCCTGCTGGGTAGCCTTCAACCGGCCTGAATATGAGTAAAGGCTTTCCCTCCTGTATCAGCTGTCTCGTGTCTGAGGCTGACGCCAGGTCGTCAGGGCTGTAAAATGAGGCAGCCGATGCCATTACATCAGTCTTTCTTGCCATGGAGTCAGAAGCAGTTTGCGAGTGCATCGGTCGGCCGTTGCCAAAGTGAGGGAGTAACAGTTTAAAGTTAAGTACCCCATTGGGCAGCCTTTTCTTGCATTTAACCAATGTCAGAGAAAGTCAATAATTGTCTCCGTTGTGGACAACAGATCCCACACTGAGACTTTCATACCCTGTGCGTCACCTGCCTAGACCCAGATCACATCGTCCCCGGATGTCGGTTCTCTGCTCTGTTTAATGCTAGGACTATTAGGAGAAGAGCTGAAATTGTAGCTAGACACTTCAGCGAGGCTATTTCTCACAGTGAAATGGCGTTGGTTAGTCAGGCTGCTGTTGAATTTCCAAAAAAGAAGAAAGATGAGGAAAAGGATAGGCCTCAGAGAGTTAGGCCTTCTGATGATTCTAATCCAACGTTAGCCAGTCTTCCTTCCATTACAGTTGCTGAACTCAGTGAGGCACCTTCACAGCCCCTGATGCCAGCCGAGAAACCGTTGTAGGCCTCTACCGAGACCCGTTTGGAGTCCGGTAAGCCACCGGGTCCATCTTCTCCTGCCGGTATGTTGACCTTCAGTCCTGCGGTTGGGTCCAGAGCCACTACACAGGCACCTGCTTTTGTAGAGACAGTACCAATGACTGACGCCAGGCAGAGATCAATGACCATGCCACTGGTTAAACTAACCTTGTATAAGGCCATTGAATCCACCAGGCCCAAGACCAGGACTACCCCTAAAAAGACTCCATCCCAGGGACTCTGCCACCGACTTCCTTCCACCCAGCCTGCCACACAATCGCAGCAGCTGCTCATAATGGCAGAAGATTTAATCACTCTGATAAGAGGAAGCCAGCCTACCCAAGCCACCCCAGCCAAAAGGAAGAGAGACACATCCCCTGAGGCTCTGAACTAGAAGAGTTGGACACTGAAGAGCAGCCTTTTGCAACCATGGAGCTTTGCTCCTCTCATCCTCCCTGTTTCTCAGCTTTGGGAATCTTCCCACAAGTGATGACTGCAGCAGTGAAACCCGAAGAATATAATACAGTTGTGCACACTTAACAGATGTTCGAGTGTGTTCACTGTTGCAGTCTTGTCTCCCGCCCACCATCCCCCTTTTCTTCTCTTTCTTGGGGGCAAGAAAAAGTAGTATAATGGCGTTGGCTGCATCATTTTATATAGCCCTGACAACCTGACGTCAGCTTCAGACACCAGGCAGCCGTAGCAGGAGGGAAAACCTTTACTCTGGTATTTTGGCCGGCCGAGGGCTACCCAGCAGGGATAACCCACAAGTTAAGACTGCAACAGTGAATACACTCGAACATCTACATTTGTGGTAAGTGTACACAACTGTACTTGCTCATTACTTTACCTGAATGAGTGGCTTAATAATATTATTGAGAGAGATGTTGGTAGAGAGCCTTATTTGGGTCCTTTAATGGATGCTGGCCTTTGAGATCACTGTAAGCTGAGAGAAGTCATCTCTTGTCCAAAATGAGAGGATTTCTTGTCTTTGTGTAGAGTTTGATATTTTTTAGTACAGTGTCTCTGCCTATAGAGGAGATTCAAAAAGTCACAGCCTCTTTAATATGGCAGTGATGCGTGTTTGGATGGAGGAATGGGCACTTGTTTTTCTTTCTTTTTTTTTATACTGCTTTATTAAACTTTAAAGACATGTATCTACAGTCATCTGCTTATTGAACTTGCATATTCACTTTTATTTTTCCATAAACATTTTAACTTTTTTAATGTTTGATTTATTCCCAATCAGTAAATCTGCATGGTTTTCACCATTTTTAATTTTGCACCATTTTCAATTTTCCCAAACAATCCTTCCTCCCCATCACTCTGATCTCCATTTTGAAGATAATGATCCCACACATTCCATTTAAGGATGTGCACCTTTTCTTTTCCTCAAGTTTTCTCCGCCCCCAGCTGCTTTGCATCCTTTACAATTGTAAATCTTACAAGGCTAGTCTAGCTCTTGATTTTGGATTTCTGGTTATCACTTTTTTGAGCTGCTAATTAAAGTTAATATGGTAATTTTATATCCTGACATTCTAACTTCCCTATTCCAACTTTGCATAATCATGTCTTTAGTAACTTTGGTTTATTCATCCATCATCTGCCCTACTGCATTTTGCAGTATGTCTTTTATGTCTGCCCTTTTCCAAAAACGTACTCTACTTTTCCCCTTGCAAATTATCCTAAACTGTTTTGATTGAGTCAGATCCTTATAAACCCTGTACACTTTCCTCTTTAATCTTTTCTTCCAATCCTGCCTGACTTCCTCTGATTTTTGTTTTGTGTATAATTATGTACACTAGTTTTCATAACCCTGTGTCTTTATATTTCTACCTAATATTCTACCAAAGACCGTCACTTAACCTATTCTCTCTCTCTCTCTCTCTCTCTCTCTCTCTCTCTCTCTCTCTCTGTATTCTGCTACTATTCCCAGATATGGGAGCCTATCTCTGTCAGATAATCCAAACAGTTATTTTGCTCCCTCTATTCTCTTAATTTTCTTCCCTGAGTGATTTGCTTCCAGTACCTTGGTCAACTTCCTCCCCAATGGTTCTTGCCTATCCTGTTTCATTTTATTTGGCAACCCTGTTGACAAATTATTCCTATTCCGTCTCCTCACTAGCTTATCTTTCAGTATACTATGTATAATATACTGCCTGGATTTTTTTGTTCTCTCTCTACCCCTCCTTCCAGTAAGTCAATCTTTTGTTGTCTCTGGTAGTCCCTCCTTGAATCTTCATATCATCTTTCGATTTTTGGTTTATATCAGTCTACTTGTAGTATATGTTAATAGCCTTACCTGCTTAAAGTGCCCCTTTAAATCAGGCAACCCCAGTTCCCTTTGCTGCTTCACTAGGATCATCTTATCCCACTTAATCTTAGGCCTGTTTCAATCCCATATAAAGTTCTTGAGTTCCTTATCTCTTGCTTTCTGTAACTTATCAATCTTTTAATAGAACTATGTTTAGTTAATATGTAGAGTCAAGGAGACCAAAAAACATTTTCACTGCCTGTGTCGTATGATCCAGAACCATAATCGAGAACTTCCACTCCCTTAACCCTTTGTGTTATGTTCTGCTTAGGTTCCTTCCACATCTCCTTTGCTGCAACTGAGTTTTTCCTTCATGCTCCTAAAAGATGTGGAGATTGCTGCAGTTAATTCATGTGTTTGCACATTTTTTTACAGATATGTCTTTTTTGTGCTTTTTGTTTTAATCTACATTTGTTTTATAACTTATAAACATTTGGGACGGTCTCAAAAAAATCCACAACACTACTATATTTCTTGGGTCTGAATTCACAGATTTTACAAGGCTGTGGTCCATAAACACCTTTCTAATACAGGTAATTTCTTGCTTTCAGGAGAGCAAAACAGACCAGGCATGCGATGAATTGATGGCATTCATCCAGCTGTCATGATTTTTCTTAAAGATAGTGAGGGATCACTCTGTTTTACATGTAACAGAATATTGTTCCTGAGATAGGGGAAGCTTTGAGTAAATTTACCTGTTCTAGCAGTGTCTTGTTTATTTGCTGATAGAGATTGTGATCTTTAGTTCAAATGATGTAAAGCCATTTATTTTGTCGAGTTGTAGATTGTCGAGTTGGACTGGCTGTCTAACAACATGGGATTCTAGGTATAAATCACTTTGTATGGGGCTATAAGAGACAAGTGTATAGGGATAGAGCTTCAAGCCTATCTTGGGAGCTGAGGGTCTTACGTTTATTTTTGTTTGTTTTGTTTTTAAACACCTTTATTAAATTATCACATAGGCAAACATGCATTAACAGAAAAAAACACAAAGCATTTTTCTATTTAAATACAATGTACATCACATATATTTTCTTTGCTGCTATCAGTCCAACTTCAAAAAAAAATACTGAATTTCTGCCTTCCCTTAAACCTCACTCCTCATTCTTCTTCCTCCTCCTATATATTATTATGCATGCATTGTTCCCACAATTTGCATTTACTTGTATGTAATTTGCTCCTTCTCTTTTCTAAAGATCCCTCTTCCAGTTTTTATCTCTTTATAATATCCAGTACCTCATATGCATTTGGTGTAGACTTGATTTCCATTTTCATGGTCTTTAGTCTTTTGATCTTTTTAGTGTGGAATATCTGGGGTATTTCTTTCTGAATATGTTTAGATCAGTGCATACTAAAAGCAGCTTTATGTTCAATATTTGATCTGATCAGGGCAGAGTATCGAGGAATGATGATGTCTTTTGACCTGGATGCTATACCTTTGATAATTGGACTGGATAGGAATTCCTAACTGCTGTTGCCACATAGTAGTCAAAGGATTGGGAGTTGTGTATGAAGATACTGAGATCTCAACAACTGTGTCGATGTCCACTCCCTCAACTTTATCTCCAGGAACTCCTTCAGTCATGGACCTTAAGTACCACCATAAGATGAAGAAGCCCAGAAAAAATGTAGATAAGTAACAAGGCAGGTTGCACAGAGCATTGGAGATCTCATCTTTCTCGCATATGCTTGAAGGCCATAGTTCTGTGCAGGGTGCGTGCTGGTAAACCTCAGCATCGGTTGCATAGCCATCTGTACTGCTCCTTTTGAGGCTAATAGCAGAGTAGTGCTTTCTTCAAGCCTCGCTAGTTGCTTCTTCTGAGTAACAGACAGAGACTCTAGTTGTCAGACATCCACAGAAGGCTAACTTATGGTGCAGGCTTTTGCAGAAGTCCTTCCTTCCTTCCACTATCCATGTTATTTTTATTCAGCAATTGTCTGATTGGATAGTTCGCTATTATTTCAGAATTTACACAGTTGATATCTTGCCATCCCTGTGTGTGTGGCTGCATGGTGCAGGGTCAGCATTCCACCGCCAATGGTTGTGGAGCCCAGTACACACTTGGTTCCTCAGCTGCAGCAAAAGTAAGAGGTTTGATCATGTCAGTTTTCATTAATTTCTCAATATATGGGTTCGGATCCAATCCTTAGATCTGATTCAGCCACTGCTTCACAGTTCGTGGATACTGTAAGCTCTCAAGCTTCACCCTTACTACAGTGTAGTAGTCCCCCTCATTCCCCAGATATCGTTTGCCGCCATTGTGAATGGACGTGGTTGCTACAGCTTCAAGTGTGCTTTGTGAAAAAACAGTAAGGTTTTATATTTTTTTGCTTATAGTGTGAAACCTTTATTTGTAATCTTTCTTTACCTTTTTATACTTTGTTGTGTTTACTCCTGGCAGTTCTTAGTTACCATCACTGGTAATTGTTTCTATTTTTTTTTCTTTACCACTTGTCGGTATTTCTCGTTTCTCCTTTTTCTGATACCATAGTCAGTATTTTTTTTTTTTTGTCTTACTGCTAGTCTGTATTTCCTATGTAGCATTGCTGGTTAACTGTATTTCTTTTTTTCTTGTTCTATTTACAAAAACAATAAATAAGTAAGTAGTAGTTCTTAGAGTATTTTTCTGGTTAGTTTTGTTGTCTTGTCCTGGTGTTGTACTGTGGTTTTTTTTGTAATTTGTTATTATCATGGCAGATAAACCATCAGGTTTTAAAAAGTGCAGCAAATGCGGGCATAAGATCCCATTGTCTCATTCACATAATCTGTGCGTTTTTTGCTTGGGACATTTTAAGCTTCATGCTCCATTTGTTAAAGCTTTTAATCTAAGACCACTTACTGACTGAAAAAAAAAAAAAATCCTCAAAAGTTGATCTCCAAGAGACCAGATAGGATTCTGGCACCACCAAAGGGAATTTTTGGAACAAAGGAGTACCGGTGGATGCTGTGGTCTTGGCAGCAGCCATCAAGAAAGAACTGAAGGAACAGAGGAATTCCGTTCATTCCCTTAACAGGGAGTCTAGGACGCTGGACAGGTTTGGGAAGTGTGTGTGTGCATCAGTGACCTTTGCTTTCAGGTCCCTGAATTATTTCGCACACTTTACCAGATTATAGAGGGATTTGATCAAGGAACTCTCAAAATCCCTCTCAGGGACTAGGACTCCTGAGACCGAGTCTTATTATTTTACAGTTAGCAAACCTTCAGTCTATTTCAAGCTACTCTATGAGGCTTATTTCACATGGAGCTGAAAGAGCCTCAGGAGTGGCGGGGTCAATCATTTCCATCCGGAGGCATGCCTGGATGCATATGTGTGACTTTGCAGAGCCTTTCAAGTCATCTTTCATTAATGCTTCCTTTGATAGAAGTTTGTTATTCAGCCTTAAAGTGAAAGACATACTTTCCAGGTGTGAGAAAGATGGTAAGACCCTGTTTGCTGTCTGCGTACATTTTTTGACCCTTCAAAGAACATTTTTCATGAATCAACGAGGTGTTCGAAAGATGTAGTTCAGGAATCCCAGGGTCCATTCTGTGATCTGTGTGGAGAGAGTTTCCCCAGGGGTAGAGTGGGGAATCTGAAATGGGATATGCTGCCCACTTGGTAGAGGAGGCTTGGAAAATCAGGAGTCCAGAGATTCTTTCTCTGAGACCCTGTCAGCGCTTCTGAAAGGAAGCCCAATTGCCCACCTCTGAAGGCAGTCGGGAGTCACTTATCTCTGCACCAGAGAGCCTGGCTAGATATAACAAAAAATACTTGGGTGCAGAGGATTGTTTCCAGAGACTGTATAATTCCCTATGTTCTTCGTGTTTCACTGTTGCAGTCATTACATTTGGGTTATCTGCTTGCAGGTAGCCCTCAGTCGGCCTGATTAACAAAGTCTTGGGTCCTGCGTTGCTTGCTGTCTCTTCTTCCATGACGTCAGGTCGTCAGAGGTATAAAACATGCAGCCGACGTCATTACATCAGTCTTTCTTGCCGTGCAGTGCCCTAAGCAGAAGCAGTTCGCAAGTGCCATTCGGCCAACTCCTGAAATTTTCATTTTCGAGTTTCAGAATCGAAGTCTTCAACTAAAAGCTAAGTACCCCGTTGGGGAAACTTTTTCTTGCTCTAAACCGATGTGAGTAAAAGCAAATAATTGTATTTCTTGTGGAAAGCAAATACTTCATAAAGATTTTCATTCATACTGTATTCCTTGCCTAGGCCCTGACCATGGCGTACCTCGCTGTCAGTTTTGTGCCTTACTTAAACCACGAACTATCCATCATCAGTATATTTGCACTTCTAAATTTTTTGGTGCTCTGTTCAATTATCCTGATATGTCTTCGGTAAGCCATCCGACTACTGACATTCCGAAGAAACTCAAAGATAGACAGAGACAGGCCACCCAGTTTGCCGGTACTCAGTGAGGTGCTTTCGCAGCCCCTGATGCCTGCTACTTCAGATTTGCAGGCCTCTCCTGAGACCCATTCGGAGTCAGGTATGCTGCGAGATGCTTCAGCTGTGGATCCTGCGGATGTCTGTACCTTGGATGGGTTCGGAGCCACTGTGCAGGCACCAGCTTCTGAGGGTGTATTCAGGCCTACTGACTTGCATATTAAACTGGCGCCATCTTCTTCTTTAAGGCCTAAGACTCGAACCATGCCTAGAAAACTGACGCCCAGACCGCATGGTCAGGCCTCTATGCCTAAAGAACAAATGATAAGAATGACTGAAGACCTTATTACTTTAATCAGGGGAAGCCAACCTTCCCCCTCTGAGATCTAGGACTGAGTTTGCTTATGATACTTCTGACCAGGATTCTGAAATTTGTTTCCTCTGATGACCAGGATTTACCCTTATCTACATATGGGGATTCTGATGTTGAAGACTCTTCTCCCTCTGCTTCCCCCCAAAGGATTTCTCTTTTGGTGAAACCTTGCATACTCTCAGGGAGCTTTTTCTTTGGGAAAGTCAGGATTTCTCTGATTCTAAAAAGAGGCTTAGGAATTTCTTACTCCTGCCCCAGCACAGGTCTTTAGCTATACCTCCTGTACTGGACATTGTTGATGATGCCTTTTGGGAATCTAGCATGGCCCCTTACTCTTTACCTCCTTCTTCCAGAAAACCTGATAGATATTGCAGGGTTCCTGACTCTCACAAGTTCCTTTTCAAAAATCCTACTGTGGATCCTGAAGTCATTTCACAGGGACCCAAGGGCATTAATGCTACTGCTGCCAAAAATCTTACCCCTTCTGATAGAGACTCCAGGGTGCTGGGTAGATTGGGTAAGAAGATGTACACTTCTGCAACTTTGGTGGCCATTAGGGTCTTGAATTGCCAGTTTCATATGTTAAAGCATCAGCTGCATATTATTGGATTTCTTAAACAGAAAATTATGTTGGCTCCTGATTGTGCTGAAAGTAAGGATTTACAGGATTTTATCCATTCTGCTGAACAAGTTGGTAAACATACATTGCAGTGTGGTTTGATTCACTAGAGGCATCTTGCAGGGCTGCGGTAACTGGGTCTGTACTTAGAAGGCATGCTTGGCTTAAGGAGCAATCCTTGCCAGATCATGTTAAAGCGAAATTACTGGATGCTCCCTTAAATCAGGGCCACCTGTTTGGCAACAAAGCAAAAGAAGTTCTTAAAAAGATGGAGGAAAAAGCTAAATCTATGCAAACTGTTAAAGACTTTTTACAAGTGCAACCTCCAAGATTTAGTAGGCATTGACCTTCTAAGAGTTGGTCCTTTCCTGCCTCTTCCAGACCTTCTCAATCCAAACCCAGATCCAGCAGAGCACCCAGGCTTCAGTCCCAGGGGAGGACTCAGCAGTGGGGGGGACCTCCACTTCCAAATTTTGGAATAATAAAACTCCCCCTATGGTAAACTGTCTCAATGACTTATTTTTAAAACTTCCAAACACTTCTCAATTGACCGCCCCTTTGGGGGGAAAGATTGCACTTCATGCAAAGAACTGGGAACTCATTACCCAGGACAAATGGGTTTTAATTAGTGTCCCAAGGATACAGATTTCACTTCCACACGTCACCAACTCCAAGTGGTTGGCCGGCTCTACCTCCAAAGCAGTGGGCAGAGGTCCAAAAGCAAGTACTCTCTCTCTTAAGCACTGGGGCTATTCAGTTGGTACCAAAAGAGAAAAAGGGACAAGGTTTCTACTCGAGATTTTTCCTGGTACCCAAAAAAGACAATTCATGGCATCCTATCCTGGACCTGCTACTGTAAACACGTTTTTGGTGATTCCAAAATTCAAGATGCTGATTCTTCACCAGTTGCTTCCTATGCTAAGCAAAGATGCCTGGTTGGCAGCACTAAATTTAAAGGAAGCATACCTGCACATCCCAATCAGGGAATCTTGCAGAAGATGCCTACGTTTCAAAGCAGGCTACACGCACTGTCAGTTCTCTGCACTGCCCTTTGGCTTATCTACTGCGCCCAGGGTACTCGCAAAGTGTCTTGCTCCAGTCATTGCATTTTGCAGGCAAAGAAATATTCAGATATACCAGTACCTGGACGATTGTCTAAGTCAGGCAGAAAACCAGGACATACTTTTGTATCATCTGGCTTTTGTACAGAGGGTGCTAACTTGTCTGGGGTACACCATAAACGAAAAGAAATCACACCTGGTACCCTGTCAACAAATTATATTCCTGGGAACAAGCTTGAATACAACTTCCCAGATGGTTTTCTTCACGCCAGAGAAACAAATTCACTTGACAACCTACTTCAAACAAGTGGTCACAAAAACCCTGCAATATGCAAGACAAATACTACACACCTTGGGTTCATGGCCTCCTGCATTCTTCTAATTCCATATGCAAGACTGCATATGAGGAAACTACAATGGTATCCAAAAAGGCTGTGGTGTCAACATTCTCAGGATCTAGAAGCAATGATTCCTATCATTCCTTGTCTACGCCTAGAGTTCCTTTGGTGGGCAGAGGCCCACCACCAAAACAAGTGACTGCCATTCACACTATCCCCTGCCACCCAAACCCTAACAACAGACTCATCAGACTATGCATGGGGGGCGCACCTGGCAGGGAAGTGCATTCAGGGCAAATGGAACCCAATTTAAATGCACCTTTACATCAATCATAAAGAAATGTTAGCTGTACAGAATGCTCTGACAGCCTTCAAGGACCACATTCTTCCAGGACAATTAATGGTAAAGACGGACAGCACCACTGTTATGTGGTACATAAACAAGCAGGGGGGTACACATTCTTAAGGGACAGAGGGGGAAGACTATTTCAAAGCGAACTATCTCCAAATGGATAGGCCATTGCATTCATTTCTGCTATAAGCACCATGGAAAATCTATCCCACAGGGTATCCAATCCCACTCAGCCAGGGCTGCATCTACCTCTACAGCCTTTCTCAGAGGCGTACCTACCAAGGACATCCTAGAAGCTGCTATCTGGAGTTCTGTACGTACTTTCACCAAGCATTACCATTTTCCAATTTTCTCTAAATCCAGAGCTGGCTTTGCCACAGCAATTTTGCAGGGCCTTATAGCTGGTCCTAGTGCTATCTAAATTCCTCCTCCCACCCTTAGCTTTGGGAATCTACCCAAATGTAATGACTGCAGCAGTGAAACACGAAGAACATAATATGGATGATGTTCTTCATGTTTCACTGTTGCAGTCATTACATCTGGGTTATCCTGCTGGCAGGTTGCCCTCAGTTGGCCTGAATTCCAAAGTCTTGGGTCCTGTGTCGGTTGCTGTCACCTCTTCCCTGACGTCAGGTCGTCAGGGGTATAAAAGATGCAGCCGACGGTCTTTCTTGCCTCGCGGTGCCAGAAGCAGTTCGCAAGTGCCGGTCAGCCAACTCCTGAGATTTTCGTGTTCGAGTTTCAGATCCGAAGTCTTCATTAAAAGCTAAGTACCCCGTTGGGGAAACTTTTTTCTTGCTCCAGACCGATGTCAGAAAAAGTTAATAATTGTATTTCTTGTGGGAAGCAAATACTTCATAAGGACTTACATTCTTACTGTATTCCTTGCCTAGGCCCTGACAACGACATTGCTAGTTGTCGGTTTTGTGCTAGATTTAACCAATGCACTATTAAACGCCTGTACGATTTTGCATTAAGCTATTTTGGGCGAAGATTTAATTATACAATGTCGTCAAATAGCCATCCGACTACCGGAGTTCACAAAAAAACAAAAAGAAAAAGACAGGCAACCGAGGTCCAAAACCGATGACGAAGCTTCTCCTAAGCAAGTCACCGGTTTGCCGGTTCTCAGTGAGGTGCTTTCGCAGCCCCTGACGCCCGCTACTTTAGAGTGGAGTCGGCCAGGCCGCTGGAAACTCAAGGTTTTGGAGCCTCGGAGATTATTCCCTCAGATGGATCCGGAGCCGCTGAGCAGGCATCGGCTTCTGAGGGTGTATTCAGACCTAAACAATTATATATTAAACCGACTTCAAAGACTAAAACACATTTAAAGGCAAAGAAATAAGTTCACCAGCTACAAGGACAGGCCTCCATGCCCAAAAAGCAGATGCTCAAAATGGCCATATTACCTTGCTCAGGGGATGTTCATCATGTTTCACTGCTGCAATCATTACACTTGGGTTATCCTGCCGTCAGGCGGTCCCGCAGTGGGCCAGAGTTCCAAAGTCTTGGTCCGGCGTCGGTTGCTGTCGCCTCTTCCCTGACGTCAGTGCATCAGGGGTATATAAGCAGCAGCCGATGCCATTTTCTTCAGTCTTTCTTGCCGCGCGGTGCCCGAAGCAAAAGTAGTTCGCAAGTGCCGGTCGGCTCCTGAGATATCAATTTCGATTTTCAGAACTGAAGTCTTCAATAAAGCTAAGTACCCTGTTGGGGAAACTTTTTCTTGCCTCAGACCGATGTCAGTAAAAGTTAATTGTATTTCTTGTGGGAAGCAAATACCTCATAATGATTTTCATTCTTACTGTATTCCATGCCTAGGCCCAGATCACGATGTCACTAGTTGCCGGTTTTGTGCTAGATTTAACAAACGCACTATTAAACGTCGGTTTGATTTTGCTCACCATTACTTTGGCCGAAGGTTTAATTATACCATGCCATCGGAAAAACTGACTACCGGAATTCACAAAAAACGCAAAGATAAGGACAGGCATCTGAGGCCAAAAACTGACGACGAAGCCTCTTCTAGGCCAGTCGCCGCGACCGACTCCCACGTGGAGTTGCCTAGGCCTCTGGATACTCAAGGTGTTGGGCCTATGGAGACTAACCCTTCAGATGGGTCCGGAGCCGCTGAGCAGGCATCTGCTTCTGAGGATGTTTTCAGACATTCACAACTTACCATTGCATCTACAGCCAAGTCTAAAACTACATTAAATACAAAGAAGCAAGTACAGTATTCACCTGGACAGGCCTCCATGCCTAAAAAGCAGATGCTCAAAATGGCCGAAGACTTAATTACTCTGATCAGGGGTTCCCATCCCCCTCCTGATAAAAGGCCTAGGCAGGATACAGACTGATCCCTCTGACCAGGTTTCAATATATTCTGATTCCTCTTCAGACCAGGGATACTCTTTAGCCCCCTATGAGCACTCTGATGCTGAAGAATCATTTCCTTCAGCCTCTCCTCCTGAGCATTACTCTTTTGGGGAAACTTTATATACCATGAGGGAGCATTTCCATTGGGAGGGCCAGGATTACTCAGAATCCAAGAAAAGGCTCAGAGACTTTCTTTTATTGCCTCAGTACAGGCCCCTTGCTATTCCGCCATTGTTGGATATTGTGGACGATGTGTTCTCTGAATCCAGTTCAAATCCAGATTCTTTACCCCCTGTTCCAGTCAAGCCAGACAGGTACTACAGAGTCCCTGACTCTCACAAATTTCTTTATAAAAACCCTGCTGCTGACCCAGAAACTATTTCCCAGGGTCCCAAAGGGGTACAGGCCTCCTCGGCTAAAAATCCAGTTCCCTCAGACAGGGATTCTAGAGCATTAGACAGATGGGGGAAGAAAGTTTACACCTCTGCAACTTTAGCAGTAAGGGCTTTAAACTGCCAGTTTCTCATGCCTAAATATCAACAATATTTACTGTCTCAGTTAAAACAGAAAATGAGTACAAGTGCAGAACAACCTGATTTTAAAGAAATGCAGGATTTATTGCATGCAGCTGAACAAGTGGGAAAGCATACTTTGCAATGTTGTTTTGATTCATTAGAAGCTTCTTGTAGAGCAGCAGTTACAGGATCTGTGATTCGAAGACATGCTTGGTTAATGGAACAAACCTTACCAGATCATGTTAAGGCAAAATTATTGGATGCTCCTTTACAGCAAGATATTTTATTTGGTGTTAAGGCAGAAGAGGTATTAAAGAAAATGGAGGATAAGGCAAAATCTATGCAAACAGTGAAGGATTTCTTACAGGTACAGCCACCAAGATTTAGCAGGAATTGGCCTACGAAAAATTGGTCCTTTCCAGTGTCAGACAGGCCACAAAGAGGCAGATACAGACGCCCAAGAGGCAGATCTCAGCCCCAAAGCTCTTACAGACCACGACAGTGGGGTGCTTCAACCCCAAAAGGAGGTGAGGACAAGTCACAACCTTACAGGAAACAGTCCCAGTGACTTCCCCCTTCCAATGCCAAACTCTTCCGTTTTGGCAGCTCCCTTAGGGGGGAAACTAGCACTTTTTTCACAAAACTGGCAAGCAATTACCCAAGACAAATCGGTGCTGAATATTGTGTCTCAAGGTTACAGGTTCCACTTTCACACTTTATCAAGGCTAAAAGGTATGCCAGACCTGCCACACAATCAATGGGCAGAGGCACAAAAACAAATTACAGCCCTCATGGACATGAGAGCTATTCAAAAAGTACCACAGCAGGAACAAGGACAAGGATTTTACTCAGGACTATTCCTGGTACCCAGAAAGGACAAAGCCTGGAGACCCATACTAGACCTTTCCACTCTAAATACTTACCTGGATGTTCCGAAATTCAAAATGTTGACACTACAGCAGCTCCTTCCCATGTTGGGCAAGAAAGCTTGGCTTGTTACTTTGGACCTCAAAAAGGCATACCTGCATGTCCCTATCAGACAAAATTGCAGAAGATACCTCAGATTCATAGCTGGTTCAATGCACTACCAATTCTCTGCACTGCCCTTTGGCTTATCTACTGCGCCCAGGGTCTTCACAAAGTGCCTGGCACCAGTAATTGCATTTTGCAGACAAAAAGGAATTCAAATATATCCATACCTGGACGACTGCCTGATTCAAGCAAAGAGCAAGGACATTCTTCTACAGCATCTGGCGTTTGTAAAAAAGTTGTTAAGTTGCCAAGGGTACACAGTAAACAAAAAGAAGTCAAAACTAGTGCCCTCACAAGAGATAATATTCCTGGGTGCTAACTTAAATACAACGGCCCAGATGGCTTATCTCACGCCAGACAAACAAGGACAACTAACACAGTATTTTCAAATGATGGCAACAAAGTCCCAACTCCCTGTAAGAAAAATTCTGCAGGCCTTGGGATTTCTGGCATCCTGCATTCTACTAATTCCATATGCCAGACTGCATATGAGTAAATTACAATGGTATCTAAAAAGTGTTTGGACTCGACAATCTCACAGCTTGGAAACAGTAAATACCACTAATTCCCTGCTTACAACAGGAGTTTCGATGGTGGGCACAGGCATGTCACCTCAACAAGGGTCAGCCTTTCACTCTTCCCACAGCCAAGCAGACTTTAACAACAGATGCTTTGGATTACTCCTGGGGAGCACACATGGCAGGAAAATGTATTCAGGGCAAATGGACCACAGACCAAATGCATCTTCACATCAATCAAAAAGAGATGTTGGCTGTACAAAATGCCCTAACAGCTTTCAAGGACCTTCTGCATCCAGGACAATTACTATTAAAGACAGACAACACCACAGTAATGTGGTACATAAACAAGCAAGGGGGCACTCATTCTTACCCCCTATGCAGGCAAGCCATGACCTTGTGGAGCACAGCTATAACTTATCAAGGTCATCTGCAAGCACAATTCCTGCCAGGAAAGAAAAATACTCTGGCAGACGACTTAAGCAGAAACATCATGGATCCTCGTAAGTGGAAATTAAATCCACAAGTTTTCAGAATGATAATACAAAAATGGGGGTGCCCAGACATATTGCCTCCCCACTGAATTGCCAACTACAAAAATTCTGCACAAGGATTTATCACACACAAGCATGGAAAGTGGATGCTCTTTCGTTCAGCTGGAAAAGCCTAAACGTTTATGCCTTCCCACCTCTGCCTCTCCTTTCAAAGGTACTCCTAAAAGCCAGACAAGACAAACCACAGATGATTCTGATTGCTCCAGAATGGCCACGCCAGCATTGGTACCCAATCTTAAAGAACTTAGCTCAAGGCCCACCTTGGATTTTGCCTCAAATTCCACACCTTCTGGCTCAACAAAACAATCAGATCCTGCACAGTCAGCTCAAAACCTTATCCCTGGCTGCATAGCAGATTCATTAGCCAAACAGACAACACCTCTATCTAAAGCTGTTATGGATGTCATTTTGGAGGCCAGGAGGCCTAGCACCAGGAAATCTTATTCAGAAAAGTGGAAGAGATTCTGTGCCTGGAACCAGGCTCAAAGCCTTGACCCTCTTGTCCCGAACATTCCTCAGATACTACAATACTTAACTGAGATGCTGGACAGAGGACTCCTCATCCATTAAGATCCACGCTTCTGCCATATAGGCTCATTACAACACAGATCCTCCTATTTTCTCTCATCCATTGCTAAAGCAGTACTTCAGAGGGGCTAAAAAACATAAAACCACCCTGGAGAGCACCAACTCCTACTTGGGACCTCAATTTTGTCTTGGAAAAACTCACTTTACCTCCTTTCGAGCCAGTCAATTCAGCAGAATTAAAATATATATCATGGAAAACTGCTCTGCTTTTGGCAATAACCTCAGCACGAAGAGTCTCAGAACTACAGGCACTAATGGCAGTGGAGCCTTTCATCATTTTCCTCCAAGACAGGGTTTCCTTAAGAACAAACCCTTCATTTATGCCTAAGGTGGTAGCCAGTGTGGCTCTTAACGAAACCATTCACTTGCCAACATTTTATCCAAATCCCCAGAATAAAGCGGAGAGAATTTTACATTCCTCAGACATGCACAGGCAATTACGCTTCTGTTTGGACAAAACAAAAGCTTTCAGAAAAACTGAACAATTGTTTGTATCTTATGCTGCAAGATCACAGGGAAAGGCTATTTCAAAGCAGACCATTTCAAAGTGGATAGGACACTGTATCAGGTTTTGCTACACACAGCATGGGAAACCTGTACCATTTAACATTAGACCACATTCCACCAGGGCAATTGCAACTTCTACTGCCTATCTTAGTGGAGTACCTACCAAAGACATTTTGGAAGCTGCAACTTGGAGTTCAGTGCACACCTTTACCAAGCATTATCACTTGCCTCTTTACTCTAGATCCAGAGCTGGCTTTGCCACTGCAGTGCTGCAGGGCCTCATAGCCACACCAACTCCTCTATAGAACCAGCCACCCTGACTCAGCTTTGGGATTCTATCCAAGTGTAATGACTGCAGCAGTGAAACACGATCAACATAGTACAGTTTTGTACCTACCATAAATGTAGATGTCCGAGTGTCTTCACTGCTGCAGTCCTGGTTACCCACCCACCATCCCCTCTTTCTTAGCTGGGTCTTATCTATAACTTTCTACACTATACTATCTATGTGATGTATTTGCTGGTTACTGAAGGTTTTGTTTTTACCTTACTGTATCTTTTGTAAGCAATATGTATTGCCTATCTTTTTGGGGGCACCTGACATCTGGGGCAGGAAAAACTGAAGAAAATGGCATCGGCTGCTTCTTATATACCCCTGACGCACTGACGTCAGGGAGGAGGCGACGGCATCCGACGCCAGACCAAGACTTTGGAACTCTGGCCGACTGCGGGACTGCCTGATGGCAGGATAACCCAAGTGTAATGACTGCAGCATTGAAGACACTCAAACATCTACATTTATGGTAGGTACAAAACTGTACTTTCCCATCCCCCTCCTGATAAGAGGCCTAGGCAAGAGACAGGCTATGAATCTTCAGATCAGGTTTCCATTTCTTCTGATTCCTCTTCTGATCAGGAATATTCTCTTCCCCCCTATGAGGATTCTGATGCTGAAGAATCAATTCCTTCAGCTTCTCCTCCGGAGGACTACTCTTGGAGAAACCTTGCATACCAAGAGGGAGCACTTCCATTGGGAGAGCCAAGATTTTTCAGAATCTAAAAAAAGGCTCAGAGACTTCCTTTTACTACCTCAACACAGGCCTCTAGCTATTCCACCTGTGTTGGACATTGTAGATGATACTTCTTGGAGTCTAGTCTGACCCCTGACTCTTTACCTCCAGCTGCTGTTAAGCCGGCCAGATATTACAGGGTCCCTGACTCTCATAAATTCCTTTTCAAAAACCCTACTGCAGACCCAGAAACTATTTCTCAGGGTCCAAAAGGGGTCAAGGCTTCTACTGCAAGAAACCCTACCCCCTCTGACAGGGATTCTAGGGCACTGGATAGATGGGGAAAAAAGATTTACACATCTGCTACTTTGGCTATAAGGGCCTCAAATGGCCAGTTTCATATGCTCAAATATCAGCAATATATCATGACATTGCTTAAACAGAAAATTATGGCAAATTCTGAATGTGCAGAAAACAAAGAAATGCAGGATTTATTGCATGCAGCTGAACAAGTTGGAAAGCATACTTTGCAATGTGGTTTTGATTCTCTGGAGGCTTCCTGCAGGATTGCTGTTACGGGTTCTGTCATTAGGAGGCATGCTTGGTTAAAAGAACAAAATCTGTCAGACCATGTTAAAGCAAAATTATTAGATGATCCTTTACAACATGATACCTTGTTTGGTGTTAAGGCAGAAGAGGTGTTAAAGAAAATGGAGGGCAAAGCTAAATCTGTGCAAACGGTCAAGGATTTCTTACAGGTACAGCCACCTAGATTTAGCAGACACTGGCCTACAAAGAATTGGTCTTTTCCAGTCTCAGACAGACCTCAAAGGAGCAGATCCAGACGCTCTAGTGGCAGATCACAGCCACAAGGATCCTACAGGTCTAAGCAGTGGAGTGCGTCTAACTCCAAAGGTGGAGAAGACAAAGCACAATCATACAGGAAACGGTCTCAATGACTTCCCCCTGCCTGCACCAAGCACTTATCTTCTGGCAGCACCCTTAGGGGGAAAACTAGCACTTTTTTCTCAAAATTGGCACATTATAACCCAGGACAAATGGGTTCTAGACAGTGTCACAAGGCTACAAGTTTCATTTCCATACCCTGCCAAGGGCAAACGGTTGGCCAGACCTGCCAAAAAATCAATTGGCAGAGGCTCAAAAACAAGTCGCAGCTCTCATGGACATGAGGGCTATTCAGCAAGTGCCACAGCAAGAGCAGGGACAAGGATTTTACTCGACTGTTCTTGGTACCCAGAAAGGACAAAGCATGGAGACCAATACTGGACCGATCTATTCTAAACACTTTTTTGGATATACCAAAATTCAGGATGTTGACCTTACAGCAGCTTCTGCCCATGCTGGGCAACAAGGCTTGGCTCGTGACTTTAGACCAAAAAGAGGCATACCTGCATGTCCCAATCAGACAATCATGCAGAAGATACCTCGGATTCAAAGCTGGCTCAAAGCATTACCAATTCTCTGCACTGCCCTTTGGCTTATCTACTGCGCCCAGGGTCTTCACAAAGTTTCTGGCACCAGTAATTGCTTACTGCAGACAAAGAGGAATACAAATATATCCTTACTTGGACGACTGCCTCATAAAAACAGAGAACAAGGACATTCTACTACAGCATCTGACGTTTGTGATAAGACTTTTAACATACCTAGGGTACACAGTCAGCAAAAAGAAATCAAAACTAGTACCCTCTCAAGATATAATATTCCTCAGTGCAAGCTTAAATACAACTGCCCAGATGGCTTATCTCACTCCAGACAAACAAAGACAACTGACTACCTATTTCAAGGAATTGGCAACAAAGGCCCAGTTATCTGCAAGCAAAATTCTGCAGGCTTTGGGCTTCATGGCATCCTGCATCTTACTAATTCCATATGCAAGACTGCATATGAGGAAAATTCAGTGGTACCTAAAAGGTGTTTGGACACAAAATTGCCACAGTCTGGAAACGATGATTACTCTAATTCCCTGCCTGCAACAGGAGTTTCGATGGTGGACAAAGGCTTGGCACCAAAACTAGGGCAGCCATTCTCACTACCCCCAGCCAGGCAGAGCCTAACGATGGATGCTTTGGACTATGCCTGGGGGGGCACACATGGCAGGAAGAGGCATTCAGGGCACCAGGTCCACAAGCCAAAAGCATCTACATATCAATCAGAAAGAGATGCTAGCTGTTCATAATGCCCTGACAGCCTTCAAGGACCTACTTCATCCAAAACAACTACTGATAAAGACAGACAACACCACAGTCATGTGGTACATAAACAAGCAGGGGGGCACTCATTCTTATCAGGGGGCACTCATTCTTATCCCCTCTGCAGGCAAGCCATGGCTTTATGGGACACAGCATTGACTTACCAAGTTCATCTACAGGCAAATTCCTGCCAGGAAAGGAAAATACTCTGGCAGACGAACTAAGCATAAACCTCGTGGATCCCCACAAGTGGCAGCTGGCTCCACAAGTATTAAGCATGATAACAAAGAAATGGGGAAGCCCGGACATAGATCTCTCTGCCTCCCCTCAAAACAGTCAACTAAAAACATTCTGCACAAGGACATATCACAGACAAGCTTGGAAAATGGACGCCTCATCTTTCAACTGGACAAACCTATCAGTATATGCCTTTCCTCCACTGCCTGTCCTCCCAAGGTACACCTAAAGGTCAGGCAGGAGAAACCAAAAATGATTCTGATTGCCCCAGACTGGCCACACCAGTACTGGTATCTGATCTTAAGGAACTTGTCCCATTGCCCAGCCTAGACCTTACCTCAAATACCTCATCTACTGTCCCAGCAAAACAACCAGATTCTGCACAGCCAACTCAGGACCCTAAACCTGGCAGCATGGCGGATAATGTAGCCTTACAAACCACACCTCTCAGTAAAGCTGTGATGGATGTCATTTTAGAAGCCAGAAGGCCTAGTACTAGAAAATCCTATGCTGGGAAATGGAAGAGATTTTGCGCTTGGAAACGAGCTCAAGGAACTGATACAGCTGTCCCAAATATTTCTCAGATTTTGCAGTACTTAACTGAGATGCTGGACAAAGGCCTATCTTTTTCATCAGTTAAAATCCATGCCTCTGCCATTTCGGCTCATTACAATACAGAGCCACCACTCTTTTCTCATCCTTTATTAAGGCAGTACCTCAGAGGAGCCAAAAACTTAAGGCCTCCAAGGAGAATGCCAATACCTGCATGGGACCTCAATTATGTCTTGGAAATGCTCACCTTACCTCCTTTTGAGCCAGCTGCTACTGCAGATATAAAGTTCTTATCTTGGAAAACAGCTCTGCTCCTAGCAATAACTTCTACAAGGCGAGTTTCAGAGCTACAGGCTCTCATGGCTGTGGAGCCCTTTATCATTTGTTTTATCCAGACAGGGTCTCTCTGAGAACAAATCCTACATTTATGCCTAATGTGGTATCCAGTGTAGCCCTTAACCAAACAATTCATTTGCCAACTTTTTTTCCAAATCCACAGAACAAGGGGGAGAAAATTCTGCATTCTTTGGACGTACACAGACAACTTAGATTCTACTTGGACAAAACTAAAGTTTTCAGAAAGACAGAACAATTACTAGTGGCATATGCCACAGCATCACAAGGAAAGGCCATCTCCAAGCAGACTATTTCAAAGTGGATAGGTCACTGTATTCGTTTCTGCTACTCACAGCATGGCAAATCAGTGCCTAAGGGCATTAGGCCACATTCAACCAGAGCTGCAGCCACTTCTGCAGCCTTTCTGAGGGGAGTACCAACGAAAGACATTTTAGAGGCTGCTACTTGGAGTTCAGTGCATACCGTTACAAAACATTACCATATGCCTCTTTGCTCTAAATCCAGGGCAGGCTTTGCCACTGCAGATGTTCATCGTGCATACAGCTGCAGTCATAACAGATGGGTTCTCCAGCCGTCAGGCGGGTCCTCGGTCGGCCGAATTCCAAAGTCTAGGTCCGGCGTCGGTTGTCGTCGCTTCTTCCCTGACGTCAGTGCGACAGAGGTATAAAGGAACCAGCCGACGCCATTTTCTTCAGTCTTTCTTGCCGCGCGGTGCCCAAAGCAGAAGCAGTTCGCAAGTGCCGGTCGGCCAGCTCCTGAGATTACGAAAAATTGGAAACCGAAGTCTTCTTAAAAGCTAAGTACCCCGTTGGGGAAACTTTTCTTGCCTCAGACCGATGTCAGACAAAGTTAATAATTGTATTTCTTGTGGGAAGCAAATACCGCATAAGGATTTCCATTCCCTCTGTATACCTTGTTTAGGCCCAGACCACGACGTCTCGGTCTGTCGCTTTTGTGCTACTTTCAACAAACGCACTATTAAGCGTCGGGCGGAGTTTGCCCAGCATTATTTTGGGAAAGTATTTAACTATACTATGTCGTCGGATACTCCGACTCCGGTTATGTCTAAAAAACGCAAAGACAAGGACCGACACACGAGGTCCGCGGCCTCTACCGACACCACGCCAAAGCTGACTACACGTGGTCCGGTTCTCAGCGAGGCGCCTACGCAGCCCCTGACTACCGACGACACTTCTTTGGCGGTGTCTCCTGTGCCCGAGGTCGCAGGCTCCTCGGCCCACACCCCTACTACAGATACCGAAGCCACTCTTGGCGTTGAAACTCAGAATGTGGACAGGTCCACCTCCACTCAGGGTGTCTTCAGACCTTCCTCTTCTTTCTCCACCAAGGCTTTCACAAAGTCTAAAGCAACCATGCACTCTAAGAGACCAGCTACTCAGGGCCCATCTCCAGGCCCCATGCCCAAGAAACAGATGCTTAAAATGGCTGAGGATTTAATTACTCTTATCAGAGGTTCTCAGCCCCCACCGGACAAAAGGCCCAGAGTGGAGGAAGATTCCCCCTCTGATCAGGGCTCCATTATTTCAGAGCACTCTGATGATCAGGAACATTCTTACTCCCCTTTTGAAGACTCTGATGCGGAGGAGTCCATCCCTTCTGTCTCCCCCCCCAGAGGATTACTCATTTGGGGAAACTTTGCATACCTTAAGGGAACACTTCCACTGGGAAGGCCAAGATTATTCTGATTCCAAGAAAAGGCTCAGGGAATTTCTCTTGCTGCCTCAGCACAGGCCTCTCTGGCTATACCTCCTGTCTTGGACATCCTAGATGATGTTTACTCGGAGGCCTGCCTTAACCCGGACTCTCTACCTCCAGCTCCAGTTAAGCCTGACAGGTATTATAGGGTTCCTGACTCACACCAATTTCTATACAAGAGCCATGCTGCTGTCCCAGAAACCATCTCACAGGGCCCCAAGGGAGTTAAGGCCTCCATTGCTAAAAATCCACAACCTTCCGAGAGAGACTCCAGATCCTTAGAAAGGTGGGGAAAAAAGGTATATACCTCGGCTACCTTATTCATGAGGGCCTTAAACTGTCAGTTTCATATGCTAAAATACCAACAGTTTTTGTTATCACAATTGAAAAGTAAAATGTCACAACCTGAACATCCAGACTTGAAGGAGTTGCAAGATTTGATGCATAGTGCAGAACAAGTGGGTAAGCATACCTTACAATGTGGTTTTGATGCTCTAGAGGCCTCATGTAGAGCTGCTGTTACAGGATCAGTCATACGTAGCCATGCCTGGCTCAAGGAACAAGCCTTACCTGATCATGTCAAAGCTAAATTACTAGACGCCCCTCTTCAAAAGGATGTACTATTTGGTGCTAAGGCCGAGGAGGTGTTAAGGAAAATGGAGGAAAAGGCTAAATCAATGCAAACTGTGAAAGAATTTCTACAGGTACAACCCCCACGCTTTAGTAGAAATTGGCCTTCCAAAAACTGGTCCTTTACTGCTACGGACAGACCCCAAAGAGGCAGATACAGGCGCCGGAGGGGCAGAGGACAATCCCAAGGATAGTTTAGAGGCAGACAGTGGCAAGCTCCTACACAAAGAGGTGGTGAGGATAACTCAAAATCTTTCAGAAAGCAAACCCAATGACTTTCCCCTTTGCATGCCAACCAGGTCTCAAATGGCAGCCCCCTTAGGAGGAAAGCTGGCATTATTTTCAAAAAATTGGGATATTGTCACCAAGGACAAATGGATCCTGGACATTATAAACAGAGGCTACAAATTCCATTTTCACACCCTTCCAAAAATGAGAGGCATGCCAAACCTGCCACAGAATCAAAGGGCAGAGGCACAAAGGCAAATTACAGATCTCATATACATGAAAGCTATTCAAGAGGTGCCTACGCACGAACAAGGTCAAGGTTTTTATTCCAGGCTATTTCTGGTGCCAAGGAAGGGAAAAGATTGGAGACCTATTTTGGACCTATCCATCCTAAACACATTTCTACACGTACCAAAATTCAAGATGCTCACCCTACAGCAACTTCTTCCCATGCTGGGCAAGGAGTCTTGGCTGGTAACATTGGACCTCAAGGAGGCATACCTGCATGTCCCAATCAGACAAAATTGCAGAAGGTACCTCAGATTTCTTGCAGGTTCAACCCATTATCAATTCTCTGCATTGCCCTTTGGCTTATCTACTGCACCCAGAGTATTCACGAAATGCCTGACATCAGTAATTGCCTACTGCAGACTTCAAGGGATACAAATATACCCCTATTTGGACGACTGCCTGATCCAAGCGGACAGCAAGCACATTCTTCCGAAACATCTGGCTTATGTAATAATGTTGTTGAACTCTCTGGGATACACAGTCAACAAAAAGAAATCAAAGCTAATACCCTCTCGGAAGATAATTTTCCTGGGTGCCAATTTGGACACAAACACCCAGATGGCCTACCTCACGCCAGAGAAGCAGGGGCAACTAATTCAATACTTCAGAACACTAGCAAATTGCACCAGGCTGACTGCAAGGAAAATCCTGCAGGCTCTGGGATTCATGGCATCTTGCATCTTGCTAATCCCATGTGCAAAGCTGTATATGAGGAAACTACAATGGTACCTGAAAAACATATGGTCTCAACACAGCCACAGTTTGGAAACAATAATACCATGTCTGCAAAAGGAATTTCTGTGGTGGGCTCAAGCATGTCAAACAAACACAGGCCTTCCATTCAGCAAGCCTCAAGCAAATCAAGTCATCATAACAGACGCCTCGGACTCCGCCTGGGGGGCGCACATGACAGATCGGTGCATTCAGGGCAAATGGTCCCAAAAAGAAAAGCACCTTCACATCAATCAAAAAGAAATGCTAGCAGTAATAAATGCTATTATAGCTTTCAAGGACCTTCTACAACCAGGTTAACTATTGATAAGAACAGACAACACCACAGTTATGTGGTACATAAACAAACAGGGAGGAACACATTCTTACCCCCTATGCAGACTGGCCATGTCACTTTGGAACATGGCCTTGGACTTACAAATGGAACTACAAGCACAGTACTTGCCAGGCAAGGAAAACACGCTGGCAGACAACCTAAGCAGGAATATGACATATCCACACGAATGGAAATTGCATCCAAAAGTTTTTACAGAGATAATCCAAGAATGGGGAAGGCCAGACATAGATCTCTTTGCCTCCCACAAAAATCATCAATTGACAAAATTCTGCTCAAGGATCTTCCATCCAAAGGCCTGGAGAGTGGACACTCTCTCTTTCAGTTGGACATCAATGACAGTTTATGCCTTCCCACCTCTTCCTCTGCTGCCCAAAGTTCTATTGAAGACCAGAGCAGACAGACCAAAGATGATTCTCATTGCTCCGGACTGGCCAAGGCAACACTGGTACCCACTCCTGAGGAGCCTGACGCATTCACCACCATGGACCCTGCCTCTAATGCCTCTTCTTCTGACTCAGCACAGCTTCAAAACTCTTCACAGCCAGCTAAAAACACTCAATCTGGCCGCATGGAAGATTCCTTAGCATCACAACAGGCCCTACTCTCCAAGGAGGTGCAGGATGTCATTTTGGAGGCCAGAAGGCCATCAACTAGAAAAGCTTACTCCGCAAAATGGAAACGTTTTTGTGTCTGGAATGAGAAAAAGGGCCAGGATCCTGGAAAACTGAATTTACCTCAAATACTACAATATTTGGCTGAACTGCTAAGCAGTGGACTTTCTTTCTCCTCCATCAAAATCCATGCCTCAGCCATTTCTGCAGAATGCAACACTGATCCTCCTTTATTCTCTCACCCTCTCTTAAGACAGTTCCTCAGAGGGGCTAAGAATTTAAGACCTCCAAGGAAACAACCAATACCTGCTTGGGATCTTAATTTCATTGTGGAAAAACTGACCTTGCCTCCCTTTGAGCCAGCTGCCTCATCAGATTTGCAATATTTGTCCTTGAAAACAGTTTTCCTTCTGGCTATCACCTCAGCTCGTAGAGTTTCAGAACTACAGGCTCTAATGGCTGTCCAGCCTTTTATCATCTTCCATCAGGACAGAGTTTCCTTACGAACCAACCCGTTCTTTATGCCTAAAGTGGTATCCAGGGTAGCTTTAAATCAGGCCATACATTTACCTACTTTTTATCCTAATCCTCAAAACAAAGGGGAGAGATTACTACATTCCTTGGACATCCACAGACAACTGCGTTATTGTTTGGACAGAACAAAGCCTTTCAGAAAATCAGAACAGCTCTTTGTGGCCTATGCAGTAGGAGCTCAAGGAAAGCCAATTTCCAAACAATCTCAAAATGGATAGCCCACTGCATACGTTTTTGCTATTCCTTTCATGGCAAAACTGTACCTACAGGCATTAGAACTCATTCCACCAGGGCCACAGCCACCTCTGCAGCCTTCCTCAGAGGAGTACCTACCAAGGATATTTTGGAAGCAGCCACTTGGAGTTCTGTGCATACCTTCTCCAAGCACTACAACCTACCATTATACTCCAAATCTAGAGCAGGTTTTGCCACTGCAGTCTTGCAGGGCATTTTGGCTCCTCCTAGTTCCACCTAGTGCCTACCACCCCTTTCTTAGCTTTGGGATTCTACCCATCTGTTATGACTGCAGCTGTATGCACGATGAACATAGTACAGTTTTGTACCTACCATAAATGTAGATGTTCGAGTGCTAAGACAGCTGCAGTCCAGGTTTCCCTCCCTCCTTCTCCTCTTGGGACAGGCCTATAGGCTGACACATCCTCATACTACTTGATTGGGGTATTCATTTATGATGTATTTGCTTGCAACTACTGTATTTTGATTATATTGCACTGCATTATTACACAAATTTATGTATTGCCTTCCTTCTGGGGACTCCTAACATCTGGGGCAAGAAAAACTGAAGAAAATGGCGTTGGCTGGTTCCTTTGTACCCCTGTCGCACTGACATCAGGGAAGAAGCGACGACAACCGACGCCGGACCTAGACTTTGGAATTCGGCCGACCGAGGACCCGCCTGACGGCAGGAGAACCCATCTGTTAAGACTGCAGCTGTATTAGCACTCAAACATCTACATTTATGGTAGGTACAAAACTGTACTTTCTGCAGGACCTCATAGCCCCCCCCAACCATAGCTTTGGGACTCAACCCAAATGTAATGACTGCAACAGTGAAACACAAAGAACATAGTACAGCTATGTACACTTACCAAAAATGTAGATGTTCGAGTGTATTCACTGTTGCAGTCCAGGTTACCCACCCGCCACCCCCCTTATTTTTGCTGGAACTTATCTTTACTTCTCTAATCTATACAACCTAGGTGGTGTATTTGCTTATAGATGAAGGTAAAGCTTGTTTTGGTGCATGTATATCTTATTTACATAATTTTAGCCTACCTTGTTGGGGGCACGTGACATCTGGGGCAAGAAAAACTGAATAAAATGGCGTCGGCTGCATCTTTTATACCCCTGACGACCTGACTGATGACTGTAACAGTGAATGCACTCGAACATCTACATTTATGGTACGTGTACTCAACTGTACTTTCTTCCTGTTTCACTGTTGCAGTCATTACATTTGGGTAATCTGCTGGCAGGTTGCCCTCAGTCGGCCTGATTAACAAAGTCTTGGGTCCTACGTCGGTTGCTGTCCCTTCTTCCATGATGTCAGGTCGTCAGGGGTATGAAACATGCAGCCGACGCCTTTACATCAGTCTTTCTTAGTGCGCGGTGACCGAAGCAGAAGCAGTTCGCAAGTGCCAGTCAGCCAACTCCTGAAATTTTTGTTTTTGAGTTTCAGAACCGAAGTCTTCAACTAAAAGCTAAGTACCCTGTTGGGGAAACTTTTTCTTGCTCCTTACCGATGTCAGTAAAAGTTAATAATTGCATTACTTTTGGGAAGCAAATACCTCAAGGATTTTCATTTGTACTGTATTCCTTGCCTAGGCCCTGATCATAACGTACCTTACTGTCGATTTTGTGCTAGATTTCATCAACGCACTATTAAACGTCGGTAGATTTTTGCTTCTAAATATTTTGGCTCACGATTTAACTGTCCAGAATTACGTCGGTTAGCAATCCGACTACCGGAATACCTAAAAAACGCAAAGAAAAAGACAGAGACAGACCGTCGTGGTCCAAAACTGACGACGACGCTTCTCCTAAGCCACTCGCTAGTTCGCCGGTATTCAGTGAGGCGCTTTTGCAGCCCCTTATGCCCACTACTTTTGATTCGCAGGCCTCTACTGAGACCCATTCGGAGTCCGGTATGCCGCGAGATGCTTTAAGTATTGAACCCGCGGATGTCTCTACCTTAGATGGGTCCGGAGCTGCTGTGCAGGCACCGGCTTCTGAGGGTGTTTTCAGGCCTAAAGATTTGTATATTAAACCGACGCCATGTTCAAAACTAAGGCCATAATCTACTACTGTGTCTAAAAAACCAACGCTTGGGCCCCTATGCTTAAAAAACAAATGATCAAAATGGCTGAAGATTTAATTACATTGATCAGGGGTAGCCAACCCCCTCCTGCTAAGAGGCCTTGGCAAGACATTGTTTATGGATCTTCTGATCAGGATTCTATTTCTTCTGATTCTTCTACTGAACAGGATTTATCTATACCTACTTATGAGGACTCTGCCGCAGAAGATTCCATTTCTTCTGCTTCTCCCCCTGAGGATTTCTCTTTTGGGGAAACTTTACATACCTTAAGGGAACATTTTCACTGGGAAAGTCAGGATTTCTCTGAATCTAAAAAGAGACAGGTATTTTATTCTTCTTCCTCAGCAAAGGCCTTTGGCTGTACCTCCTGTTCTAGACATTGTTGATTATGTTTTTTCAGAATCCAGTATGACTCCTGATTCTCTGCCTCCGACTCCTAGTAAGCCAGACTGGTACTACAGGGTTCCTGACTCTCACAAAATCCTTTTCAAAAATCTTACTGCTGATCCTGAAACCATTTCTCAGGGTCCCAAGGGCATTAAGGCCTCTACTGCTAAAAGTCCTACCCCTTCTGTTAGAGATTCCAGGGTGCTGGATAGATGGGGTAAGAAGGTTTACACTTCTGCAACCTTGGCAGTCAAGGCTTTAAACTGTCAATTTCATATGCTTTAATGTCAACAGCATATTATGGGACTACTTATACAGAAAATGATGTTAATTTCTGACTGTGTGGAAAATAAAGATTTACAGGATTCATTACATTCAGCTGAACAAGTTGGAAAACATACTTTGCAATGTGGTTTTGATTCATTGGAAGCCTCTTACAGGGCTGCTGTAACTGGTTCTGTGCTAAGAAGGCATGCTTGGCTCAAAGAGCAAACTCTGCCTGATCATGTTAAAGCAAAATTGTTGGATGCTCCTTTACAACAGGACCGTCTCTTTGGTAATAAGGCTGAAGAACTGCAAGTCAAGTCCAGACATTCCAAAGGCTCCAGGTTTCAGTCGCAAGGAGCTTTTAAAACAAAATAATGGGGTGCCTCCACCTCCAAATCTGGAAACAACAAGGCACCTCCCTATGGTAAACAGTCTCAATGACTTCGCTCTATAATCACCAAGCACTTGCCAATACCAAACGGATGGCCAGACCTGCCCCCAAATCAGTGGGCAGAGGCCCAGAAACAAGTTCTGCCCCTCATGAACACTGGGACTATTCAACCAGTACCAGAAGAGGAAAAGGGACAAGGTTTCTATTCAAGACTTTTCCTGGTACCCAGAAAAGACAAATCATGGTGTCCAATTCTGGACTTATCCACTCTAAACACATTTCTGGACATTCCAAAATTCAAGATGCTGATTCTTCAACATTTACTACCTATGCTAGGCAAAGATGCCTGGTTGGTAACTCTAGATTTAAAAGAGGCTTACATGCATATCACAATCAAGCAATCCTGCAGAAGATACCTCCACTTCAAGGCAGGCTACTTAGGTTCATGGTTAGAACTAGGCTAACTGCCTTTGTGAGCCATTTCAAGCCTAGCCAGTTACCCCATGTGAGAATCAAACCCTGCACCTTGTGTCTGTAAGGTAAACACCTTAACCATTATGCCATCCTCCCACCCTCTTGCAATACCAGTTCTCTGCACTGCCCTTTGGCTTATCTACTGCGCCCAGGGTCTTCACAAAGTGCCTGGCTCCAGTAAAATCATTTTGCAGGCAAAAAGAAAAAAAAAAAATTCAAATATATCCATACCTGGACGGTTGTCTAATTCAGGCAGAAAACTAGGACATTCTTCTAAAGCATCTGGCGTTTGGAAAAAAGGGTTCTAACTTGTCTAGGATACACCATAAACGAAAAGAAATCACAACTGGTACCCTCTGAAAAAATTACATTCCTGGGTGCAAGCTTGAATACAACTGCCCAGATGGCTTACCTTATGCCAGAAAAGCAAATTCAATTGGTGACTTACTTCAAACAGGTAGCCACAAAAACCCTGCGATCTGCAAGACAAATTCTCCAAGCCTTAGGTTTCATGGCCTCCTGCATTCTTCTAATTCCATATGCAAGACTGCATATGAGGAAACTTTGGAGTCAAAATTGTTACAGCCTAGAAGCAATGATTCCTATCATACCTTGCCTGCAGCTGGAGTTCCTATGGTGGGCAGAGGCCTGCCACCAAAACAAGGGACTACCATTCACTCCACTCCCTGCCCCCCAAACCCTAACTACAGATGCATCAGACTATGCTTGGGGGGCTCATCTGGCGGGGAAATGCATTCAGGGCAAATGGAGTCCAAATCAAATGCACCTTCATATCAATCAGAAAGAGATGCTAGCTCTACAGAATGCACTGACAGCCTTCAAGGACTACCTTCATCCAGGACAATTAATGATAGACAGATAACACCACATTTATGTGGTACATAAACAAGCAGTGTGTTACACATTTATACCCCCTTTGCAGACTAGACATGGCATTGTGGAACACGGCCTTGACCTACCAAATACAACTACAAGCTCAATTCCTGCCAGGAAAGCTGAATACTCTGGCAGACAAACTAAGCAGAAATCTTATGGACCCGTACGAATGGAAACTGGAACCACGAATTTTCAACATGTTGACATGCAAATGGGGGAGTCCAGACATAGATCTTTTTGCCTCACCCCAGAACAATCAGTTGGACAACTTCTGCACAAGAATTCATCACAAAAAAGCTTGGAAAGTGGATGCTCTATCATTCAGCTGGAAAAATCTATCAGTCTATGCTTTTCCCCCACTGCCTCTGCTCTCCAAAGTTCTACTAAAAGTCAGACAGAACAAACCAAAAATGATTCTGATTGCTCCAGACTGGCCTCGCCAACACTGGTACCCACTCCTGCACAATGTGTCACACCTTCCTCTGCAGCACCTGCCTCAGACACCTTACCTACTGTCTCAGAAGAACTACCAATTTCTGCACACTCCGCTCCAAGCTTTGAATCTTGCAGTGTGGCTAATCACCTAATTTCACCCTTGGCATCCCTCAGCAAACCTGTGATGGATTTCATTTTGGAGGCTAGAAGGCCTAGTATTAGAAAATCTTATGCTGACAAATGGAAAAGATTCTTTGCCTGGAACCAATCGCAAAGAATAAGCACAGCAATGCCCAATATTCCTCAGATTCTGCAGTACTTAACTGAGATGCTTCACAAGGGCCTTTTTCTTCCATAAAAATCCATGCCTCTGCCATTTCAGCTCATTACAACACAGAACCTCCCCTCTTCTCTCATCCTCTGCTAAAGCAGTATCTCAGAGGAGCCAAAAATTTAAGACCTCTCAGGAGAGCGCCAACTCCTTCATGGGGAACTCAATTTTGTTTTGGAAAAACTCACTCTCCCTCCTTTTGAGCCAGCTGCTACTACATACCTAAAATTTCTCTCCTGGAAAACAGCTTTCCTTTTAGCAGTCACTTCAGCTAGAAGGATTTCAGAATTACAGGCTCTTATGGCGGTGGAGCCTTTCATTATTTTTTATCCGGACAGGGTGTGTCTCAGGACCAATGCATCCTTTATGCCTAAGGTGGTATCCAATGTGGCTTTTAATCAGACCATTCATCTGCCAACTTTCTTTCCCAATCCACAGAACAAGGGTGAGTGGATTCTGCATTCATTTGGTGTACACAGACAACTTAGATTCTACTTAAACAGGACAAAATCTCTAAGAAAATCTGAACAACTATTGGTGGCATTTGCTGCAGAGGCAGAGGGAAAGGCCATTTCAAAGCAGACTCTTTCCAAATGAATAAGCCATTGTATTAGTTTCTGCTATATGCACCATGATAAACCTATCCCTAAGGGGATCAGATCTTATTCCACCAGGACTGCATCTACTTCTGCAGCCTTTCTCAGAGGGATTCCTACCAGAGACATTCTAGAAGCTGCTACCTGGAGCTCACTTCACCAAACATTACCATTTACCTCTCTTCACCAAATCCAGAGCTGGCTTTACCACTGCTGTCCTGCAGGGCCTTATAGCAGCTCCTAATGCTGTATAAATCCATCCTCCCAACCATAGCTTTGGGATTCTACCCAAATGTAATGACTGCAAAAGTGAAACACGAAGAACATAGTACAGTTGTGTACACTTACCATAAATGTAGATGTTCGATTGTATTCACTGTTGCAGTCCTGGTTACCCACCCTCCAGCCCCCTGTTTTTCTCTTACTATACCTCTCCTTTCTTTTACTATGCTTAAAAGCCTTTTTGGTGTATTTGCTTTTGTTTGGAGGTATATTTTTTGTGTTTTAAATTATATATATATATATATATATCTATATATATATATATATATATATATATATATATATACACATATCTATATTTTGCTCCCCATTTGGGAGGCACCTGACATCTGGGGCAAGAAAAACTGATGTAATGGCGTCGGCTGCATGTTTTATACCCCTGACGACCTGACGTCATGGAAGAAGGGACAGCGACCGACGCAGGACCCAAGACTTTGTTAATCAGGCCGACTGAGGGCAACCTGCCAACAGATTACCCAAATGTAATGACTGCAACAGTGAATACACTCTAACTTCTACATTTATGGTAAGTGTACACAACTGTACTTTGTGTACACTTACCTTAAATGTAGATGTTCGAGTGTATTCACTGTTGCATTCCTGGTTACCCTCCCTCCAGCCCCTTGACTTTGTTTAGCTATACCTCTTCTCTCCTTTGTAATGCTTAAAAGCTTTTTGGTGTGTTTGCTTTTTTGTTTGAGGTATAACCTTTGTATATTTATAGATTTAATTGCTTCCCATTAGGGGGGGCATCTGACATCTAGGGCAAGAAAAACTGATGTAATGACGGCTGCATGTTTTATACCCCTGACGACCTGACGTCACTGAAGAAGAGACAGCAACAGATGCAAGACCCAAAACTTTGTTAATCATGCCGACTGAGGGCTACCTGCAAGCAGATAACCCAAATGTAATGACTGCAACAGTGAATACACTCGAACATCTACATTTATGGTAAGTGTACACTGCTGTACTTTCCCTACCTCCACTGTTGCAGGATAAAATTCCCGACATTCCAACCAATCAGAGGAAAACAGCAGCTTTGGAAATTCAAAAGCTGTTAGAAAAAAAAAGTCATCCAGAAGGTCCCCCAGATCATAGAGGGTCCAGAACTAACTCATGATTTCTTTTTTAGCGCCAAAGAAAACAGGGAACTGGAGACCAGTCTAAACTCTCACCATTATGAACAAGTTGGTTTAGTGTACCAAGTTCCAGATGGTCACGGTTCAGTCCATTTTTCCCTTGCCTGCACAAGGACAACTAGATGTGCTCAGTAGATCTCCAGGATGTGTACTGTCACATAAAGATGAAGAGATGGTTCAGGAGATATCTGTGCTTCCAGATGGGGAGCATCCACTACCAGTTCAGAGTACTGCCCTTTGGTCTCACTGCAGCCCCAAGGGTGTTCACCAAATGTATGGCAGTAGTAGCAGCTCACTTCAGACTGCAGGGATACCGAGTGTTTCCATGTCTAGATGACTGGCTGCTAACCACCTCGATCAGGCATCTGCTGATAGCGCAAAACTATGTATTGCAGATTTGTTCCATAGGTTCATAGGTTCATAGGTTCATACTAGGCTATCTGCCCGAGGGCATTTACAAGCCTAGCCCATCGTTTTGTGGCTTACGCCACCCCTTTAGTATGGGGAACTATACCCATTATTTTGCTGTGCCTCTGTCGAGCAGTGACACTGAGGTAATCCCTGGGGTATATCTGCGATCTCCCATCCATTGGTCAAGATTTCTCTTGAACAAGGCCAGCGAGGTGCTCTGCCTCACATGTACCGGGATTTTGTTCCACAGCATAGGGAGTCTTTGGGTGATGAATCTATCCCTCCAGCACGTCCTATTAATAGCCGTGTCGAGGTTTAAGTCTCCCGCCCTTGTGGCTCTGATGGTTCTAGATTTTTTGAGGTGAAGCATATTCATCAAATCTGGGTTTGACATGGCCTTGTATGTTAGGCAAAGGTCACCTCTGAGCAAGCGGTAAGCAACTGAATAGAGCTGGAGTTCTTTCAGTCGGGCAGCATAGGACAGATTTTAGACAACCGTTATCCTTTTGGTGAGGAACTTTGTGGCCTCTCCAGCTGCTGCAAGTGTCGGGTCAGATACATTCCGAATGGGGCATTGTACTCAATCATTGGTCTGATGAGTGATGAGTATAGGGAGACTATGACCTCCCTTGATCTAGATGAGAATCCCTTCATGATAAGGTGGGCAGTGTAGAAGGTCTTCCTAACTACTTTAGCTACATGGGTGTCGAATGACAGACTACTATCAACCTGGGTCCCCAGGTCCCTGATAACTTCTTCTGTGCTCAGTGGATTGCCACCTATTTGGTAGCTAGGGGTAACCTTGTTTTTCCGAAGGGTATGACTATGCATTTTTTGGCATTTAACTTTAAGCCGTGGCTCTGGCACCAGTTATCCGTTTCTGTGAGACCCTTCTGAAGGATATCTGTGTCAGATGTGTTTTCTACTATGGCCAGTTTGCAGTCATCTGCAAACTTTGTCAGCCATAACCCTCCTGTGTTTGCTTGTACTGGAAAAGTAGATGCCAAACAAGAGTGGGCCCAGGACTGAGCCCTGTGGGACACCACTTGTGACAGGCTTTGAGTCTGACATGGCGCCAGCAACTCTGACCCTGTGGGTTCTGTCATTCAGCCAGTTTGCAACCCATCTTGTGATGTATGGGTTGACATTTAAGCTGATGATTTTTTCAATGATACCCGAGTGGGGTATTGTATCGAAGGCCTTAGCCAGATCGAGGTAGGCTGTATGGACTGCCTTTCCTCATCAATGGCTTTGGTGACTGTTTCAAAAAGTCAACCAAGTTTAAAAGGCATGATCTGCCTTTGACAAAGCCAAACTGGGTTGGATCCAAAGTCTGCAAATTCCCTATGTCTTTATTTATGAGGTCCATTATGATCCTTTCCATGGCTTTGCAGATAAGGCTTGTCAAGCTAATGGGCCAGTAATTTCCAGGGTCGGTGGAGGCACCGCCTTTGTGAAGTGGTACCACAGTTGCAGTGCGCCACTCCCTGGGTACGTATCCAGAGGTAAGACTTTGATTAAACAGCTGTCCTAGCTGTGGGTTTAATTCCTCATTGAGTTCATGGAGCACACAGCCTGGGACACCATCAGGTCCCATGGATGCTGTGTTTTTTGCTTTGGAGAGAGCAGTTCTCACTTGGGCGCTGGAGATGTTTGGGGGGATGCAATCGTTTGGTATAGATATCTCTCCTTTTGGGGAGGAGAAGTTTGCACTGAACCTGTCAGCCAGTATGTTGGCAATGTCTGTAGGATCAGTAATCTTCACATCATTTTGAACTAGCTCTGAGCATATCTGGGAGATGTTCTTCATTCCACATTGCTGCAGTCCTAACTATTGGGTAGTCCGCTGTCCAGTCGGCCCGAATACCAAAGTATATGGCTGACGTCGGTCAGGGCATTAGACTGACGCCAGTACGTCAGGGTACTAATGCGCATGACCGACGTCATATCCTCAGTCTTTTTTGCCGCATGGTCCGATGCAGAAGCAATTTTGCGAGTGCGGGTTGGCGTTCTGAAAGTTTCTGAAGCCAGAGTTTCAGACCGAATCAAAGTTGGCTAAGTACCCCGTTGGGGAATATTTTGGTTTTTTCTTGCCTCAGTATTTAACCGGATGTCAGAAAAAGTGAATAACTGTATTTCTTGTGGGAAACAGATACCTCATAGGGATTACCATACTTTGTGTATACCTTGTTTAGGTCCTGAGCACGACGTTGTTGGATGCCGCTCTTGTGCTAGATTTAACAAACGCACTATTAAGAGAAGGTTAGACTGTGCCAGGTTATTGTTTGGGAAGCGTTGTAATTATAAAATGCCGTCGGATGCTCCGGCGCTTCGCTAAAAACGCAAGGACAAAACAGCAAAGCCTAGAGTGGAGGAACCGACAGTCCCAGACGTCGGTTCTTTAGAGGGCTCAGTGGAGCCGGAGGTTTTGCCAGGTGTTTCTTTGGAGTCTCAGGGAGAGACTTTACTGTTACAGGATGTATCCTCTCAGGAAGTAGGCCAGGCTGAGGGGGCTTCTCAGGTGGCTGTTCTTCCCTCTTCCTAAGGTGGTCAAAGCCTCCCCTTCTGTTTCCAAGGCTTCTTTGAGGGGCAGGCCGAGTTTTGCTTCAGTGGGGTCTCCTAGTACTTCAGGGTCTTTGCCTAAGAAACATATGCTTAAAATGGCAGAGGATTTGATTACTATGATAAGGGGTTCTATGCCCCCTCCTGATAAGAGGCCTAGGGTGGAATCTGAGTTTGAGAGTTTTGAGCAATGCTCGGAGGCTTCTGAGTCTTCGGCTGAAGACTTGCAGGAGTACCCTCCTTATTCTGATTCTGATGTGGATGATTCTACTCCTTCAGCTTCCCCTCCTGAGGATTTTTCATTTTCAGAGACTCTGCATTCCATGAGGGAGCATTTTAAATGGGAAGGTCAAGATTTCTCTGATTCCAGGAAAAGGCTTAGGGAATTCTTGTTTTTACCCCAGCACAGGCCTTTAGCTATACCTCCTGTTTTGAATGTGGTGGAAGAATTTGGAGATTTCGGAGCCTAATTTGAGTGTGGCTCTTCAATATCTTACTGAGTTATTGGACAAAGGTTTGTCTTTCTCTTCCATTAAGATTCATGCTGCAGCAATTTCAGCTCACTATGATTGTGACCCACCATTGTTTTCACATCCTTTGTTCAAGCAATTTCTTAGAGGGGCAAAGAATATAAGACCCCCACGTAGAGCTCCTACTCCTGCTTGGGATCTCAATTTTGTGTTGGAGAAACTTACTCTACAACCTTTTGAGCCTGCAGCTACTGCTGAACTGAAATACTTGTCATGGAAGACTGCTTTTTGTTGGCCATTACTTCTGCAAGAAGGGTTTCTGAGTTACAGGCCCTTATGGCGGTTGAGCCTTTTGATTTTTCATAAGGATAGGGTATCATTACGCACTAATCCTTCCTTTATGCCTAAAGTGGTTTCTAGTGTGGCTTTAAACCAAACTATTCATTTGCCTACGTTTTATGCAGATCCCCAAAATAAAGGGGAAAAGATTTTGCACACTTTAGATGTACACAGGCAATTGCGTTATTATTTGAGCAGGACTAAGGATTTTAGGCAGTCTCAGCAGTTGTTTGTTTCTTTTGCTTTGAGTTCTCAGGGCAAGCCTGTGTCAAAACAAACTATTTCTAGGTGGATTGGGTTTGCATTGCATTTTGTTATTCCCATCATGGCAAGGAGATTCCAGCTGGGATTAGGCCTCATTCCACTAGGGCTACTGCCACTTCAACAGCTTTTTAAGGGGTGGCAACTAAGGATATTTTGGAGGCAGCTACTTGGAGTTCAGTGCATACTTTCTCTAAGCATTACCACCTTCCTCTCTACTCTAAGTCTAGGGCTGGTTTTGCCACAGCTATTTTGCAAGGCATGTTATCAGCTCCTGCTTCCTTATGATTTGCCAGCCTCCCTTACCTCTGCTTTGGGATTCTACCCAATAGTTAGGACTGCAGCAATGTGGAATGAAGAACATAGTACAGTTTTGTACCTACCATAAATGTAGATGTTCGAGGATCCACATTGCTGCAGTCCAATTTACCCTCCCTCCTTCCCCTCTGTGTTTAGGGGTGGTTGTGTAGGTGAGGTTATATTCTGCTAATTTTGTATATTTTGTATATATATATATATTTTTTGGTGCAGATATGTTGGGAGTTTTTGGTTTTTGGCCTTATCTTTTCAGGGTCTTCTGACATCTGGGGCAAGAAAAGACTGAGGATATGGCGTCGGTCATGCGCATTAGTACCCTGACGTACTGACGTCAGTCAAAGGCGCCATGACCGACGTCAGCCATATACTTTGGTATTCGGGCCGACTGGACAGCGGACTACCCAATAGTTAGGACTGCAGCAATGTGGATCCTCGAACATCTACATTTATGGTAGGTACAAAACTGTACTTTTCCTCCCAGGTTTCTAACATAGCTAAAGAAGGCCTTATGATTGTCTTTTGAGTCTTTAGCTATTTTTCTCTCGAAATTTGCTTTGGATGATTTTATGAGAGCTCTTAGTTTTTTACTTATAGTGATCAAGGGTGTCTTACCTTTTAAGGATTTTGCTCTATCTTGTAGTAGCTTCCTCCTTTTGTTGTAGAGTTTGTTTATGGCTGGGGTCCACCAGACTGGACGCTTGCCTTTGGTACAAAGAGTCTTTGTTTTGCTTGGGATTGCCTTATCCATGCAGTCCTGCAGGTGCTGGTAGAAGGCATTTGTAAGCGATTCAGCGGCTTGAGTACTGTTTTCCGCTGGCTCGGGGGCCTTAAAGGAGACCACACTAGTCTTTAGAAGTGTGAAGTCGGCTTTTGAGAAGTTCTTTACTGTGGTTTTTTTATTTCAGGTGGGGGTGGGATGAGGACCTCCAGCGAGATTAGTTTGTGGTCTGATCTCACCAGTGAGGGTACACCTCCGGTGTTGAACATTGTGCTCCCATGTTCGTGATGATGAGATCAAGTATGTTATCTCCTCTTGTGGGGATGGTGACTAGTTGTTCCATGGCATTTGAGTTTATGAATTCCAGGAACTTTTGGGCTAGGGTGTTTGGGCTTGAGTAGTGTTCCCAGTCTATATTAGGGTAATTGAAGTCACCTAGTATGATGGTGTTTGGTGATACATTTATCCCCTCTAGTGTTTTCAGGAAGGCCATGTGAGGTTCCTGAGTTTGTGAGGGTGGCCTGTAACATGCTACAATTTGCAGAGCAGTCTTGCCTATGGTTAATTGCACCTGGATGGTCTCCGATGCATCGTGCGTTGCCACCAGTCTTGAGGTGTGGGTGTCCTTGATGAATATGGATACCCCCCCTCCTTTCTTGGTATTGTCTGGATTTTGGGGCGGAACGCATGATATGAGGTAAAACCTGATAGCTGGGGTGCTCTCAGGAGCCTTGAACCAGGTTTCTGTCACAGCACAGACATCGATGTTCTCCATACTGAGAAGGGCCTTGAGTGCGTGCATTTTGAGATTTAGACTTCTGGCATTGAGCAGCATTACCCTTAGTTTTTTCCTTTTTGTGTTCTAGGGTGGTAGGTTTAGAATTTGAGTCTTGCCTAAAAAGGCACTATGGGGTGGCAAGAGCCTTTGCCAATATCCGAATCCCAGGGTGACAGGTGCAAGCCGTCCCTTGCGAAGCAGCGTGGCTTGTCCAGCATGTCATCCCAGGCAGACAGACACTGGATCCCCTTTGAATGACACCAGTGTTTAAGCCAATTGTTAAAGCTGATCATCTTATCTCTGTATTGTGGCATCATTCTTGGTGAAGGTAGGATACTGCTCAAGGTCAGGGTCATACCTGCCTGGGCTACATAATCAGAGAGCTCCTCAATGTCTCTTTTCATGTAGTCCAAGGAGGTACGTCTCAGGTCGTTTACACCAGCGTGGACAATGACTGAGTCATATTTGTACCTGCTGTTGAGAGACCTGAGTGCTTGCGTTATGTGGCGGATTCTAGCGCCCGACAGGCAGCTTACTGTGACCTTCTCCTTACTCAGTCTGGTGAGCAGGACGTCAGTGTGTCTAACTATGGAGCCACCAATGACTAGTGTGTCTGGCATTGTGTTTGGCCTTAAGGGCTGTGACTGTTTGACACTCTGACTGTGAGGTCTATGTGTTGCAGGTGTTGTGTTCTGAGGTGGTGGTTGTTTGGGTGTCTGCTTTGGTGGCCTCTGCTGTTTTGGTAGATTTTTGATCAGAGCCTCCGAGTATGTCTTTGTGTGTTTATGTGTATGATTTGAGGTTGTAATGGTACTATGTGAGACTGGGTCTATAGTGTGTGTGGTAACCTTCTCCTCCTGACTGGTCTTGCCAGTCCTATGTTGAGAGAGCTCAGCCTCCAGTTTGGCCGTATAGTTGCATCTCTCGCATGTATTTGCGTTTTGTGGGAGGAGGAGAGGGTTGTCTGTGTACATGAGGCAATTGTAACATTGCCTCAATATTCCCAGGTTCACCAGCTGAGCAGGAGAGGACACTAGCAACTGATCCCACGACATGCTAGAAGGAATAGACAAAAAAAACTTTAAAAAAGATTCCGGGGGACGTGGGTGACCGAGAAATGGGGGTTGCCTTTTGGGGTACTATCTATGACAAGAGTGCCGTATCAAGGTAATAAGTACTGTAGGAGCAAGTGCTACGTTTAACAGATAGAGAATAGTCTACTTGGAGTCAAGTAGAGATGATTTTTTTAATTATAGGATACGCTGATTAGATCAGTAGTATAGTTTGAGGAAGGTAGTTTTAAGGGAAAATTTGAAGAGTGGACTTTAGGTAGCCCGAATAGTTTAAACCTGCTTAACCGGCGCTGCCCTAGTGTGCAACGGTAGCAACTCCGCACTAAATCGGGCTAAATCGCGCTAATGCGCGCTAAAGCGTGCTTTATAGCAGGGGGCTGGAAAAGACAGGGAATGACCCAAAATGGCCAATAAACTACAAGTTACTGCCTTAAACCACTCCTCTGAGGACAAATGAAGGAGTTATGGAAATGACCCCTAGTGGCCAATAAAACTACAGTTTCAAGTCAGTAACCACCTCTACGGGGGGCAGGGAAGCTGCTCAATGTTAGTCACTGCCACTGATGAACACAGAGACCCTCCTTCAGCCCAAGCAAAAATGGCCTCACAGAAACTTTCAAACAGTTCAGGAACAGCAAGCCTGTAACTGAACTTTTGTAACTCTCAGAAAAGTGGGAAAAAAGCAAGATTCTTTTTTTTTTTTTTGTTTACAGAGATAGCAGAGGTTCACAAGTAATATCAAGTTATAACAGTGCAGTAAATGACCCCACACAAGAGTGCTAGGTCAAGGACAGAAAATATGCAAGTTTTAAGAAAAACGATTTAAAATTAAGTGCAAACAGGAAATTCAGCAAACAGCTTTTGGTTGTGCTCTAAATACAGCTACTAATACAGAAATCAAGTTTAACAAGCCAGAAAATGCTCAAGCTAGGCAGCTATGCAGAAGAACTTAGCAAATAAACAGAGAAAAAATACTTAAAATCTCAAAAGTGGCTCCTTCTTCTCTCAGCGTTTTTTCCTCTTGGAGGGTGCTTCACCAACAGCCAACAAGCCTGAAAAGACGCTCAAACCACGAGGCAACTAGGTTTTAAGAGAGGAAGATGAAGGAGTTATGGAAATGACCCCTAGTGGCAAATAAAACTACAGTTTCAAGTCAGTAATCACCTCTACGGGGGGCAGGGAAGCTGCTAAATGTTAGTCACTGCCACTGATGAACACAGAGACCCTCCTTCAGCCCAAGCAAAAATGGCCTCACAGAAACTTTCAAACAGTTCAGGAACAGCAAGCCTGTAACTGAACTTTTTTAACTCTCAGAAAAGTGGGAAAAAAGCAAGATTTTTTTTTGTTTTTGCTTTTTACAGAGATAGCAGAGGTTCACAAGTAATATCAAGTTATAACAGTGCAGTAAATGACCCCACACAAGAGTGCTAGGTCAAGGACAGAAAATATGCAAGTTTTAAGAAAAAAACGATTTAAAATTAAGTGCAAACAGGAAATTCAGCAAACAGCTTTTGGTTGTGCTCTAAATACAGCTACTAATACAGAAATCAAGTTTAACAAGCCAGAAAATGCTCAAGCTAGGCAGCTATGCAGAAAAACTTAGCAAATAAACAGAGAAAAAATACTTAAAATCTCAAAAGTGGCTCCCTTCTTCTCTCAGCATTACAGTCAGTTGTAACAAATCTCAACTTCAACATTAGAATTCGTAGGGACCTTTTTCAACACAATGTATATGACAGCATCTCTCTGTTTACCAAGATTTCAGACCATTCGTTTTCAAGTCAGAAGGATACTTAGGAAATCAGTATTGCCAGCCCAAAAGATGTTACGGACCCTGGGATCAATGTCCGCAGCAGTTGTACTACTACCAGTATTAAGATACTACATGAGAATTCTCCAGTGGATGTTAGCAACCCAGTCGTCCCTTTTACATCAACCTATGTCCACCAAAGTCAGCATAACTCAGGCCTGCAAAAGGTACCTTTGCTGGTGGATTCATTCAGATCACATATCACAAGGTTGTCCATTTATCCTTCCTCAGCCCGCGGCCATAGTGACCACAGTTGCTTCCCAGATCGTACGTGTGTGTGTGTGTGTGTGGGGGGGGGGCATTTCTTGTGAAAGACTGTTCAAGGTACATGGTTCAAAGAAGAGGCCAACTTGTATATCAGTGTGCTGGAAATGAGAGCACTGCTCCTAGCATTGCAGGAGTTCCAAGATGGTCTCCCTTCCAGAACTGTTGCAATTCAAACGGACAATATATCTGTAGTATGGCACATCAACAAGGAAGGAGAAACCAGAGCTTGGCCCTTGTATCGGGAAGCTATGAGAGTGTGGCAATGGATGATTTCTTCAAATTGTTTTCTGATAGCAATGTGCACACCAGGGAAATCAAGCATGATAGCAGACAAGTTAAGCAGGTCTCTCTTATTGCCTCACGAGTGGTTTCTCAACACAGAAGTGGCAGATGGTATTCCACCAGTGGGGCCAGCCATGCTGTGACCTATTTGTATCTCCCCTGAACAACAAATGCAGCAGGTTCTTTGCCCTAATCCATCCACCGGGGGAGTCACCAAGAGACGTTCTCGTTCATGATTGGCCCCCAGTTCTCCTGTGGTTTCTCAACACAGAAGTGGCAGATGATCTTCCACCACTGGGGCCAGCCATGATGTGACCTATTTGTATCTCCCCTGAACAACAAATGCAGCAGGTTCTTTGCCCTAATCCATCCACCGGGGGAGTCACCGAGAGACGCTCTCCTTCACAGTTGGCCCCCAGGTCTCCTCTCTGCTTATCCCCTGACCCCCTTAATCCCCAAATTCCTACAGAAAGCATCTCTATTGAAGTGCAAAGTCATCCTCATTGCACCTTATTGACCTTCACAGATCTGGTTTCCCTTCCTTTGGCCTCATCTAGTTTACCCATATTACCAATCCAGTTCTAGACCTCTTGTGTCACCCGACAGGCATGACTCACCTGGACATCTTGGGCTTAAAGCTGACTGCTTGGTTTCTCCAATTCCGTTGATAGCTAGACAGCCAAAGCTGTCTTCTCCAGTGCACCACGTCTCTTGTCTTCCTACAGACCTTCCACTAAGAAGATTTACAAGAACAAATGGAAAAAAATGTGCCTTTTGAGTCATAAGGACCCTTTGCCAGCACCAGTATATAAAATTCTTGAATTCCTGGCTTCTATCTTTAATGAAAGGGCTAGTCCCTCTACGGTCAAGGTTCATTTGGCTGCCATTTTTAATTTTCATGTTGGAGTTGATAATTCTACTTTGGTTTATTCACATCTTTGTAAAGCCTTTATAAAAGGAGCTTTTCTATTTAAACCACCTTGCAGGGACCCTACTCCATCATGGGATCTGAATTGAGTGGTACAGGTCCTAACTCAGAATCCATTTGAACCAGCTGCAGTGTGAATTGCGATATCTGATTTGGAAAACTATATTTCTCATAGGTATAACATTGGCAAGAAGAGTTTCAGAACTTCAAGTTTTATCTTCCAGGCCTCCCTATTTAGTTTTTCATAAAGATGGTGTCCTTAAGAACCAGTCCTTCTTTCCTTCCTAAGGTGGTGTCAGGATCTGACATTAATCAAACTATTAATCTTCCCATATTCTTTCCAAATTTTTCGAACAGAAGTGAATACGTTTTGCACTTGCTAGATATTATCAGACAATTACATTTTTATCTTTACAGATCGAAGAAATTTAGAAAATCAGCTCCGTTATTTGTATCCTTTTCAGAAACTAGATTGGGTCAACCATTTCCGAAAGTAATTTTATCAAAATGGGTGACTGTTTGCATTTCTTTTGTCTATAAAAAGTTTGGTCTGGCTTTGCCAAAGCCTTTAAGACCCCATTCATCCAGGTTCATGGCAACTTCATCATCTTTTTTTATTCAGGACTTCCATGGACGATATCTGTCTGGCTGCAGCTTGGGCTAATCCACATACCTTTATTATTCATTACAAATTGGATCTAATCTCAAGGGGAAGAGCGGCCTTCGGCTCTACAGTACTCAGGAATATCCTTCCTTAGAGGCCAACCGGGAATATATGTAGCTAGGGACTGTGTCCCATGAGTAATGAATGAAAATTGACAACATTAGCTAAAGAAGTTATGTACTCACCATAACATTCCATCTGTGGTGTCCATTTTCATTCTTCCACAACTCCCCTTCGTCTAGTCCCCTACCCCTTTTCATTTGAGGACTTCTGGAGGAAGGGGAGAGCATTAGAGGAACCAAAGATGTTCTTTGTTTTTCACTGTTGCAGTCATCACACTTGGGTTATCTGCTTACAGGTAGCCCTCAGTCGGCCAGAATACCAGAGACTTAGTATTTCTGCATCAGATGCTGTCGCTTCTTCCATGATGTCAGATCGACAGGGGTATAAAAACAGGAAGCCGACGCCATTATCCCAGTCTTTCTTGCTGAGGAGGAGCCCTAAGTAGAAGCAGTTCATTAGTGCAGGTCGGCCGCTAGCTGAATTTTTCATTTTCAAGTTGAATAATCATGAAGTCTTCTAAAGCCAAGTACCCCGTTGGGGATCCTTTTTTCTTGCTCTAACCAATGTCAGAAAAAGTTAACAATTGTCTTCCTGTGGAAAGCAAATACCTCTCATAGATTTTCATTCTTACTGCATCACCTGTTTAGGCCCAGACCACGATGTCCCTCACTGTTGGTTTTGTGCCTTGTTTAATGCCTGAACCATTCGTCATCGGGCTATCTTTGTTGCCAAATTCTTTCGCTCTCGATCACTGTATTCCAAAATGGCTTCGGTAAGCCATCCGACTACTGATATTCTGAAAAAAACTTAGAGAGAAAGAGAGCGTATAGGTCCAAAACTGCTGATGACGCTTCCATTAAGCTAGTCGCCAGTCCGCCGGTACTCAGTGAGGCACCTTTGCAGCCCCTGATGCCCACTTCTTTGGATTCACAGGCCTCTGCTGAGACCCATTCGGAGTGCGGTATGCCACGAGATGCTTCTTCGACTATGGAACCAGCAGATGTCTTTACCTTAGATGAGTCCGGAGCCGCTGAGCAGGCACCAGCTTCTGAGGGAGTTTTTCATCCTACCGATATTCGAATCAAACCGACGACTTCATTTTTAACTAAAACTACCGAGTTTCTTAGGCCCAGAGTACGCACTACGCCTAGAAAACCGATAACCAAAGCACATGCTCAGGCACCCATTACTCAAAAACAAATGCTTAGAATGGCTGAAGACCTTATTACGCTGATTAGGGGAAGCCAGCCTTCCCCTACTAAGAAACGAAGAACCCAGTCCCCTACAGGTTCTGCAGACCAGGAGTCCGATGACTGTGTTCTTTCTGATTATGAAGACATGCCCTTATCCGCCGTTGAGGATTCAGATGCAGAGAAATTGATTCCCTCCATCCTCCCCTCCGGTGGATTTTTCTTTTGGTGAAACCTTGCATAACTTAAGGGAGCATTTCCATTGGGAATGCCAAGACTATCCTTAGTCCAAAAAAAGACTCAGAGAAATTTTAGAGTTGCCTCAGTACAGGCCCTTAGCTATAACCCCCTGTCCTGGATGTTGTGTATGATGTTTTCATGGAATCCAGTCTTACTCCAGACACTTTACCTCCTGCCCCTAGGAAACCAGACTGGTACTACAGAGTACCTGATTCTCACAAGTTTCTTTCAAGAATCCTACTGCTGATCCAGAGATCATTTCCCAGAGACCTAAAGGTATTAAGGCTACTACAGCCAAAAATCCTACCCCTTCGGACAGGGATTCCAGAAATTTGGACATATGGGGTAAGAAGGTATATACCTCTGCAACTCTTGCAATCAGGGCATTGAATTGTCAGTTTCACATGCTGAAATACCAGCATCGTATTATGGAATTTATTAAACAAAAAGTGGTAACCTTTCCAGATTGTGCAGAAAATAAAGAATTGCAAGAGCTTATGCAGTGTGGCTTTGATGCCCTAGAAGCATCTTGCAGGGCAGCAGTTACTGCCTCTGTACTGAGAAGACAAGCTTGGTTGAAGGAGCAGACTTTGCCAAATCATGTCAAATCTAAATTACTAGATGCTTCTTTGAATAAGGATTGTTTGTTTGGCACCAAAGCAGAAGTTGTTAAAAAGATGGAAGAAAGGCTGAATCTATGCAAACTGGTAAAGTATTCCTACAAGTGCAACCACCTAGTTTCAGTAGGCGGTGCCCTTCAAAACACTGGTCCTTACCAGCCCTCCCCCTTCAAGCCTTCCCAAACAAGACCCAGGGGAAACGGATCACCCAGACTACAGTCTCAGGGTATGCAGAGATGTAAGCAATGGAGTGCCCCCCCACCTCTAAAGCAGGGAGTGGTAAGCCACCTCCTTTTGGAAAAAAACTCACAATGACTTCTCTACTCTACTTCCCAGCCCTGCCCAATTGCTTGTGCCCCTAGGAGGAAAACTTGCCTTTCATGCAAAAAAAACTGAATGTCCATTACTCAGGACTGATGTGTCCTGAGATGCATTGTATCCCAGGGGTACACATTTTATTTCCATTCACTGCCAACCCCAAGCGGGTTGCCAGGCTTTCCTTTATGCCTAAAGTGGTGTCCAGTGTGGCTCTCAACCAATCCATCCATTTGCCTACCACCTTCCCTAATCCTCAGAATAAAGGGTAAAGGATCCTGCACTCTTTGGACGTACACAAGACAGCTCAGGTTCTACCTTGATAGGACTAAGCCTTTCAGAAAATCTGACCAGCTGCTAATCAGCTTTGCAACAGGGGTAGAGGGCAAGGCCATTTCAAAACAAACCTTTTCCAAATAGATAGCACACTGCATCCATTTCTGCTACAGGCACCATGGAAAACCAACCCCTCAGGGAGTCGAGACACATTCCACTAGGGCTACATCTACCTCTACAGCATTTCTCAGTGAAGTCCTTACCAGGGACATACTGGAAGCTGCTACCTGGAGTTCTGTACACACCTTCACCAAGCATTACCACCTGCCTTTCTTTTCCAAATCTAGGGCAGGATTTGCTGCAGCAGTCTTACAAAGCCTACTAGCCAACCCTAACTCTTCTTGACTGCGTCCACCCTTCCTCAGCTTTGGGAATCAACCCAAGTGTGATGACTGCAACAGTGAAACACGAAGAACATAGTACAGTTGTGTACACTTACCATAAATGTAGATGTTCTAGTGTGTTCGCTGTTGCAGTCCTGGTTTCCCTCCCTCCAGCCCCCTGGTTTTCCCTATCTGTTGTTTCTCCTCTCTATGGCTATTCCTACTGGTATGGGTATTTACTTTTTACTGGTGGTGTTTTCCACACCATTTCGTAGCTCCCTATTTGGGGGCTCCTGACATTTGGGTCAAGAAAAAACTGATGTAATGGCGTCGGCTGCCTGATTTTATACCCCTGACGTCATGGAAGAAACAACAGCATCTGACGCAGAAATACTAAGTTCTGGTATTCTGGCCGACTGAGGGCTACCTGCAGGCAGATAACCAAAGTGTGATGACTGCAACAGTGAATACACTCGAACATCTATATTTATGGTAAGTGTACACAACTGTACTTTTCTTCTATTTGATCTCCAGATAGTGATCTTCCTTCTTAAACCTATAAGTTTATTACATCTTACAATAAGAGGTTGCAAACAAGATTTGGGGAATGAAGGGTCTGCTGCATTATGGGTAAGGGAGGAGCTTGAGAGCTTGTAGTGCCCATGAACTGTGAAACAGGTCTGAACCCATATGTTCAGGAAGAATGAAAATGGACAACCCAGATGGAACGTTATGGTGAGTACGTAATTTCTTTTTTTTCCCCTCATCCATTGTGTCATCTGAGTTGGACATTGATTTGGAGGGCCATAACATAACCTATATCTATCAGATGCATTCTTCCTTTGGTTATGATATGAATGATAATGAGTCTGTGTTGTATGAGACCCTGCCAGTAAATGTCTCCTTTGAGGACACTTTGAACCTTATGTGTGAGCACTTTACTAAGGTACGAGGGATGTTTATTGGACTTTCACAGTAAGTACCTCAAGTTGGTGTGAGTATGTGAATCTAAGCCTAATGTCTTCCTTCCAGTATTCCAGACCTTTGAGGACACTGTCAGAATTGCGTCACTGTAGAAAGACCTCACAGTCCCTTGCGCCTAGGAAACTCATCTGTTTTTATAGCATGGTGGAGTGGGGGCAAATATTTCAGTAAAAATCTGTGGGTTGATCCTTTAGTCATCTGTGTAGATGTGATAAGGGGCCTCCATATTGGTACCCGCTAACCCATTACAATGAGATAAGGAAAATAAACTGCTGGGTCATTTTAGTAACAGAAGGTGTATATGTTTAGAACACTGGGAGCGCCCACATGCTGTAGTATCTGTGTGAAGTTTTAAAATGGATGGATGGAATAGCAGAATCTGTCCAGGACCCTGTTCTAAGGATGACACCTAAAAGTTTATTCAGACCTCTCAAAATGTGGTCAAGCATGCCATCAAATTCAGAATGTTAGTATGAATCTATGCACTGCCAAAGCTTCAGGAACAGTGTTAAGGAGGGTATTTATGGCTCAGGTTACAATAACCTGTGTGATGATTTAGGTGCTAGACTGGTAATTCATTGCTCTTTTTAAGTAAACAAGTTTGAATAAATTAATGATACTCCCCTGGACAAGTGATCTGAAGTAGTTACTTCATTTGTTCTGCAACCTGTGGGTCTCGGATCTGACCGGCAGCTTTCCAAGCTTCAAGATCTGAGCTCCTAGCTCCTCCCCTCTACCCACAATCCCCTGTCACCACCACACTACCTCAGATTGTTTTTGCCGCGGCTTGAATACAAGCGTCTTGAGAAGAGCTCCTGAGCTTAGCAGGGAAGTGAATAATTTTTTCAAGAGATTTTTCTTAAAAGTTTAATAAGTTCAAAAGAAGAATATTTAGAGTGTTTCTCTGCTCTTTTTTGTTTTTGGGATTGCGTTTTTATTCAGTTAAACCTTCCCCTAGGTGTTTGGGCGTGTGAGTGTGTGTGTTAGCAATATGGCCGAAGGCCATAAAGCTATTTTTTCAAAGTGCACTGGGTGTGGCCATAAGCTTTCCCCAGCTGATGGCCACACTCAGTGCGTTATATGCCTGGGGGTTGTCCATTTGTCTTCAGACTGCCAGGTTTGCGCAGCCTTCAACCCCCGGGCTGTGAGGGACAGGAGGAACAGGCTTATTCTGGCGGGATTGCTTCCCCCGGAGGAGACCTCTTCCTCCTCTCCCTCCAAGGTGCAGGCTGCCCAGGTAGCTTCGGCACCCCTGATTCCCTCGACTCAGGCTCGGACTCAACCTCCCACTACCGCCTTGAGTACGAAGGAAGTTCAGTCTTCTCCTTCTAGGGAAAAGCACAGGGAGAAGCACAGACACAAGAGGCGAGCCGAGCCTCATCCCTCGGCTCCACCTTCAAAAATTGTTAAATCGCCTCCGAGGGTGTCCGGACCTTCTACTTCTTCTTCTCCTTCTCGGCTCCGATCTCCTTCATTCTCACCGGAGCCGGAGGAGGAGCTCCTATCGCCCTTGAGGTCGTCGAGGCGACCCTCCAGGCCCGCCTCTACGACCTCCTCTAGATCTACTAGGTCTCTCTCCGACGCTGATATGGATAGGATGATGCGTCGTTTTTTGCAGACCCAAATGCAGATGGGGGTGCTCCTGCCCCCCCCTCCACAGGGGGGGGGGAGTGCAGCTTCAATATTTGCCCCGATTTCTCCTTCTTCAACCCGGATCCGGGTTTTGGAGTCTTCGGATCCAGGCCCTTTCGGAGATGGGGTTTTGTCGGCGCCGGTGGCCCAAGCCTTCTCGACACCGACCATACCCTCGAGTATCTCGGATCCAAGCTCTCGGGGCCGTGGGCCAGGCGTCGGATCCGTGGGAGCAGGTGCATCTTCGGCGCCGCCCATGTCGGAGATCACCTCCCTTTCGGATCCGATGGCTTCGGCCCCGATCCCTGTCTCGGAGCTGAGGAGACTGCTCTCGGGGCCAGAAGAGAGTAGTTCTCCCTCTGCGTTCAAGGTAATGGAGAGGGTACTATCAAGGTCTTCCATGTCCCCGACTCGGGCTTTGGATCCCTCCGCTCCCCCATTGCATACGGGTCTAACTTCCATCATCCTTCCATCGGGACAGCCTGCTCAGACCCTCCAGTTAGTTCCCTCGGAGGAACAAGAGGCTGTTGACGAGCCCTCCTCTGACAGTCCCACAGAGGAGGTGCCTCGTAAACGGACGTGTAAAAGGAGGCACATGGACTCCCCCGAGTCCATTACCACAGATACGGACTTAGAGGAAAGGGAAGGTTCCCCAAGGTCACCCCCCGAGGATGTCTCCTTTGGAGACATCATGGAAATGTTGCGTATTTGGGGCAGGGGTCTGCCCAAAAACCTTCCTCGGATGAGTCCGTATTTCTGGAGGCGTTTGAAGCGGGCCCATCTACCTCCTGGGTGTCCCCACCGGCAGATCCCCTGCTAGATCTCCTGACTACCAGGGCTTGGCAGGATCCCGACACCGTGGAGCCTATCCCACGCCGACCGGATAAAATCCTTAGCCCCCCCTTCAGACAGGCAGGCTTGGGCCAAAGGGTCTCCAGTTGATGCCATGTTGGTGGCTGCTGCCACTAAGAGAGAACTCTCCCAGGAGAGCTCCACGGTCCACCCGCCGGACAAGGAGTCCCAGGCGCTGGACCGTATAGGGAAGCAGACCTTTGCTTCAGCAACCTTCTCCGTGAGGGCGCTGAATTATATGGCGCATGTCATCAGGCTGCAATGGGATTTGATCAAGGAATACACTGCAGCTCCACCTGAGTCCATGTCGGTCGAGGACAAAACCGTGTTCTCGACACGTATGGCCACTCTCAAGTCCATTTCAAATACGTCCATGCGGCTGCTGTCTTATGCTACGGAGGGAGCCGCAAGGGCCAGCGGGGCAGGTGTTGTCTTGAGACGTCACGCCTAGCTCCGTCTTTGTAATTTCACAGAACCTTTCAAGGCATCCTTCGCGAACGCACCCTTTGACGGCTCTTCACTTTTTGGCAAGACTGTACGCGATACACTAGTCCAAAGCGAGAAGGACGGGAAGACGCTGTCTGCCGTTGGAGTCTGCTTCTCGAGCCCCCAACATTCCTTCTCAAGGAATCAGAGGGGGCAAAAGAAGCTGTGGTTCCGCAAGTCTCAGCAGTTCTATCCAGCTTCGGACTCCGCACCCTCCAGAGGCAGAGGGCAGGGTGGACGCCGGCCCAGAGGCAGAGGGGGACCGCGTAACTTCGGGTCTAGGGAGCCTTTCTCCGAGAGACCCGCGCAGCAGCCCTGAGGGCTTACCCGACTGTCCAGCTCTGGAGGCAGTCGGGGGGCGTTTAACGAAGCACCTGTCAATGTGGGAGTCCATCACGAACGATCGATGGGTACTCCGAATTATATCCAGAGGCTACAAAATTCCCTTCCTATTTCGTCCTCCCTCAGGTGGTCGCCTCCCTGATGTCCCACCCAATCAAAGAGAGGCAGCGACCGTAGAGATTTCAAATTTGTTAGAAAAAAGAGCCATCCAGCGGGTCCCCCCAGACCAGTCCAGATTGGGCTACTACTCAAGGTTCTTTTTAGGGCCAAAAAAGACGGGGGACCTCAGGCCCATTCTAGACTTGTCCGCCCTGAACATGTTTGTCCCCAAAGAAAAATTCCGGACGGTCACTCTACAATCTATTCTCCCCTTAATGCAGGAGAACGACTGGATGTGCTCTATAGACCTCAAGGACGCGTACTACCACATCCTAATGGACAGACGGTCCAGAAGCTTCCTCCGCTTCTGGCTGAGGGCCAGTCATTACCAGTTCAGGGTCCTTCCGTTCGGACTCACCTCAGCCTCCAGGGTGTTCACCAAAGTCATGGCAGTGGTTGCGGCCCACCTGAGGCTTCAGGGCATAAGGGTCTTTCCATACCTAGACGACTGGCTCCTCACAGCAACCAACAGGCATCAACTTTGTACCGCGAGAGACTATGTGCTGTCTCTTGCCGACAGCTTTGGGCATCTCAGTCAGCATACCGAAATCCTTTCTTCATCCTGTGCAAGCATTAGATTTCATAGGAGCCAGGCTAGATTCCCGATCTTCTCGGGCCTTCTTGACCTCGGACAGGCTGTCCAGCCTCTCACTCCAAGTTTTGGCTCTTCTTCGCACCAAAGCTCCACCGGCGGAGTTAGTCCTGAGAGCACTAGGCTCAATGGCAGCGGCTATCGGCCTCTCTCTCCATGCTCACCTAAGGATGCTTATATTACAGTGGACACTCCAAGTTCAATGGTCACTGTTACTCCACCCATTGAACACTCCTATCCCCCTGAGCAGAGTTTGCAGGGAATCCCTCCTTTGGTGGCTTCACTCCCCAGAAAACAGGCAAGGGAGACCCTTTGTGATCCCCCCCCAGGTCACATTAACCACGGATGCTTCTCGCCTAGGGTGGGGGGGGGCATTGTTTGGGCAGAAACATCCAAGGTACGTGGACCTTGTCGGAAACCACCTTGCACATAAATGTTCTGGAGATGAGGGCGGTGCTTCTAGCGTTGCAGGCTCTCCAAGACCTTCTACCTCTAGGAACAATTGCAATACAGACGGACAATATGTCAGTGGTCTGGTATATAAACAAACAAGGGGGAACCAGATCCTACCCTCTTTGTCGAGAAGCCATGAGAGTTTGGGAATGGGCGATATCCACCAACCGCTTTCTGATAGCAACGCACATTCCGGGACGATCCAACATTCTGGCGGGCAAATTGAGTCGAGTAATTCTCAGTCCTTACGAGTGGTCTCTCAATCCGAAAGTTGCGAAGGAAATTTTCCACAAGTGGGGTTGGCCTCGCTGCGATCTTTTTGCTACCCCCCCAAAACACAAAATGCAGCGAGTTCTTCGCAATTCTTCCCCCAGAAGGGGAGAGCCCCAGAGACGCTCTGATTCATGCTTGGCCTCCCGGTCTACTCTATGCTTACCCCCCACTTCCGCTCATGGCGAAGTTCATTCAGAAAGCCGCACGGTTGGGGAGCAAAATTATCCTCATAGTCCCATTCCGGCCTCGTCAAATCTGGTTTCCATACCTGCGGTCTCACAGTCTCTCCTCCCCTTTAATCCTGGATCCCATTCCAGATCTGATATCGCACCCAACGGGGTGCCCAACACTGAACCTGGTAAACCTCAAGCTCGCAGCTTGGTTGATCCAGTTCCACTAATGGCAAGGACTCCCGGTATCTCTTCACCAGTGAAAACTATTCTGGTAGCGGCTCATAAACCGTCCACCAGGAAAATCTATAATAGCAAGTGGAAACGATTTTCTATCTGGGCTAACAGCCAAGGTCTCAACCCCTTTACTGTTCCGATTCCTACAGTCTTGGATTTTTTGTCCATGATTTTTGAACAAGGGGCCAGTGCATCAACGGTAAAAGTACAGTTGGCAGCAATATCCCATTTTCATGTGGGAGACGGATTAGGATCTCTAGCATCTACAAAATTGTGTAAGACATTCTTGGGTGGCGTTTTCCTTAAGCCACCAGTGAAATCCGTGACTCCCCCTTGGGACTTAACCTTTGTTCTGCAAGCCTTAACTAAACCTCCTTTTGAACCTGCAGCTTCTGTACCCCTTAATTTTCTGTCTTGGAAAACAGCATTCTTGGTGGCCATAACTTCTGCTAAAAGGGTTTCAGAGCTCCAAGCTTTGTGCATGAAACCTCCCTATCTTATTTTCCACAATGACAGAGTGTCTCTCAGGACTAACCCGTCTTTCTTACCAAAAGTGGCATCTGTGGCAAATATCAATCAGACTATCAATTTGCCAGTGTTTTTCAAAAATTTTCAAAATAAGGGAGAATACATGTTGCATACACTTAGACGTACATAGACAGTTGCGTTTTTACCTGCACAGGACCAAAGATGTTCGTAAGGCTGATCAACTCTTTGTGTCATTTGCTCCTTTATACATGGGAAAACCTATATCCAAAGTGACACTGGCTAATTGGATTTGTCAATGTATTTCTCAGGCTTATAGGGCATCAGGCAAAACAACCCCATTCAAAATCCGTGCACATTCCACCAGGTCCATCGCAACTTCTGCAGCCTTCTGGTCCAGGATGCCGTTGGACGACATATGTTCAGCAGCCACTTGGTCTTCTGCTCTTACGTTTATTTCTCATTATAAGCTGGACATGATAGCTAGAAGCAGGGCGTCCTTTGGCTCCGCGGTGCTTCGGAATATCCTCCCATAGACCACCCAGGTTTCTTTGTTTAGGTAGCTGGGGACTCTGTCCCACAGGTTGCAGAACAAATGAAGTAACTACTTCAGATTTAGAAGTTATGTACTCACCATAACGTTCCATCTGAGTAGGTAGGTACTTCATTTGTCTGCAACCACCCCCCCCCCCCCTGCCATCCCCCTAACCTGTATCGGGTTTCTAGGATCTTTATGATTCTTGAGAATATCTGAACCTGTTTATTACAGGTTTTTTCAGGTGATACAGCAAAACCGACCTGAGGTAGTGTGGTGGTGACAGGGGATTGTGGGTAGAGGGGCGGAGCTAGGAGCTCGGATCTTGAAGCTTGGAAAGCTGCCGGTCGGATCCGAGACCCACAGGTTGCAGACAAATGAAGTACCTACTCAGATGGAACGTTATGGTGAGTACATAACTTCTAATTTTCTGCTTCGACCTCCATCCCAAAAAGTTTTTAAAAGACATGGAGACTGTTCAAACAGTGAAGCAACTGATGATGTTCATCGTGTTATCCTGCTGCAGTCATCACACTTGGGTTATCCTGCCGTCAGGCGGTCCCGCAGTCGGCCTGAGTTCCAAAGTTTTGGTCCGGCGTCGGTTGCTGTCGCTTCTTCCCTGACGTCAGTGAGCCAGGGGTATATAAGAGGCATCCGACGCCATTTTCTTCAGTCTTTCTTGCCGCGTGGTGCCTGAAGCAGAAGCAGTTCGCAAGTGTCGGTCGGCCGACACCTAAGATTTTCGAATCGAATTTCAGTCCAAAGTCTTCAGTAAAGCTAAGTACCCCGTTGGGGAACCTTTTCTTGCCTCAGTCCGATGTCAGAAAAAGTTAACAATTGCATTTCTTGTGGGAAGCAAATACCTCATAAGGACTTCCATTCTTATTGTATTCCTTGCCTAGGCCCAGACCACGACGTCACAGGTTGTGAGTTTTATGCTAGGTTTAATAAACGAACTATCAAACGCCGTTTTGACTTCGCACAACGTTACTTTGGTAGGAAATGTAATTGTCATGCCGTCGGAGCAGCCAATGACCGACATGCATAAAAAACGCAAGGATAAGGACAGGCAGCCTAGGACCAAGCCAGACTCCGAGGTGTCTGCTGGGCCTGTCGCCGGTTCTCCGGTTTTCAGTGAGGTGCCTACGCAGCCCCTGACGACTGCAGAATTGGAGCCCCAGACAGCTGTGAATTCTCAAGCGGAGTGTACTAGGCTGTCGCAGCCATCTTCATTAGGCCCTTCCGACACCGGAGCAGAAGTAGATCCCGGTGCAGTAGAAACACCTTAGGTTGCAGAAGGTGTCTTCAGACCGACTACACTCACCATTAAATCTTATGCTAAGCTTACAACTCCATTAAAACCACAAAAGACTGTACATCAGTCTACGGTTCAAGGCCCCATGCCTAAGAACCAGATGCTTAAGATGGCTGAAGATTTGATTATCCTAATCAGGGATTCCCATCCCCCTCCAGATAAAAGACCAAGACAAGAGGAGGATTATGCTTCCTCTGACCAGGTTTCAATTTCCTCAGATTCTTCTGAGGAACAGGATTACACTTTTCCCCCTTAGAAGACTCTGATGCTGAAGACTCAATTCCCTCAGCATCTCCCCCTGAAGACTACTCTTTTGGGAAAACTTTACACACCATGAGGGAATATTTCCACTGGGAAGGACAGGACTACTCTGATTCAAAGAAAAGGCTCCGAGAGTTCCTTTTACTACCCCAGCACAGACCACTTGCTATCCCTCCAGTTTTAGACATTGTGGATGATGTTTACTTAGAGTCTAGTCTAAATCCAGACGGTCTACCACCTGCTCCAGCCAAACTAGACAGATACTACAGAGTACCTGACTGACACAAATTCCTTTATAAAAGCCCTGTGGCTGATCCAGAAACAATTTCCCAGGGTCCCAAAGGGGCTAAAGCTTCTATGGCTAAAAATCCTGTACCCTCTGAAAGGGATTCCAGAACCCTAGGTAGATGGGGAAGAAAGATATACACCTCAGCTACTCTGGCTATGAGAGCATTAAATTGTCAGCTTCACATGCTATAATATCAGCAATTCCTAATGTCTCAATTAAAACAAAAAATGAGCACACATTCTGAACAGTCTGAATTCAAGGAAATGCAGGAGCTGTTGCATGCAGCTGAACAGGTGAGCAATATACTTTACAATGTGGATTTGATTCATTGGAAGCTTCATGTAGAGCAGTTGTTACTGGGTCTGTCATACTTAGACATGTTTGGTTAAAAGAACAAACCCTACCTGATCATGTTAAAGCAAAATTATTGGATGCACCTTTACAGCAGGATGTCTTATTTGGTGTCAAAGCAGAAGAGGTTTTAAAGAAAATGGAGGATAAGGCAAAGTCTATGCAGACGGTCAAGGATTTTTTACATGTACAACCCCCTCGTTTCAGCAGAAATTGGCCAACAAAAAACTGGTCCTTTCCAGCTTCTGACATATCACAGAGGGGCAAATACAGATGCCCAAGTGGCATAGGTCAGTCCCAAGGCCCTTACAAACCTCGCCAATGGGGTACTGCTACCCAGAAGGGAGGAGAAGACAGGCCCCAAGCTAGCAGAAGACAAACACAATGACTCAACTCTCAAATTCCCAAGCAAATCTCTCTTGGCAGCTCCCTTGGGAGGAAAATTACCACTTTTTGCAGACAACTGGCACATCATCACAAAAGACAAATGGGTCCTAAACATTGTCTCACAAGGATACAGATTCCACTTTCATACCTTGCCAAGGATAAAAGGAATGCCAAACCTGCCACCGAATCACTGGGCAGAAGCACAAAAACAAATTACAGCTCTCATGGACATGAGAGCCATTCAACAGGTACCGACACAGGAGCAAGGACAGGGATTTTACTCAAGTCTCTTTCTAGTCCCCAGAAAGGACAAAGCATGGAGACCCATTCTGGATCTTTCAATTCTGAACACCTATCTGCACGTACCAAAATTCAAGATGCTAACACTACAGCAGCTTCTTCCCATGCTGGGCAAGAAAGCTTGGCTTGTAACGTTGGATCTCAAGGAGGCATACCTGCATGTCCCTATCAGACAAAATTGCAGAAGATACCTCCGCTTCATTGCAGGTTCAACCCATTACCAATTCTCTGCACTGCCCTTTGGCTTATCTACTGCGCCCAGGGTCTTCACATAATGCCTGGCACCAGTAATTGCATACTGCAGACAAAGAGGAATTCAAATATACCCATACCTGGACGACTGCCTTATTCAAGCAGAAAGCAAGGACATTCTTTTAAAGCATCTGGCATTTGTCAAACACCTTCTAAGTTGCCTAGGGTACACAGTAAACGAAAATAAATCAAAACTAGTGCCCTCACAAAACATAATATTCATGGGTGCCAGCTTGAATACAATGGCCCAGATGGCTTATCTCACACCAGACAAGTAACAGCAGCTGACTCAATACTCCAAAATAATGGCAACAAGGACCCAACTCCCTGCAAGAAAAATTCTGCAGGCCTTGGGATTCGTGGCATCTTGCATACTACTAATACCATTTGCAAAACTGCATATGAGGAAATTACAATGGTACCTGAAAAGCATATGGACTCAGCACATCCACAGCATAGAAACAATGATACCACGCATTCCTTGCCTTCAACAGGAGTTTCTATGGTGGGCACAGGCATGTCCCCTCAACAAGGGTCAGCCTTTCACCTTACCTACAGCCAGGCAAACTTTAACAACAGATGCATCGGACTATGCCTGGGGAGCACACATGGCAGGACAGTGCATTCAGGGCAAATGGACTACACATCAAAGGCATCTGCATATCAATCAAAAAGAAATGCTAGCAGTACAGAATGCCCTAACAGCCTTCAAGGACCTCTTACACCCAGGAAAACTAATAATAAAGACGGACAATACCACAGTAATGTGGTACATAAACAAGCAAGGGGGCACACATTCCTACCCCCTATGCAGGCAAGCAATGACCTTGTGGAACACAGCACTGTCTTACCAAGTTCAACTACAAGCACAATTCCTGCCAGGAAAGAAAAACACATTGGCAGACATCCTAAGCAGAAACATCATGGATCCCCACGAGTGGAAACTAGATCTACAAGTATTTGCAATGATAACTCAAAAATGGGGACACCCAGACATAGATCTGTTTGCCAACCCCCAAAACTACCAACTTCAAAAATTTTGCACAGGGACATCCCACCCACAAGCTTGGAAAATGGACACCCTCTCATTCAGTTGGAAAACATTAACAGTGTATGCCATTCCTCCGCTGCCTCTTCTAGCAAAGGTACTGCTGAAAGTCAGATTAGAGAGACCAAAAATGATACTCATTGCACCAGACTGGCCACGCCAGCACTGGTATCCAATTCTAAGGAACATGGCCCACGGCCCACCATGGATTTTACCACAAATTCCTCACCTGCTCACCCAGCAAGACAATCAGATTCTACACAGCCAGCTCAAGACTTTAAACCTGGCTGCATGGCAAATTACCTAACCAACCAGCCAACACCTCTATCCAAAGCTGTTATGGATGTCACTCTGGAGGCCAGGAGGCCTAGCACCAGGAAAACCTATTCAGACAATTGGAAAAGATTTTGCGCCTGGAACCAGGCTAAAGGCCAAAATCCCCTTGATCCAAACATTCCTCAGATTCTACAATATTTAACTGAGATGTTGCACAAAGGACTTTCCTTTTCATCTATTAAGATCCACGCCTCAGCAATTTCAGCCCATTACAACACGGATCCTCCTTTATTTTCACATCCACTCCTAAGACAGTACCTCAGAGGGGCTAAGAACATAAGACCGCCCAGGAGAGCACCAACACCAACTTGGGATCTCAACTTTGTTCTGGAAAAGCTTACACTGCCGCCCTTTGAACTAGCTTTTTCAGTTGATTTAAAATTTCTTTCATGGAAAACTGCCCTGCTGCTAGCAATAACTTCAGCTAGAAGAGTCTCAGAGCTACAGGCACTAATGGCAGTGGAGCCTTTCCTCATTTTTCATCAAGACAGAGTCCCTCTATGAACTAACCCTTCCTTTATGCCAAAGGTGGTATCCAGTGTGGCCCTAAACCAAACCATTCATTTGCCCCCCCTTTTTTTTCTAAATCCCCAGAACAAAGGAGAAAGACTCCTACACTCTTTGGACATTCACAGGCAATTACGTTACTACTTGGATAAAACTAAGGCTTTCAGAAAATCTGACCAGCTCTTTGTAGCCTATGCTGCAGGATCACAAGGAAAAGCTATCTCAAAACAGACCATTTCAAAATGGATAGGACATTGCATACGTTTCTGCTACACGCATCATGGGAAACCGGTACCTGCTAACATTAGGTCCCACTCCACCAGGGCTGCAGCTACATCAGCAGCCTTTCTCAGGGGGGTACCAACCAAGGATATTCTGGAAGCTGCAACTTGGAGTTCAGTGCACACCTTCACCAAACACTATCACTTGCCTCTATATTCTAAGACTAGAGCTGGTTTTGCCACTGCAGTTTTGCAGGGCCTACTAGCTTCTTCTAATCCTGTTTAACTCCACCACCCATCCTTAGCTTTGAGATTCAACCCAAGTGTGATGACTGCAGCAGGGTAACACGATGAACATAGTACAGTTTTGTACCTACCATAAATGTAGATGTTCGAGTGTTCACCCTGCTGCAGTCCAGGTTACCCTCCCTCCATCCCCTCTGAACTAACTAGACTTTTCTATACCTTTCTATCCTATACAACCTCTGTGGTGTATTTGCTTGTGACTGAAGGTATTGTTTTATTTTTATATGTATATTTTTATATAGCAACATGTATTGCCTACCTATTGGGGGCACCTGACATCTGGGGCAAGAAAAACTGAAGAAAATGGCGTCGGATGCCTCTTATATACCCCTGGCGCACTGGCGTCAGGGAAGAAGCGACAGCAACCGACGCCGGACCAAGACTTTGGAACTCAGGCCGACTGTGGGACTGCCTGACGGCAGGATAACCCAAGTGTGATGACTGCAGCAGGGTGAACACTCGAACATCTACATTTATGGTAGGTACAAAACTGTACTTTCTTTGTGTTTCACTGTTGCAGTCATCACACTTGGGTTATCTGCCTGCAGGTAACCCTCAGTCGGCCCGAATACCAGAGACTTAGTATTTCTGCATCAGTTGCTGTCACTTCAGGACTGACATCAGGTCGTCAGGGGTATACAAACAGGCAGCCGATGCCATTACATCAGTCTTTCTTGCCGAGGAGCCAATAGCAGTTCGCATGAGTGCCAGTCGGCCGCTACCTGAGTTTTCGTTTCTGAAATTGAATCGTCCTGAAATCTTGTAAAGCTAAGTTCCCTGTTGGGAATCCTTTTTTCCTACTCTAACCGATGTCAGAAAAAGTTAATTGTCTCACCTGTGGAAAGCAAATACCACACCGAGATTTCCATTCTTACTGCATCACCTGTTTAGGCCCAGACCACGATGTACCTCGCTGTCAGTTTTGTGCTTTGTTCAATGCCCGAACTATTCGTTATCGGGCCCTTATTGTAGCTAAATACTTTAGTTCTCGATCTCCGTATTCCAAAATGGCTTCGGTAAGCCATCCGACTACTGATCTTCCGAAAAAACTTAAGGATAAAGACAGAGGTAGACTGCACAGGTCCAAAACCACCGACAATGCTTCCATTAAGCTAGTCGCCAGTTCACCGGTACTCAGGTGCTTTTGCAGCCCCTGATGCCCGCTTCGATGGATTCGCAGGCCGCTACCGAGACCCGTTCTGAGTCCGGTATTCCGCGAGACTCTGCTTTGACTACAAAACCTGTGGATGTGTCTTCCTTGGATGGGTCCGGAGCCACTGTGCTAGCACCAGCTTCTGAGGAAGTTCTTCGCATTACCAATATTTGACCCAAACCGACGACTATTTTCGCGTCTTCAGTTCTTTCTAAAACTACCGAGTTTCTAAGGCCCAGAGTACGATCTACGCCTAAAAAACCGACAACCCAAACTCACGCGCCTGCTTCCTTGCCACAATCACAAATGCTTAAAATGGCAGATGGACCTGATCATGCTGATTAGGGGAAGCCAGTCTTCCCCTGCTAAGAGAAAAAGAGATCTGTCCCCAGCAGCTTTGACTGACCAAGAGTCTGATGACTCTGAGGTTTCAGAATATGAAGATATGCCTTTATCTGCTTGTGAGGATTCAGATGCAGAGGAATCCATTCTTCCTCCTTCCCCTCCAGAGGATTTTTTTTTGGTGAAACCCTATATACTTTGAGAGAACATTTCCACTGGGAATGCCAGGATTATCCTCAGTCAAAAAAAGAGAATCAGGGAATTTTTAGACTTACCACAGCACAGAGCCTTAGCTATCCCTCCTGTTTTGGATGTTGTGGATAATGTCTTCATGGAATCTAGTCTAAGTCCTGATACTTTAGCCCCTGCTCCAAGGAAACCAGACAGGTACTACAAGAGTCCCTGACTCTCACAAATTTCTTTTCAAAAATCCCACTGCTGACCCAGCGATCATCTTCCAAGGGCCTAAAGTAATAAAAGCAACTACAGCTAAGAATCCCACCCCTTCGGACAGGGATTCCAGAGCTTTAGACAGGGTAAGAAAGTATACACCTCCACAACTCTCACCGTTAGAGCATTGAATTGTCAGTTCCACATTCTGAAATATCAGCAAACTTACTATGGAACGTATTAAGCAAAATTATCTACTTTTCCTGACTGTGCAGAAAATAAAGAATTACAGGAGCTTATGCCTTCTGCAAGCCAAATCAGCAAACATACCCTGCAGTGTGGGTTTGACGCCCTAGAAGCATCTTGCAGAGCAGCAGTCACAGGTTCTGTACTTAGAAGGTATGCTTGGCTTAAGGAGCAGACCTTGCCTGACCATGTCAAATCAAAATTACTGGACGCTCCTTTGAACAAGGACAATCTGTTTGGCATCAGAGCAGAGGAGGTTCTAAAAAAGATGGAAGAAAAGGCTAAGTCTATGCAGACTAAGATTTTTTTTTACAAGTGCAGCCTCCAAGATTCAGTAGGCATTGCCTCTCGAAGCATTGGTCCTCTCCAGCCCCCTCAAGGCGATCTCAAACTGGACCCAGGTGAAACAGACCCCCCCCCCCAGACTATAGTCTCAGGGTATGAAGAGATCTAAGCAATGGAGTACCTCCACTTCTAAACCAGAGAGTGCTAAGCCGCCCCCTTACGGAAAGAATTCCAGTGACTTCTCTATTCATCTCCTCACCTCTGCCCAATTGCTCGTGCCCCTAGGAAGAAAACTTGCCCACCATGCAAAAAAACTGGACCTCCATCACCAAAGACTGATGGGTTCTCAACATAGTTTCCCAGGGATACAAATTTTATTTCCACATGCTGCCAACCCCAAAAGGGTTCCCAGACCTTCCACCAAACCAGTGGGCAGAGGCACAAGACCAAGTTCAATTCCTGCTCTCTATAAGGGCACTTCAGCCTGTTCCTGCAGAACAAGATAGGTCAAGGGTTTTAATCCAGTCTTTTCCTGGTACCCAGAAAAGAGGGCACATGGCGTCCAATCTTAGTTCTTTCCATTCTTAAACACCTTCATGTTGGTACCAAAATTCAAAATGCTCACCCTTCAGCAGCTTCTCCCTGTGCTGTCCAAAGATGCCTGGTTAGCAACCCTAGAGCTAAAGGAAGCCTATCTGCACATCCCTATCAGGGACTCATGCAGGAAATATCTACGTTTCAGGGCAGGATCTATGCATTATCAGTTCTCTGCATTTCCCTTTGGCTTATCCACTGCATTCAGAGTCTTCACAAAATGTCTGGCTCCAGCCATTGGATATTGCAGACAGAGAAAGATCCAGATATACCCTTACTTGGACGACTGTCTGATTCAGGCAGATAGTCAGGAAAAGCGTTTGCAGCACCTGACATTTGTAAAGGACCTTCTAACCTCCCTGGGGTACACTATCAACGAAAAGAAATCAAAACAAGTCCCAAGTCAAAAGATTGTATTCCTGGGAGCAAGCTTGGACACAACATCCCAGATGGCATTCCTTACTCCAGAAAAACAAGCCCATCTAACAACCTTCTTCGCTCAAATGGCCACCAAAACCCAGCTATCCGCAAAGAAAATCCTGCAGGCTCTAGGGTTCATGGCCTCTTGCATTCTACTAATTCCATATGCTAGACTGCATAGGAGGAAACTTCAGTGGTACTTAAAAAGTCTTTGGTGCCAACATTCTCAGGATCTGGAAACCATCATACCTTGTCTAAGGGCAGAGTTTCTTTGGTGGGCAGCAGCATGCAACCACAACAAGGGACTTTCCTTTACACAACCTCACGCCTCCCAGACCCTAACCACAGATGCATCAGACTATGCCTGGGGGCTCATCTGGATGGCAGGTGCATTCAGGGCCACTGGAGCCCAAGCCAAATTCATCTGCACATCATCCAAAAAGAGATGCTAGCTGTTCAGCACACTCTGACAGTTTTCAGATCCCTACTCTCACCAGGACCCCTGCTAATAAAATACGACAACACAGTGATGTGGTACATCAACAAGCAGGGGGGAACCCACTCTGCAGGCTAGCCATGACCCTGTGGAACAAGGCCTTGGCCGTGTATATTCATCTGTAAACTCATTTCCTGCCAGGCAAACAAAGCTCTCTGGCAGACGACTTAAGCAGAAATCTCCTAGACCCACACGAGTGGCAATTAAACCCCAGCACTTTCAATGGTGGACTTATTTGCCTCCCCCTACAATTACCAGCTCAGCAAATTCTGCACCAAGACACCTCACAGCAGGGCCTGGAAACTGGATGCCCTATCATTCCAGTGGGTAAACCTCTCGATCTATGCATTTCCTCCTCTGCCTCTTCTTTTAAGAGCATTACTCAAGATAAGACAGGAAAGACCAAGGGCAATCCTGATTACCCCAGAGTGGCCACGCCGGCACTGGTACCCACTGCTGTGCAGTCTGTCACCGGTGCCACCATGGCAATTACCCCAGATCCCAACCCTCCTCACTCAGCAGGAGGGACAGATTTTGCATCCGCAACTGCAAACACTGAACCTTGCAGCCTGGCTTTTTCCTTGAATTCTCCTCCAGTAGCCGGCCTAAGCAAGCCGGTGCTGGACGTCATAATTGAAGCCAGAAGACTCAGTACAAGAAAATCCTTGGCTAAGTGGAAAAGGTATTGTTCCTGTATTTCCTCTAAAGGAGCAGACACAGCACTGCCCTCCTTACCTCTCATCCTAGATTACCTAGCAGACCTACTCCACAGGGGCCTATCCTTCTCTTCCATTAAGATCCATGCCTCTGCCATCTCTGCTTATTACAGCACTGAGCCACCTATCTTCTCTCACCCTCTCATCAAACAGTTCCTGAGAGGGGCTAACAACTTAAGGCTACCAAGGAGAGCCCCCACCCCTGCTCGGGACCTTAACTTGGTGCTAGAAAATGTCACGCTACATCCTTTGAACCTGCAGCATCAGCACAGTTAAAATTTCTCTCCCGGAAAATGGCCTTACGTTTGGCCATCACTTCAGCTAGAAGACTGTCTGAGCTACAAGCACTTATGGCTGTGGAACCTTTCATTATTTTTCATGCTGACAGGGTCTCCCTCAGGACTAACCCTACTTTTATGCCTAAAGTGGTGTCCAGTGTGGCTCTCAACCAATGTTATCCATTTGCCAACTTTTTCCCCCTAATCCTCAAAACAAAGGGGAAAGGATCCTGCATTCTTTAGACATGCACAGACAGCTCTGATTCTACCTTGATAGGACTAACCCTTCAGAAAATCTGACCAGTTACTAGTCAGCTTTGCACAGGGACAGCGGGCAAGGCCGTATCAAAACAAACCATTTCCAAATGGATAGCACACTGAATCCATTTCTGTTACATACACCATGGGAAGCCACCCCCTCTGGGGGTCAGAACGCATTCCACTAGGGGAACTTCAGCCTCTACAGCATTCCTCAGGGGAGTCCCTACCAGGGACATTCTGGAAGCTGCTACCTGGAGTTCTGTTCTCACCTTTACCAAGCATTACCACCTGCCTATCTTTTCCAATTCCAGGGCGGGTTTTGCAACAGCAGTCCTGCAGGGCATACTAGCCAGCTCCACCTTTTCTTGATTGCTTCCACCCATTCTTCAGCTTTGAGAATCTACCCAAGTGTGATGACTGCAACAGTGAAACACGAAAAACAGTACAGTTGTGTACACTTACCATAAATTTAGATGTTCGAGTGTATTCACTGTTGCAGTCCTGGTTTCCCTCCCTCCAGCCCCCTTGTCTCTCTCTCGCTCTCTCTCTCTCTCTCTCTCTCTCTCTCCTTCTCTAGCTCTGTTACTGCCCCCTTACAGGCCTATTGGTTTTTACGTTTTACTGGTGCTGTTTTTTCCACCATAACTTAACTCCCTATTTGGGGGGCTCTTGACATTTGGGGCAAGAAAAACTGATGTAATGGCGTTGGCTGACTGTTTTTATACCCCCTGGCGACCTGACGTTAGTCCTGAAGAGACAGCAACCAACGCAGAAATACTAAGTCTCTGGTATTCAGGCCAACTGAGGCTACCTGCAGGGAAATAACCCAAGTGTGATGACTACAACAGTGAATACACTCGAACATCTACATTTATGGTAAGTGTACACAACTGTACTTTTTATCCCTTACACCAAATAGAAGTTTCCACACAAAACAGTCCTCCATTTTCAGAAACAAACTTGGGCTGAACAATTCAAAAAGAAGAAAACTTGTTAGAAGAATTAGAGTAGAGCCAGGGGCAGTGACCTCCCTTCTGTTCAAGACTGCTGCTCTCACAGTACACACACTGTCTTACAGCCTCACCCCCTCCAACCAACATGAAAGGAGAGGGGTCCTGATTTTGGATGCTTGAGTGAGGAAATTGAAACAAGATGCAGTGTAGAGTTCAGAAACCTGCAACCCTTTATGAACACTGCACAGATTTCTGTGGACCAGGAAGATTTTGCATTGCTAATGCTTGACCAGCTGGTTATTTGTAGAGCTATAGAATGGGTTTCACCTGTTGAGAAAGGGATAGGGCATTTATTACATTATTCTTACCCAAGAAAGGTTGGCATTTGGAGGTTCATTCAAGGCCCTTGCATTCTTAAATTGTTGAGTAAAAATTAAAAGTGCTTACTGTCTCATCACTTTTGCTGAGGTTTTAAGTTTGCCTATATTTATAGACATGAAGAACACTTAACCTCCATATCTTGAGTTTTCAAGGCCACAAGAAATTTCTCAGATCCTTGATAGGGTCACATGACTTTCATTTCATATCTTTACTTCATTAGGCTGCCAGGCAGTTCACCAGATGCTTACCTACTTTGCTTGCACATGTCATGTCCCAGGCTATGCACATTTGCCTATACCTGAATGATCTCGTAATTCAGGTTCTCTCCAAAGAGGAGCTCAGTCATCACTGTAGCCTACCATGTCCTGATTTGCCAGCCTAGAAACCTTTACAAATATTGATCCTCTCCCCTGGCAGATCCAGATATTTTTGGAAGCAGTGTTAACGTACCTCATAGAGGTGGAAACATCACGTAACAGCCAGGAAGTTTCTGAGAACCCTGAAATATTTTAGCTTGTATTTATATTCCTGAGGTGAGACTCCACACGAGAAAGATCCAGTAGTACCTAAGGAGCTTGGGGCTGCAACACTTGCATCTTCTGGACAACTCTACCTTTTGTCTTCCCTCTTTGAAGAAAATTACATTCTTGGACTCTTTAGATGAGTTAAAATATGTAGATGCACCAAATAATGCTTGTGGCACTCACACTAGATGACTTAGGCCCCAGGGATCTGGACTCGCAAAACTTAAAACACCAGCATCTTGCTAATGGTGGTTTCATACCCTACAAATGTTCAAAATTTCTGGGGGTCGGGTGTACCTAGGATAGTTACAGGTGACATCACAGTCACATGGCACAAAATAATAGGTATTCGCTCCTGCCAGTTGTGCAGACTGGCAAAGCTAGGTTGCATAACAGCAGGATATCCTTCTGCAGGCTCTCTCTTTTTTCAGAGCAGAATACTGTAGCGGACCACCTAAGCATATCTTCTTGATAACTCCTATGAGTGGAGGCTTCATCCATGGGGTACGCAAGATGTTCTTTGTGTTTCACTGTTGCAGTCATCACACATGGGTTATCTGCCTGCAGGTAGCCCTCAGTCTGTCTGAATACCAGATTCTTAGGATTTCTGCGTCGGATGCTGTCGTCTCTTCCATGATGTCAAGTCAGGGGTATAAAACATGCAGCCGACACTATTACATCAGCTTTTCTTACCGCGCAGGAGCCCGAAGCAGTTTGCTAGTGCCGGTCGGCCGCTTCCTGAAATTTTCGGTTTTCAAGTTTCAAACCTGAAGTCTTCTAAAGCTAAGTACCCCGTTGGGGATCCTTTTTTCTTGCTCTAACCGATGTCAGAAAAAGTTAACAATTGTCTTGCCTGTGGAAAGCAAATACCTCACAGAGATTTTCATTCTTACTGCGTCACTTGTTCAGGCCCAGACCACGATGTCCCTCGCTGTTGGTTTTGTGCCTTGTTCAACGCCCGAACTATTCATCATCAGGCTATTTTTGTCACTAAATTCTTTCGCTCTCTTCACCGTATTCCGAAATGGCTTTGATAAACCATCAGACTACCGATTTTCTGAGAAAACACAAGGATAAAGACAAAAACAGATCGAATAGGTCCAGAACTGCCAACGATGCTTCCTTTAAGCTAGTCGCCAGTCCGCCGGTACTCAGTGAGGTCACTTCTACAGAATCGCAGGCCTCTACTGAGATCCATTTGGAGTCTGGTATGCCGCAAGATGCTTCTTTGACTATAGAACCTGCGGATGTCTCTACCTTGGATAGGTCCTGAGCCGCTGTGCAGGCACTGGCTTCTGAGGGTGTATTCAGACCTTCCAATGTTCGTATTAAACCGACTACTTAGTTAATGACTAAAACTACCAAATTTCTCAGGCCCAGAGTTCGCACTACGCCTAGTAAACAGACGACCAAAGCACATTCTCAAGCTCCCATGCCACAGAAACAAATGCTTAGAATGGCTGAAAACCTTATTACTTTAATTAGGGGAAGCCAGCCTTCCCCCTCTAAAAGACAAAGAATTGATTTTCCTTCTGATTCTACAGACCATGAGTCCGATGACTCTGACCCCTGTGATTACCAGGACATACCCTTATCTACCTGTGAGGACTCAGATGCAGAGGATTCCATTCCCTCTGCCTTCCCCCAGAGGACTTTTCTTTCGGTGAAACTTTGCATACCCTAAGAGAGCATTTCTGCTGGGAATGCTAGGACTACCCACAGTCCAAAAAGAGACTCGGGGAATTTTTAGACTTGCCTCAGCATAGGCCTCTAGCTATATCCCCTGTCCTGGATATTGTAGATGATGTCTTCATGGAATCCAGGCTTACCCCTGATACTTTACCACCGGCTCCTAGAAAGCCTGACAGGTACTACAGAGTACCTGACTCTTACAAATTTCTCTTTAAAATCCCACTGCGGATCCAGAGACCATTTCCCAGGGAACTAACAGTATTAAGGCTACTACAGCCAAAAACCCTACCCCTTCGGACAGGGATTTTAGGGCTTTAGACAGATGGTTAAGAAGGTATATACCTCTCCAGCTCGTGCCATCAGGGCTTTAAACTGCCAGTTTCACATGTTGAAGTACCAGCAGCATATTATGGAACTAATTAAACAAAAAATGTTGTTGACTCCTGATTGTGCAGAAAATAAAGACTTACAAGAGTTAATGCATTCGGCAAACCAAGTTGGTATGCAAACCAAGTTGGTAAACATACTTTGCAGTGTGGTTTTGATGCCTTAGAAGCATCTTGCAGGGTTGCTGTCACTGGGTCTGTTCTGAGAAGGCATGCTTGGCTGAAGGAACAAATCTTGCCAGACCATGTCAAAGCAAAATTACTAGATGCTCCATTAAACCAAGAATTTTTGTTTGGCTCAAAAGCAGAAGTTGTTCTTAAAAAGATGGAGGAGAAAGCTAAATCTATGCAAACTGTTAAGGATTTCTTACAGGTTCAGCCACCTAGATTCAGTAGGCATTGGCCTTCAAAAAACTGGTCCTTTCCAGTCCCTCCCAGACCGTCAGTCCAAACCCAGGGGCAACAGACCATAAAGACTACAGTCTCAGGGTATGCCCACATCTAAACAATGGAGTGCTCCCTCCTCAAAAACAGGGAGTGGTGAGGAACCCCCTTATGGAAAAAGTTCACAATGACTTGGTCCTTCATCCTTCCCAGCCATGCCCAAGTACTTGCACCCCTAGGAGGAAAACTAGCCCTGCATGCAAAAGACTGGGAGTATATTACCCAGGACCGATGGGTCTTAAACATTGTATCCCAGGGATACAGATTCTACTTCCACTCACTGCCAACCCCAAACAGATTGCCAGACCTTCCTCCAAACCAGTGGGCAGAGGTCCAAAAGCAAGTACTTTCTCTTCTCAGTATCGGGGTTATTCAACCTGTTCCAACAGAGCAAAGGGAACAGGGTTTCTACTCCAGACTGTTCCTAGTGCCCAGAAAAGAGAACTCTTGGCACCCTATTCTGGATCTGTCAACTCTCAACTCCTTCCTGGTGGTACCAAAATTCAAAATGCTTACAAACCAGCAGCTGCTTCCTATGCTAGCCAAGGACTCCTGGCTAGTCACCCTAGATTTAAAAGAAGCTTATCTGCACATCCCCATAAGGGCATCTTGCAGGAAATATCTACGTATCAGGGCAGGCTCTATGCACTATCAGTTCTCTGCACTTCCCTTTGGCTTATCTACTTCGCCCAGGGTTTTCACAAAGTGCCTGGCTCCAGCCATTGCATACTGCAAGCAGAGAAATATTCAAATTTACCCATACTTGGACAATTCCCTGATTCAGGCGGGTAGTCAGGAATTGCTGCTTCAGCACCTCACGTTTGTAAAGAGACTCCTAACTTCTCTGGAGTATACCATCAACAAAAATAAATCACATCTGGTGCCCAGCCAAAAGATTGTATTCCTGGGAGCAAGCTTGAACACAACTTCCCAGATGGCAGTCCTCACTCCAGAAAAGCAGGTTTATTTGACAAATTACTTCAAACTACTTGCCACCTAAACCCAGCTATCTGCAAGAAAAATACTGCAAGCCCTAGGGTTCATGGCCTCATGCATTCTACTAATTCCATATGCAAGATTGCATATGAGGAAGCTTCAATGGTGCTTAAAAGGTCTTTGGTATCAACATTCTCAGGACCTGGAAACAGTGATTTCTATCATACCTGGTTTTAGGGCAGAGTTACTTTGGTGGGCAAAAGCTTGCAACCACAACAAGGGACTCCCTTTCACTCAACCCCCGCCACCCAGACCCTGACAATAGACACATCAGACTATGCATGGGGGGCTCACATGGCAGGTAAATGCACTCAAGGCAAATGGAGCCCAAGACAAATTCTCCTGCATATCAATCAAAAAGAAATGTTAGCTGTACAGAATGCAGTGACAGCTTTCATATACCTTATCCTGCCAGGACAACTCTTGATAAAGACAGACAACACTACAGTTATGTGGTACATAAACAAGCAGGGGGGAACTCATTCCTACCCACTCTGCAGGTTAGCCATGGCTCTGTGGAACACAGCCTTGAGCTATCAAGTGCACCTGCAAGCTCAATTCCTGCCAGGCAACCAAAATTCACTGGCAGACGACTTAAGAAGAAATCTAATGGACCCACACGAGTGGAAACTGGAATCCAACTCATTCAAACTTCTAATACACAGGTGGGGACACCAGAAGTGGACCTCTTTGCTTCCCCCCAAAACCATCAGCTGAGCAAATTTTGCACCAGAATTCCCCACAGCTAAGCATGGAAAATGGATGCCCTATCCTTTACATTGGAAAACCTCTCAATCTATGCCTTTCCCCCTCTGCCCCTCATTTCAAAAGTACTACTCAAGATCAAACAGGACAGGCCAAGGACAATCCTTATTGCACCAGACTGGCCACACCAGCACTGGTACCCACTCCTACGCAGTCAGACAGCAGTGCCACTCTGGCACCTACATCAGACCCCCCCTCACTGCTGTCCCAGCTGGAGGGACAGATTTTGCATCCTCAGCTGCAAACCCTGAACCTAGCAGCCTGGCTTATTCCCTGAATACATCACCAGCAACCCTCAGCAAACAGGTGCTGGATGTTATCCCTGAGGCCAGGAGGCCTAGTACTAGGAAATCCTATTCAGAAAAGTGGAAAAGATACTGTTCTTGCAGCCAGTCTCAAGGAAAGTACACAGCCATGCCCACCTTACCTCAAATCCTAGATCATCTAGCAGAGCTGCTCCACAAAGACCTGTCCTTCTCATCAGTTAAGATTCATGCCTCTGCCATCTCAGCTCATTACAATATTGAGCCACCGCTCTTCTCTCACCCTCAGATCAAACAGTTCCTGAGAGGAGCTAACAATTTAAGACCCCCAAGGAGAGCTCCCACTCCTGCCTGGGACCTTCTCTTTGTACTAGAGAAGCTACAGCAGAGTTAAAATTCCTCTCTTGGAAAACAGCCTTACTTCTAGCCATCACTTCAGCAAGAAGAGTGTTTGAGTTACAGGCCTTATGGTTTTGGAACCCTTCATTATCTTCCATGCGGACAGAGTTTCCCTCAAGACTAACCCATTATTTATGCCCAAGGTGGTATCCAGTGTGGCTTTAAACCAATCCATCCATTTACCAACCTTTTTTCCTAATCCTAAGAATAAAGGGGAAAAAGATGCTGCACTCCTTGGATGTGTACAGACAGCTCAGGTTCTACCTTGACAGGACTAAACCTTTCAGAAAGTCTGACCAGCTGCTAGTCAGCTTTGCTACAGGGGCAGAGGGCAAGGCCATTTCAAAGCAAACCATTTCTAAATGGATAGCACACTGCATCCATTTCTGCTACAAACACCATGGAAAACCTACCCCACAGGGGATCAGACCTTATTCCACTAGGGCTACCTCAACCTCTACAGCATTTCTCAGGGGAGTCCCTACCAGGGACATCCTGGAAGCTGCAACCTGGAGTTCTGTACACACCTTCACCAAGCATTACCACTTATCTATCTTTTCTAAATCTAGAGCTGGATTTGCCACAGCAGTTTTACAAGGCCTGCTAGCCAGCCCTAACACTTCTTGACTGCCTCCACCCTTCCTCAGTTTGGGAATCAACCCAAGTATAATGTCTGCACAAGTGAAACACGAAGAACATAGTACAGTTGTGTACACTTACCATAAATGTAGATGTTCAAGTGTATTCACTGTTGCAGTCCTGGTTACCCTCCCTCCAGCCCCCTTTCTTTTCTGTACTTTCTACCTATCATTTTTTTGGCCATATCGTATGGCAATGGTATTTACTTTCTACTGGAGGTGTTCCACATAATGTGATTGCTTCCTATTTTGGGGGCTCCTGACATCTGCGGCAAGAAAAACTGATGTAATGGCGTCAACTGCATGTTTTATACCCCTAACAACCTGACATCGTGGAAGAGGTGACAGCATCTGATGCAGAAATCCCAAGACTCTGGTGTTCGGGCCGACTAGAGGGCTACCTGCAGGCAGATAACCCAAGTGTGATGACTGCAACAGTGAATAGACTTGAACATTTACATTTATGGTAAGTGTACACAGCTGTACTTTCCTCTTTTAGCACTGGGGGGGGGGTCCTTATGATTACTCTCTCTGCATCCCTCAGAAATGCCAAGTCAGGAGGTTTTGCTGAAGGTTCCCCTTGAAAGTAACCCTGGATGGACCCCAGTATCTTGTCTCTCAGCTAGGGCTTTTGTATCAACTGTGGATTCTTGACCCGGTTCCAGATATTCTGATTCATCAATCAGGCGGGTTGCACCAATCCCTTCAAACTCTCCAGCTCACAGCTTGGTTACTCCACTTCCAACCTTAGCCAGGCTTTCCAGTATCTCCCCAGCAGTCCGTGATATTATTGTTTCCTCCCATAAGTCTACTACGAGGAAAACGTATGCTAGTAAATGGAAACGTTTTTCTTACTGGGCAGAATCTAGAAATGTGGATCCTTTCTCATCCCCAGTCCATGAAATTCTTGAATTTCTAGCACAGCTCTTTCAGTCTGGTGTGGCTTCCGCTACCATTAGAGTACAGCTAGCTGCCATTTCTAATTTTCATATTGGTATGTTTAATTCTAGCATAATGTCTCATAAGCTCTGCAAGGCCTTTATGAGAGTAACATCTCTTCTTAGACCCCCAGTTAGAGATCCTCCTCCTCCTTGGGATCTCAATTTAGTTTTAGCTTCCTTCATTTTGCCTCCCTTTGAACCGGCAGCATCATGTTCCTTAAAATTTCTTTCTTGGAAGACACATTTTCTGGTTGCTATCACTTCAGCTAGGCATCTCTCAGAACTTCAAGCACTATGTGTTCATCCTCCTTACCTGGTGTTTCACAAGGACAGATTTCTCTGAGGACCAATCCATCCTTTATTCCTAAAGTCTGCTCAGAGAACAATTTAAATCAATCCATAGATCTCCCAGTTTTCTTTCCCAATCACAGCAACAAGGCAGAATACAAGCTCCACCAGTTGGATGTGCACAGACAATTGTGTTTTTACCTCCATAGAACTAAGGAACTAAGAAAGTCAGACCAGTTATTTCTTTCTTATGCTTTCAACAAACAAGGCCTCCCAGTTTCTAAGGTGACCTAATCCAGATGGTTATCTGATACTATTGCCTTTATTTATCAGTTACGAAATAAAGAGCTACCAGCTAAACCAAAAGGTCATTCTACTAGAGCATTAGCCACCTCTGTAGCCTTTCAGTCTAGGTTGCCCATAGACTCAATCTGTGAAGCTGCCACTTGGGCAAAACCTCACACTTTTATCTCTCATTACAAGGTGGATATGGTCTCCCGGAGCAGAGCTTCCTTTGGTTCTACTGTTCTGAAGAGTCTGTTCCAATGAGCTACTTGGGATTTTAGGTGCTAGGGACGCTGTCCCAAACAGCAAGAATGAAGGCGAGATGGACAACTTAACATAAAGAAGTTATGTACCTACCATAACGTTCCATTTTAGTTGTCTTCATCTCGCCTTCCTTCTTGCGTCCCTCCCTCTTTCCCCCTTCCTAGAGGATTGAGAGGAGTTCCTTCTTTGTTTTCACTGGCTGAGTATCTTTTATTACTTCACATGCCAGGTAATTTATGACTCTTTCCTTGTTTAGGTGTATTGGACAACCAGTTTTTAGATAACTGGTTACTCTACTTATGTCTAGTGTGCACTATCACAAACGAGATCTGGGTAGCCGACGCTGGGCATTCTGGGATAAGGGATAGCCTCGAGCCAGTAAACAGCTCTCGAGCTATAGAAGATTGCCGAGTCGGAGCCGAGGATTGGCTCCGAACCCAAACAGCAAGAAGGAAGGCGAGATGAAGACAACTAACATGGAATGTTATGGTAGGTACATAACTTCTTTTTCACCTATGATAGCATTGTTTGGCCATGACAGCCTTGGATGTCCTTCAAGGATGCATCTGCAGTCATAACAAATGGGTTGTCCTGTCGTCAGGCAGCCCTTCGGTCGGCCGGATTCCAAAGTCTGGGTCCGGCTTCGGCTGATGTCGCACTTCACCCGACGTCATCTCTGCTGGTCTTCGGGTATAAAGGCATCAGCCGACGCCATTTTCCTCAGTCTTTCTTGCCGCGTGGCCCAAGCAGAAGCTGTTCGCAAGTGCCGGTCGGTCAGATCCAGAGATTACTACTACCGAATACTACAAGACTTCTAAAAGCTAAGTACCCGTTGGGGACTCTTTCTTGCCTCAGCCGATGTCAGAAAAAGTCAATAACTGTTTAACTTGTGGGAAACAAATACCTCATAAAGATTTCCACTCTTACTGCCTGCCTTGCTTAGGCCCAGACCACGACGTAGCAGCCTGTTCAGCCTGTGCTTCCTTCAACCGCAACGCTTAGGCATCGGGTCGGAGTTTGCTGAACAGTTTTTCGCTCAGATTTTGCGACATTATGCCGCCGGATCCTCCGACTACCCAAATTGTTAAAAACGCAAAGAAAAGACCGACACTCGCGTCCGGGTTTTGGCCGAAACCACGGTTAAGCAAGCGAGTGTCTCGGTTTCGCCGAAACCGAAAACCGTCAATCTTCAGCCGAATCCATGACTACTACTGAGACTCCTGCTACCTTAGTTGAATTGGCCTCTGAAGTTTTGCCTACTACTGTGGTTCCTAGTGATTTATCAGACACCATCCCTTTGGATGTCTCTACCCCAGCACGTGGTGCTGCTAGGCCTCCTGCAGCCATGTCTATCAAGGCCTTTGCCAGGGCTAAAGCAGCCAAAACTGTTAAATCAGTGCCTGTTAAGCCCCCCTCACATAGGCCCACTTCTAGTTCACAAATGCTTACTCTGGCAGAGGATTTAATATCCTTAATTAGGGGATCCCAATCTCACCCAGACAGGGCCTCTCAGCCCCCAGAAAAGAGACCTAGGGCAGAGCCCCCCGAGCCAGTGTCCTCAGATGATTCTTCGGATGACTCGGACATTACAGATCAGCCAGAGGCTCCTTTTTCTACATATGAAGATTCCGATGCTGAAGAATCCATTCCATCTGCCTCTCCACCAGAGGAATTTTCATTTGGGGAAACCTTACATGCCATGAGAGAACAATTCCAATGGCAGGGGCAAGATTTCTCAGATTCAAGAAAAAGGCTTAGGACCTTTCTGCACTTACCCACAACATAGGCCCTTAGCTATACCTCCAGTACTGCCTGTTGTGGATGATGCATTTAATGATGTTTGCACTGCTCCTGATACTTTACCTCCAGCCCCTGCCAAACCAGATAGATTTTACAGGGTGCCAGACACTCATCACCACCTATACAAGGCCCCACTTGCAGATCCTGAGACTATATCCCAGGGGCCTAAGGCAGTAGCCTCGACCTCAGCAAAAAACCCTATCCCTTCTGAAAGGGAATCCAGGTCCTTAGAGAGATGGGGGAAAAAAGTTTACACCTCTGCTACTCTCTCAGCTAGAGCTTTAAACTGTCAGTTTCATATGATCCAATACCAAGAGTTTATGCTTGATCAGTTAACTAAGAAGCTGTCCTCTGATGACTCCTTAGATAAGAAATATGTTTTAGAAATGGTGAATAACATTCAGCAGGTTAGTAACCATTCTTTAAAATGTGGCTATGATGCACTGGAGGCTTCATTTAGATCAGCCATGACTGGCACAGTGATAAGAAGGCATGCATGGTTGAAAGAACAGGTCTTGCCGGATCATGTTAAAGCAAAGCTGTTAGATGCTCCTATGGATAAGGCCAGTCTATTTGGTACACCTGCTCAGCAAGTAATGAAGAAAATGGAAGAGAAGGCAAAATCTGTACAAACAGTTAAGGATTTCTTACAGGTTCAGCCCCCAAGGTTTAGCAGGAACTGGCCTGCCAAAAATTGGTCCTTTCCAGACTCCTCAAAATCTCAAAGAGGTAGGAATAGACGCTCTAGAGGCAGAAATCAATCCAGAGGAGGTGCCTACAGAGGACGACAGTGGCAGGGCAATAACCGAGGCACAGACACAACCACTGCCACTGCAACAGGACAATCACAGTGACTTGGCTTTGACACCGCCGACCAGGGAGCAAATAGCAGCACCTTTAGGCGGAAAGTTAGCCTTATTTTCGAAAAATTGGCACTATATCACAAAAGACAAGTGGATTTTGCAAACCATAGACCAAGGCTACAGGTTCCACTTCCACACCTTACCAGTAAAAAGAGGAATGCCAAACCTACCTCCAAATCAAAAAACAGAAGCTCTAAAGCAGATAGCTCAATTAACAAAGATGAGAGCTGTGGAAAGAGTACCAATAACAGAACAGGGCAAAGGATTCTACTCCAGACTCTTCCTAGTACCAAGAAAAGAGAAAAGTTGGAGACCTATTCTCGACCTGTCCATCTTAAACACATACATCATTGTCCCAAAATTCAAAATGCTGACCCTACAGCAACTTCTTCCCATGCTGGGCAAGGAGTGTTGGCTGGTAACTCTGGCTCCGAACCCAAACAGCAAGAAGGAAGGCGAGATGAAGACAACTAACATGGAATGTTATGGTAGGTACATAACTTCTTTTTCACCTATGATAGCCCTTGTTTGGCCATGACAGCCTTGGTTTTCTCTTCTGCTACAAGTCCAGAAGGCAAAGCCCTGTATTTTATCTATGAGTTACACCTTACTGTCCCAGCGCAAGGGTACCCTAAGCACTCCAGACTTGGCAGTCTGAAGTTGACCACATGGAGTACAGTGTCTTTGATTTTCCACTCGGAGAATTTCTACCCAGAGCTCCTTTCTGTCCTTAAGGAAACCTGTAAGCCCACTACTGTAAAGTAGCACTTGGGTAAGTGGAAGGTATGCCTGTCTGCTGTTTCAACAAGTTTGCCTATGGATCATACCTCTCGGCCTCTTTGTGCAAGAATTCTGGACAAAGCTAAAAATAATTGGCGGTGAAGGCCTAGAATTAGGGGTAAATTTGAAATGTAACTCTTATAAAATTAGAAAGTTGATAGAACTACAGGTTTTGCTTTAGCATGCATTTTCTGAAGGATATGAAGTCTGAAATTCATGCATCTGTCATTGCTTACTTTCTTCACTTCTCAATGATTTGTAAGGAAACCATAAATTTTATGAGGAACAGGCCAAAAGCGTGAAGAATTCTGGACAGTTGAGAGGGATGCTGTTGCCCCAGGTTTTCTGTCTCCCAGTACTTAAGCCCTTCCTGAATGGAATTGTGCACTGCAGACTACTTTGGAAGCTGGTGACCCGTCTCTGGTATCTGAATGTTGTTGTAGAAAATGGTATACTTTCTGCTTAATTTGATTTTAAGTTTCTGATCTTGAAAAACATCTTCAAAGTTGCCCATTACGTCTGCCTGTAGATTGTGTGAGTTGTCAGCCCTCTTGGCTGCAGCACCCTACACCGTATTTCATCAGAGCAGTGTGTCCTTGAGAACCAATTCATTCATCATTTTCAAGGTAGTGTTAAACTGTTCAGCTGGTATTGTTTATCCTTAGCCTCAAAACATAGAAGAGAGGTGTGTGCATTTATTGCTTTTGCATAGATAGCTGAGGTATTACACAGACAGAACAAAAGAGTATGGAGAATCAGAACAGTTGTTTTTAATCATTAAACATGGGGAAGGTAGGCAGACCCATATCTTAACAAGCAGTCTAAATGGTTAGCTAACTGCCATGCTTTTTGTTATGATTATCTTAGAAAGATTTTACTGGAACAGATCATACGGTTTTCTGCAAAAGCAGCAGCTACTTCTGCTGCCTTTTTCAGAAATGTCTTTCTTGAACATCATTGAAACAGCTACCTAAACCTTCTTTCACACACTCTCTCCAAGCACTGCAAGCTGGATCCTTTCTGTAGGAACAAAACAGGGTTTATCACTCAGTTCTGAATCTGGTCATGATATGTACAGTTTAATACTTTTTCTCATTCATTACGAATGATGTAGCTGCAGTGATTCCATCCCCTCCTCCACTATCTGTGTGCCAATTCTGGCAGTAAGTCCAACCCTATTAGTGACCCTATCCTTAACCCCATAACCCTAACTTTAATCAGCACATGCGCGCACACAAACTTGTAATACTAAAAAGTTAGTATTTTTCATATAGTTTAACATTGTGGAGCACACACTATTATTACTTGCAAGGCTTTGTACTCAACATTCTGCAGTTTGGATTGTTATGTTTGATGTTCTTCGTGTTTCACTGTTGCAGCCATTACATTTGGGTAATCTGCTGGCAGGTTGCCCTCAGTCGGCCTGATTAACAAAGTCTTGGGTCATGCGTCGGTTGCTGTCACTTCTTCCATGATATGAAATAGCAGAAAACACACAGACTCTTGAAAACACAAATACGGTCACCAAGTCAGCAAGCTCCTGCAGGCCACAGTCGCAAAAGGTGCGATTATTAAGCTGTCACATATTGATTTAGTGACCGAATGTTTTATACACAATAATTAACATAGCCCTTTAAAATCTGGTCTAGGCATATGCTATGACGTGTATATAAAAACCCAGTTTGGCGGGTTTTTTTCAAATCTCTGAAGAAGCTGCGGTTGTACTTCAGCGAAAACGCATTTGTTACTTGAAATAAACTTGGCGTTAAGGTTTTTTCTAAGGACTGGTGGTACCGTCTGCTTTTTATTGGTGGAAGTACGTTACTGAGTATCTGTTAAGGAAAGATCACCTTTTGCGACTGTGGCCTGCAGGAGCTTGCTGACTTGGTGACCGTATTTGTGACTTCTTCCATGATGTCAGGTCGTCAGGGGTATAAAACATGCAGCCAACGCCATTACCTCCGTCTTTCTTGCCGCGTGGTGCCCGAAGCAGAAGCAGTTCGCAAGTGCCGGTCGGCCGACTCCTGAAATTTTCGTTTTTGAGTTTCAGAACCGAAGTCTTCAACTAAAAGCTAAGTATCCCATTGGGGAAACTTTTTCTTGCTCCTTACCGATGTCAGTAAAAGTTAATAATTGCATTACTTGTGGGACGCAAATACCTCATAAAGATTTACATTTGTACTGTATTCCTTGCCTAGGCCCTGACCACAACGTGCATTGCTGTCGGTTTTGTGCTAAATTTAATCAACACACAATTAAACGTAGGTATATTTGTGCTTCTAAATATTTTGGCTCAAGATTTAACTATCCAGAAATGTCGTCTGTTAGCAATCTGACTACCAGAATACCTAAAAAACACAAAGAGAAAGACAAGAGACAGACTGTCGAGATCCAAAACCGACGACGACGCTTCTCCTAAGCCAGTCGCCAGTTCGCCAGTACTCAGTGAGGTGCTTTCACAGCCCCTGATACCCGCTACTTTTGATTCGCAGGCCTCTACTGAGACCCATTCGGAGTCCGGTATGCCGCGAGATGCTTTAAGTATTGAACCCGCGGATGTCTCTACCTTAGATGGGTCCGGAGCCACTGTGCAGGCACCGGCCTCTGAGGGTGTTTTCAGGCCTAAAGATTTGTATATTAAACCAATGCCATCTTCAAAACTAAGGCCAAAATCTACTTCTATTCATAGATTCATAGCTCTGTGTTTAAAAAACTGACTCTTGTGCCACGTGTACAGGCCCCAATGCCTAAAAAACAAATTATCAAAATGGCTGAAGAGTTAATTACCTTGATCAAGGGTAGCCATCCCCCTCCTGCTAAGAGGCCTAGGCAAGGCACTGACTATGAATCTTCCGATGAGGTCTCTGTTTCTTCTGATTCTTCTTCTGAACAGGATTTATCTATACCTACTTATGAGGACTCTTATGCAGAAGATTCCATCCCTTCTGCTTCTCCCCCTGAGGATTTCTCTTTTGGAGAAACTTTACATACCTTAAGGGAACACTTCCACTGGGAAAGTCATGATTTTTCTGAATCTAAAAAGAGACTTAGGGATTTTCTTCTTCGTCCTCAGCATAGGCCTTTGGCTATACCTCCTGTTCTAGACAGTGTTGATGTTTTTTTCAGAATCCATTATGACCCCTGATTCTCTGCCTCCGGCTCCTAGTAAGCCAGACAGGTACTACAGGGTTCCTGACTCCCACAAATTCCTTTTCAAAAACCCTACTGCTTATCCTGAAACCATTTCTCAGGATTCCAAGGGCGTTAAGGCCTTTACTGCTAAAAATCCTACCCCCTGTGACAGATTCCAGGGCACTGGATAGGTGGGGTAAGAAGCTTTACACGTCTGCAACCTTGGTAATCAGGGCTTTAAACTGTCAGTTTCATATGCTTAAATATCAACAGCATGTCATGGGTCTACTTAAACAGAAAATGATGTTAAGCTCTGACTCTGTGGAAAATAAAGATTTACAGGACTTATTACATTCAGCTGAACAAGTTGGAAAACATACTTTGCAATGTGGTTTTGATTCTTTGCAGGCCTCTTGCAGGGCTGCTCTAACTGGATCTGTGATAAGAAGGCATGCTTGGCTCAAAGAGCAAAACCTGCCTGACCATGTTAAAGCAAAATTGTTGGATGCTCCTTTACAACAGGGCAGTCTCTTTGGTAATAAGGCTGAAGAAGTTTTAAAAAAGATGGAAGATGAAGCTAAATCTATGCAAACTGTGAAAGATTTTTTACAAGTGCAGCCACCCAGATTTAGTAGGTACTGGCCTACTAAGAACTGGTCCTTTCCAGTTCCCTCGAGAGCCACTCAGGTTAAATCCAGACATTCCAAAGGTTCCAGGTTTCAGTCACAAGGAACTTTTAGAATAAAACAATGGGGTGCCTCCACCTCCAAACCTGGAAGCAACAAGGCACCTCCCTATGGTAAACAGTCTCAATGACTTTCCTCTACAATCACCAATCACTTACCTTTTGGCCGCCCCTTCGGGGGGAAAGCTGGCACTTTATGCACAAAACTGGCAACTGATTACCTAGAACAAATAGGTTTTAAATATAGTATCCCAGGGATACAGATTTCATTTCCACACGTTGCCAATCCCAAATGGATGGCCAGATCTGCCTCCAAATCAGTGGGCAGAGGCCCAGAAAAAGTTCTGCCCCTCATGAATATGGGGGCTATTCAGCCAGTACCAGAAGAGGAAAAGGGACAAGGTTTCCATTCAAGACTTTTCCTGGTACCCAGAAAAGACAAATCATGGCATCCAATTCTGGACTTATCCATTCTAAATACTTTTCTGGACATTCCAAAATTCAAGATGCTGACTCTTCAACAGTTACTACTTATGCTAGGCAAAGATGCCTGGTTGGTAACTCTAGACTTAAAAGAGGCTTACCTGCATATCCCAATCAGGGAAACTTGCAGAAGATACCTCCGCTTCAAAGCAGGCTACTTGCATTACCAGTTCTCTGCACTGCCCTTTGGCTTATGTACTGTGCCCAGGGTCTTCACAAAGTGCCTGGCACCAGTAATTGCATTTTGCAGGCAATGAAATATTCAAATTTATCCATACCTGGACGATTGTCTAATTCAAGCAGAAAACAAGCAGAAAACAAGGACACTCTTCTAAAGCATCTGGCATTTGTAAAAAGGGTTCTAACTTGTCTAGGGTACACCATGAACGAAAAGAAATCGCAACTGGTACCCTCTCAAAAAAATTACATTCCTGGGTGCAAGCTTGAATACAACTGCCCAGATGACTTACCTTACGCCAGAAAAGCAAATTCAATTGATGACTTACTTCAAACAGGTGACCACAAAAACCCAGGTATCTGCAAGACAAATTCTGCAGGCCTTGGGGTTCATGGCCTCCTGCATTCTTCTAATTCCATATGCAAGACTGCATATGAGTAAATTTCAGTGGTACCTAAAAAGTGTATGGAGTCAACATTTCACAGCCTGGAAACAGATCGCTGTTATACCTTGCCTGCAACTAGAGTTCCTATGGTGGGTAGAGGCCTGCCACCAAAACAAGGGATTGCCATTTACTTCACCCCCTGCTACCCAAACCCTAACTACAGACGCATCAGACTATGCTTTGGGGGCATCTGGCAGGGATATGCATGCAGGGCAAATGGAGCCCAAATCAAATGCACCTAGATATCAGAAAGTGATGCTAGCTGTACAGAATGCTCTGACAGCCTTCAAGGACTACCTTCATCCAGGACAACTACTGGTAGACAGACAACACCACAGTTATGTGGTACGTAAACAAGCAGGGGGTACACATTCCTACCCCCTTTGCAGACTAGCCATGGCATTGTGAAACACTGCCTTGACTTATCAGATACATCTACAAGCTCAGTTCCTGCAAGGAAAGCTAATTACTCTGGCAGACGAACTAAGCAGAAATCTTATGGACCCACAAAAATGGAAACTGGAACCACAAGTTTTCAACATGTTGACACGCAAATGGGGGAGCCCAGACATAGATCTTTTTGCCTCACCCCAGAACTATCAGTTGGACAAATTCTGCACAAGAATTCATCACAAAAAAGCTTGTAAAGTGGATGCTCTATCATTCAGCTGGAAAAACCTATCAGTCTATGCTTTTCCCCCTCTGCCTCTACTCTCCAAAGTCCTACTAAAAGTCAGACAGGACAAACCAAAAATGATTCTGATTGCTCCAGATTGGCCTCGCCAACACTGGTACCCACTCCTGCGCAATGTCACCCCTTCCTCCGTGACACCTGCCTCAGACACACCTTGCCTACTGTCTCAGCAGAACTACCAAATTCTGCACACTCCACTCCAAACTTTGAATCTTGCAGCGTGGCTCTTCAACTAATTTCTCCCTTGACATCTCTCAGCAAACCTGTGATGGATGTCATTTTGGAGGCTAGAAGGCCTAGTACTAGAAAATCTTATGCTGACAAATGGAAAAGATTCTGTACCTGATACCAATCACAAGGAATAAGCACAGCAATGCCCAATATTCCTCAGATTCTGCAATACTTAACTGAGATGCTTCACAAGGGCCTATCTTTTTCTTCCATAAAAATCCATGCCTCTGCCATTTCAGCTCATTACAACACAGAACCTCCCCTCTTCTCGCATCCTCTGCTAAAGCAGTATCTCAGAGGGCCAAGAATTTAAGACCTCCCGGGAGAGCACCATCTCCTGCATGGGACCTCAGTTTTGTTTTGGAAAAACTCACTCTACCTCCTTTTGAGCCAGCTGCTACTGCGGACCTAAAATTTCTCTCTTGGAAAACAGCTTTTCTTTTAGCAGTCACTTCAGCTAGAAGGATTTCAGAATTACAGGTTCTTATGGTAGTCGAGCCTTTCATTATTTTTTATCCGGACAGGGTGGCTCTCAGAACCAATCCATCCTGTATGTTTTAGGTGTTATCCAGTGTGGCTCTTCATCAGACCATTCATCTGCCAACTTTCTTCCTCAATCCACAGAACAAGGGGGAGCAGATTCTGCATTCATTGGATGTACACAGACAACTTAGATTCTACTTAAACAGGACAAACTCTCTAAGAAAATTTGAACAACTATTGGTGGCATTTGCTGCAGGGGCAGAGGGAAAGGCTATTTCAAAGCAGACTGTTTCCAAATGGATAAGCCATTGTATTCGTTTCTGCTATATGCACCATGGTAAACCTATCCCCAAGGGGATCGGATCTCATTCCACAAGGGCTGCATCTACTTCTGCAGCCTTTCTCAGAGGGGTTCCTACCAGAGACATTCTAGAAGCTGCTACCTGGAGCTCAGTTTATACATTCACCAAACATTACCATTTACCTCTCTTCTCCAAATCCAGAGCTGGCTTTGTCACTGCTGTCCTGCAAGGCCTTCTAGCTGATTCTAATGCTGTATAAATCCATCCTCCCAACCATAGCTTTGGGATTCTACCCAAATGTAATGACTGCAAAAGTGAAACACGAAGAACATAGTACAGTTGTGTACACTTACCATAAATGTTGATGATCAAGTGTATTCACTGTTGCAGTCCTGGTTACACTCCCTTCAGCTGCCCTTCTGGGGCAAGAAAAACTGATGTCATGGCGTCAGCTGCATGTTTTATACCCCTGACGACCTGACACCATGGAAGAAGGGACAGCAACCGACGCAGGACCCAAGACTTTGTTAATCAGGCCGACTGAGGGCAACCTGCCAGCAGATTACCCAAATGTAATGACTGCAACAGTGAATACACTTGAACATTTGCATTTATGGTAAGTGTACACAACTGTACTTTCTTTTGACAGGAACCTGACCATAAGATCTGCTAATCGGGTGTTTGTCTTTTAGGCCATGAAAAAGGAAAGGAAACCCATGTCCAAGTCTTCCATGTAGCTGGGACACTGCATTTCACTTTGCTGTTTTTCTTATGGGGAAAGGCGCAAATAGCAGGTAAATGCCACTCAACCAGGAGCAGCATGTCTGTCATAGCTTTCCTGAAGAAAGTAAGCTTTCTCAGGCTGTTTGAAGGCAGCTGCATGGTCCTGGATTTTTTTCTAAACATTTTGGTTGTACAACACTCTCAGGAGCTGGATATGATTTGCCACAACCACTCAAGTGTTATCCTACAACCTACCCATGGGCAGCTATACTACTACCCTTTGAAACTTTAGACTCTGGGAATCATCCCAGATGGTAAGGAAGCCTGCAGCATTGTTTTATAGTTTACAGTAGTACAGTTGTGGTAGCAACTCACTGTAGTAGATGTTCTTGTATGTGCGTTGTTGCAGTGAGGGATCCAAGGGTGGCAGTTGGATTACCCACTTCCTACTTTAGTCATTCCTTGCATAAGGAAGAGTATAAGAATGGTCATATTTGAACATCAACTGTTATAGTAAGTTCAAGTACACTTGTACTTTATGGTGAGTCTGCTCACACAGCTGTACTTTTTTCACCTGTTTTCTTAGTTTGCAGCATGATTGGCACAGCATGACTTTGTCTTATGAAATCTTTGGCCATCTTAATGTTTAGTTCTCTGTCTGCACTTGGTGAAATGAATGATGCAGCTGCAGTGATCCCCTGTAAATAGTATTTACTCACATATTCTGCCCATATATTTCTATTATTGTTTTTTTCAGTATGCTTTTCAACCTTTGTACTGGCTGAATATCAAGCCTCTGTGTCTCAGACTTGAGCCTGTTCATTCCCCCATACTGGGTGTCTGCAACATGAGGGTCAGAGCCATCTGGAGGGGCCATAATCCATGCAGGCTTGTGCCCCCACAGGCATTCAGACAGTGAGATGAGGGTATTTCTGTTATAGCCCTGATACCCTCACCCGAGAAGAAGACATATGTGGCCTATATTGCAATGGGGCCATTATGAGTTTCTTATGTAAATGCAAACTTCTGCACCCCATGAATAAAGGCTAGTGCATATGAGGCTTGGTGAGCCAAGTGCATGTCCCATGGTTGCTCTGTTGTTTGCTTCCCCTCCTCTCATTGACTTCTTATTACCTAAACTTGCCACCTTCATCCTTAGAATACCCGTGCCTGTCCTTCCTACACCTGCTTCAGCAATGATCCTAGCTTCTGATTGAAACCATGTCATCTAGATCATAGTCAAGGCTTTATCTTCTCTTTTCCAGTGGAGCTGGCTATTTCTGGTAAGTTTAATCATGATTTGTAAGTGATTGAGTTGTTCTTCGTGTTTCACTGTTGCAGTCATAACATTTGGGTAATCCTGCTGGCAGGTTGCCCTCAGTCGGCCTGAATTCCAAAGTCTTGGGTCCTGCGTCAGCTGTCGTCGCCCCTTCCCTGATGTCAGGTCGTCAGGGGTATAAAAGAAGCAGCCATTGCCATTTTCTTTAGTCTTTCTTGCTGCACGGTGCCCGAAGCAGAAGCAGTTCGCAAGTGCCGGTCGGCCGAATCCTGAGATTTTCAAGTTCGAATTTCAGATCCGAAGTCTTCTATAAAGCTAAGTACCCCGTTGGGGAAACATTTTTCTTGCTCCAGAACCGATGTCAGAAAAAGTTAATAATTGTATTTCTTGTGGGAAGCAAATACCTCATAAGGACTTTCATTCTTACTGTATTCCTTGCCTAGGCCCTGATCATAATTTTCTGGGTTGTCGGTTTTGTGCTAGATTTAACCAGCGCACTATTAAGCGTCTGTATGATTTTTCTTTAAACTACTTTGGACGCAGATTTAATTATCAAGAAATGTCGTCGGAAAGCCATCCGACTACCGGAGTTCACAAAAAACACAAAGAAAAAGAAAGACAGCCGAGGCCCAAAACAGACGACGAAGCTTTTCCTAAGCCAGTCATTGGTTCGCTGGTTCTCAGTGAGGTGCTTTCGCAGCCCCTGACTACCGCTATTTTAGAGTCACAGGCTGCTACCAACTCCCACGTGGAGTTGGCCATGCCGCTGGAAACTCAAAGTATTGAAGCCTCGGACGTTAATCCTTCAGATGGGTCTGGAGCCGCTGAGCAGGCACCGGCTGCTGATGGAGTATTCAGACCCAAACACCTATATATTAAACCGACTTCAAAGGCAAAGACTAAAGCACCTTCAAAGGCAAAGAAGCAACCTCAAGAGCCATGTGGACAGGCCTCCATGCCCAAAAAAAACAGATGCTCAAAATGCCCGAAGACTTGATTACCTTGATCAGGGGTTCCCATCCCCCTCCTGATAAGAGGCCTAGGCAAGAGACTGACTATGAATCTTCAGATCAGGTTTACATTTCTTCTGATTCTTCTTCTGATCAAGAATATTCTTTTACCCCCCTATGAGGACTCTGATGCTGAAGAATCCATACCGTCAGCTTCTCCTCCTGAGGATTATTCTTTTGGGGAGACCTTATACCACGAGGGAGCATTTCCACTGGGAGAGCCAAGATTTTTCAGAGTCTAAAAAGAGGCTCAGGGATTTCCTGTTACTGCCTCAGCACAAGCCACTAGCCATCCCCCCTGTGTTCGACATTGTAGATGTGTTTTCGGAGGCAAGCCTTACTTCTGACTCCTTACCTCCAGCTCCTGTTAAGCCTGACAGATATTACAGGGTTGCTGACTCACATAAATTCCTTTTTAAAAACTCTGCTGCAGACCCAGAAACTATTTCTCAGGGTCCCAAGGGTGTTAAGGCTTCCACTGCAAAAAACCCTACCCCTTCTGATAGGGATTCTAGTGCACTGGATAGATGGGGAAAGAAGGTTTACACATCTGCTACCCTGGCTATAAGGGCCTTAAACTGTCAATTTCATGTGCTTAAATATCAGCAACATGTCATGGCATTGCTTAAACAGAAAATGTTGTTAAATTCTGAATGTGCAGAAAACAAGGAAATACAGGATATATTGCATGCAGCTGAACAAGTTGGAAAGCATATTTTGCAATGTGGTTTTGATTCTTTAGAGGCCTCCTACAGGGCCGCAGTTACTGGTTCTGTAATTAGAAGACATGCTTGGTTAAAGGAACAAAATCTGCCTGATCATGTTAAAGTTAAATTATTAGATGCACCTTTACAGCATGATTCTTTGTTTGGTGTTAAGGCAGAATAGGTGTTAAAGAAAATGGAGGACAATGCTGAATCTATGCAAACGGTCAAAGATTTCTTACAAGTACAGCCACCTAGGTTTAGTAGACACTGGCCAACAAAAAATTGGTCCTTTCCAGTGTCAGACAGACCTCAAAGGGGTAGACCCAGATGCCCTAGAGGCAGATCCCAGGCTCAAGGTTCATACAGGTCAAGGCATTGGGGTGCTTCTACCTCCAAAAGTGGAGAAGACAAATCACAACCTTACTGGAAACAATCCCAATGACTTCTCCCTGCCTGCACCAAGCACTTATTTCCTGGCAGCACCCTTAAGGGGGGGGGGGGGATTAGCACTTTTTTCTCAAAATTGGCACATTATAACCCAGAGCAAGTGGGTTCTAAATATCGTGTCACAAGGCTACAAGTTCCATTTCCATACCCTGCCAAAGACAAACGGCTGGCCAGATCTGCCAAAAAATCAATGGGCAGAAGCACAAAAACAAGTCTCATCCCTCATGGACATGAGGGCCATCCAGCTAGTGCCAGAGCAAGAGCGAGGACAAAGATTTTACTCAACAGTTGTTGGTACCCAGAAAGGACAAGGTCTGGAGGCCAATACTGGACCTATCGATTCTGAATACATTTCTGGATGTACCAAAATTCAAAATGTTGACTTTGCAGCAGCTACTGCCCATGCTGGTCTAGAACGCTTGGCTTGTAACTTTAGACCTAAAAGAGGCATACCTGCATGTCCCAGTCAGACAAATATGCAGAAGATACCTCAGATTCAAGGCTGGCTGAATGCATTACCAATTCTCTGCACTGTCCTTTGGCTTGTCTACTGCGCCCAGGGTCTTTACAAAGTGCCTGGCACCAGTAATTGCATTCTGCAGACAAAGAGGAATACAAATATATCCTTACTTGGATGACTGTCTAATTCAAGCACAGAGCAAGGACATTCTTCTACAGCGTCTGGCGTTTGTGAAAAAACGTCTAACATGCCTAGGGTACACAGTCAACGAAAAGAAATCAAAACTAGTACCCTCTCAAGAGATAATATTCCTGGGTGCAAGCTTAAATACAACTGCCCAGATGGCTTATCTCACACCAGACAAACAAAGGCAACTGACTACCTATTTCAAAATGTTAGCAACAAAGGCCCAGTTATCTGCAAGAAAAATTCTGCAGGCTTTGGGCTTCATGGCATCCTGCATCCTACTAATTCCATATGCAAGACTACATATGAGGAAACTTCAATGGTACCTAAAAAGTGTTTGGACTCAACATTGCCACAGCCTGGAAACTATAATTACTCTCATTCCCTGCCTGCAACAGGAGTTTCGATGGTGGGCAAAGGCTTGTCACAAAAACAAGGAACAGCCATTCACACTACCCCCAGCCAGGCAGACACTAACAACGGATGCATCAGATTATGCCTGGGGGGCCCACATGGCAGGAAGATGCATTCAGGGAACATGGACCTCAAACCAAATGCATCTACATATCAATCAAAAAGAGATGCTAGCTGTTCAAAATGCCCTGACAGCCTTCAAGGACCTACTTCATCCAGGACAACTACTGATAGACAGACAACACCACGGTCATGTGGTATATAAACAAGCAGGGGGGCACATGACTAGCCATGACTTTGTGGGACACAGTATTGACTTACCAAGTACATCTGCAGGCACAATTCCTGCCAGGAAGAAAAATACTCTGGCAGACGATCTAAGCAGAAACCTCATGGATCCCCTACGAGTGGCAGCTGGATCCACAAGTCTTCAGCATGATAACAAGGAAATGGGGATGCCCGGACATAGATCTATTTGCCTCCCCCTCACAACTACCAACTAAAGAGATTCTGCACAAGGATTTATCACAGACAAGCATGGAAAGTGGACGCCCTATCCTTCAGCTGGAAAAACCTATCAGTATATGCCTTTTCCCCTCTGCCTCTCCTCCCCAAGGTACTCCTAAAGGTCAGGTAGGAGAAGCCAAAGATGATACTGATTGCACCAGACTGGCCCCGCCAGCACTGATACCCAGTACTAAGGAGCTTGTCTCAATGCCCAGCTTGGACCTTGCCTCAAGTACCGCATCTACTGTCCCAGCAAAACAATCGGATCCTGCACAGCCAGCTCAGGACTTTAAACCTGGCAGCATGGTGGATAATGTAGTCATACAAAACGCACCTCTCAGCAAAGCTGTGATGGATGTCATTTTGGAAGCCAGAAGGTCTAGTACTAGAAAATCTTATGCTGGAAAATGGAAGAGATTCTGTGCTTGGAACCAGGCACAAGGAACAGATACAGCTGTGCCAAATATTCCTCAGATTTTACAATACTTAACTGAGATGCTGGACAAAGGTTTAACTTTCTCATCTATTAAAATTCATGCCTCTGCCATTTCGGCTCATTACAATGCAGAGCCACCAATCTTTTTTCATCCCTTATTGAAACAGTACCTCAGAGGAGCCAAAAATTTAAGGCCTCCAAGGAGATCGCCAATGCCTGCATGGGACCTCAACTGTGTCTTGGAAAAACTCACCCTGCCTCCTTTTGAGCCAGCTGCTACTGCTGATATAAAGTTTTTATCTTGGAAAACAGCGCTGCTCCTAGCAATAATTTATGCAAGACGAGTTTCAGAGCTACAGGCACTCATGGCTGTGGAAACTTTTATAATTTTTATCTGGACAGAGTCTCCCTGAGGACAAACCCAATGTTTATGCCTAAAGTGGTGTCCAGTGTGGCTCTTAACCAAACCATTCATCTGCCAACTTTTTATCCAAATCCACAGAATAAGGGGGAAAGAATTCTGCATTCTTTGGACGTACACAGCTTAGATTCTACTTGGACAGAACCAAAGTTTTCAGAAAGACAGAGCAATTACTAGTGGCATATGCTGCAGGATCACAAGGAAAGGCTATCTCAAAGCAGACTATTTCAAAGTGGATAGGCCACTGTATTCGTTTCTGCTACTTATACCATGGCAAGCCAGTGCCTAAGGGCATTAGGCCACATTCCACCAGAGCTGCAGCCACTTCAGCAGCCTTTCTCAGGGGAGTGCCAACCCAAGGACATTTTAGAGGCAGCTACTTGGAGTTCAGTGCACACCTTTATGAAGCACCATCATCTGCCACTCTACTCTAAATCCAGGGCAGGCTTTGCCACTGCAGTACTGCAGGGTCTCATAGCCGCTCCTAATGCTATTTAGCTCCAGCCTCACAACCACAGCTTTGGGAATCTACCCAAATGTAATGACTGCAACAGTGAAACACGAAGAACATAGTACAGTTGTGTGCACTTACCATAAATGTAGATGTTTGCGTGTATTCACTGCTGCAGTCCAGGTTACCCACCCGCCATCCCCCCTTTTCTTCTGAAGGACCCTATCTTTCCTTCTCTGATTTATACAACCTATATGGTGTATTTGCTTGTGGATGAAGTTAAAGTTTATATTGCTACATGTAATTTTGTATATAGATATACATTTTGGCTACCCTTTTAGTGGGCACCTGACATCTGGGGCAAGAAAAACTAAAGAAAATGGCGTTGGCTGCTTCTTTTATACCCCTGACGTCAGGGAAGGGTGACGACAGCCGACGCAAGACCCAAGACTTTGGAATTCAGGCCGACTGAGGGCAACCTGCCAGCAGGATTACCCAAATGTAATGACTGCAACAGTGAATACACTCGAACATCTACATTTATGGTAAGTGTACACAACTGTAATTTGCTGTACCTTGTCTGATCCTTTCATTGTTTATGGAGCTGTCTGTATGATTCCCTCTATAGCTTGTGTAGCATTCATCATCTATGTACATTTCCATCTGGTGGATTTCTTCTCGGGACTCCCATGATAATGCATCTGCCACAAGAGGTATGCCATTGCTGTACGTCGTTTGCTTCATCTCATAAACCACATCAGAAGTCATTAGCAGTGCATCAGATACTTGCTATTAATTTAATGTATGGTTTGTCACCGTCTTGAAACTCTCTTCCCATATTTTTCACACTCTTCAGTAAAAGACTTCAGAATAGTCCATATACAAACTAGGATTTTGCCCATTTGGTACTGTGCTGTTGGCTTAAACTTCAAAAGCTGCACCAGAAGGGATTGGCAATACAGTGGCATATTTTCCAAGTAATTGTCATTGGTTGAATGATCCCATGTCTTGTGGTCTGAGACTGTCAGCACCTTGCAAATTCTTCATACAATAGAGTTATTTCTTTAATTTCTTCTCAGGCCGATGCACATGCCAAGCAGTTCTTTTTTAATGTAAACATTTTGTTTGTTTAGCCTCTTAGACTGAATATCACTTGTTACACTCTTTTTGTAAAACCAAGAAATGGCCCTCCAGTATGAATTCACAAGCTGCTAATATCTCTGTCTTAGCAATATGGGCTATTGATGTCAAATGCATTTTTTTAGGTGCACAGATGCTCTTTGCTGGTTAGTCAGTACGGTCCCAAGTCCAGGCACTTGTATTCTCACTAAAGGTTCATACAGTGGGTGTATCAATTAGAAAGATTCAGGATGTATTTATCCAATTTACTTGAATAGTTTATGTGCCTAAAACTCTGTCCAACTTATGAAGATTAGCTGGTGGTGATGTCTTCTTAGTGGCTTTTAACCCTATACTTAGCAATTAAATTTCCCCAAAAATTAGAGTTTTTCTCAGAAGATGCTGTATGTTGTATAACTGTAGTCTTTGACATTGTCTCTCTTGTAAGACATTTCTCAGGTGAAGATCATTCTCCTTTTTGGCACTGCTGCACATTTTATCATCCATTGATACTGTAGCTTTTTTCTGAGCTTTGTAATCTTTTGTTTTTTTTTCTGTTTAAAGTATCAGGAACACAAGTAATTTCAGATGACAGCCTTTGAAAACAGTATGTGGCAAACATTAGTAAATGTAAGTCAACTTTTTTTTTTGTTCTTAAATGCCTTTTCTTCCTTTGCTTTGCTGACCGTCAAGCCTTCCTGTACTAGACTTAAGCCCATTCATTCAGTAGAAGGTGAGGGTTCCTCAGATTTGCTAGGACAAGAGCCATCTGGAGATGCCATCATGTAGCCAAACTTTGAGCTCTGACAGCACAGCTTTGACAGCATGTCTAGTGAGTAGGTTCTAACCTTGGCCCCGTGTATGGACTACCTACATCACCAAAGGGAATGACACTGCCGTGCTCATGCAGGTACATGCTCCTGTGCTCTTGCTAGTGAGGACTACCACTGGGCAGCAAGTAAGCAAGTTGTATACCTGTCCATAGGAAGCTTACTTGTATGACTCTATCTGTCCTGCTCTGTCCCATTGCCTCTTCCCCCATCAGCCCATCCTTCCCAGCCACTAATTGATCTCAGATCGCCTTGGCTATACTCAGAGCTTTATCCCTCTGTGACACCACTGCTGGCTTATAATCCACTTAGTGTTGCAAAAATGTTAAGATATTGAACAGAAAACACTCACTTATGATTATGCATTTACTTTCAATTGTAGTCCCACTGGCTTAGTTTTAAGTGTGACTTCGTCTTAGGTATGATAAACACCTTTGATCCTTCTTTCAAGTTGCATCTCTCCAGCCAAAACCCAACTTAGTAAGTTGGTTGCTGTTTGGGATGTGAGTCACACAAAATGGAAAAAGAATATTTTTAATTTTTTATCCTGTACTTACCTGAAACTGTCCTAAGCAATTTAGTTAGCCACCAGTGCTGTTCACTGCTATGTTACTGGGCTGAGATATTCTCTCTGGAGTAAATGTATTGAAAGTTTTTTCTTTTTTTTTTTTTCTTTTTTGTTACTTATCATGCCAGCACTAGGGCTTATGCTGGTTTTGTTTCATTAAGATGGCTTTTATAAGTAGCTGAACTTTCTTCTTAGTTTACTCAGTGACCCCAAGAGATATGCAGCTTATTCTCCTATTTGACATATCACAAGTCTAGCCGGCCTTGCTGTTTTGTGACGTCTGTTACATACAGACTAGGACGCTAGATAGTGTTCTTTCTAATTGTGTTGCATTTTCTCACATCTGTCACATTTACTTTAATGTCTTTTGCTAGCTTTCTGTGATTTTATGTTTGCTTTCCCTTGCTATTTTGATGGTTTTGTATGTACCAGTAAACATTCTTGCACAGTGCTTATTGGTAACTCGATGCATAAGCTCCTCAGACTGTTATATTATGATGTCCTTCAAGGATGCATCTGCAGTCTTTACAAATGGGTTGTCCTGTCGTCAGGCAGCCCTTCGGTCGGCCGGATTCCAAAGTCTGGGTCTGGCTTCGGCTGGTGTCGCACTTCACCCGACGTCATTGCGGCAGTTATTCGGGTATAAAGGCATCAGCCGACGCAATTTTCCTCAGTTTTTCTTGCCGCATGGCGCCCGAAGCAGAAGCTGTTCGCAAGTGCCGGTCGGTCAGATCCAGAGATTACTACTACCGAATACTACTTCGAAGACTTCTAAAAAGCTAAGTACCCCGTTGGGGACTCTTTCTTGCCTCAGCCGATGTCAGAAAAAGTGAATAACTGTTTAACTTGTGGGAAACAAATACCTCATAAAGATTTCCACTCTTACTGCTTACCTTGTTTAGGCCCAGACCACGACATAGCAGCTTGTTTAGCCTGTGCTTCTTTCAACTGACGGACGCTTAGACGTCGGTCGGAGTTTGCTGAACAGTTTTTCGGCTCAGATTTCGCGTACATTATGCCGTCGGATCCTCCGACTTCACAAGTTGCTAAGAAACGCAAAGAAAAGGGCCGACACTCGCGGTCCGCGGTTTCGGCCGAAACCGCGGTTAAGCAAACCGCGAGTGTCGGTTTCGGCCGAAACCGAGCAAGCGGTTCTAACTTCAGCCGAATCCATGACTACTACCGAGGCCCCTTCTAACCTGGTTGAATCGGCCTCTGAAATCCAACCTGCTACTGTGGTTTCACAAGAGTTATCGGACACCATCCCCTTGGATGTTTCAACCCCTGCACGTGGTGCTGCGAGGCCTCCTGCAGCCATGTCCATAAAGGCCTTTGCCAGGGCTAAAGCAGCCAAAACTTCTAAGTCTGTGCCTGTTAAGCCCCCCTCTCACAGGCCCAGCTCCAGTTCCCAAATGCTTACTCTGGCAGAGGATCTCATCTCTTTAATAAGGGGATCCCAACCTCATCCAGACAGGGCCTCTCAACCTCCTCCAGAAAAGAGACCTAGAGCAGAGCCCCCAGAGCCAGTGTCCTCAGATGATTCTTCTGATGATTCAGACAATACAGACCATCCAGAGGCTCCTTTTTCTCCTTATGAAGACTCCGATGCTGAGGAATCGATTCCTTCTGCCTCTCCATCAGAGGAATTTTCCTTTGGGGAAACCTTACATGCCATGAGGGAGCAATTTCAATGGCAGGGGCAAGATTTCTCAGATTCAAGGAAAAGGCTTAGGACTTTTTTGCGTTTACCACAACATAGGCCTTTAGCTATACCTCCAGTTCTTCCTGTTGTAGATGATGCATTTAATGATGCTTGCACTGCTCCTGATACTTTACCTCCAGCCCCTGTTAAGCCCGATAGGTTCTACAGGGTCCCGGACACACATCACCATTTATACAAGGCCCCTTTTGCAGATCCCGAGACTATCTCCCAGGGGCCTAAGGCAGTAGCTTCGACCTCAGTTAAAATCCCCTCCCCTCTGAAAGGGAATCCAGGTCCTTAGAGAGATGGGGTAAAAAAGTATACACCTCTGCTACTCTCTCAGCTAGGGCATTGAACTGTCAGTTTCATATGATCCAATACCAGGAGTTTATGCTTGATCAGTTAACTAAGAAACTGTCCTCTGATGACTCTTTAGATAAGAAATATGTTCTTGAAATGGTGCATAACATTCAGCAGGTTAGTAACCATTCGTTAAAATGTGGCTATGATGCACTGGAGGCTTCCTTTAGATCAGCCATGACTGGCACAGTTATCAGAAGGCATGCATGGTTGAAAGAACAGGTCTTGCCGGATCATGTTAAAGCAAAACTATTAGATGCTCCTATGGATAAGGTCAATTTATTTGGTTCTCCTGCTCAGCAGGTACTGAAGAAAATGGAAGAGAAGGCAAAATCTGTACAAACAGTGAAAGATTTCTTACAGGTTCAGCCTCCAAGGTTTAGCAGGAACTGGCCTTCCAAAATTGGTCCTTTCCAGACTCCTCTAAAACACAGAGAGGCAGGAATAGGCGTTCAAGAGGCAGAAACCAATCCAGAGGAGGTGCCTACAGGGACGCCAGTGGCAAGGTAACAACCAACGAGGCACAGACACAACTACTACCACTGCAACAGGACAATCACAGTGACTTGGCTCTGGCACCGCCTACCAGGGAACAAATAGCAGCACCCTTAGGCGGAAAGTTAGCCTTATTTTCAAAAAACTGGCACTGCATCACAAGAGACAAGTGGATTTTGCAAACTATAGACCAAGGCTACAGGTTTCATTTCCATACTTTACCAGCAAAAAGAGGAATGCCAAACCTACCACCAAATCAAAAGACAGAAGCTCTAAAACAAATAGCTCAATTAGCAAAAATGAGAGCTGTGGAAAGGGTACCATCTATGGAACAAGGGAAAGGATTTTACTCCAGACTCTTCCTGGTACCAAGAAAAGAGAAAAATTGGAGGCCTATTCTCGACCTGTCCACTTTAAACACATTCATCATTGTTCCAAAATTCATGCTGACCCTACAGCAACTTCTTCCCATGCTGGGCAAGGAGTCTTGGCTGGTGACTCTAGATCTCAAGGAGGCATACCTGCACGTCCCCATACGACCAAATTGCAGAAGATACCTCAGATTTCTTGCAGGATCAGAGCATTATCAATTCTCAGCATTGCCCTTTGGCTTATCTACTGCGCCCAGAGTGTTCACGAAATGCCTGGCATCAGTAATCGCTCACTGCAGGCTTCAGGGAATCCAAATATATCCATACCTGGACGACTGCCTGATACAAGCGGACAACAGAAACAAGCTAACAGAAGACTTACAAAGAGTCATTTACTTACTGCAAGCCCTGGGATATACAGTCAATATAAAAAAATCAAGACTGATTCCATCCCAAAGAATAACCTTCTTAGGTGCAGAATTGGACACAACAAAACAGATGGCATTCCTAACTGCAGAAAAACAAGAACAACTTCCTCTCTACTTCTTGGCATTAACAAAGCAGAGCCAACTAACAGCAAGGAAAGCACTGCAGGCCTTGGGCTTCATGGCATCCTGCATAATCCTGGTCCCTCATGCCAGACTACATATGAGAAAGCTACAGTGGTACCTGAAGAATTTATGGTCTCAACACAGGCACAGCCTAGAAACCGAAATACCACTAATCCCATGCCTGAAACAAGAGTTCCTATGGTGGGCTCAGGCATGTCAGTCAAACCCAGGTTTGCCCTTCCACAGCATTCAACCAAGCCAAACCATCACAACGGACGCCTCAGACCTCGGTTGGGGGGCCCACATGCTGGACAAGTGCATACAAGGCTTATGGACTCAGGATCAGCTGCACCTGCACATAAATCAAAAGGAAATGCCTGCAGTAAAACTGGCAATCCAGAATTTCAGACCATTCCTCCAAGAAGGCCAGTTGATAAGGACAGACAACACCACAGTCATGTGGTACATCAACAAACAGGGAGGCACTCATTCATACCCTCTATGCCGGATGGCACTGGACCTATGGAATATGGCTCTGAGCTACAACATTCAGTTACAAGCAATTTTTGTACCGGGAAAAGAAAACATCCTAGCAGACATATTAAGCAGAACTACCTCGGATGCTCACGAATGGATGCTACACCCGGACATCTTCAAGGCCATCACAAGGAAATGGGGACTACCACAGATAGACCTAGTCACATCCCCGCTCAATCACCAGCTCAAGAAATTCTGCGCAAGAACGTACCACCCACTTGCTTGGAAGGTGGACTCTCTATCCTTCAGTTGGAAAAGCCTGACAGCATATGCATTCCCACCTCTTCCTTTGATGCACAAGGTGCTATTGAAAATCAAAGAGGAACGTCCAAGGATCATTCTGATAGCTCCAGACTGGCCAAGACAACATTGGTACCCATTACTGAGGAGCATGTCTCGGGGACAAATGTGGACACTACCCCTGATCCCATTGCTGTTAACTCAGAGCGGCTACAACACCCTGCATCCAAACCTGAAAACTCTGCAGCTGACTGCCTGGAACATTACATAAGAACAACTAACCCAGATTTATCCCAAAGGGTTAAAGACATTATCCTTGAGGCCCGCAGACCTTCAACAAGAAGGAACTATGCAGGAAAATGGAAAAGATTTCTCATTTGGAGTACTGAAAGGGGAAAAGATGTGTCAAAGGTAGACATAGCCAACATCCTGGAGTATTTGGCAGAGCTTTTCCATACAGGCCTGTCCTATTCCTCCATCAAGATACATGCATCAGCTATTTCTGCAGAATACAGCTTCGATCCCCCTGTCTTCTCGCATCCTCTACTCAGGCAGTTTCTGAGAGGAATTAAAAATGTAAAACCTCCTAGGAAACCACCATTGCCAGCATGGGACTTGAACTTTGTGCTAGAAAAATTGACACTCCCCCCTTTTGAACCAGCAGCAACAGCAGAACTTCAACACCTATCCTGGAAAACTGCTTTCCTGCTGACAATTACCTCAGCAAGAAGGGTTTCTGAGCTACAGGCTTTAATGGCAGTACAACCCTTCCTAATCTTCCATCAAGACAGAGTGTCCGTGAGAACAAATCCTACATTTATGCCTAAGGTGGTATCCAGAGTATCTTTAAACCAGGCTATCCACCTACCTACATTCTTCCCCAATCCACAGAACAGGGGGGAAAGACTGCTGCATACTTTGGATGTACATAGACAGTTACGCTACTACCTGGACAGAACCAAGGGCAATAGAAAAACTGACCAGCTTCTGGTAGCATATGCAACAGGAAGGAAGGAAAAGCAATTTCAAAACAGACAATCTCCAAGTGGATAGGAAATTGCATCAGATTCTGCTACTCCTACCATGGAAAGCAAACTCCACAGAACATAAGGCCTCATTCTACAAGGGCTACAGCCACTACCACAGCTTTCTTAAGAGGAGTGGCTACCAAGGACATTATAGAGGCTGCTACTTGGACCTCCGTGCATACATTTGCCAAGCATTATAACTTACCTTTATACTCTAGATACCGAGCAGGGTTTGCCACTGCTGTTTTGCAAGGGATCCTAACTACATCATAATTTCTTCTCTTTTCCTCCTCCCGTAGTTTAGCTATGGTATTCTACCCATTTGTAAAGACTGCAGATGCATCCTTGAAGGACATAGTACAGTTTTGTACCTACCATAAATGTAGATGTCCGAGAGGAATGCATCTGCAGTCAGGATTACCCACCCTCCTTCCCCTCTGAGGTACTCCTAGGGTATTTGCCAATCTACAGCTAGCTTGGGGGGGATCTATTATGGTGTATTTGTTTGTATATATGTACATACATGCTTATTTTATGTGTTTGCTCTCTACTATTTGGAAACTTTGGCATTTATCCAAATTTAGCCATCCAAGAGGGCACCTGGCATCTGGGGCAAGAAACACTGAGGAAAATGGCGTCGGCTGATGCCTTTATACCCGAATAACTGCCGCAATGACGTCGGGTGAAGTGCGACACCAGCCGAAGCCAGACCCAGACTTTGGAATCCGGCCGACCGAAGGGCTGCCTGACGACAGGACAACCCATTTGTAAAGACTGCAGATGCATTCCTCTCTGACATCTACATTTATGGTAGGTACAAAACTGTACTTTATTGCGAGTGTGAGGTCATCCACTGGCTGTAACTTGCAAGAGAGCTGTTTGTGTAAAATGTTCGCCATAGTACAGATGTTCATCGTGTTACCCTGCTGCAGTCATTACACTTGGGTTATCCTGTCGTCAGGCGGTCCCGCAGTCGGCCGGATTTCCAAAGTCTTGGTCCGACGTCGGTTGCAGTCACCTCATCCCTGATGTCAGTGCACCAGGGGTTCATATATTGCAACTGACGCCATTTTCTTCAGTCTTTCTTGCCGCGTGGTGCCCGAAGCAGAAGGAGTTAGCATTAGCAAGTGCCGGTCGGCCGACTCCTGAGATTTTCGAATTCGAATTTCAGACCGAAGTCTTCTATAAAGCTAAGTACCTCGTTGGGGAAACTTTTCTTGCCTCAGACCGATGTCAGAAAAAGTTAACAATTGTATTTCTTGTGGGAAGCAAATACCTCATAAGGATTTTCATTCTTATTGCGTACCTTGCCTAGGCCCTGACCACAACGTCACTTCTTGTCATTTTTGTGCTAGATTTAATAAACGTACTATTAAAAGATGATTTGATTTCGCACAACACTTTTTTGGCAGAAAATTTAATTATAACATGCCGTCGGAGCTTCCGACTACTGGCGTGCACAAAAAGCGCAGGGATAAAGATCGACAGCCCAGGCCTAAGCCCGATTCCGAGGCCTCGGTTGATCCGGTCTCCGGTTCTTCGGTTATCAGTGAGGCTCCGACGCAGCCTCTGACTACCGCAATTCAAGAAACTGAGACCGCTACAGATATTTTGACGGAATGTACTAGGCCGACGCAGCCTTTTACTTCAGGTCCTACCGACGATTTACCTTCCAAGGACGTCAGTGCTTCTGAAATGCCATCGGTTTCTGAAGGCGTTTTCAGACCGACAACTCTTACAGTCACTAGTAACCGAAAAGCACACAACTTCCAAACAGAAAAAATGCAGTTGTAGGCGCTGTTCTCCAGTAACAATAAAGGTTTACCTCTTAATAAAACGTGGAAACTCAATTTCAATAAATTCAAGGTCCAAGTCCAACAGACCACTAGGTAAAATGTTTCAAGATACCAATTTATTTGACAAAAAAAAACAGATTAAACGCTTTCATCTCCCATGTGGAGACTTCATCAGAATCTGTTACACATACAAATCTTCAGTTTAAATACATCTAAGTAAAACACACTTAATTAATCTTGACTTCTAATAGGCTGGCCATTAATTGACACTAATTAACATTGAGGTAATGCTGAACCAAACCTTTGGTAATTTACACTTGAATGTTAATACAAAGTTGTAGAGGTTCATAGGAATTCATGATCTTAACATTTCATAATTTTGTTTCCAACTTATATAAATGTTGTAAAAATTAAATACAAGTAAAATCATCAAAGAAATTGTGACAGGAAATACTCATTTCTTATTAATACATTAGTTTGGTGTATAAATACCAATAAATATATAAAATATAAAAATATATATAAAATGTATGTAAAATATATATATAGTATAAAAATATTGTATGTTAAAACCACATTTATTCTTGTACCTTAAATAGTGTTAACAACTATATTTTAAGCTACACTTAATAAAAATAAAATATATTATATGTACATGCTCCATAAGGACTGAATCTGAATATTTTATTTATTTATTTATTTGTTTACATAAGTTACAACAGTTAACCATCTATCGATGTCTCTTTGGGTCATCAGCGAGAATCTTAAGGGCTGGGTTGATGGATATGTGGTCATTCAATCCATAATTTCCACATGCGTCCAACCTTAACTGCCAAACCATCTCCCTAAATTCCAGTTTGGTTTCCCAATCCCCCCCTCTCTCTTGCTTCACCACCTCTTCCAGTATCCAAAATTTAAAATCTGCATCTCTACATATCCGGGTATGTCTAAATAAGGCGTTGTTGTCGTTCATTTTGATAATATCTCTATTGTGTTCATATATACGTGCCCTTAAATTAAATTTGAAATGAAATAAAGTGTTTTGGATTTTTACTGTGGCGAAATTGTTGGAGTCTGTCATTGTGTAGAGTATAGATCATGGTGATACCTCTTACTACTGTTTTCACCCTTAAATTACGTTCAGTTTTCCCTATGTAGTATTTCAGACATTTCTTACAGTAACACAAATATACCACCCCTTTTGTGTAACAACTGTAGTATTTACTACCTATCAATTTCAAATTTATATTTGGTAGTTCCAATTCTTTAGTATCTGCCATAAAAAACACATTGTGCACACCTACCACATCTAAAAGTACCATATTTACTACTTGCTCCACTTGGAATGTTTTTCTTTTTCTCAAGTATATTTTTCAAATTTCTGTTCTTCCTAAAAGCATATCTAAGTGGTAATTAGAAAACATCTGTCGTATTAGACATTTTACTAAACATTCCCCATGCATCGTTGATGCATTTTTTAATCCATCTGACACCATTAAAGTGTGTCGAAACCAAAAAAGGAAGTTTCTCTTCCTCATCTTTTCTGGTGCTAAACGTATTTTCTACCCCAATAGTACCTATGTTTGTTAGTAGGGGTTTGTATAATGTATCCAATCTATCTGTTACAACTTTTTTGTTTGATTAAATCATGTGGTCAGGATATCCCCTTTCCTTGAACATATTGTGTGGTATTTCCATTTCTTCCATCAGTTCTGTTTTGTCAGAAGTCATTCTAGCTACTCTAATCATTTGTCCTTTTATTATATTCATCTTTGAGTGGTAGGATGGTCACTCTTAAAATGTAAAAAGAATTCGAGTAACATTGCTTCGAAAAAATTCTAGATTTGAATTTTTTATTTATTCTATCTTTTGTCAATTTAACATCCAAATAATGTATTTCTTCTGAGTCTGAATCGTAAGTAAACTCGAGAAATTCCGTACTCTGATTGATGTGTGTAATAAATTTATTAATTTCATCTTGGTCCGTCCCACAAAATAAATATATCGCCCAAGAATCTATAATAGCCTACAATATGTTTGTAAAAGTAGAACTAAAGACAAAATGTTTTTCCCAGAATAACATTATAATGTTTATGTAAATGGGGGCACAGGCAGATCCCATGGCAACCCCATCTGTTTGGTGGTATAAATCTCCTTGAAAATAAATGTAGTTATACTTCAAAACAAGTTCCATATTTTCCATAACTAGCTTAAAATCTTCAGCTGTAAGAATTTTCATCTCCACTATCATATTTTCAAACCATTCCAACCCAATTTGGTGTGGAATGACCGAAAATAAATCTCTCACATCAATTGTCAAAAAATCAATACCATCCCTGTACTGGGTGCCACCTATTTTAGATAAGAAATCCCATGAATCTATTAAAATGTGTGGAAATTTCTTATAAAATTCTTTTAGTTTAACGTCCACAAAAATTGCAAGCGGTTGTGTTTTTGAACCTTGTGAAGACACAATTGGTCTTAAAGGTGGACTTTCTTTGTCCTTGTGCACCTTGGGTATACCAAATATTGCTGGAGTAACTGGTTTTGTTACTCTTAAAAAAATGTATAATTCATTGTCTATTAGACCTTGTAGTAAATTGTCTTCTAAAATCATGTCTATTTTTCTGTAAGAAATATTCACTTCATTCCTAGATACTAGGCTATACCTACTATCTTTGTCCAGTATATCACATATTCTCTTAGTATAGTCCCATGTATCCATCAGCACTACCCCTCCACCTTTATCAGGTTTCATTATCCGCAAATTAACATTGTCACTTAATTGTTGTAGTGTACAAATTTCATTCTTAGTCAAATTGTGTCCTGTGGGTAAATGTTTCTTGTATCCATCCCTTATTGTACCCATGACACATCTTTCAAAATTCAATATGTCTTGGTGTATTGGGGGGTTAAAAGTACTGGCTTTCTTGAGATTAGTTTTTTTGTATTTAGTATTCCTTTCTTTGAACATGTGAAATAAATTCAACTTCCTAGTGAATAGCCTGATATCTAATAGGATTTCGTCAATCCCAGGTTTTTTAACTGGGACAAATGTGAAACATTTTGTAAACAAATTGAAATGTTCTTGTTTTACCTCAACATCTGTGTAGTTATAAATAAAAAAATTGTCTTTAGATAAAATAACTACGTTAGACCCAACATTTCTCTCTATATTGTTTGTACAATTCTCGTTGACATTAACACGTTGTTGAGACGTGGTAGTACAAATGTTACTGTCTATTGAATCTCCCTGACACCCCCCCTCCTCTGTGGTGGTACATAATAATTCCTCGTTGCTACTGCGTAAGATGGTTGTTGGTCTAAATTCCTTATCCTTTCGGACCTTCTCGGTCCCTGCTCCTCTAAAGTGGTCCCATTATTAATAGTTTGGTCTCCATACTGGTTATATGTTTGTTTGTATCCCCCATAATGGCCTTGGTGTTCACCAAACCCCATTTCTGTTCCCCTGTTGTAACCTCCTTCCTTATTTTGGAAATTCCTTCTAAAATTCCTTTTGTCACAAAAATATGCTTTCCCCTCCCTGTATTCATTCAAGTCCCTATCCAATTTTCTGGTCTTCCTAATATGATTCTTTGAAATCACATTGTCCACATCATACATAGTTTTAAAATACATATTCTTGTATTCATCAACAGAAAATAAAAGGTCAGCATTAATTTCCTCATTAAATTTATCAATATTGCTTTTACATTCAAACATAACTTCTTCGTTGTTTTTTATCATTGCTCTAAGAATGGCCAGCCCACAATCATTTAAAATATTCACAATAGTTTTAAAAAATTCAGAATCCAGTACTGTATTGTTAGGGAACTTGTTGATTCTAAGTCCCTTTGGTACTATCTTGTTATCTATACATTTCTTTAAATACCAATTATCCAATGCTAAACTTTTAAATTTTGTTAAATACTGTTTCAGAGTCTTACATTTGAACTTGTATCCACCATTGTGGGTTCGCGTCTGTTCTTCCCTCGATTTAAATGTTCCAAAGGAATTGTCAAGCCATTTGTAAAGATCCACACTGGGATATTCTCGTTCAACGCTCTCCCTCTGCCTGGTGGTTCCTCCTTTACCTCTACAAGCGTACGCTCCCTTACGACGCTCATGGTTGGACCGGAAGTGTTCGTTGTTAGTGTTCCCTGTGTTTCCTGGATCATTCTCACCTATCGGTGTATCGTGATTGCGTTCCCCTGTTCCTCTAGGTGAGCTCTTACAGTCAAAACGCTTTCCAAGTCGAAGACTCCTTCCAAACCGAAAAAGGCTTCACTTCAGTCTCCTGTTCAAGGCCCTATGCCTAAGAAACAGATGCTCAAGATGGCTGAAGATTTGATTTCTCTTGTCAGGGGCTCCCAGCCTCCTCCTGACAAAAGGCCTAGACTAGAGGAAGAATCTGCTTCCTCTGATCAACTGTCTATTTCTTCGGCTTCCTCTGAGGACCAAGACTATTCCTTCTCTCCTTATGAAGATTCTGATGCTGAGGACTCTATTCCCTCAGCTTCCCCTCCAGAAGATTACTCTTTTGGGGAAACTTTACACACTATGAGGGAACATTTTCACTGGGAAGGTCAGGATTACTCTGATTCCAAGAAAAGGCTCTGAGAGTTTCTTTTACTCCCCCCAACACAGACCTCTAGCCATCCCTCCTGTTTTGGACATTGTGGATGATGTCTATTTAGAATCCAGTTTCAACCCTGACTCTCTGCCTTCTGCTCCGGCCAAGCCTGACAGATACTACAGAGTACCTGATTCCCACAAATTTCTTTACAAAAGCCCAGTAGCTGACCCAGAGACTGTCTCCCAGGGTCCCAAGGGGGCTAAGGCTTCCATGGCTAAAAATCCAGTACCTTCTGAAAGGGATTCAAGAGCACTAGACAGATGGGGGAAAAAGGTTTACACCTCAGCCACTTTAGCTATGAGAGCTCTAAACTGTCAATTTCATATGCTTAAGAATCAGCAATTTCTGATCTCTCAGTTAAAACAAAAGATAACCACCCTCCCTCAACAATCTGAATTGAAAGTAGTACAGGATTTGTTGCACGCCACCGAGCAGGTGGGCAAACATACCTTACAGTGTGGGTTTGATTCTTTAGAGGCCTCCTGCAGAGCAGCTGTCACTGGATCAGTTATACGTAGGCATGCCTGGTTAAAGGTACAAAGTCTGCCTGATCATGTTAAAGCAAAACTACTAGATGCTCCCTTACAGCAGGATGTTCTTTTTGGTGTTAAAGCAGAAGAAGTTTTAAAGAAAATGGAAGATAAGGCAAAATCAATGCAGACAGTCAAAAATTTCCTAGAAGTACAACCCCCTTGCTTCAGCAGAAACTGGCCAACAAAAAATTGGTCCTTTCCAGCCACTGACAGGCCTCGGAGGGGTAAATACAGGCGCCCAAGGGGCAGAGGACAACCACAAGCTCAGTATAAACCTTGCCAATGGGGCACTCCAACCCAGAAGGGAGGAGAAGACAGGTCTCAACCCACCAGAAGACAAACTCAATGACTTGCACCTCAGCTGGCCAAACAAAACTCTTTTGTCAGCCCCCCTGGGGGGAAAGCTAGCACTATTTGCAGACAACTGGCACATGGTCACAAAGGACAAATGGGTACTAGACATAATTTTACGAGGATACAGATTCCACTTTCACACCTTGCCAATAAAAAGAGGAACGCCACACCTGCCACAAAATCAAAGGGCAGAGGCTCAAAAACAAATTACAGCTCTCATGGCCATGAGAGCCATTCAAAGGGTACCAACTCAAGAGCAATGCCAAGGATTTTACTCAAGACTCTTCCTAGTACCCAGAAAAGAAAATGCTTGGAGACCAATTCTGGACCTTTCAATTCTAAACACTTACTTACAAGTTCCCAAATTCAAGATGCTAACACTACAGCAGCTACTTCCCATGTTGGGCAAGGAAGCATGGCTGGTAACGTTAGACCTCAAGGAGGCATACCTGCATGTCCCTATCAGACAAAGTTGCAGAAGATACCTCCGTTTCATTGCAGGTTCAACCCATTATCAATTCTCTGCACTGCCCATTGGCTTATCTACTGCGCCCAGAGTATTCACAAAATGCCTGGCACCAGTAATTGCATACTGCAGACAAAGAGGAATTCAAATATATCCATACCTGGACGACTGCCTCATTCAAGCAGAAAGAAAAGACATTCTCTTACAACATCTGGCTTTTGTGAAGCAGCTACTGAATTGTCTGGGGTACACAGTAAACGAAAAGCAGTCTAAACTAGTGCCCTCACAAAAAATGACATTCCTGGGTGCCAGCTTGGACACAACGGCCCAGAAGGCTTATCTTACACCAGACAAGCAATTACTACTGACTCAATATTTCAAAACAATGGCAACAAAGACCCAATTAACTGCAAGAAAAATTCTGCAGGCTTTGGGCTTCATGGCATCTTGCATTCTGATACCATTTGCAAAACTGCATATGAGGAAATTACAGTGGTACCTAAAAAGCGTATGGTCTCAACACAGCCACAGCTTGGACACAGTGATATCTTTCATTCCCTGCCTTCAGCAGGAATTTCCATGGTGGGCACAGGCATGTCACCTCAACAAGGGTCAGCCTTTCACCTTGCCCCCACCCAGGCAAACTATCACAACAGATGCTTCAGACTATGCCTGGGGGGCACACATGGCAGGGCAATGCATTCAAGGCCTATGGACTGCAGAACAAAGAAAACTGCACATAAACCAAAAAGAGATGCTAGCTGTACAGAAAGCTCCGACAGCCTTCAAGGATCTGCTACAGCCTGGACAACTTGCAATAAAGACGGACAACACCACAGTAATGTGGTACATAAACAAACAAGGGGGCACACATTCCTACCCTCTTTGCAGGCAAGCAATAATCTTATGGAACACAGCTCTGGCCTACCAAGTCCAGTTACAAGCTCAGTTCCTGCCAGGACAGAAAAACACATTGGCAGACTACCTAAACAGAAACATCAAAGATCCCCATGAGTGGAAGCTAGACCCACAAATATTTACAATGATAACTCAAAGATGGGGCCTACCAAATATAGACCTGTTTGCCAGTCCTCAAAACTACCTGCTGACAAATTTTTGTACAAGGACATTCCACCATCAAGCTTGGAAAGTGGACGCTCTCTCCTTCAGTTGGAAAAACCTGACAGCATATGCCTTTCCTCCATTACCTCTTCTCACAAAGGTTCTTTTGAAGGTCAAAAAGGAGAAACCTCGAATGATTCTCATAGCCCCAGACTGGCCACGCCAGCACTGGTACCCGCTATTGAAGAATATGGCTCACAGCCCACCATGGATATTGCCTCAAATACCTCATTTGCTCATGCAGCAAGACAAGCAGATTCTACACAGCCAGATCAAAACCTTAAACCTGGCTGCATGGCAAATCAATTAAGCATCCAACCAGCCCCTCTTTCACAAGTAGTGCTGGATGTTATTCTAGAAGCCAGGAGGCCAAGCACCAGGAAGGCTTACTCGGACAAATGGAAAAGGTTTTCTGCTTTGAACCAAGCTAAAGGCCAAGACACAACTCAGCCTCATATGCATCACATTCTGCAGTATTTAGCTGAGATGTTGCATAAAGGACTTTCCTTCTCCTCAATTAAAATCCATGCTTCAGCTATTTCAGCTCACTACGACACGAATCCACCTTTATTTTCAAATCCTCTCCTAAGGCAGTTCCTCAGAGGGGCAAAAAACATTAGACCACGTAGAAGAGCTCCTACGCCAACATGGGACCTCAATTTTGTTCTGGAAAAACTAACGTTACCTCCCTTTGAACCAGCTTTTTCTGCAGACCTTCAGTTCCTATCTTGGAAGACTGCCCTGCTCCTGGCAATAACTTCTGCTAGGAGAGTTTCAGAATTGCAGGCACTTATGGCAGTGGAACCTTTCCTCATTTTTCATCAAGACAGAGTTTCTCTACAAACTAATCCTTCCTTCATGCCTAAGGTGGTTTCCAGTGTAGCTCTAAATCAAACCATCCACCTACCCACTTTCTACCCCAATCCACAGAACAAAGGTGAGAGACTCCTGCATTCCTTGGACATTCACAGGCAGCCGTTACTACTTGGACAAAACTAAGGCTTTCAGAAAAACTGACCAGCTCTTTGTTTCCTATGCTACAGCCTCTCAAGGGAAGGCCATATCCAAGCAAACCATTTCTAAATGGATAGGCCATTGCATCCGATTCTGCTACACCCATCATGGGAAACCAGTTCCTCCTACCATTAGATCCCACTCTACCAGGGCAACAGCTACATCTACAGCCTGTCTCAGGGGGGTTCCTACCAAGGAAATCTTAGAAGCTGCAACTTGGAGTTCAGTGCACACCTTCACCAAACACTATCACTTACCTCTTTATTCTAAGTCCAGGGCAGGCTTCGCCACTGCAGTTTTGCAGGGCTTCATTGCCTCCACTAACCCTCTATGATGCCTTCACCCTACCTTAGCTTTGGGACTCAACCCAAGTGTAATGACTGCAGCAGGGTAACACGATGAACATAGTACAGATGTTCATCGTGCATACAGCTGCAGTCATAACAGATGGGTTGTCCTGCCGTCAGGCGGGTCCTCAGTTGGCCGAATTCCAAAGTCTAGGTCCGGCGTCGGTTGTCGTCACTTCTTCCCTGACGTCAGTGCGACAGGGGTATAAAAGAACCAGCCGACGCCATTTTCTTCAGTCTTTCTTGCCGCACGGTGCCCGAAGCAGAAGCAGTTCGCAAGTGCCGGTCGGCCAGCTCCTGAAATTACGAAAATTTTGCAACCGAAGTCTTCTTGAAAGCTAAGTACCCGTTAGAAACTTTTCTTGCCTCAGACCGATGTCAGACAAAGTTAATAAATGTATTTCATGTGGGAAGCAAATACCGCATAAGGATTTCCATTCCCTCTGTATTCCTTGTTTAGACCCAGACCACCTGTCGTTTTTGTGCTACATTCAACAAACGCACCATTAAGCGTCGGGCAGAGTTCACCCAGCATTATTTTGGCAAAAAATGTAACTATATTATGTCGTTGGATACTCCGACTCCAGTTTTGTCTAAAAAGCGCAAAGATAAGGACCGACACACGAGGTCCGCGGCCTCTACCGACACCACGCCAAAGCCGACTACAGGTGGTCCAGTTCTCAGCGAGGCACCTACGCAGCCCCTGCCTACTGACGACACTTCATTGGCGGTGTCTTCTGTGCCCGAGGTCGCAGGCTCCTCGGCCCACACCCCGACTACAGATACCGAAGCTACTCTTGGTGGTGAATCTCAAAATGTAGACAGGTCTGCCTCCTCTCAAGGTGTCTTCAGACCTTCCTCTTCTTTTTCCATCAAGGCTTTCACTAAGTCTAAAGCAGCAATGCATTCTAAGAGACAAGCTACACAGGGCCCATCTCCAGGCCCCATGCCTAAAAAACAGATGCTTAAAATGGCTGAGGATTTAATTACTCTTATCAGGGGTTCTCAACCCCGGACAAAAGGCCCAGAGTGGAGGAAGAATCCCCCTCCTCTGATCAGGCCTCCATTATATCAGAGCACTCTGATGAACAGGAACATTCTTACTCCCCTTTTGAAGATTCTGATGCAGAGGAGTCCATTCCCTCTGTATCCCCCCCAGAGGATTACTCATTTGGGGAAACCTTGCATACCTTAAGGAAACACTTCCACTGGGAAGGCCAAGAGTACTCAGATTCCAAGAAAAGGCTTAGGGAATTTCTCTTGCTACCTCAGCACAGGCCTCTAGCTATACCTCCTGTCTTGGACATACTAGATGATGTGTACTCGGAGGCCTGCCTTAACCCGGATTCTTTACCTCCAGCCCCAGTCAAGCCTGACAGGTACTACCGGGTTCCTGACTCACACCAATTTCTATACAAAAGCCATGCTACTGACTCAGAAACTATCTCACAGGGCCCCAAGGGAATTAAGGCCTCCACTGCTAAAAATCCATTACCTTCCGAGAGATTCCAGATCCTTAGAAAGGTGGGGAAAAAAGGTATATACCTCGGCCACCTTAACCATGAGGGCATTAAACTGCCAGTTCCATATGCTAAAGTACCAACAGTTTCTGTTATCACAATTGAGAAATAAAATGTCACAACCTGAACAACCAGACTTGAAGGAGTTGCAGGATTTGATGCATAGTGCAGAACAAGTGGGTAAACATACCTTGCATTGTGGTTTTGATGCTCTAGAGGCCTCATGTAAAGCTGCTGTTACAGGTTCAGTCATACGTAGACATGCCTGGCTCAAGGAACAAACCTTACCAGATCATGTCAAAACTAAATTACTAGATGCCCCTCTACAAAAGGATGTATTATTTGGTGCTAATGCTGAGGAGGTATTAAAGAAAATGGAGGAAAAGGCTAAATCAATGCAAACAGTGAAAGATTTTCTACAGGTACAACCCCCACGTTTCAGTAGAAATTGGACTTCGAAAAATTGGTCCTTTCCATCCACGGACAGACCCCAAAGAGGTAGATACAGGCGCCCGAGGGGCAGATGGCAATCCCAAGGATCGTTTAGAGGCAGACAATGGCAAGCTTCTACACAAAGAGGTGGTGAAGATAGTTTGCAGCCATTCAGAAAGCAAGCCCAATGACTTTCCCCTTTGCATGCCAAGCAAGGCTCAAATGGCAGCACCCTTAGGCGGAAAACTGGCATTATTTTCAAAAAATTGGCATATTGTCACAAAAGACAAATGGATCCTGGACATTATAAACAGAGGCTACAGATTCCATTTTCACACCCTTCCAAAAATGAGAGGCATGCCAAACCTGCCGCACAATCAAAGGGCAGAGGCACAAAGACAAATTTCAGATCTCATAGACATGAAAGCTATTCAAGAGGTACCTACTCACGAACAAGGTCAAGGTTTTTATTCCAGACTATTCCTGGTACCAAGGAAGGGAAAAGATTGGAGACCTATTTTGGACCTATCCATCCTAAACACATTTTTACTCGTACCAAAATTCAAGATGCTCACTTTACAGCAGCTTCTTCCCATGCTGGGCAAGGAGTCTTGGCTGGTAACATTGGACCTCAAGGAGGCATACCTGCATGTCCCAGTCAGACAAAATTGCAGAAGATACCTCAGATTTCTTGCAGGTTCAACCCATTATCAATTCTCTGCATTGCCCTTTGGCTTATCTACTGTGCCCAGAGTATTCACAAAATGCCTGGCATCAGTAATTGCCTACTGCAGACTTCAAGGGATACAAATATACCCCTATTTGGACGACTGCCTGATCCAAGCGGACAGCAAGCACATACTTCTGAAACATCTGGCTTACGTAATAATGTTGTTGAATTCTCTGGGATACACAGTCAACAAAAAGAAATCAAGGCTAATACCCTCTCGGAAAATAATACCGTCTCGGAAAATAATTTTCCTGGGTGCCAAGACAACACTGGTACCCACTGGTACCCACTCCTGAGGAGCCTGACGCATTCCCCACCATGGACCCTGCCTCTAATGCCTCTTCTTCTGACTCAGCACAGCTTCAAAACTCTTCACAGTTAGCTGAAAACACTCAATCTAGCCGCATGGAAGATTCCTTAACATCACAACAGACCCTACTCTCTAAGGAGGTGCAGGATGTCATTTTGGAGGCCAGAAGGCCGTCTACTAGAAAAGCTTACTTCGCAAAATGGAAACGGTTTTGTGCCTGGAATGAGAAAAAAGGCCAGAATCCTTGAAAACTGAATTTACCTCAAATATTACAGTATCTAGCTGAGCTGCTAAGCAGTGGACTTTCATTCTCCTCCATCAAAATCCATGCCTCTGCCATTTCTGCAGAATACAACACTGATCCACCTTTATTCTCTCACCCCCTCTTAAGACAGTTCCTCAGAGGGTCTAAGCATCTAAAACCCCCAAGGAAACAACCAATACTTGCTTGGGATCTCAATTTCATTCTAGAAAAGCTGACCTTGCCTCCTTTTGAGCCAGCTGCCTCAACAGACTTGCAATATTTGTCCTGGAAAACAGCTTTCCTTCTGGCCATTACCTCAGCTCGTAGGGTGTCGGAACTACAAGCTCGCATGGCTGTGCAGCCTTTTATCATCTTCCATCAGGACAGAATTTCCTTACGAACCAACCTGTCCTTTATGCCAAAAGTGGTATCCAGGGTAGCTTTGAATCAGGCTATAAACTTACCTACCTTTTATCCTAATCCTCAAAACAAAGGGGAGAGATTACTACATTCCTTGGACATTCACAGACAACTGCGTTATTATTTGGACAGAACAAAGCCTTTCAGAAAATCAGAACAGCTCTTTGTGTCCTATGCTATAGGAGCTCAAGGGAAGCCAATTTCCAAACAGACAATCTCAAAATGGATAGCCCACTGCATACGCTTTTGTTATTCTTTTCATGGCAAAACTGTCCCTACAGGCATCAGATCTCACTCCACAAGGGCCACGGCTACCTCTGCAGCTTTCCTCAGAGGAGTTCCTACCAAAGATATTTTGGAAGCAGCCACGTGGAGTTCTGTGCACACCTTCTCCAAGCACTACCACCTTCCATTATACTCCAAATCTAGAGCAGGCTTTGCCACTGCAGTCTTGCAGGGCATTCTGGCTCCTCCTACTTCCACCTAGTGCCTACCACCCCTTTCTTAGCTTTGGGATTCTACCCATCTGATCATCGTGCATACAGCTGCAGTAATCACAGATGGGTTCTCTGCCGTCAGGCGGGTCCTCGGTCGGCCGAATTCCAAAGTCTAGGTCCGGCGTCGGTTGTCGTCGCTTTCTTCCCTGACGTCAGTGCGACAGGGGTATATAAGACACAGCCGACGCCATTTTCTTCAGTCTTTTTTGCCAAGCGGTGCCCGAAGCAAAAGCAGTTCGCAAGTGCCGGTCGGCCAGCTCCTGAAATTACGAAAATTTGGAAACCGAAGTCTTCTTTAAAGCTAAGTACCCCGTTGGGGAAACTTTTCTTGCCTCAGACCGATGTCAGACAAAGTTAACAATTGTATTTCTTGTGGGAAGCAAATACCGCATAAGGATTTCCATTCCCTCTGCATACCTTGTTTAGGCCCAGACCACGACGTCTCGGGCTGTCGCTTTTGCGCTACTTTCAATAAACACACTGTTAAGCATTGGGCGGAGTTCGCCCAGCACTTTTTTGGTAAAGCTTTTGATTATAAAATGTCGTCTGAGACTCCGACTACCGTTTTGTCCAAAAAACGCAAGGACAAAGACCGACACGCGAGGTCCGCGGTCTCCACCGACACCACACCAAAACCAGCTACACGTGGTCCGGTTCTCAGCGAGGCGCCTACGCAGCCCCTGACTACCGACGACACTTCTTTGGCGGTGTCTCCTGCAACCGAGACCGCAGGTGCCTCGTCCCATGCCCAGACAACAGCTACCGAAGCCACTGTGAGTGTTGAGCCTCCTAACGTGGACAGGTCCACTTCCACCCATGGTGTCTTTAGACCCTCATCTTCCTTTTCCATAAAGGCCTTTACTAAGTCCAAATCAGCCATGCATCCCAAGAGGCCTGTTGCACAGGCCCCATCTCCAGGCCCCATGCCTAAAAAACAGATGCTTAAAATGGCTGAGGATTTAATTACTCTTATCAGGGGTTCCCAACCCCCTCCCGACAAGAGACCCAGAGTGGAGGAAGACTCTCCCTCTTCTGACCAGGGCTCCATTATTTCAGAACATTCTGATGAAGAGGAACACTCGTACTCCCCTTTTGAAGATTCTGATGCAGAGCAGTCCATTCCTTCTGTATCTCCCCCAGAGGATTTTTCTTTTGGGGAAACCTTGCATACCTTGAGGGAATACTTCCATTGGGAAGGCCAAGACTTTTCTGATTCCAAGAAAAGACTTAGGGAATTTCTTTTGCTACCTCAGCACAGGCCTCTGGCGATACCTCCTGTCTTGGACTTACTTGATGATGTTTACTCGGAAGCCTGCCTTAATCCGGATTCCCTGCCTCCTGCCCCAGTCAAGCCTGATAGGTACTACAGAGTTCCTAACTCTCACCAATTTCTTTACAAAAGCCATAATGCTGACCCTGAAACCATTTTTCAAGGCCCCAAGGGAATGAAGGCCTCTACTGCTAAGAATCCACTACCTTCCGAAAGAGAGTCTAGATCCTTAGAAAGGTGGGGAAAAAAGGTTTATACCTCAGCCACCCTAGCCATGAGGGCCTTAAATTGTCAGTTCCATATGCTTAAATATCAGCAGTTTCTGTTTTCTCAATTAAGAAATAAAATGTCACAACCTGAACAACCAGATTTGAAGGAGTTGCAGGATATGATGCACAGTGCAGAACAAGTGGGTAAACACGCCTTATAATGTGGCTATGATGCTCTAGAGGCCTCAAGTAGAGCAGCTGTTACAGGATCAGTCATTCGTAGACATGCCTGGCTTAGGGAACAAACCTTGCCTGATCAAGTTAAAGCTAAACTACTAGATGCTCCTTTACAAAAGGATGTACTATTTGGTACTAATGCTGAGGAGATGCTACGGAAAATGGAGAAAAAGCTAAATCTATGCAAACTGTAAAAGCTTTTCTACTGGTTCAACCACCACGTTTTAGCAGAAATTGGCCTTCAAAAAACTGGTCCTTTCCAGCCACGGACAAGCCCCAAAGAGGTAGATACAGGCGCACAAGGGGCAGAGGACAATCTCAAGGATCATATAGAGGCAGACAATGGCAAACTCCAGCACCAAGAGGTGGCGAAGACAGTGCACAACAATACAGGAAACAAACCCAATGACTTCCTTCCTTTCCATGCCAAGCATGTCTCAGCTGGCAGCACCCTTGGGAGGAAAGCTGGCATTATTTGCAAGAAATTAGCATATTATCACAACAGACAAATGGATCCTGGACATTATAAACAGAGGCTACAGATTTCATTTTCACACTCTTCCAAAAATGAGAGGCATGCCGAACCTGCCACACAATCAAAGGGCAGAGGCTCAAATACAAATTTTAAAGCTCATGGACATGAAAGCTATTCAAGAGGTACCTACTCACGAACAAGGTCAAGGTTTTTATTCCAGACTATTTCTGGTACCAAGGAAAGGAACCGACTGGAGACCCATTTTGGACTTATCCATCCTAAACACATTTCTACTGCACCAAAATTCAAGATGCTCACATTACAGCAGCTTCTTCCCATGCTGGGCAAGGAGTTTTGGCTGGTAACATTGGACCTCAAGGAGGCATACCTGCATGTCCCAATCAGACAAAGCTGCAGAAGATACCTCAGATTTCTTGCAGGTTCATTCCACTATCAATTCTCTGCGTTGCCCTTTGGCTTATCTACTGCGCCCAGAGTATTCACGAAATGCCTGGCATCAGGAATTGCCTACTGCAGACTTCAAGGGATGCAAATTTACCCTTATTTGGACGACTGCCTGATCCAAGCGGACAGAAAACACATACTTCTGGAGCATCTGGCTTATGTAACACGGTTATTGAATTCTCTGGGATACACAATCAACACAGAGAAATCCAGGCTAACACCATCTCAGAAAATAACTTTCCTGGGTGCCAACTTGGACACAAACACCCAGATGGCCTATCTTACGCCAGAAAAACAGGGGCAACTAACTCAATACTTCAAAATACTAGCAAATTGTACCAGGCTCACTGCAAGGAAAATCCTGCAGGCTCTGGGCTTCATGGCATCTTGCATTCTTTTAATCCCTTGTGCAAAGTTGCATATGAGGAAACTTCAATGGTACCTAAAAAACCTATGGTCTCAACACAGCCACAGTTTGGAAACAATAATACCAATAATCCCTTGTTTGCAAAAGGAATTTCTATGGTGGGCCCAAGCATGCCAAACAAACACAGGTCTTCCATTCTGCAAGCCTCAAGCAAATCAAGTCATCACAACAGATGCCTCAGACTACACCTGGGGGGCACACATGACAGACAAGTGCATTCAGGGCAAATGGTCCCAAAAGGAAAAGCACCTTCACATCAATCAAAAAGAAATGCTAGCAGTGATAAATGCACTTACAGCTTTCAAGGACCTCCTGCATCCAGGGCAGTTATTGATAAGAACAGACAACACCACAGTAATGTGGTACATAAACAAACAAGGAGGAACACATTCATACCCCCTGTGCAGGCTAGCCATGTCACTTTGGAACTTGGCTCTGGAATGGCAAATCGAACTTCAAGCACAGTACCTGCAAGGATTGGAAAACACGCTGGCAGACAATCTAAGCAGAAATATGATAGACCCACACGAATGGAAGTTGCATTCTCTAGTGTTTACACAGATAATCCAAGCGTGGGGAAGGCCAGACATAGATCTCTTTGCCACCCACAGGAATCATCATTTGACAAAGTTCTGCTCAAGGACCTTCCATCCAAAGGCCTGGAGAGTGGACGCCCTTTCTTTCAGTTGGGCAGCATGGACAGTTTACGCCTTCCCACCTTTGCCTCTTCTGCCCAAGGTGCTCTTGAAAGCAAGAGCAGACAGACCGAAGATGATACTGATTGCTCCGGACTGGCCAAGACAACACTGGTACCCACTCCTGAGGAACCTAACACATACTCCTCCCTGGATCCTACCTCTAATGCCTCTTCTACTGACTCAGCACAGCTACAAAACTCTTCACAGTCAGCTGAAAACTCTCAATCTGGCTGCATGGAAAATTCCTTAACACCACAACAGACCCTACTCTCCAAAGAGGTGCAGGATGTCATTTTGGAGGCCAGAAGGCCATCTACTAGAAAGGCTTACTCCGCAAAATGGAAACGGTTCTGCGCTTGGAATGAGAAAAAAGGCCAGGATCCTAGAAAACTGAATTTGCCTCCGATATTACAGTATCTAGCTGAGCTGTTGAACAGTGGACTTTCTTTTTCCTCCATCAAAATTCATGCCGCAGCCATTTCTGCAGAATACAACACTGATCCACCCTTATTCTCTCACCCACTCTTAATACAGTTCCTCAGAGGGGCTAAGAATATAAGACCTCCAAGGAAACAACCAATACCACCTTGGGATCTTAATTACATTCTAGAAAAATTAACATTGCCTCCCTTTGAACCAGCTGCCTCAACAGATTTGCAATTTTTGTCCTGGAAAACAGCCTTCCTTCTGGCCATTAAGACCTTAAGGTCTTACCATACCAATACCATAAATGTAGATGTTCGAGTGCTAATACAGCTGCAGTCCAGGTTTCCCTCCCTCCCCTCTTGGGACAGGCCTATTGGCTAACACCTCCTCATACAACCTGATTGGGGTATTCATTCATGGTGTATTTGCTTGCACTATTGTATTTTGATTGCTTTATTACACAAATTTATGTATTGCCTTCCTTCTGGGGGCACCTGACATCTGGGGCAAGAAAAACTGAAGAAAATGGCGTCGGCTGGTTCTTTTATACCCCTGTCGCACTGACGTCAGGGAAGAAGCGACAACAACCGACGCCGGACCTAGACTTTGGAATTCGGCCGACCGAGGACCCGCCTGATGGCAGGACAACCCATCTGTTATGACTGCAGCTGTATTAGCACTCGAACATCTACATTTATGGTAGGTACAAAACTGTACTTTTTGTACCTACCATAAATGTAGATGTTCGAGTGTTCACCCTGCTGCAGTCCAGGTTACCCTCCCTCCAACCCCTCTGATCTACTGGCTAATCCTCTGCTATGCCTTACTGATGTATTTGCTTATAGCTGAAGGAATTTTGTGTTTGTACAGTGTTCACACCATTTGGTACTGATTTGGATCACCTTTTTGCGGGCACCTGACATCTGGGGCAAGAAAAACTGAAGAAAATGGCGTAGGTTGCAATATATGTAACCCTGGCACACTGACGTCACGGATGAGGCGACTGCAACCGGCGTCGGACCAAGACTTTGGAAATCCGGCCGACTGCGGGACCGCCTGACGACAGGATAACCCAAATGTAATGACTGCAGCAGGGTGAACACTTGAACATCTACAGTTATGGTAGGTACAAAACTGTACTTTCTGAATATTCTTATCTCATTTCTCACTAAAACCCTGACCTGCAAAAGCTTGTAAATAGCTGATAAAAATTTTTTTTTTTTCCCTCCCTTCAGGTCTTTGTTCCTCCCTTCAGGTCTTTGCACTACTAGCTGAAAACAGGCACGTCTCTGAATTGTATTATCCCAGCAATAACAGTAAGACATATGTAACCCTACAGCAAAGTTCACTTTATACTGTCCCCTTTTCAAAAATGATAGAATTGAAAATGTTCTATTCCTCGTTCCTGTGGTGCAAGTTTGGTTGCTGAGCTGCATCTCCACCTTTGTTAAGGTTTTGTTGCAGTTCTGCACCTCAAAAAACAGTTTCTACTGTGGTCGTATGTTTGATTTTTCATAATGGAAGTTTGCAGTTGGGTTAAATTTTGCCTTTTTCTCTGTAAGCTTAGTCTTCACTGTAGCGTAGACTTGGATCTCCTTCCAGCATCTTTTCTGCTAACTCCATTTAGGACACAGTATCAAAACATTTAAACCCCTTGACTTGCAAGGCAAAGTTCATACTTGTTCATTGACTCCTAAAGTGCAGGGTATGACATATTTAGGTATTTTATGTAGTGGCCACTCCAGCAAATACTGTTTTACTTTTTTTAACTGGAATGATTCTGATTTTAAAGTAAAATTTGCCCATCTTTAGGACACATTAATAGCTCTGATGAAATAATTGTTGTATAGTTTTCCTTAAATTCTTTCTGAATTAGAGTCTAGACATGAGATGTCATGTTCATCAGCATAGTTTCTCACTGTCTTCCCCCATCTAGTCTGTGACCTGTTACTATTGCAGGTAAGTACTTGATAGATGATTTTATTACTTAGTTGGAAATCTGTAGTTGTTAGACTAGAGATGTGAATATGAGTAGAGGCTGTTGTAATTAGAGAAGTTTGTTCTTTTTAGGTGCATATATTGTAATAAATATTGATAGGATGCCAGATATATCTGCTGGTAGTGGGGGGTAGCACACACTCTCCACAGTATGTGTTTGTTGTGATGATAATGTGTATTGTTTATGCATTTATGGGGGGCAGCAGATTAAAATGCATTACTGTGGTCGTTAGTTTTTTCACTTTTTTGAGATCATACGCCAGCAGAGAATGCCAAAACTGGCGGTCTTTTGTAGGCCAACCTTGGCTTTGTCTCTTGTCTTGACACTATTTTGGCACTGCTCACATACTTTGCAGTACCTCGTTTCATCATTTGCAATCCTTGGCCAACAAAAATCTGTAAATGTGTGTTTTAGTTCAGTTTGTGCCTGTATGGCCTGCAAAAAGAATATTTTCTGCTGTGGCCAGAAGTGTTTGTCTGTAGGCCCAAAGTGATATCAGCTGCTTGCACTACTTTTCCCTCTAGCTTTCCTTCATGTTTCCATTCCCGGTACAGCAGCCCTTTGTCCCAGTATGTGGACACCCCTTGCCCTTGCGCATCAGGAGTCTTCTTGGCTCCCTCCTTCAAGTCCTGTAAAGAAGTGTCTCGAAAACTGAGCCTACCTGAAACTATTCATAACCCTTTTCAGCTCCCCTTCCAAAAGAAGTTTGCTACCTCTAGCCAACAGTGCCTCAGATTCAAGCTGGCATTTCCCACCTACCCCTTCAAGGGAAGTCCAGTATCTTTCGTCTGGTGCGGCTTCGTTCCCATTTTGCTGTTACTGACCAGCTGCCCTTCTGAACTAGCTACATCACCAGCCCTGGTTGAAGATGTGGGCCTTAGCTGGGTCTCCCCAGTGCTACCATCCCCACAGGTTGCATGGTTGTGCATGAAACGGCATGCACACAAAAGATGCAGGGTTAGCATCAGAGGTCCCTTGCCCCCACTTCCTAATTAGATAAGCTATGGCCAAATGCACATAGAACTGTGTTCCTTCGAAGGAAGAAATATTAAATGCAGTATTGCTCCTTTCTGACCATCACAGGCTTAGCAGTGATTGTCTGCAGCTGTCTCACTTGGCATTTCTCTTTTTCCTGTACTGGAGTAGGATACAGACTTCTGTGGTAGTTTGTTACAGCTGTTGTCGTCAGATAACCCACCTCTGTTGTAGTCCTCTCTCTTATTTGCTTCCTGTGACCTTTGCTCCCCACGCTGCCTCAGTGTACAGTGAGACATTGACATTTTGTTTGTCTTTTGATTACTAGGAAAGTTCAAGTAGCATACCCCTTTGGTTACACACAAGACATTTGACCACAAGAGCTTGGCATGTACCAGAACCTGTGGCCTTCCCCTTTTCCTTTGGAACCCAATGTAATGTCTTAGGATTCTCCCTGTGGTTCTGTTATACTTATCTGCAGTGCTGGTTAACCCTTCCTATTCAGTGGGAATTTGTCATCTGGAGAGGAGTCCATATTCCTCCCCATCTCTTCAGCAGTGTTACACTCTAGTCATCCAACCCTATCCTCATGTCCTCAGATAAAGTACTGAGGGCATGTTCCCTAACCATTTAGAGTTTAGACATGAGATGTCTTGTTGTTGAAGTGCTGATTTGTACAATGTATTTCACTCTTATTGCCATCTGCCTTTCTGTTATGCTCCCTAAAATTTTGTCTACACATTTGAGGAGTCATTTTAATTCATACATGCAAGTAAACATTCTTTACCTTTAGCGTAGTTTAAACTGTCAATATTACCAAGATTGAAAACTGCATACGTTACTTTACCCATGAGCAAAGGAGTTACAAACCTCACACCTGCACTGCCCTTGGTTAAATAGACTGCAGAAAATGCTTTTACTGACCTGGGCATTTAGGGCTTGAGTTTTTTTCCCCCTTGACTTTTATATCTCTGGTAAGGGCTGATTGTCTTTGCTCATATCAGTGCTGCTTCTTTCTGTCTTTTTGCCTCAAACTCTTACATTTTCTTAGCTGTTTTGTTTTCTAGACACCTCATATCCAGTTCTACTCTCTCTAATTCCATTTAGGTTTTGAGGTCATCCAGGGAGGGACTTGATTGTCCTTTGTCTGATGACTACTCATGCATAACCTGTGCTCAGCTGTTTTCAGCATTAGTGGGCTGCATTTTGAATGCCCATAAAGCTACAGCCATCACTTCTTTGGGCATACTAACATGCAAGATTCCTTTAACTTTAAACCCTTAGTCGTCTGTGATACTGACATCTTAGTATAGTCATTAGGAGGACTCATTTCTGCCTGTTCTTATACTAACCTGAATTTAAAAAAAAATGTAGTAAATAATGTGCAGAGCTAAACCTCTGTGTAATTTTACTTCGTATCTATAAGGGTACATATGCACCTTGTCTGACAAAGCTGCTTTAGGTGTAATGAGTTCAGTTCCAGTATCCTTACCACTGCTACAAGTTGTGGCAGCCAGACTGGTGCTTCTAGGGTATGAATCTCAACACTGCCAGCTGATTGTTTTTGGTGGAATATGAGGAATGTGAGGGACTGGACCTACATTTCTTGGATCTGCTCCACTGCCATATGTAGGTCTGATGGCTGCCAGAAGGACGGTCTCTCAGTTCACACCACTGGTGCCTGGCAGTTTAAATGTGTTAAAAAAGTAGTTCACCAAATGTGACATGGCCTTTGGAGCGTACATGTACTACTTCCTGGTTATGGGCTTCTAGCATCCATACTCAGACTTCGACTGCTCAGTAACCACTTACAGAACTGAGTATTGGGTCTAGACCCCTTTCTCACCAGTCTTTGTGAACCACAGTGTTTTCCAATGTCCGTTACTCAGGATAATTGCCTTTCAGAGAAATAATTTACACACACACACTTCTTAGAGAAAGCTTATAGAATTCTCTAATTTCCCACAGCTTTCATCCTGGCAGGGGTAGTACTGCCACCACTCTAGATTTTTAGGACAGAGGTCCACCGGCTGCTGTGCCTTTCTTGATTTTTAGCCAAATTGAATAAAACAATAAACCCAAAATGGTGAGATAAAGAGCAGCCTGGCCAGTTAGAGGTGGGTAACCAACATCTGGACAAGCAGCGTTGCTAAATAATATTGTCTTCTAAGGTAATAAATAATAAGTAAATAAATACCAGCTATGAGATTAAAAATTAATAAATAAATAACTTTATTAGGCAGTAAAGACGTCAAGGCAGTGCTGAACCAAATAAAATTTGCAGAGGTAAAGACAATTGCACAAAGAAGAATAAACTTCAAATGGGAAGTTGTTCTGTCTCGCCGTTCATTCTTACAGATGGGTTCTGAGCCGATCCTCAGCTCCGAGTCAGCCTACTATAAAGCTCGAGGTCTTCAGATAGCTCGAGGCCAAGTCCCTATCCCATGCTGCACCTAGAGTTTCCTCAGATCTACTTTGGCGCTGCAATAGATCGGAGGTTCTCACTAGCTCAGGCCAGTAAAACCTTTCTTTATTACAAATGTTTGAAAAAAAATTTTGGTAAATAGTTTCTCTCTATATATTAGATAGTTAGACATTTAGATAAAGCTCTTATAACTTTGTGTTGTTCCCTTCCCTGGTGCTCTTTATCTTATATTCAGCTCTCTGGCCTCTTTTATTTAGGCCTTGTTTAGTGTTTAAAGTACTTGTGTGCTGTTAGCTTTAGATTAGTATTTAGACGTAAATAAGTGACCTTTCTGTCACAATTCTGAATTTTTCTCTTTAGAATTTAGATAAGGTGTGTTTACATTAGTAGCTGTTTTATAGTTGTGTGCATTATATAGTGACTTCTGTCACAACTTGTTTATACTCTTTACCATTTAAGCAAATTGTTTTATGTGTGTGTGTGTGTGTGTTTGCCATTTATATGTTTAGCCTGTATTTTCAGGAAGGCTTGTTGTTATTGTTTAATTGTTGGGCCTGTCTGTTTTTTTACAACACCCTGATAACATTGTGCTTGTTAAAATGGCTGAAAATAAGGGCAGACACCCTAAGTCAGGGTTTAAAAAATGCCCTAAATGTCGGCAGAGAAAATGTCTGTCACCGACAGTCATGTTAACTGTGTTTATTGCTTAGGAGCATTACATCTCCAAGAAAGCTGCTCCATATGTTGTTCCTTCTCTTCTAGGGTTCTCCAGGAGAGAAAGAGGAAACCGATTGATGGGTTTACTAAAACCTTCTTTCCAGGAGACTTTGAGTGACCAAGATGGATCCAGTAAGTCCTTCAAGACTGCTACATCTGAATCAAAAAAATTGCAAAATAAATCTTCAACATTGGCTTCACAGACCTTGGAACCGATTGTCTTATCTTTTCGGAGCCGGTCCCCTGTTTTGGAACCGGTATCCGAAATACCAAAATCTCCACTTTTACATTCAGTACAACCTTCGATCCATTCATCTCAGCCCTCCACCTCTTGGGTGTCTCCGCCCTTCGATAAGCTTATGCAGCTGGTCTCACGAAGGGCGTGGGAGTCTCCGGACACCATGGAGCCTGTCCCTAGGAGGCCTAATAAATTTATCTCTCCTCCCCAAGACAAATCCTTTCTGACCAAGGGTGTGCCAGTTGATGCCATGGTAGTGGTGGCAGCCACCAAAAAGGACATTTCAGAAACTTCCTCTTCTATCCATCCTCCTAACAGAGATTCTAGGATCATGGATAGATATGGGAAGCACACTTATAGTTCAGCGAGCATTGCACTGCATTTGCTCAACTATAACCCATTTTACGATACTGCAAAGAGATCTCCTTAAAGAGCTGGGAGATGCTCTTCAGGGTACCGTAGCTGCAGGAGCTTCAGACAGAGTTACCTCCTAGCTTGCTACCCTCAACTCGTCCATGCACCTCAGTTCGTATGCAGCTGATGTAACGAGCAGGGCAGCGGGTACAGGAATTGCTCTTAGGAGACGCTCCTGGATGTACTTGTGTTCCTTCATGGAGCCCTTCAAGTCATCCTTTGTAAATACCCCTTTTGATGGCTCGTCCCTTTTCGGGCCCAAAGTTGAGGAAACTTTGACCAGGTGTGAGCAGGAAGGAAAGAGACTGTCTGCCATCAGAGTCCGTTTTTCCACTCCTACCAGACCGTACCCCAAGTGTCAAAGGGGAGGAAAGATGTGGTTCCGAAAAGCCCAAGGAGCCTTTCAGGACAAACATGGTGAACCCTTCTCCAGGGGCAGAAGAGGGGGCAATAATGGAAGATGCCACCCTCGTGGCAGAGGGGGTCCGCAAAACCAGTTCAACAGAAATCACTTCTTTGTGAAGCCCTACCTGCACTTCTGAAAGGAGGCCCGAATGTCCTACTCTGGGGTCACTTATCTTTGTATATAGACGCCTGGCTCAAAATAAATGACAACTGGGTACAAAGTATCATTTCCAGAGGAAATTTCATTCCTTTCGCCACACCCCCTCCACTAACAAGAAAAATCCCGGACGTTCCACCCAGTTACAGGGAACAGGCAACAAAAGAGGTCCGATTACTAACAAAGTGTCATCCAACCAGTCTCAGTAGACCAGACAGGGTCCGGAACTTACTCAAGATTCTTTTTAGTTACGAAAAAGACAGGGGACTGGAGACCTATATTGGATCTCAGCAGGCTAAAAAAATCAGTCAAGAAAGAGAAGTTTCGGATAGTCATGCTTCAGTCGATGCTTCCCTTCTTAGAGAAGGACAATTGGATGCGCTCTATAGATCTCCAGGATATGTACTACCACATAAAAATGGCCAGACCATCCAGGGTTCATCTGCGCTTCTGGCTGGGAGCCAATCATTACCAGTTTTGAGCCCTGCCCTTTGGTCTCACTACAGCCCCCAGAGTGTTCGCAAAATGTATGGCAGTGGTCACGGCTCACCTGAGACATTTAGGATTCCAGGTGTTTCCGTACCTAGATGATTGGCTCCTCACCACCACCACCAGGCATCAACTTGTTCAAGCCAGGGACACCAATCTGTCACTCTGTAGCCAGCTGGGCATTACAATAAACTCAGAAAAATCTGCCTTGTCGCCATCGCAACATACCATTTTTATTGGAGCAGAATTGGGACATCACCACCACCACGCTGAGACCTCCAGTAGAAAGAGTCTTACTACTCCGTCAGCAGGTCCGCAATCTGATGTCCAAAAACAAGGCTCCAGCATCAGAAGTACTAAAACTGTTGGGCATGATGTTAGCTGCAATTCTGGCCATACCGCTGGATCGCATGCACATGCGGATTTTGCAATGGCTGTTGTTCACTCAATGGTCTTACCAAAAGCTCCCCATGTCTCACCTTATAATGATCACGAACTCTTGCAAAAAGGATCTTCAGTGCTGGTTGACTTCTCCATGTCACGATAGGTCGTCCCTTTGTTCTTCCCCCACCAGTGGCCACAGTGACCACGGACACTTCCATGAGTGGGTGGGGGGGGGGGGGCATTTTCAGGGAAGAACAGCACAAGGCACATGGACCGATCAAGAGACACACCTGCATGTAAATGTCCTATTGATGAGAGCAGTACTTTTAGCTTTGCAGTACTTCTAGGACACTCTTCCTCTAGGTACAATTGCGATTCAGACAGACAACATGTCAGTGATCTGGTACTTGAACAAACAAGGAGGAACCAGGTCATACCCCCTTTGTCGCAATGCCCTAAGAGTATGGCAGTGTGCTGTATCCACCCAGCACTTTCTGTTAGCAATGCACATCCCGGGGAAATCCAACATGATAGCAGACAAGCTGAGCAGAGCAATTTTGTTGCCCCAGAAGTGGTCCCTCAAGAAAGAAATAGCGGACAGGATATTCCGCGGGTGGGGCCAGCCGTGTTAAGACCTTTTTGCCAGTCACATGAATACGAAATGCAGAAGCTACTTTGCCCTGATTCCCCCTACAGGAGAAGCCCCAAGGCACGCACTCTTTCACAATTGGCCTCCGGGTCTCCTCTATGCATTCCCACCAATCCCGTTGATACCCAAGGTACTACAGAAAGCAAAAGCCCTGGGAAGGACCATCATTCTAATATCCCCTCATTGGCCTCATCAGATTTGGTTCCCCTCCCTTTGACTTCATCTTTTGGAGGACCCTTGGATTCTGGACCCAGTTCCAGATCTTCTGACGCACTCAGGGGAACTTCATCCCTCTCTTCAGTTCCCTGAAGCTGACAGCTTGGCTGCTCCAATTCCCATAATAGCCAGGTTCCATAACCTTTCTAACGAGACTAAGCAAAGTCTCTTATCTCCTCATAAATCCTCTACGAGGAAGCTATACCTTAGCAAATGGAAAAAAATTTCTATATGGGCCTCTCAAAACAATATTGATCCCTATCAAGTCCCTATGGCCTCCATTTTAGAGTTCTTGACTATGATTTTTAACGAAGGAGCTGCAGCAGCAACAGTTAGTGTTCAGTTTGCTGCCATTTCTAATTTTCATCTTGGATTTGAAGGATTGAACAGTATGTCACGCAAACTATCCAAAGCCTTTCTGAAAGGGACCTTTCATCTCAGACCACCTGTAAAATCTCCCTATACCCCATGAAATCTAAATTTTATGCTTTCTCGCATTATTCTTCCTCCATTCGAACCAGCCTCCTCATGTGACCTCACATTTTTGTCATGGAAGACTATCTTTTTAGTAGCTATCATTTCTGCCCGCAGTGTGTCAGAGCTTCAAGCATTGTCCATTAAGCCTCATTTGATTTTCCATACTGACAGAGTTTTGCCTAAAATTTGCACTGAAACTAATCTTAATCAAATTATTGATTTGCCAGTTTTCTTCCCGAATCACTCCCAACAATTTAGAATATATGTTGCACAAACTTGATGTTCATAGACAACTCAGATTTTACATGGATAGAACAAACGATTTTAGGAAATCTGAACAGCTTTTCGTCTTCTTTTCAGACTCCAGGAAATGTATGCCAGTGGCCAAAACAACTCGAAGTGGTTATCTGATTGTATCACATTTGCTTATTCAGCTGCTAATGTATCCTTACAACAAAAAATTAAGGCTCACTTCAGGGCAGTGTCTACATCCTCTGCCTTTTCTGCCAGACTTCCTATTGATAACATTTGTGCAGCAGCCACTTGGTCAAGACCTCATACCTTTATCACTCATTACAAAGTTGACAGGACCTCCTTTGGATCCACTGTCCTGAAAAACATACTCCCGTGAGCCATCTGAGATAGATGGTGCTTGGGACGCTACCCATCTGTAAGAATAAACGGCGAGATAGAACAACTTCACATAAAGAAGTTATGTACTTACGATAACGGTCCATGTGAGTTGTTCATATCACCTTCATTCTTACTTCCTACCCCCTCCTGGGCTTTTCGAAGACCGAGATGCTGGAGTCTTCCTGGTTGCTCAACCCTTCTATAGCTTACTCTTGTGGAGTGATAGAATGACATATGGTATTATTATATGCAGCAAACAATATCTGAGGTAACTCTAGGTGCATCATGGGATAGGGACTTAGCCTCGAGCTATCTGAAGACCTTGAGCTTTGTAGTAGGCCAACTCGGAGCCGAGGATCAGCTCCAAACCCATCTGTAAGAATGAAGGCAAGATGAACAACTCGCATAGAACGTTATGGTAAGTACATAACTTCTTTTTTGTTGTACAAACAGAATATTTAAAGAAAACCCCTATGCTGGATAGTTAGCCTAGCTTTCTCTAACAGAAAGAATGCTGAACCTTAGTGATGTTAAGTACTGCAGTAATATAGAGGGCATGTTGCAAATCAGCAAATATGCATAGATGTGGACAAGTATCTCTCGGGGAACAATGACTGTCTACATTGGTTTCAGCTGCAGATATAGAGCCATACATTCAGACCCCCCACAAGGGAGCAGTTTCATGTTTGCATATTAAGGACAGGTTTTCTAGCTCTGATCAGTTTATCTCTTTGGAGGAGTCTTTTATTTGCATTATTGAAGCCCTTGGCTTCCTAATTTAGTTTTATGCTGTTCCCACATTTGCAGGCAATCCATCTTTTCCCGTGAAACTTCAGTTTCTCACAGGAATTACTCCAGAATAAGGTTACAGGCTTTGAGCATATGTATTATTTTCTCAGAGAAGGGTAACACACATTGCATTAAAAGTCCAAGTATAAATACAATATTCCTAATGACATTTTGGGGCATATTGTAAATGCAGTTTCACAGTGCAGTTTTGTCACGTCTTGTAAAGTTTATGTATAGATTACAGATGTATTTCTGTCTGAATTAAAGAGAGAAAAAAAGACAAAGTGTGGGCATCACATTTTAGGTCAGCTTTCTGTACCCTAACATCGCATTATTGAAAAAATCCAGCGTAAGGAAGTCCCATCTGTGAAGTGGATATGTTATCTCTGATGCAGCAAAAGCTACCAGTACAGCAGTTCAGCACCACTTGTATTTCTTGTTGCCTGATCTTTTAGCAGCTGGACTGTTGTATTCCTCATTAAACTTCATATATGTGTAATCTGAACTTACCTTCCTTGTACTGCTCTTGAAGCAGCATCATGTCTGCCAGGAAGAGCTATTCCACTTCACTGAGACCTCAGCTTTGTTGTAGAGATTACATTACCTTGAATAATTTTGAAACAGATTCTTCTCCTTTCAAATCCTGGAAGTTGGTGCTCCTAGTGGCTGTTAACTCACTTTGTGATTTTAGAGTTAAAGAGCCAGGACATAGTCTTAAAATAAATCTATCTTCGTGTGAAAAGTAGTTATACTTCTTCCTTAACCAGACCATTAATCTGTGTGACATCTTCCCTAAGCCAGAAACCAAAGGGGAAGATAATTGTGTACCTAGTGGATCTCCACAGACAACTTCATATACTTTGTGGACAGAACCAGTGACATTTAGCAAGCTAAGCAGTTGTTCTTGCCTTTTTTGCAAGGGCATAAAATAAGACTGGTCATCAAGCAAATGATAGCCAAGTGGTTGGCTAACTATATTTTGTTCTGCTATGATAAAATAACAGTTCTTTGATAGGGCATGTGTAATCTTACTCTTCAAGAGCAGTTCAGACTTCATTAACCTTTCTTAAGGAATTTATTTATTTGTGAAGCAGTAGCTTGGTCTTGTGTTCACATTCTTCTAAGCTGGACTTCTAGTCCAGAAGTAGGGCAGCATTTTGCACAACCATCTTGCAGCTCCATGCCCCCTGGTAAGGCTTTGGCAATAGGGAACCAGTTGATCCAATGTTTTCCATTTTCATCTGATTTAGTAGTTGGGACTTGGATCAGACTCAAATCTAGTTTCTGTATTTTTAAACCTTCGGATCCAGGGCTGTGACTTCTCCCCTCCCCATAATTTCCCTTCCACCAGCATAACACCTCAAATCTCATTTGCTGCCTGAACCAAAAGGTTTGCAGGGACTCTGATGATCTTTGTTGGATAAGACTTTTACAACTATTTTGATTAAATTTTATTTATCTTGGCTTTAGCTGGTGTTTACACCCTTTTTCCTTTTCTACCCGTTCTCTTGACAACTCTAGAAAAGATTTGGATTATGTTTAGAAAATATTTGCATAGTATTTAGAATTATATTTATACATTTTTTAGATAGTAGTTACATATTTGTATTTTCATAAGAGTTTATTGCTGGTTGTACAGTTTGTTTTTTTCTGCTTTATTCAAAAAATTAAGGATTTGTGTGTTTGTGTGTATGCATTTGTGCATATGCTTAACATGCCGTTTCCTTGCTAACATGGCTTTTAAAAGTTTTAGGAAATGCTGCAAATGTGGCCACAAAATTCCTCCACAAGCCCCCCTACTCCCTTTGTGTCTGCTGTTTGGGAGCAGCACATTTACACACAGACTGCATAGTCTGTGCCTTCTTTGGTTCATAGGTTCATACTAGGCTATCTGCCCTAGGGCATTTATAAGCCTAGCCAGAATGTGTTTGGCTTTCGCCACCCATTTTAAATTTATTTTGCTATGCCCTTTTTCGAGGTTAGTATACTGTGCCTCTATCTAACAGTGACACAGAAGTGATACCCGGGGTAAACCTACGATCTCCCATCCACTCATCAAGATTCCTCTTGAAGAGAGTCAATGAGGGACTCTGCCTAACCTGGACTGGGATTTTTATTCCAGAGTGAAGGGAGCCTCTGGGTTATGAATCTGTCCCTCCAGCATGTCCTATTTATTTCAGTGCTGAGGTTCAAGTCTCTCGAGCGTAGCTCGATGGGATTTGGATTTTCTGAGGTGCAGCATGTCCATTAATTCCGGGTTGGACATGGCTTTATACGTCAGGCACAGATCGCCTCTGAACAGGCGGTATGCCACTGAGTAGAGCTGGAGTTTCTTTAACCGGGCAGCATATGGCATCTGTTTGAGCCCTTTGATCCTCTTGGTGAGGTACTTTTGGGGTCTTTCCAGTTGCTGCAGGTGTCTGGTAATGTACATCCCAAAAGGGGCATTGTACTCAATTATGGGCCTGATGAGGGATGAGTAAAGAGGCACGATGACCTGCCTGATCTAGATGTGAATCCCTTCATGATTAGGTGGGCTATATAAAATGTTTTTCTAACCACTTTGGCCACGTGGTTGTCAAATGAGAGATTGCTATCAACTTGGGTCCCCAGGTCCCTAATTACTTCTTCTGTACTTAATGGATTTCCACCTATGTGGTAATTTGTGGGCACTTTGTTTTGCCAAAGGGGATGACTATACACTTTTGGCATTTAGCTTGAGGCCATGGCTCTGGCACCAGTTGTCTGTTTCTATGAGGCCCTTTTGGAGGATGCTTGTGTTGGCTCGAGCGTCGATTATGGCCCAGTTTGCAGTCATCTGCAAACTTGGTCAGCCACAGTCCTTCCGTGTTGGCCTGTACCTCCGAGAAATATATACCGAACAAGAGAGGTCCCAGGACTGAGCCTTGTGGGACACCACTTGTAACTGGTTTGGAGTCTGACATGGCTCCAGCAATTCTAACCATGTGGGTTCTGTCCTTGAGCCAGTTTGCAATCCATCTAGTGACATAGGGGTTTATATTTAAGCTGGTGAGCTTATCTATAATGCCCGAGTGGGGTATTGTATCGAAGGCTTTTGCGAGGTCCAGGTAGGCTGTGTGGACCACCTTCCCTCGTCAATGGCCTTGGTGACTGTTTCAAAGAAATCAACCAGGTTTAAGAGGCAGGATCTGCCCTTAACAAAGCCGAACTGGGTAGGATCCAGTGTTTGTAGGTCCCCAATATCTTTATTTATGAGGTCCATGATGATCCTTTCCATAGCTTTGCAGACCAAGCTAGTCAGGCTTATGGGGCGATAGTTTCCAGGATCCGTTGAGGCACCACCTTTATGGAGAGGGACCACTGTTGCTGTACGCCACTCTTTGGGCACATATCCTGTAGTAAGGCTGAGATTGAACAGTAGTTTTATGTTTGGGTTTAGCTCTTCTTTGAGTTCATGTAGGACGCAGCCCGGGACACCATCTGGTCCCATTGATGCTGTTTTTTTTGCTTTGGAGAGGGCGGCTCTTACCTGAGCATCTGAGATGTCTGGTCATAATGCTGTTTAAAGTAGATGGGACAAGTTAATTTTTAAGGCTTTTCTTCCTCCTCAGTTGAGCAAAGCATTGCCATCACCTTCTCCATCTACTGTGAAAGAGAGGGGAAAAGAACTCCCCAAACAGGAAGAGTAGACTTCAGGGAGCAAGACTGCTGAGAAAGGGCTGATGAAAGCCAGAAAGCTGTCTGCTGACCCAGCAGTTTCCATGAGTCTGGCACCAGAAGTACCAAAACCTTTGGAACCGGATGGTTATTCAGCGGAATATCTGGGACAGAAAAAAGGGGGAGTACTTGTGTTAATTTCTAGAGGAGCTCCAGTAGTGATAGAAGAGGGAGAAAAAAGTTAGTACTGGTAGATTTGTAGTACTAAGGGGGGCTGCTGGCAAGGAAGGAGGATTATACTGGCATGTATTTATATTCTACCTAAAACTGCTACAGTGGAGCTTAAGAAAATTCTGGAAGAAATGATCAGCTTTCAGCATGGAGTATTACTTATAGTTGAGGACTGGAATTTGATTTGCAACAATGAGGGTATATCTGGGGGCCCACAAAGGACAATATAGCTAAAGAAGGAAAGTTTTTGAAGAAATTTATGAAAGTAGTTGGTATAGAAGATGTGAATTCAGTATTAAAAGTTCAGAGGGAATTTACATGTTATTCTCCAAGATACAAAAACTAGGCTGTGCTAGACAGAAATTATATTTCACAGGAACATGTGCATTTAATTGAAAGTTTTGATATGTATCCAATAAATATTTCAGATCATGCCCCAATAATAAAAATAAAAATGGAGGGTAATGAAATAAAAATGAGAGACAGGCACTTCCCCACATGTCTGTTAAAAAGAGAGGAATTTAAGGAATGGGTAGTTGAAAATTTTCAGGAGTTATTAGAGAAGATTGAAATTTCTTCTGAAAATACAGCTTAGTGAGTGGGTAAAATTAAAGTGGAGTTTAAAAATAGGGTAGAAATAAAATAAAAAGATAGATGGTTAAGAAGTAACGGGAATTGTTTAGAGGGACTGACAAAGGTTAACTTATTACAGAATAGAGGAAATCTCACTGAACAAGAAGAGGTGCAGTTGCAGAGTACTAAAGAGGAATTAAGGGACTACCTCGATAATATGCATGAGTTTAGAATGATCGCTGTTAAGCAGCTGTTTTTTTTAAATAATAAATCCAGTGAACAAAAACTTTTAGCACGACAGCTCAGGCAACAGAATCTAGAAAGAGTTGTTGCCAAGGGTAGGGAGCCTGTATCAAGGAAAATAACCAGAGATACTATAGAGCTGTTGGACGTGTTTTAGAAATGTTATGAAAGTCTGGTTAAAACAGAGAAATGTGGAAGTAAATAAAATACAAATGGAAATGTTTATAGAAGAATTAAATATGCCAAAGTTAGTGGTAGATGAGGCTGAATTGCTGACAGGATAGGAGAATATGAGATAAAAATGGTGGTAATATAACCAGTGTACTTGAAAAGCCCCAGGAATAAGTGGTATTCTTGTGGAAGTTTGGAAGCTAGTAAGGAAGAAAAGGATAAACATCTGTAAGGTTTTGTTTAATAGTATTTTAAAAGGAGGAGAAGCACCAACATCCTGGAAGAGAGCTGTGGTGGCTTATGTAAAAATGGTAAAGACCTATCACATCCATCTTCATATAGGCCCATTTTGATTCTAAAGTGTGATTATAAAGTGTTTGTCTATAATACCTAAAAGAACGGCAAAAGTGATGCCAAAATTAAAAGATATGGATCAGTGGAGTTTTGTGGAGGGGAAGCAAACATTTGACAGCATTAATAGACCAGTGATGGTCCAGAGGGAAGCAGAATGTAAGAAGATAACACTGTTGTTGTTGGGTCTTGACACAGAGAAAGCATTTCACAGAGTAAGCTGGGATTTTATGAATAGGGTAGTGGAAGCATTTGTCTTCTCTGATTAAAATTATAAGGTTAATTAGGAGAATATATATGTGAGGGATTTGAGGCGAAAATTAAAGTGGTGGGGGTTCTCTTTGATAAGTTCTGTTTAAGCAGAAGAACCACCCAAGGGTGTCCTCTTTCCCCTTTTTATTTGTGTTATATTTAGAACCATTGGCAGAGAAAATAATCTACTCAGAAATGCAATGATGCAATTGGTATGGTAGTCAAGAAAAGTTGGCTTTTTTTTTTTTTTACAGATAATATTAGTTTATACCTGATAAAACCAGAAAAGGTCATTTTAGCGTTTTGGAACATTGAGATATTTTCAAGTCTTTTCAGGATACAAAATTAATGACAAAACAAAGGCAATAACTGTAAACTATGTACTCACACACAAATTGTTTTATCAGTACCCATATTTATGTAGAAATGATAAAATGAAGTACTTAGGAGTATGGATTAAAAATGAATCTGTTTTGGCAACTAAGGATATGTGGAAGAGACTAAACAAAAGATAATACAAAAACTGAGAAATTGGAAGCTCTTTTTTATGGATGTGGTTAGCAAGACACAAGCAATGAAAATGTTTTGGTCCCTTTATTTTTATACACAGGTCAGGCATATTTTTGTCAACCAGAGAAGTTGTGCATAGCAATTAATAAAGAGTTGAAGGATTTTATCTGAGGGGGAAGAGGGCAAGAATGAAGAGGGATACGTTGATCCTTCCAATAGAACAAGGTAGTTTGGGCTTACATTATTTGAAGTGGTATTTCGGAGCTACACAGTTAAGGCTTCCGTACATAGCACAAGCAGAAAGCTGTAATTTAAAGTGGAGAGGGGTGATGATGAAACTGGGTGGAAGCTCAAGAAACAAGGAGAGACTGGGATTTTAGATACACATCCTTCAAGAGAAAAACAATAACTATACAGTACATTAAATTCATAAAGTAACAGAAAGTATTCTTAGAACTAAGTCAACATGGGGATGATTCTGCTGATAGGGATGTCTGCAGATAGGGGTACAGAGTATAGGCAAGAGGGGGCTGGAATTTGTTGGAGAAATTTGGCAAAGGAGCCAAGGTATTGGAGCAAATAATTAGAGGGGGAAAGGTAATAGAAAGGGAAGAGGCCATAATTTGGACTGCAGGCTAGAGATTTCCTTCTCTGTCAAAGATTGATGTCAGAATATAGTCAAAGAGAAAGAAATAGGGGGATCCTAAGTGAAAGACCAGTACTGGTAGAGTATTTAATAAAATTTGGAACAGAATCTGCAGTTAGAAAAGGGATAATTAGTGTGACATATAAAATACTGCATAACTATTGGAATCAATCAGCGGAGGTTAGAAAGGCTTGGGAAGAGAGAGACTGGAGAAACAATTTTCAAAAAAGCAATGGTGGGTGTATATGTATGACTCCCAAATATGCAGCATAATCTAGAAGAATTAGGATATTTGCTTGGAAGTATTTGCATAGGTAATTTTTTTTACACCAAGCAGACTCCAAAGAATTGTCCTCACTTAGATAGCAAATGTTGGAGGTGTGATGAGTAAGAAAGAAGAAATTAGGAACATATTTTTTGGGAGTGTAATGAGTTGGGAGACTTAAAAACTTCTGTGCAGACTACTCTGTCAGAAAAAAATGGAAGAGCAAATAGGTGTACCTAAGAAAATTATTTTTTGTCTGTGATACAGACTCAGAATCATGTGGACGTAGTAAGGCTAAGTTTAATTTTGGTGGCTACCAAAAAAAAGCAATTGCTAGAAAATGGCAGTCTAAACCATTTGTACTAGAAGTAGTGAATATATTAACAGAGATAAAACAACTGGAAGTAGGAGCAGGTTACATTTAAAAAGAGAGAATTGTGGAAACAATATATGCAGAATAATGTTTTGGAGTAGAAATGAGGCTTAAGGGAAGGCAGGAATTGAATGAGCTTTGTGTAATGTTTGACTGAAAGTGACTGGATAGAAAATAAGTGATATATAATGTCTGCAACAGAAAATATGACATTATGATTTATTTTCGTTTATATAAATATATGATTGCCTGTGTCATGTGATAGTTTAATAAAGTTGTTTCTTGTATGTATAAAAAAAGCTTCAAGTCCAAAACCTACATGGATCTGTTCTCCTCCTCTGCTACTCTTTTCCCCTGAACTAGTTAGATCCTGATTCTATTTGCAGATACTCCAGAGCTTCCTGTATCCCTTCTTCCTCAAGGTCTGCCAGTTCTTCAAGGAGTCTTACTGAAGCCGACATTGACAGAATGATGCAGAGGTTCCTACGAACGCAGATAGAGTTGGGGGTCCTCTCTGCTCCATCCCTGCCTATGACCCTTCCACTGATGATTGAGTTGCAGGTCTGATCTTTGGAACCAAAGCCCTCAGATTTGAACAATGTTCTTCGTGTTTCACTGTTGCAGTCATTACATTTGGGTAATCTGCTGGCAGGTTGCCCTCAGTCGGCCTGATTAACAAAGTCTTGGGTCCTGCATCGGTTGCTGTCCCTTCTTCCATGACGTCAGGTTGTCAGGGGTATAAAACATGCAGCCGACGCCATTACATCAGTCTTTCTTGCCACGCGGTGCCCGAAGCAGATTCAGTTCGCAAGTGCCGGTCGTCCGACTTCTGAAATTTTCGTTTTCGAGTTTCAGAAGCGAAGTCTTCAACTAAAAGCTAAGTACCCCGTTGGGGAAACTTTTTCGTGCTCCTTACCGATGTCAGTAAAAGTTAATAATTGCATTACTTGTGGGAAGCAAATACCTCATAAGGATTTTCATTTGTACTATATTCCTTGCCTAGGCCCTGACCACAACGTGCCTTGCTTTCGGTTTTATGCTAAATGTAATCAACGCACTATTAAACGTCTGTATATTTTTGCTTCTAAATATTTTGGCTCAAGATTTAATTATCCACAAATGTCATCGGTTAGCAGTCCGACTACTGGAATACCTAAAAATGCAAAGAAAAAGACAGAGACAGACCGTCACTGTCCGAAACTAATGACGCTTCTCCTAGGCCAGTCGCCAGTTCACCGGTACTCAGTGAGGTGCTTTCGCAGCCCCTGATACCCGCTACTTCTGATTTGCAGGCCTCTACTGAGACCCATTCGGAGTCCGGTATGCCGTGAGATGCTTCAATTATGGAACCCGCGGATGTCTCTACCTTAGATGGATCCGGAGCCAGTGTGCAGGCACCGGCTTCTGATGGTGTTTTCAGGCCTACAGATTTGTATATTAGACTGACGCCATTTTCAAAACTAAAGCCAGAATCTAAATCTAGGTCTAAAAAACTGACTCCTGGGCCACATGTGCAGGCCCCTATTCCTAAAAAACAAATGATCAAAAATGGCTGAAGATTTAATTACTCTGATCAGGGGTAGCCAACCTCCTCCTTCTAAGAGGCCTAGGCAAGACATTGATTATGAATCTTCTGAACAGGATTCTAGTTCTTCTGACTCTTCTAATGAACAGGATTTGTCTATTCCTACTTATGAGGACTCTGATGCAGAAGATTCCATTCCTTCTGCTTTCTTTTGGGGAAACTTTACATACATTAAGGGAACATTTCCACTGGGAAAGTCAGGATTTCTCTGAATCTAAAGAGAGACTTGGGGATTTCCTTCTTCCTCAGCATAGGCCTTTGGCTCTACCTCCTGTTCTAGACATAGTTGATGATGTTTTTTCAGAATCTAGTATGGCTGCTGATTCTCTGCCTCCGTCTCCTTGTAAGCCAGACAGATACGACAGGGTTCCTGACTCCCACAAATTTATTTTCAGAAATCCTATTGCCAATCCTGAAACCAGTTCTCAGGGTCCCAAGGGCATTAAGTCCCCTACTGCTAAAAATCCTACCCCTTCTGATAGAGATTCCAGGGCGCTGGATAGATGGGGTGAGAAGGTTTGTACTTCTGCAACCTTTGCAATCAGGGCTTTAAACTGTCGATTTCATATGCTTAAATATCAACAGCATATCATGGGACTACTTAAACAGAAAATGATGTTAATTTCTGACTGTGTGGAAAATAAAGATTTGCAGGATTTATTACATTCAGCTGAACAGGTTGGAAAACATACTTTGCAATGTGGTTTTGATACCTTGGAGGCCTCTTGCAGGGTTGCTGTAACTGGATCTGTGCTAAGAAGGCATGCTTGGCTCAAAGAGCAAACTCTGCATGACCATGTTACAGCAAAATTGTTGGATGCTCCTTTACAACAGGACCATCTCTTTGGTAATAAGGCTAAAGAAGTGTTAAAAAAGATGGAAGATAAAGCTAAATCTGTGCAGACTGAGAGATTTCTTACAAGTGCAACCTCCAAGATTTAGTAGGCACTGGCCTACTAAGAACTGGTCCTTTTCAGTACCTTCGAGAGCCGCTCAAGTCAAATCCAGACATTCCAAAGGCTCCAGGTTTTAGTCACAAGGAACTTTTAGAACAAAACAATGGGGTGCCTCCTCCTCCAAATCTGGAAACAACAAGGCACCTTCCTATGGTAAACAGTCTCAATGACTTCCCTCTACATTCACCAAGCACTTACCTTTTAGCTGCCCCTTTGGGGGGAAAGCTGGCACTTCATGCACGAAACTGGCAACTTATTACCCAGGACAAATGGATTTTAAATAAAGTATCCCAGGGATACAGATTTCATTTCCACACGTTGGCCATCCCAAACGGATGGCCAGATCTGCCCCCAAATCAGTGGGCAGAGGCCCAGAAACATGTTCTGTCCCTCATGAACATGGGGGCTATCCAACCAATACCAGAAGAGGTAAAGGGACAAGGTTTCTATTAGAGACTTTTCCTGGTACCCAGAAAAGACAAATCATGGCTTCCAATTCTGGACTTATCCACTCTAAACACATTTCTGGACATTCCAAAATTCAAAATGCTGACTCTTCAACAGTTACTACCTATACTAGGCAAAGATGCCTGGTTGGTAACTCTAGACATAAAAGAAGCTTACCTGCATATCCCAATCAGGGAATCTTGCAGAAGATACCTCCGCTTCAAAGCAGGCTACTTGCATTACCAGTTTTCTGCACTGCCCTTTGGCTTATCTACTGTGCCCAGGGTCTTCACAAAGTGCCTGGCACCAGTAATTGCATTTTGCAGGCAAAGAAATATTCAAATATATCCATATCTGGACGATTGTCTAATTCAGGCAGAAAACAAGGACATTCTTCTAAAGCATCTGGCGTCTGTAAAAAGGGTTCTGACTTATCTAGGGTACGCCATAAACGAAAAGAAATAACAACTGGTACCCTCTCAAAAAATTACATTCCTGGGTGCAAGCTTGAATACAACTGCCCAGATGACTTACCTTACGCCAGAAAAGCAAATTCAAGTAGTGACTTACTTCAAACAGGTCGCCACAAAAAAACTGCTATCTGCAAGACAAATTCTGCAAGCCTTGGGGTTCATGGCCTCCTGCATTCTTCTAATTCCATATGCAAGACTGCATATGAGGAAACTTCAGTGGTACTTAAAAAATTTATGGAGCCAACATTGTCACAGCCTGGAAACAATGATTCCTATTATACCGTGCCTGCAACTAGAGTTCCTATGGTGGGCAGAGGCCTGCCACCAAAACAAGGGACTGCCATTCACTCCACCCCCTGCCGCCCAAACCCTAACTATGGACGCATCAGACTTTGCTTGGGGGGCTCATCTGGCAGGAAAGTGCATTCAGGGCAAATGGAGTCCAAATCAAATGCACCTTCATATCAATCAGAAAGAGATGTTAGCTGTACAGAATGCACTGACAGCCTTCAAGGACTACCTTCATCCAGTACAATTAGTGATAAGGACAGACAACACCACAGTTATGTGGTACATAAACAAGCAGGGGGGGTACACATTTCTACACCCTTTGCAGACTAGCCATGGCATTGTGGAACACGGCCTTGACCTAGCAAATACAACTACAAGCACAATTCCTGCCAGGAAAGCTAAATACTCTGGCAGACGAACTAAGCAGAAATCTTATGGACCCACACGAATGGAAACTGGAACCACAAATTTTCAACATGTTGGCACGCAAATGGGGGGAGTCCAGACATAGATCTTTTTGCCTCACCCCAGAACTGTCAGTTGGACAAATTCTGCCTCAGACACCTTACCTACTGTCTCAGCAGAACTACCAAATTCTGCACACTCCGCTCCAAACTTTGAATCTTAGAGCATGGCTAATCAACTAATTTCACCCTTGGCATCACTCAGCAAACCTGTGATGGATGCCGTTTTGGAGGCTAGAAGGCCTAGTACTAGAAAATCTTATGCTGACAAATGGAAAATATTCTGTGCCTGGAACCAGTCACAAGGAATAAGCACAGCAATGCCCAATATTCCTCAGATTCTGCATTACTTAACTGAGATGCTTTACAAGGGCCTATCTTTTTCTTCCATAAAAATCCATGCCTCTGCCATTTCAGCTCATTACAACACAGAATCTCCCCTCTTCTCTAATACTCTGCTAAAGCAGTATCTCAGAGGGGCCAAAAATTTAAGACCTCCCAGGAGAGCACCAACTCCTGCATGGGACCTCAATTTTGTTTTGGAAAAACTTACTCTCCCTCCTTTTGAGCCAGCTACTACTGTAGACCTAAAATTTCTCTCCTGGAAAACAGCTTTCCTTTTAGCAGTCATGTCAGCTAGAAGGATTTCAGAATTACAGGCTCTTATGGCAGTGGAGCCTTTCATTATTTTTCATCCGGACAGGGTCTCTCTTAGGACCAATCTGTCTTTCATGCCTAAGGTGGTATCCAGTGTGGCTCTTCATCAGACCATTCATCTGCCAACTTTCTTTCCCAATCCACAGAACAAGGGTGAGCGGATTCTGCATTCATTGGATGTACACAGACAACTTAGATTCTACTTAAACAGGACAAAATCTCTAAGAAAATTTGAACAACTATTGGTGGCATTTGCTGCAGGGGCAGAGGGAAAGGCTATTTCAAAGCAGACTGTTTCCAAATGGATAAGCCATTGTATTTGTTTCTGCTATATGCACCATGGTAAACCTATCCCCAAGGGGATCAGATCTCATTACACCAGGGCTGCATCTACTTCTGCAGCCTTTCTCAAAGGGGTTCCTACCAGAGACATTCTAGAAGCTGCTACCTGGAGCTCAGTTCATACGTTCACCAAACCTTTACCATTTGCCTCTCTTCTCTAAATCCAGAGCTGGCTTTGCCACTGCTGTCCTTGCAGGGCCTTATAGCTGCTCCTAATGCTGTATAAATCCATCCTCCCAACCATAGCTTTGGGATTCCACCCAAATGTAATGACTGCAAAAGTGAAACACGAAGAACATAGTACAGTTGTGTACACTTACCATAAATGTAGATGTTCGAGTGTATTCACTGTTGCAGTCCTGGTTACCCTCCCTTCATTCCCCTGTTTTTCTCTTACTATACCTCTCCTTTCTTTTACTATGAATTAAAAGCCTTTTTGACGTATTTGCTTTTGTTTGGAGGTATATTTTTTGTGTTTTAAATTTTATATATATATATATATATATATATATATATATATATATATATATATTTTTTTTTCCCATTTTTGGGGGGGGGGGGCACATGACATCTGGGGCAAGAAAAACTGATGTACCCCTGACGTCATAGAAGAAGGGACAGCAGCCGACGCAGGACCCAAGACTTTGTTAATCAGGCCAACTGAGGGCAACCTGCCAGCAGATTACTCAAATGTAATGACTGCAACAGTGAATACACTTTGAACATCTACATTTATTGTAAGTGTACACAACTGTACTTACCTAGAGCACCTGCATCAGCGCAGATTATGCCATCCACTTTAGCACCAAATATTCCCCAGTCTCTCTCTATTCCGACCTTGTTGATATAGATGAGAGTCGGAGAGAAATTGTCAGGTACAGTGCTCGTGGAGAGATGTTGATTGTGAAACTTGAGATCCTTCCCTCCTTTTCAGAGGATCAGCTCTTGACAGCTGAGCTTTGATTTCAGAGTCTGAGTCGAGGAGGGTCTGGCTCAGGCTCTCTCTCCCTCCCTCCCTATTAGAAAGACCTCTTAGATTCTGTTTTCTACTTCAGCTTTCCAGCAGGATCTCTCCAAGCCAAGAGAAGAGGTGCTTTCATCGTATTCAGATCCACCCGCCCTCCTAAGTGTATTGCTTTGGACTCTGCTGCTTCTCATCAACAGTGATCGTCCAAAGGGTTGCCAATGACAGGTCCATGGAAAACAGACTTGCAAAGGAAGCACTTAGATTCATCACCTGAATTTGTCATGGAAGACATGGATATGGATGAAGGGGGGATCCCCTAGATTCCTCTTCAGAGAGGTCTCCTTTGGTTAAATCCTAGAATTGATAGAACAAAAAGATGCGGAATGGTCCACTGATGTACCTTCCCCAGAAAAATTCATGTTCCTGGAGGGTTTTGGAGTAGGATGTTCTACCTCTTGGGTGGTCCCCCTTCCTGACACCCTCATTGATTTGGTGGCTTTAATGGCCTGGAAGGAGCCTGATACAGCAGAGCCAATTCCCAAGAAACCCAACAAGATTTTTTATTGAACCCAAGAATAGAGCTTACTGGAGTAAAGGCATCCCTAAGATGCTGTAGTCATAACTGCAGCCACAAAGAAGGAGCTCTTCAGAGAGAGAGAATGTCTGCCCCCCCCCCCTCTCTGTAGGGAATACAGGGTTGTGTACATATTTGGAAAATGGCTTCATTGACTTTTTCCTTGTAAAAACTGAACTGTCTTGCCCAGATGACTTGCTTCCAAAGAGAATTAAGCAAGGAGATCAACAATTCTTTCAGGTAATTTGCTAGCAAGATATCCAGGAGATTGTCAAATCCCAGAATCTACCCTAAATTCTCAGTCTAACGTTTCTCAGTGCCTGCTTTTCAGTGGAGCTGATGGAATGGCAAGAGCAGTAGTCGGTACTGACATAACGTTAAACTGCTGTTCCTGACTGTGATTGTGTGATTTTGGAGAAGACTTTCACACATCCTTCTTTAATGCCCCCTTTGATGGTTCCACTTTGTTTGGACCTAAGGTCAAGGCAATCGGCAGAAGTGCACAGGACTGTAACACTCTTTCTGATCTGGGTATCAGCTTCTTAACCACTCAAAGGTCCTTTTCCAGGAATTGACAAGGACAAAAGAAGATGTAATTCAGAAAATCGCAGAGTTTTAACCAAGATGCTGTCTCGGACACCACTCCCATTGGCAGAGGAGGTCTGCAAAGTGAAGGATTTTACAATCCCTTCTCGGAGAAATCCTTTCAGCGCTCATTAGGGGTTACCCAGCTGCTGTACTCTTTAGGTGGTTGGGGGCGCTTACCCCTATCCCTTAAAACCTGGTAAGACCATCACTTCAGACTCCTGAGTGTTGAGGATAATAACAGAGGATACATGATTTAATTTCTCTCTCCTCCTCAAATAAAAGCAAGGATTATCTTAGTGCCACCCCATCAGATAGTCTGCAACAGCAGAAGTCAAAAAAGCTGTTGGAAAAAAAAGCCCATCCAGCAGGTCCCACCAGACGAGATAGGATCTGGATTCTACTCCAAGTTCTTTTTAGTTCCAAAGAAGACAGGGGACCTAAGGCCTGTTCTGGGCCTAAGGTCATCTAAACAAATTTGCGATGCCTGCAAAATTCCAGATGATATGGTTCAATCCATTTTACCTGTACTCATGAAGGACGACTGTATGTGCTTGCTGGATGTCCTCCTATTCCATTGTTGCAGTATTCACTAGTGGGTTTACCCTTCTTCCCATCAGCTTGTTCAACCAGGTTTCCAAAACTTTTCAGTCCCTGTTGGTGCGTCTGACGTTTGATGTGTAGGTTGGTACGTGGACCATAAAAGTGACGTCTGTGCACACCAGTCCTCAGAACTTTTCAGCCGCCAGCCGTATGCCAGGTGTTCCTGCTACTCACCGACTTTGGATCAGTTTCACATTAAGGTAAGTACCCCGGTGGGGATTTTCTTCAGTCCTTTTGTAATTGATATAGTCTGTTGATGTCTGGTAAGAGCAAGTGCAACTGTGGTTGCCAGATTCCCCACAAAGACACCCATGACCAGTGTCTCTTTTGCTTAGGTAGGGATCACAGTTATAAAAACTGCGTCATTTGTAAGTTGTTCATCCCTAAGACCCTTCTTTGCTGACTTCAGGCCCTCAACCTATACCTCAAAAACCAGCATCTTAGGCAGATCGCTCTCGGAATGGAAGCCACTACCGACGCCCCATCCGAACCACCTACGAAGAGGGCCAGGCCCATGAGGCCGTCCACTTCCACCGTACCTCCCTCCGCCGATTGCCAGCCTGTAGCCACTGTTAGCTTGGCCGAGGAGCCGGCGTCCACCACATTGGATAAAGCGGGTGCCTACCAGGAGACCGCAAAATCCAGAGCGGATGACACGTCCGGGGAGGATATCCTGGTGCCTGATTCAGACGCTGGAGAGCCAGCTTCTGTGATGGGTGCTTTGGAGCAGGCTTCTGCTGTTCCTTCTATTCCTTCAAGGCCGACTGACAGCCAGATGCCGGTTAGGCCTGCAAAGAAAAAACAAAGTATGTCGCTTCAACCCCTGAGGCCTTGCCAGACTGGCAGGCCTTCAGTCAGAGTCTTTATAACACCTTCCTGGCTCGTAGGCCTATGCCTTACCTCCCTCATGTTGCTCCACCAGTTCTTAGTCCCAGGCCTATTAACCCAGAGACTACCCTTAGCCATCCTGCTGAAGAAGAAATGTCTGACTCCTCAGAGGACTCCTTGTCCTACTTCTCACAGATATCTTTCCCTCTGGGGTATGAATCCCCAGAATAAGCCTCTGCTGAGCCTGACTCCCCTGTGGAAGACCTTACCTTTGGGGAGACAGTTAATCTTATCAGGGAACATTTCAAATGGGATTGCTCAGACATGTCTGAACAACAGAAAAGTTTCTATGACTTGATCCAGATGGAATCTCCTAACCCAGCCCCCAGTCCTTCTGTCCAGCCTGCCTTCCTGGATGCTTTTGCAGCAGCATGGTAAACGCCGACTCCCAGCCACCTGCCCCTAGAAGGGCAAACCGGTTCTATAGAGTACCTGAGGCAGACAAATTTCTTTTCAAATGCCCACCAGCTGATCCAGCAGCCATTTCTATTGCCACTGACAGTGCTACCAAACTTCTCCCCACTACCACTGTCCTGCCTGCAGATAGCACGGCCATGGAGAGGTGGGGGAAAGAGGATATACATTTCAGCTACTCTAGCCTTTAGGGCTACAAATTACCAGTCACACATGGCCAAATACTCCTTGGCATTACTGGACGAAGCTTCTAAGGAACTTAATGAGATCCCTGACTGCTCTGCAAAAGCATCCCTGTCTGCTTGGGCTCATCTCCCAAGTCAATAAACATTCCCTAAGGTGTGCATATTATGCAGCAGAGACCTCGGCCAGGTCAGCTGCATCTGCCTCTGTATTGAGACGATGCTCTTGGCTGTGTCTTCAGGCTATACTAGATGAATTTAAGGGCAAACTTTTGGATGTGCCCTTGGATCACACTGCCCTTTTTGGCTCCAAAGTGGCTGATCTCTTTAAGTCACTTCAGGAAAAAGGGAAATAACTCCAGGATCTAAAGCATCTTCTGGTCTTTCCAATCCCAAATTTTCAAAGAAACTACCCGGCCAAGACACAGTTTATCAGGAAAACTTCTAGGCCCTCTGTCCTCGCCAGATCTAGATGACCCCACTGGAGGCAGACTACTCAGCTTAGAACACCTCAGGCTTCCACCCAGAGACCTCCCTTTCCAGACAGGGCAGGCAGCATCTGACTACCTTCCTCCTTTTCTACCCCGCTCCCAACCGTACCTTTATCCTCCTGCCTCTCTTACTGTCTCCCTGCATGGGCCCTAGTGACATCCGACAAATGGGTTTTGTATATCCCAAAGGAGGGATACTTCATGACCTGGATGTTCCTCCTCCCAAAACTTTTTATTGCACTACCTCCACCCTCTCAGTGGTCCCTCCTACACGAGGTTCTAAACAACCTGCTGCTCCAAGGCACTATAGAACTCGTTCCCCCCCTCTGCTTGAGGGAGAGGCTTCTACTCTAGAATTTTTCTGGTACCCAGGAAGAAGGAACCATGGAGACCCATCATAGACCTTTCCCACCTTAACCCATTCCTGAAGGTTCCTTCCTTCACTGTGATAACACTACCCATTCTCTTTCCTTTCATTCTTCCCCAGGCCTTCATGGTGACCCTGGACATCAAAGAAGCCTGTCTACATATTCCATTAAAACCATGCTCCAGAAAATTCCTCAGATTCAAAGCAGGCTCCTTGTATTTTCAGTTTTGTGCCTTGCCCTTTGGACTCTCCACTGCTCCAAGGGTATTTACAAAATGCCAAGCCCCGGTCATTGCTTACTGCAGAACAAGAGGTGTGCAAATTTTCCCATACCTAGATGATCTGCTAATTCAAGCAGCAGACAGACAAACCCTCCTAGCCCACACAACGGACCTTCTGCTGAAGTACTTAGGGTTCCTCATAAACTTCTCCAAATCCAGTCTAAATCCTACACAAGACATTGTCTTCCTAGGATGCAGAATCAGAACAGACCTCAGGATGGCCTTCCTACCTCAGGAAGAATTGCTTTCCCTGACCCAACTCCTTCAATCTGCCCTTCTTACACCCACTCTGACTGCGAGGGAATTTCTCAAACTTCTCAGCCACATTGGTGCCACAATTCCCATGCTGCCACTGGCAAGATTACACATGAGAAAGATGCAACGGTGTCTTGGCTCAGTATGAACCCAGCATTCTCATCCCCTAGAGTTCAGAATCCCACTTATACCCTGCCTCCACCAAGAGCTGAAGTGGTGGATGGCCCAGGTGACCCTAAACCCGGGTCTCCCTCTACAGTTGCCCCCCCCCCCTTCTCAGATCTGGGCTGGGGAGCAACGTTGGACACAAGGAAAGTACAAGGTTTGTGGAAAAACGAACACAAACAATGGCACATCAACATCAAAGAAATGTCAGCCATACTTCTGGCCCTCCATGCCTTTCTACCTTTCCTCAGACAGGGCATTCTGAAAATCTTCACAGACAATACCACAGTGATGTGGTAATTGAACAAGCAAGGAGGGTCCAAGTCCTACCTCCTCTGCAGACTAGCTCTACAGGTATGGGAACTAGCTGTCTCCCAGGGGATCGCCCTACAGGCAGCCTACATTCTGTCCCAACAAAATTGCCAGGCAGACTCTTTAAGTAGAACCTCCTCAGACAGTCACGAGTGGATGCTGTCAAGGGAGGTATTCCTACAGTTGAACCACAGGCGGTGTATTCCACAGATAGACCTGTTCGCCTTCTCCACGAACAGCAAATCCAGAACTACTGCTCCAGAACTTACGACCCAAAGGCTCTTCAAACCAGATGCCTTCTTAATGTCCTGGAAGGGGAAATACCTGTACGCCTTTCCCCCTTCCCTCTGATACAGAGAGACCTACTGAAAATTCAGCAGGACTCACTAAAAATCTTGTTGGTGACACCCTTTTGGCCAAGGCAAAACTGGTTCCCCCTACTTTTTCATCTATCCAAGGGCAATCACCACAAGTACCCCCCTCAGTGGATCTAGTCACACAGCACCAGGGGAAACAGATTCACCCACAGTGGAGATCCCTACACTTCTCCCTGTGGCTGACAGGATTCTGATTCCCTTCAGACACCTATATAACGAGGGCATGCTCTTAGTTCTGCAAGAGGCCAGGAAACCAAACACCAGGAAATCCTATCTCTCTAAATGGAGAAGGTTTTCTATCTGATGTCAGAAAAGACAGAGCCACTGAACAGCAACCTGCCTCTAATTCTCTCTTACCTGTGTGAACTGCTAAAGACAGGCTTGTCTTACTCCTCCTTAAAAGCACACCTGTAAGCCATTTCTAACTGCCTGCCTATGGAGCCCCCACTTTCTTCCAAGCTTCCAGCCAAACTATTCCTAAAAGGTGTTTTACCCCTAAGACCCCCTAGGAAACCAACTTCTCCCTAGGATCTTAATTATGTGCTGGAAAAACTCACTGTGCCTCCCATTGAACCAGCTGGTAAGGCTGACTTGAAATTTTGCACTTGGAAAACAGTACTGCTAGTAGCTTTAACATCAGCCAGGAAGGTCTCAGAGCTCGATGCTCTCATGTCTACTCCACCCTTCCTAGTTTTCCATATGGACAGGGTCACCTTCAGGATTAATCCTGCCTTCTCCCCCAAGGTGGTTAATGGCCTCTCCCTTAATCAGGCTATTCACCTGCCCACCTTCTTTCCTAACCCTAAGGGACACAGTGCGAGATTCCATCACTCCCTGGATGTACACAGGCAACACTGTTTCTACTTGCATAAGACCAAACCTATATGCAAATCAGACCAGCAGTTTGGTTCCTTCCACCCCAGGGCTCTGGAGAAAGCCGTAGGAAAGCAAACCATTTCTTCTTGGATTGCTAGGGCCATCTCCTTTTGTTACTCTCACCATGGAAAGAAATTCCACAAGGGCCATGGCTTCCTCTGGAGCCTTCTTTAAATGTCTAGATACCAATTGCATTCTAGAAGCTGCTACCTAGTTATCTGTACACACCTTCAACAGGCACTACAAGTTGGACCACATCTTCAGGACCAGAGCAGGATTTGCCAGGGCTATCCTGCATGGTTTCCTGGAATCCTCATCCAGACCACCACCCAACCAGCAGTGAGTTTTTGTACTCGCCCACTAGTGAATACTCCTGAAGGACATGGCAAAGTTGTGTAAAATCTTACCATAACCATAGATGTCCTTCTCTTCCATGTTGCAGTATTCCTTTCCTCCCTCCATCCCCTTGTTCTCCTTGCACTTGCTCTCCTTGACTCCTACACAGGCTATGCTATCAGGACTGGCTTCGTCTGGGACTTCTTGGTCTTGAGGACTGGTGTGCACAGATGTCACTTTTATGGCCCACATACCAGCCTACACATCAGACGTCCGACACACCAACAGGGACTGAAAAAGCTTTGGAAACCTGGCTGAACAAGCTGATGGAAAGAAGGGTAAACCCACTAGTGAATACTGCAACATGGAAGAGAAAGACCTCTATGGTTATGGTAAGATTTTACACAACTTTCCTATCTCCAGGATGCCTGCTATCATTTAAAGGTAGAGGCACTCAGGAAGATTCCTGTGTGTCATGCTGGGAGCCAGTTATTTTCAGTTTAGAGCTCTACCCTTCAGACATGCCACGGTGCCCCCCCCCCCAGGTGTTTATCAAATGCATGGCAGTAATGACAGCCTGTCTCAGACTGCTGGGGTTCCAAGTGTTCCTGTACTTGGATGATTGGCTTCTAACCATTCTGACCAATGAGCTATTCAGCAGAGGAACCCTTTACTCTAGTTACTTCACAGCTCTGGTGGTACCATAAATTTGGCAAAAAACAAATTGAATCCAACTCAGTCCACAGAATTCATCGGATGCCACCTGGATGCACCTCAAATGGCCACCTTGCCACAACACAGAACTAGTTCTGAAACGTCTGTTAAAGCTTTTGTGATCATCTGACCCCTTTTTCCTGACTTTTCATGGAATTCTTCAGTGGACCCTCTCAGTTTAGTTGTCTTAACTTTATCACCCCCTCAACATCCCAGTCAGACTAACACTAGTGTGCAGTGCTCGCATCAGATGGTGGGTCGCATTCAGAGAGTTGTTAGCACAATGTCCCTTCTGTCTTCCACCTCCAATAGCTGTTGTTACCATTGGCACTTCCCTTTTTGGGTAGGGTGGGGGTGTTACAAAGGGCAGACTATTCAAGGTACTTGAGCAGCATTTGAGACCAACCTTCACACCCATGACTTGGCAATGAGAGCAGTCCAATTTGCATTGCAAACATTTCAAGACACTGTTCCAGTGGGTGTGGTTTCATTTCACATGGACAGCATATTAGTAATCTGGTGAATCAACAAGTAGGAGGGAACCAGATCTTATCCCTTGCGTCGAGAAGGCATAAGAATGTGGCAGTGGGTGATGTCTTCCTGTTGCTTTCTCTTAGCAGTACATATTCCGAGAACTTCCAGTGTACTAGTGGATAGATTAAGCAGGCACATTCTTCTGCCTCATGAGTAGTCCCTCAGTCAGACAGTGATAAATTAAATTTTCTGCCTCTGAGGCCAGCCTTGCTGCAGCTTGTTTACGTCCTACCTAAGCAACATATGTGCAGCAGTTACTTCGCTCTAATCCCTCCTCTAGGGCAGTCACAGAGGGTCATTCTGATCCACAGTTGGCCCCTGGGTCTCCTTTATGCCTTTTCCCCTTTTTCATTGATCACAAAATTCATTCAGAAAGCCAGAAGGTGCAGATTGAAAGGAGGAGTCCTCATTGCCCATATTGGCCTCAAAAAGTCAGGCTCCTGTATTTTTGGTCTCACCTGTTACATCCTCCCTGGATGCTGGTTTACAGCTCAGATCTCCTATCCCATCCATCCGGGCAACCTCTCCCAGACCCAGAAAACTTGAAATTAATGATTGCCGGAGATGCCAGGTTTTCAGACAGAGTAGTACATATTGTTATGGCTTCACAGAAGTCTAGCCACCAGCAGAGTATACCAAAGCAAATGGGAAAGATTTTCCTTTAGGGCTTCAGATCCTTTCTCTGTGCCATCTCCTTCCAGTTTAGTGTTTTTGTTGGAATTATTCCAAAAAGGGTTCTTGTTTTTCCACAATCAAAATACAGCTCACAGCCATTTCTGATTTTCACATAGGACACACTGAGACCCTATAGCTCTTTAAAGGTATCCAAGGCTTTTCTTAAAGCGACTTTCCTTCTTTGACCCCCAGTTAGGGACCAAGTTCCTCTATGGGATATTACTTGAATGCTTCAAGCCCTTACACAGCCTCCCTTTGAACCCAGCAGCTTCTGTAGACTTAAAATTCTTATGTCTCTTTGGTGGCAGTTAATTTTGCAAAGAGAATTTCAGAGTTACAGGCCCTTTCATGCAAACCGTCATATACCTGTTTTTTCATAAAGACTGGGTTTTTCTAACACAAGATCCCTCCTTTATTCTGAAAGTGTCATCTGAATCCAACATAAATCAGTTCATTAACTTAACAGTTTTATTTCCAAAGTTTTCAAATAAGGGAAAATATGCATTGCATTTATTTGATGCTCATAGACAACTTAGGTTCTGTCTACATAGAACTAAAGATTTCAGGAAATTGTACATATTGCATTATCCAAAGTCAAAATGAGATATGGTGTCTCTAAGGTCACTCTCAAGATGGCATTCAAACTGTATTACATTTGTTTATGACAAGTTGGGCCTAAAATTAACCAAAAAAAAAGACAGCTCATTTGATAAGGGCAGTGGCAGCTTCCACAGTTTTTCAACATAACTTCCCAGTTGAAGAGATTTGCATTGCTGCTACGTGGTTTACAGTACATATCTTTGTATCTCACTGTAAGCTGGATGTACAGTCCTGATCTTGTACCTCTTTTGGCCCTGCTTTTGTCAGGAATAACCTTCCTTGATGCTGCCCAGATAAATTAGTAGCTAGCGAGTCTGTCCTAATAGTTGAATCCGATGAAAAAGGACATCATCAGATACAGACCCTATGTACTCACCATAACAGTAGAGCCATGTTGCCCTATTTTCATGTGATTCAACATCCCTTTCTTCTTCACTCTCCCAAGTTTTCATCTACTGTACCTTGAAAAGTAGAATCTTGCTAATACAAACCTCAACAGTTTGGTTCCCTTTTTCCTTTACATGGAACCCCACCTCTCTTTTTTTTTTTTTTACACTGAACTTGATATTTAGTGGGATCTTAGTACTGAAAGCATATAACCTTATGTTAGGCAAATTCAGTCTGAGGTGTTGTGATGGAGGAAGAGGAATTATGGGTAGGGGAGGAGTCAGAAACCTGGATCCAAAGGTTTAAAGGTGCTGAGACAAGATCTAAGTCTCAACATTTGAACCAGATGAAAATAGCTCAGCACAGATCTGTTGTTATGGTGAGTACCTAACTTTAAATGTTCTTCGTGTTTCACTGTTGCAGTCATTACATTTGTGTTATCTGCTTGCAGGTAGCCCTCAGTCGGCCTGATTAACAAAGTCTTGGGTCCTGCATCGGTTGCTGTCCCTTCTTCCATGACGTCAGGTCGTCAGGGGTATAAAACATGCAGCCGACGCCATTACCCCAGTCTTTCTTGCCGTGCAGTGCCTGAAGTAGAAGCAGTTTGCAAGTGCCGGTCGGCTGACTCCTGAAATTTTCGTTTTCGAGTTTCAGAACCGAAGTCTTCAACTAAAGCTAAATACCCTGTTGGGGAAATTTTTTCTTGCTCCTTACCGATGTCAGTAAAAGTTAATAATTGCATTACTTGTAGAAAGCAAATACTTCATAAGGATTTTAATTCATACTGTATTCCTTGTCTAGGCCCTGACCACGATATACCTTGCCGCCGGTTTTGTGCTTTATTTAATCAGCGCACTGTCCGTCGTCTGTATATTTTCGCCTCTAAATATTTCGGTTCTCTGTTTAATTATCCAGAAATGTCGTCTGTTAGCCATCCGACCACCGGGCCTCTGAAAAAACGCAAAGATAAAGACAGAGAGAGGCCGCCGAGGTCCAAAACTGCCGACGATGCTACTCCTAAGCCAGTCACCAGTTCGCCGGTACTCAGTGAGGCGCTTTCGCAGCCCCTGTTACCTGCTACTTCTGATTCGCAGGCCTCTACTGAGACCAATTCGGAGTCCGGAATGCTGTGAGATGCTTCAACTATGGAACTCGCGGATGTCTCTACCTTGGATAGGTCCGGAGCCACTGTGCAGGCACCGCCTTCTGAGGGTGTATTCAGGCCTACAGACTTGCAAATTAAACAGTCACCTCCTTCTTCTCTTAGGCCTAAATCTTGAACCATGCCTAAAAAATGACACCCAGGCCACATGCTCTGGCCTCTATGCCTAAAAAACAAATAAGAATGGCTGAAGATGTAATAACTCTAATCAGGGGTAGCCAACCCCCTCTTTCTAAGAGGCCTAGGACTGAAGTGGTTTATGAATCTTCTGACCAGGATTCTGTTTTTTCTGATTCTTCTGATGACCTGGATTTGCCCTTATCTACTTATGAGGATTCTGATGCAGAGGTCTCCATTCCCTCTGCTTCCCCTCCAGAGGATTTTTCTTTTGGGGAAACCTGACATACTCTAGAGGAGCATTTCCACTGGGAAAGCCAGGAATTTTCTGATTCAAAAAAGAGGCTTAGGGATTTCTTACTCCTACCTCAGTATAGGCCTTTAGCTATTCCTCCTGTACTAGACATTGTTGATGATGCTTTTTCGGAATCTAGTTTGGCTCCTGATTCCTTGCCTCCTGCTCCCAGAAAACCAGACAGATAGTACAAGGTCCCTGAGTCACACAAGTTCCTTTTTAAAAATCCAATTGCTGATCCAGATACTATTTCACAGGGGCCCAAGGGCATTAAGGCTTCTACTGCTAAAAATCTAACCCCTTCTGATGGAGACTCCAGGGTGCTGGATAGATGGGGTAAGAAGGTTTACACTTCTGCAACCTTGGTCATTAGGGGGGCTTTGTTCTTATGTTAAAGTATCAGCAACGTGTTATTGGATTGCTTAAACAGAAAATGATGTTGATTTCAGAATGTGCAGAAAATAAAGAATTGCAGGAATTATTGCGTGCGGCTGAACAAGTTGGAAAGCATACTTTGTAATGTGGTTTTGATTCTTTGGAGGCCTCCTGCAGGGCCGCAGTTATTGGATCTGTGATTAGGAGGCATGCCTGGTTAAAGGAACAAAATTTGCCTGATCATGTTAAAGCTAAATTGCTAGATGCACCTTTACAGCATGATTCTCTGTTTGGTATTAAGGCAGAAGAGGTTTTAAAGAAAATGGAAGACAAAGCTAAGTCTATGCAAACTGTTAAAGACTTCTTACAAGTGCAGCCACCAAGATTCAGTAGACACTGGCCTACAAAAAATTGGTCCTTTCCTGTGTCAGAAAGAGCTCAAAGGGGGCAAATCCAGATGCCCTAAGGGTTCCAGATACCAGGCGCAAGACTCATACAGGTCAAAGCAATGGGGTGCATCCACCTCCAAATCTGGAGGAGATAAAGTGCAAACCTACAGAAAGCAATCCCAATGACTTCCCTCTGCCTACACCAAGCACTTGTCTTTTGGCAGCACCCATAGGGGGAAAATTAGCACTTTTTGCTCAAAATTGGCAGTTAATAACCCAGGACAAGTGGGTACTAAACATCATATCACAGGGATACAGATTCCATTTCCACACTCTGCCAATGGCAAATGGTTGGCCAGATCTGCCAAAAAATCAATGGGCAGAGGCACAGAAACAGGTTACGCCCCTCATGGAAATGGGGGCCATTCAGACAGCACCAGAATAGGAAAAAGGACAAGGTTTTTTACTCGACTGTTCTTGGTACCCAAAAAGGACAAGGCCTGGTGGCCAATACTGGATTTATCAATTTTGAACACATACCTGGACATTCCAAAATTCAAGCTGCTGACTTTGCAGCAGCTTCTGCCCATGCTGGGCAAGAAAGCTTGGCTGGTGACTTTAGACCTAAAAGAGGCATACCTGCATGTCCCAATAAGACAGTCATGCAGAAGATACCTCAGATTCAAGGCAGGCTTAATGCATTACCAATTCTCTGCACTGCCCTTTGGCTTATCTACTGTGCCCAGGGTCTTTACAAAGTGCCTGGCACCAGTAATTGCATTTTTCGGACAAAGAAGTATACAAATATATCCATACTTGGACGACTGTCTCATTCAAGCAAAGAACAAGGACACTCTTCTTCGACAGCTGGCGTTTGTGAAAAGGCTTCTAACATGCTTAGTATACACAATATACGAAAAGAAATCACAACTGGTATCCTCTCAAAAGATAACATTCCTGGGTGCAAGCTTGAATACAACTGCCCAGATGGCTTACCTCACGCCAGACAAACAAAGGCAACTGAGTACTTACTTCAAACTGATGGCAACAAAAACCCAGTCTTCTGCAAGACAAGTTCTGCAGGCTCTGGGCTTCATGGCATCCTGCGTCCTGCTAATTCCATATGCAAGACTGCATATGAGGAAACTTCAATGGTACCTAAAAAGTTTATGGAGTTAACATTCACATAGTCTGGAAACAATGATTCCTGTCATTCCCTGCCTGCAACAGGAGCTTCTATGGTGGGCAAAAGCCTGTCACCAAAACATGGGACGGCCCTTCACTCTACCCCCTGCCAGCCCAACCATAACAACAGACGCATCAGATTATGCCTGGTGGGCCCACATGGCAGGAAGATGCATTCAGGGCATATGGGCACCAAAACAAATGCATCATCATATCAACCAGAAAGAGATGCTAGCTGTTCAGAATGCTCTAACAGCCTTCAAGGACTTACTTCATCCAGGACAACTACTGATAAAGATGGACAACACCACAGTCATGTGGTATATAAGCAAGCAAGGGGGCACACACTCATACCCCCTTTGCAGATTAGCCATGACACTGTGGGACACAGCTTTGACCTACCAAATACATCTTCAAGCTCAATTCCTGCCAGGAAAACAAAACACTCTGGCAGACGATTTAAGCAGAAATCTTATGGATTCTCACGAGTGGAAACTAAATCCACAAGTCTTCAGCATGATAACAGAGAAATGGGGGAGCCCGGACATAGATCTATTTGCCTCTCCTCAAAATTATCAATTGAAAAGATTCTGCACAAGGACTTATCACAGACAAGCATGGAAAGTGGATGCCTTATCCCTCAGTTGGAAAAACCTATCAGTTTACGCCTTTCCACCTCTGCCTCTTCTACCCAAGGTCCTCCTAAAAGTCAGACAAGAGAAGCCAAAGATATTAATTGCCCCGGACTGGCCCCGCCAATACTGGTACCCAATCCTAAGGAACCTGTCTCAATACCCAGCTTGGACCTTGCCTCAAAGACCGCAACTACTGTCCCAACAAAACAATCTGATCCTGCACAATCAGCTACAAACTCTGAACCCGACAGCATGGCTAATCATGTAATAATACAAACAACACCTCTCAGTAAAGCTGTGATGGATGTCATTTTGGAAGCCAAAAGGCCTAGTACTAGAAAATCTTATGCTGACAAATGGAAGAGATTCTGTGCTTGGAATCAAGCACAAGGAACTGATAGAGCAGAACCACATATTCCTCAGATATTACAACACTTGACTGAGATGCTTGACAAAGGCCCATCTTTCTCATCAATCAAAATCCATACCTCTGCCATTTCGGCTCATTACAATACAGAGCCACCAATCTTTTCTCATCCTTTACTAAAGCAGTATCTTATGGGAGCCAAAAATTTAAGGCCTCGTAGAAGATCACCACTACCTGCATGGGACCTCAATTATGTGTTGGAAAAGCTCACCTCGCCTCCATTTGAACCAGCTGCGACCGCTGATATACAGTTCTTATCATGGAAGACAGCTCTCCTACTAGCAATTACTTCAGCAAGAAGAGTTTCAGAGCTACAGGCCCCCATGGCTGTAGAGCCTTTTATCATTTTTCACCCAGACAGGGTGTCTCTGAGGACAAATCCTACTTTTATGCCTAAGGTGATTTCCAGTGTGGCTGTTAACGAAACAATTCATCTGCCAACCTTTTATCCAAATCCGTAGAACAAAGGGGAGCGGATTCTGCATTCCTTGGAAGTACACAGACAGCTAAGATTCTACTTGAGCAGGACAAAAGCTCTAAGTAAAACTGAGCAATTACTAGTGTCATATGCTGCAGGATCAGAAGGAAAGGCTATTTCAAAGCAGACAATTTCAAAGTGGATAAGCCACTGCATCCGTTTCTGCTACTTACACCATGGTAAACCTTTGCCCAAGGGCATTAGGTCTCATTCCACCAGAGCTGCAACTGCTTCAGCAGCCTTTCTCAGAGGAGTACCAACCAAAGACATTCTAGTGGCTGCTACTTGGAGTTCAGTTCACACCTTTACAAAGCATTACCGTTTGCCTCTCTACTCTAAGTTCAGGGCAGGCTTTGCCACTGCAGTGCTGCAGGGCCTTATAGCTGCACCTAATGCTGTTTAGCTCCAGCCTCCCAACCATAGCTTTGGGATTCTACCCAAATGTAATGACTACAACAGTGAAACACGAAGAACATAGTACAGTTGTGTACACTTACCATAAATGTAGATGTTCGAGTGTATTCACTGTTGCAGTCCAGGTTACCCTCCCACCATCCCCCTGTCATTCTAAAGTTTATCTTTCCTTCTCTATCCTCTACAACCTATGTGGTGTATTTGCTTGTAGATGAAGGTAAAGTTTATTTTGATGCATATGTATGTGTATATACATATATATATATAAAATATTGCGTCGGCTGCATGTTTTATACCCCTGACGTCATGGAAGAGAAGACAGCAACCGACGCAGGACCCAAGACTTTGGAATTCAGGCCGAATGAGGGCAACCTGCCAGCAGATTACCCATATGTAATGACTGCAACAGTGAATGCACTCGAACATCTACATTTATGGTAAGTGTACACAACTGTACTTTCTCTACACTGCCCTTTGGCTTATCTACTGCGCCCAGGGTATTCACAAAGTACCTAGCTCCAGTTATTGCATTTTGCAGGCAAAGAAATATTCAAATATACCCATACCTGGACGATTGTCTAATTCAGGCAGAAAGCCAGGACATACTTTTGAATCATCTGGCCTTTGTACAAAGGGTTCTAACTTGTCTGGATACACCATAAACGAAAATAAATCACACCTGGTACCCTGTCAACAGATTATATTCCTGGGAGCAAGCTTGAGTACAACTTCCCAGATGGCCTACCTCACGCCAGAGAAACAAATTCATTTGACAACCTACTTCAAACAAGTGGCCACAAAAACCCTGCTATCTGCAAGACAAATACTGCAAGCCTTGGGGTTCATGGCCTCCTGCATTCTTCTAATTCCATATACAAGACTGCATATGAGGAAACTACAGTGGTATCTAAAAAGCCTATGGTGTCAACATTCTCAGGATCTAAAAGCAATGATTCCTTTCATACCTTGCCTATGCCTAGAGTCCCTTTGGTGGGCAGAGGCCTGCCACCAAAACAAGGGACTACCGTTCACACCACCCCCTGCCGCCCAAACCCTAACAGATGCATCAGACTATGCATGGTGGGCTCAACTGACAGGGAAGTGCATTCAGGGCAAATGCAACCCAAGTCAAATGCACCTGCATATCAATCAAAAAGAAATGTTAGCTGTACAAAATGCTCTGACAGCCTTCAAGGACCACATTCTTCCAGGGCAAGTAATGGTAAAGATGGACAACACCACTGATGTTCATCGTGCATACCGCTGCAGTAATCACAGATGGGTTTTCTGCCGTCAGGCGATCCCTCGGTCGGCCGAATTCCAAAGTCTTGGTCCGGCGTCGGTTGTCGTCGCTTTCTCTTCTGATGTCAGTGAGGCCAGAATATATAAGACACAGCCGACGCCATGTTCTTCAGTCTTTTTTGCCGCGCGGTGCCCGAAGCAGAAGCAGTTCGCAAGTGCCGGTCGGCCAGCTCCTGAATTACGAAAATTTTGGAAACCGAAGTCTTCATTAAAGCTAAGTACCCCATTGGGGAAACTTTTCTTGCCTCAGACCGATGTCAGAAAAAGTTAATAATTGTATTTCTTGTGGGAAGCAAATACCGCATAAGGATTTCCATTCCCTCTGCATACCTTGTTTGGGCCCAGACCACGACGTCTCGGGCTGTCGCTTTTGTGCTACCTTCAATAAACGCACTATTAATCGTCCCCGAGTTCGCCCAACACTACTTTGGTAAAGCTTTTGATTATAAAATGTCGTCGGACACTCCGACTACCGTTTTGTCCAAAAAACACAAGGAAAAGGACCGACACGCGAGGCCCGCGGTCGCCGCCAACACCACGCCAAAACAGGCTACACGTGGTCCGGTTCTCAGCGAGACGCCTTTGCAGTCCCTGACTACCGACGACACTCCTTTGGCGGTGTCCTCTGTACCCGAGACCGCTGGGACCTCGTCCCTTTCCCAGACTACAACCGAAGCCTTTGCTAATGTTGAACCTACTAATGTGGACAGGTCCACCTCCACCCATGGTGTATTTGGGCCCTCATCTTCTTTTTCAATTAAGGCCTTTACTAAATCCAAAGCAGCCAGGCATCCCACGAGGCCTGTTGAACAGGGCCCATCTCCAGGTCCCATGCCTAAAAAACAGATGCTTAAAATGGCTGAGGATTTAATTACTCTTATCAGAGGTTCTCAACCCCCTCCAGACAAGAGACCCAGAGTGGAGGAAGATTTCCCCCTCTTCTGATCATGGATCCTTTTTATCAGAACATTCTGATGCAGAGGAACACTCTTACTCTCCTTTTGAGGATTCGGATGCAGAACAGTCCATCCCTTCTGTATCCCCTCCTGAGGATTTTTCCTTTGGGGAAACCTTGCACACCTTGAGGGAACACTTCCATTGGGAAGGCCAAGACTTTTCAGATTCCAAGAAAAGACTTAGGGAATTTCTTTTGTTACCTCAACACAGACCTCTGGCTATACCCCCTGTTTTGGACATACTGGATGATGTCTATTCGAGGCTTGCCTTAATCCGATTCTCTGCCTCCTGCACCAGTCAAACCTGATAGGTATTACAGAGTACCCAGCTCTCACCAATTTCTCTTCAAAAGCCATAATGCTGACCCTGAAACCATTTCACAAGGCCCCAAGGGATTGAAGGCCTCCACTGCCAAGAATCCACTTCCTGCAGAAAGGGAATCAAGATCTTTAGAAAGGTGGGGTAAAAAGGTATATACCTCGGCCACCCTAGCCATGAGGGCCTTAAATTGTCAGTTTCATATGCTTAAATATCAACAGTTCCTGTTATCACAATTAAGGAACAAAATGTCTCAACCTGAACAACCAGATTTAAAGGAGTTACAGGATATGATGCATAGTGCAGAGCAAGTGGGTAAACACACTTTACAATGTGGTTATGATGCCCTAGAGGCTTCAAGTAGAGCGGCTGCTACGGGATCAGTCATTCGCAGACATGCTTGGCTTAGAGAACAAAACTTGCCTGATCATGTGAAAGCTAAACTTCTAGATGCTCCTTTACCAAAGGATGTGCTGTTTGGTACTAATGCTGAGGAGATATTACGGAAAATGGAAGAAAAGGCCAAATCCATGCAAACTGTCAAAACCTTTTTCCAGGTCCAACCACCACGTTTTAGCAGAAATTGGCCTTCAAAGAACTGGTCCTTTCCAGCCACTGACAAGCCCCAAAGATGTAGATACAGACGCACAAGGGGCAGAGGGCAATCACAAGGATCATATAGAGGACGACAATGGCAAACTCCAGCACCAAGAGGTGGCGAGGACAGTGCACAATACAGGAAGCAAACCCAATGACTCCCTCATTTCCATGCCAAGCACGTCTCAGCTGGCAGCACCTTTGGGAGGAAAGCTAGCATTATTTGCAAACAATTGGCATATTGTCACAACAGACAAATGGATCCTGGACATTATAAACAGAGGCTACAAATTTCATTTCCACACTCTTCCAAAAATGAAAGGCATGCCAAACCTGCCACAGAATCAAAGGGCAGAGGCACAACTACAAATTTCAAAGCTCTTAAGCATGAGAGCTATTCAAGAGGTACCTTCTCACGAGCAAAGTCAAGGTTTTTATTCAAGGCTTTTTCTGGTACCAAGGAAAGGAACCGACTGGAGACCCATTTTGGACTTATCCATCCTAAACACATTTCTACTGCACAAAATTCAAGATGCTCACATTACAGCAACTTCTTCCCATGCTGGGTAAGGAGTTTTGGCTGGTAACATTGGACCTCAAGGAGGCATACCTGCATGTCCCAATCAGACAAAGCTGCAGAAGATACCTCAGATTTCTTGCAGGTTCAATCCACTATCAATTCTCTGCATTGCCCTTTGGCTTATCTACTGCGCCCAGAGTATTTACAAAGTGCCTGGCATCAGTGATTGCCTACTGCAGACTTCAAGGGATACAAATTTACCCTTATTTGGACGACTGCCTGATCCAAGCGGACAGCAAGCACATACTTCTGGAACATCTGACATATGTGACACGGCTATTGCATGCTCTGGGATACACAATCAGCAAAGAGAAATCAAGGCCAACACCATCTCAGAAAATAACCTTTTTGGGTGCCAACTTGGACACAAACACCCAGATGGCCTATCCTACGCCAGAAAAACAAGGGCAACTATCTCAGTACTTCAAAATACTAGCAAAAAGTACCAGGCTTACTGCAAGGAAAATCCTGCAGGCTCTGGGATTCATGGCATCTTGCATTCTTTTAATCCCATGTGCAAAGCTGCATATGAGGAAACTTCAATGGTACCTAAAAAACCTATGGTCTCAACACAGTCACAGTTTGGAAACAATACTACTAATAATCCCATGTTTGCAAAAGGAATTTCTATGGTGGGCCCAAGCATGTCAAACAAACACAGGCCTCCCATTCTGCAAGCCTCAAGCAGAGCAAACTATCACAACAGACGCCTCAGATTACGCTTGGGGGGCGCACATGACGGACAGGTGCATCCAGGGCAAATGGTCCCAAAAAGAAAAGCACCTCCACATCAATCAAAAAGAAATGCTAGCAGTAATAAATGCAATTACAGCTTTCAAGGACTTCCTGCATCCAGGACAATTACTCATAAGAACAGACAACACCACAGTAATGTGGTACATAAACAAACAAGGAGGAACACATTCATACCCCTTGTGCAGACTAGCCATGACCCTTTGGAATTTGGCTCTGGAATGGCAAATCGAACTTCAAGCACAGTACCTGCCAGGATTGGAAAACACACTAGCAGACAAATTGAGCAGAAATATGACAGATCCACAGGAATGGAAGTTACATCCGCAGGTGTTTGCAGAAATAGCCCAAGTGTGGGGGAGGCCAGACGTAGATCTTTTTGCCTCCCACAGGAATCATCAATTGGAAAAGTTTTGTTCGAGGACCTTTCATCCAAAGGCCTGGAGAGTGGACGCCCTTTCATTCAGTTGGACAGCATGGACAGTTTACGCATTCCCACCTCTGCCTCTTCTGCCCAAGGTACTTTTGAAAGCAAGAGCAGACAGACCGAAGATGATACTGATTGCTCCAGATTGGCCAAGGCAGCACTGGTACCCATTGCTGAGGAGCCTAACACATACTCCTCCCGGGTCCCTGCCTCTAATGCCACTTCTGCTGACTCAGCACAGTTACAAAACTCTCCACAGTCAGCTGAAAGCACTCAATCTTGCTGCATGGAAAATTCCTTAACACCATAACAGACCCTACTCCCAAAGGAGGTGCAGGATGTCATTTTGGAGGCCAGAAGACCATCTACTAGAAAAGCTTACTCCGCAGAATGGAAGCGGTTTTGTTCTTGGAATGCGAAAAAAGGCCAGGACCCTAGAAAACTGAACTTGCCTCAGGTTTTACAGTATCTAGCTGAGCTGCTGAACAGTGGACTTTCATTTTCTTCCATAAAAATCCATGCCTCAGCTATTTCTGCAGAATACAATACGGATCCCCCTTTATTTTCTCACCCACTCTTACGACAGTTCCTCAGAGGGGCTAAGAATATTAGACCACCAAGGAACCAACCAATACCAGCCTGGGATCTTAATTACATACTAGAAAAATTAACATTGCCTCCTTTTGAACCAGCTGCCTCAACAGATTTGCAATATTTGTCCTGGAAAACTGCCTTCCTTCTGGCTATCACTTCAGCTCGTAGAGTTTCGGAATTACAGGCCCTCATGGCGGTGCAGCCCTTTCTCATTTTCCATCGGAACAGGGTCTCCCTTCGCACCAACCCATCATTTATGCCTAAAGTGGTATCTAGGGTAGCTTTAAATCAAGCCATACACCTTCCTACCTTTTACCCCAATCCTCAAAACAAAGGGGAAAGGCTGCTACATTCCTTAGACATCCATAGGCAGCTACGTTACTATTTGGACAGAACAAAGTCCTTCAGGAAATCAGAACAACTCTTTGTGTCCTATGCTGTAGGGGCTCAAGGGAAGCCAGTTTCCAAACAGACTATTTCAAAGTGGATAGGCCACTGCATACGGTTTTGTTATTCCTATCATGGGAAATCTGTTCCTACAGGTATCAGATCACACTCCACCAGGGCCACAGCTACCTCTACAGCCTTCCTCAGAGGAGTTCCTACCAAAGATATTCTGGAGGCAGCCACTTGGAGTTCTGTACATACTTCACAAAACACTACCACCTGCCTTTATATTCCAGAACAAGAGCAGGCTTTGCCACTGCTGATTTGCAGGGCATTCTGGCTCAACCCAGTTCCTCCTAGTACCTACCACCCTGTGCGTAGCTTTGGGATTCTACCCATCTGTGATTACTGCAGCTGTATGCACGATGAACATAGTACAGTTTTGTACCTACCATAAATGTAGATGTTCGAGTGCTAATACAGCTGCAGTACAGGTTTCCCTCCCTCCTTCCCCACTTGGTAAAGGCATGGGGCCTAACAACCTCTTCATACAGCCTGACTGGGTTATCCTTCTAAGGTTTATTTGCTTGCAACCACTGTTTTTGGATTATATTGCATTACATGTATACGCATATAAGCATAATTTATGTATTGCCTTCTTTCGGGGGGCACCTGACATCTGGGGCAAGAAAGACTGAAGAACATGGCATTGGCTGTGTCTTAAATACTCTGGCCTCACTGACGTCAGAAGAGAAAGCGACGACAACCGACGCCGGACCAAGACTTTGGAATTCGGCCGACCGAGGGACCGCCTGACGGCAGAAAACCCATCTGTGATTACTGCAGCTGTATTAGCACTCGAACATCTACATTTATGGTAGGTACAAAACTGTACTTTATGTGGTACATAAACAAGCGGGGGGGGGGTACACATTCTTACCTTCTCTGCAGACTATCCATGGCATTGTGGAACACAGCCTTGAGCTACCAAGTGCACCTACAAGCTCAGTTCTTGCCAGGAAAGTTAAATACACTGACAGACGGACTAAGCAGAAACTTCATTGACCCACACAAGTGGAAACTGGAACCAAGGATTTTCAACATGTTGACAAGCAAATGGGGGAGCCCAGATATAGACCTGTTTGCCTCTCCCCAGAACTACCAATTGGACAAATTATGCACAAAGACTCCCCACAAACAAGCCTGGAATGTGGATGCTCTGTCCTTCAGCTGGAAAAACATATCAGTCTTTGCCTTCCCCCACTGCCTCTGCTCTCCAAAGTACTACTAAAAACGAAACAGGAAAAACCAGGGATGATTTTGATTGCTCCATACAGGCCACGCCAGCACTGGTACCCCCTCCTGCGCACTGTGTCATGGTTACCCCCATGGCACCTGCCTCAGACTCCTTCCCTGTTGTCTCAGCAGGAGAACCAGATTCTGCACCCTCAGCTTCCAACATTGAACCTTGCAGCCTGGCTAATTGCATAATCTCTTCTTTACCACCCCTCAGTAAACCTGTGATGAATATCATTTTAGAGGCAAGGAGGCCTAGCACTAAAAAATCATATGCTGAAAAATGGAAAAGATTCTGTGCCTGGAACCAATCTCAAGGGATGAGCACAGCAGCGCCCAGTTTACCTCAGATTTTACAATACTTAACTAAGGTGCTTCACAAGGGCCTGTCTTTTTCCTCCATTAAAATCCACACAGCCATTCAACTCATTGTAACACAGAACCCCCCCCCCCTTCTCTCACCCACTTCTCAAGCAGTTTCTCAGAGGGGCCAAAAAACTGAGACCATCCAGGAGAGCTCCTACCCCAGCCTGGGACCTTAACTTTGTTTGAGAAACTCACTCTACCTCCTTTTGGGCCAGCTGCTACTGCAGACTTAAAATTTCTTTCCTGGAAAACAGCTTTCCTTTTAGCAATCACTTCAGCTAGAAGGGTATCTGAATTACAGGCCCTTATGGCTGTGGAGCCTTTCATCATCTTTTATGCGGACAGGGTGTCCCTCATAACCAATCCATCCTTCGTAACCAAGGTGGTATCCAGTGTGGCTCTTAATCAGTCCATTCATTTGCCAACCTTCTTTACCAATCCACAGAACAAAGGGGAACAGATACTGCATTCCTTAGATGTGCACAGACAACTCTGATTCTACTTGGACAGGACTAAACCTCAAAGGAAATCTGAACAACTGCTGGTAGCATTTGCTGCAGGGGCAGAGGGGAAGGCTATTTCAAAGCAAACCATTTCTAAATGGATAGGCCATTGCATTCATTTCTGCTATAAGCACCATGGAGAACCTCTTCCCCAGGGGATCAGACCTCACTCCACCAGGGCTGCATCTACCTCTACAGCCTTTCTCAGAGGCGTTCCCACCAGGGAAATCCTATAAGCTGCTACCTGGAGTTCTGTACATACTTTCACCAAGCATGATCATTTGCCAGTTTTTTCTAAATCCAGAGCTGGCTTTGTCACTGCAGTCTTGCAGGGTCTTAAAGCTGGTCCTAACACTATCTAAATTCTTCCTCCCAACCAAAGCTTTGGGACTCTACCTAAATGTAATGACTGCAACAGTGAAACACGAAGAACATAGTACAGTTGTGCACACTTACCATAAATGTAGATTTTCAAGTGTATTCACTGTTGCAGTCCTGGTTACCCTCCCTCCAGCCCCCTAACTTCTTTTGGCTATACCTCTGCTTTCCTTTACGGTGCTTAAAAGCCTTTTTGGTGAATTTGCTTTTTTGTTGGAGGTATATCATTGTACTTTTATACTTATTTGCTCCCCATCAGGGGGGCACCTGACATCTGGGACAAGATAAAGTGATGTAATTCCATTGGCTGCATGTTTTATAACCCTGACGACCTGACGCCATGGAAGAAGGGACAGCAACCGATGCAGGACCCAAGACTTTGTTAATCAGGCCGACTGAGGGCTACCTGCAAGCAGATAACCTAAATGTAATGACTGCAACTGTGAATACACTCGAACATCTACATTTATGGTAAGTGTACACAACTGAACTTTTCTCTGACTGGTATTCCCCTCCTACATGCATTGCTTTGATAATCTTTCCACACATAGTGAAATCCATTACAGTGGTGATCCGTTACCAAAACATAGTGCACTTGCTCAAGTGCATACATCATAACAGAACATTTTTTCCTCTTTTTGAGAGGTTTTTCTCCCTTCCGCTTCATCCTGAGGCTTCCTACCCAGTGCCCCTGCATCTGTCTCTGGGTCTCTTAGCCACTTATAAACCTCCCAGACATATTCCAACATGGTTTGGGAAAATGTGGATCTTAAGAGCGTCCTGCAGCGTCTGGCTGTCAACATCATCCAAGGGAGAGTTCTACATTTGATCTGTCCTGTTACTCCCTCTCCCCCATGAGTCCAAAGGTCATATCTGAGAGGTTGGTGAGCAATACAGACATGCAACTTTTCACCCTACCTCTGCAGCAGCTCAGCCATGTCTCCACCCTTTTCCTCCCCTTTAGACCATGCCTCCCAATAGTGACATCCCCATATTCCACTGGGATCATAGCCCATAGAACTGACCTCTTAAGGATGGTAGCTGCCATTCCTCACTCCTATTCCTTCAGTCACATAAGTCAATAATTGATCCTAGGTTGGCTATGCCATAATCAGGGCTTTACTCCACTATGCCTAAGGAATGGCATGTAACAGTATATTTTTCAGTAGGATCACTTATAGCACTAATACCAGCCCTCTTCCCACTATATCTTCCTACTCTGCGTCTCTTTTCTGGTAGAAAGGGATGTTATCACCCACGATTCCCCTAGTGATTCAGTTCTAGGTGAATCCATCCCTGTTTTCTCCTCTTTCTACTCTCTAAAGATGTAGGTACCAGAGAGAATACCTTTTTGTGTAACTGGTGCAGAGCTTCACAGGTGCTGCAGTTGGAATTCTCCTGTTAATTCTGTTATTGCTACCATTTTTTTTTTGTACCAAGGAAAGACTGGGAGAAGGGGATGGGTGCTCTTCCTCTGGTATGCATATTCCCCTATATCTTCACTGGCAAAAAAAAAAGAAGTAAATGTGGTGCTTGTGTGACTGCCCCCTTTTTTATATGGTGCATTAATCTAGAAGGAACCATTTTTTTACTTGGAAAACTGTACTTCCGGTGGCAGTGACCTCTGGTTGAGGGATTTCAAAATTGCTGGCTCTCATTAGCAAAAAAAAAAATGTGTTGTCTTCCATAAGGAAAGGGTTATCCTACAAACTTAACCAAGCCTTCATACCTAAAATTGTGACAAGAATTGTTTGTCAACCAGGCTGTTTGCCCTGCTGTATTTTTTTCATTTGTCCCAGAACAAATGGGGAAAGGATTTCTACACTGGTGATAACCAAAAAATAAATGACTACAAAGAAAACAACCAAATGGATTTATTAAAAGTGCTTTAATGAACATTTTAGCACCTTGATTTCAAATATTCTCATTTATGGAAAAAAATTCACAGAAATACACACCCGATATACATCATCATGTTTACATCATCATCCAATTACAGACAAGCTCCCTAGGGACTATTGGAATTTAACCTATAAGCAGCTGTAGTTTTAAAATACAAGAAAAAGTCTGCTTCTGTCATATCTAAGATTTTATTTTGATATTCTTTAGTGTTTCTAACATTATTTGTTACTGATTTAAAGTTTTGTGTTTTAAAACAAGTAGTATGTGTAGTATATTTGTTCAGTAAATGAAAAGCAGCTGAATTATTTAAACCCTTGTTAATACAGTCATTGAGATGTTTCATAAATCTGACTTTTACTGGACACACAACAAGTACACATAATAACCTACACTACCGTTCTAGATAAGTAAGTGAAATGTCCCATAATTTTTTAAATGTCCAGAAGAAAATCAAAAAATTTTATCTGATATAATAAAAGGACGTGTAAACTGATCCCAGACGTAAAGCTTTAAAATTCATACTTTTAACTAAAATGTTGGGTATGTCAAATTTACTATGAACCAATCAACTATACAAGCTAGAGCCTCTTCTGTATGATATAATAGGTAATACAAGGAGAATTTCCTTTCTATGTCCGTCCAGTAATAAGACAGATCAATATTTTTTTCACAACTTCTGCAATGACTCTAGATACACCTGTGTATAACATTACAAAATATACTGATTTCATTTTCTTCCTCTCATAAAAGCGAAATGAGGGCAAAGTGGAAGAAGGATACCCAGACAGTTCCAGTAGTAGTAGGAGCCAAGGGATCTTATAAAAAAATAATTTACAGTTGTACTTAGATATGTTACTGAAACATATAACCTCCTTTTGAATTGCAAAAAGAGTCCGTTCTGGGCACATTGCAGGTGCTCTGAAGAGCACTTCTGGCTAACATCAAAGATTACAAGAAATCTGGCAGGCACACGTGGACCACAAAACAGTTGCAAACAAATCCAAGGCACAAGGAGAAGTTGTAGTCACTTTTTATTTGCAGGAAAACACAATGAAGTAAGCGCTTTTGTCATTAACTATGGGAGACTTCATCAGACAAAGGACCAAATGCTAAAAGCAGTTATTTTAAAAGCAGAAGTCAGAATACGCCACCATCCTAACCAATCGGATCAAAAATGAGAAATGACATCCCAACAGGATCAATGATTGCACTTAAAGGAAACTGCATGCATATGATATTGTTTATGAAATGCAGTTTCCTTTAAGTGCAATAATTGATCCTGTTGAGATGTCATTTCCCATTTTTGATCTGATTGGTTAGGATGGCGGGCGTATTCTGACTTCTGCTTTTAAAATAACTCCTTTTAGTGTTTGGTACTTTGTCTGATGAAGTCTCCAATAGTTGATGACAAAAAGCACTTATTTCATTGTGTTTTCCTGCAAAATAAAAAGTGACTACAACTTCTTATGTCTTGGATTCATTTGCCACTGTTTTGTGGTCCACATGTGCCTGCCAGATTTCTTGTTTTCTTGCAGTTTGTGTTTCTGGTGTATTTTTAACATCAAAGATTGAAACGATACTAATTTCATGAACTTTAGTTATACTTTGACTTAGGAATGGGATCCATTTCAAGTCATGGTATTAGAAACCCAAACGACTTGGAAAAATTAGAGAATGTCTTTTCCTGCTTCCATACTTACCTTTTACCACTTGTAAACCAGAAACTTCTCTTGAAGAATTAATATTGTTCACGCATACAATAACTTCTTTCCCGAAACTTATGTATTAATCTCATTGCATGTATAATACAACGACGTTTATCTGTAATAAATTCCCCCTTTTGGTAAAGCTTGGAAAGTATTTGGTAGATGAGAGCTATTTGGATATAAGTTTTAGTATCAGTTGGCTTAGCAGATAACTGTATGGAATGGTCACTTGTTTACATAGTTACCTTCAGATTTAACAATGTAATTTCATATGCATTAAATCTGTCTTCAGATGTAATGCCTTTTTGTAATTTCTCCAAGTCTTTTGGGTTTCTAATACCATGACTGGAATGGACCCCATTTCTAAGTCAAAGTACAGTTAAAGTTCATGAAATTAGTGTTGTTTCAGTCTTTAACAGCAGCCACAAGTGCTCTTTGCAGCACCAGCAATGTGCCCAGTAATGACCCCTTCTGCAGTTCGTATGGGGTTACATGTATTGGCAACATATGTAAGTAAGATTGTCTTTTTTTATAAGCCCATTGCTCCTACTACTATTGGGACTGTCCTGGGTATCTTTGTTCCACATTGCTTTTGTTTCTGCCTGCAGATCTTGCTATTTTATGACTTTGTCTCTCTGTGTATGCAAGACACTGTAGTCAATGGGTGTGGCGATTTCAATGATCAACGCTACGTTTGTCTTCTTTTCATTTACCACTTTGTCCGGTTGTCTAGCATTTGTCTTTTGAACTTTTGGTAATGGGTGATCCCATGTGATGTAGACCTCATCATATTCTATGATGCTTTGTGGCTCCTGCTTCCAGTATTTTTCAGCCAGTTCAATGCCATAATGTTTGCACAATCCCCAGTTCAGCAATCTTGCCACATTATTATGCCTTTCAGTATACAGTCCTTCTGCCATTAGCATGTCACAGCCAGCAATGAGGTGTGCAGCTGTTTCCAATTCTGTTTTACAAAACCTACATTTGACTGTTTCTCCCACATGTTCACTGGACTTTGTAAACCAACGTGTACGTAGCCCACTGTCTTTGGGCTGCCAATATTGTCCTTTAATCTCATGGTTTGAATTTGCCTCTCCTTAACCATTTCTGCATTTGTTCCTGATCAACATGAGGTTCTTCCAGAAGTTTTCTGTACTTGCAGCAACTATATTTATGCATTTTCCACATTTCTTCCTTCTCATCTGGTCCTTCACCTTATATTCTTTCTTTTGTTTTTTGGCACATTCAGTTGCTGCCTGATTTTTATCTACTTCTGGTTTGATTTCCATTCCTGCTTGACGCCAATGTGCTTCTGCTAGCCTAAGTAGGGAAGTTATCTTAGATTTATTCTCCTCATTTTTCAAAGCTTTCACTACGTTTTAGTCTTGTGAGGTCAGCAGATGTGTGCAGTCCCACGATTGCAGATCTATACATGTAATCAATTTCAAGTCGGCACATCCCTCCTTTGGAACGGGGAATATATAATCTAGGTATGCACTGGTTTTTATAAATCCTTTGGTGACCATGAAGCATCCTTCCTTTTTTCCACGTCTAATCTATCCAGTACGTTTTGGGGGCCAGTCAGTCAGTCCAAAACTGTAACTTAGGACAGAAAGAGCAAATTGGTTTATAGCTTGGATTTTGTTCCTAGATGTCAGCACTGTTTTCTGGATTAATTTAAGTCTTCTAAAGTATTCCTTACTAAGTTTTATTTGTATTCCTCATGTTTTATTGTTGTTTCTTCATCAGTTCCAAAATATTTATACACTCCCTCTTGCTCAATTTCTTTTATATCACATTCTTGTTCCAAACTAATGTTTTCTTGGTACTGCAGTTTTACTGCTTTAAAGGTTGCTTTTGCGCATTTATCATTAATGCCCAATGTATTAGAATTATTGTATTGGGAAAATTCAGATTAAACATTTTTATTTCCCTAAAAAATAAAGGTCATCTGTGTATTGCACATTTAATCATAATGTTATAAAATTTAAATGCATACAGATATTTTTGTTGAAAAATGTGTAAAGTATTTACATATGTGTGGGTGAAATTAGCCCCCATTGTAGTACTATTCCTCTGTAAAAAGAAATTACCATCCTAATAAAACTAATTGTGTATAAGGCAAAATTCCAACAGCTGCAAAGTTATTATTTTTGATGTACCATCCTGTATGTAATAACTTATTGCCTATAATCTAAAAGCATCTGATCTATTACTATATAAAGCATCACATCACAATTGATTAAAAATGTTATTTTACCATTCTACTATATCCAACGTCAGTAAAATATGTTGTCTTTAATATGAGTCAGATTTCAGTGCCAGTAGTTCTAGTCAGTTATTTAATGATTTTCTCAGTTCCTAAAAAGTGTCTCACAAATGGACACAATAGGTTGAATAGGAGGATTCATTAATGATTTATATAACGTTAGTAGGCCATAAAATGTAGGAGTCACTAAATTGTATGGATGGAGGTGTTTATATTGTTCTTGACAAATGACCCTAAAGTTCTGCATTGATCCAAGAAATTTTTGTATTCATTGGTAAACTGAATTGTTGGATTTTGTGGCAACTTCGGTATGTTGTCATTTCCAAGGATAGTTATGTACAGCAATATATTGCTGTCATGTCATAATTAAAAAAATTATCAGTTATCAGCCTCTTTAAACTATTGTTAACACAGGTTATGTTTTCTAATTGTTTTAGGACTTCCCATTCCTGCTTAGTTTAATTATAGTTAATAGTAATCCAATTTTAAATAATTTAACATTGTTTACTACAAGCTTTTTAAATATAAATTTTATAAGTTTATGCAGATGCTAGTCAATTAGCACATTACAAAAACATAACTCCAACATTTTTTCAGGAACCATATAAAATAAAACATAACCATCCAATGGTTCAGAATCAAAGTATTTACATATGTGTGGGTGAAATTAGCCCCCATTGTAGTACTATTCCTCTGTAAAAAGAAATTACCATCCTAATAAAACTAATTGTGTATAAGGCAAAATTCCAACAGCTGCAAAGTTATTATTTTTGATGTACCATCCTGTATGTAATAACTTATTGCCTATAATCTAAAAGCATCTGATCTATTACTATATAAAGCATCACATCACAATTGATTAAAAATGTTATTTTACCATTCTACTATATCCAACGTCAGTAAAATATGTTGTCTTTAATATGAGTCAGATTTCAGTGCCAGTAGTTCTAGTCAGTTATTTAATGATTTTCTCAGTTCCCTAAATGTGTCTCACAAATGGACACAATAGGTTGAATAGGAGGATTCATTAATGATTTATATAACGTTAGTAGGCCATAAAATGTAGGAGTCACTAAATTGTATGGATGGAGGTGTTTATATTGTTCTTGACAAATGACCCCTAAAGTTCTGCATTGATCCAAGAAATTTTTGTATTCATTGGTAAACTGAATTGTTGGATTTTGTGGCAACTTCCGGTATGTTGTCATTTCCAAGGATAGTTATGTACAGCAATATATTGCTGTCATGTCATAATTAAAAAAATTATCAGTTATCAGCCTCTTTAAACTATTGTTAACACAGGTTATGTTTTCTAATTGTTTTAGGACTTCCCATTCCTGCTTAGTTTAATTATAGTTAATAGTAATCCAATTTTAAATAATTTAACATTGTTTACTACAAGCTTTTTAAATATAAATTTTATAAGTTTATGCAGATGCTAGTCAATTAGCACATTACAAAAACATAACTCCAACATTTTTTCAGGAACCATATAAAATAAAACATAACCATCCAATGGTTCAGAATCAAAGTCACTCACTTCTTTGTTATCATATGATACTGCATTCCTAATCCTAAAAAATCAGTTTAGCTAATATTTTAATGTATATATGTCCACCAAGGTCCCTAAAAGTTAAGGTATTACTGCAGGAAGTAATTTATGACCTCTTTAGAGAACTGTATGCTTTTCATTTGTCAAGGTATAAGACACCAAATTCACAGTTTGTATGCCTTCTTGTTCATTTCTTGCTGTTGTGACATCTCTACTTGTTTTGTTATGCCCCAAAGTATGTTCTTGCAAGGAATCTTCACCAGGGGAACTTACATAACTAGCAGATGTTCCTATGTTTAATTCAATGGAAAAAGCAGAACTTGTGAAATAGTTTGAGATTGCTCCTTGTCTTTAGAAACAAATGAAACACTAACACTTTTGTTTCCCTTTGTACCACTTCTGCTGACATCTATTTGTCCCTTTGGCTTCATCTTTTCACACTTAAAAGTTATGTTCGTAAAGTCCCCCTTATCTCTCTCTAATTTATTTTGGTTTCATTATAAAATTACTTTTTCAGCTGTAGATTTTTTTTTTTTTACCAATGAGAACAATTTTTTGTAAATCTTCTTTTAACTGTTTGATCTCAACTGATAAGGGGTTATGTTTTCACTAGACATTCTATATCAAGACATGTAACCAGTCATAAGAACATAGTAATCTGCTTGTTGTCACTGCAATTTTAAATCCTGTTCACCATCTGTAAAAGAAGTGGAAGGCTATTGCATAACTCTTAAAACCCTGGGAATTAATTGCTCTGTCCAATGTTGTTCCAGGACCAGTTTATCAAAAAAATTAAAAAAAAAAAAAAAAAACATTAAGTTGTTTTATTATGCTTGAAGGGCTTATTAAAAACAGTCATAGCATTTTGTTGTTCTTGTAATTGCATTGACTGAAGAGAAGCAATACCTTCAAGAAAAATAGCATCCTCCATAACCTTGCAATAGTTTATCCTGTTCTGAAGGAAACCATCTTGCCACTGTTGATTGGTTAAATCCAGTTTGATGCTAAGAACATTTATTAAAGCCCTTTCAAATGATACATTTAGTTGGTTGTTTGAAAGGATTCATGCGCTTATATGTATAGGCATTTGAGGTTTTTACTTGGACAGGAGAAAAGCAATGACATCTTGAACAGTTCATTTACTTTGCTAGGGGCAATGTGAAAGAAGAAGCATTTTGGCAAATGGGCTAGCACACTATTAGATTCTAATTACTGCTTTCTTGGCAAACGTGTACCAGGCAACATTAATGCCAATTCTGCTAGCACCATTGTAACCACGATTGCCATTAGGTGTAGGGGTCTGAACACAATCTATCTTGGAAGCAACTTCCTAGACATGTGTCCACACCTTTTCCAGGCACTGTACTTGAAACATTGCGTCTGTGGTGAAGGCAGGTTTTGACCTGACCAGTCTGTAGGGATCTTGCAGCCTTCCCACCCACCCATGCAGTGGTCAGTAAGCTTTGGGAATCTTAAGAAGATTTACTACTGCAACAATGAGCTCTATAGTGATCATAGTGCAATTGTGTAAGAACTTATAACTGTAGATAGTTCAATATGTTCACTGTTACAGTACCTTGCAGTACCTGTTCCCTCCATCTTTCCCCTGTTTTCTCCTTTCTCTGGACATTCATGGGTTGAGGTGGGTACTATAAGGTACATTTATTTTTTTTTTCTTCCTTCTAACTGTTACCTTAACCAGGCATCTTCCTTCCACAGGTTGACATATAAATTGAAGAGGAAGCTTGGAGCTCTTCTGAATGGATTACCTTCCTCGAAAATGCTCCCACAAGGATAGTCAGTGCTCTGTCTTCAGGCCATGCACAACTTCATTACCATGACAAGAAAGAACAAAGTTGGCATGGCTGCGCATCTCTTTTATATCAGCCACTTCATGATGTCCATATGAAAGGGCCATCATGTTGGAATGGAGGGGGAAGAATGATAAGCCCTGGAAGTCAGGATGGCCTTTGAGCCTTTTGTGACATAAGTCCCAATCGTTGTTATTGCAGTAGGGATCATAGTCTTAACATCTACATCTGGTAAGTTCCTGCATAGCTGTATTTTCTTTCTTTCAGACTTCCTTGTTTAATTTTCCACAAAGTGAATGGTGTCCTAGTCACCACCACAGAGGGATATTTGAACCAGTCAGTTAATTTTACTGCCTCTTTATTCTTGACTTGCCCCGGTGAATGCTTTTTACAAGTGATCTTACATAGACAAAATCTGATCTTTCCACACAAATCATCAGTTATTTGTGTCTTTGCTAGGCTGGTTAAGAAAGCGTCTGGACTCGCACTTTCCAGATAGTTAGCTAATTGTATGAAATTTTGTCATAGTAAACATGGGTAACCTCTTCCTGCAACCCTCGGGACTCATTTCACTAGAACAATAACTGCTGCTTCTGCCTTTTTGCCATGATGGCAATTATAGATTATATCTGTGCATATTGCAACTTGGTCGTCATTGAACACACTTCCAAGGCACTGTAAGCTGCGTGCTATTTGTAGTACTAAGTCTTCTTTTAGAGCTGCTACTGTGGTTTCACTTTGCAATCCCAAAATACTTAAATATCGAAATTCAGTATCTCAAGACTGTAAAGCCGAAAACTTATAAACCCGAAACCCCAAAAGAGCAAAATTCAGAGTTGCGACTGCCCACATACACACTCCACACACAAACAAGCACACATACACCTTCCTCCCTACACTACAAACCAACACAACACACATAAACACACACAAAAAAAAAACACAGACGCGTGTATCCTACATATAAACTACGCCTCCCCCCACACCCCCGTTACCTATATATACTAACTCCGAGGTCGCACTAAAAACACAAACACAAAAACCACCACTACACATTCTGCACTCCCCTTGCACAAACACACATCACATACGTACAAATACCACCACTCAATACTTACACACACACAATCTTGCCTACTTACCCTAACCCACATCTCAAAACTCCAAACACACTCGCACACTAAACTCCCTACCCAAAACCCCTAGTAAAACGTCACTTACCTGAATCCCCAGCTACATCCACATACCAGACCACACATCACGAACACAGGGAATCCCACATCACATACATGCCTCCAACAACCGCGGATTTGACATTTCTGCATTCGGCATTCTGCACTTTCGTGCAAGTGCAGTTTCGACACTTCAGTCTCGAGCTACTGAATAGTTCGATGTTTCAGTAGTTTGAGATTCTGACGTGAAACTGCTACTGTCCATAGTGTGTTTCTGTGACAGTGACCACCCGGTGGCTGATGAATCTGCCCCAAAATTTACCAAATATGGGTCTGTTTGTTATCAGAGATGAAACTTATGCATAATAATCACAGATGTAGATCTGCAAATTGTTCCACTTCTGCTGACATACCCTTCGCCTTTCCACCTCCTACATTCAATGTTACCCGTTTTTTTTTTTTCCGTATCTCTTTCTTCTCATCTCTGAGATTTTGATCTGCTTCTCTTTGCCAGCTTGTAGTGCCTGTCTCACTTCTTCTGTGACTCTTCCTTGGCAGAGGCATGTGAGGAAACACAGTGGTCTGTTTGAGACATAACAGGATGATCCTCCTCTTTCCCTAAGTTTTTTTTTTTTTTTTTTTTTTTTTTTACATGAATCTTTCTTTGATGTGACCTTACATCTTATGAGATCCTTTATGGACTCAACTTCAATTCCTAATCCTACTCGCTAGCAAATTCTTATTCACTGCTTGGGGTTGAAGGAAGAGAAGCCTTATGTCGTCTCCTGTTTGGAGCTTGTTCTGTTCGGTGCTGTTTTGGACATCTGGAAATATCCAAATTCTGAATTCTCTACTCCTGTAGGCCATGAGCTTGTCCTGCCTTTTCTTAAAGTATTCCAAGGTTAACCTCTGTATTATTTGTAGCATAAGTTCCAGAAACCATTTCATTTAGATTTTGATTTTGCTGATAGATGTTCCACTGGGCAGTTTGAAAAAAAAAGTCTGTCCTCCCTGGTAGGTCAGTTTGACTCGTAGCTGTCCAAGCCACTTGACTCTCTGAGATTAAAACATTTTTAGAGAAAAACACTCTGCAAGTTTTTTGTGGTGTAGTTTTATTTGCTAACTACACTTCTGCCTGCAATTTCCTGGTAATAAGGATTCTAACTGTGGGTACTTGCTTGCATATGATGGCTTGGTTAATGATTTTCTTCCTTAAGTGATGAACTTGACCAAACCATTGTGGGTGCACATTACGATGTCCAGGAAAAAAAGGCAATGCACTGTCATCTGTAGAGAATTTTGGAGAGTGTGACATTTACTGCTACCCCTCTCTAATGATGATCTACAGTCCAGAGGACTCTGATATCATTGTGTACCCATTACGTTACATTACAAGAGGCCTCAGGTAGTGGTCTGGGTGTGAGGCATATCAAAAGTTGATGAGTTTGCTACCTGGTTAACCAAGGCCCTTCTAAAGTTCTGTTTTCTGGGAACAGGTTAAAATGAGTGTAAGTGGTGAGTCTGAACTGAAAAAGAATTTGTCTGTGTGTACTCTCACCATTTCCTATAATCTCTCACCTGTTCTAAAACTTCAAAACAAGAAGGCCAAAGCTTGTCTTGCCTATTGCTTTGGTGGCACAGGGGTACTATATTTCAGGTCTTTTCATATATTTAACTTGTGGTGTCTCTTGAGATAGCTGTATGAGTACTAGGAGACTTGCCTTGTAACAGAGATGATCACCCCTTTCTCAAACCTTTGTTCCTCCACTGGTTCCTGTAGTGGATATTTTGGATTTTTTTGGAAACAGCCAGGAAAACACATGCTTCAGGTAGTGTTCTCCATTTAGAAGTATTTTTCTCCTTTGTCAGATTGTGTACCTGTTTGACTTCTCATGCACCCGTTCAATTTAGTCTTTGTAGTCCATTGTCAGGGAAAATGTTTTGACATATCTTGACATAGCAGATGAACTTTGGCTCTGCATTTATTGATTCAGTAGTTTTAAATAGGGTCTTCCATGCCTGTTTGCCGTACATATAAAACTCCTTTTTCATCTGGGCTTGGTGAACTTTGAAGTTCATCTCTTTGAAGACATTGTTGGTAGTTATTACATCAGCCATATGGCCTTTTAATCTCTAAGCTTTGGATTGTCAGAACCTAGGATTTCTCAACACTAAAATTTTCATTCCAACATTGGTACTGACACTTTTCAGTTATCCCTTTCATCTGTTTTCTTGTATTCTTCTTTGGGAGGATTCAAGGGGAAGAGGGATTTTGGGGCATTTGCATTAATGACAGCTTTATCTCCACAGTGTACGTGAGCATATGAAGACAAGAACAGTTGATTGTCTCCTTTCCTGTCATAAGGAGGGTGATTCCATTTTCAAGTAAATCATACCCCTATGGGATTACAAATTGCCTCGTCTTTGTCCCCGGGTGGGGGTGGCGGGTCATGCTGCTTATACTTTTTTCAGTAATGTGCCCATATTGGGCATTTGTGTGTAGCTACTTGGTCTTTGATGAATACGTCGTTAATTTTTGACTCCCATTGTAGGATTAGGGCTTACCGTGGTACATTTCTACAGGATTTAACCTTTTGACTTCTTTTGAGATGGCATCCCTTGATTCTTGTATCTATTACTTTTTGGAATTTTGGATGTCACTTGGCATTGTAGAAGCAAGGAGCCTTTCAAAGCTAGATGTGAAGGAAATGTAAGTACGTAGTAGGTCAGTTGTTTAAGAGGGACTTTATACTGCATACTTTTTACCACCCCCCTTGCCTCGTGCCTGCATGGATGAGCCTCAGCTTTGTATAGCAGAGATTTCAGCTAATAGTGTTACTTGTTTATAATTTTTTGTTATTTTGGAATTTTGCTATTTTAACTCTCCTTCTTTACTTTTCAGGCCATAATTGAGCGGGAGTCAGAGCATTCCATTGTGGAGCCATCTGTAAAACAGATAAAGGCTTTTTATCAGTGGTCTACCTCTTCCCTTCCACCCACACAAAAATACATTGACAGTCTTCATGTGCTTCCCTATACTGCTTGTGTTTTGGGGATAAAATTCCCACTGTCTAATGCTTGTACTCAAGCAGAAGAAATACCCCCCAGTAGAAGGAGAGCTATATAGTTCATTCCTCCTTTCTCCATCTGGACCTCTGGTACACAGTCCAGTACTCAAAAAATGTCACTAGCAGTATAAACAAGACCACACTCCTCCTGTATCATCAGCAAGACACCATTATAGGTTTGTTGTTGTATGCCCTTATCGATGCTGCTTTTATTGGCAGGTATGATTCCACTTGCTCAGAAATGTCAAAACTGGGATCTTGATAACAATGGATCTCTTATGGTTCCACAGTGACTCCCTGGTTTGCAGAGGCTACTAGTGTTCATGCCCCTGAGTGTGACTGCTCAAGGTCAAGAAAAGCTCTAGTTGCCAAGAGGGCACCTGGAAGGATATATCCAAGTGCATATCCATCACAGAGGACTTTTTAAAACATCATTGATGTGATGCTTCTCAGTTTTAGATGTAAGTCAAACATTTAGGGTTATAAATTAACTGAGAACTGTGTTTAAGGGAGAATTTTAAGTTCTTTCACAGTTTAATGAAGGTAAAGATCCTTACTCCCTTTCCAGGGATTATATTTTGTAGAGGTAGTAGTTTCTGTTAGAAACCATTAACTTGATGATTGACAGTGATTCTGTTTAGCATTTAGTAAAGTGAATAACATTAATATTGAATTTATTGTGTATATTAATAGTTGTCTGATGTATTGATCTTTTATTTTACGGGAAAGTTTTGACTTGATACTGTTAGTGAAGAAGGATGGATGTGTGTGACTTGCATTATTGAAAAAATTAATAAATAGAATTGGGAAATAAAGTTGAGAAGCAGGAGGTATTACTGGCTGAATATTACATTTTCATTAGAAGGTAATATTTTTATGACATGGTTTTAATTAGCTTGTTCCTGAACAAAATGTGAAGCCTGTCTCCTTCTCCTAGACTAGTGAAGGCTCTTCTGAGAGATGCACAAGAACTGTTATGCAAGTGGCTCTGTTATTTTTATGATGAACTTTATACCCCAAGTAACTCTGAGCAGCATTTTTTAGAATCAGACGTGGGAGCTGTGCCATTACACCCCAAGGAGGTTCAGCTCAGAGGGGCTGGTCAAGTCCAGGAGAACAGAGACGGAGCCAAACAGTGGACTGTGCGTTTTGCAAACAGAGATGCTCAGTTGGAAAAGCAGAAGAAGATTGAGATGGAGTATGCAAATGAATCAGTACGTCACAGAGCCTGCCAAACAAGATGTGGTATGTAGAGGCAGACGAAATAACTGCTTGAAGAGGAAGATGGCGAGAAGTGTGTGATGCTGTTTGTTTTCCTCTTAGGCAGATAGTGTGGGTTATTTTAGAGTACTGTAGTTTTTGAAGTGGTCATTTTCTGAATGTGAATATTCACATTTTTTTGAAGTGGGTAGTACTGGGTTAAGATGTTTGAATTATGGAACCATGATGAAAACATTATGCTTAAAATTTCTGAAATCAATAACTGTAGTAGTAGGATTGATTCAACTCTACGCAACCTTGATGTGTTTGGAATATTAATAGGTCTGTTTCAGATGATTTTTACTGTGCAACTGATTGTGATGAAATACGCAGAAAGTCATTTGGAGTACTTAGCAGTAGAAAGTTTGATGATTGTAAGCCCACTGTTCTTATGGTATTAGTCTGGTAGGCTAAGAACTTTTCCTGGCAAGTAAGAATGAATGTGTGACAATTGTGATATAGTAATGACATTGCAATTTATAGACTGTGTGTGGATTCTAATTAATGGAATTGGAAGCAACGTATAAATAGGTTGTCAAAAATATGGGAATTGGCTGTAAGGATAACTGTCACTGTCCTATAATGTGGGAATGGGGTAGTCTTACTTCAGGTAGCCATATGTAGCATGTAGCATGTAACATGTGATCCCTCCTTCATGAGGTCCCTCTCTTTGGCACATTTCTTTCATTAATCATCCCCTTTCCTTGGAGATGTATATTCCTTCCACTGGTGTAGCATGCATCATGTCTAGGATGGTGAACTTAGCCAAGGGTTGTCCATTTCTTTCCCACTGCATTTATAGTTTGCATCTCAGCACTTGCATTCTTTGTTGGTAAGTTTCTCCATTCAGTGCTGACTAAAAAGGTCTTCTAAGTGTCTGTGCAGTTGTGAGATCACCACCCAGAATCCCCTGTGGTTATTAATTTTACTGCTTGGGAATGTGCAGGCATGCCAAAAGTGTTAGAGAGTTAACTCGGATGCTAGGTGAAAAAGACATAGAAATCTCAAGGCCTTTAACAGCGGAAACAGCAGCGCAGTCTAGCAAGAACAGGGATTGCAACAAGACTGTCCTTCACGTGATCTTAGGCAGGATGTTGAGAGAATGGAGGAGGTAACAGAGCAGGATGCCAGGCATTGGACACCTCCTTTAGCAGAGTCTGGCATTTTAGTGGTTTCCATTCCTTTGTGGACAGCAGACTGCTTCCCTGCTAGTGAAGGCTTAACTGGGAACCTGCAGTGGCTAATATCCAGGACCGTGGTAGATGCATTCTCCTAGCCACCGTTCTTGAGTAGAGTGCAGTCCTAGTGTAGGAAATCATGTACTGCATTTCCTGCACTAAAGGTATGGTTTGCCAGTCTGAACACATGTATTTGACCTTCATATCCTTTACTGAGTGTTCTGTCTTTGTAGTCTGTCCTTTGGAAGTACCTTCTCTTGTCTTCTTCCTTAGTCTTTGCCATACTGCAAAAATCTGAAGAGTTTGCTGCTAACTGTTCTGCACTCTGTGAGCCCACATTTGTCCTGGTGTGGGGAATCAAGTAGTGCAGAGATAGTTTGCCTGCGTGAACACATGGAGCTGGCCCTCATATCCTTTACTGAGTGTTCTGAGTTTGTAGTCTGTCCTTTGGAACTACCTTCTCTTGCCTTTTCCCTTAATCTTTGCCATGCTGCAAAGATCTGAAGAGGTTACTGCTAATTGCTCTGTATTCTGTGAGCCCACATTTGCTCTCAGCATTAAACTGTTCACATTTCAGTATCTAGTGTGACATGGCTGAGCTAGAGCAAAATTACATCCTTAAGAATTACAATTTATAGTGATGCCATCTTCATGTGTTCCCTTCTCTCATGAGTTGTGGCCCACCTCCTGCCACCCAGCATGTTCCTATGCTTGAGGTAAAACAATGAGTGCAGGCTAGTTCCATTAAGTCCTAGCTTTTGAGGATGCTTTTCACCCTAGCACATACAAACTGTTAGTCTTTTTCATTTGGCCTTGGATCCATTCATTCCCAAATGGGGTGGGAGCTAACTGAAGAGGATGTAATTCGGGTAGCCATGAAGGGAGTTTACTCTTGTTCCCCACCATCTTGCTTGCTTTGTCGTTCCAAGAAAATACTTATCCCAGTAGTCTGAGAGTATTGCTTCACCTACCCACCCAGTCCAAAAATAACCCTGACTGCCCCAATTCAGGGAACTACTAGTCAGCAATAGCTTTCTGATTCTAGTTGTATACTAATGACAGATTTTCTTATTACTTCACTTGTTCCACCATTTTGTAAATCTTGCATGGCTACTGTCTCTCTTCCCTTTGTGCTCTGATCTCTGGCTACAGTACTGTCCATTTTTGCTGCACCCATGCAAACATTTTGACCCGTCCTGCTACTGTACCTGACCCTCTGCCTTCACTAGAGGAGAATGCAACTGTAGACTGATCTATCTTCCAAGATGAATTAAATTATATCGGCCACTTAATCCCATTTCCTTTTGTTAGCCCTTAAGCCACCTGAGTCACTTATTGATACTGTGTCATCTGGATCATAGGGATTTGACCCTGTGCACTACAGAGCTTGACCAACATAGTGCTAGCTTGAAGAGCAAGTCTTCTTTCCTCTGAGCTCTTTTGAATGGAGAAGTCGTGCACAACTACGGTTCTAGTCTCCAACAGATATGGCGAAAGATGTAATCTGTCCCTATTACTTTTCCCAACCTTGGATGCACCCCCTTAGGAGAGAGAAGCTTATGAGGTTCTTACCAGAGTGGAGTGCAACTCCTCTGTCTTTTGCACAAAAGACTTTATAGATATTTGGAGAAAAAGAAAAAAGGCACCATGTTTTCTCTGAAGCCTGCTTTGACTCCTTAAAATGTCCAGCTTTATGGCTAATGGGATGTGAAAAGTCTGCAGTCTTGATGGTTGAGTAAGTTTCACCAAGTGCTGTTAAAAAATGATAAATTTCTAAAAACATCAAGTGAAAAGTAGAAATGGGAGTTTGTTTTTAGCTTTTCAGTTATGTGTTTTAAACATTTGCTGCATAGTGGGACTGTTGAATACAGCACATTCTGCAGCACAGTTACATTTAGTCATGTTTTTTGTGATCTGTTAAAGCACTGCAGCACAGGAGACACACTGTAAAGCTGCATGTGCAGGCAGTACTTGAAGACCATGCATGCAGTGTGCTCCCCTGATTTAAGTGTGAATGAGTCAAAGATGCTGTTTTTGCAGCCTGTCAGTGGTTATTTTTGCCATAAGAAGGCAGAAACTGTTAAAAAAATCATGTTCAAGTGTTCTGGGGCAGCCATCTAAAGGTTCTCTTCGGCCCAGGGTAGGTTTCAGAGACCTCAGTATTCTTTGACTTTAATGGATATAGAGTCTAAAACTGTAGACAGTTTAGGAAAGAGAGATTTTTTTCTTGTCTGCCACTGTGAATCTTAGTCATAAACTATTTCTTTTACCTCTTCCAGTTCTAGGCGTCTTCTGCTTGACCAGACTCTGAAAAGCCTTGGTAGAGATCGGAATTGCAGGTCAAGGTGTTTCTGCAGGGACTCTTAAGGCAGCTTTCTTTGTGGTGCTTTTATGTAGCTTCATGCGTTTTTGCCGTCCCTGATCTGTTGTCCAGGGAGTATCCACATGTAGTGTATGTCTTCATCTTATGGTCTGACTGAGACTCCTATCCATTAAGGAAGAGCTGAGGCAGTATGTTCTGTCAAAGCCATGGCCTAAAGCTCAATGCCAAAAAGTGTATTGTCATCCCCTTTGGTAAAAACTCTGTACTCATGAACTACCACATAGCTGGTAGTCTACTTAATGCCGAAAATGTGATGAGACCTTGGGACACAGGTGGACAGTAGTCTCTCCTTTGATAATCACATCGCCACAGTGGTCAGGAAATCCTTCTACGTGGCTCATCTCATCACAAAAGGATTCTCATCCAGGAAAAAAAAGAGGTCATTGTTCCCCTCTACTCATCACTCATTAGACCCATTATAGAGTACAAACTCCCCTTTTGGTATGTACCTCACAAGACATCTACAACAACTGGAAAGACCACAGAAATACCTCACAAAGAGGATTACTGGCCTCAAACAGATGCCCTATGCAGACCGTCTCAAAAAACTACAGGTGTACTGCATTGCATATCGCCTACTCAGGGGCGATCCCTGCCTAACATACAAAGCTATGTCAAACCCAGAGCTGTTGGACATGCTCCACTTAAAGAAATCCCAATCCCTCCGAGCTACACGCTCTTGGGACCTTAACCTTGTCACCACAATAAACAGAACATGCTGGAGGGATAGATTCCTGTCCCAGAGACTTCCCATACTCTGGAACAGACTACCTATCTATGTCAAACAGAGCTCCTCATTAGCACTCTTCAAGAAAAATCTTGATGATTGGATGGGAAATGGGAAATTCACCCCGGGGATCACTTCTGTGGCTCTGCTCGACAGGGGCACAGGAAAATAATTTTCTTGGGTGGCAAAAGCCAGGGTACATTTTTTGGCTAGGCTTGTATGGGCCCTAGGGCCGATAGCCTAGTACCTACCTATGAATGCTCTTTACCTGGTATGGGGTATCCATTTCTGCCTTTCCTGTAGCTCTTTGGGAAAAGCCATCTGAGACTTATTCTTCATATAGGATGGGTAGAAGTTTCATTATCTTAAAGTCTCAGTCTAATGAAGGCGTCATTGACTGTACAGTGTTCCTTATTCTTTCTCCCCAGAAATGCTGGAGTAAGTATTTTATGAGGATTGGAAAAGTGCTATCCATCACCAGGAGTTCTCTGTATGCACTTTTGAAAGTATCCGAATACCGCTGCATCAGCTTTCAAGGGAGATGCATACTAAATGCTTCTGGCTGAGTAGACTGTGGTTTTGACTAGGCATTCTAGGACTGAATAATATGGTAGTTTCTTTGGTCCAGCATAGGTCCCAGCAAACAGATAATTTTACTGTCTTGCTGCTTAAACAAAAGTCTGAAGTGTTGGAGAGAGTGTAGAAACAGGTATTTTCCCATACCACATTAGGGCTCAGGTCTGTCATCTGTCTGTGTCAGTTGTACAGATTTCAGTCCTTCCTAGTAGATCAGGTGCAAGAAAAGTTTTGGTTTTCCACAAGTCTGGGGTCACTGCAGGTTTGACTTTGCTCACAGTGTGTTAGAGGCAGAAGACTGAAATGTGTTTGCACTAGTGGCATGTCTGAGGAACTGCCTTGTTAGGAGCCACTCCAGCAGGCCTATTGTAGATGCTGCAATCCAGGTGGATGTTCATTGGCCAGCCTTTACAAGATCTGGTTGATCTCCAGAAGAATTCTGGCCATTTTGAGTACCCCTCCCCACCTATCCAGGCCACCCAGTGTTTTCTAGATTTTTCCAGTCCCATAAGAAAAAGACACCTCCTTTCAGATTGTGGAGGAACCTTCAAGAATACGATGGTCTTGCTTCCACTTCAGTGCTCTGACCAGGTCTTGACCATGTTCTAAGGATGCCCATTGAGGAAGATGTGTTACTGAGTTTGCCCCTGTCTGGGTACCTGTCAAAAAGTCTATTAAGTTCTTGAGTTGTCTTGGTTGGACAAATCTTGGAACTCTTAGCCTGTACCCCAGAAGGAACTCCATTTGGACACCTAGTTATTTCTGCTCAACTCTTGGGACAGGCCCTGACCCCTTTCTTCATGAGCACCATATAGGCTGTTCTACCTCCAAATTGTGGCCAGGGATAGTGGTTTTACCATTTTTACTTTGTTCTCAAGGAACAGAAGGCTTCCATCCCATTCTGGGCCTCTTTGACTCAATTGAGCACTGCGGTATGTCAAACTGATGATGACATCTTATCAGGGATAAAACCTATGCTGCCACATGTCGTCATTGTTTGGTCATCCGCATAGGAGACTTCTTCAAGTCACTTCAAGTGTGTTGCACTTCCAGTACAGAGAGGGGTCATTGAAAATTCTTCTCCACTCATGAGTATTTACCACGGTATCTACTATGGTGACAGAAGCCTTACAGGAGGGCATTGTGGTATTCTTCATGTAAGTCACTGCTGCATTCATGCCTTCAAGGGATCTCTGCTGCAGGCAAAATCCTACATCTGGCCAGTGTTTTAGAGCTTTTCCCCTTCCCCTGCACTTATCTTACACTTCTCACTCCTAGACATCTCCATGTTATGGTATGATGGTCATCAATCTCCAGTTTTTTCTTGCAGTATATTTCATTACAGTCTGTCACACCAGGCCTAGAGTGGAAGAGCAGTTGTGTACCCATCAGGATATTTTCATTCCTTTCTTACAATATTGATAGTAGGGGCTTCTTGTGTAGCCTTGTTTTAGTAGTTTCTGCTGGGTGTGGACGTATCCATTTAATGGTTTGGAAAAGTCAGCAAATCTGGGAACGTGCATATGTAAAGTATAAGAACAATGCATTTATTCTTATGGACTGTACCACAACATTGCTTTTTGCAACAGTTGTAAGGACTTCAGGCTCAAGACTATTAAGACTAGAAGAGATGCAGTGCTTGCACGTTTGAATCACAGGAAATGTGCTGCCTTTTTTCCATTTGTCTGTGGTATCTGACAGCAACCAGGCAGTTACTTTGCAGAGATAGTTTTGCCCAAGGCCTGAGGAGTCAGTGAAAGCCCCAGGACCTTCTCAGACCATGGAGGCACTGGGGACGGGCTTGTGCAGCCTACCGAACCAACCTCAAATGGGTAGCTGACTGCTAGCAAAGTTTTTCAGGAGGCCGTCATGTCAGATGAATTTAGCACATCCTCCCAGACTGAGATTAAGGTGGACCACTCTGATGAAGATTACTGCACACTACCAGTAGAAAGATGTCTGCTCATTAAGAAGGGAAGAAGACAGCCTACCAGCTGTGATTGTCTGCAAAGATGAATGCCCTTCCAAATATTATATCTTCATTAAATGCCCTGGATCAGAGCCTACATGACCTCACTTAGATTACTCACCTACGTCACCGACTGTGTTTCCAGTTGAGTTTTCATTAGGTTAGAGTTTTTGACCTTTCTTCAAAGGCCAAGGCAGTCTGATCAAGCTGAGCTGCCCACTTCTTTTGAATGCCCCATGAAACATAGTAGAGGTTCTCTACCAGTTTTGATAGAAGATGCCATTGAAGCACAAGCTGACCAAGGAGAGAACGACGGCTTGGATTATCACTTGCAGATGTCCTCCCCATACATTATGATAGTGAGGATCCATAAGCACCAGATTTCAAGCAAATTTCTTATACTTATAGTACCAAACTTACAGGTTGGTTTCTTATCAGTTGGGCATACTTTGGCCTACATGGCCTCCTCGGGTCTCTGCTAAAAAGGGCTCTCTGGGCCCAGTCGGACTAACCTGATTAAATGTAAAAATAAAAATAAAATAAACGAGGGACTCGTTTCAGTAGCAACTGTCAGATATTTTGGATACTCTAAAAAGGGCTCTGGAGCTTCTGAGCTACAACCTTGTTAAACCACTGTCAGTGTCCCTGTAGAGTGAGTCCTACTGGATATCTTCAAAGCAAACTGTTAAGAACCAGATGCACAGCCTAAATCTTTTAAAAGACTTGATTTTTACAGGGTCCAGGAGCAACAATTGTCTCTATACTCAAACAGCGTCAGATCCGAATAGCTTATCCCTAGAAGCAACCAAACGAATTAAGCTCATCTCAGGTAGGAATACCCTGCTGAATGACAAGGAGAGTAGATTGCTGGACAGGTATGAAAAGAAGACCTGTACTGTACCTTTTGGAACACATAAACAGATGGCAGAGCTGGAGTTGAACAAGGAGTCGTCTGACAACAGTAACTTATTCTGATGTCTTTGGAATTGTGGCGACATGGCATTAGGTGTACTTGTGATATGGCACATGCACCTTTTAGACCTGGTGCTTCAGGTACATTCTTATGGAGCAATGCTTGGCTTTATTACTCAGCGATCAGCAGACGGTATCAAGGCTTAACTGCATAATGCTCCCCCCTTGACAAGGAATTGCTCTTTGGTCCTTTGGCTTATGAAGTGTTCGAGACTAGAAGAGACCGAGAATAATAGACTTGTTCTGTCATGTCTTTCACCTTCCTCTACCAGATTTTTAGGAATTATCCTAATTAGCAAATCATCCTAATAGGCAGGGTTCCTTTTATGTAAAGCAGGAGTAGAGAAAACAGTCCATGGACTGAAAGTTATTTGATAAAAAAATGGCAGGATGGTGAGAGGAGCCAAGTGGGCCAGCAAACCTTGCTCAGCTGTATCTCTCTAGTCCTACCAGTTATGTAGAATGGTCTTAAAAACCTAAGAGTTGACCAGAAATTTCAGTTTGATACTAAAAAGAGTTTACATCCCCCCATTGAAGAGTCTGCTAACAGATCACCTGAGCAAGATGTCAGTGGATTTTGCATGTATGGCATCTGCACAAACATGTCTTTTGTCCCTTACTTTAGAGGTGGGATATGCCAGAAATGGAACTCTTTGGCTCACATGGAAGTTGTCATAAAACCTTTTGCAGTAGAACACCATACCCTAGAGTTTGTAGAGTGGAAGGCACTGAGCATTTCTTGGAAGGGGAAGTCACTGTATGTCTTTCCACTCTCGCCAGTAGTCCTAAAAACGATTCAAGAGGAGCAACCAAAGCTAATCCTTATAGCCCCTCTTTGGCACAGGCAGAAGTAGTTCTGCTTCACGCTGATGGTCATGGAATATTCTGCTCAGGTGTATGGATCTTTTAAGCAAGGACACCTTGATACTCATGGGAGTTAATACCCTTAAGTCTGACAAACTGGAAGATGTATCATTTCTACCATTTGTCTCAGGGCGTGCACTAAGTAATGAGGGAAGCCAGCAAATAAAGCACAGGGGAAGTGCCTGTGGTGCCAGCGGGGCTTCATATCAACTGAAGTGGAAGTAGCACAGGTCCTAGAATACTTCATAGGGTTATTTCACAGAAGCTTAGTATATACTTCCATTAAGACCCACCTTTTAGCCCTAACTACGTGCTTGCCTGCAAAACTTCCAGTTTAGGGTAGGAGGGCTATGCTAATGTTTTTGAAAGGAGTCTTGCATCTTGGGCAACTCGAAAGCAATTACACCACCTTGGGACCTCAGTTTCAAACAAGTAAATTCAGCGGATTTAAAATTTCCCTCACAGAAAGCAATGTTTTTGGTGGTGTTACCTTGGCCAGAAGAGAATTAGAATTGCAGGCACTGACGTGCAAGAAGCCCTTCCTGGTTTTCTACACAGACAGGGTAACCTTGTCATTTTATGTCAGCAGTGGTGTCAGAGATGTCCCTTAACTATGCTAACAGAGTTCTTTCCCAGACTAGAAAAATAAAGAAAAACTGATGTCCTTCTATTCTCATGTTGCAGTATTCTCACATGTGGGATCCTCCACCTCAGGTGACCCGAACATCCGGCTCACGTACAAAAGCTTAGCCTGCCTGCTGTAAGCTGCATGGGACGTCACATGCAGGGACCATAAACCGTGGGCCATAAATGTGATATCCGCACACACAGACCTCAGAACATCTGTGCCGCAGTCGAACGTCAGCTCACTCGTTGAGCTCTGCACAAGTGACTCCTAAAAAGATAAGTACCCCATTGGGGAATCTTTTTCTACCTTTTCTGCTAAGCTTAGGTTGCTGTTTAGCTTTTATGTAACTGATTCCGTCCATGTCATCTCGGAAGGGAAAATGTAAGTGTGGTTGACAAATTCCACACAAAGACAGCCACGACCTCTGCTTCTTTTGCTTAGGGCCGTCACACGACTACAAAGCGTGTTCCATGTGCCAGTTGTTTGTTCTTAAAACACTGCACAGCCGTTTTGCCGCCCTTAAGCTTTTCGTTGAAACCCAACGTCTGAAACGACTTACCCTTGTTATGGAACCAGAACTGGCCATCTCAGCAGAACCGCCAAAAAAGAGGTAGCTAGACCAGATACTACAACTCTTGAGTATGGACGTCCCGCCAGCTTCCGGTTTAGGGACTGAGTGTCAGATAGCTCTGATGACTTCAGTGGGTACCACTTCAGAAGCCGCCCTTGTTTTGTCAGCCTGCACGTCCACGGAGGTACCAGCGACGTCTGTCTCTGCTGTCAGGGGAAACCAGGTTCGCCCAAACAGCTAGTGTTGCCGTCTGTTACCGTGGAAGACACTTTTACTCCTAGGCTGACGTCTGACATTAGGCCTTTGCCCACTCGGCCAAGACCCAAGACTCCTTCTCTGAAAAGGAAGCAGAAGTCAAAGCATCTATCTCCCCCAGCAGAAGATTTGCCTGACTGGCAGGCATTTTCACAGTACTTTTTTCAAGCCTTTATGGCCCTGAGTCCTACTGCTTTTCAAACTCCTGCCCTTCCAACCTTGAGCCCCAGGCCTGCTTCTGCTGGTTCTATGCCACTTCCACATACACATGAAGATTCTTCCTTCTCTTCTGATGAATCGTAGGTTCATAGGTTGGTACTAGGCTATCGGCCCTAGGGGCCTATACAAGCCTAGTCATAACAATTCCCTGGCTATTTCTTCCCACACTATTTACTTCCCTGGATCCCTGTCTGTCAGGGTGACTGATGTGATCCCCGGGGTGAATTTCCTTTCTCCCATCCAATCGTCAAGGTTCCTTTTGAAGAGGGCCAATGAGGCGCTCTACTTGACATGTATGGGCAGTCTGTTCCAGAGTCTGGGGAGTTTAGGTTGGGAACGTATCCCTCCAGCATGTTTTGTTTATTGTGATGACAAGGTTTAGATCCCTGGAGCGTGTGGCTCTGAGGGGTTGGGATTTCTTTTAAGTGTAGCATGTCCAACAGCTCTGGGTTTGACATGGCCTTGTATGTTAAGCAGAGATTGCCTCGGAGTAGACGATATGCGACAGAGTATAGCTGGAGTTTTTTAAGGTGGTCAGCATAGGGCATCTGCTTTAGGCCTGTGATTTTTTTAGTGAGGTATTTCTGCGGCCTTTCTAGTTGTTGCAGATGTCTTGAGAGGTACATACCAAATGGGGCGTTGTATTCTATAATGGGCCTAATGAGGGATGAGTACAGTGGGACAAATGACCTCCTTTTTTCCGGATGAAAAGCCCTTAGTGATGAGGTGTGCCACATAGAAGGATTTGCCTCTCCTATTCCTCACAGATGCCTTCCCCCTTGGAAATACTGCTCCCCAGATGAGGCTTCCTTGGAAGGGAATTTCCCACCTGAGGATATAACCTTTGGGGAAACCATTTCCAAAATGAGGGAATATTTTAAATGAGATTCTACTCAAATGACAGACGTGTAGAAGAGGTGTTATGAGCTTCTTCAGATGGATTCCCCCTCACCCTCTACTATTCCTCCTGTCATACCAGTATACTTAGATGCCTTTGCCTCGGCTTCCAAGACTCTAGAATCTCAGCCACTGGCCCCAAAAAGACCAGACAGGTTCTACAGAGTTCCTGATGACTTTAAATTCCTCATTAAACCACCTATGGCAGATCCAGCTGTGATTGCTGTCTCAGCAAATTTGCTCTCCTCCATGCCAGATTCTCCACCAAACCTCAAGTTGCCTTTAAACTATCTTTAGCTGCTCAAGTTGCCAGGCATTCCATTAAATGCATCTAAGTCAAGGGTGGGAGGTTGGCATAGTGGTTAAGGTGTTTACCTTACACACACAAGGTGCAGGGTTTGATTCTCACATGGGGTGATTGGCTAGGCCTAAAATGGCCCACAAGGGCAGCTAGCCTAGTATTAATCTATGGACCTATGATGCTGCAGAAGCATCAGCCAGGTCAGCTGCATCTGCTTCAGTGCTGCATAGGTACTCCTGGCTCAGGCTACAGCCCCTGCCAGATGATTTCAACAACAAAATAATACATGCCCCTCTTGACAACAAGTTCCTGTTTGAGAAACGATCAGCAGAACTGTTTAAAAATCTGCAAGAGAAGAGCAAGGAGCTGCAGGATCTCAAGCATCTCTTTGTCTCCCCAGTCCCTAAATTTCATAGAAATTACCCCACCAAGCCAGGTTTTGTCAGGAAGGCCTCTGCACCCTCTACCTTTAAGCCAAGGAAAGGCGCCAGGAAACCTCCATCCTCCAGGACCAGCTCCTGTCTTTCTAATCCAAGACGGCCCTTACCTGACCGGTGTATCAATGCGCGACTGTCTAAACTCCCATCTCCTTCTTCCCCTTTCTGCCTGCCTCTCTCACTGTCTGCCCCTGTGGCAACAAATCACCTCAGACAACTGGGTTCTTTCAGTTGTTGAAAAAGGGTCTTTCATAATCTGGCAGGAAATAACTTCTCCAAAAGGTATCCCCCTCCCTCCAAAAAACAAATCCATCTCATACCTCAAGTCATTCAGGATTTGGTCCTACAAGAAACAATAGAGAAGGGTCCCCCAGAACAAGAAGGTAAAGGCTTCAGCAGGACAAGCCAAAAATCTTGCTGGTGACCCCTTATTTGCCAAGGCAGCACTGGTTTCCCCTTCTTTTGTCACTAACCAAGGGCAGTCACCACAAGTTGCCTCACAGGATGGACCTCATCACAGGGTGGCTTAATGGTTAAGATGTTTGCCTTACAAACACAAGGTACAGGGTTTGAATCTCACAGGGGATAATTGGCTAGGCTTAAAATGGCTCGCAAGGGCAGTTAGCCTAGTACTAATCTATGAAACTATAAACAGAAGGGATCTCTCATTCACCCACACCTGCAAACTCTCAGCCTTACCCTGTGGGCGATAAACTTTTGATCCCTTTCAGATACCTTTACTCAGAGGACGTGCTGTCTGTCCTGCAGGAGACCAGGAAGCCTATTACTAGGAAATCCTATTTGTCCAAATGGAAAAGGTTTTGTAATTGGTGTCTTCAAAGGCAACTAGACTCCTTTTAGGCGGATGTACCTCTAATTTTGTCCTATTTGTGTGAGCTCCTAAAATCTGAACTTTCGTATTCTTCAGTGAAAGTCCATTTGTCAGCTGTCTCAACCTGTTTACCCCTCTATTCACCTTTATTATCCAGATTAGAGATGAAGCTCTTTCTCACGGGGGTCTTTCACACCAGACCACTGAAAAAACCTATCCCTCCTCCTTGGGACTTGAATTTCATTCTAGAAAAAATGAGTACTACTCCTTTTGAACTAGCAGTTTCAGCTACATTAAAGACGTGTACCTGGAAAACTGTTCTGCTTGTAGCTCTAACTTCGGCCAGAAGTGTCTGAGTTACAGGCACTTATGGCTTTTCCACCTTACCTCATTTTTCTTAAGGATAGGGTCACTGTTCGTACCAACTCCTCCTTCATGCCTAAAGTTGCCAGTGAACTTAACCAGTCTATTCATTTACCCACCTTCTTTCCTTCACCACAGAATGACAGTGAGAGAGTGCTACATTCCGTGGATATTCACAGGCAACTTAATTTCTGTCTGGATAAGACCAAGGATGTCAGAAAGTCCAACCAGCTCTGTGTATCCTTTCACCCCTGGGCTCTGGGGAAAGCTGTATGCAAACAGACTATATCTTCATGGATCTCCAAAACTGTGTCCTCCTGCTACTCCTTCCATGGAAGACAGTTGCCCCACATGGTGAGACCCCAGTCTGCTAGAGCTGTGGCGTCTTCAAGGGCTTTCCTTAAAGCTTAGATACATCCACCATCCTAGAGGCACCTACATGGTCCTCAGTCCACACTTTCACTAAACACTATAAATTGTATTGCATCTCTCGAGCTAGGGCAGGATTTGCTGAAGCCATCCTGCATGGATTCTTGGAGACTGCATCATCTTCCTCCACCCATATCACTGGTTGAGCTTTGGTACTTTCCCATATTTGAGAATACTGCAACATGAGAGTAGAAGGACATAGAATAGTTGTGTAAAAAATTACCATAACCATAGATCTGAAGTAGTTAACTTCATTTGTGCAGCAACCTGTGGGTATCTGATCCGACTTCGGATCCGAGCTGGCAGTTTTCAACAGCTTAGATCCGAGCTCCTAGCTCCTCCCTCTACCCATAAACCCCTCCCAACCGTGATTGACCTCAGATCTAGTTTGCCGCGCTTGTTGACAGCAGCTGGATTTTCGAGCTCCGTGCTTAGCGATTTTCTTGTGAGAAAGAAAGATTTTTCTGTTTTATCTCCATCTTTAGTGTGAGTGCCGTGTGTTTAGACCCTTTACCTGTTAACCTTAGTTTAAACTACTCTTTAGTTATAATTTTTTCCCTCCCTCACCCTTGCTGGTTCGTTAGGGTCTGTGTGCGTGTGTTGGGGCCTAGCGTGCGTGTCCTCCTTAGTTTAAAATGTCGGAGGCCCCAAAACCTATCTTTTCCAACTGCACCGAGTGTGGCAATAAGCTTTTACCGGCTGATGGCCACACTCGGTGTGTTCTGTGCCTTGGGGTTGGACACCTTACCTCTGGGTGTTCCATCTGCGTGGCGTTCAACCCCAGGGCTCTTAAGGACCGGAGATCCAAGCTGATCCTGGCGGGTCTTTTGCCCCCAGATTCGGCTTCGGCCTCCAGTCCTTCCGTGGCTACCACCGCGGCTTCAGCGGCGGCCACTCCTGCCTCTCTCCCCCCCGGTCGAGACTCATCCTCCCGCTGTAGGCCCAGAGGAGAGGGAGGCCAGGAAAGAAAAGAGAAGGGAGAAGCACCACAAGCGGAGGGCTGAGGCCTCTGCTTCGGCTCCCCTGGCTAAGCGGTCTTCTCCCTCCAGGGCTTCCTGGTTTCCTCCTTCTCGGATCCGGTCCCCCTGTTTTTCACCGGGCCCTGAGGAGGAGGAGACCCGATCTCCTTTGAGGTCATCGAGGCGGCACTCACGTCCCGCCTCGGTGGCCTCATCGAGATCTACTCGCAGCTTTTCCGACGCAGATTTGGACCGGATGATGCGAAGATTCCTCCAGGCCCAACTGCAGATGGGAGTGCTCCTGCCCACCCCCCCGGGGGGGAGCTCGACCCCTTTCTTTGCCCTGATAGCTCCTTCTCCATCCCGCTTCCCGGGTTCGGAGCCTCCGGAGCCGGGCAACCTTGGAACCGGGGGTGGGTCGGCCCCAACAGTCTCGGGTACTTCGGCGCCGTCTCTTCCCTCGAGCCTGTCGGGTCCGTTTTTGTCGGATCTGAGCTCTCGGAGCCGAGGGCTGAGCTTCGGATCCGAGGGTTTCAGTATGCCTTCGGTGCTGTCCAGGTCGGAGCATACTCGGCCATCGGATCCGATTGCTTCGGCGCTGGCCCTGATCCGCCTGTCGGATCCGAGTGAGGGCCCGCTCTCGGATTCCAGAGAGAGCGGCTCTCCCTCTGCGTTCGACGTGGAGGAGAGGGCTCTGTCGACTGCTTCCAGGCCCCCCGGTCCTTGCCACCGCTCCGCCCCGCACTCCTTCTCTGTTGGGTCTGACTTCCATCACCCGGCCCCAGGGACAGCCTGCTTCAGTGTCCCAGGTCGTTCCCTTGGAACAGGATGTTGCTGGTGAGGCCTCTTCGCACAGCCCCCCCGAAGAGATCCCCCACAAGCGGAAGTGCAAGAGGAGGCACTTGGACTCCCCTGAGTGCTTGACCGAAGACATGGATTTGGAGGAGGGGGAAGGCTCCCCAAGGTCACCCCCGAGGATGTCCCCTTTGGAGACATCATGGAAATGTTCAGGATCAGAGGGGGGTGGTCTGCCCCAAAGCCGACCTCAGACGAATCCGTGTTCCTGTAGGCGTTTGAAGCAGGCCCTTCTACCTCTTGGGTGTCCCCTCCGGCCGACCCCCTTGTGGACCTGATTACCACCAGGGCGTGGAAGGAGCCGGACACTGTGGAGCCAGTCCCGAAGCGCCCTGACAGGATCCTCAGTCCCCCTGCCAACAGGCCCCATTGGAGCAAGGGTCCCCCCGTAGATGGCGTGTTGATGGCGGCGGCCACTAAGAGGGAACTAGCTCAGGAGAGCCCCTCGGTCCACCCCCCGGGCAAGGAGTCCCGAGCGATGGACCGCTTAGGGAATCGGGTGTTTAGTTCAGCGTCCTTCTCGGTGAGGTCACTGAACTACATGGCACATGTTATTCGGCTGCAGCGGGATCTTAAGGAATATGCTGCGTCTCCCCCGGAGTCCATGTCGGCGGAGGACAAACAGTTGTACTCCACCCGTATGGCCACTCTTAGGTCCATTTCCAATACCTCTATACGGCTACTATCCCATGCCACGGAAGGAGCCGCTAGAGCCAGCGGAGCAGTTCTCGTCATGAGGCGTCAGACCTGGCTCCGGCATTGTGATTTCGCGGAACCCTTCAAGGCGTCATTCGCAAATGCCCCTTTTGATGGTTCTGCCCTATTTGGGAAGACTGTTCGTGACACCTTGGTCCAGAGCGAAAAGGATGGGAAGACGTTGTCTGCCTTCGGAGTCCGCTTCTCTGCTCCCCAGAGGTCCTTCTCCAAGAACCAAAAGGGACAGAAGAAGATGTGGTTCCGGAAGTGACAACTGTCCCAGTCCGCTCCGGACCCCCAGTCCTTTTGTGGCAGAGGAGGCCCGAAGAACTTTGGGTCCAGAGAACCTTTCTCTGACCGGCCCACGCAACAGCCCTGAAGGGTTGCCCGAGTGCTCCACTCTGGAGGCAGTTGGGGGACATTTCTCGAGGCACCTGGCAGCTTGGGAGTCCATCACGACAACCGCTGGGTGGTTCGCATCATATCCAGAGGTTACCAGATCCCCTTCTCTTGCCCTCTTCCCCAAACACCTCCCCGATGTCCCACCCGATCAGAGGGAGGTCACAGCTGCGGAAATCCAGCAGCTCCTAGAAAAAAGAGCCATCCAACATGTCCCCCCAGACCAGCTCGGACCGGGTTATTACTCCAGGTACTTTTTGGTGCCAAAAAAGACTGGGGACTTAAGACCAATCCTCGATCTCTCCCTTTTGAACCTTTCAGTAACCAAAGAAAAGTTCCGGATGGCCACTCTTCAATCTATTCTCCTCCTATTACGGGAGAACGATTGGATGTGCTCAGTAGACCTCAAGGATGCGTCCTACCATATACTAATGGACAGACGATCCAGGAGGTTTCTCCGCTTCCGGCTAGGGGCCAGTCATTACCAATTCAGGGCTCTCCCCTTTGGTCTCACCTCAGCCCCCAGGGTGTTTACCAAAGTGTTAGCAGTGATAGCAGCCCACCTGAGGCTCCAGGGAATACAGGTTTTCCCGTACCTGGACGACTGGCTCCTGACCGCCTCGACAAGGCATCTAATCTGTACAGCCAGGGATTATTTTCTTTTCCTTGCTCCCTGGCTAGGGATCACAATAAATATGGACAAATCTGCTCTCACCCCGACCCGAGTCATAGATTTCATCGGGGCCAGGTTAAACACAATCAATCTTGTAGCCTTCTTAACCCCAGAGAGACTTCGAACCCTGAGGTTTCATGTGCGGGCCATCCTTCTATCTTCATCTCCTCTGGCGGAATTGGTCCTGAGGGCCCTAGGCTCAATGGCAGCGGCAATCAGTTTGTTACCTATGGCACGTCTGAACATGAGGGTCTTACAATGGACCCTCCAAGTCCAGTGGTCTTTTCTTCACTACCCTCTGAGTCATCCCATTTCCCTCAGCAGGGCTTGCAAGAGGGCTCTCGTGTGATGGCTGCAATCTCCGGATCTCCACATGGGACGCCCCTTCTCTATGGCCCCTCCCCTGGCCACGGTGACCACGGACGCCTCTCGCCTCGGGTGGGGGGTGGGGCACTCTTCGGGCAGGACTGTCCAAGGCACGTGGAACGATACGGAGACCTCTTTGCATATCAATGTCCTAGAGATGAGGGCAGTGCTGTTAGCGTTGCAAGCACTTCAGGACCTTCTTCTTGTAGGGACAATTGCGATCCAGACGGACAACATGTCTGTTGTCTGGTACATCAACAAACAAGGGGGAGCCAGGACTTACTCGCTCTGTCGAGAGGCCATGAGAGTGTGGGAATGGGCGATCTCCACCATCCGTTTTCCCATCGCAACGCACATTCCGGGACGGTCCAACATCCTGGCGGACAAACTCAGTCGCACCATCCTTTCCGCTTACGAGTGGTCTCTCAATCCGCACGTAGCGAATCAGATTTTTGCCAAATGGGGGCAGCCCTGTTGCGATCTTTTCACCTCTCCCTCAAACACCAAATGCAACAGCTATTTCGCTTTAATTCCCCAAGTCGGGGAATCCCCGAGAGATGCTCTGGTGCATGCTTGGCCTCCCGGTCTGCTTTATGCTTATTCACCTCACCCCCTGATGCTAAAGTTTCTACAGAAAGCCAGTCGGTTGGGGAGCAGGATTATCCTCATTGCCCCATTCTGGCCTCGTCAAACCTGGTTTCCTTACCTTTGGTCTCATCTGGTGAATCCTCCTTGGATTCTAGATCCCCTCCCGGATCTGATCTGCCACCCTCTGGGTCTCCCAACCCCGAACCTGGACAGCCTCAAGCTCACAGCTTGGTTGCTCCAGTTCCATTCCTAGCCAGGACTCCCGGCATCTCTTCCCCAGTCAGAACTATTCTAGTTGCAGCCCACAAGCCTTCTACTAGGAAGGTTTACAGTAGCAAATGGAGACGTTTCTCTATCTGGGCAGACCGTCAAAACTGGGATCCCTTCACAGCTCCTTTACCTGCGGTGTTAGACTTCTTATCAGGATTATTTCACCAGGGAGCTAGCTGTTCCACTGTCAAGGTTCAACTAGCAGCTGTTTCTCACTACCATGTCAGACATGATATGCATCCCTTGATCACTTCAAAGCTGTGCAAGACCTTCCTGAAGAGCACATTCCTGCTCAGACCTCCGGTAAAGGAAGTGGTACCTCCGTGGGATTTGTCGTTAGTGCTTCAGGCTTTGACAGCTCCCCCCTTTGAGCCTGCAGCTTCAGTGGATTTCAAGTATTTGTCTTGGAAGACGGCTTTTCTCGTCGCCATCACCTCTGCTAGAAAAGTTTCTGAAATTCAGGCCCTTTGTGTCAAACCCCGTATCTAACCTTCCACAAGGATAGAGTCTACCTCAGGACCAATCCCTCCTTTCTCCCTAAAGTTGCTTCTGAATCAAATATCAACCAGTCCATTAATCTGCCAGTCTTCTTTCCCAGCTATCACAACAAAGGAGAATACAAACTACACTCTTTGGATGTGCATAGACAACTTCGATTCTATATTCACAGGACATCTGGTCATAGGCAATCCGACCAGTTGTTCGTCTCCTTTGCCAAAATGAATTTGGGTAAATCGGTATCCAAAGTTACATTGTCTCGATGGATCTCGCTATGTATTCTTTTGGCCCACTCTACCCGATCTATGTCTACCTCTGCTGCTTTTAGATCCAATGTATCCTTAGATGATATTTGTTCGGCTGCCACTTGGGCCTCATCTCATACCTTTATCAACCATTATAAGCTGGATATCATCTCCAGAGGGAGAGCATCCTTTGGCTCTGCAGTGCTCCGGGACATCCTTCCATGATGGCCGCCCAAGATTCAGATAGCTGGGGACTGTCCCACAGGTTGCTGCACAAATGAAGTTAACTACTTCAGATTAAGAAGTTATGTACTCACCATAACGTTCCATCTGAGTAGATAAACTTCATTTGTCAGCAACCGTCCCCCCCTCTTTCCCTCGGACCTTTGATTATTCACATTTGCTGTCTTCAGAGATGACCTTTGAAATTGGTAAATCTGTAGCAGTTGCTGCTTGGGGGCAAACTTGATCTGAGGTCAATCAGGGTTGGCAGGGGTTTATGGGTAGAGGGAGGAGCTAGGAGCTCGGATCTAAGCTGTTGAAAACTGCCGGCTCTGATCCGAAGTCGGATCCGATACCCACAGGTTGCTGCACAAATGAAGTTTATCTACTCAGATGGAACGTTATGGTGAATACATAACTTCTTAATTGTCCTTGTCTTCCATGTTGCAGTATTCCTGTCTCTCCCTCCTACCCCGTATAGAACATTTTCCCTTATCTGGATGGCATCTTTTCAGCTGACATTAGACTATTGTCCGACTGGGCATTCATTTCTGAGGTCTGCACATGCAGATGTCACATTTATGGCCAGTGTTTTATGGTCCATGTGTGTGACATCCCACGCACCTTACAGCAGCCAGGCTAAGCTTTTGTATATGAGCCGGATGTTTGGGTTGCCTGAGACCGGAGGATCCCACATGTGAGAGTACTGCAACATGGAACAGAAGGACATCTATGGTTATGGTAGGATTTTACAAAACTATTCTATGTCCTTCTATTCTCATGTTGCAGTGCTTTTACTTGGGATCCTCCACTTGAGGCAACTCAAACGTCGGCTCCTCTGCAAAAGCTCAAGCCTGGTTGCTGCTAGTGCATGGGGCGTCACACACAGTGCCATAAACCAGGGTCCTTAAATGTGACGTCTGCACGCACAGATCTCAGAACTTCTCTGCTGCATTTGAACGTCAGATTGATCACTTTGCTCCGCTGTCTTCAAGACATCTAAAGATAAGTACCCCGTTGGGGAAACCTTTATTATCTTTGCTTGAGCTTTGGTTGTTTCTTGTTTTTTTTAGCCGAAGTCCACTAGGAAGGGGAAATGTAGTTGCAGATGTCAAATTCCACACAAAGATTCTCACGGACTCTGTTTGCTCTCTTTAAGCTGGGAACACGACCATACTACCTGTAGCATGTGCCAGCCGTTCATACCCAGAACTCTCCGCAGTTTTCTGGCAGCCCTTAATTTATACCTAGAGAACCAGGGATTAAAAAGACTAGCTTTACAAATGGATCAAGAGTCGGACGTCGAGGCAGAGCCACCTAAAAAGAAGGCCAAAGTTTTAAGGTCTACTGCTTCTGCTCCTCCATCGTTGGATGCCCGACCAACCGCTAGTGTAGGGGTTGAGGGACTTCTGCTAGAACCAGCACCTTCAGCGACTACTCTCGAGGAAGCCACTTCGGAAGTACCGGCATGTCCTCAGAGGTTATTCCGACGTCGGCTACTGCAGAGCTTGAGGGGGAACCAGGCTCCACTGGATTCCCATCCGCGGTCCAGGAATCTGAAACCTCACCCACAGGTCAGATCCATGAAAGTAGTCCTTCAGCATCTACCAAATCAGCTCCTCCATATCAAGAAACAAAAGACTAAACCGTTATCTGCTCCTTCTGAGGAACAACCTGACTGGCAGTCCTTTACCCAGTCCTTGCTGCAGGCCTTCATGGCCCTTAGGCCCTCAGCAGCCACATTACCTGTCTCAAGCCCTAGGCCAGCCTCAGCTGCCTCTACCCTCCTACCTTTTCTTCCCCAGAAGGAAAAAAACCTCATCCTTCACTTCTAATGAGTCAGTTACCTACTCCTCTCAAATAGCTTCTTCCTTGGACTGTTATTCCCCAGATGAGGGCTCCATTGAGGGAGACCCCCCCCCCCTCGAGGATATTACATTTGGAGACATTATTACTAAATGAGGGGTTACTTTAAATGGGATACAGCTCAGATGACAGAAATCCAAAAAAGGTATTTTGAGGTTCTCCAGGTGGAATCACCCTCCCCATCAGCTGTCCTTCTTGTGATTCCAGCATACCTGGATGCCTTTGCATCAGACTCAGACTCCTGATTCTCAGCCTCCTGCTCCCAAGAGATCTGACCATTTTTATAAGGTCCCTGATGAGCACAAATTTCTTGTAAAGCCCCCCTTGGCGGAACCTGTAGTTATACCAGTGGCCCCTGACAAGCAGTCCAGACTCATTCCTTCCTCTTCACTCTTGCCCTTCAGACAAGGATAGCAAGATAATGGACAGGCTGGGAAAAAGATATACCTCTTCCACTCTAACCTTTCGGGCAATTAATTATTAGACCCACATGGTCAAATATGCCCTAGATTTGGTTTCACAGGCTTCCTCCTTGCCTTACTCCCCAAACAAGTCACAAATAAGCATCCAAGCTGTCCCTGACATCTCAGATAGCCAGACATTCAGTAAAGTGCAGCTGTGATGCAGTTGAGGCCTCTGCAAGATCTGCAGCATCAGCTTTTGTTTTATGTAGATATTCATGGCTTTGACTACAGCCCCTGCCTGAAGACCTTAAGACCACGATTTTGGACACACTTCTGGACTATAAATTCCTGTTTGGCAAACATTCAACAAATCTGTTTAAAAGCCTCCAGAAGAAGAGCAAGGAACACCAGGACCTGAAACACGTACTGGTCTCCCCAGTACCAAAGTTTTATAGGGATTATCCTGCAAGGACCTCTTTTGTCAGGGGACCCCCCCCCGCCCCATTCGCCTCTACCACCTCCAGAGGTAGAAGAGGGTCCAGGAAAACAACCTCCCCAAGGGCAGCCCCTTCACAGCCCCCCAACAGGCAGCCCTTTCAGGACAGGAATAATAAAGCGTGACTGCCTCAGCCATGTTCCCGTCTCATCCCACCTCTCTCACTGTCTTTCCCTCTTGAAAGAAGTCACTTTAGACCGCTGGGTTCTGGCAGTAGTAGAAAAAGGATACGTTGTCTTGGCAGGAAAACCCCAACTACAACTAAACCCTCAGATTATCCAAGAGCTTCTCGCCCAGGGGACCATAGAACCCGTTTCTCCAGGCCAAGAAGGAAAAGGGTTCTACTCCAGGTATTCCTGGTACCAAAAAAGGACTGCCCGTGGAGGCCCATCCTGGATCTATCCTTCCTAAACCTCTTTCTAAAGGTCCCTTCCTTCAGAATGCTATCCCTTCAAAACCTTATTCCACTATTGCCACCCAAGGCTTTCATGGCCACTTTGGACTTTGAGTCTTACCTCCACATACCTATCCACCTAAATCCCAGGAAGTATCTATGCTTTGCTGGACCCGTTCACACTTTCAATTTACTGCCTTGCCCTTTGGTTTGTCCACTGCACCAACAGTCTTCACAGAGTGCCTAGCCCCAGCAGTAGCCTACTGCAGGACCAAGGGCATTCAGATGTACCTCTACCTAGATGACGTCCTCATTCTTGTAGAAGGAGAAGATATCCTTAGAAATTATCTTCCCTTCTCCATGTCACTGTTGCAAAGGTTGGGATTTACACTTAACCTGATAAAAATCATCCCTCACCCCAGCACAGGACAAAAGCTTCCTCGGATGCAGGATAAGGACCGACCTGATGAAGGCTTTCCTCCCTCAGGACAATGTAACCTACCTTGTCAGCCACTTCTAGAACCACCTTCTGGTCAACCACCTGTCAGCCAGACAATTCAGGCACCTCCTAGGCCTTATAGCAGCCACCATTCCTATGCTGCCACTAGCCAAGTTGCACATGAGGAAGTTACACTGGTACCTGAAGAATGTGTGGTCACAACACAGCCACCCCACTGGATTTTCAGATACCCTTCCTTCCATGCCTAAAAACAGAATTGAAGTGGTGGACTCAGGATTCGGCAGGTACAACAAAATCCTGGCCTTACCCCTACAACCCACCACACCAACACACAACTGTGACTCTTTAGCTGTTACACCATATGATAAACCTATACCAACATTCGGAAATATGGAATTATTGCTAGTTAATCTTCACATCAACAACAGAAAACAATTATGTATTGCTATACTCTATATTCCCCCAGGTCAAAACATACCTACTTTGGAAGATCTACTATCCTGGACCACCCTCAATATATCAAATGAAACCATCATTCTTGGCGACACAAATATAAACTGGCAGTCTCTCATCTCTGACTCCCCATTAAATAGTATTAACTTGTACAGGTTTGCTCAGCTCATCTCTAATCCCACCCGTAAGGTAAAAAAACAAACAGAATTAACCCTAGACTGGATACTTGTCTCACACCCTCAAAAATTCACCATGGTAGGGACCCTACACAATACCTTTAGTGACCATCTTCCTGCCTGTACCTATAGAACTCAACTTCAAATTGACAAATTGCATTGTCCAAGAACAACTAGATATCTTGCCCATTTCAGTGAACAACTATTCTTCGAGTCTCTAAAAACCCACATGTGGTCCTCTACCACATTTCTTCCACTGGATGAAGCAGTCAATTACTTCAGTAAAGTCTTTTTAGATATTTTAGACAGTCTTGCCCCCACACGTACCAAAAAAGTAAAGTCTAACCGTACTCCATGGCTAACTAAACAGTTACTTACCGCCAGGGACAAAGCCTCGAAGGAATGGCATAGAAACAGAACCCCACAACTTGAACTCGGGTATAAACAGCTCTGTAACAATGCCAAAAAGGAAGTCAGTGATAAAAAAAGTTATTTCTCCACTAAGCCCACTACCCAACAAAATAATCCCAAATTGTTCTGGAACTCTCTTTCCTCTCTCCTAAATCCTGGTACTCAACACAATCCCTCCCATCTCCAGACAAAGACCCTCAAGAAATTGCCCAAGCCTTCAATTCTCATTTTATTGATGCTGTCCAAAATCTTGTTAATGATTTCTCTCTACAAACTAACAAAAGTATAACCGGCAACATAAACAGCAATACACTCGCTAACCACTCCCCCCACATCAGTTGTAATTCCAACAAAAACCCATTCACTCCTCTGTTTACATTACAACCAGTACCCACCTCTCTAGTCTGCAAACTGCTCTCAAAACTAAAACCATGCTCCCCTTCTTCCGATGGCCTTCCAGCTGAAAACCTAAAACTTGCAGCAGATTCTATAGTTCTTCCAATTAGCATTCTCATTAACCGATCAATCTCTGAAGCATATGTCCCACAACTATGGAAAAACTCAATTATTACTCCCCCTTCACAAAGGCGGTAACACTAGTAATCTATCTAACTACCCACCCATCTCCATACTTTCACCTCTATCTAAAATTTTAGAAAAGTGTATTCATTCTCAGTTGCTAAAACATCTCACAGAGAACCTACTCACACCCACCCAACATGGTTTTCGGCCAGCACACAGCACAACAGCCTTACTGTAATTTACTAACACTGTATACAAAGCTCTTGATGCAGGCTTACTAACATCAGTGATCCTACTAGACCTATCAAAAGCTTTTGATACAGTGTCCCACTCAAAACTACATTTGCAACTTGAGACCGTAATCTGCTCCCCACACATGCTGTCCTGGTTCCATAACTATCTACACAACAGAAAACAATCTGTTAGATGGCAAAGTAAGCAGTCCGATTACCTACTCGACAACACAGGCGCGTTCCCCAAGGATCTGTTCTTGGGCCCTTGCTTTCTAACATATTTATTAATAATCTCCATAAAGCATCCCTGCAAAGTACACTCATTCAATACATGGACGATTCGACAATAATTATATCCTCTTACAACATCTAAGAATTCCTAAAGTTAATACAAAATGCATTTACTTCCACCGAATCTTGGCTTAACGAAGCTCAACTGCTACTTAACCCCAAAAAATCAAAACTTTTACTCTTCACAACCAAACCTCTAACTAGAGACTGTAAAAAAATTCTTTCAAAACAATACGGAAATTGAAATTGTAAAAACAGCCAAACTACTTGCCATCACAATTGATGACAAACTATGCTTTGAGAATCATATACTCAACTCAATCAAAAAGACCCATTTTAAGCTTGGCAAACTCTATAGGCATAAACTCTATTTGGACAAGTCTACTTCTACCCTCCCTCCTCTATGGTTGCCCCATTTTCACTAACCTACACATATCTCTCCTGAACAAACTGCAGCCGTGCTACTATAAAATTGCCAAGTTTGTCTCCAACATGCCAACTCGCACACATAATTGCCTGGCCATTAAATCTATAAACTGGTTTGAGTTCCCTCATTGCCTACATTACTCCCAACCACAAACTATTAAATAATCCAAACTTCCGTCCATCCTTCAAACTATAATACAAACACACACCCCTACTCAGCATCTTAGGTCCTCTAACAAACAACTCTTAACCATAACTAAACCCAACAAAAGAGCTGGACAATGTGTCTATTCCCATGCCATTGCCAAACTTTGGAATGAGCTCCCCCTCTCTTACTCAACAGGACTCTTTAAAAACATTTAAATTTGCACTAAAAGAATACTGTCTCAATAACCTTGTCTGTTGTTCTTCGTGTTTCACTGTTGCAGTCATCACGTTTGGGTTATCTGCTTGCAGTAGACCTCAGTCGGCCTGATTATCAAAGTCTTGTGTCCTGCGTCGGATGCTGTCTCATATTTTATGACGTCAGGTCGTCAGGGGTATAAAGCATGCAGCCGACCCCATTACATCAGTCTTTCTTGCCGTGCAGTGCCTGAAGCAGAAGCATTGCAAGTGCCGGTCGGCCGACTCCTGAAATTTTCGTTTTCGAGTTTCAGAACCGAAGTCTTCAATTAAGCTAAGTACCCTGTTTGGGGAACCTTTTTCTTGCTCTAAACCGGTGTCAGTAAAAGTTAACAATTGTATTTCTTGTGGAAAGCAAATACCTCATAAAGATTTTCATTCCTACTGCATTCCTTTCTTTGGCCCAGACCATGACGTACCTTGCTGTCGGTTTTGTGCCTTATTCAAACCTCAAACTATTCATCGTTGGTTTATTTACTCTTCTAAATATTTTGGTACTCTGTTCAGTTATACAGAATGGCTTAGGTAAGCCACCCAACTACCGACATTCCGAAAAAATGCAAAGATAAACACAGAGACAGACTGCATAGGTCCAAAGCTGCCGACGGCGCTTCTCCTAAGCTAGTCGCCAGTTCACCGGTACTCAGTGAGGCGCTTTCGCAGCCCCTGATACCTGCTACTTCAGATTCGCAGGCCTCTACTGAGACCCATTCAGAGTCCGGTATGCCGCAAGATGCTTATTCGAATGTAGGACCTACGTATGTCTCTACCTTGGATTGGTCCGGAGCCGCTGTGTAGGCACCAGCTTCTGAGGGTGTATTCAGGCCTACTGACTTGCATATTAAACCAATGCCATCTTCTTCAAGGCCTAAAACTCGATCCATGCCTAGAAAACGGACGCCCAGACGGCATGGTCAGGCCCCTATCTCTAAAAATCAAATGATATGAATGGCTGAAGACCTTATTACTCTAATCAGGGGAAGCCAGCCTTCCCCCCCTCTAAGAGACCTAGGACTGATTTTCCTTCTGATTCTTCTGATCAGGACTCTCAAATTTCTGATCTGAAGTAGGGACTTCATTTGTCAGCAACCTGTGGGTCTTGGATCCGATATCGGATCCGAGCCGGCAACTTGTTTCATAGCTAATGGATCCGAGCTCCTAGCTCCTCCCCTCACCCATAATCCCCTGCCAACCCTCCATGACCTCAGATCTAGTTTGCCGCACTTGTGAGTAGCTGGATTTTCGAGCTCTTAGAGAGTATTTCAGATAAGTGAATATTTTCTTCCACTTTCCCTGTCGTTAGCTTAAAAAAAGTGTGTAAGAGTCAGGTTCCCTGTATTTTTATATCTTTTATATAGTTTTTTCCCTCCCTTCGCTGGCCGTTAGTGAGTGTGTGTTTTTGTGTTTTGGGGCCTGTGTGTCTGTGTAGTCCTTGTTTTTTTCCTCAAGTATGGCTGAGGCCCCAAAAGCCATTTTTTCAAAATGTACCGAGTGTGGCCATTAGCTCTCCCCGGCTGATGGCCACACTCGGTGCGTTCGGTGCCTTGGGGTTGAACACCTCTCCTCAGGCTGAACCATTTGTGCAGCGTTCAACCCCAGGACACTGAAAGAGCGGAGGTCAAAGCTGGTCTTGGCGGGACTTTTGCCCCCGGACTCGGCTTCGGCCCCCACTCCTCCCGCGGCACTAACACAGCCTGTGGTGATAGCCACTCCTGCCCCGCTTCCTTCGGCCAGGACTCAGACTCCCGCTAAAGCGCCGGAGGACAGGGAGGCCAGGAGGGAGAAACGGAGGGAGAAGCACCACAAGCGGAGGGCCGAGGCCTCCGCTTCAGCCCCGACGGCTAAGCGGGCTTCTCCCTCCACAGCTTCTAGGTCTCCTCCTCCTCGGCTCCGATCCCCTTGTTTCTCCCAGGACCCGAGGAGGAGGAAGCCCGATCTCCATCGAGGTGGCATTCCAGGCCTGCCTTGGTGGCCTCATCGAGATCGACTTACAGTATGTCAGATACAGACTTGAACTGGATGATGCGAAGGTTCATCCAGGCCCAGCTGCAGATGGGAGTGCCCTTGCCTCCCCCCCCCCCCTTGGGGGGGGGGGGGTCTCGACACCCTTTTTTGCTCCAATTGCTCCTTCTCCGACCCACTACCCGGGTTCGGAGCGTTCGGAGCCGGGCAGCGTCGGAGCCGGGGGTGGGTCGGTGCCGACAGTACTTGGTACTTCGGATCCGACCCTGCCCTAGAGTCTGTCGGATCTGACCTCTCGGAGCCGTGGGCAGAGCTTCGGATCCGAGGGATTCAGTGTGCCTTCGGCTCCGTCCAGGTCGGAGCACACCTGGTCCTTCGGATCAGACGGTCTCGGCGCCGGCTCCGATCCCTTCATCGGATCCGAGTGGGAGTCAGCTCTCGGAGCACAGGGAGAGCTGTTCCCCCTCTGCCTTCGATGTAGTGGAGAGGGCTCTGTCGAGAGCATCCGGACCCCCGGCCCTTGTCTCGGCTCCACCCTGCACTCCCTCACTGCTGGGCCAGGCTTCCATCACCCGGCCACAGGGACAGCCTGCTTCGATGTCCCAGGTTGTTCCATTGGAACAGGATGTTGCTGGCGAGACCTCCTCGGACAGCCCCCCCCCCGAGGAAGTGCCTTGCAAGCACAAGTGCAAGAGGAGGCACGTCGACTCCCCTGAGTCCTTAACCGAGGACACAGACTTGGATGAAGGGGAAGGCTCCCCAAGATCACCCCCTGAGGATGTCTCCTTTGGAGACATCATGGAAATGCTTAGGATCAGAGGTGGGTGGTCTGCCCCCAAGGCTTCCTCCGATGAGTCCGTGTTTCTGGAGGCATTCGAAGCAGGCCCGTCTACCTCTTGGGTGTCCCCTCCAGCCGACCCCCTGGTGGACCTTATTACCACCAGGGAGTGGAAGGACCCGGACACAGTGGAGCCAGTCCCTAAACACCCGGACAGGATACTGAGCCCCCCCGCAGACCGGTCCCACTGGAGCAAGGGTCCCCCCCGTAGATGCCATGTTGATGGCGGCAGCCACGAAGAGGGAACTAGCTCAGGAGAGCCCCTCAGTCCACCCAGAGCAAGGAGTCCCGCTCGATGGATCGCTTAGGGAAGCGAGTTTTTAGTTCAGCGACCTTTTCGGTAAGGTCCCTGAACTATATGGCACATGTCATCAGGATGCAGCGGGATCTTATCAACGAATACGCTGACAACCCCCCCCCCCCTCTCCGAGTCCATGTCGGCGGAGGACAAACAGAGCGGAGCGGGCCTAGTCACGAGACGTCAGGCCTGGATCCGGCATTGTGACTTTGCGGAGCCCTTTAAAGCGTCCTTTGCGAATGCCCCTTTCGATGGATGTTCATCGTGCATACAGCTGCAGTCATAACAGATGAGTTCTCCTGCCGTCAGACGGGTCCTCGGTCGGCCAAATTCCAAAGTCTAGGTCCGGCAGGGCCCCAAGGGAGTTAAGGCCTCCATTGCCAAAAATCCATTGCCTTCCGAGAGAGATTCCAGATCCTTAGAAAGGTGGGGGGAAAAAGGTATATACCTCGGCTACCTTATCCATGAGGGCCTTAAACTGTCAGTTTCATATGCTAAAATACCAACAGTTTTTGTTATCACAATTGAAAAGTAAAATGTCACAACCTGAACAACCAGACTTGAAGGAGTTGCAGGATTTGATGCATAGTGCAGAACAAGTGGGTAAGCATACCTTACAATGTGGTTTTGATGCTCTAGAGGCCTCATGTAGAGCTGCTGTTACAGGATCAGTCATACGTAGGCATGCCTGGCTCAAGGAACAAGCCTTGCCTGATCATGTCAAAGCTAAATTACTAGACGCCCCTCTTCAAAAGGATGTACTATTTGGTGCTAATGCTGAGGAAGTATTACGGAAAATGGAGGAAAAGGCTAAATCAATGCAAACTGTGAAAGAATTTCTACAGGTTCAACCCCACGCTTTAGTAGAAATTGGCCTTCCAAAAACTGGTCCTTTCCTGCCACAGACAGACCCCAAAGAGGCAGATACAGGCGCCCGAGGGGCAGAGGACAATCCCAAGGATCGTATAGAGGCAGACAATGGCAAGCTCCTACACAAAGAGGTGGTGAGGACAACTCGCAATCTTTCAGAAAGCAAACCCAATGACTTCCCCTTTGCATGCCAACCAGGTCTCAAATGGCAGCCCCTTAGGAGGAAAGCTGGCATTATTCTCAAAAAATTGGCATGTTGTCACAAAGGACAAATGGATCCTGGACATTATAAACAGAGGCTACAAATTCCATTTTCACACCCTTCCAAAAATGAGAGGCATGCCAAACCTGCCACACAATCAAAGGGCAGAGGCACAAAGGCAAATTTCAGATCTCATAAACATGAAAGCTATTCAAGAGGTACCTACGCACGAACAAGGTCAAGGTTTTTATTCCAGGCTATTTCTGGTGCCAAGGAAGGGAAAAGATTGGAGACCTATTTTGGATCTATCCATCCTAAACACATATCTACTTGTACCAAAATTCAAGATGCTCGCTCTACAGCAACTTCTTCCCATGCTGGGCAAGGAGTCTTGGCTGGTAACATTGGACCTCAAGGAGGCATACCTGCATGTCCCAATCAGACAAAATTGCAGAACGTACCTCAGATTTCTTGCAGGTTCAACCCATTATCAATTCTCTGCATTGCCCTTTGGCTTATCTACTGCGCCCAGAGTATTCACGAAATGCCTGGCATCAGTAATTGCCTACTGCAGACTTCAAGGGATACAAATATACCCCTATTTGGACGACTGCCTGATCCAAGCAGACAGCAGGCACATTCTTCTGAAACATCTGGCTTATGTAATAATGTTATTGAACTCTCTGGGATACACAGTCAACAAAAAGAAATCAAGGCTAATACCCTCTCGGAAGATAATTTTCCTGGGTGCCAATTTGGACACAAACACCCAGATGGCCTACCTAGGTTCATAGGTTCATAGGTTGGTACTAGGCTGTCTGCCCTAGGGCATTTATAAGCCTAGCCAGAGTGTGTGTGGCTTTCACCACCCCTTAGGATGAGAATACTACACCCTTTTAGGGTTTAGTTTACTGTGCCTCTGTCTAGTAGTGACACAGAGATGACCCCCGGGGTAAACCTACGATCTCCCATCCACTCGTCGAGATTTCTCTTGAATAGATTCAGTGAGAGGCTCTGCCTAACATGGACTGGGATTCTGTTCCAGAGTGTAGGGAGCCTCTGGGTTATGAATCTGTCCCTCCAGCACGTCCTATTTATTTCTGTGTTGAGGTTTAAGTCTCTTGTTCTCGTGGCTCTGATGGATTTGGATTTTCTGAGGTGGAGCATGTCCATTAATTCTGGATTGGATATGGCCTTGTATGTCAGGCACAGATCACCTCTGAGTAGGCGGTATGCGACTGAATAGAGCTGGAGTTTTTTCAGTCGGGCAGCATATGACATATGTTTAAGACCCTTTATCCTCTTGGTGAGGAACTTTTGGGGTCTTTCCAACTGCTGCAGGTGTCGGGTGAGATACATCCCAAATGGGGCATTATACTCAATCATTGGCCTGATAAGAGAAGAGTACAGGGACACAATGACCTCTCTTGATCTAGATGTGAAACCCTTCATGATAAGGTGGGCAATATAGAAGGTCTTCCTAACCACTTTGGCAATGTGAGTGTCAAATGAGAGGTTACTGTCAACCTGGGTCCCTAGGTCCCCGATTACCTGTTCCGTACTTAATGGATTACCACCTATGTGGTAATTTGTCGGTACCTTGTTTTTCCCAAAGGTTATGACTATACATTTTTTGGCATTCAGCTTAAGGCCATGGCTCTGGCACCAATTATCCGTTTCTATGAGGCCTCTCTGAAGGATATTTGTGTCCGCTGGAGTATCAATTATGGCGCCCAGTTTGCAGTCATCTGCGAACTTTGTCAGCCACAATCCTCCTATGTTTGCCTGTACCTCGGAAAAATAAATGCCGAACAAGAGGGGTCCCAACTGAGCCCTGTGGGACACCGCTTGTGACTGGCTTAGAGTCTGACATAGCTCCAGCAACTCTGACCCTGTGGGTTCTGTCCTTGAGCCAGTTTGCAACCCATCTTGTGACATATGGGTTTACATTTAAGCTGGTGAGTTTGTCTATGATGCCCGAGTGGGGTATTGTGTCAAAGGCTTTTGCAAGGTCAAGGTAGGCTGTGTGAACTGCCTTACCCTCATCAATGGCCTTAGTGACTGTTTCAAAAAAGTCGACCAAGTTCAAAAGGCAGGATCTGCCCTTGACAAAGCCAGGGAAGCAGTTGCAACTAATTCAATACTTCAGAACACTAGCAAATTGCATCAGGCTGACTGCAAGGAAAATCCTGCAGGCTCTGGGATTCATGGCATCTTGCATCTTACTAATCCCATGTGCAAAGCTGCATATGAGGAAACTACAATGGTACCTGAAAAACATATGGTCTCAACACAGCCACAGTTTGGAAACAATAATACCACTAATTCCATGTCTGCAAAAGGAATTTCTGTGGTGGGCTCAAGCATGTCAAACAAACACAGGTCTTCCATTCAGCAAGTCTCAAGCAAATCAAGTCATCACAACAGACGCCTCGGACTACGCCTGGGGGCGCACATGACAGACCGGTGCATTCAGGGCAAATGGTCCCAAAAAGAAAAGCACCTTCACATCAGTCAAAAAGAAAAGCTAGCAGTAATAAATGCTATTATAGCTTTCAAGGACCTTCTACAACCAGGTCAACTATTGATAAGAACGGACAACACCACAGTTATGTGGTACATAAACAAACAGGGAGGAACACATTCTTACCCCCTATGCAGACTGGCCATGTCACTTTGGAACATGGCCATAGACTTACAAATGGAACTACAAGCACAGTACTTGCCAGGCAAGGAAAACACGCTGGCAGACAACCTAAGCAGGAATATGACAGATCCACACGAATGGAAATTGCATCCAAAAGTTTTTACAGAAATAATCCAAGAATGGGGAAGGCCAGACATAGATCTCTTTGCCTCCAACAAGAATCATCAATTGACAAAATTCTGCTCAAGGATCTTCCATCCAAAGGCCTGGAGAGTGGACGCTCTTTCCTTCAGTTGGACATCAATGACAGTTTATGCCTTCCCTCCTCTTCCTCTGCTGCCCAAAGTTCTATTAAAGACCAAAGCAGACAGACCAAAGATGATCCTCATTGTTCCGGACTGGCCAAGGCAACACTGGTACCCACTCCTGAGGAGCCTGACGCATTCCCCACCATGGACCCTGCCTCTAATGCCTCTTCTTCTGACTCAACACAGTTTCAAAACTCTTCACAGCCAGCTAAAAACACTCAATCTAGCCGCATGGAAGATTCTTTAGCATCACAACAGGCCCTACTCTCCAAGGAGGTGCAGGATGTCATTTTGGAGGCCAGAAGGCCATCAACTAGAAAAGCTTACTCCGCAAAATGGAAACATTTTTGTGTCTGGAATGAGAAAAAGGGCCAGGATCCTGGAAAACTGAATTTACCTCAGATATTACAATATTTGGCTGAACTGCTAAGCAGTGGACTTTCTTTCTCCTCCATCAAAATCCATGCCTCAGCCATTTCTGCAGAATACAACACTGATCCACCTTTATTCTCTCACCCTCTCTTAAGATAGTTCCTCACAGGGGCTAAGAATTTAAGGCCTCCAAGGAAACAACCAATACCTGCTTGGGATCTTAATTTCATTCTGGAAAAACTGACCTTGCCTCCCTTTGAGCCAGCTGCCTCATCAGATTTGCAATATTTGTCTTGGAAAACAGCTTTCCTTCTGGCTATCACCTCAGCTCGTAGAGTTTCAGAACTACAGGCTCTCATGGCTGTCCAGCCTTTTATCATCTTCCATCAGGACAGAGTTTCCTTACGAGCCAACCCGTCCTTTATGCCTAAAGTGGTATCCAGGGTAGCTTTAAATCAGGCCATACATTTACCTACTTTTTGTCCTAATCCTCAAAACAAAGGGGAGAGATTACTACATTCCTTGGACATCCACAGACAACTGCGTTATTATTTGGACAGAACAAAGCCTTTCAGAAAATCAGAACAGCTCTTTGTGGCCTATGCGGTAGGAGCTCAAGGGAAGCCAATTTCCAAACAGACAATCTCAAAATGGATAGCCCACTACATACGCTTTTGCTATTTCTTTCATGGCAAAACTGTTCCTGCAGGCATTAGAACTCATTCCACCAGGGCCACAGCCACCTCTGCAGCCTTCCTCAGAGCAGTTCCTACCAAGGATATTTTGGAAGCAGCCACTTGGAGTTCTGTGCATACCTTCTCCAAGCACTACAACCTACCATTATACTCCAAATCTAGAGCAGGCTTTGCCACTGCAGTGTTGCAGGGCATTTTGGCTTCTCCTAGTTCCACCTAGTGCCTACCACCCCTTTCTTAGCTTTGGGATTCTACCCATCTGTTATGACTGCAGCTGTATGCATGATGAACATAGTACAGTTTTGTACCTACCATAAATGTAGATGTTAGAGTGTTAATACAGCTGCAGTCCGGGTTTCCTTCCCTCCTTCCCCTCTTGGGACAGGCCTATAGGCTAACACATCCTCTTACAACCTGATTGGGGTTTTCATTTATGATGTATTTGCTTGCAACTACTATATTTGATTATATTGCACTGCATTATCACACAAATTTATGTATTGCCTTCCTTCTGGGGGCACCTGACATCTGGGGCAAGAAAAACTGAAGAAAATGGCGTTGGCTGGTTCCTTTATACCCCTGTCGCACTGATGTCAGGGAAGAAGCGACGACAACCGACGCCGGACCTAGACTTTGGAATTCGGACGACCGAGGACCCGCCTGACGGCAGGAGAACCCATCTGTTATGACTGCAGCTGTATTAACACTCGAACATCTACATTTATGGTAGGTACAAAACTGTACTTTCTGCCCTGTTTGGCAAAACGGTTCGCGAGACGCTAGTCCAGAGCGAGAAGGACGGGAAAACGTTGTCTGCTGTCGGAGTCCGCTTCTCTGCTCCCCAGCGGTCCTTTTCAAAGAACCAAAAGGGTCAAAAGAAGATGTGGTTCCGGAAATCGCAACATTCCCTACCCGCTCTGGCAACCAGTCCTTCCATGGCAGAGGAGGACAGGGAGGACGCCGCCCCAGGGGCAGAGGGGCTCCGAGGAACTTTGCATCCAGAGAATCCTTCTCCGACCGGCCCACGCAGCAGCCCTGAAGGGTTGCCCGGCTGCTCCACTCTGGAGGCAGTTGGGGGGCGCTTCTCGGAGCACCTAGCGGCATGGGAGTCCATCACGTCAGACCGCTAGGTGCTTCTAATTATATCCAGAGGGTACAAAATTCCAATGCTTCATGTCCCCAAAATCAGGAACCTCCCCGATGGTACCACCCGATCAGAGGGAGGCTGCAGCCGCCGAAATCCAGCAGCTGCTAGGAAAGAGCCATCCAGCCCATCCCCCAAGACCAGCTCGGATTAGGGTTCTACTCCAGGTTCTTTCTGGTGCCAAAAAAGACGGGGGACTTGAGACCAATTCTAGACCTTTCCCGTTTGAACCTGTCGGTAACCAAGGAAAAATTCCGAACGGTCACTCTTCAATCTATTCTCCCCCTCCTACGGGAGAATGATTGGATGTGCTCTATAGACCTCAAGGATGCGTACTACCACATTCTAATGGACAGACGATCCAGGAGGTTTCTCCGCTTCCGGCTGGGAGCCAGTCACTACCAGTTCAGGGTCCTTCCCTTTGGCCTCACCACAGCCCCCAGAGTGTTCACCAAGGTGTTGGCAGTGATAGCGGCCCACCTGAGACTCCAGGGAATGCTGGTCTTCCCGTACTTGGACGACTGGCTCCTGACCACCCCAACAAGGCATCTACTTTGCTCAGCCAGAGATTACTTTCTCCGCCTAGCCCCCCAGTTAGGCATCACGATCAATGCGGACAAATCTTTCCTTGCTCCGACACAAGTCATAGAATTTATAGGAGCCAGAATAGACACCAAAGATCTACGAGCCTTCCTGACTTTGGAACGACTATGGAATTTGCAACTTCATCTGTGGGCCATCCTCCAGTCAGAAGCCCCACCGGTGGAATTGGTCCTGAGGGCGCTGGGCTCCATGGCGGCAGCAATAATGCTCCTTCCATGCGCCCGCCTGAACATGAGGGTACTGCAGTGGACCCTTCTAGTGCAATGGTCCTTTCAGTCTTTTCCTCTCCATCACCCCATCGCTATCAGCAAGGCTTGCAGGAGGGCCCTGTTATGGTGGCTTCATGCTCCGGATCTCCATACGAGCCGACCCTTCTGCACTCCTCCCCCTCTCGCCACGGTGACCACGGACGCCTCCTGCCTCGGTTGGGGGGGCATTATTCAGGCAGGACAGTCCAAGGCACATGGAACGATACAGAGACCTCCCTGCATATCAACGTTCTGGAGATGAGAGCGGTGCTGTACGCGTTTCAAGCATTTCAGAATCTCCTCCCCGTAGGAACTATTGCAATTCAGTCGGACAACATGTCTGTTACATCAACAAACAGGGGGGAACCAGGTCTTACCCTCTATGCCGCAAAGCCATGAGAGTGTGGGAATGGGCGATTTCCACCAACCACTTTCTGATTGCAACGCACATTCCGGGGCGGGCCAACATCCTAGCGGACAAACTCAGCCGCTCCATTCTATCCCCTTACGAGTGGTCTCTCAACCCACTAGTAGCGAAGCAGATTTTCGCAATATGGGGGCAACCCTGCTGCGATGTCTTTGCCTCTCCCTCAAACACCAAATGCGACAATTTCTTTGCTCTGATTCCCCCTCCAGGGGAAACTCCAAGAGACGCTGTAGTGCATGCTTGGCCGCCTGGTCTACTTTATGCCTATCCTCCTCTTCTCCAGATGCTACAGCTCTTACAGAAAGCCTCGCGGTTGGGGAGCAGGATGATCCTCATTGCCCCATTCTGGCCTCGGCAAACTTGGTTCCCTTACCTGTGGTCTCACCTAGTGAATCCCCCCTGGATTCTGGATCCCAGTCCGGATCTAATCTCCCATCCGTCGGGCTTGTCAACCCCAAATCTGGACAGTCTGAAGCTGACAGCTTGGTTGCTCCAGTTCCACTCATAGTTAGGACTCCCGGTATCTCTTCACCAGTCAAAGCCATCCTCGTGGCAGCGCATAAACCTTCCACCAGGAAAGTCTACCGCAGTAAATGGAAACGTTTTTCCGTCTGGGCGGAGCATCGTAATCTAGATCCCTTTACGGCCCCTCTTCCATCCATACTAGACTTCCTAACCGGACTTTTTCAGGAAGGCGCTAGTTGCTCAACCGTCAAAGTACAATTGGCGGCCATCTCCCATTACCATGTGGGACATGACACAGGGCCCTTGATGTTGGCCAAATTGTGTAAAACCTTTCTCAAGGGTACTTTTCTGCTCAGACCCCCTATCAAAGAAGCCGTACCCCCTTGGGATCTTTCACTAGTTCTTCAAGCCCTAACTGCTCCCCCATTTGAGCCTGCCGCTTCATTGGATCTCAAATACTTGTCCTGGAAAACAGCATTCCTTGTAGCCATTACTTCAGCGAAAAGGGTTTCGGAACTTCAAGCCCTTTCTGTGAAGCCTCCTTACTTGATTTTTCATCCGGACAGAGTGTACCTCAGGACCAATCCCTCCTTCCTTCCCAAAATAGCATCAGAAACCAATATAAATCAATCCATAAATCTACCGGTCTTCTTTCCTAAATATCAGAATAAAAGAGAGTACAAGCTGCATTCATTAGATGTTCATAGGCAGCTACGTTTTTATACTCATAGGACTGTTGGTCACAGGCAATCCGACCAGCTGTTCATTTCCTTTGCCAAATTCAATTTGGGGAAAGCGGTCTCTAAAATCTCCTTGTCACGCTGGATTTCCCAATGTATTCTTTTAGCGTACCAAGCTTCTGGGAGACCCGCACCTGGAGGAGTTTGCGCACATTCCACTCGTTCCATCTCTACTTCTGCTGCCTTCAAATCTAGAGTTCCGTTGGATGATATTTGTTCGGCAGCCACTTGAGCCTCATCTCATACCTTTATTAACCACTACAAACTGGACGTAATTTCTAGAGGGAGAGCATCCTTTGGCTCTGCGGTGCTCCGGAATATCCTTCCATGATGGCCACCCAAGATTCAGGTAGCTGGGGACTCTGTCCCACAGGTTGCTGACAAATGAAGTCCCTACTTCAGATTAAGAAGTTATGTACTCACCATAACGTTCCATCTGAGTAGGTGGCTTCATTTGTCTACAACCATCCCCACCTCCTTCCCCCTGGCCTTCATAATGGATCTATGTAGATTGTTTATTGGAATACCCTTTTTGGGTATCTATAGAGGGGCAAACTTGATCTGAGGTCATGGAGGGTTGGCAGGGGATTATGGGTGAGGGGAGGAGCTAGGAGCTCGGATCCATTAGCTATGAAACAAGTTGCCGGCTCGGATCCGATATCGGATCCAAGACCCACAGGTTGCAGACAAATGAAGCCACCTACTCAGATGGAACGTTATGGTGAGTACATAACTTATTTCCTCTAATGTTCAGGATTTACCCTTATTTACCTATGAGGATTATGATGAAGAGGACTGCATTCCCTCGGCTTCCCCTCCAGAGGACTTCTCTTTTGGTGAAACCTTGCATACTCTTAGGGAGCATTTTCGCTGGGAGAGCCAGGATTACACTGACTTCAAAAAGAGGCTTAGGGATTTCTTACTCCTGCCCCATCACAGGCCTTTGGCCATCCCTCCTGTGCTGGACGTTGTTGATGATGCCTTCTCGGAATCTAGCCTGGCCCCTGACTCTCTACCTCCTGCTCCCAGAAAACCTGATGGGTATTACAGGGTTCCTGACTCTCACAAGTTCCTCTTTAAAAATCCTACTGCGGATCCTGAGACTATTTCACAGGGACCCAAGGTCATTAAGGCTACTACTGCCAAAAATCCTACCCCTTCTGATAGAGATTCCAGGGCACTGGATAGATGGGGTAAGAAGGTATACACTTCTGCAACATTGACCATTGGGGCCTTACGCTTCCAGTTTCATATGTTAAAGTATCAGCAGCATATTATTGGACTGCTTAAACAGAAAATGATGTTGATTCTTGAATGTGCTGAAAATAAAGATTTACAGGATTTAATGCATTTTGCTGAACAAGTTGGAAAACATACTTTGCAATGTGGTTTTGATTCATTAGAGGCATCTTGTAGAGCTGTTGTTACTGGGTCTGTTCTTAGAAGACATGCTTGGCTTAAGGAGCAATCTTTGCCAGATCATGTTAAAGCTAAATTGCTGGATGCTCCCTTAAACCAAGACCGCCTGTTTGGCAGCAAAACAGAAGTAGTACTTAAAAAGGTGGAGGAAAAAGCTAAATCTATGCAAACTGTTAAAGATTTCCTGCAAGTACAGCCGCCCAGATTTAGTAGGCATTCACCCTCTAAGAATTGATCCTTTCCTGCCTCTTCCAGGCCTTCTCAGTCGAAAACCAGAACCAGCAGAACACCCAGGCTTCAGTCCCAAGGTACTCACAGGACTAAGCAGTGAGGGGCTCCCACTTCCAAAGCAGGGAGTAGTAAGACTCCCCCCTATGGTAAGCTGTCTCAATGACTTAACTTTAAACCTTCCAAGCCCTGCACAACTAACTGTTCCTTTAGGAGGGAAGATTGCACTGCAGGCAAAAAATTGGGAATTCATTACCCAAGACAAATGGGTTTTAAATGTAGTCTCCCAAGGATACAGATTCCACTTCCACTCCTTACCAACCCCAAGCGGTTGGCCAGATCTACCCCCAAATCAGTGGGCAGAGGCTCAAAAGCAAGTTCTCTCTCTTTTAAGCATCACGGCTATTCAGCCTGTCCCAGAAGAAGAATGGGGACAGGGTTTCTACTCAAGACTTTTTCTGATACCCAGAAAAGACAATTCCTGGTGTCCTATCCTGGACCTGTCTATCCTAAACACATTTCTGGTGATCCCAAAATTCAAGATGCTAACTCTTCATCATCTGCTTCCTATGCTGGGCAAAGATGCCTGGTTGGCAGCACTGGATTTAAAGGAAGCCTACCTGCACATCCCAATAAAAGAATCATGCAGAAGATACCTACGCTTCAAAGCAGGCTACATACACTATCAGATGTTCATCGTGCATACAGCTGCAGTCATAACAGATGGGTTCTCCTGCCATCAGGCGGGTCCTCGGTCGGCCGAATTCCAAAGTCTAGGTCTGGCGTCGGTTGTCGTCGCTTCTTCCCTGACGTCAGTGCGACAGGGGTATAAAAGAAACAGCCGACGCCATTTTCTTCAGTCTTTCTTGCCGCGCGGTGCCCGAAGCAGAAGCAGTTCGCAAGTGCCGGTCGGCCAGCTCCTAAAATTACGAAAATTTTGCAACCGAAGTCTTCTTGAAAGCTAAGTACCCCGTTGGGGAAACTTTTCTTGCCTCAGACCGATGTCAGACAAAGTTAATAATTGTATTTCTTGTGGGAAGCAAATACCGCATAAGGATTTTCATTCCCTCTGCATTCCTTGCTTAGGCCCAGACCACGACATCTCGGTCTGTCGTTTTTGTGCTACATTCAACAAACGCACCATTAAGCGTCGGGCGGAGTTCGCCCAGCACTATTTTGGCAAAAAATTTAACTATATTATGTCTTCGGATACTCCGACTCCAGTTTTGTCTAAAAAATGCAAAGATAAGGACCGACATACGAGGTCCGCGGCCTCTACCGACACCACGTCAAAGCCGACTACAGGTGGTCCGGTTCTCAGCGAGGCGCCTACGCAGCCCCTGCCTACCGACGACACTTCATTGGCGGTGTCTTCTGTGCCCGAGGTCACAACTCCTCGGCCCACACCCCGACTACAGATACCGAAGCCACTTTTGGTGGTGAATCTTAAAATGTAGACAGGTCTGCCTCCTCTCAAGGTGTCTTCAGACCTTCCTCTTCTTTTTCCATCAAGGCTTTCACTAAGTCTAAAGCAGCCATGCATTCTAAAAGACAAGCTACACAGGGCCCTTCGCCAGGCCCCATGCCTAAAAAACAGATGCTTAAAATGGCTGAGGATTTAATTACTCTTACCAGGGGTTCTCAACACCCCCCGGGCAAAAGGCCCAGAGTGGAGGAAGAATCCCCCTCCTCTGACCAGGCCTCCATTATTTCAGAGCACTCTGATGAACAGGAACATTCTTACTCCCCTTTTGAAGATTCTGATGCAGAGGAGTCCATTCCCTCTGTCCCCAGAGGATTACTCATTTGGGGAAACCTTGCATACCTTAAGGGAACACTTCCACTGGGAAGGCCAAGAGTACTCAGATTCCAAGAAAAGGCTTAGGGATTTTCTCTTGCTAACTCAGCACAGGCCTCTGGCTATACCTCCTGTCTTAGACATACTAGATGATGTGTACTCGGAGGCCTGCCTTAACCCGGATTCTTTACCTCCAGCCCCAGTCAAGCCTGACCGGTACTACCAGGTTCCTGACTCACACCAGTTTTTATACAAAAGCCATGCGGCTGACCCAGAAACTATCTCACAGGGCCCCAAGGGAATTAAGGCCTCCACTGCTAAAAATCCATTACCTTCCGAGAGATTCCAGATCCTTAGAAAGGTGGGGAAAAAAGGTATACACCTCGGCCACCTTAACCATGAGGGCATTAAACTGCCAGTTCCATATGCTAAAGTACCAACAGTTTCTGTTATCACAGTTGAGAAGCAAAATGTCACAACCTGAACAACCAGACTTGAAGGAGTTGCAGGATTTGATGCATAGTGCCGAACAAGTGGGTAAACATACCTTGCAATGTGGTTTTGATGCTCTAGAGGCCTCATGTATAGCTGCTGTTTACAGGATCAGTCATACGTAGACATGCCTGGCTCAAGGAGCAAACCTTACCAGATCATGTCAAAGCTAAATTACTAGATGCCCCTCTACAAAAGGAAGTATTATTTGGTGTTAAAGCTGAGGAGGTATTAAAGAAAATGGAGGAAAAGGCTAAATCAATGCAAACAGTGAAAGATTTCCTACAGGTACAACCTCCACGTTTCAGTAGAAATTGGCCTTCCAAAAATTGGTCCTTTCCAGCCACAGACAGACCCCAAAGAGGTAGATACAGGCGCCCGAGGGGTAGAGGGCAATCTCAAGGATCGTTTAGATGCAGACAATGGCAAGCTCCTACACAGAGGTGGTGAGGATAGTTCGCAGCCATTCAGAAAGCAAGCCCAATGACTTTCCCCTTTGCATGCCAAGCAAGGCTCAAATGGCAGCACCCTTGGGCGGAAAACTGGCATTATTTTCAAAAAATTGGCATATTGTCACAAAAGACAAATGGATCCTGGACATTATAAACAGAGGCTACAAATTCCATTTTCACACCCTTCCAAAAATGAGAGGCATGCCAAACCTGCCACACAATCAAAGGGCAGAGGCACAAAGACAAATTTCAGATCTCATGGACATGAAAGCTATTCAAGAGGTACCTACTCACGAACAAGGTCAAGGTTTTTATTCCAGACTATTCCTGGTACCAAGGAAGGGAAAAGATTGGAGACCTATTTTGGACCTATCCATCCTAAACACATTTTACTCGTACCAAAATTCAAGATGCTCACATTACAGCAGCTTCTTCCCATGCTGGGCAAGGAGTCTTGGCTGGTAACATTGGACCTCAAGGAGGCATACCTGCATGTCCCAATCAGACAAAATTGCAGAAGATACCTCAGATTTCTTGCAGGTTCAACCCATTATCAATTCTCTGCATTGCCCTTTGGCTTATCTACTGCGCCCAGAGTATTCACGAAATGCCTGGCATCAGTAATTGCCTACTGCAGACTTCAAGGGATACAAATATACCCATATTTGGACGACTGCCTGATCCAAGCGGACAGCAAGCACATACTTCTGAAACATCTGGCTTTTCTAATAATGTTGTTGAATTCTCTGGGATACACAGTCAACAAAAAGAAATCAAGGCTAATACCCTCTCAGAAAGTAATTTTCCTGGGTGCCAACTTGGACACAAACACCCAGATGGCCTACCTCATGCCAGAGAAGCAGGGGCAACTAACTCAATACTTCAGAAAACTAGCAAATTTCACCAGGCTAACTGCAAGGAAAATCCTGCAGGCTCTGGGATTCATGGCATCTTGCATCCTACTAATCCCATGTGCAAAGCTGCATATGAGGAAACTTCAATGGTACCTGAAAAACCTATGGTCTGAACACAGCCACAGTTTGGAAACAATAATACCACTAATTCCATGTCTTCAAAAGGAATTTCTGTGGTGGGCTCAAGCATGCCAAACAAACATAGGTCTCCCATTCTGCAAGCCTCAAGCAAATCAAGTCATCACAACAGACGCCTCGGACTACGCCTGGGGGGCGCACATGACAGATCGGTGCATTCAGGGCAAATGGTCCCAAAAAGAAAAGCACCTTCACATCAATCAAAAGGAAATGCTAGCAGTAATAAATGCTGTTATAGCTTTCAAAGACCTTCTGCATCCAGGTCAACTATTGATAAGGACAGACAACACCACAGTAATGTGGTACATAAACAAACAGGGAGGCACACATTCATGCCCTCTATGCAGGCTGGCCATGTCACTTTGGAACATGGCTCTGGAATTACAAATCGAACTTCAAGCACAGTACTTGCCAGGCAAGGAAAACACGCTGGCAGACAACCTAAGCAGAAATATGGCAGATTCACACGAATGGAAGTTGCATCCTCAAGTTTTTACAGAGATAATTCAAGCATGGGGAAGACCAGACATAGATCTCTTTGCCTCCCACAAAAATCACCAATTGACAAAATTCTGCTCAAGGACTTTTCATCCACAGGCCTGGAGAGTTGGACGCTCTCTCTTTCAGTTGGACAACAATGACAGTTTATGCCTTTCCACCTCTTCCTCTGCTGCCCAAAGTTCTATTAAAAACCAGAGCAGACAGACCAAAGATGATTCTCATTGCTCCAGACTGGCCAAGACAGCACTGGTACCCACTCCTGAGGAGCCTGTCCATGGACCCTACCTCTAATGCCTCTTCTTCTGACTCAGCACAGCTTCAAAACTCTTCACAGTCAGCTGAAAACACTCAATCTGGCTGCATGGAAGATTCCTTAACATCACAACAGACCCTACTCTCCAAGGAGGTGCAGGATGTCATTTTGGAGGCCAGAAGGCCGTCTACTAGAAAAGCTTACTCCGCAAAATGGAAACGGTTTTGTGCCTGGAATGAGAAAAAGGGCCAGAATCCTGGAAAACTGAATTTACCTCAAATATTACAGTATCTAGCTGAGCTGCTAAGCAGTGGACTTTCATTCTCCTCCATCAAAATCCATGCCTCAGCCATTTCTGCAGAATACAACACTGATCCACCTTTATTCTTTCAGCCCTCTTAAGACAGTTCCTCAGAGGGGCTAAGAATGTAAAACCCCCAAGGAAACAACCAATACCTGCTTGGGACCTCAATTTCATTCTAGAAAAGCTGACCTTGCCTCCTTTTGAGCCAGCTGCCTCAACAGATTTGCAATATTTGTCCTGGAAAACCGCTTTCCTTCTGGCTATCACCTCAGCTCGTAGGGTATCGGAACTACAAGCCCTAATGGCTGTGCAGCCTTTTATCATCTTCCATCAGGACAGAGTTTCCTTACGATCCAACCCGTCCTTTATGCCAAAGGTGGTATCCAGGGTAGCTTTGAATCAGGCTGTACACTTACCTACCTTTTACCCTAATCCTCAAAACAAAGGGGAGAGACTACTACATTCCTTGGACATCCACAGACAGCTGCGCTATTATTTGGACAGAACAAAGCCTTTCAGAAAATCAGAACAGCTCTTTGTGTCCTATGCTATAGGAGCTCAAGGGAAGCCAATTTCCAAACAGACGATCTCAAAATGGATAGCCCACTGCATACGCTTTTGTTACTCTTTTCATGGTAAAACTGTACCTGCAGGCATCAGATCTCACTCCACAAGGGCCACAGCTACCTCTGCAGCTTTCCTCAGAGGAGTTCCTACCAAAGATATTTTGGAAGCAGCCACTTGGGAGTTCTGTGCATACCTTCTCCAAGCACTACCACCTACCATTATACTCCAAAACTAGAGCAGGCTTTGCCACTGCAGTCTTGCAGGGCATCCTGGCTCCTCCTAGTTCCACCTAGTGCCTACCACCCCTTTCTTAGCTTTGGGATTCTACCCATCTGTTATGACTGCAGCTGTATGCACAATGAACATAGTACAGTTTTGTACCTACCATAAATGTAGATGTTCGAGTGCTAATACAGCTGCAGTCCAGGTTTCCCTCCCTCCTTCCCCTCTTGGGACAGACAGGCCTATTGGCTAACACCTCCTCATACAACCTGATTGGGGTATTCATTTATGGTGTATTTGCTTGCAACTACTGTATTTTGATTATTTTGCATTGTTTTATTACACAAATTTATATATTGCCTTCCTTCTGGGGGCACCTGACATCTGGGGCAAGAAAAACTGAAGAAAATGGGGTCGGCTGGTTCTTTTATACCCCTGTCGCACTAACGTCAGGGAAGAAGCGACGACAACCGTCGGACCTAGACTTTGGAATTCGGCCGACCGAGGACCCGCCTGACGGCAGGAGAACCCATCTGTTATGACTGCAGCTGTATCAGCACTTGAACATCTACATTTATGGTAGGTACAAAACTGTACTTTCTCTGCACTGCCCTTTGGCTTTTCTACTGCGCCCAGGGTATTCACAAAGTGCCTAGCTCCAGTCATTGCATTTTGCAGGCAAAGAAATATTCAGATCTGAAGTAGTTAGCTTCATTTGATCAGCAACCTGTGGGTATCGGATCCGTCCTGGATCCGAGCCGGCAGCTTTCCAAGCTAGAGATCTGAGCTCCAAGCTCCTCCCCCTTACCCATAATACCCTGCTACCTCCCTCCAGTCCTCAGATCTCATTTGCCACGGCTTCTATAAGCATGAGTGATGAGCTCCTTGAGATTAGGTAAGATAAAGGATAGGAATTTTCTCTACCTTTTTACCAGTTTCAAAAGTGTGTGTGTGTGATAGTTGATCCCTTAGTTTAATTTAACTTTATTGTATTCTCCTTCCCCTTATCTGTGTGTTAGAGAATGTGATTGTGGTAGACATGGCCGAAGGCCCTAAGGCCATCTTTTCCAAATGCTCTGAGTGTGGCCATAAGCTGTCCCCAGCAATGGCCACACTCATTGCGTTCTTTGCCTGGGGGTTGCACATTTGACATCAGGCTGCCAGATATGTGCCACCTTTAAACCCCGGGTTTTGAGAGACAGGAGGAACAAGTTAATCTTAGCGGGCCTTTTACCCACGGATTCTACTTCTTCCTCCTCTCCCTCAGTGACGCCAGTTGCGACTGCGGCTGTTCAGCCAACAGTCCCTGCTCCCCTAGCTGGGACTCAACCTCCCACTGTGTCCCAGGGAGAGAGGGACCCTAGAAAGAAAGAGAAGAGAGATAGAGGGAGAAAGAGAGAGACAAAGACAGGGAGGGCATAGGAGCCACAAGAGGCGGGCCGACTCAGCCCCGCCGGCTAAGCAGCTCTATTCTCCCTTGAAGGTTCCCGGGTCCTCCCCCTCTCGGCTCCATTCCCCACGTTTCTCTCCGGAGCCGGATGAGGATCCCCGGCCACCTTCGAGGTCATCGAGTCGGCCTTCCCGGCCATCCTCGGCGGCTACTTCTAGGTCTGCGAGAAGCCTTTCTGACTCGGACATGGACTGGATGATGCGTCGCTTCCTTCAGGCCCAAATGCAGATGGGAGTGCTCCCCCCGGGGCTCGGCCCCCTTATTTGCCCCCATTGCTCTTTCTCCGATCCATTATCGGGTTTCGGAGCCATCAGATCTGAGTAGCCACGGAGCCGGCACCAATAGTAATCGCTACTTCGACGCCTGTCTTACCTTCGAGTTTATTGGGTCCCTTTTCGGATCCGAGCTCTTGGAGCGGAGTGTCGGATCCAGAGGGGTGAGTGTGTCTTCGGCTCCAATGCGGTCAGAGCACACTTCCCTTTCGGGTCCGATCGCTTCGGTTCTGGTGCCGATCCACACATCGGATCCCATGGATCCACCCACCATTCCCTCGCAGATGGGCCTGTCTTCCATCATCCGGCCCCAGGGACAGCCTGCGTCTACGCCCCAGCTAGTTCCTGTAGAGGAGCATGACCCCGTTGGTGAGCCCTCCTCAGACACTCCCACCGAGGAGGTCCCTCACAAATGAAAGTGTAAGAGGAGGCACTTGGACCCCCCCCCCGAGTCCCTCACGGAAGACACTGACTTGGAGGAAGGGGAAAGGTTCCCCCAGGTCACCCCTCGTGGATGTCTCCTTTGGAGACATTATGGAGATGCTGCGCATTAGAGGGGGGAGGTCAGCCCAGAAACCTTCTTCGGATGAGTCAGTGTTTCTGGAGGCATTTGACGCAGGCCTGTCGACCTCTTGGGTGTCCCCTCCGGCCGACCCCCTGGTAGACCTAATTACTACCAGGGCGTGGAAGGAGCTGGACACTGTAGAGCCAATCCCCAGGAGACCAGATAAGATCCTTAGTCCCCCAACAGACCAGACAGCGTGGAGTAAAGGATCCCCAGTAGATGCCATGGTGGTGGCGGCTGCCACCAAGAAGGAACTGGCACAGGATAGTTCCTCGGTCCATCCTCCCGACAAGGAGTCTCGGACGATGGATCTCATCGGAAAGCGGATGTTTGCTTCAGCCATCTTTTCCATAAGGGGCGCTGAGTTACTTGGCACACGTGATTAGGCTTCAGCAGGATCTAGTGAAAGAGTACGCTGGGTCTCCCCTGGAGTCCATGTCGGCCGAGGACAAATGAACTTTCTCTGCTCGCATGGGCACTCTAAAATCGATATCCAACACATCTATGCGGCTTCTCCCCCATGCCACGGAGGGGGCAGCTAGAGCCAGCGGAGCAGGCATCGCCTTACGGCGTCACGCCTGGCTCCGACTTTGCAGAACCCTTCAAGTCGTCCCTCGCGAACGCTCCCTTTGACAGTTCTATGCTGTTTGGCAAGACCGTCCGCGATACGCTGCTCCAGAGCGAGAAAGATGGGAAGACTCTGTCTGCCGTCGGAATCCGCGTGTCTGCTCCTCAAAGGTCCTTTTCCAGGAACCAGAGAGGACAAAAGAAGATGTGGTTCCGGAAATCCCAGCAGTCCCGTTATGCTCCGGACCCTTCATCCTTCAGAGGTAGGGGTGGACAAGGTGGACGCCGGCCCAGAGGCAGAGGTGGGCAAAGAATTTCGAGTCGAGGGAACCTTTTTCCTACCGACCCGCGCAGCAACCCTGAGGGGTTGCCCGACTGCTCCTCTCTGGAGGCAGTCAGGGGGCGTTTCTCGGAACACCTAGCACATTGGGAGTCCATCACGACAGATCGCAGGGTGTTTCGAATAATATCCAGAGGTTACTCTATCCCCTTCATAAATCATCCCCCTCATTTGAGGCGCCTCCCCGATGTTCCACCCAGTTAGAGGGAGGCGGCGGCTTTAGAAATAAAGAAGCTGCTAAGAAAAAGAGCCATCCAGAACTTCCCCCCCAGGCCAGTCGGGGTCAGGCAATTACTCCAGGTTCTTTTTGGTGCCAAAAAAGACGGGGGACTTGAGAATTGAGACCAATTCTCGACTTGTCTACATTGAACCTGTTCATTGCCAAAGAGAAATTCCAGATGGTCACTCTTCAATCTGTTCTCCCCCTTTTGCAGGAGAATGACTGGATGTGCTCCATAGACCTCAAGGATGCGTACTACCACATTCTCATGGACAGGCGATCCAGGAGGTTTCTCCGCTTTCTGTTCGGGACCAGTCATTATCAGTTCAGGGTCCACCTTTTGGCCTCACCACAGCCCCCAGGGTGTTCACCAAGGTCATGGCAGTTGGTAGCGGCCCACCTGAGGCTTCAGGGAATACAGGTCTTTCCTTACGTGGACGATTGGCTCCTCGCCGCTCCCACCAGGTATCTACTATGCTCAACCAGGGATTGCTTCCTGCTCTTGGCCCACCAGTTGGGGATCACTATAAATTACAAAAAGTCGTCCCTTCAACCTGTTCAGGTCCTGGACTTCATAGGGGCCAGAGAAGACACACTTTAGTCCAAGGCCTTCTTGACATTAGCCAGACTCCGCAACTTAACTCTCCACGTCTTAGCACTTCTACAATCTCCGGCCCCACCAGCAGAATTAGTCCTGAGAGCCCTAGGGTCCATGGCAGCAGCTATCATCCTTTCACCCCTAGCCCGCTTGAACATGAGGGTTCTTCAATGGACCTTACAGGTCCAGTGGTCCATCCTTCTACATCCGTTGGACTCACCGATTCCCCTCAGCAGAGTTTGCAGGGACTCCCTACTTTGGTGGCTCCATTCCCAAGAGCTTTGGGAAGGGCAGCCATTTTTGATGCCTCAACCCCAAGCCACGGTGACCACGGACGCTTCTCACCTGGGGTGGGGGGACATTGCATGGGCAGAACTGTCCAAAGCACGTGGACTCAGAGACCGTTCTGCGTATCAGTGTTCTGGAGATGAGGGCAGTGCTTCTAGCATTGCAAGCTCTTCATGCCCTTCTTCCTCCGGGGACTATTGCAATTCAGACGGACAACATGTCAGTGGTCTGGTTCATCAACAAACAGGGGGGGACCAGGTCTTACCCTCTTTGCCGAGAGGCCATGAGAGTTTGGGAGTGGGCGATATCCACCAACCGTTTTCTGCTAGCAACGCACATTCCGGGTCGGTCCAACATTTTAGCGGACAAGCTGAATCGAACTATCCTCTCGCCTTATGAGTGGTCTCTGAACCCCTTAGTAGCGAAACAGATCTTTCTCAAATGGGGTCAACCTTGCTGCGATCTCTTCGCATCGCCTTCGAACGCAAAGTGCAGTGAGTTTTTCGCTCCAATTCCCCCCACCGGGGGAGAGCCCCAGAGAAGCTCTAGTTCATGCTTGGCCATCCGGTCTTCTTTATGCTTATTCTCCTCTCCCGTTAATGACAAAATTCTTACAGAAAGCTCATTGGTTGGGGAGCAAGGTTATCCTCATAGCCCCATTCTGGCCTTGTCAAACCTGGTTCCTGTACCTACGGTCTCATCTCATAGCTCCTCTTTAGATCTTGGATCCTATTCCGGATGTGATCTCTCCTCCTTCAGGATTGAAAACTCCAAATCTGGACGACCTCAAGCTCTCGGCTTGGTTGATCCAGTTCCGTTAGTGGCTAGGACTCCCGGTATCTCATCCGCAGTTAAATCCATCCTGGTGGCAGCGCATCAGCCTTCTACCAGGAAGTTCTACTGGCATAGGAATTTGGACCCTTTTACGGCTCCCATTCCAGCAGTACTTGAATTTCTATCTCACATTTTCCATCAAGGGGCCAGTTCTTCTACTGTGAAGGTTCAAATGGCAGCCATTTCCCACTTCACTTCGGGGACAATCTTGGTCGTTTAGCTTCCACTAAGATCTGTAAGACTTTCTTAAAGGGCACCTTTTCTTTTAAGACCTCCTGTCAATAATGCGGTTCCTCCGTGGGACCTAACCTTAGTCCTTCAGGCTCTAACTGGTCCACCCTTTGAGCCTGCAGCTTCTGTTGACTTAAAGTTCTTGTCTTGGAAAACTGCCTTCTTAATTGCTATTACCTCAGCTAGAAGGGTATCTGAGCTTCAGGCCTTTTGTACTAAACCCCCGTATCTTGTCTTCCATAAGGACAGAGTATCCGTCAGGACTAATCCTTCCTTCTTACCTAAAGTGGCTTCCGAGGCTAACATCAACCAATCCATTAATCTGCCTGTTTTCTTCCCTAACTATCAAAACAAAGGGGAGTACAGACTGCATTCATTAGATGTGCATAGACAGTTGCACTTTTATTTGCACAGAACAGCTGCCTCTTGCAAGTCAGAGCAGCTCTTTGTTTCCTCTGCTAAGCCATCCTTGGATAAACCAGTAACGAAGGTGACTCTAGCTAGATGGATATCTCACTGCATTTTGCTCACATACAAAATTTCTGGTCGGCCAGAGCCCTTGGGGGTTCATGCTCATTCTACCTGTTCTATGGCTACCTCTGCTGCATTTTGGTCAAGAGTTCCCTTGGATGACATTTGTTCTGCGGCTACTTGGGCTTCTTCTCATACCTTTATTTCGCATTATAAATTAGATCTGATATCCAGAGGGAGGGCGGCCTTTGGCTCTGCAGTGCTCCGGAATATTCTTCCTTGAGGACCTTCCAAGTTTTTTTTGGTAGCTGGGGACTCTGTCCCACTGGTTGCTGTTCAAATGAAGTTAACTACTTCAGATAAAGAAGTTATGTACTCACCATAACGTTCCATCTGAGTAGGTAACTTCATTTGTCAGCAACCGACCCTCCCTCCTTCCCCCTAACCTGGCTTTTGTTACCTGAATGATAGAATGATTCAGTCCTGGTATGCATCAGGTTAGGATGTTCAGGTGTTGTTTGTCTTGGTGTTGTCTGGTAATTGGGCAAACTCGATATGAGGACTGGAGGGAGGTAGCAGGGTATTGTGGGTAAGGGGGAGGAGCTTGGAGCTCGGATCTCTAGCTTGGTAAGCTGTCGGCTCGGATCCAAGATGGATCTGATACCCACAGGTTGCTGACAAATTAAGTTACCTACTCAGATGGAACGTTATGGTGAGTACATAACTTTTTTATATACCCATACCTGGACGATTGTGTAATTCAGGCAGAAAGCCAAGACATACTATTAAATTATCTGGCATTCGTAAGGAAATTGTTGACTTCTCTGGGGTACACCATAAATGAAAAGAAATCACATCTTGTACCCAGTCAACAAATTGTATTTCTGGGAGCAAGCTTGAATACAACTTCCCAGATGGCCTACCTTACGCCAGAGAAACAAGTTCATTTGACAGCCTACTTCAAACTTCCTGCCACAAAGACCCAGCTATATGCAAGGAAAATACTGCAAGCCCTGGGGTTCATGGCCTCCAGCATTCTACTAATTCCATATGCAAGACTGCATATGAGGAAACTACAATGGTATCTAAAAAACCTATGGTGTCAACATTCTCAGGATCTAGAGTCAATGATTCCTATCATACCTTGTCTACAGATAGAAGTCCTTTGGTGGGCAGAGGTCTGCCACCAAAACAAGAGACTGCCATTCACTCTACCCCTTGCCGCCCAAACCCTAACAACAGACGTATCAGACTATGCATTGGGTGGCACACTTGGCAGGGAAGTGCATTCAGGGCAAATGGAACCGAGTCAGATGCACCTGCATATCAATCAAAAAGAAATGTTAGCTGTACAGAATTCCCTGCCCGCCTTCAAGAACCACATTCTTTCAGGACAATTATTGGTAAAGACAGACAACACCACTGTTATGTGGTACATAAACAAGCAGGGGGCAACCCACTCATATCCTTTCTGCAGACTAGCCATAGCTATGTGGTACACAACCTTGAGCTACCAAGTGCACCTACAGGCTCAATTCCTGCCAGGAAAGTTAAATACACTGGCAGATGACCTAATAAGAAATCTCATGGACCCACACGAGTGGAAACTGGAACCAAAGATATCCAACATGTTGAAAACCAAATGGGGGAACCCAGAGATAGACCGGTTTGCCTCCCCCGAACTACCAATTGGACAAATTCTGCACAAGGACTCCCCACAAACCAGCTTGGAAAGTGGATGCCCTGTCCTTCTGGAAAAACCTATCAATTTATGCATTTCTCCCTCTGCCTCTCCTCTCCAAGGTACTACTAAAGATCAAACAGGACAAACCAAGGACAATACTGATTGCACCAGACTGGCCACGCCAACCCTGCTACCCCCTCTTGCGCAGTGTGTCACTGCCGGCACCATGTCACCTTCCCCAAACTCCTGCCCCGCTTTCCCAGCAGGAGGGCCATATTCTGCAATCACAGCTTCAAACCCTGAACCTGGCAGCCTGGCTAATTAACTGATCTCTCTGTTGCTATCCCTCCATAAGCAAGTGATGGATGTCATTCTGGAGGCAAGGAGGCCTAGTACTTGAAAATCCTATGCTGAAAAATGGAAAAGATTCTGTTCCTGGAGCCAAACTCATGGGATGGGCATAGCAGCGCCCAATTTACCTCAGATTCTTCAATACTTAACTGAGATGCTTCACAAGGGCCTTTCCTTTTCCTCCATCAAAATTCATGCCTCAGCCATTTCAGCTCATTACAGTACAGAACCACCCCTCTTCTCTCATCCACTGCTGAAGCAGTTCCTCAGAGGGGCCAAAAACTTTAGGCCACCCAGGAGAACCCCTACTCCAGCCTGGGACTTTAACTTTGTACTGGAAATGCTCATTTTACCTCGCTTTGAGCCAGCTGCAAATGCGGAGTTGAAATTATTTTCTTGGGAAAACAGCCTTCCTTCTAGCCATCACTTCAGCAAGAAGGGTGTCTGAATTACAGGCTGTCATGGTAGTGGAGCCTTTCATCATCTTTCACACGGACAGGGTGTCCCTCAGGACCAATCCCTCCTTCATGCCCAAGGTGGTATCCAGTGTGGCCCTTAATCAGTCCATTCATTTGCCAACCTTCTTTTCTAATCCACAGAACAAAGGGGAACGAATACTGCACTCCTTGGATGTACACAGACAACTTAGATTTTACTTGGACAGGACTAAACCTCTCAGGAAATCTGAACAGCTGCTGGTTGCATTTGCTGCAGGGGCGGAGGGGAAGGCCATTTCAAAGCAAACCATTTCTAAGTGGATAGGCCAGTGCATTCATTTCTGCTATAAGCAACATGGAAAATCTACCCCACAGGGGATAAGACCACATTCAACCAGGGCTGCATCTACCTCTACAGTCTTTCTCAGAGGTGTCCCTACCAGGGACATCCTAGAAGCTGCTTACCTGGAGTTCTGTACATACCTTCACCAAGCATTACCACTTGCCAATTTTTTCTAAATCCAGAGCTGGCTTTGCCACTGCAGTCTTGCAGGGCCTTATAGCTGCTGCTAATGCTATCTAATTACCTCCTCCCATCCTTAGCTTTGGGAATCTACCCAAATGTGATGACTGCAACAGTGAAACATGAAGAACATAGTACAGTTTTGTACACTTACCATAATTGTAGATGTTAGAGTGTATTCACTGTTGCAGTCCTGGTTACCCTCCCGCCCCCTGACTTCTATTGACTATATCTCTGTTCTTGTTTGCCATGCTTAAAGCTTTTTGGTGTATTTGCTTTTTTGTTGGAGGTGTAACCTTTTATATAATTGCTTCCCATTATGGGGGCACCTGACATCTGGGGCAAGAAAAACTGATGTAATGGCGTCAGCTGCATGCTTTATGCCCCTGACGACCTGACATCATGGAAGATGAGACCGCATCCGACGTAGGACCCAAGACTTTGATAATCAGGTCGACTGAGGGCTATTGCAAGCAGATAACCCAAATGTGATGACTGTAACAGTGAATGCACTCGAAGATCTACATTTATGGTAAGTGTACACAACTGTACTTTCTTGTCATATAATTAAACCACCTTAAATGTTTTGACCACTATACACTACAAATACTTTTAATAACTTACAATAGTTGCAATTTACACTATCTGTCTTCATGTCCAATCTCTCTTGCTTTCTTTATTTCTGTGGCTGAATATACAGAATTGATTAAACAGTATTCTTGTGAGAATATGCAAACAGAATTACTAAAAATCTAACACACTGGGTTTATTTTTCTTGTATTGTATACCTCTAAATATGTATTTGTCTTGTATAAAAACTTTATTGACTTTCAAAGTTAAGCTGATGTTATGTAAAAATTTCTGTGATTGTATGGAGCTTTTCTCCTTGGGCCTGCACTGAAAATGGGTCATTGGCCCAGTGGACTTTCCTGGTTAACAAATGTCAATAAATAAATAAATAAATAAATAATGCACCCAGACGCTTCAGATCTAGGCTGGGGGCAACCATGTATGGCCTCAAAGTGGAAGCCCTATGGGAGCCATACCTCCAGAGAAAGCACATCAGCATAAGGGAGATGACAACAGTCCACCTAGCCCTGCAGGCCTTTCTCCCTCTCATGCAGCCAGGCCCCATACAAATCTTAATGGACAACACCACTGTAATGTGGTACATCAACAAACAAAGGGGAACCAGGTCTTACCTGCTCTGCAGGCTATCAATGCAAGCATGAGAATTAGCCTCTCGGAACAACATTTCACTGTAGGCAGTCTATATTCCATCCCAGGACAACCATCAAGGCGGATGCTCTTAGCAGATCATTCTCTCTGCATCACGAGTGGATGTTGCACAGAGATGTATTCCTAGACATTGCCCACCAGTGGGGCACTCCTCAGATCGATTTATTTGCCTCCCCCAGAGCAGACAATTGAAAATTTTCTGTGCCAAGGACTCCTCCCCACTAGCTTGGAGAGGGGACACTTTCACCATCTCATGGAAGAAACTAATTCTGTATGCTTTCCCTCCCTTCCCTCTCATTCAGAAGGTCCTCCTAGACATCTGGAGGGACGTGACAAAAATCTTGCTGGTGACTCCCTATTGGCCAAGGCAGCATTGGTTCTCCCCTTCCTCAATCGCTTGTCAAGGACAGTCACCACAAGTTGCCTCACAAGGTGGACTTGCTCACACAACAGAAGGGATCTCTCATTCACTGACACCTGGAGATGCTTTGCTTAACTCTCAGGGTGTTAAACTTTTAATTTCCTTCAGACACTGCTACACTGAGGACGTACTATCTATCCTGCAGGAGGCCAGGAAACCCAACACCAGGAGGTCCTATGTTTCCAAGTTGCAAAGGTTCTCCAAATGGTGTCTCCAGAGGCATAAGGGACCCCTTTCAAGTGGATGTGCCTCTAGTCTTAGCCTATGTGTGTGAGCTCATAAAGTCAGACCTTTCATATTCTTCAGTGAAGGTTCACTTATCTGTTATCTCTGCCTCCTTACCTCTTGACCCTCATCTACTCCCCAGGTTGGACGTTAAACTATTCTTAAAAGGGGTCCTGTACATTTGGCCACCAAAGAAGCCTATCCTGCCACCTTGGGACCTAAACTATGTTCAGGAAAAACTAACACTTGCCCCATTCGAGCCAGCCAGCTCTGCCTCCCTGCAGATGTGCACATGGAAAACAGTCCTACTGGTAGCCCTTACCTCAGCCAGAAGGGTTACAGAATTAGAACTACTAATGGCATCCCCACTCTAAGCTATGTTCCACAAAGGTAGGGTGACCCTGCACACTAACCCCTCCTTAATGCCCAAAGTGGTCAGCGAGCTGTCACTAAATCATTCATTTCACTTACCCACCTTCTTTCCTTCTCCTAAAAATGATAGTGAGAGAATACTCCACTCCCTTGATGTCCACAGACAGATAAGGTTCTAGTTGGACAAAACTTAAGGCCATTGGAAAGTCTAATCAGATCTTTGTGTCCTTTCATCCCAGGGCCTTGGGCAAGGCAGTAGCCAAACAAATTATTTCCTGCTGGGTAAGGAAAGCTGTCTACTTATGCTATTCCTACCATGGAAAACAATTACCTCATGGGTCAGGCATACTCTACAAGAGCTGTAGCTTCTACAGAGCCTTCTTCAAAGGCCTGGACACAACACCCATCCTTAAGGCAGCCACCTCGTCGTCTGTACATACCTTCACCAAACATTACAAACTGGACCATATTTGCAGAGCCAGAGCAGGATTTGCAAGAGAAATCCTGCAGGGATTCCTGGAGAATCTGCTACTTCTTCCTCCACCCTGCCTCCTCCGTAAGCTGTGGTACTATCCCATAGTAGTAACACTGTAACATGAGAATAGAAGGACATAGAATAGTCGTGTAAAATATTACCATAACCATAGATGTCCTTCTCTTTCATGTTGCAATATTCCCTTTCTCCCTCCTATCCCCCTTCATTACATTTCATCCTTCTAGAGGACATCATTGCACACTATCTAGACTATGGTCAGACTGGGCATTCAGTTATATTTCTCCTGTCTAGAGGACATCATTTGGCACTACCTAAACTATTGTCCATCTTGGCAGTCAGTTCTGAAGTCTGTGTGTGCAGACATCACTTTTAAGACCCCTGGTGTATGGCCCTGCGTGTGACGTCCCATGCACTAGCAGCAACCAGCCTTGAGCTTCTGCATAGGAGCCAACGTTTGGGTCACCTGAGGTGAGGTTTCTACAGTAAGAATACAGCATGGAAGAGAACATCTCTGGTTATCGTAAGATTTTTCACAACTCTTTCTATTCTCCAGGTGTAAGGCAATTGAGGATGTCGTCCTATTCCTATGTTGCAGTATTCTTAGTGTGGGATTCCCCAACTCAGGCAACCCGAACGTCGGCTCCTGTACAAAAGCTTAAGCCTGGCTCGTGTAGGTGCGTGGGCCATAAACCCGGAGCCTTAAATGTGACGTCTGCATACACAGACCTCAGAACGCTTCAGCCATAGTCAGTCATCACATCAGTCGCTTCGCTTTTAGATGTTCTTCGTGTTTCACTGTTGCAGTTATCACTTTTGGGTTATCTGCTTGCAGTAGCCCTCAGTTGGCCTGATTAACAGTGTCTAGGGTCATGCGTCGGTTGCTGTCCCTTCTTCCATGACGTCAGGTCATCAGGGGTATAAAACATGCAGCCGACGCCGTTACATCAGTCTTTCTTGCCGTGCGGTGCCCGAAGCAGAAGCAGTTCGCAAGTGCCAGTCGACCGACTCCTGAAATTTTCGTTTTCGAGTTTCAGAACCGAAGTCTTCAACTAAAGCTAAGTACCCAGTTGGGGGAAATTTTTCTTGCTCCTTACCGATATCAGTAAAAGTTAATTGCATTACTTGTGGAAAGCAAATACCTCATAAAGATTTTCATTCGTACTGTATTCCTTGCCTAGGCCCTGACCACAACGTACTGTGCTGTCGGTTTTGTGCATTATTTAATCAGTGCATTATCCATCATCGGTATATTTTCGCTTTCTAGGTTTATCCAGAAATGTCGTCGGTTAGCCATGCGACTTCCGGAATTCCGAAAAAACGCGAGGATAAAGACAGAGACAGGCTGCCGAGGTCCAGAACTGCTGACGACGCTTCTCCTAAGCCATTCGCCAGTTCGCTGGTACTCAGTGAGGCGCTTTCGCAGCCCCTGATACCCGCTACTTCTGATTTGCAGGCTTCTACTGAGTCCCATTCAGAGTCCGGTATGCCGCAAGATGCTTCAACTATGGAATCTGCGGATGCCTCTTACCTTGGATGAGTCCGGAGCCGCTGTGCAGGCACCTGCTTCTAGGGGTGTATTCAGGCCTTCAGAGTTGCATATTAAACCAATGCCTCCTCCTTCTTTTAGGCCTAAATCTCGAACCATGCCTAAAAAAACAACGCCCAGGCCGCATACTCAGGCCTCTATGCCTAAAAAACAAATGATAAGAATGGCTGAAGATCTTATAACTCTAATCAGGGGAAGCCAGCCCCTCCCCCTTCTGAGAGACCTAGGACTGAAGTTGTTTATGAATCTTCTGACCAGGATTCTGGTTTTTCTGATTCTTTTGATGATCTGGATTTGCCCTTATCTACTTATGAGGATTCTGATGCAGAAGACTCTAGCCCCTCTGCTTCCCCTCCAGAGGATTTTTTCTTATGGTGAAACCTTACGTACTCTAAGGGAGCATTTCCACTGGAAAAGCCAGGATTTTTCTGATTCAGAAAAGAGGCTTAGGGATTTCTTACTCCTGCCTCAGCATCGGCCTTTAGCTATTCCTCCAGTACTAGACGTTGTTGATGCTCTTTCGGAATCTAGTTTGGCCCTTGATTCCTTGCCTTCTGCTCCCATAAAACCTGACCGATATTACAGGGTTCCTGATTCACACAAGTTCCTTTTTAAAAATCCTACTGCAGATCCAGAGACTATTTCACAGGGACCCAAGGGCTTTAAGGCTTCTACTGCTAAAAATCCTACCCCTTCTGATAGAGACTCCAGGGTGCTGGATAGATGGGTTAAGAAGATTTACACTTCTGCAGTCTTTGCCATTAGGGCTTTAAACTGCCAGTTCAATTGCTTAAACAGAAAATGATGTTGATTCCTGAATGTGCGGAAAATAAAGATTTACAGGATTTAATGCATTCTGCTGAGCAGGTCGGAAAACATGCTTTGTAATGTCGATTTGATTCTTTAGAGGCCTCTTACAGGGTTGCTGTTACTGGTTCTGTGTTCAGAAGGCATGCTTGGCTTAAGGAGCAATCTTTACTTGATCATGTTAAAGGTAAATTGTTGGATGCTCCCTTAAATCAGGACCGCCTTTTTGGCAACAAGGCTGAGGAAGTTCTGAAAAAGATGAAAGATAAAGCTAAATCTATGCAAACTGGTAAAGATTTCTTGCAAGTTCAGCCTCCTAGATTTAGTAGGCACTGGCCCTCTTAGAATTGGTCCTCTCCAGCCTCTTCAAGGTCTTCTCAAGCCAAACCCAGACATAGCAGAAACCCCAGGTTTCAGTCCCAGGGGACACACAAGACTAAGCAGTGGAGTTTTCTGCACCCAAATCAGGGAGTATGGAAAACAGTCTCAATGACTTGCTTTTAAAACTTCTAAGTTCTTCCCAACTGAATGCTCCTTTAGGTGGAAAGATTAGTCTGCAGGCCAAAAACTGGGAACTCGTTACCCAAGACAAATGGGTTTTAAATATAGTGTCCCAAGGATACAGATTTCACTTCCATGCCTTACCAGCACCAAGCAGGTGGCCAGATCTACCCCCAAATTAGTGGGCAGAGGCCCAAAATCAAGTACTCTCTCTCTTAAGCATGGGGGCTATTCACTTGGTACCAGAAGAGGAAAAGGGACAAGAGTTCTATTCGAGACTTTTCCTGGTACCCAGGAAAGGCAGTACATGGCATCCTATCCTTGACCTTTCTACTCTAAATACATTTCTGGTTATTCCAAAATTCAAGATGCTGACTCTTCACCAGCTGCTTCCTATGCTAGGCAAAGATGCATGGTTGGCAACACTGGATTTAAAAGAAGCATACCTGCACATCCCTATCGGGGAGTCTTGCAGAAAATTTATTGCACTGACTTGACATAGTGCCTCTGCCACAACAGTCTTCAAAGAGTACAAAATTACAAAAAACACATTTCCCTTTATATAACATCAACAGTCATTTAATTAATCAATCAGTTAAACAGATGCTTTAAAATTTAAAGCAAACTTCTCCAATTTACTTCTCTATTCAGACCTCTTGGTGTTAATGTGTCAAACTTCAATATAAAGACAGTTTCTTTATATAATAAAACATTTTTAATTAATCTTTCATCCCCCTTCGTGATAAACACTTCTTCCAAAATTGTGGCTTGTAATAAATTAGCATCATCATCATGTTCTTCCACAAAGTCAGATGCTATAGGACTTTCCAGTTTCCGTTTCTTAATGTCTCTGATGTGTTCCTGCAACCTAATTCTGAATTTCCTCTTAGATTCCCCAATATAGAAGAGGTTGCAGGGACACCTCAGGCAGTATATTTCACCTGCTGTTGCACAGACAACTTAAATTCTACTTGGACAGAACTAAACTTCAAAGGAAATCTGATCAACTGCTGGTGGCATTTGCTGCAGGGGCAGAGGGGAAGGCTATTTCAAAGCAAACTATTTCCAAATGGATAGGCCATTGCATTCTTTTTTGCTGCAAACACCATGGAAAACCTATCCCACAGGGGATCAGACCCCACTCTACCAGGCCTGCATCTACCTCTACAGCCTTTCTCAGAGGCATCCCTACCAGGGACATCCTAGAAGCTGCTACTTGGAGTTCAGTACATATTTTCACCAAGCATTACCATCTGCCAATTTTCTCTAAATCCAGAGCTGGTTTTGCCGCTGCAGTCTTGCAGGGCCTTTTAGCAGGTCCTAATTCTATTAAAATTCCTCCTCCCATCCTTAGCTTTGGGAATCTACCCAAAAGTGATGACTGCAACAGTGAAACACAAAGAACATAGTACAGTTGTGTACACTTACCGTAAATGTAGATGATCGAGTGTATTCACTGTTGCAGTCCTGTTTACCCTCCCTGCAGCCCCCTTCTTTTTCTTTTTTGGATATACCTCTACTTTCCTTTACTGTCTTCAAAAGATTTTTGGTGTATTTTCTTTTTTGTTGGCGGTATAACCTTATATATTTATAGATTTAATTGCTTCCCATTAAGGGGGGCACCTGACATCTGGGGCAAGAAAAACTAATATAATGGCTTAGCCTGCATATTTTATACCCCCTGACGTCATGGAGGAGCTCCCTGGTCAGCCTCAGTAAGAAGCTGAGATCCCTTATAAGATCCTCCAAAGCTAGCTACGAAAACAAAATTGCCACTAATTCTAAGGGCAACCACAAAGCATTCTATAGCTATGTCTAGAATCTCGATGGCAACACCCAGATCTGCTCTGAGTTACAGCACAACGGCACGAAAATTATAGAACCAACTGATCTTGCCAACATCCTGGCAGATAGATTCAGTGCTAACTTTACCCCCTCCTCACCCCCTAAAGGGCCCTTATCTATACAGGAAGAGTGCAGAGTCCATGTAATTACAACTACACAGGTAAACGCTGCACACTCTAAAGCCAAAAACACAGCATTCATGTGACCAGACAACATCCCAGGCTGCGTTTTACATGAACTTCAGAATGAACTGGCTCCCCACTTAAGCACCATGTTCAATAATAGCCTCGCATCAGGCTTTGTGCCCACTGAATGGCGCACAGCAACAGTTATCCCACTCCACAAAGGGGGAGCCACCACTGATCCCAGGAACTGTCGACCTATTAGCCTGTCGAGCCTGGTCTGCAAGGCCATGGAACGTATCATCGTGGAACTCATAAACAAAGACATTGGTACCCTCCAACTCTGGATCCCACCCAGTTCAGGTTTGTGAAAGGCAGATCATGCCTCCTGAACCTGATCGACTTATTTGAGGCAGTCACCAAAGCCGTAGATGAGGGTAAGGTGGTTCACACAGCCTATCTTGACCTCACCAAGGCTTTTCGACACCATCCCCCATTCTGGAATTATAGCTAAACTCACTAAACTAGGTATAAATCCCCATGTCACAACATGGGTTGCCAACTGGCTCACTGACAGAACCCACACTGTAAAAGTTGCAGACTCAAAATCTGACCTCAAAACAGTGACAAGTGGAGTACCATAGGGTTCTGTCCTGGGACCTCTCCTGTTTGGCATCTACTTATCTGAAGTACAGGTTAACACAGAAGGCCTCTGGCTAACGAAGATTGCAGATGACTGCAAACCAGGAGCAATAGTCAAGTCCCCAAATGATGTGGACATCCTACAGAAAGGCCTCGCTGAGACAGATGCCTGGTGTCAGAGCCATGGTCTCAAGCTCAGTGCCAAAAAGTGCAGTGTCATCCACTTTGGTAAAAACTCTGTACCCATGAACTACCACATAGGCAGCCATTTACTTAACACTGAATGTGTGATAAGAGACCTTGGGACCCAGGTTGACAGTAGTCTCTCCTTTGATAGTCACATCGCCACAGTAGTCAGGAAGTCCTTCTACATGGCACACCTCATCATAAAAGGGTTCTCATCCAGGAAAAAAGAGGCCATTGATGTTCATCGTGTTTCACTGTTGCAGTCATTACACTTGGGTTATCCTACTGGCAGGCTAACTGCAGTTGGCCTGAATTCCAAAGTCCTGGTCCGGCGTCAGTTGCTGTCGCCTCTTCCCTGACGTCAGTGCGCCAGGGGTATACAAGATGCAGCCGATGCCATTTTCTTCAGTCTTTCTTGCCGCGCAGTGCCCGAAGCGAAAACAGTTCGCAAGTGCCTGTTGGCCGACTCCTGAGATTTTCAAAATCGAATTTCAGATCCGAAGTCTTCAATAAATCTAAGTACCCTGTTGGGGAAACTTTTTTCTTGCTCCAGACCGATGTCAGAAAAAGTTAACAATTGTATTTCTTGTGGGAAGCAAATACCTCATAAGGATTTTAAGTCTTACTGTATTCCTTGCCTAGGCCCTGACCACGACGTAGCTAGTTGTCTGTTTTGTGCTAGATTTAACCAACGCACTATTAAGCGTCGGTACGATTTTGCCTTTCATTACTTTGGCCGAAGGTTTAATTATATAATGACGTCAGAACAGCCGATGACCGGAGTTCATAAAAAGTGCAGCGAAAAAGAAAAGGACAGGCATCTGAGGTCCAAAACCGACGACGAAGCCTCCGCTTGCCAGTCGCCGGTTCTCAGTGAGGCGCTTTTGCAGCCCCTGACACCCGCTACCTCAGAGCCACAGGCCACCTCCGACTCCCACGTGGAGACAACTAGGCCTGTGGATACTCAAGATATTGGACTTTCGGAAACTATTCCCCCAGATGGGTCCGGAGCCGCTGAGCAGGCATCGGCTTCTGACTGTGTTTTCAGACCTACACAGTTATATATCAAGCCAACTTCAGCTTCCAAGGCAAAGACTAAAACAGCTTTAAAGACAAAGAAACAAGTACAGCATTCTCCTGGACAGACTTCCATGCCTAAGAAACAGAAGCTCAAAATGGCCGAAGACCTAATTACTTTGATCAGGGGTTCCCATCCCCCCCCTGATGAGAGGCCTAGGCAAGACACTGAATATGATTCTTCTGATCAGGTTTCCATTTCATCTGACTCCTCTTCAGAACAGGGATACTCTCTTCCTCCCTATGAGGATTCTGATGCTGAAGAATCTATCCCTTCAGCCTCTCCTCCTGAGGACTATTCTTTTGGGGAAACCCTGCATACTATGAGGGAGCATTTTCACTGGGAGAGCCAAGATTATTCAGAATCTAAGAAAAGGCTCAGAGGTTTTCTTTTACTGCCTCAGCACAGACCTCTTGCTAGTCCACCTGTACTAGACATTGTAGAGTATGTATTTTCAGAGTCCGGTCTGTCTCCTGACTCTACCCCCTGCACCATTTAAGCCAGACAGGTACTACAGGGTTCCAGATTCACATAAATTTCTATATAAAAACCCTGCTGCTGACCCAGAAACTATCCCAGGGTCCCAAAGGGGTCAAGGCTTCCACTGCAAAAAACCCTGTCCCCTTTGATAGGGATTCTAGAGCACTGGACAGATGGGGGAAAAAAGTTTACACCTCTGCTACCTTGGCTGTAAGGGCTTTAAATTGTCAGTTTCATATGCTTAAATGTCAGCAATACTTAATGTCACTGCTAAAACAGAAAATGTTGACAATTTCTGAATGTTCTGAAAACAAGGAAATGCAGGATTTATTGCATGCAGCTGAACAAGTGAGAAAGCATACTTTGCAATGTGGTTTTGATTCACTGGAGGCCTCTTGCGGGGCCGCTGTTTACAGGCTCTGTCATTCGAAGGCATGCCTGGTTAAAGTAACAGATTCTGCCTGATCATGTTAAAGCAAAATTATTGGCTGCTCCATTACAGCATGATACTTTGTTGTTAAGGCAGAAGAGGTGTTAAAGAAAATGGAGAATAAAGCGAAATCTATGCAGACAGTAAAGGATTTTTTACAGGTTCAGCCACCCATATTTAGCAGGAACTGGCCTTCTAAGAATTGGTCTTTCCAGTGTCAGACAGGCCACAAAGAGGCAGATACAGACGCCCTAGAGGCAGATCTCAGTCCCAAGGCTCATACAGGCCTAAACAATGGGGTGCTTCTACCTCCAAAAGCTGAGAAGACAAATCACAGCCATATGGGAAACAGTCCCAATGACTTTCCACTGCCAATGCCAAGCACTTATCTTTTGGCAGCACCCTCAAGGGGAAAGCTAGCACTTTTTTTCACAAAATTGGCACATGATCACCCAGGACAAATGGATTTTGAATATTGTTTCTCAGGGCTACAGGTTCCACTTTCACACCCTTCCAAAGACAAAAGGTATGCCAGACCTGCCACACAATCAATGGGCAGAGGCACAAAAGCAAATTTCATCTCTCATGGACATGAGGGCTATTCAGCGAGTACCACAGCACGAGCAGGGACAAGGGTTTTACTCAAGACTTTTCTTGGTACCCAGAAAGGACAAAGCTTGGAGACCAATACTGGACCTGTCTACTCTAAGCACTTTTCTGGATGTTCCAAAATTCAAAATGTTGACACTGCAGCAGCTTCTGCCCATGCTGGGCAAGAAGGCTTGGCTCGTAACTTTGGACCTCAAAGAGGCATACCCGCATGTCCCAATCAGACAATCTTGCAGAAGATACCTCAGATTCATAGCTGGCTCAATGCACTTCCAATTCTCTGCACTGCCCTTTGGCTTATCTACTGCGCCCAGGGTCTTCACAAAATGCCTGGCACCAGTAATTGCATTTTTCAGACAAAGAGGAATTCAAATATGTCCCTACTTGGACGACTGCCTTATTCAAGCAGAGAGCAAGGACATTCTACTGAAGCATCTGACGTTTGTAAAATGATTACTGTTTTTCCTAGGGTACACAGTAAATGAAAAGAAATCAAAACTAGTACCCTCTCAAGAGATAATATTCCTGGGTGCAAGCTTAAATACAACTGCCCAGATGCCTTATCTCACACAAGACAAACAAAGGCAACTGACTTCTTACTTCAAAAAGATGGCAACAAAGACCCACTTACCTGCAAGAAAAATTCTGCAGGCTTTGGGCTTCATGGCATCCTGCATTCTGCTAATTCCATATGCAAGACTGCATATGAGGAAGCTACAGTGGTATCTAAAAAGTGTTTGGACTCCACATTGCCACTGCCTGGAAACATTAATTACCCTCATTCCCTGCCTGCAACAGGAGTTTTGATGGTGGGCACTGGCCTGTCACCACAACAGGGGACAGCCATTCACTTTACCCACAGCCAGGCAGACACTAACAACAGATGCATCGGATTATGCCTGGGGAGCCCACATGGCAGGAAAAGGTATTCAGGGCACGTGGTCCGCAAGCCAAATGCATCTTCATATCAACCAAAAAGAGATGCTAGCTGTGCAGAATGCCTTGACAGCCTTCAAGGACCTACTCCATCCAGGACAACTGTTGATAAAGATCGACAATACTACAGTCATGTGGTACATAAACAAGCAAGGGGGCACACATTCCTACCCCGTCTGCAGACAAGCCATGACTTTGTGGAACACAGCATTGACTTCTCAAGTACACCTGCAAGCACAATTCCTGCCAGGAAAGGCAAACACTCTGGCAGACGAACTAAGCAGAAGCTTCATGGACCCTTACGAGTGGAAACTGGGTCCACAAGTCTTCAGCATGATAACAAGGAAATGGGGATGCCCAGACATAGATCTATTTGCCTCCCGTCACAACTGCCAACTACAGAGATTCTGCACAAGGACTTATCACAAACAAGCATGGAAGGTGGATGCTCTGTCATTCAGCTGAAAAACCCTTACAGTATATGCCTTTCCTCCACTGCCTCTACTCCCCAAGGTACTCCTAAAGGTCAGACAAGAGAAGCCAAAAATGATACGGCTTGCCCCAGACTGGCCACGCCAGCACTGGTACCCAATCCTAAAGAGCTTGTCTCAAGGCTCAGCCTGGACTTTACCTCAAATTCCTCATCTACTGACCCAACAAAACAATCAGATCCTGCACAGCCAACTCAGAACCTTAAATCTGGCTGCATGGCGGATAATATAGCCACTCAGAGCACACCTCTCTCCAAAGCAGTTATGGGTGTTATTTTGGAGGCCAGGAGGCCCAGCACCAGAAAATCTTATGCAGAAAAATGGAAGAGATTCTGTGCTTGGAACCAGGCACAAGGAATTGACACGCTTGTTCCAAATATTCCTCAGATTTTACAATACCTAACGGAGATGCTCGACAAAGGCCTATCCTTCTCATCAATTAAGATCCATGCCTCTGCCATTTCAGCTCATTACAATACGGAACCACCTATTTTTTCACATCCACTGCTAAGGCAGTTCCTCAGAGGGGCCAAAAACATAAGACCTCCAAGGAGAGCACCGATACCTACACGGGACCTCAATTTTGTTTTGGAAAAGCTCACACTGCCTCCTTTTGAGCCAGCCAATACAGCCGAGATAAAATTCTTATCATGGAAAACAGCTCTGCTCCTAGCAATAACATCAACAAGAAGAGTCTCAGAGTTACAGACATTAATGGCTGTGGAACCTTTTATTATTTTCCATCCGGACAGGGTTTTTCTAAGGACGAACCCAACATTTATGCCTAAAGTAGTGTCCAGTGTGGCTCTTAATCAAACCATTCATTTGCCTACCTTTTATCTAAACCCACAGAATAAAGGGGAGAGACTTCTGCATTCTTTGGATATACACAGACAGCTATGGTTCTACTTGGACAAAACTAAAGCTTTCAGAAAGACTGAGCAACTTTTAGTGGCATATGCTGCAGGATCACAAGGAAAGGTTGTCTCAAAGCAGACGTATTTCAAAATGGATAGGTCATTGCATTTGTTTCTGTTATTCACAACATGGCAAATTTGTGCCTAAGGGCATTAACATTCAACCAGAGCAGCAGCCACCTCATCAGCTTTCCTCAGAGGAGTACCAATCAAGGATATTTTGGAGGCTGCAACTTGGACTTCAGTGCACACTTTTACAAAGCACTACCACTTACCTCTTTACTCTAAATCCAGAGCAGGCTTTGCCACTGCAGTTCTGCAGGGCCTCATAGCCACTCCTAATTCTATTTAGACCCAGCCACCCAACCTCAGCTTTGGGATTCAACCCAAGTGTAATGACTGCAACAGTGAAACACGATGAACATAGTACAGTTGTGTACCTACCATAAATGTAGATGTTCGAGTGTATTCACTGTCGCAGTCCAGGTTACCCCCCCACCATCCCCCTTTCTTTCCTGGGACTTCTCTGTACCTCTCTATTCTATACAACCTATGTGGTGTATTTGCTTGTAGATGAAGGTAATTTTTATGTTAGTGCATTCTTTTTTATAAGCAGTTTTTTTTATCCTACCTTTTGGGGGCACCTGACATCTGGGGCAAGAAAAACTGAAGAAAATGGCGTCGGCTGCATCTTATATACCCTTGGTGCACTGACGTCCGGGAAGAGGCGACAGCAACCAACGCCGGACCAGGACTTTGGAATTCAGGCTGACTGCGGGTAGCCTCCAGCAGGATAACCCAAGTGTAATGACTGCAACAGTGAATACACTCGAACATCTACATTTATGGTAGGTACACAACTGTACTTTCCTCACACTCATTAGACCCATTATAGAGTAGAACGCCCCTTTTGGAATATACCTTACAAGGCATCTGCAGCAGCTGGAAAGGCCACAGAAGTACCTCACAAAGAGGATTACTGGCCTCAAACAAATGCCCTACACTGCCCATGTCAAAAAACTCCAGCTTTACTCCGTAGCATATCGCCTACTCCAAGGTGATCTCTGCCTAACATATAAAGCTTTGTCAAACCCAGAGCTGTTGGACATGCTACACCTAAAGAAATCCTAATCCCTCCGAGCTACACGCTCTAGGGTCCTAAACCTTGTCACCACAATAAACAGGACATGCTGAAGGGATAGATTCCTGTCCTAGAGACTTCCCATACTCTGGAACAGGCTACCCATCTATGTCAAGCAAAGTTCTTCATTAGCACTCTTCTAGAAAAATCTTGATGAGTGGATGGGAAATAGGAAATACACCCCGGGGATCACTTCTGTGTCTCTGCTCGACAGTGGCACAGGAAAATAACTTCATTGGGTGGCGTACGCCAGGGAACCTTGTTGGCTAGGCTTACGTAGGCCCTTGGGCCAATAGCCTAGTACCTACCTATGAACCTATAAGAAGGGGCAGCAACCGATGCAGGACCCAAGACTTTGTTATTCAGGCCGACCGAGGGCTACTGCAAGCAGATAACCCAAAAGTGATGACTGCAACAGTGAATACACTCTAACATCTACATTTATGGTAAGTGTACACAACTGTACTTTTCCTCTGCCTCTCTGCAGTCAGACATCCCGTCAGCTTCCGATTTAGGAGTTGAGGGACGTCCAATAAAACCGTTTACTTTGACGGCCCCCCTCGAGGAAACCGCTTTGGATGTAACGGCCAGAGCATCTCTGGAGCTAGCTCTGACGTCGGTCCCTACCAATGTCAAGGGGGAACCAGATATCGTTGGAAGACCAACCGGGATGCCATTACTTGAAGCCCCTACCCTTTTCCAGGCCCCTGAATCCAGGCTTTCTCCTAAGACTACTCCTTTGAAAAAGAAGCAGAAAACCAAACACCAGGCTACACCCTCTACAGGAGTTCCAGACTGGCAATCATTCACCAGTTTCTTGATGCAGGCCTTCATGGCCCTTAGGCCCAAGGCCTCTTCCCCCACCATCATTCCAGTGCTCAGCCCTAGCTTTGTCTCAGCCACTTCTGTACCTCTTCCCACTGCTCATGAAGGGGAAGAACAGGAGCCTTACTATTCATCCTCAGATGAATCAATCTCCTATTCATCCCAAATTGCCTCTCCACTTGAATATTATTCCCCAGATGAAAAATCCATAGAAGGGGACTCTCCACCAGAGGATATCTATCACCTTTGGGGAGACCATCACAAAGATGAAAGAATACTTTAAATGGGACACTTCCTAAATGACTGAAACTAAAAATAGATACTTTGAGTTACTTCAAATGGAATCTCCCTCGCCTTCAGCCATCCCACTAGTCATTCCTGCCTACCTTGATGCATTCGCCTCAGCATCAAAGAACCCAGGCTCACAACCACCTTCCCCTGAGGGACCTGACCGGTTTCTACAAAGTTCTAGATGAACAAAATTCCTGGTAAAACCACCCCTGGCAGACCCTGCTGTTATTGCTGTATCCCCTGACAAGCAATCAAGACTGATTCCATCAGTATCTTTTCTGCCTACTGACAAAGATAGTAAAAACATGGACAGGATAGACAGGAAGGTTTGTACCTCTTCCATCCTAGCCTTCAGAGTAATCAACCATCAAACTCATATGATAAAATATGCCTTGGACCTAGTATCACAAGCCTCTGCTCTCCTGGCATCCACCCCTGACTGCCCCATTAAAACAGAGATAGCATCCAAACTGTCCCTGGCTTCTCAGGTAGCCAGACATTCTATTAGATGCAGTTATGATGCAGCAGAGGCCTCAGTATGGTCCGCAGCTTCTGCATCACTACTCCGCAGATAGTCTTGGCTACGCCTTCAACCCCTACCAGAAGATTTTAAGTCAGAAATCCTAGATGCCCCCTGGACCACAGCCTCCTGTTTGGTAACAGTCTGCAGACCTCCTCAAAAACCTGCAGGAGAAAATCAAAGAGCTCCAAGACGTCAAGCACCTACTAGTGTCTCCCATTCCTAAGTATTACAGAAATTACCCTGCTAAGACTACTTTTGTCAGGAGGACAACCTCCTCTGCTACCCCTTCCTCTTCCAGGCATAGGAGAGGAACCAGGAGGCAGACCACATCCAGACAGCCTGCCTCACAACCTACTCAGAGACAACCCTTTCATGACAGAAGTGGACCCAACAATGCGTGACTGCCTTTCCCACCTACCCTTGTCAGCCTGCCTCTCCCACTGCCTCCCCATTTGGAAATCCAGCACCTCAAACTGTTGGGTGCTGGCAGTAATACAAAACTGAGATTTCCCTTCTTGGAAGGAAAAGCCCTCTACAAGGGGCATTCCTTCCCCCCAAAAAATAAACTGCATCTCTTTCCTCAGGTACTGCAGGACCTTCTGAAACTAGGAACTATCGAGCCAGTCCCGTGAGGACAGGAAGGAAAAGGCTTCTACTCAAGACTATTTCTGGTCCCCAAAACAAGATGGGCCTTGGAGACCAATACTAGATCTGTCCTTTCTAAACCTATTCCTAACAGTTCCATCATTCAGAATGCTATCCCTGCAAACTGTACTCCCACTATTGCCAGCCCAGGCCGTTATGGCCACACTTTATTTAAAGAGAGCTTACCTCCATATCCCCATAAAACCCTCCCACAGGAAATTCTTGCATTTCACTGGGCCCTGCTCTCATTTTCAACTTAACAGCCTTGCCCTTTGGTTTATCTACTGTACCCAGGGTATTCACAAAATGCCTAGCTCCAGCTATAGCCTTTTGCAGAACCAAAGGTGTCAAAATCTGTCCCTACCTAGACAACATCCTCATTCTAGCAGAAAGAGAGGACACCCTACAAAAACCATTTGAGCTTCACCACTTCCCTGCTTCAAAGCCTGAGGTTCACTCTCAACATCTAAAAATCATCCTTAACCCCCCCCCAAGCAGGGCAAAATCTTTTTGGGCTGTAGGATCAGAACAGACCTGATGCGGGCTTTCCTCCCTCGGGACAAAGTTCTTTCCCAAGCTTATTACAGGTTCAACAGATATCTGCTAGACAATTCTTGCAAATCCTGGGGCTAATGGCAGCCACCATCCCTGTGTTTCCTTTAGCCAGAATGCACATGCGAAAACTGCAGTGATACTTGAAAAATGTGTGGTCACAACGCCAACATCCTCTAGAGTGCCAGATTACACGCATGCCCTGCCTTAAAGCAGAACTAATGTGGTGGAGTCAACAAATACTACTGAACCCAGGCCTTCCACTTCAACCACCCACCCCAACCCAACACATGCATACAGATGCATCAGACCTAGGGTGCGGGGCTACCATGAAAGGCTTCATGGTATGGGAGACCTGGCATCCTACCCTCCAAAAGAAACATATCAATGTGAGGGAAATGACCACAGTTTTTCTGGCCCTGAAAACCTTTCTCCCTATTCTGCAACCAGGCCCCTTTCAAATCTTCACAGACCAACACCAACAATCATGTAGTATCTCAACAAACAGGGAGGGACTAAGGCCTACCTCCTCTGCCTGATAACATTACAGATTTGGGACGTTGCCTCCAGAAACAGCCTATCCCTACAGGCAATCTACATCCCTTCCCAGGACAACAAACAAGTGGATATTCTCAGCAGAACATCCTCTCTACAACACGAGTGGATGCTGAACAGGGACATTTTTCTAAACTTAGTCCACCACACCGGTGGGGCACACCTCGGGTATATTTGTTTGCGCCCCCCAGAACACACAGTTGAAGAAATTTTGCACCAAGGATCACTCCCCACTTGCCTGGAAGGTAGATGCCTTCAGCATCCCATGGAAGGAGCGGTTTCTATATGCATTTCCACTCTTCCCTCTCATTCAAAAAGTCGTCCTGAAAATCAGGAAGGACAAACCAAAAGTCTTGCTAGTGACTCAATATTGGCCAAGGCAGCACTGGTTCCCGCTGCTCCTTTCATTAGCCAACGACAATCACCACAAGTTACTTCACAAGGCGGACCTACTTGCACAACAGAAGGGAACTCTAATTTATCCTCACCAGCAGATGTTAGGTCTAACACTCTGGGTGATGAACTTTTAATTCCTTTCAGACACCATTACTCAGAGGACGTGCTTTTAGGCCTGAGGGAGGCCAGCTACAAGGAGATCCTACATGTTCTTCGTGTTTCACTGTTGCAGTCATCACATTTGGGTTATCCCTGCCAGGGTAGCCCTCGGCCGGCCCGAATACCAGAAGCTTAGTATTTCAGCATCGGTTGCTGTTGCTTCAGGACTGACGTCAGGTCGTCAGTAGTATAAAGTAAAGCAGCCGTAGTATAAAGTAAAGCAGCCGACGCCATTACATCAGTCTTTCTTGCCGAGGAGCCCGAAGCAGAAGCAGTTCGCACAAGTGCCAGTCGGCCACTACTCGAGTTTCATCTTCCGAACTGAAGCTGAAGTCTTCTTAAGCTAAGTACCACGTTGAGGATCCTTTTTTTCTTGCTCTAACTGATTTCAGAAAAAGTTAACAATTGTCTCACCTGTGGAAAGCAAATACCACACCGAGACTTTCATTCTTACTGCGTCACTTGCTTAGGCCCAGACCATGACGTCTCTTGCTGTCACTTTTGTGCTTTGCTTAATGCCAGAACTATACACTGTCAGGCCCTTACTGTAGCTAGATATTTTCACTTACAGTCCTCGAATTGTGATATGGCTTCGGTAAGCCATCCGACAACGGATCTTCCGAAAAAAACATAAGGATAAAGACAGAGACAGACCGCACAGGTCCAAACCTACCGACAATGCTTACGTTAAGCTAGTCGTCAGTTCTCTGGTCCTCAGTGAGGTGCTTTCGCAGCCCCTGATGCCTGCATCTGTGGATTCACAGGCAGCTACCAAGACCCTTTCAGAGTCTGGTATGCCTCAAAACTCTTCTTCAACTAAGGATCATGTGGTTGTCTCTACCTTGGATGGGTCCGGAGCCGCTGAGCAGGCACTGGCTTCCGAGGAAGTACTTCACACTACTGATTCTCGACCCAAACTGAAGACTTTCACGTCTGCCGTTCTTTCGAAAACTACCGAGTTTCTAAGGCTCAGGATATGAACCACACCCAAGAAACCGATGACCCAATCTCAGACACCTGCTTCCTTACCTCAGTCTCAAATGTTTAAAATGGCAGAAGACCTTATAATGCTGATCAGGGGAAGCTGAGCTACCCCTTCCAAAAGAAAAAAAGATCTGTCCCCAGTAGTTTTAACTGAACAGGAGTCTGATGACTCTGATACATCTGAATATGAAGATATGCAACACCTCTCTGCTTATGAGGATTCTGAATCAGAGGAAATCCATTCCTTCAATCTCTCCACCCGAGGGCTTTTCCTTTGGGGAAACCCTTCATACCTTAAGGGAGCATTTCCAGTGGGAATGTCAGGACTACCCTCAGTCTAAAAAGAGATTCAGAGTTTTCCTAGATCTTCCACAGCACAGACCCCTGGCCTTTCCCCCTGTCCTGGATGTTGTAGATGATGTTTTCATGGAATCCAGTTTGACTCCTGACACCCTCCCTCCTGCTCCCAAAAAGCCTGACAGGTATTGCAGAGTCCCTGACTCGCACACACATCTTTTCAAAAATCCTACTGCTGACTCTGAGGTAATTTCTCAAGGGCCTAAAGGAATTAAAGCAACTTCTGCTACGAATCCCACCCTCTCAGATAGGGATTCCCAAGCACTAGACAGATTGGGTAAAAAAGTATGCACCTCTGCTACTCTTGCTATCAGAGCACTAAAGTATGCTAAAATTTCAGCAACATACCTTCGAACTCCTCATACAAAATGTATCTTCCTTTTCTGCTTGTGCAGAAAATAGAGTTACAAGAGTTAATGCATTCTGCAAGTCAAGTAACTAAGCACACCTTACACTGTGGTTTTGATGCCCTAGAAGCTTCTTGCAGGGCATCAGTCACCGGTTCTGCCCTTAGACGGCATGCTTGGCTTAAGGAACAGCCCTTGCCAGACCATGTCAAATCTAAATTATTGGATGCACCCTTGCACAAAGACAACTTATTTGGCACCAAGGCAGAGGAGGTCTTAAAAAAGATGGAAGAAAAAGCTAAATCTGTACAGACAGTTAAGGATTTCCTACAGGTTCAACAGACATTGCCCCTCCAAGCACTGGCCCTTCTTTGCCCCCTCCAGGTCAGTTCAGCCCAGACCCCGAGGAAGCAGACTCACCAGACAGCAGCCACAGGGAATGCAGAGATCAAAGCAATGGAGTTCCTCCACTTTAAAACCAGGGAGTGCAAAGCCAACCCCTCATGGTAAGAACTCACAATGACTCTCCTCCCCCACCCCCTCCCTCTGCCCACCTGCACTTGCCCCTAGGAGGAAAACTCTCCTTCCATGCAAGCACCTGGGCCACCATTACCAACGACCACTGGGTCCTCAACATAGTGTCCCAGGGATACAAATTTTCTTTCCACACTCTTCCAACCCCAAAAGGGTTCCTAGATCTTCCTCCAAACCAGTGGGCAGAGGCAAAAAAGCAAGTCCTTTCCCTGCTCTCTAGGAGGGCAATAGAGCACATACCCGCAGAACAGATAGGCCAAGGTTTCTGCTCCAGACTTTTCCTAGTACCCAAAAAAGAGCACAGTTGGCGCTCCATCTTCGATCTATCCATTCTAAACAACTTCTTGGTGATACCAAAATTCAAAATGCTCACCCTCCAGCACATGCTTACCTATGCTGTCCAAGAATGTTTGGCTAGCTACCCTAGACCTAAAAGAGGCCTACCTCCACATTCCTATCAGGGAATCATGCAGAAAATATCTACGTTTCAGGGCAGGATCTCTGCACTTCCCTTTTGCTTATCTACTGCTCCCAGAGTTTTCACAAAATGTTTGGCTCTCGCCATTGCCTTTTGCAGACAGAAGAATATCCAAATTTACCCATACTTTGACGACTGCCTAATTCAGGCAGACAGTCAGGAAATGTTGCTCAAGCACCTGGCCTTTTTAAAGTCCCTACTGACCTCCCTAGGGTACACTATCAACGAAAAGAAATCCAAACTAGTACCCACCCAAAGGATTATATTCCTGGGAGCAAGCCTAGACACAGCATCTGAGATGGCATTCCTTACACCAGAAAAGAAAACTTACTTGACAGCCTACTTCTCTCAACCAGCCACCAGACCCCAGTTATCTGCAAGGAAAATCCTGCAAGCTCTGTGGTTCATGGCATCTTGCATTCTACTCATTCCATATGCCAGACTGCATATGAGGAAACTTCAGTGGTACCCAAAAAGCCTTTGGTGTCAACACTTTAAAGATACCTTGCCTAAGGAAAGATTTTCTTTGGTGGGAAGCAGCATGCTCCCACAACAAGGGGCTACCTCTCTCACCACCCCCGGCCGCCCAGACCCTCATCACAGATGCATCAAACTATGCCTGGGGTGCACACCAGTTCAGTAGGTGCATACAGGGCTAATGGAGCCCACAGAAATCCATCTGCACATCAGCCAAAAAGAGATGTTAGCTGTCCAGCACGCATTGACAGCTTTCAGGCCCCTTCTGTCCCCAGGGGCTCTCCTGATCAAAACAGACAACACCACTATGATGTGGTATATCAACAAGCAGGGAGGGATTCACTCCTACCCTCGATGCAGGCTGGCCATGACCCTTTGGCATACAGCCTCAGCCATGCAAATTCACCTATTAGCACAATTCCTGCCAGGCTGTCTAAACTCTCTGGCAGACAACTTAAGCAGAAATCTTCTGGACCCACATGAGTGGCAGACCAAAGAACCTTCACCCTAATAACACAGAAATGGGGCACCCTGAAGGTCGACCTGTTTGCTTCCCACACCAACCGTTAGCTCAGCAAGTTCTGCACCAGGGAGCCTCACTGCATGGCCTGGAAAGTGGATTCCCTATCCTTCCCCTGGGTCAACCTCTCGGTCTATGCATTTCCCCCACTACCTCTCATTACCAGGGTACTGATCAAAATAAGGGAGGAAAAACCAAGGATAATTCTGATTGCTCCAGACTGGCCTTGTCACCTCTGGTACCCACTGCTGCGCAGCCTGTCCCCATCTCACTCAGACCCCGACCCTCCTGACCCAGAGGGAAGGAGAATTCACTCATTGCCAATTGCAGACCCTCATTTTGGCAGCCTGGCTTATTTCGTGACCACTGATCAATCTGCCAATCTCAGCAAACAAGTTCTAGAGGTTATACGTGAGGCCAGATGCCCTAGCACTAGAAAGGCTTATGCTGACAAATGGAAAAGGTTCTGCACCTGGATCCAGGCTAAGGGAGTCGATGGGACAGCCCTCCCTACCTCTCTTCCTGGATTACCTAGCTGACCTGCTACACAGTGGTCTCTCCTTTTACCTTATTAAAATTGATGCCTCTGCTGTCTCTCCTCATTTCAACACTGAGCACCCACTTTTCTCACACCCTCTGAGCAAACAGTTCCTAAGAGGGGCTAAAAACTTGAGGCCACCCAGAAAAGCACCTACCCCAGCTTGGTACCTAAACTTTGTGTTGGAAAAGCTCACCCTGCCCCCTTTTGAACCAGCAGCTCCAGCAGTGTTAAAGTTTCTCTCCTGGAAGACAGCCTTGCTTCTGGCCATCACTTTAGCCAGAAGAGTATTCGAGCCTCAAGCACTTGTGGCTGTAGAGCCCTTCATCATTTTCCATGCTGACAGAGTGTCCCATTAAGGCTGGACTAGCTTACTCCTCTGAGAAAGTCCACCTTTCAACCATTTCAGCATGCTTACCCTTACAGCACCCCCCTCCGCTTTCCAGGCTGGACGTTAAACTTTTCCTGAGAGGGGTCCTACATATTAGACCACCAAGAAAACCCATCCCTCCTCCCTGGGACCTCAACTTTGTGTTAGAAAAACTCACCTTACCTTCTTTTGAACCGGCTAGTTCAGCCACCTTACAAATGTACACTTGGAAAACCATTCTTTTAGTGGCCATTTCTTCCATTAGAATAGTGTCAGAACTACAGGCCCTCATGGTTTGCCCTCCTTACACCACCTTCCATAATGACAGAGTTACCTTACGCACAAATCCTTCCTTCATGCCCAGAGTGGTAAATTAACTATCCTTAAACCAGTCCATCCACTTACCTACCTTCTTCCCAACTCCAACCAACAATGCAGAGAGGATCCTTCATTCCCTGGACGTACACAGACAGTTAAGATTCTGTTTAGGCAAGACTAAGTCCTTCAGAAAGTCTGACCAACTCTGTATCACCTTTCACCCTAGGGCCCTGGGCAAGGCAGTCTCCAAACAAACCATTTCCTGTTGGATCAGGAATTCAATTCTGTTTTGTTGCTCACACCATGGCAAAGTCTTCCCTCATGGTGTAAGAGCTCACTCAACCAGGGGCATGGCTACCTCCAAGGTTTTTCTCAAAGGCCTAGAAATAGATTCCATCCTGGAAGCAGCTACCTAGTCTGCGGTTCACACTTTCAACAAACACTACAAATTAGACCAAGTCTCCAGGGCCAGAGGAGGATTTACTAGAGCAATTCTGCAAAGATTCCTAGAATCCTCTACCTCTGCCTCCTCCCATCACTGTTCGTAAGCTGTGTTACTCTCCCACACCGTGAATACTGCAACATTGGAATAGAAGGACATAGAATATTTGTGTAAAATCTTACCATGACCATAGATGTCCTTCTCTTCCATGTTGCAGTATTCCTTCCCACCCTCCATACCACCTATTCTTCTCTTATTGCAGGGTCTGTCCTCTAACCACTGCTTCCATTCCCAGAAGGCTTATCTGTTTAGCCTTACAGTAGCATTTGTTCCTTATGTTGGCATCTTGTTCTCCTGTCAGGCCACTCCTCTGAGCTTCAAGTTCTGACGTCTGTCCGTGCAGGCATCACATTTAAGGTCCCTTGTTTATGGCCATACGTGTGATGTCCCATGCACCTACAGCAGCCAGGCTAAAGCTTTTGTATAGGAGCCGACGTCAGATCACCTGAGGTGGGAAATCCCACACCATGAATACTGCAACATGGAAGAGAAGGACATCTATGGTTTTGGTAAGATTTTGCACAACTATTCTTTTCTTGATGTTCATCGTGCATACAGCTGCAGTAATCACAGATGGGTTTTCAGCCGTCAGGCGGTCCCTCGGTCAGCCGAATTCCAAAGTCTTGGTCCGGCGTCGGTTGTCGTCGCTTACTCTTCTGACGTCAGTAAGGCCAGAGTATGTAAGACACAGCTGACGCCATGTTCTTCAGTCTTTTTTGCCGCGCGGTGCCGGAAGCAGAAGCAGTTTGCAAGTGCCGGTCGGCCAGCTCCTGAATTACGAAAAAAAAATTGGAAGCGAAGTCTTCTTTAAAGCTAAGTACCCCGTTGGGGAAACTTTTCTTGCCTCAGACCGATGTCAGAAAAAGTTAATAATTGTATTTCTTGTGGGAAGCAAATACCGCATAAGGATTTCCATTCCCGTTGCATACCTTGTTTGGGCCCAGACCACGACGTCTCGGGCTGTCGCTTTTGCGCTACCTTCAATAAACGCACTATCAAGCCGGGGCGGAGTTCGCCCAACACTACTTTGGTAAAGCTTTTGATTATAAGATGTCGCCGGACACTCCGACTACCGTTTTGTCCAAAACGCAAGGAAAAGGACCGACACGCGAGACCAGCGGTCCCGCCGACACCACGCCAAAACAGGCTACACGTGGTCCGGTTCTCAGTGAGACGCCTTTGCAGTCCCTGACTACCGGCGACACTCCTTTGGTGGTGTTCTCTGTACCGAGACCGCTGGGTCCTCGGTCCTTTCCCAGACTACAACCGAAGCCCCTGCTAATGTCGAGCCTACTAATGTGGACAGGTCCACCTCCACCCATGGTGTATTTAGGCCCTCATCTTCTTTTTCAATAAAGGCTTTTACTAAATCCAAAGCAGCCAGGCATCCCACGAGGCCTGTTGCACAGGGCCCATCTCCTGGACCCATGCCTAAGAAACAGATGCTTAAAATGGCTGAGGATTTAATTACTCTTATCAGAGGTTCTCAGCCCCCTCCTGACAAGAGACCCAGAGTGGAGGAAGAATCTCCCTCTTCTGATCAGGGATCCATTTTATCAGAACATTCTGATGCAGAGGAACACTCTTACTCCCCTTTTGAGGATTCGGATGCAGAACAGTCCATTCCTTCTGTATCCCCTCCTGAGGATTTTTCTTTTGGGGAAACCTTGCACACTTTGAGGGAACACTTCCATTGGGAAGGCCAAGACTTTTCAGATTCCAAGAAAAGACTTAGGGAATTTCTTTGGTTACCTCAGCACAGACCTCTGGCTATACCCCCTGTTTTGGATGTACTGGATGATGTCTATTCGGAGGCTTGCCTTAACCCTGATTCTCTGCCTCCTGCACCAGTAAAACCTGATAGGTATTACAGAGTACCCAGTACTCACCAATTTCTCTAGAAAGGCCATAATGCTGACCCTGAAACCATTTCACAAGGCCCCAAGGGATTAAAGGCCTCCACTGCCAAGAATCCACTCCCTGCAGAAAGGGAATCCAGATCTCTAGAAAGGTGGGGTAAAAAGGTATATACCTCGGCCACCCTAGCCATGAGGGCTTTAAACTGTCAGTTTCATATGATTAAATATCAACAGTACCTGTTATCACAATTAAGGAACAAAATGTCTCAACCTGAACAACCAGATTTAAAAGAGTTACAGGATATGATGCATAGTGCGGAGCAAGTGGGTAAACACACCTTACAATGTGGTTATGATGCCCTAGAGGCTTCCAGTAGAGCGGCTGCCACAGGATCAGTCATTCGCAGGCATGCCTGGCTTAGGGAACAAAATTTACCTGATCATGTGAAAGCTAAACTTCTTGATGCTCCTTTACAAAAGGATGTATTATTTGGTACTAATGCTGAGGACATACTACGGAAAATGGAAGAAAAAGCCAAATCTATGCAAACTGTCAAGGCTTTCTTACAGGTCCAACCACCACGTTTTAGCAGAAATTGGCCTTCAAAAACTGGTCCTTTCCAGCCACTGACAAGCCCCAAAGAGGCAGATACAGACGCACAAGGGGCAGAGGGCAATCACAAGGATCATATAGAGGCAGACAGTGGCAATCTCCAGCACCAAGAGGTGGTGAAGACAGTGCACAACAATACAGGAAGCAAACCCAATGACTCCCTCATTTCCATGCCAAGCAAGTCTCAGCTGACAGCACCTTTGGGAGGAAACTAGCATTATTTGCAAGCAATTGGCATATTGTCACAACAGACAAATGGATACTGGACATTATAAACAGAGGCTACAAATTTCAATTTCACACTCTTCCAAAATGAGAGGCATGCCAAACCTGCCACAAAATCAAAGGGCAGAGGCACAACTGCAAATTTCAAAGCTCCTAAACATGAGAGCTATACAAAAGGTACCTACACTCCAACAAGGTCAAGGTTTTATTCAAGACTTTTCTGGTACCAAGAAAAGGAACCGACTGGAGACCCATTTTGGACTTATCCATCCTAAACACATTCCTACTCGTGCCAAAATTCAAGATGCTCACATTACAGCAACTTCTTCCCATGCTGGGCAAGGAGTTTTGGCTGGTAACATTGGACCTCAAGGAGGCATACCTGCATGTCCCAATGAGACAAAGCTGCAGAAGATACCTCAGATTTCTTGCAGGTTCAATCCACTATCAATTCTCTGCATTGCCCTTTGGCTTATCTACTGCGCCCAGAGTATTCACAAAGTGCCTGGCATCAGTGATTGCCTACTGCAGACTTCAAGGGATACAAATTTACCCTTATCTGGACGACTGCCTGATCCAAGCGGACAGCAAACGCATACTACTGGAACATCTGGCTTATGTGACACGGTTACTGCTTTCTCTGGAATATACCATCAACAAGGAGAAATCAAGACTAACACCATCTCAGAAAATAACCTTCCTGGGTGCCAACTTGGACACAAACACCCAGATGGCATATCTTACGCCAGAAAAACAAGGGCAACTATCTCAGTACTTCAAAACACTAGCAAAAAGTACCAGGCTTACTGCAAGGAAAATCCTGCAGGCTCTGGGATTCATGGCATCTTGCATTCTTTTAATCCCATGTGCAAAGCTGCATATGAGGAAACTTCAATGGTACCTAAAAAATCTATGGTCTCAACACAGTCACAGTTTGGAAGCAATTATACCAATAATTCCATGTTTGCAAAAGGAATTTCTATGGTGGGCCCAAGCATGTCAAGTAAACACAGGCCTTACATTCTGCAAGCCTCAAGCAAAACAAGTCATAACCACAGACGCCTCAGATTACGCCTGGGGGGCACACATGAAGGACAGGTGCATTCAGGGCAGATGGTCCCAAAAGGAAAAGCACCTTCACATCAATCAAAAAGAAATGCTAGCAGTGATAAATGCAATTACAGCTTTCAAGGACTTCCTGCATCCAGGACAATTACTGATAAGAACAGACAACACCACAGTAATGTGGTACATAAACAAACAAGGAGGAACACATTCATACCCCTTCTGCAGACTAGCCATGACTCTTTGGAACTTGGCTCTGGAAAGACAAATCGAACTTCAAGCACAGTACTTGCCAGGACTGGAAAACACACTGGCAGACACTCTAAGCAAAAATATGACAGATCCACACGAATGTAAGTTACATCCTCAGGTGTTTACAGAGATAATCCAAGCGTGGGGGAGGCCAGACATAGATCTTTTTGCCTCCCACGGGAACCATCAACTGAAAAAGTTTTGTTCAAGGACCTTTCATCCAAAGGCCTGGAAAGTGGGCGCCTTTCATTCAGTTGGACAGCATGGACAGTTTATGCATTCCCACCTCTGCCCCTTCTGCCCAAGGTGCTTTTGAAAGCAAGAACAGACAAACCGAGGATGATACTGATTGCTCCAGATTGGCCAAGGCAACACTGGTATCCACTCCTGAGGAGCCTAACACATACTCCTCCCTGGTCCCTGCCTCTAATGCCTCTCCTACTGACTCAGAACAGCTACAAAACTCTTCACAGTCAGCTGAAAACACTCAACCTCGCTGCATGGAAAATTCCTTGACACCACAACAGTCCCTACTCCAAGGAGGTGCAGGATGTCATTTTGGAGGCCAGAAGACCATCTACTAGAAAAGCTTACTCTGCAAAATGGAAGCGGTTTTGCTGTTGGAATGAGAAAAGAGACCAGGACCCTAGAAAATTGAACTTGCCTCAGGTTTTACAGTACCTAGCTGAACTGCTGAACAGTGGACTTTCATTTTCTTCCATAAAAATACATGCCTCAGCCATTTCTGCAGAATTCAACACGGATCCTCCTTTATTCTCTCACCCACTCTTACGACAGTTCCTCAGAGGGCCTAAGAATATAAGACCTCCAAGGAAGCAACCAATACCAGCCTGGGACCTTAATTACATACTAGAAAAATTAACATTGCCTCCCTTTGAACCTGCTGCCTCAACAGATCTGCAACATTTGTCCTGGAAAACAGCTTTCCTTCTGGCCATCACTTCAGCTCATAGGGTTTCTGAACTACAGGCCCTCATGGCGGTGCAGCCCTTCCTCATCTTCCATCAGGACAGGGTTTCCCTTACCAACCCATCTTTTATGCCAAAAGTGGTATCCAGGGTAGCCTTAAATCAAGCCATACACCTACCTACCTTTTATCCTAACCCTCAAAACAAAGGGGAGAGGCTGCTTCACACTTTAGACATCCATAGGCAGCTACGTTATTATTTGGACGGAACAAAGTCCTTCAGGAAATCAGAACAACTTTTTGTGTCCTATGCCGTAGGGGCTCAAGGGAAACCAGTTACCAAACAGACCATTTCCAAGTGGATTGGCCACTGCATACGGTTTTGTTATTCCTATCTTGGGAAATCTGTCCCTACTGGTATCAGATCTCACTCCACCAGGGCCACAGCCACCTCTACAGCCTTCCTCAGAGGCGTTCCTACTAAGGATATTTTGGAGGCAGCCACTTGGAGTTCTGTACATACCTTCACAAAACACTACCACCTACCCTTATACTCCAGAACAAGAGCAGGCTTTGCCACTGCTGTTTTGCAGGGCATTCTGGCTCAACCCAGTTCCTCATAGTACCTACCACCCTATGCATAGCTTTGGGACTCTACCCATCTGTGATTACTGCAGCTGTATGCACGATGAACATAGTACAGTCTTGTACCTACCATAAATGTAGATGTTCGAGTGCTAATACAGCTGCAGTACAGGTTTCCCTCCCTCCTTCCCCACTTGGTAAAGGCATGGGGCCTAACAACCTCTTCATACCACCTGACTGGGTTATCCTGCTATGTTTTATTTGCTTGCTTACACTGATTTTGCATTACATTGCATTGCCTGCATATGTAGATAAGCCTTATTTATGTATTGCCTTCCTTTTGGGGGCACCTGACATCTGGGGCAAGAAAGACTGAAGAACATGGCGTCGGCTGTGTCTTATATACTCTGGCCTTACTGACGTCAGAAGAGTAAGCGACGACAACCGACGCCGGACCAAGACTTTGGAATTCGGCCGACCGAGGGACCCGCCTGACGGCTGAAAACCCATCTGTGATTACTGCAGCTGTATTAGCACTCGAACATCTACATTTATGGTAGGTACAAAACTGTACTTTTGAGCTCCACCTTTTTTTTTTCCTATTTCTGTACTTTCTTGACTTCTATTAAGGTACTGTACATTGTCTTCTTTGGGCAAAAAACTCGATCTGAGGTGTGTTAGGCAGGCAGGGCATTATGTGTAAAGGAAGGAGCTTGAGAGTTTGGATATGAGGATCTGGTAAACTCAGCTGAGTTGGATCCTGAGTCCCATCATTTGAGGAAGAATGAAAATTGACATTGCAGATGTAATGTTATGGAAAGTACTTACCCCCCCCCCCCCCCAAGGTTTTATTTGGCTTCAGATGATACTTTTGGATTTAATGCCTTTTGCAGCTGAGGATTGATTTTTTTTCTTACTCAGCCAAGCTTCATACACCTATAGTTGTATGTGATTTTAGTTAAAAGAAAAAAAAAAACTTGAAAGCATCTAATGCCGATCATCAAAAAATCACCCACTCCACTTCTCTGAATGCACATTATGAAGGGTGAATAATAATAAAAAAAATTCCTTGTTTTTACACCCCCACTAATTTTATTTACAAAATCCAAGGTCATACAACAATATAGAAAAGTGAAAATCCCTTAATCCCACTATTACTTGTTATCCCACTAACTAAATATTTGGTGAACTGTGAATTTGCAAAAACAGCTCGCTCACTGTTCAATTAAAAAAAAAAAAGTTTGAAATGATTAGTCGATGCTATACATCCATCTGCGTGTGTGTGTGTGTGTGTATATATATATATATATATCTATATATATATATAGATATATATAGATATATATATATATATATATATATATATATATATATATATATATATATTCTGTTTGTGTCTTTCGGCTTTTCCCGGTTAGGGGTCGCCACAGCGGAACTCCGGTCCGGTCCGCTAATGATTGGCAGTTGATTTTTACGTACCGGCTTGCCAGGCCTGACGCACAACCTTCAACGAAGGTACGCCCATTCACGCATGTCTCCACGCAGAAGACGCTCAAGCTGAGAATCGAACTGGACTGCGTCTTACTGTGAGGCGACAACGCTACCGCAGCACCACCACCGCAGGTGGATATGTGTGTGTGTGTGTGTGTGTGTGTGTGTGTGTGTGTATGTATATATATATATATATATATATATATATATATATACCCGCACGCATGTATATGTATATATACACACACACACACACACATATATATATATATATATATATATATATTAGTATATGTGAAGTTCTATCTCGCCTTCATTCTCACTGATGGGTTTGGAGCCGAGGCCAAATGCAAAAGCTTGAGGTCTTCAACCAGCTCACGGCCTACTTTCTATCTCGTGATCCACTGGTGCTTCCCTCAGTTGTTGTTTGTCACTGAAACAGATCGGACATTTCACCAGCTCTGGCCAGTATAAATAAGTATTTTTCAAGTTTTAATTCATTTTTCCACAATTTCCTGATGTATATAATAGTTGATAGTTTATACAAGTTAATTAGTTAAGAGATTTACAAATAGTGTTTCTTTCTCTCCTTTGTGGCTGTTTTTATTAGGCCTAGTTTAACTCCCTTTCCCCTTTCTTCTAAGTGTTGATAGTTCTTAGTTTGTAGTAAATTGCTACAGTTTAGATTTCTTACAAATAACTGTGTATGGTGTTTGTTGTTAGAGTTAGTTTGATTGCTTGTATTATAAAAAGGCTTAAGTATCTTTTTGTGAGCCTGTTTTTTTATTTAGGGCTGTTTCTTCCTTAATATTATAGCCTATTTAAATTAGAAGGCTGTAATAGTTGTTTCATAGTATTTCTAGTCTGGTGTGTAATTATTCTTAGATCAATACTGTGTGGATATTGTTTTTGTAGAATTGTAGTCATGTCCAAGGAGAAATCAAAATCTGGTTTCAAAAAAATGCCCCAAGTGTGGACAGAAGATGTCCATCACTGGTGGATACATTGTGTATATTGTTTGGGGGAGGTTCACCTCCAAGAAAATTGCTCCATATGCCACTCGTTCAGTATTAAAGTTCTGCAAGAGAGAAAAAGTAAACTGATTGCTAGAGAACTGGTAAAGTCAGCTTTTCAGGACTCATTAGATAAAGACAGTACCGAAGATAGACATTCAGAATCTTCAAATTCAACTTCTGGATTGGAGCCAAAGAAAAGCTCATAGACTCCAAAAAAATCAGACAGACCATCTACTTGGGCGCCACAAGCTTTGGAGTCGAAAGTTGCGCTTGTTGTTAGGAGCTGGTCCCCAGTTTTGGTGCCAGTTTCTCCTACCCTTAGTTTACCTATTTTACAATCAGTGGCTTCTTCCATAGCTTCTTCTCGGTCCTCAGTACTCTCTGATAATGATATGGATCATGTGGTGCAGAGGCTTCTACAGACACCGGCACTAGCAAAAATTTTGTTGGGGTGACCCTTAGGGCTTCAGACCCGACTGAGACCTAGTCTGTTACTTCTGTTCCTCCTCTGATCCAACTCGAGGTTTCGGAGACTGAGTGTTCAGAGCTGATGATTGTGGAACAGCAGGAGCCGACACCTGCTCCAGGCCTTTCGGTTCCGAGTAGTCTGACTTCCTCGGTGCCGAACTTGGAGTCTAAGAGCCGACACTCACCAGTCTGGTCCGGGGAGGATAGTCTGACCGACCTCTCGGTTCTGACTTTACCTGTCAGGGCTTCAGCGCGGCTGAGCTCGCCACCTACCTCGTGCTAGGGTCCCATCGCTCCGGTGCCGGTGAGATCACCTGCTTCTTCAGATCCAGGGCTTTCTTCTCATCGGAGCCGTAGGGCTTTTGATGCCATGAGGAGTGTGTTGTCCCCTTGGGCACCCACTTCTCGAAAAGCATGGGAATCCCCAGATACCATGGAACCTGTCCCTTGGAGGCATAACAGATTTATGAGGAACCTGTCCCTTGGAGGCCTAACAGATTTATGACTTTCCCCCAGGACAAAGGCTATCTTAACCAAAGGAGTACCTGTTGATGCTATGGTGGTGGCGGCAGCCACCAAGAAAGAGTTGTCAGAGACCTCTACATCTGTTGACCCTCCTAACAGGGATTCTAGGATCATGGACTGATATGGAAAGTGCATGTTTAGTTCATCGGCCTTTGCTCTTCGATCCCTGAACTATCTCGTGCATTTTACCAGACTACACAGATCGCCTTAAGAAGCTGGGAGATGCTGTACAGGGTACAGTAGCTGCAGGAGTTTCAGATTATGTAACTTCCAAGCTTGCTACCCTAAATTCCCTTGTAAACTCTTCCATGTGTCTGATCTCGTACGCAGCTGATGGAAAGAGCAGGGCATCGGCCACAGGCATTGCTCTTAGGAGACACTCCTAGTTGCACTTATGGTCCTTTTCGGAGCCCTTTAAGTCATCCTTTGTTAACACCCCTTTCGATGACTCGTCCCTTTTTGGACCCAAAGTGAAGGAAACGCTTACCAGGATTGAGCAGGACAGAAAGACACTGTCTGCCTTTGGAGTCCGTTTTTCCACCTCTACCAGACCTTACCCCAAAGTTCAGAAGGGAATAAAGATGTGGTTCTGTAAAACTCAAGGAGCTTTCCAGGACACTATTGGTGAACCCCCCCTCTAGAGGCAGAGTAGGGGGTAATAATGGAAGACACCATCCACGTGGCAGAGGGTGTACGCAGAATCAGGGCGATAGAGATCAGTTCTTTGGAAAGCCTTATCAGCTCTCCTGAAAGGAGGCCCGCCTATCCATCTCTGGAGGCAGTCGGGGGCCACTTACCTTTGTACCCAGACGCTTGGCAAAAAATAAAAGATTGCTGGGTACAAAGCATCATTTCCAGAGGATACTCCACTCCCTTTGCCACCCCCCCCACCCCCCTCTTGTAAGGAAAATCCCAGACGTTCCACCAAGTCACAGGAAACAAGCTACCATAGAGATTCAAAGATTGCTAGAAAATAGTCATCCAACCAGTGCCGGCAGACCAGATAGGATCCGGAACTTACTCAGGGTTCTTTTTAGTTCCAAAGAAAACAGGACTGGAGACCCATTTTGGATCTCAGCAGACTAAACAAATCTGTCAAAAAGACAGTTCCGGATGGTCATGCAATAGTCGGTACTTCCCTTTCTCGGAAAAGACAATTGGATGTGCTCGATAGATCTCCAGCATGCGTACTACCACATCAAAATGGCCAGACAATCCAGAGATCACCTATGCTTTCGGCTGGGAGCTAGTCACTACCAGATGTTCTTCGGGTTTCACTGTTGCAGTCATTACATTTGGGTAATCTGCTGGCAGGTTGCCATCAGTCGGCCTGATTAACACAGTCTTGGGTCCTGCGTCGGTTGCTGTCCCTTCTTCCATGACGTCAGGTCATCAGGGGAGTAGAACATGCAGCCGACGCCATTACATCAGTCTTTCTTGCCGAGCAGTGCCCGAAGCAGAAGCAGTTCACAAGTGCTGGTCGGCCGACTCCAGAAATTTTCTTTTTCGAGTTTCAGAACCAAAGTCTTCAACTAAAAGCTAAGTACCCCGTTGGGGAAACTTTCTTGCTCCTTACCGATGTCAGTAAAAGTTAATAATTGTATTACTTGTGGGAAGCAAACACCTCATAAGGATTTTCATTTGTACTGTATTCCTTGCCTAGGCCCAAACCACAACCTGCCTTGCTGTCGGTTTTGTGCTAAATTTAATCAATGCACAATTAAACGTCGGTATATTTTTACTTCTGAATATTTTGGCTCAAGATTTATCTATCCAGAAATGTTGTCGGTTAGCAATCCGACTACCGGCATACCTAAAAAATGCAAAGAAAAAGACAGAGACAGACCGAGGTCCAAAACCGACGACGACACTTCTCCTAAGCCAGTCGCCGGTACTCAGTGAGGCACTTTCACAGCCCCCTGAATACCTGCTACTTTTGATTCGCAAGCTTCTACTGAGACCCATTCGGAGTCCAGTATGCCACAAGATGCTTTAAGTATTGAACCCGCGGATGTCTCTACCTTAGATGGGTCCGGAGCCGCTGTACAGGCACCGGCACCGGCTTCTGAGGGTGTTTTCACTCCTAAAGATTTGTATATTAAACTAAGGCCAAAATCTACTTCTTTGCCTAAAAAACCGACGCTTGGGCCACGTGTACAGGCCCCAATGCCTAAAAAACATGATCAGAATGGCTGAAGATTTAATTACCTTCATCAGGGGTAGCCATTCCCCTCCTTCTAAGGCCAAGGCAAGGCACTGACTATGAATCTTCCGATGAGGTCCCTTTTTCTTCTGAACAGGATTTATCTATACCTACTTATGAGGACTCTGATGTAGAAGATTCCACCCCTTCTGCTTCTCCCCCTGAGGATTTTTCTTTTGGAGAGACTTTACATACCTTAAGGGAACACTTCCACTGGGAAAGTCAGGATTTTTCTGAATCTAAAGAGAGACTTAGGGATTTTCTTCTTCTTCCTCAGCATAGGCTTTTGGCCATACCTCCTGTTCTAGACATTGTTGATGATGTTTTTTTCAGAATCCAGTATGACCCCTGATTTTCTGCCTCCGGCTCCTAGTAAGCCAGACAGATACTACAGGGTTCCTGACTCCCACAAATTCCTTTTCAAGAACCCTACTGCTGATCCTGAAACCATTTCTCAAGGTCCCAAGGGCGTTAAGGTCTCTACTGCTAAAAATCCTACCCCCTCTGACAGAGATTCCAGGGCTCTGGATAGATGGAGTAAGAAGGTTTACACGTCTGCAACCTTGGCAATCAGGGCTTTAAACTATCAATTTAATATGCTTAAATATCAACAGCATGTCATGGGTCTACTTAAACAGAAAATGATGTTGATCTCTGATTGCGTGGAAAATAAAGAGTTGCAGGACTTACTACATTCAGCTGAACAAGTTGGAAAACGTACTTTGCAATGTGGTTTTGATTCATTGGAGGCCTCTTGCAGGGCTGCTGTAACTGGATCTGTGATAAGAAGGCATGCTTGGCACAAAGATTAAAACCTGGCTGACCATGTTAAAGCAAAATTGTTGGATGCTCCTTTACAACAGGACAATCTCTTTGGTAATAAGGCTGAAGAAGTTTTAAAAAAGATGGAATATTAAGGTAAATCTATGCAAACTGTGAACGATTTTTTATAAGTGCAGCCACCCAAATTTAGTAGCCACTGGCCTACTAAGAACTGGTCCTTTCCAGTTCCCTCGAGAGCCGCTCAAGTCAAATCCAGACATTCCAAAGGCTGCAGGTTTCAGTCACAAGGAACTTTTAGAACAAAACAATTGGGTGCCTCCACCTCCAAACCTGGAAGCAACAAGGCACCTCCCTATGGTAAGCAGTCTCAATGACTTTCCTCTGCAATCAACAAGCACTTACCTTTTGGCCGTCCCTTTGGGGGGAAAGCTGGCACTTTATGCACGAAACTGGCAACGGATTACCCAGGACAAATGGGTTTTAAATATAGTATCCCAGGGATACAGATTTCATTTCCACACGTTGCCAATCCCAAACGGATGGCCAGATCTGCCTCCAAATCAGTGGGCAGAGGCCCAGAAACGAGTTCTGTCCCTCATGAATATGGGGGCTATTCAACCAGTACCAGAAGAGGAAAAGGGACAAGGTTTCTGTTCAACACTTTTCCTGGTACCCAGAAAAGACAAATAATGGCATCCAATTCTGGACCGGACTTATCCATTCTAAATACATTTCTGGACTTTCTAAAATTCAAGATGCTGACTCTTCAACAGTTACTACCTATGCTAGGCATAGATGCCTGGTTGGTAACTCTAGACTTAAAAGAGGCTTACCTGCATATCCCAATCAGGGAATCTTGCAGAAGATACCTCCGCTTCAAAGCAGGCTACTTGCATTACCAGTTCTCTGCACTGCCCTTTGGCTTATCTACTGCTCCCAGGGTCTTCACAAAGTGCCTGGCACCAGTAATTGCATTTTGCAGGCAAAGAAATATTCAAATTTATCCATACCTGGACGATTGTCTAATTCAAGCAGAAAACAAGGACACTCTTCTAAAGCATCTGGCATTTGTAAAAAGGGTACTAACTTGTCTAGGGTACACCATAAACGAAAAGAAATCACAACTGGTACCTTCTCAAAAAATTACATTCCTGGGTGCAAGCTTGAATACAACTGCCCAGATGACTTACCTTACGCCAGAAAAGCAAATTCAATTGATGACTTACTTCAAACAGGTGGCCACAAAAACCCAGCTATCTGCAAGACAAGTTCTGCAGGCCTTTGGGTTCATGGCCTCCTGCATTCTTCTAATTCCATATGCAAGACTGCATATGAGGAAACTTCAGTGGTACATAAAAAGTTTATGGAGTCAACATGGTCACAGCCTAGAAACAGTGATTCCTATTATACCTTGCCTGCAACTAGAGTTCCTATGCCACCAAAACAAGGGACTGCCATTTACTCCACCCCCTGCTGCCCAAACCCTAACTACAGACGCATCAGACTATGCTTGGGGGGGGGGGGGGGCATCTTGCAGTGCAAAGCATTCTGGGCTAATGGAGCCCAAATCAAATGCACCTACATATCCATCCGAAAGAGATGCTAGCTGTACAGAATGCTCTGACAGCTTTCAAGGGCTACCTTCATCCAGGACAATTACTGATAGACAGACAAAACCACAGTCGTGGTACATAAGCAGGGGGGGTACACATTCCTACCCCCTTTGCAGACTAGCCATGACATTGTGGAACACGGCCTTGACTTATCAGATACATCTACAAGCTCAATTCCTGCCAGGAAAGCTAAATACTTTGGCAGACGAACTAAGCAGAAATCTTATGGACCCACACGAATGGAAACTGGAACCACAAGTTTTCAACATATTGACACGCAAATGGGGGAGCCCAGACATGGATCTTTTTGCCTTCCCCCAGAACTATCAGTTGGGCAAATTCTACACAATAATTCATCACAAAAAAGCTTGGAATGTGGATGCTCTATCATTTAGCTGGAAAAACCTGTCAGTCTATGCTTTTCCCCCTCTGCCTCTGCTCTCCAAAGTCCTACTAAAAGTCAGACAGGACAAACCAAAAATGATTCTGATTGCTCCAGACTGGCCTCGCCAACACTGGTACCCACTCCTGCACAATGTGTCACACCTTCCTCTGCAGCACCTGCCTCAGAAACCTTACCTACTGTCTCAGCAGAACTACCAATTTCTGCACACTCAGCTCCAAGCTTTGAATCTTGCAGCGTGGCTAATCAACTAATTTCACACCTGACATCTCTCAGCAAACCTGTGATGGATGTCATTTTGGTGGCTAGAAGGCCTAATACTAGAAAATCTTATTCTGACAAATGGAAAAGATTCTGTGCCTGGAACCAATCACAAGGAATAAGCACAGCAATGCCCAGTATTCTTCAGATTCTGCAATACTTAACTGAGATGCTTCACAAGGGCCTGTCTTTTTCTTCCATAAAAATCCATGCCACTGCCATTTCAGCTCACTACGACACAGAACCTCGCCTCTTCTCGCATCCTCTGCTAAAGCAGTATCTCAGAGGGACCAAGAATTTAAGACCTCCCAGGAGAGCACCAACTCTTGCATGGGACCTCAGTTTTGTTTTGGAAAAACTCATTCTACCTCCTTTTGAGCCAGCTGCTACTGCGGATCTAAAGTTTCTCTCTTGGAAAACAGCTTTCCTTTTAGCAGTCACTTCAGCTAGAAGGATTTCAGAATTACAGGCTCTTATGGCAGTGGAGCCTTTCATTATTTTTTATCCGGACAGGGTGGCTGTCAGGACCAGTCCATCCTTTTTGCCTAAGGTGGTATCCAGTGTGGCTCTTATTCAGACCATTCATCTGCCAACTTCCTTCCCCAATCCACAGAACAAGGTTGAGCGGATTCTGCATTCATTGGATGTACACAGACAACTTAGATTCTACTTAAGCAGGACAAAATCTCTAAGAAAATCTGAACAACTATTGGTGGTATTTGCTGCAGGGGCAGAGAGAAAGGCTATTTCGAAGCAGACTATTTCCAGATGGATAAGCCGTTGTATTCATTTCTGCTATATGCACCATAGTAAACCTATCCCCAAAGGGATCAGATCTCTTTCCACCAGGGCTGCATCTACTTCTGCAGCCTTTCTCAGAGGGGTTCCTACCAGAGACATTCTAAAAGCTGCTACCTGGAGCTCAATTCATACGTTCACCAAACATTACCATTTACCTCTCTTCTCCATATCCAGAGCTGGCTTTGCCACTGCTGTCCTGCAGGGGCCTTATAGCTGCTCCTAATGCTGTATAAATCCATCCTCCCAACCATAGCTTTGAGATTCTACCCAAATGTAATGGCTGCAACAGTGAAACACGAAGAACATAGTACAGTTGTGTACACTTACCGTAAATGTAGATGTTCGAGTGTATTCACTGTTGCAGTCCTGGTTACCCTCCCTCCAGCCCCCTGTTTTTCTCTAACTATACCTCTCCTTTCTTTTACTATGATTAAAAGCCTTTTTGGTGTATTTGCTTTTGTTTGGAGGTATATATTTTGTGTTTTAAATTATATATACACATACACACATATATACATATATATATATATATATATATATATATATATATATATATATATATATATATACACATACATATATTTTGCTTTCCATTTGGGGGGCACCTGACATCTGGGGCAAGCAAAACTGATGTAATGGTGTTGGCTGCATATTTTATACCCCTGACGTCATGGAAGAAGGGACAGCAACCTACGCAGGACCCAAGACTTTGTTAATCAGGCCGACTGAGGGCAACCTGCCTACAGATTACCCAAATGTAATGACTGCAACAGTGAATACACTCAAACATCTACATTTATGGTAAGTGTACACAACTGTACTTTTTGAGCTCTGCCCTTTGGTCTCACTACAGCCCCCAGAGTGCTCACCAAATGCATGGCAGTAGTCACGGCTCACCTGAGACGTTTAGGATTCCAGGTGTTTCCATACTTAAAACAACTGGCTCCTCACTGCCACCACCAGGCATCAACTCATACAAACATGTGACACAACCTTAAACCTCTGCAGTCAGTTGGGGATTACCATAAACAGAAAACTCTGACTTGTCACCATCCAAACGTACCATTTTTATAGGAGCAGATATAGACACCATTTCCGTGACCATAAAACTTCCACCAGAAAGGGTTTGTGTTCTAAGAAAACAGGTCCTGAATCTTCTATCAAAAGAAAAAGCCCCAGCTTCAGTGGTGCTCAATTTATTGGGGACTGGCGGCAGCACTTATTACGATTCCTTTAGGTCGAATGCATATGTGTATACTGCAATGGCTTCTGTTCAGTCAGTGGTCCTTTCAAGAACTTCCGATGTCACATCAGATTGTGATAACAAACTCATGCAGGAACGACCTTCGCTGGTGGCTGACATCTCAACAAGTAATGATACGTCACCCCTTTGATGTTCTTCATGTTTCACTGTTGCAGTCGTCACACTTGGGTAATCTGCCGGCAGGTTTCTGCGTCTGTTCCTGTCGCTCCAGGACTGACGTCAGGTCGTCTGTGGTATAAAAACAGGCAGCTGACGCTATTACATCAGTCTTTCTTGCCGAGGAGCCCAAAGGAGAAGCAGTTCACACAAGTGCTGGTCGGCCATTACCTGAGTTTTCGTTTCTGAATTGAATCATCCTGAAGTCTTCTAAAGCCAAGTACCCCGTTAGGGATCCTTTTTTCTTGCTCTAACCGATGTCAGAAAAAGTTAACAATTGTCTCACCTGTGGAAAGCAAATACTACACTGAAATTTCCATTCTTACTACGTCACCTGTTTCGACCCAGACTACGACGTACCTCGCTGTCAGTTTTGTGCCTTGTTCAACGCCTGAACTATTCGTCGTCGGGCCCTTATTGTCACTAAATACTTTCGTTCTCGATCTCCATATTCCGCAATGGCTTTGGTAAACCATCCGGCTACCGATCTTCCGAAAAAACATAAGGATAAAGACAGAGACAGACCGCACAGGTCCAAAACTGCAGACGACGCTTCAGTTAAGCTAGTCGCCAGTTCGCCGGTACTCAGTGAGGCGCTTTCGCAAACCCTGATGCCCGCTTCAGTGGATTCGCAGGCCTCTACCGAGACCCGTTCGGAGTGCAGTATGCTGCGAGACTCTTCTTTGACAATGGAACCTGCGGATGTCTCTACCTTGGATGGGTCCGGAGCTGATGAGCAGGCACTGGCTTCTGAGGAAGTTCTTCGCTCTATCGATAATCGACACAAACCGACAGCTTCTTTCGCGTCTTCAGTTTTGTCTAAAACTACCGAGTTTCTAAGGCCAAGAGTACGAGCTACACCTAATTAAACGATGACCCAAACTCAAGCACCTGCTTCCTTGCCACAACATCAAATGCTTAAATTGGCAGAAAACCTTATTATGCTGATTAGGGGAAGCCAGACTTCACCTGCTAAGAGAGAGAGACCTGTCCCCAGCAGCTTTAACAGACCAAGAGTCCGACTCTGAGGTATCTGATTATCAAGACATGCCTTTATCTGCTTATGAGGATTCAGATGCAGAGGAATCCATTCCCTCTGCTTCTCCTCCAGAGGATTTTTCTTTTGGTGAAACCTTACATACTTTGAGAGCATTTCCACTGGGAATGCCAAGACTATCCTCAGTCCAAAAAGAGACTCAGAGAATTGCTAGTTTTACCACAACATAGGCCTTTAGCAATACCCCCAGTCCTGGATGTTTTGGTTGATGTCTTTATAGAATCCAGTCTAACTCCTGATACTTTACCCCCTGCTCCTAGGAAACTGGTACTACAGAGATGATGTTCATCGTGTTTCACTGTTGCAGTCATTACACTTGGGTTATCCTGCTGGCAGGCGACTAGCAGTCGGCCAGAGTTCCAAAGTCAATGTCCGGCGTCGGTTGCTGTCACTTCTTCCCTGACGTCAGTGCACCAGGGGTATATAAGATGCAGCCGACGCCATTTTCTTCAGTCTTTCTTGCTGCGCGGTGCCCGAAGCAAAAGCAGTTCGCAAGTGCCGGTTGGCCGACTCCTGAGATTTTCGAAAACGAATTTCAGAACCGAAGTCTTCAATAAAGCTAAGTACCCCATTGGGGAAACTTTTTCTTGCTCCAGACCGATGTCAGTAAAAGTTAACATTTGTATTTCTTGTGGGAAGCAAATACCTCATAAGGACTTTCATTCTTACTGTATTCCTTGCCTAGGCCCTGATCACGACGTTACTAGTTGTCGGTTTTGTGGTAGATTCAACAAATGCACTATTAAGCGTCGGTTTGATTTTGCTTTACATTACTTTGACCGAAGGTTTAATTACATAATGCCGTTGGAACAACCGACGACCGGAATTCATAAAAAAATGCAAAGACAAGGAAAAAGACAGGCATCCACGGTCCAAAACCGACGAAGAAGTGTCTTTTAGGCCAGTCGCCGGTTCTCAATGAGGCGCTTTCGCAACCCCTGACACCCGCTACCTCAGAGCCATAGGCCATATCCGACTCCCACATGGAGACACCTAGGCCTCTGGAAACTCAAGGTATTCGGCCTGCGGAAACTATTCCCTCAGATGGGTCCGGGGCCGCTGAGCAGGCATCGGCTTCTGAGGGTGTTTTCAGACCTTCAGAGCTTACTGTTAAGTCTACTACAGCAGCCAAGGCAAAGTCAAAGACACCATTAAAGACAAAGAAACATGTACAGCATTCTCCTGGACAGTCCATGCCAAAGAAACAGATGCTTAAAATGGCCGAAGACCTAATTACTTTGATCGGGGGCTCCCATTCCCCCCTCCTGATTAAAGGCCTAGGCAAGACACTGACTATGACTGTGATTCCTCTGACCAGGTTTCTATTTCTTCTGATTCCTCTACAGATCAGGGATATTCTCTCCCTCCCTATGAGGACTCTGATGCAGAAGAATCTATACCATCTGAAGTAGGGACTTCATTTGTCAGCAACCTTTGGGATACGGATCCGATCTCGGATCCGTGCCGGCAACTTCTATCATAGCATAGATCCGAGCTCCTAGCTCCTCCCCTTACCCATAATCCCCTGCCTACCCTGACTGACCTCAGATCTAGTTTGCCGCTCTTCAAGCAACAGCTAGATTCCAGAGCTCTTGGCGTTTTTGTGAGAAAAAAGTTTTCTTTCTTTCTTTTCTGATTGAGTGATTGTGTGTGTGTGGTAGGTTTATCCTTAATGCTAAACTTATTATTATTTTAGCTTCTCAGCTTAAATTTTCATTTAAAATATTCCTCCCTCCCCCGCTGGTCGTAGCGTGTGTGTGTGACTCGAGTGTTAGGGGCCTAGTGAGTGTGCTTTACTTTAGTAATGTCGGAGGCCCCTAAAGCCATTTTTTCGAAATGCACCGAGTGTGGTCACAAGCTTTCACCAGCTGATGGCCACACTCTGTGCGTTAGGTGCCTTGGGGTTGAACACCTCTCTTCGGGTTGCGCGATTTGCGCGGCGTTCAACCCCAGGGCACTTAAGGATCGGAGGTCGAAGCTGGTTCTGACGGGCCTTTTACCCCCAGACTCTGCTTCGGCCTCCGGTACTTCGGTGACCGCTACCCCCCGGTAGCGGTCACTCCTGCCTCCCTTCCTCCGACCGGGACTCAACCTCCCGCTTCGGTTCCGGAGAATAGGGAGTCCAGGAAAGAGAACTGGAGGGAGAAGCACCTTAGGCGGCAGGCTGAGGACTCTTCATCAGCCCCCCCCACCAAGAGGGCTTCTCCCTCCAGGTCTTCTCTGTCTCCTCCTCCTCGGATCCGATCCCTTTGTTTCTCCCCGGGACCCGAGGAGGAGGTGACCCGGTCCCCGTCGAGGTCATCGAGGCGGCACTCCAGGTCTGCCTCGGTGGCCTCTTCGAGGTCCACTTTCCGCATGTCAGATGCGGACATGGACCGGATGATGAGGAGATTCATCCAGGCCCAGATGCAGATGGGAGTGCTCTTGCCTCCCCCCCTCCGGGGGGGGGGGGCTCGACCCTTTTTTCACCCCTATTGCTCCTTCTCCGACCCGCATTCGGAGCCACGTTGGATCCAGGGGGTGGGTCGGAGCCGACCGTGCTGGGCACGACGGCCCCCGACGGCTCCCTCGAGTTTGTCGGATCCGACCTCTCGGAGCCGTGGGCCGAGCTTCAGGTCCGAGGGATTCGGTGTGCTTTCGGCTCCGTCCCGGTCGGAGCACACTGGTCCCTCGGATCCGACGTTCTCGGCGCCGGGTCCGATCCCCGCTTCGGATCCGAGTGGGAGTCGGATCTCGGATCCGTCAGAGAGCAGCTCCCCCTCGGCTTTCGCTGCAGTGGAGAGGGCACTGTCGAGTGCTTCCAGGCCTCCGGTCCTGGCTTTGGCTCCCTCCCGCACTCCTTCTCATCTGGTGCTGGCTCCCCTCATCCGGCCCTCGGGGCAGCCTCTAGGAGTTCCAGTGGAACAAGATACAGTCCATTAGGACTCCTCGGACAGCCCCCCTGAGGAGATTCCTCACAAGGCAAAGTGCAAGAGGAGACACATAGACTCCCCTGAGAGTCTCACCGAAGATACGGACTTAGATGAAGGGGAAGGCTCCCCTAGGTCACCCCCCGAGAATGTCTCCTTCGGAGACATCATGGAAATGCTCAAAATCAGGGGTGGGTGGTCTGCCCCCTAGGCTTCCTCTGATGAGTCCGTATTCCTTGAGGCGTTTGAGGCAGGACCATCTACCTCTTGGGTGTCCCCTCCACCCGACCCCCTGGTGGATCTCATATCCTCTAGGGCTTGGAAGGAACCGGACACCGTAGAGCCAATCCCCAAGCGCCCGGACAAAATTTTGAGCCCCCCTGCAGAGAGATCACACTGGAGCAGAGGTCCCCCTGTGGATGCCATGTTGGTGGCTGCTGCCACCAAGAAAGAGTTGGCTCAGAAGAGCCCCACGGTTCATCCTCCGAGCAAGGAGTCTCGCGCGATGGACCGTCTTGGGAAGCCTGCCTTCAGTTCAGCGACCTTCTCTATGAGGGCCTTGAACTACAGGGTACACGTTATTCGGATGCAGCGGGATCTAATTAAGGAATGCGCTGCTTCCCCCCCAGGGTCCATGTCGGAGGGAGACAAGGATCTGTACTCCTCCCGAATGGCCACCCTCCGCTCTATCTCTAACGCTTCTATGCGGCTGTTGTCTCATGCTACGGATGGAGCCGCTAGAGCAGGCGGAGTCAGGCTTGTCATGAGGAGACAGGCCTGGCTCCGTCACTGTGACTTCTCGGAACCCTTTAAGGCGTCATTCGCGAATGCCCCTTTTGATGGTTCTGCACTGTTCGGCAAAACCGTTCGCGACACTTTTGTCCAGAGCGAGAAAGACGGGAAGACCTTGTCTGCCGTCGGAGTCTGCTTCTCTGTGCCCCAGAGGTCCTTTTCCAAGAACCAAAAGGGTCAGAAGAAGAAGTGGTTCCGAAAATCGCATCAATCCCAGTCTGCTCAGGACAACCAGTCCTCTCGTGGCAGAGGAGGACAGGGAGGACACCGCCCCAGAGGCAGAGGGGGTCCCAGGAATTTTGGGTCCAGAGAACCGTTCTCTGAGAGGCCCACGCAGAACCCCTGAGGGGTTACCTGGCTGCTCCACTCTGGAGGCAGTCGGCGTTTTTCAAGGCACCTGGCAATGTTGGGAGTCCATAACAACGGATCGCTGGGTGCTTCGTATTATATCCAGAGGTTACCAAATTCCCTTTATCGTAACCCCCAGAATCAGAGGCCTCCCCAACTTACCACCCAGTCAGAGGGAGGCGGCTGCTGCAGAAATTCAGCAGCTTCTGCAAAAAAGAGCCATCCAGCCCGTCCCCCCAGATCAAGTCGGATCAGGGTTTTACTCCAGGTTCTTTCTGGTGCCAAAAAAGACGGGGGACTTGAGTTCCATCCTCGACCTCTCTCTCCTAAACCTGGCGGTACCCAAAGAAAAGTTCCGAATGGTCACGTTGCAATCCGTCCTCCCCTTATTGCGGGAGGACGACTGGATGTGCTCCATAAACCTCAAGGATGCGTACTATCACATTCTAGTGGACAGGCGTTCTAGGAGGTTTCTCCGCTTCCGGCAGGGAGCCAGTCACTTTCAATTCAGGGTCCTCCCCTATTTCCTCACCTCAGCCCCCAGGGTGTTCACCAAGGTCCTAGCGATAATAGCGGCCCACCTGAGACTCCAGGGAATTCAGGTCTTTCCATACCTGAACGACTGGCTCCTTACGGCCCCAACAAGGCATCTACTTTGTTCATGCAGAGATTATTTCCTCAGTCTGGCTCCACTATTAGGATTAACCATCAACTTGACCAAATCCTCTCTCATCCCTACACAGGTGTTGGATTTTATAGGGGCGAGACTGGATTCCAGACAGATGCTTGCGTTCTTGACTCCAGATCGGCTTCGGAACCTGGTGTTGCACGTGCAGGCCATCCTTCAACTGCAAAACTCCTTCGGCGGAATTGGTCCTGAGGGCCCTAGGAGCTATGGCGGCTGCAGTCCCTCTGCTGCCATTGGCCCGGTTGAACATGAGGGTCCTGCATTGGACCCTCCAGGTACAATGGTCCCTGTCTCTCAACCCCCTGTCTCACCCCATTTCCTTAAGCAAGGTTTGCAGAAGATCGCTCGTGTGGTGGCTCCAGTCTCCCAATCTCCACACGTGACGCCCCTTCTCACTACCACCGCCAGTCGACACAGTGACCACGGACGCTTCTCGCCTGGGGTGGGGGGGGGGGCATTTTTCAGGCAGGACAGTCCAAGGCACGTGGAACGACGTAGAGACCTCTTTGCATATCAACGTCCTAGAGATGAGGGCGGTGCTTTTGACGTTGCAGGCATACACAACTCTCTTCCGGTAGGGACGATTGCAGTACAGACAGACAACATGTCGGTCGTCTGGTACATCAACAAACAGGGGGGAATCAGGTCTTACCCCCTTTGCCGCGAGGCCATGAGAGTGTGGGAATGGGCAATTTCCACCAACCGCTTTCTCATAGCAACGCACATTCCGAGACGGTCCATTCTAGCGGACAGGCTCAGTCATACTATCCTGACTCTTTACGAATGGTCTCTCAACCATTGAGTTGCAGAGTAAGTATTTGTCCGATGGGGGCAACCTTGTTGCGATCTTTTTGCCTCTCCTTCAAACACCAAATGCAACGATTACTTCGCTCTGATCCCCCTCGGAGTCCCGAGACTCTCTAGTTCATGCTTGGCCTCCCGGTCTGCTTTATGCTTACCCTCCTCTTCCCCTGATGTTGAAATTATTACAGAAAGCCAGGCAGTTGGGGAGCAAGATGATCCTCATTGCCCCATTCTGGCCTCGTCAGACGTGGTTCCCTTACCTCTGGTCTCACCGAGTGTATCCACCATGGATTCTGGGTCCCCTCCCGGATCTCATTTTTCACCCTCTCGATCTTCCGACTCCGAACCTGGTCATCCTCAAGCTGACTGCTTGGTTGCTCCAGTTCCACTCCTCATAAGGACTCCCAGGATCTCATCACCTGTCAAAGCCATTCTTGTAGCAGCTCACAAGCCTTCCACCAGGAAGTTTATCGAAGTAAGTGGAAACGCTTCACCATTTGGGCAGAACACCGTCGTTTAGACCCTTTTACACCCCGATAGCGTCGGTTCTAGATTTTCTAACCTCTCTCTTTCACCAGGGGGCTAGTTCTTCCACAGTCAAGGTACAACTTGCAGCAATCTCATACTATCACGTGGGGCAAGAGTCTGGCCCTCTTATCACTTCCAAACTGTGTAAGACTTTCCTCAAGGGTACCTTCCTCCTTAGGCCTCCAGTCAAAGAGGTGGTACCTCCATGGGGATTTATCCTTAGTCTTACAGGCCTTGACTGGTCCCCCCTTCGAACCGGCGGCCACGGTTGATCTCAAATTTCTCTCTTGGAAGACCGCCTTTTTGGTGGCCATAACTTCAGCCAAAAGAGTGTCGGAATTGCAAGCTCTTTGTGTCAAACCACCATATCTGGTCTTTCACCCGGATAGGGTTTACCTCAGGATCAATCCGTCCTTTCTACATAAGGTATCTTCAGAAGCGAACATCAATCAATCTATCAATCTTCCAGTGTTTTTCCCCAACTTTCAAAACAAAGGAGAGTACAAGCTACATTCCTTAGGCGTACACAGACAACTACGTTTTTATATTCATAGAACTGCTGATCATAGGCAATCCGATCAGTTGTTTATCTCCTTTGCCAAAAGTAATTTCGGAAAGCCAGTTTCTAAAGTTTCTCTCTCTCTCGATGGATCTCGAGTTGTATTCTTTTAGCATATCAGAGCTCGGGAAGGCCTGCACCTCAAGGAGCCCATGCTCATTCTACTAGGGCCGTTACCACATCTGCGGCCTTTCAAGCTAGGGTTCCACTGGATGACATTTGTTCCGCAGCCACTTGGGCTTCATCTCACACCTTTATCAGCCACTATAAAATAGATGTTGTCTCCCGAGGTATGTCGTCCTTTGGCTCTGCGGTGCTCCGGAATATCCTTCCATGAAGGCCACCCAAGATTTAGGTAGCTGGGGACACTGTCCCAAAGGTTGCTGACAAATGAAGTCCCTACTTCAGATTAAGAAGTTATGTACTCACCGTAACGTTCCATCTGAGTAGGTATCTTCATTTGTCTGCAACCCCCCCCCCCCCCTCCTTCCCCCTGACCAAAATGATCATTCTTGTGGTTATTAGCATATGTTCCCTTTGGGACACTTATCAGCTGTGCTATGGGGCAAACTTGATCTGAGGTCTGTCAGGGTAGGCAGGGGATTATGGGTAAGGGGAGGAGCTAGGAGCTCGGATCTATGCTATGAAAGAAGTTGCCGGCTCGGATTCGAGATCGGATCCGTATCCCAAAGGTTGCAGACAAATGAAGATACCTACTCAGATGGAACGTTATGGTGAGTACATAACTTCTTATTCTGCCTCTCCGCCTGAGGATTATTCTTTTGGGGAAACCTTGCACACCATGAGGGAGCATTTCCATTGGGAGAGCCAGGATTATTCAGAATCCAAGAAAAGACAAGAGATTTTCTTTTATTGCCTCAACACAGGCCCCTAGCTATCCCCCCCTGTGCTTGATATTGTTGATGTTTTCTCTGAATCAAGTCTGTCTCCTGATTCTTTACCCCCCTGCACCAGTCAAGCCAGACAGGTACTAAGGGTCCCAGATTCTCATAAATTTCTTTATAAAAACCCTGCTGCTGACCCAGAAACAATTTCTCAGGGTCCCGAAGGGGTTAAGGCTTCTACTGCAAAAAACCCTGTCGACTCTGATAGGGATTCCAGAGCTCTGGATAGATGGGGGAAGAAAGTTTACACTTCTGCTATTCTAGCTGTAAGGGCTTTAAACTGCTAGTTTCACATGCTTAAATGTCAACAGTTCTTCATGTCTTTGTTAAAACAGAAAATGGTTACAAACTCAGATTGTCCTGACAATAAGGAAATGCAGGATTTGTTGCATGCAGCTGAACAAGTGGGGAAGCATACTCTGCAATGTGGTTTTGATTCTTTAGAGGCTTCTTGTAGAGCTGCAGTTACAGGCTCTGTCATTCGAAGGCATGCTTGGTTGAAAGAACAAACTTTACCTGAACGTGTTAAAGTAAAATTATTGGATGCTCCATTACAGCATGATACTTTGTTTGGTGTTAAGGCAGAAGAGGTGTTAAAAGAAAATGGAGGATAAAGCAAAATCAATGCAGACAGTAAAAGATTTTTTGCAGGTACAACCACCTAGGTTTAGCAGAAACTGGCCTTTAAAAAACTGGTCCTTTCCCATGTCAGACAGGCCACAAAGAGGCAGATAGACGCCCAAGAGGCAGATCTCAGCCCCAAAGCACATACAGACCTAAACAATGGGGTGCTTCAGCCCCCAAAGGAGGAGAAGACAAATCACAACCTTACAGGAAACAGTCCCAAAGACTTCCCTCTACCAATGCCAAGCACTTCACTTTTGGCAGCACCCTTAGGGGGAAAGCTAGCACTTTTCTCACAAAACTGGCACATGATCACCCAGGACAATTGGGTACTGAGTATTGTTTCTCAGGGTTACAGGTTCTACTTTCACACCCTTCCAAAATCAAAAGGTATGCCGGACCTGCCACAAAACCAGTGGGCAGAGGCACAAAAACAAATTTCTGCTCTCATGGACATGAGAGCTATTCAAAGAGTACCACAGCAAGAACAGGGACAAGGATTTTACTCAAGACTTTTTCTGGTACCCAGAAAGGACAAAGCCTGGAGACCAATATTGGACCTGTCAATCCTAAATACTTTCCTGGATGTTCCAAAATTCAGAATGTTAACACTGCAGCAACTTCTACCCATGCTGGGCAAGAAGGGTTAGCTAGTTACTTTGGACCTCAAGGAGGCATACCTGCATGTCCCAATCAGACAATCTTGCAGAAGATACCTCAGATTCATAGCTGGCTCAATGCATTACCAATTCTCTGCACTGCCCTTTGGCTTATCTACTGCACCCAGGGTCTTCACAAAATGCCTGGCACCAGTAATTGCATTTTGCAGACAAAAAGGAATTCAAATATATCCCTACTTGGACGACTGCCTTATTCAAGCAGAGAGCAAGGACATTCTACTACAGCATCTGACGTTTGTAAAAAGATTACTAATTTGCCTAGGGTACACAGTAAACGAAAATAAATCAAAACTAGTACCCTCTCAAGAGATAATATTCCTGGGTGCAAGCTAAAATACAACTGCCCAGATGGCTTATCTCACGCCAGACGAGCAAAGGCAACTGACTCATTACTTTCATATAATGGCAGCAAAGTCCCAGCTCCCTGCAAGAAAAATTCTGCAGGCCCTGGGCTTCATGGCATCCTGCATTCTACTAATTCCATATGCAACACTGCATATGAGGAAACTGCAATGGTACCTGAAAAGTGTTTGGACTCAACATTGCCACAGCCTGGAAACACTAATAACTCTAATTACCTGCGTGCAACAGGAGTTTCGATGGTGGGCATGGGCCTGTCACCACAAGGGACAGCCTTTCACCTTGCTCACAGCCAGGCAGACAATAACAACAGATGCATCGGATTATACCTGGGGGGCGCACATGGCAGGAAAATGTATTCAGGGCATGTGGCCCAAGGAACAAATGCATCTACACATCAATCAAAAAGAGATGCTAGCTGTACAGAATGCCCTGACAGCCTTCAAGGATCTACTACATCCAGGACAACTGTTACTAAAGACGGACAATACCACAGTTATGTGGTACATAAATAAGCAAGGGGGAACACATTCCTACCCCCTCTACAGGCAATCCATGACTTTGTGGAACACAGCACTGGCCTATCAAGTACATCTGCAAGCACAATTCCTGCCAGGAACGGAAAATACACTGGCAGACGAACTAAGCAGAAATTTCATGGATCCGCACGAATGGAAACTAAATCCACAGGTCTTCAGCATGATAACAAGGAAATGGGGACGCCCAGACATAGATCTTTTTGCCTCCCCTCACAATTACCAGCTACAGAGATTCTGCACAAGAACTTATCACTCATAAGCCTGGAAAGTGGATGCTCTATCATTCAGCTGGAAAACCCTGACAGTTTACGCCTTTCCTCCACTGCCTCTTCTTCCAAACGTGCTCCTAAAAGTCAGACAAGAGAAGCCAAAAATGATCTTGATTGCCCTAGACTGGCCACGCCAGCACTGGTACCCAATCCTAAAGAGCTTGTCTCAAGGCCCAGCCTGGCCTTTACCTCAAATTCCTCATCTTCTGACTCAACACAACAATCAGATTCTGCACAGTCAACTCCGAACTTTAAATCTGGCTGCATGGCAAATTATATAGCCACTCGGACCACACCACTCTCTAAGGCAGTTATGGATGTCATTTTAGAAGCCGGAAGGCCCAGTACTAGGAAATCTAATGCAGAAAAATGGAAGAGATTCTGTGCTTGGAACCAGTCACAAGGACTAGAACCACTTATTCCGAATATACCTCAGATTTTACAATACCTAACTGAGATGCTGGACAAAAGGCCTATCCTTCTCATCAATTAAGATCCATGCCTCTGCCATTTCAGCTCATTACAATACGGAACCTCCTATTTTCTCGCATCCACTACTGAAATAGTACCTCAGAGGGGCAAAAAACATAAGACCCCCAAGGAGAGCACCAATACCTACTTGGGACCTCAATTTTGTGTTAGAAAAGCTCACACTGCCTCCATTTCAGCCAGCCAATACAGCGGATATAAAATTCTTATGGAAAACTGTTCTGATCCTAGCAATAACTTCAGCAAGAAGAGTCTCAGAGTTACAGGTATTAATGGCAGTGGAACCATTCATCATTTTTCACCAGGACAGCATCTCTCCAAGGACAAACCCTACATTTATGCCAAAGTTAGTATCCAGTGTGGCTCTTAACCAAACAATTCATTTGCCAACATTCTATCCAAATCCCCAGAATAAAGGGGAGAGACTTCTGCACACATTGGACATACACAGACAGCTACGATTCTACTTGGACAAAACAAAAGCTTTCAGAAAAACTGAGCAACTGTTTGTAGCTTATGCTGCAGGATCACAAGGAAAGCTTATCTCAAAGCAGACTATTTCAAAATGGATAGGACACTGCATTCGCTTCTGCTATTCACAACATGGCAAATCAGTGCCTAAGGGCATTAGGCCACATTCCACCAGAGCAGCAGCCACTTCAGCAGCCTTCCTCAGAGGAGTACCAACCAAGGACATTTTAGAGGCTGCAACCTGGAGTTCAGTGCACACTTTCACCAAGCACTACCACTTACCTCTCTATTCTAAATCCAGAGCAGGCTTTGCCACTGCAGTTCTGCAGGGCCAGGTAGCCTCTCCTAATCCTATTTAGACCCAGCCACCCTACCTCAGCTTTGGGATTCTACCCAAGTGTAATGACTGCAACAGTGAAACACGATGAACATAGTACAGTTGTGTACCTACCATAAATGCAGATGTTAGAGTGTATTCACTGTTGCAGTCCAGGTTACCCACCCTCCTTCCCCACTTTCTTTGCTGGGAGTTATCTATACCTCTCTCTCCTATACAACCTATGTGGTGTATTTGCTTGTAGATGAAGGTTTTGTTTTTATTTCACTGTATGCTTTTATTAGCAATATGTATTGCCTACCTACTTGGGGGCACCTGACATCTGGGGCAAGAAAAACTGAAGAAAATGGCGTCGGCTGCATCTTATATACCCCTGGCGCACTGACGTCGGGGAAGAAGCGACAACAACCGACGCCGGACCTAGACTTTGGAACTCTGGCCGACTGCGGGTTGCCTGCCAGCAGGATAACCCAAGTGTAATGACTGCAACAGTGAATACACTCGAACATCTACATTTATGGTAGGTACACAACTGTACTTTCTTCATGTTTCACTGTTGCAGTCATTACATTTGGGTTATCTGCCTGCAGGTAGCCCTCAGCCGGCCTGAATATCAAGTCTTGGATTCCTGCGTCAGATGCTGTGTCTTCTTCCATGACATCAGGTCGTCGGGGGTATAAAACATGCAGCCAGCACCATTACATCAGTCTTTCTTGCCGCGTGGTGCCCGAAGCAGAAGCAGTTCGCAAGTGCCGGTCGGCCGACTCCTGAAATTTTCATTTTCAAGTTTCAGAACCGAAGTCTTCAAAAAAGCTAAGTACCCCGTTAGGGATCCTTTTTCTTCTTAACCGGTCAGTAAAAGTTAACAATTGTATTACCTGTGGAAAGCAAATACCTCATAAAGATTTTCAATCATACTGCATTCCTTGCTTAGGCTCAGACCAAACGTCCCTCACTGTCAGTTTTGTGCCTTATTCAACCCCCGGACTATTCATCGTCGGTTTATTTTTACAGCAGATTATTTTGGTACTCAGTTTAACTGTCCAGAAATGGCTTCGTTAAGCTGTCCGACTACTGACATGCCGAAAAAAACGTAAAGATAAAGGCAAGAGAACAGACTGCATAGGTCCAAAGCTGCCGACAACGCTTCCGCTAAGCTAATAACCACAATATCTCCAGTAGTTTCCCAGCACAATAAAGACCACCTCTAATGCAATGAAACTATTTATTTTCCAGTAGACAGCAAATTCAGACAAAAAGCAAACGGATAAGCGCTTTCATTTCCTAACACGGAAACATCATCAGAGTCAACAATAAAGTTCGCTCCATTCATTTAAATAGACCCAACACCTTCAATCAGTTGAACAATTAAACAATCCCCCGATGCATTTTGTACTCATAGTTTCATGAATATAGTACCTAAAACATATATATATATATGTTAAATATTAAAAACATATATTAAAAGCATATACTTAATATGTTATACAAGTATACATATATAAAAATCTCAGTTAATGTTGTTTGTGCATAAATGTTGTTTCCTTGTATATGCTAAAACACATGTTGCGTAGAACTTAAAAACATTTAATCTTGTACATCCATAATTATTGAATATGCTTAATACTGCTTAATAAATAAATAAATACATAATTGTACTTCAATACTTATTTGCTCTTATTTTTAATGCTGGCATAATTGAAATATGATCATTGAGCCCTGGTGGGTTGCACGCATCCAACTGCAGTTGCCAAATAAGCTCCCTAATTGTACTTCCCAGTCTCCACCCATTTAATTTCTACCCACCTGCTCAATGACCCAAAATTTAAAATCTGCTTGCGGGTACACTAGTGTCTGTCTAAAAAGTGCGTTAGTTTCCCTTTTCCTATTGATGTCATATATGCGTTCGTATATTTTTTGCTTCAAACTCCTCTCCGTCTTGCCCACATAGTATGCACCACATGTGCATTTGGCCAAATATACTATACCCGTAGTCTGACAATTATAATAACCCCTAGGGTAAAATGTCATATATTCTATGTCCAAAACTTCCTGATTAAAAACAAATGGGCACTGCGGGCATCTTCCACATTTATACGTGCCCACCTTCTTCCTGTTACTTCCCATTGTCTGCTTCCTTTCAAATAATTCTTTCAAACATTTATTTTTCTTGTATCCAAATTTCAGTTTGTTAGAAAATATCTTAATACTATTGGGAATAGACAAAAATAAAGTCCAATTTCTATGTTTGTTTGTGTCTTATGGCTTTTCCCGGTTAGGGGTCGTCACAGTGGAATTCCGGTCCACTAATGATTGGCAGTAGGTTTTTACGTGCTGGCTTGTCGGGCCTAACGCACAACCTTCAATGAAGGAACGCCCATTCACGCATGACACCACACAGAAGACGCTCTAACTGAGAATCGAACGGGCAACGTCTAACTGTGAGGCGACAACGCTACTGCAGCACCACCACCGCAGTAAAGTCCAATTTCTATGTATAATATTCTTAATAGCTTTAGTGTCCTCATTAAATGTCAGTACCATGTATACATCACTTTTCTCTTTCTCTAACACTTCACCACCATCCACTTGCCCACATTTCACTAATGGTACGTATTTCTTGCTCCACTCCCCCAACACCTCCTGCTTAATTTTAACTATAGTCTCTACAGGATAGTCCCTCTCAACAAACAAACCCTGTATAAATTCCAGCTCTGTCTTCATATCCTCCTCTTCTGATGTCATTCTTATCGCCCTAATCATCTGACCTTTAATAATATTCCACTTCTTATTAATAGGATGGTTACTGCTGTAGTGGAGATATGAATTTGAAAAACACTCCTTTCTGTATAGTTTAGATTTAAAGTTCCTATTCTTAGTATCTTTCTCATTATAGTTACATTCAAAAAATTCACATAATCCTCCCATATTTCATGTTTATATTTTAAAAATTCAGTAGTTTGACCAATATACTTTATAAAACTGTCAAATTCATGCCTTGGTCCCTTCCACACCAGGCATATGTCATCCAGGAATCTAAAATAAGCTTTTATGTACTCTTTATGCCTAGAATCAAACACATAATGTTTCTCCCAGTACAAAAGGACTATATTTGCCACTATTGGGGCACAGGCTGCCCAAATAGATATACCATCAATCTGGTGGTATATCTCTCCTTGAAAGTATATAAAATTGTTTTTCATAACTAATTCCACACTTTCAAGTACTAGGTTGAAATCACCACCATTTAAAAAAAACAAATTCTAGCATCATTTCTTCCAACCATCTTAATCCCAACTCATGTGGAATGACTGAAAACATATCATTAACATCCACTGTTATAAAATTGTATTCGTTGTCATACATTAATTTCCCCATTTTTGTAAGGAAATCCCAAGAATCCACTACAGTGTGTATATAATTTTTGGTATGGTTTTAACTTTTCATCAACATATGTAGCCAAGGGCTCTGTCTTGGACCCACCTGATGAGACAATAGGTCTAATAGGTGGGTCCAAAGGATTCTTGTGTGTCTTAGGGATCCCAAATATGCTGGAAATAAATGGTTTGGGTACTCTTAAAAATTCATACAGTGTTTTATCAATAGCCCCTTGCACCAAATTGTCCTCCAAAATCATGTCAGTCTTACTATAGGCTATATTCATTTTGTTTCTGGACGCCAAACTGTATCCTCCTTCCACACTCAAAACATCCAACATCTTTCCAATATACACCCATGTATGCATAATAACCATCCCTCCCCCTTTGTCCGGTTTCATAATTATTTTGTTGTTAATAATCTCCTTCAAAACATCCCTCTCTTCCGGACTAATATTGTTTGGATACCATTTCTTTCTATTCCTATAGTACGTTTTATTTCATTACTCACAGTGGTTTCAAAATTGAGTAAGTCCAGTACCAAAGGGGGGTTTATAATGCTCTTCTTTTTGAGTGCTTCACTCCCAGCTCCTTTCCCTTCAAAAATAGTAACTAAATTCAAATTCCTTATGAACATTTTAGTTTCCAATAAAGTATTGGCCACTTTACCTCTCCTTGCTGGAACAAATTTAAAACCTTTTTAAATAACTGGAAACATCTATCGTCCATGTTTAGTTCTGCATAGTTATAAATTTTGAGGTTGTCTCTCTCGTATATACAACCTCTCTTTACAATACCCCCAGGTTCTATATCACCACTATTTATCTCCTCTCCCATTGCTGCCTGGGTGAGTACACAGGTTGTACAGGGTTCCTCTGGTTGTTCCAGTACATACCCTATTGATCCCTCCCTTGTCTCCTCACACCCCTCGATGTCATCTGTGCATACGAGGGTTGGACTACCAAATTCTTTATTTTCTCTGATCTCCTTGATACATTCCCTCCTAAAGGGATATCCCCACTAGCTGAGTCCATCACAACACAGTCTCCGCTGTCTTCATACCATACATACCCCTTATCTCCTTTCTCACTTCTCCTATCCTCTTTCCCCTTAATGGTGTATACTGTTCCTTTCTTATATTATGTTAAATCTCTTTCTAACTTACCAATCTTCCGTTTCCAGTTATTTCTTTCATAAGTCTCCACATCCATAAATATATATGCATATTTCTTTTTCATCTCCTCCACCCCAAAAAGTAAATCTGTCTGTACTACTGCTAAGCTAGTTGCCATTTCGCTGGTACTCCGTGAGGAGCTTTTGCAGCCCCTGATACCCGCTACTTTAGATTTGCAGGCCTCTACTGAGACCCATTCGGAGTCTGGTATGCCACGAGATGCTTCTTCGACTATGGAACCTGTGGATGTCTCTACCTTGGATGGGTCTGGAGCCTCTGTGCAGGCACCGGCATTTGAGGGTGTACTCAGGCCTATTGACTTGCATTTCAAACTGACGCCATCTTCTTTTTTAAGGCTTAAAACTCGACCCACGCCTAGAAAACAGACGTCCAAACTGCATGGTCAGGCCCATATGGCTAAAACACAAATGATAAAAATGGCTGAAGACCTTATTACTTTAATTAGGGGAAGCCAGCCTTCACCCTCTAAGAGACATTAAACTGATTTTCCTACTGATTCTTCTGATCAGGATTCTGAAATTTCTGTTTCTTCTGGTTACCAGGATTTGCCCTTATCTACCTATGAGGATTCTGATGCAGAGGATTCCATTCCCGCTGCTTTCCCTCCAGAAGATTTTTCTTCTGGTGAAACCTTGCGCACACTTAGGGAGCATTTCCACTGGGAAAGCCAGGATTACTCTGACTCCAAAAAGAGGCTTAGGGAATTCTTACTTCTCCCTCAACACATGCCTTTAGCTGTCCCTCCTGTCCTGGACATTGTAGATGATGCCTTCTTGGAATCTAGCCTGGCTCCAGACACTTTACCTCCAGCTCCCAGGAAACCTGACAGGTATTACAGAGTACCTTACTCTCACAAGTTCCTCTTCAAGAATCTTACTGCGGACCCAAAGACCATTTCCCAAGGACCTAAAGGCATTAAGGCTACTACTGCCAAAAACCCTACCCCCTCTGATAGAGATTCCAGGGCCTTGGACAGATGGGGTAAGAAGGTATACACTTCTGCTGCTTTGGCAATTAGGGCCTTAAACTGCCAGTTTCGTATGTTAAAGTATCAGCAGCATATTATGGGACTACTTAAACAGAACATGATGTTGATTCTTGACTGTGCTGAAAATAAAGAATTACAGGATTTAATGCAGCCTGCTGAACAAGTTGGTAAACATACTTCGCAATGTGGTTTTGACTCTTTAGAAGCATCTTGCAGGGCTGCTGTCACTGGGTCTGTACTTAGAAGGCATGCTTGGCTTAAGGAGCAAAATTTGCCAGATCAAGTTATAGCTAAATTACTGGATGCTCCCTTAACTCAAGACCGCCTGTTTGGCAACAAAGCAGAAGTCGTCCTTAAAAAGATGGAGGAAAAAGCTAAATCTATGCAAACAGTTAGATTTCCTGCAAGTACAGCCTCCCAGATTTAGTAGGCATTGGCATTCTAAGAATTGGCCCTTTCCTGTCTCTCCCAGGCCTTCTCAGTCCAAACCCAGGAACAGCAGACCACCTAGGCTACAATCTCAAGGTACTCACAGGCCTAAGCAGTGGGGGACTCCCACTTCCAAAGCTGGAAGTCGTAAGACACCCCCCTATGGAAAAATGTCACAATGACTTAACCTTAAACCTTCCAAGCCTTGCTCAACTGCCTGCTCCCTTAGGGGGAAGGATTGCCCTGCTTGCAAAAAACTGGGAACTCATTACCCAGGACAAATGGGTTTTAAATATAGTTTACCAAGGATACAGATTCCACTTCCACACCTTACCAACCCCAAATGGTTGGCCAGACCTACCCCCAAGTCAGTGGGCAGAGGCTCAACAGAAGGCTCTCTCTCTTCTAAGTATCAGGGCTATTCAACCTGTCCCTGCAAAAGAAAGGGGACAAGGTTTTTACTGAAGACTTTTCCTGGTACCCAGAAAAGACAGCACCTGGCGTCCTATCCTGGACCTCTCTATTCTAAACACCTTTTTGGTAATCCCAAAATTGAAAATGCTAACACTTCAACAGCTGCTTCCTATGCTAGGTAACATTAGACTTAAAGGAAGCTTACCTAAACATTCCAGTAAGGGAATCTTGCAGGCAATACCTATGTTTCAGAGCAGGCTGCATGCATTATCAGTTCTCTGCACTTCCCTTTGGCTAATCTACTGCGCCCAGAGTATTCACAAAGTGTCTAGCTCCAGTCATTGCATTTTGCAGGCACAGAAATATTCAGATATATCCATACCTGGACAATTGTCTAATTCAGGCAGAAAGCCAGGGTATGCTACTAAAACGTCTGGCATTTGTAAAGAAACTTCTAACCTCACTAGGGTACACCATAAACAAAAAGAAATCTCATGTAGTACCCTGCCAACAAATTGTATTCCAGGGAGCAAGCTTGAACACAACTTCCCAGATGGCTTACCTCACGCCAGAGAAACACGTTTATTTGGCAGCCTACTTCAAACTACTGGCCACAAAGACCCAGCTATCTGCAAGGAAAATCCTGCAAGCCCTGGGGTTCATGGCCTCTTGCATCCTACTAATTCCGTATGCAAGACTGCATATGAGGAAACTACACTGGTATCTAAAAAGCCTATGGTTTCAACATTCTCAGGATCTGGAGTCAATGATTCCTATCATTCCTTGTATAAAGACAGAGTTCCTTTGGTGGGCAGAGGCCTGCTACCACAACAAGGGGCTCCCATTCAGTCTACCCCCTGCCGCCCAAACCCTAACAGACGCATCAGGTTATGCATAGGGGGCTCACTTGGCAGGGCAGTGCATTCAGGGCAAATGGAACCCGAGTCAGATGCACCTGCATATCAATCAAAAAGAAATGTTAGCTGTACAGAATTCCTTGACCGCCTTCAAGGACCACATTCTTCCAGGACAATTATTGGTAAAGAGACAACACTACTGTTATGTGGTATATAAACAAGCAGGGGGGAACCCACTCATACCCTCTATGCAGACTAGCCATGGCTCTGTGGAACACAGCCTTGAGCTACCAAGTTCACCTACAAGCTCAATTCCTGCCAGGCAAGCTAAATTCACTGGCAGACCTAAGCAAAAATCTCATGGACCCACACGAGTGGAAACTGGAACCAAAGATATTCAACCTTTTGAGAAAAATGGAGAAATCCAGAGATAGACCTGTTTACCTCCCCTCAGAACTACCAATTGGACAAATTCTGCACAAGGACTTCCCACAGTCAAGCTTGGAAAGTGGATGCACTGTCCTTCACCTGGGAAAGCCTCTCAGTTTATGCCTTTCCCCCTCTGCCTCTCCTCTCGAAAGTTCTGCTAAAGATCAAGCAGGACAAACCAAGGACAATACTGATTGCACCAGACTGGCCACGCCAGCACTGGTACCCCCTCTTGCACAGTATTGGAACCATGGCACCTGCCTCAGACCCCTTCCCTGCTGTCCCAGCAGGAGGGCCAGATTCTGCACCCTCAGCTGTAAACCCTGAACCTTGCAGCCTGGCTAATTCCTTGAGCTCTCCAATAGCATCCCTCAGTAAGCCGGTGCTAGATGTCATTCTGCAGGCAAGGAGGCCTAGTACTAGAAAATCCTATGCTGAAAAGTGGAAAAGATACTGTTGCTGGAGCCAGGCTCAGGGGATGGGCACACCGGTGCCCAGCTTACCACATATTCTTCAGTACTTAACAGAGATGCTCCACAAGGGTCTTTTCTTCTCATTCATGCCTCTGCCATTTCAGCACATTATAATACTGAACCACCACTCTTCTCTCATCCCCTGCTAAAGCAGTTCCTCAGAGGGGCTAAAAATTTAAGACCTCCCAGGAGAGCCCCTACTCCCGCCCGGTACCTTAACTTTGTATTGGAAAAGCTCACTCTACCTTCTTTTGAGCCAGCTGCAACTGCAGAATTGAAATTCCTTTCTTGGAAAACAACCTTCCTTCTAGCCATCACTTCAGCAAGAAGAGTGTCTGAATTACAGGCCTTCATGGCAGTGGAGCCCTTCATCATCATCTATGCAGACAGGGTGTCCCTCCGGACCAATCCTTCCTTTATGCCCAAGGTGGTGTCTGGTGTGCCCCTTAATCAGTCCATTCATTTGCGTACTTTTTTCCCAAATCCACAAAACAAAGGAGAACGAATACTGCACTCTTTGGACATGCACAGACAACTTAGATTTTATTTGGACAGGACTAAGCCTCTCAGGAAATCTGAACAGCTGCTAGTTGGCTTTCCTGCAGGGGCAGAGGGGAAGGCCATTTCAAAGCAAACCATTTCTAAGTGGATAGCCCATTGCATTCATTTCTGCTATAAGCACCATGGAAAACCTACCCCACAGGGGATAAAATCACATTCCACCAGGGCTGCATCTACCTCTACAGCCTTTCTCAGAGGTGTCCCTACCAGGCACATCCTAGAAGCTGCTACCTGGAGCTCTGTACATACTTTCACCAAGCATTATCGCATGCCTATTTTTTCTAAATCCAGAGCTGGTTTTGCCACTGCAGTTTTGCAGGGCTTAATAGCTGGTCTTAATGCTCTCTAACTTCCTCCTCCCTTCCTTAGCTTTGGGAATCAACCCAAATGTAATGACTGCAACAGTGAAACACGAAGAACATATTATAGTTGTGTACACTTACCATAAATGTAGATGTTCGAGTGTATTCACTTTTGCAGTCCTGGTTACCCTCCCTCCAGCCCCTGACTTCTCTTGGCTATACTTTTCTTCTTGTTTAGTGTATTTCAGCTTTCTGGTGTATTTGCTTTTTGTTGGAGGTGTAATCTAACATATAATTGCTTTCCATTATGGGGGCACCTGACATCTGGGGCAAGAAAAACTGATGTAATGGTGTTTATTTTATACCCCTGACGACCAGACAGCATCCGACGCAGGAATCCAAGACTTTGATATTCAGGCCGGCTGAGGGCTACCTGCAGGCAGATAACCTAAATGTTATGACTGCAACAGTGAATACACTCGAACATCTACATTTATGGTAAGTGTACACAACTGTACTTTCCTGACTTTCAGAAATTCCTTTTCAAAAATCCTACTGCTGACCCAGAGATCATCTCCCAGGGGCCTAATGGTATCAAAGCAACTACAGCTAAGAATTCCACCCCTGCGGACAGGGATTCCAGAGCTTTAGACAGACTGGGTAAGAAAGTATACACCTCTGCAAATCTCACCATTAGGGCTTTAAATTGCCAGTTTCACATGCTGAAGTAGCAATAACATATTATGGAACTTAATAAGCAAAAATTGGCTACCTTTACAGACTGCAGAAAATAATTACAAGAGCTTATGCATTCTACAAGCCAAGTCAGCAAGCATATTTTGCAATGTGGCTTTTGACGCCCTAGAAGCATCTTGCATGGCAGCAGTCACTGGTTCTGTACTGAGAAGGCATGCTTGGCTTAAGGAGCAGACCTTGCCAGACCATGTCACATCAAAATTACTAGACGCTCCTTTGAGCAAGGACAATCTGTTTGGCACCAAAGCAGAAGAGGTTCTTAAAAAGATGGAAGAAAAAGCTAAATCTATGCAGACAGTCAAAGATTTCTTGCAAGTACAGCCTACTAGAATCAGTAGGCATTGCCCCTCGAAGCATTGGTCCTTTCTGGCCCCCTCAAGGCCATCTCAAACTAGACCCAGAGGAAACAGACCCCCACCCCCAGACTGCAGTCTCAAGGTATGCAGAGATCTAAAGAATTAAGTGCTTCCACTTCAAAAACAGGGAGTGCTAAGCCACCCCTTTACAGAAAGAATTCACAATGACTTCTCAACTCCATTCCCCACCTCTGCCCAACTTCTCGTGCCCCTAGGAGGAAAACTTGCCCATCATGCGAAGAACTGGACTTCCATCACCAAAGACAGATGGGTCCTCAACATTGTATCCCAGGGGTACAAATTTTACTTCCGCTCACTGCCAACCCCAAAAGGGTTCCCAGACCTTCCTCCAAACCACTGGGCAGAGGCACAAAACCAAGTTCAATTCCTGCTCTCCATAAGGGCAATTCAACCGGTTCCTGCAGAACAGATAGGTCAAGGGTTCTATTCCAGACTTTTCCTGATACCCAGAAAAGAGGACACTTGGTGCCCAATCCTGGATCTTTCCATTCTAAACACCTTCCTGGTGGTACCAAAATTCAAAATGCTCACTCTTCGGCAGCGTCTTCGTATGCTGGCCAAAGATGCCTGGTTAGCCACCTTGACCTAAAAGAAGCCTATCTGCACATCCCTATCAGGGACTCATGCAGGATATACCGACTCTTCAGGGCAGAATCTTTGCATTATCAGTTCTCTGCACTTCCCTTTGGCTTATCCACTGCTCCCAGAGTATTCACAAAATGCCTGGCTCCTGCCATTGCCTACTGCAGACAGAGAAAGATTCAAATTTACCTGTACTTGGACGACTGCCTGATTCAGGCAGCTAGTCAGGAAATGCTGTTGTAGCACATGACATTTGTAAAAAAAAAAAAAAAAAAAAAAAAAAAAAAACCTTCTAACCTCCCTGGGGTACACTATCAACGAAAATACATCAAAACTAGTCCCCAGTCAAAAGATTGTATTCCTGGGAGCAATATTGGACACAGCATCCAAGGTGGCTTTCCTTACTCCAGAAAAACAAGCCTATCTGACGGGCTACTTCACTCTCAAATGGCCACCAGAACCCAGCTATCCGCAAAGAAAATCCTGCGGGCCCTAGGGTTTATGGCCTCTTGCATCCTACTTTTTCCATATGCCAGACTGCATATGAGGTAACTTCAATGGTAATTAAAGCATCTTTGGTGCCAACATTCTCAGGACCTGGAAACTGTCATTCCTATCATACCTTGTCTAAGGACAGAGTTTCTTTGGTGGGCAGCAGCATGCAACCACAACAAGGAACTTCCCTTTACTCAACCCCATGCCGCCCATACCCTAACCACAGACGCATCAAACTCTGCCTGGGGGGCACACCTGGATGACAAGTGCATTCAGGGCCACTGGAGCCCAAGTCAGATTCATCTGCACATCAACCAAAAAGAGATGCTAGCTGTTCGGCATGCTCTAACAGCTTTCAGATCCCTAGTCTCACCAGGACCTCTGCTAATAAAAACAGACACCACCACAGTTATGTGGTACATCAACAAGCAGGGGGGAACCCACTCTACATGCTAGCCATGACCCTGTGGAACATGGCCTTGGACATGCAAGCTCAATTCCTGCCAGGCAAACAAATCTCACTGGCAGATGACTTCAAGCAGAAATCTCCTTTACCCACACGAGTGGCAATTAGAGCCCGGCACCTTCAGCCTTCTGATTCAGTAATGGGGGACCCCAGAGGTGGATTTTTTTCCCTCCCCCTGCAATCACCAGCTCAGCAAATTCTGCTCCAGGACACCACACAGCATGGCCTGGAAAGTGAATGCCCTATCCTTCCGGTGGGTAAACCTCTCAGTCTATGCATTTCCCCCTCTGCCCCTTCTCTCAAGAATATTGCTCAAGATAAGACAGGCCAAGGACAATCCTGATTGCCCCAGACTGGCCATGCTATCACTGGTACCCACTGCTGCTCAGCCTGGCACCTATCTCAGAGCCCGACCCTCCTCACTCAGCAGGGGGGACAGATCTTGCATCCGCAACTGCAAACCCTGAATCTTGCAGCCTCACTTATTCCTTGAATTCTCCCCCAGTGACCAGCTTAAGCAATCAGGTGCTGGGCATCATTCTTGAAACCAGAAGACCCAGTACAGGGAAATCCTATACCAATATATCGAAAAGGTGTATTGCTCCTGGATTCAATCTAAAGGAGAGGGCACAACTCTGCCCTCCCTACCACTAATCCTGGACTACTTAGCAGATCTACACAGAGGCCTATCCTTCTCCTCCATTAAGATACATGCGTCTGCCATCTCGGCTCATTACAACACTGAGCCAGCCCTCTTCTCTCAACCTCTCATCAAACAGTTTCTGAGAGGGGCAAACAACTTAAGGCCACCAAGGAGAGCACCCACCCCGGCTTGGGACCTTGTACTGGAAAAGCTCACGCTACCCCCTTTTGAGCCTGCAGCGTCAGCAGAGTTAAAATTCCTCTCTTGGAAAACAGCATTGCTTCTGGCCATCACTTCAGCTAGAAGAGTGAGCTACAAGCACTTACGGCTGTGGAGCCCTTCTTTATTTTTCATGCTGACAGGGTCTCCCTCAGGACTAATCCTTCCTTTATGCCTAAAGGTGGTGTCCACTGTGGCTCTCAACCAGTCTATCCATTCAACAACCTTTTTCCCTAATCCTAAAAATAAAGGGGAAAGGATCCTGCACTCCTTGGACGTGCACAGACAGCTTAGATTCTACCTGGATAGGATTAAGCGCTTCAGGAAATCTGACCAGTTATTACTCAGTTTTCCACCAGGGGCAGAGGGCAAGGCCATTTCAAAACAGACAATTTTCAAATGGATAGCACACTGTATCCATTTCTGCTACAAACACCATGGGAAACCAACCCTTCAGGGGGTCAGAACACATTCCATGAGGGCAACTTCTACCTCTACAGCATTCCTCAGGGGAGCCCCTACCAGGGGCATTCTGGAGGCTGCTACCTGGAGTTCTGTACACACGTTCACCAAGCATTACCACCTGCCTATATTTTCCAAATCCAGGGCGGGTTTTGCGACTGCAGTCCTGCAGGGCATACTGGCCAGCCCAAACTTTTCTTGACTGCCTCTACCCTTTCTTCAGCTTTGGTAATCAACCTGAATGTGATGACTGCAACAGTGAAACATGAAGAACATAGTACAGTTGTGTACACTTACCATAAATGTAGATGTTTGAGTGTCTTCACTGTTGCAGTCCTGGTTTCCCTCCCTCCAGCCCCCTGCTCCCTCTCCTCTCTGTGTATATTACTCACCGCTTGCAGGGGTATTGGTATTGGTATTTACTTTTTATTGGTGGTGATTTTCCCACCATAGCTTAGCTCCCTATTGGGGGGCTCCTGACATTTGTGGCAAGAAAAACTGATGTAATGGCGTCAGCTGCCTGTTTTTATACCTCTGACAACCTGATGTCAGTCCTGGAGCGACAGCAACCGACGCAGAAATACTAAGTCTCTGGTATTCGGGCTGACTGAGGGCTACCTGCAGGCAGATAACCCAAGTGCGATGACTGCAACAGTGAATACACTCGAACATCTACATTTATGGTAAGTGTACACAACTGTACCTTCTACCCACTCCCATTGCTACCACGGATGCCTCCCTGATAGCGTGAGGGGGCATTATCAGGGAAGAACAGCCCAAGGCGTGTGTAAAGAATACGAGACGCACCTGCATATCAGTGTCCTAGAGATGATAGCAGTACTTTTTGTGTTGCTGTCCTTTCAAGACTCCCTCCCTCTAGGGACTATTGCAATTCAGGCGGACAACATGTCAGTGGTCTGGCACATAAACAAGGAAGAACCAGCTCTTACCTTCTAAGTCAAGAGGCCCTGAGAGTATGGCAATGGGCAACTTCCACCCAGTGCTTTCTGATAATGCACATCCCGGGGAAGTCCAATGTGATAGCAGACAAAAATTGAGCAGAGCAATTCTATTGCTTCATGAGTGGTCCCTGAAACAAGAAGTGGCGGAAAGGATATTCCGCAGATGGGGGCCACCCTTGCTGCGACCTCTTTGCAACCCCAACAAACACGAAATGCAGCATCTGTTTTGCCCTAATCCCTCTATGGGAGATTCCCCTAGGGACGTGCTTGTGCATAGTTGCCCCCCCAGGTCTCCTTTATGCCTTTCCACTGATACCCAAAGTTTTACAGAAAGTAAAAACTCTGGGAAGGACCGTCATTCTAATAGCACCTTACTGGCCTTGTCAGATTTGGTTCCCCTTTCTTCAGCCTCGTCTCTTGGAAGAACTGTGGATCCTGGACCCAGTTCCAGATCTTCTGATTCATTCATCAGAGGCTCTTCATCCTGCACTTCACACCCTCAAATTGACACCTTGGCTGCTCCAGTTCCAAGTATAGCCAGGTTTCAAAATCTCTCAGCTGCACTCAGCACATTATAATAGCCTCCCATAAATCGTCTGCCAGGAAGTTATACCTTAGTAAATGGAAAAGATTTTCTGTATTGAACAAAAAAGCAGAAGAATGTTCCGTTTAGGCTTGCTCAGCAAAATCACAACAATAACTAAGAGATGAGCGATACAACACACCATAAAACGTGTCTCGACGATTTATTCAGAGCTGTATCTCAACAAGACAAAAAACAACAAACAACGGATTAGCGCTTTCAGCTATCAAAGCCTTCTTCAGATCCACCACACCAGCACTGGTACCCAATCCTAAAGAGCTTGTCTCAAGGCCCAGCCTGGACTTTACCTCAAATTCCACATCTTCTGACTCAACAGAACAATCAGATCCTGCACAGCCAACTCAGAACCTTAAATCTGGCTGCATGGCAGATAATATAGCCACTCAGAACACATCTCTCTCTAAAGCTGTTATGGATGTCATTTTGGAAGCCAGGAGGCCCAGCACCAGGAAATTTTATGCAGAAAACTGGAAGAGATTCTGTGCTTGGAACCAGGCACCAGGACTTGAACCACTTGTTCCAAATATTCCTCAGATTTTACAATACCTAACTGAGATGCTGGACAAAGGCCTATCCTTCTCATCAATTAAGATCCATGCCTCTGCCATTTCAGCTCATTACAATACAAAACCTCCTATTTTCTCTCATCCATGCTAAGACAGTACCTCAGAGGGGCAAAAAACATAAGACCCCCAAGGAGAGCACCAATACCTACATGGGACCTCAACTTTGTCTTAGAAAAGCTCACACTGCCTCCTTTTGAGCCAGCCAATACAGCTGATATAAAATTCCTATCATGGAAAACTGCTCTGCTCCTAACAATACCTTCAGCAAGAAGAGTCTCAGAGTTGCAGGCATTAATGGCAGTGGAACCTTTTATCATTTTTCATCCGGACAGGGTTTCTCTAAGGACAAATCCAACTTTTATGCCAAAGGTAGTATCCAGTTGTGGCTCTTAACCAAACCATTCATTTGCCAACATTTTATCCAAATCCCCAGAATAAAGGGGAGAGACTTCTGCACTCTTTGAACCTACACAGGCAGCTACACTGCTGCTTGGACAAAACAAAAGCTTTCAGAAAAACTGAGCAACTGTTTGTAGCATATGCTGCAAGATCACAAGGAAAGGCGATCTCAAAGCAGACTATTTCAAAATGGATAGGACACTGTATTTGTTTCTGCTATGCACAGCATGGCACGTCAATGCCTAAAAATATTAGGCCACATTCTACCAGGGCAGCAGCCACTTCAGCAGCCTTTATCAGAGGAGTACCAACCAAGGAAATTTTGGAGGTTGCAACTTGGAGTTCAGTGCACACTTTTGCCAAGCATTATCACTTACCTCTTTACTCTAAATCCAGAGCAGGTTTTGCCACTGCAGTTCTGCAGGGCCTCATAGCCACTCCTAATCCTATTTAGACCCAGCCGCCCAACCTCAGCTTTGGGATTCAACCCAAGTGTAATGACTGCAACAGTGAAACACAATGAACATAGTACAGTTGTATACCTACCATAAATGTAGATGTTCGAGTGTATTCACTGTTGCAGTCCAGGTTACCCTCCCACCATCCCCCTTTCTTTGCTGGGACTTATCTGTACTTCTCTATTCTATACAACCTATGTGGTGTATTTGCTTGTAGATGAAGGTATTGTTTATTTTGTGCATGCGTTTTGTAAGCAATGTTTTTAGCCTACCCTTTTGGGGGCACCTGACATCTGGGGCAAGAAAAACTGAAGAAAATGGCATCTGCTGCATCTTATATACCCCTGACGTCAGGGAAGAGGCAACAGCAACCGACGCCGGACCAGGACTTTGGAATTCAGGCCGACTGCGGGTAGCCTGCCAGCAGGATAACTCAAGTGTAATGACTGCAACAGTGAATACACTCGAACATCTACATTTATGGTAGGTACACAACTGTACTTTTCTTGAAGTTGAAACAAGTCTGGGTTGTCGGTAGTCCTTATCTAGTGTATCCTTGGATACTGTTTTTTGGGGGGGAAACTTATCTAGTTAGCTTAGTTGGCAGCAAACAAGATCTGAGGGAAGCACCAGTGCATCATGGGATAGGGAGTAGGCCACGAGCTGGTTGGAGACCTCGAGCTTTTGCATTTGGCCGAGTCAGAGCTGAGGATTTATGTTCTGTTTGAATATTCATTCTCTTAGCTTCTGCCTGAACTACATTGTGAGTTTGCATGATGTTACCTGGGATATTATTCCAGCAGGCTGGTGCAGATTTGGTAAAAGCCCTTTCAATAGTTGAAAGGGGGCCTAATTAATGAAATTCCTGCAGAGATTTGACCTGTGTAGGAGTGTTTCCTGTGAGGCAGTGTATTTTGTAGGGGTGGGCTATGCCTGTCATGCAGTAGTTTAAATTTCAGTGTGTTAAGGAACAATGATGCTCTCGCTGTAATGGGAAGCCACTTCTGTTTATTTGTTGTGATGTATTGATGTTCAGTTCTTCATCCTAAGCAAATGCCAAAGGTCTATATAAAATGTGCTGAAGTAGAGTATTTTTTCCCCACTGCTGAGTGGGTATATATTAGTTCAGGGGGAGTGGGGGTGCAGAAGAACTTGCCCCTTGCAAGAAAGAATTTTGTGGAGTGTGCTGTCAGCTGCCCTAGTGTAGTCTTGCCATGGAAAGTACAACAGGAGATACAGTGAGACAGACCCTGCTATTCCTGCCCTTTCCAAAGGCTATGAATAAACAGCTTGATTTCCTTACTCTTAGTCTTTTCTTGGTGAAATCTTCGCTGCCTGTGCACATATCATTTCCTGTTTTCTTTGAGATGGAGTAGAACTGAGAGAATTTTTTAGTCTGATTTGCATATACATTTGTATATGAAGGTGGGGTTGGTGCCACGGGATACCCTGTCCTTATGGAAAGGGAAAAATTCATGGATTCATTCATAGATTCATACTAGGCTAATTACCCTTGCAAGCCATTTTAAGCTTAGCCAATTATCCCCTGTGAGATTCAAACCCTGTACCTTCTGTTTGTAAGGCAAACACCTTAACCATTAGGCCACCCTCCCAGGTCAGGAAAACTCATTCTGATAAGTAAGAAAGGTCCTCTGGTTTACTATGTCCTGAATGACTTGCAGAAACCAGATTTAATAGAAGGACACGAAGGTTCTTTTTTTGGAAGGTTTAGAGAGAGTTATGGAATCTGAAGGCCAGTCAAGGTGAACTGCAGGCCTGTCCCCATCTTCCTCTTTAGATGGACCTTGAATGAGGCAGTCATCCAAGTAGGTGTGAATGTGAGTACTCTCATTCTTGCATTAGGCATCTACTGGAACCAGGCACTATGTGAACACCCTGGGTGAAGTAGAATAATCAAAGGACAAGGAATCATGTTGGTGGTGGAAACCACCTGCTTTGAGTCTGAACTGCCTCTGTGTTTTGACAGTGAGTTTGTGGACTTTAGGCATCTTTAAGGTGTAGGCGTACCATGAAGGCTTGAGAGAAGAGGAGAGGCAGTAGGGCCTAGAAAGTTTGCATTTTGAACACTGGTATCATAAAAAAATAGTTTAGCCTTCGTAAGTCCAAAATAGGCATCCAAGAGCCATTCTTTGAACTCAGAAATTTCAGGAGTAAAACACTGTTCTTTTTTTCTTGTCTGGTACAAATTCTGTAGCCCACTAATTTAGAAAGTCCTGTAGCATGGGCTTGACTAGATCTTTCTCTTCATTTTAGTACTTGGATGTTGCCTGAGAACGCTGACCTGTTTTCAGACTAGAACCTGTTACTGTGTGTCAGAATATTTAAGACCCAAGAATTTTGAGTGATTTTCTGAAACTTGCATAGAAATAGGCCATACTGTCCCTTATTTGTAGGTATAGATATTTGGGTATAGTTAGGAAGGGGTATGTTTGGGTGGGATTTGGGGTTAGGGTAGAAAAAGTGTCAGTTCATAGCTAATTTGATCATAGCTAATTAATTTTGTGGTGTTCTGGCCATGAGAGCACTCAAACGTCTTTGTTTAGTCAGCTTGCCATTTTCTTTTGAGAGACACTTATCTTGCCAATGGTGGAAGGGCCAGCTTTAAATGGGGTGATTTCTGCTTAGCCAGGGATCCAAAAAAGCAGCCCCTCTTCTGATGGGATATTGAGAAGCTGTGTTTTCATGTGTTGTAGCAGGGCCCGTTTCTTCAACAAAGTGGATTTCCTAGTGACTAACTGTGCTGCTGCCACTGTGCATGGTCCATCCATTGCATCGTATCCATACATGTTAGAGTGCTTGCAACCGTGGAAAAGTGAATGTTCATATTGATCACTGCTGCAGTAGCCATAGCTACAGTTTTTGCCAAGAATATAACAGCCAACCAGCTTACACAACTTCAGGCACCTTCCATGTTCTTAAACTGATTGGCAGCTTGAGCTGAGCTGCCTAAAAACACTAGTTTGAACGCTAAGCCCTTTAGAGCTTTCCTGCTGCCAAAGAGAGCAATCCTTTGCTGGTTATCGAGGATCAGCAAATGCGTTATGCTGTTCCCTTTTTGGGCAGACAGGTTTCCTTTGGGGAAAACCTGCCATATAAAAATAGTTATTATTTAAATGTACCTATCTACTTATGAGTTATTTTTAACATAGGAGTTTGTGTTTTAACGGACTGTCATGAGACTTAACTGTACTTTTAAACGTGCGCATTTTTCCTTTCTTTTTAAAGTAGTTGAGAAATATTTTTGCTGTGGAAGATGTGTTTATTTTCCTTTCTGGGGTTAGCAAAATGCATTGAAGTGCTTTTTACTGTGTTTTTGGGTGGGGGTGGAGTGACTTTTAACTTTAGCTTTTTTGCCAGTTTATGCTGTTTATTTTCCTCAGAACATGGAGCAAACTACCAGTCCCACAGTCTGTCATTCCAGCCACAAAAAAGATTTATTTATTTATTTTATTTGTTTGACATTAGTTGACCAGGATAGTCCAACTAAGCTAAAGCTTTTATTCAGCGAAGGCCTGGGTAGAAAAGTTAAAAAAAATAAATAAATAAACTACATGTTTGTAAATACAGTAGTATAAAATTCAGACATTACATTTATAATACATTATGACACGTCTATTTTATAGAGATTTTTCATTTGGACAGAGGTACAAAGAGCAGTAAAATGTATCCTTTTGTCATATTTAAATAAAGATATAAAAGAGAAAGTTAAGTAAGCAGCCTTTGTTACCACACCAGGCTAGCAGTTTGCCTCAGCCACAGTTGGGTGACTGCTGTGGCCAAAACTGGTACATTGGGCCATTTCCTTTTTTTCCTCTCCATCCCTTTCATGTAGCATCTACAAGCCATTGTGGACCAAGAGTTAGCCATATCCCCTGCGAATGTTGGGCCCACTTAACTGCAAGGGAGAGATGCTTTTGTCAGTCTTGGGAATGGGAACAGGGTAGTATTCCCCGTTAAGTTTGAATGTTGTGTCCATATGTGGGAATGCTGCTGCTGGCATTAACAAGACTTTTATCCCCGTTTTTCCTGTCAAAAAGAAACAGAAAACTAAACATGTATCTACTACTCCAGAAATTTAGAGAGGAGTAGTTTGCTAAATCTGGCTCATGGTCTAATTCATGCTGTTGATCCTTCTTATAAGGCAGTTTCTGGTAAAAGAAAGAGGAATGCCTCTTTTCCTGAAGAAATTAAATATCTAAATCTGGACAGGAAAAGGGAAGGATAAATGCAAGGCTTTCTCCAAAGATTTCTGATTCAGACTCGGAAGAAAGCACAGTATTAGATTCTGCATATGGTTGGGCGGTCTCTATATTTGAGCTATTCCAGAATATGCTAGTGTTTTCAGTGGGAGAGCACTGAGGTTTCTCACTCCCAAAAAAGTACTGTGAGCTGTTACAGATGGAATTTCCAGAACCTTCACCCATTCCTCCAGTGCTTAGGAGGATGCACGTCACTGCCTGTAAGTTTCCTAACAGCTTGCTGCCCCTAAAAAAGTAGATAGATTGTGTAAAGTTTTTCAGCCTTTTATGTTTTATACGCTCATCATAAACCTAAGCTAGCAGTTATAGCTTTAGTGAATCCTGCTGCTGCTAAACATTTAGATATGATGTTGTTATTTTAATTTATTTCTCAATTAATGGGTTTAGATCTGATCCTCATATCTAACTTAGCCACTTTCTGTAGAGCCCCTGACCACTGTTACTGCAGATCTTGTTTGCCACTCTTCAGGTTCGGATAGAATTGCAATCTCTCGAGGTCGTTGTAGGTTTAGTGAGTGCAAAAACTTAACATTTTTTCTACTTAAATATTCTTTTCTTGGTATTATTAACAGTATCTTTCTTACCTTTTTTCTAAATTTTCTAGATACCAAATTAAGATATTTTTCTTTGGTAATCTTCGTTATCATTGTTGGTAACCTTCTTCCTCTGTTACCTTGCTTGGAGGTATTTTCTAGGGTACCATTTGTTGGTATAGCCCCTTTTCTATTTTCTTTCTAATTGTTATAACTGTTCAAAAAAAAAAAATTCTTTTTTCTCCCTTGTTTGTAAGCTTCTTTAGCAGGTTGCTTTACAGTATAGTGGAAAAGCCTACTGCATTCAAAAAGTGCACTTCCTGTGGGCATAAGATCCCCAACTCTAATGCACACAAGGGAGTGCATTCATTGTTTAGGCCAAGCACACTTGGACACCTCCTGCTCCCTTTCTGCAGTGTTTAATTCCAGGGCCAGTAGTGATAGAAGAAGCAAGCTTGTTTTAAAAGGCCTTCGTCCAGCTTTTGCTCCTTCCACTGGTACTTCTTCATCAGGGGCTCATACTCCCCCTCATAAATCCAAGGAGCCCAGGGAACCAAAAAGCTCCCCTGCTCAGTCTGCTAAGTCTGTACTTACGTGGGAACCTCCTAAAAAGGTTTTGAAGAGTACAGATCCGAAGTCTTTGGATCTGACATCTACTGTTACCAAGTCTCCTCAGCTCCATAGTCCGTTTTCCCTGGAGCCTGTATCCCCAGAGGTTGAGGTCTCCCTTTCTTCAGGAGACTCCTAAAAGGTCTTCCGGGCCACCTTCCACCACTTGTTCCATTCGGTCCTCTTGAAGTCTTCCTGAAGCAGAGGTGGATAGGATAATGAGAAAATTCCTCAGAAAGCCGATCCAGATGGGGGTCTTACTGTCTCCATCCCCCATCAGATCCATGAGCCTTAAACCTTCTTTGCAGCCTGTTATCTGTCCTCCTCCAATCCTACCTATCATTCAAAGTCTTCGGATCCTAGATCCCCAAGAGTAGAACCATCGGATCCAGAGAATCTTTTGCCTTTCACTCCGGTGACTTCCCGTATCTGACCGGCTCTTACCCCTCAGGAGCATGATGGTTCTTAGAGCCAAAGTGTAGGCATCAGGTCTGAGGGGTTATTTTCAATTCTGAAGTTTTCAGAGCCAGAAGAGGTCATGCAAGAGGAATCACTTAACTTCTCACAAGAATCCCTCATGGAACACACTAATTTTGATGAAGGGGAAGGGTCCCCTAGATCTCCACCTGAGGATGTATCATTTGGAGGCACCTTAGAGATCCTTCACCAGAAAGGTGGTTGGTCTTTTCTGGTTGATCTTCCCATCCCTTCCCAGGAGGAATCATTGTTCTTGGCAGCCTTGCGTCTGGACCATCTATGTCTTGGCCCCCACGGATGAGCTTATATGGAACCAGTTCCCCAGACACCTAAATAAAATTGTGTGTCCTTTCCAACAGACAGCACTTGACCAATGAAATCCCTGTAGATGCCTTGGTTGTTGTGGCAGCCACCAAAAAGTAGCTGGCTCAACTGTACATCCCTCTAATAGGGAGTCTAGGACGTTGCACAGGTTTGGGAAGTGAGTGTATGCTTCAGTGACCTTTGCCTTATGGTTGGTGTATTACCTGGCACATTTTACTAGGTTACAGAGGGACTTAGTTAAGGAACTCTCTAACTTTCCCTCTGGATCCATGTTTGCATAGGAGCAAAAGTCTTTTTCCTCATTACTGGCCACCCTGCAATCCATTACAAACACGTACATGAGGTTACTGTTGCACACAGCTGAAGGTTCCTCAGGGGTGGCCGATTCAGGAGAAATGTCTGGATGTGGTTGTGTGATTTTTACGGAGTCCTTCAAGGTGTTATTCAGCAATGCTGCTTTTGATGGATCTAAATGTTTGGGCCAGCTGTTGAAGAGACACTTTCCTGCAGTGAGCAGGGTGGAAAGACCTTGTCTGCCATGGGAATAAACTTTTCTACTCCACAGAGACCCTTTTTCTGGGAATCAACACAGTAGTAGAAAGATGTGGTTCAGGAAATCTCAAAGACCTTTCCAAGAATCACGTAGAGACTTTTCCCCCAGAGGCAGAGGGGGGAAATAGCTACAATGGAAGGTGCTGCTCATGTGTCAGAGGGGGGTTCGCTGAACCAAGGGTCTCGAGATTCCTTCTGAGACAGATCCTTTCTGCGCTCCTGAAAGGTTGCCAGACTGTCCCCCTCTAGATGCAGTTGGGGGCGGTTGTCCTTTTACCTAAAAGCTTGGATAACAATTATGACATCCCTACTCTGGGCCAGTAATCAAGGAGCCTGAAACCCCATCACTGACACTGGAGAAGGACTTGCACTTGGAATACAAATGTATACACTCAGTATTTCTAGAAGCAGACGTCTCTGCAACACGCACTATTTTCCTTAATAGCACACACAGGGCACACACACTCAGCTGGGAGTCTGGGTGTATCTTATCTGTTTCTCCCCAGGTCATCAATAAGGCTCCCCACTGGCACTATGAAACCAGTGCTTTGTGTCCCTTCCGCAAATAGCTGACGCACTCACTCTTTGAGAGTTGATTTTCACACATGCGCGCACACAAACCTGGGAAAGGCTGGCACAGTTTACACGCTCTACCAACTTTGCCCATACTATAAGGTAGATTCACTGCCACCAGTCAGTTACTATAAGGCTCTTAAAAAGGGTATTGATTTATGTTGCGTGATGTTAATGTTAATACAAATGGTAATGTTGACCAAACAGCAAGGCTTTCAGGAGTTATCACCAAATAAATATGTGCAAATACTCTCAAAGCGTAAATATTTTCTTAGAAGGACCAGCCACAATAAAATTTTTAAATATTTCTAATAATAAAAGAACAAGAGAATACAAAGTATTTATTTATGGTAAACAGAGTTTGGCACAGGGAATATTAAAAATAACACCAATGATAAGTTTCACAGTTATGATAAAACAGTGCTTCTAATCTCACTATATTTTCCTGACTAATCTATAGAGAATTACTGTTTCCTAGTTAAGTTACTTACTCTTGCAAGCCAAGATAATGTGAATGAGTGGTCCTTGTTGTCGTATCCAAGACAGAATGCAGAGCGCAAACTCCCACTAATATCTAAATGTTATTTTTGGCTTACAGAATATCACATACATCTGGTCATCTGACTCTGTTTCCCATGTTGTCACCAGGACTAGAAGCTGACAAGATTTTAGCACCTATGTGTTACCATGCACACATATAGAGCTTTGATCAGATTTCCTGGAAGTCACAAAACCATTTCATTCTTCCTACAGGAGCTGCCAACTATTCTCTAGCTCGGACATTGTGTCTCTGGCTCTATTCAAAACTGTGAGATAACATCTTTATGGCTTAACACATAAAGTAATTTAATTTCAGGAATATTTTGCAGTGTCAGGTGGATTAAGATTCACCTCTTCACTTCCAGTATATGCTGTTACAATGTGTATATTCAATTCAGTTACAATTTTACATTTACATTCCTTTTCCTTCCATCAAGGTGCACTGTTGATACATTTTAACACAAGCAAACCTCACAAATAATTTTCAGCACAAGCATCTGTACAAATCAGTTTGCTATACAAATGACGTAATTATTTATAAAATTCCAGCTAACTGTGCTGGCATATGTTAACAAATCCACTGCCCTACTTCTCCTGGCATGGCTGGCAGTGCCTCCTATCATCACAGCATCACAAAAGATTCTTGGATGCAAAGGATTGTATCCAGAGGATATTTCATTCCCTTTTTACAAGTTCCCCAAAAGGAAAAAAAAGTTTCCAATCAGAGGGAGTTAGCAGCTCCAGAGATTCAAAAGCTGCTGGACAAAAGGGTCATCCAAAAGGTCCTCCCAGACCAGAGAGGATCTGGAATTTACTCAAGGTTCTTTTTAGTGCCAGAGAAAACAGGGGACCCAAGACCCTCTTTGGATCTCAGTTTTCTGAATCAGTTTGTAAAGAATTCCAAATTCCGAATGGTCATGGTTCAATCCATTCTGCCTCTCCTGCAGAAGTATGACTGCATGTGCTCTGTCAGTCTTAAAGATGTGTACTGTCACATCAAAATGAACAGGCGCTCTTGAAAATACCTACCCTTATGACTGGGAGACGGTCATTACCAGTTCAGAGTCCTGCCCTTCAGTTTCACCACATCCCCAGTCTGTTCACCAAATGCGTGGCAGTGGTAGCAGGTCATCTAAGACTCCTCAAATTGAGTGTTTCTTACTTAGACAACTGGCTTCTTACTGCACTGACGAGACATCTGGTAAGATCCAGGGATTACTTGCTCCAACTATCTCAGTCTCTGGGAATTACTATCAATCTGACCGGGTCACATCTTCAGCCAGTTCAGGCCTTGGAGTTTATAGGGGCTCATCTAGACACAGTCAGTTGTCTAGCTGTTTTGCCTCAAAACAGAGTTCTTACTTTGAAATCACATGCCAGAGAGGTTCTTTTTCATCCTTGTCCCCCAGCAAAAATGGTACTCAAAGCCATAGGGCTGATAGCTACTGCAGTAACTTTAATACCCACTTCTTGTCTTCATCATGAGAATTCTTCAACGGACTGTAGCAGTGCAATGGTCTTTTCATTGACATCCCTTATGACATTCAATACATTTTTCTTTTAGGTTTGTAGAAGATCCCTGGAATGGTGGATACACTCTGAAGAGGTTTTTCAAGGGTGTCCATTTATTCTTCCTCCTCTGAATGCCAAGTTGACCACGGACTTCCCCCAGTTGGGGTGGGGAGGCATTACTTGGGATGGACCGTTCATTTCACGTGGTCCCCAGAAGAGACTAATTTGCATATAAATGTTTAGGAGATAAGAATGGTTCTTGTAGTGTTACAAGCCCTTCAGAACTCTCTTCCGCTAGGAACTGTTGCTATTCAAATGGAAAGTACTCACTTTGCCAAGAAGCAGTGAGTTTGGTAGTAGGCGATCTCCTCCACTTCTTTGTTGTAGCGACCCACATAATGGGGATGTCCAACATCTTAGCAGACAAGCTCAGTTGGAGCATCCTGATACCTCAAGAATGATTTTTCAATCAATCAGTAGCAAATACGATCTTCCACAAATGAAATAAACCGTGCTGCGATCTGTTCGCCTCTCCCTTCAACAGCAAATGCAGCAGGTTCTTTGCCTTAATTCCTCTCTGGGACATTCACCAAGAGATACTCATCTATGTTTGGCCTTCCAGTCTCCTTGATACTTACTCTTCCGTGCCTCTAATGCCCAAGTTTCTTCAGAAAGTTTTCCAGTTGAGGAACAAAGTAATCCTCATTGCCCCCTTCTGGCATTGGCAAGTGCGGTTTCACTTCCTGTGGTCTCACCTAGTATGTACTCCATGGGCACTGAATCCCAGCCCAGACCTCGTGTCACAGCCGTCAGGGATGTTTCAATTGGATTTTGCAGACCTCAAGTTGACCGCATGGTTTCTGCAATTCCAGTGATGACTAGACATTCCAGGCTTTCCTCCCTAGTTCGCCAAATTCTTTTTTCGTCTCACAAACCTTTGACTAGGAAGGTTTATAAGAGTAAATGGAAAATGGTTCTCTTTCTGGGCTCATCAGAGAGAGAGTTGGATCCTTTCACTGCTCCACTCCCTGCTGTTATGGATTTCCTTGCCTCCTCCTTTCAAAGTGGGGCAAGTTTCTCCACCATCAAAATTTAGTTAACAGCCATTTCTAACTACCACAGTGGAGATGATGCTTCAAAGTTATGTAAAGCCTTTCTTAAAGGTATCTTTTTTACTTAGCCCCCCCCCCCCCAATTAGGGCCCCCACTCCACCTTGTGACCTGACTTTGCTATTACAGACTTTGATGCAGTCACCTTTTTAACCTTCAGCTAAAGTAGACCTTCAGTTTCTGTCTTGAAAAACTGTCTTTCTAGTGGCCATAACTTCGGCAAGACAAGTTTCTGAACTCTACGCACTCTCTGCGAAACCACCGTATTTGATTTTCCACAAAGATAGAGTTACCGTATGCACTAATCCATCCTTTCTACCAAAATTTGCCTCTGAAACAAATCTCAGTCAAGAGATCAATTTACCAGCTTTCTTTCCCAGATTTCACAATAAAGGAGACTATGCCATTCATCTGTTAGATGCACATAGGCAACTTCATTTTTAACTTCACTTGACTAAAGAATTTAGGAAAACTGATCAATTATTAGGTCTTGGAATCCTTTCACTGACTTATGGCTTAGTGGGTAAGGTCTTCGCCTCCCATGCACAAGGTAAAGTTTCGATCCTGACCTCTGATCAATGCCTGTTTTGGAGTTTGCATGTTCTCCCTGTGTCTCCATGGGGTTTCCCCTCATGTCCGAAAAACATGCTGAGTGTTTCCATCTCAAACTCACCAATGAATGGAGCTGTGGGCAGCAGCACACACTCTACATGGTGCCCTATAGGGGGAATAGTTGTACAGACCAACCGCTTTGGGTATCTACTGTGGTGCACAGTATCCTCAAGATAGGAGAACACTGATCACAGACTGTGCGCCGTGACAGGGCTAGCCATTCGACGGTGTAAAATATGGCTCTAGGTGTGTGTGTGAAAGAAGATTTGAGACAGTCAGGCATGAGTGTTGAAGAAGGCAGGAGTGTAACACTGAATTGAGAGTGTTGGCGACAGTTAACATGATTCCCCAATCCCATGTAGAAAAATGGGGAAAAGGGAGCTGATGATGATCAATTATTAGGTCTCCTTTGCTAGCAATAAGATGGGAAAGACCAGTCTTCAAAACTACACTAGCCAAGTGGATAACAGATTGTATTTCGTATGTTTATTCTTTGAGAGACCTAACTTTGCCAAGACCACCACAAGCACACTCAACTAAGCCAATAGCCACATCAGCTGCCTTTTGGGCATGTGCCTCCATTGATGACTTTTGTGTAGCTGCCACATGGTCTAATGCTCATACTTTTATTGCTCATTACAAATTGGACATAATCTCCAGAAACAGAGCTGCTCTCTGTTCTGTTGTTCTCCGGAACATCCTTCCATGAGGGCCACCCAGGATTACCATAGCCGTGGACTGTGTCCTGTTCTTTAAGGAACAAATGAAAATGGCAACATCAGATACAAAAGTTATGTACTGACCATAACTATACATCTATGTTGTCCATTTTCATTCTTCCTCACCTTCCCCCATCCATGTCTTTGGGAGAGGCCTAATGGAATTATTGGGAACCATAGTTCCTGTTTGAGCTCCTGATCTTTCAGCAGCCACTTTTCTGTCATAGCAATGTTGCAATTTTTTGTTGTGATGTTTTGTAATAGCAGCAAACTCGATTTGAGGTAGCACAGTGGTCAGGGGCATTACGGGTAAGGGAGGAGCTCAAGAGTCGGATCCTAGAGTTTAGAGAAAGTGGCCAAGTCGGATCCGAGCCCATTCATCAAGGAAGAATGGAAATGGACACCACAGATGCGTAGTTATGATGAGTTCATAATTTTGATTTTGATTCCAGTCCTACAATTTCTGTCAAGGATGAGAAAGCAGTTAAGTACAGGGAAAAAGTATATGCTTCTGCAGCTTTGATTTTCAGAATTTGAAATTGGCTCATATGTTAAAGTTTATTCTGACCAATTATGAAAATATAAGTAATATTTTGTCTGCAGTTTCTTTTTGTGAAGAAAGATCTGCTTCAAATGGTTTCATTTATTCCATTTTACAGGTCACAAATCATTGGTCAAAGTGTGTATATCACTCTGCTGATACTTCCAGGGCTATGGCCACTGGTACTGTTTTGAGGAGGTTCACCTGTTCTGTGTTCTCAGAACCTCCTAGATGTGAAAAATGAGAGTTAAATTCTCCTTTGTACCGAGATTTAGTTTTTGGTCCCTCTACTGCAGAGGTTTTGAGAAAGTGTGATGAAAGTGGTAAGTTGCTGCATTGAATCTTTCAAGATTTTTCAGCTTTGCTTTTCCAAATTTTCTAAGGGATTCTGTAACCCCTCATCCAATTTTGGCAAGAAACAAACAGTTTCAACAAAATGCAGGTAAATAGGTGATCTGATGTCCTTTTCATTCGTTCTTCAACGATTGGTTCTCTGATCCGATTTGGCCGCATTTACAAGACTCTGATCCAACTCACAAGCTCCTCCTCCTACCCATAATGCCTCAGTCAACCAGCTATACCCAGATCTCATTTGTTGCTGTATCGCTACAGACACGGCTCCATCTCTGAGAGCTTTTTGGGTATTTTTCCTTTTTAAAATCCTGTCTCCTGCCATCTTGCTTCTTAGACCATTCTTCCTCACCTTCTGAATAAATTCTTGAGTTATTACCTCTCTCTCTTTTTTTCCCTTCTACATCAGGTAGATGTTCATCGTGCATACAGCTGCAGTAATCACAGATGGGTTCTCTGCCGTCAGGCGGGTCCTCGGTCGGCCGAATTCCAAAGTCTAGGTCCGGCGTCGGTTGCTGTCGCTTTCCTTCCTGACGTCAGTGAGGCAGGGGTATATAAGACACAGCCAACGCCATTTTCTTCAGTCTTTTTTGCCGCGCGGTGCCCGAAGCAGAAGCAGTTCGCAAGTGCCGGTCGGCCAGCTCCTGAATTTACGAAAAATTGGAAACCGAAGTCTTCATTAAAGCTAATTACCCCGTTGGGGAAACTTTTCTTGCCTCAGACCAATGTCAGAAAAAGTTAACAATTGTATTTCTTGTGGGAAGCAAATACCGAATAAGGATTTCCATTCCCTCTGCATACCTTGTTTAGGCCCAGACCACGACGTCTCGGGCTGTCGCTTTTGCGCTACTTTCAATAAACGCACTATTAAGCGTCGGGCGGAGTTCGCCCAACACTTTTTTGGTAAAGCCTTTGATTATAAAATGTCGTCGGAGACTCCGACTACCGTTTTGTCCAAAAAACGCAAGGACAAGGACCGACACGCGAGGTCCGCGGTCCCCACCGACACCACGCCAAAACCGGCTACACGTGGTCCGGTTCTCAGCGAGACTGCTATGCAGTCCCTGACTACCGACGACACTTCTTTGGCGTGTCTTCTGTAACCGAGACCGCAGGTACTTCGACCCATACCCAGACTACAACCACCGAAGCCACTGTGAGCGTTGAGCCTCCTAATGTGGACAGGTCCACTTCCACCCATGGTGTCTTTAGACCCTCATCTTCCTTTTCCATTAAGGCCTTTACTAAGTCCAAATCAGCCAGGAATCCGAAGAGGCCTGTTGCACAGGGCCCATCTCCAGGCCCCATGCCTAAGAAGCAGATGCTTAAAATGGCTGAGGATTTAATTACTCTTATCAGGGGTTCCCAACCCCCTCCAGACAAGAGACCCAGAGTGGAGGAAGATTCTCCCTCATCTGATCAGGGCTCCATTTTTTCAGAACATTCTGATGTAGAGGAACACTCTTACTCTCCTTTTGAAGATTCTGATGCAGAGCAGTCCATCCCTTCTGTATCTCCTCCTGAGGATTTCTCTTTTGGGGAAACCTTGCACACCTTGAGGGAACACTTCCATTGGGAAGGCCAAGACTTTTCTGATTCCAAGAAAAGACTTAGGGAATTTCTTTTGTTACCTCAACACAGACCTCTGGCGATACCTCCTGTCTTGGACATACTTGATGTTTATTCGGAGGCTTGCCTTAATCTGGATTCCCTGCCTCCTGCCCCAGTCAAGCCTGATAGGTACTACAGAGTTCCTAACTCTCACCAATTTCTTTACAAAAGCCATAATGCTGACCCTGAAACCATTTCTCAAGGCCCCAAGGGAATGAAGGCCTCTACTGCTAAGAATCCACTACCTTCAGAAAGAGAGTCAAGATCCTTAGAAAGGTGGGGAAAAAAGGTATATACCTCGGCCACCGTAGCCATGAGGGCCTTAAATTGTCAGTTTCATATGCTTAAATATCAGCAGTTTCTGTTATCACAATTAAGAAATAAAATGTCTCAACCTGAACAACCAGATTTGAAGGAGTTGCAGGATATGATACATAGTGCAGAACAAGTGGGTAAACACACCTTACAATGTGGCTATGATGCCCTAGAGGCCTCACGTAGAGCTGCTGTTACAGGATCAGTCATTCGTAGACATGCCTGGCTTAGGGAACAAATCTTGCCTGATCATGTGAAAGCTAAACTTCTAGATGCTCCTTTACAAAAGGATGTGCTATTTGGTACTAATGCTGAGGAGATATTATGGAAGATGGAAGAAAAAGCCAAATCTATGCAAACTGTCAAAGCTTTTTTACAGGTTCAACCACCACGTTTTAGCAGAAATTGGCCTTCTAAAAACTGGTCCTTTCCAGCCACGGACAAGCCCCAAAGAGGTCGATACAGCCGCACAAGGGGCAGAGGACAACCACAAGCATCATATAGAGGCAGGCAATGGCAAACTCCAGCACCAAGAGGTGGCGAAGACCGTGCACAACAATGCAGGAAGCAAACCCAATGACTTCCTCCTTTCCATGCCAAGCAAGGCACAGCTGGCAGCACCCTTGGGAGGGAAGCTGGCATTATTTACAAGAAATTGGCATATTGTCACAACAGACAAATGGATCCTGGACGTTATAAACAGAGGCTACAGATTTCATTTTCACACACTCCCAAAAATGAGAGGCATGCCAAACCTGCCACACAATCAAAGGGCAGAGGCACAACTACAAATTTCAAAGCTCATAGACATGAAAGCTATTCAAGAGGTACCTACTCACGAACAAGGTCAAGGTTTTTATTCCAGGCTATTTCTGGTACCAAGGAAAGGAACCGATTGGAGACCCATTTTGGACTTACCCATCCTAAACACATTCTTACTCGTACCAAAATTCAAGATGCTCACATTACAGCAACTTCTTCCCATGCTGGGCAAGGTGTTTTGGCTGGTAATATTGGACCTCAAGGAGGCATACCTGCATGTCCCAATCAGACAAAGCTGCAGAAGATACCTCAGATTTCTTGCAGGTTCAGTCCACTATCAATTCTCTGTATTGCCCTTTGGCTTATCTACTGCGCCCAGAGTATTCACGAAATGCCTGGCATCAGTAATTGCCTACTGCAGACTTCAAGGGATACAAATTTACCCTTATTTGGACGACTGCCTGATCCAAGCGGACAGCAAGCACATACTTCTGGAACATCTGGCTTATGTAACACGGTTACTGCATTCTCTGGGATACACAATCAACAAAGAGAAATCCAGGCTAACACCATCTCAAAAAATAACTTTCCTGGGTGCCAACTTGGACACAAACACCCAGATGGCCTATCTTACGCCAGAAAAACAGGGGCAACTAACTCAGTACTTCAAAATACTAGCAAAATGTACCAGGCTTACTGCAAGGAAAATCCTGCAGGCTCTGGGCTTCATGGCATCTTGCATTCTTTTAATCCCATGTGCAAAGTTGCATATGAGGAAACTTCAATGGTACCTAAAAAACCTATGGTCCCAACACAGCCACAGTTTGGAAACAATAATACCAATAATTCCATGCTTGCAAAAGGAATTTCTATGGTGGGCCCAAGCATGTCAAACAAACACAGGTCTCCCATTCTGCAAGCCTCAAGCAAATCAAGTCATCACAACAGACGCCTCAGATTATGCCTGGGGGGCGCGCATGACAGGCAGGTGCATTCAGGGCAAATGGTCCCAAAAGGAAAAGCACCTTCACATCAATCAAAAAGAAATGCTAGCAGTGATAAATGCAATTACAGCTTTCAAGGACCTCCTGCATCCAGGACAATTATTGATAAGAACAGACAACACCACAGTAATGTGGTACATAAACAAACAAGGAGGAACACATTCATACCCCCTGTGCAGACTAGCCATGACACTTTGGAACTTGGCTCTGGAATGGCAAATCGAACTTCAAGCACAGTACTTGCCAGGTTTGGAAAACACGCTGGCAGACAATCTAAGCAGAAATATGACAGATCCACACGAATGGAAGTTGCATCCTCAAATGTTTACAAAGATAATCCAAGCGTGGGGGAGGCCAGACATAGATCTCTTCTCCTCCCACAGGAATCATCAATTGGAAACGTTTTGTTCAAGGACCTTTCATCCAAAGGCCTGGAGAGTGGACGCCCTTTCATTCCGTTGGACAGCATGGACAGTTTACGCTTTCCCACCTCTGCCTCTTCTGCCCAAGGTGCTCTTGAAAGCAAGAGCAGACAGACCGAAGATGATACTGATTGCTCCAGACTGGCCAAGGCAACACTGGTACCCACTCCTGAGGAGCCTAACTCATACTCCTCCCTGGTCCCTACCTCTAATGCCTCTTCTGCTGACTCAGCACAGCTACAAAACTCTCCACAGTCAGCTGAAAACACCCAATCTCGCTGCATGGAAAATTCACCACAACAGACCCTACTCTCCAAAGAGGTGCAGGATGTCATTTTGGAGGCCAGAAGGCCATCTACTAGAAAGGCTTACTCCGCAAAATGGAAACGGTTTTGCTCTTGGAATGAGAAAAAAGGCCAGGACCCTAGAAAACTGAATTTGCCTCGGGTATTAACAGTATCTAGCTGAGCTGCTGAACAGTGGACTTTCATTTTCCTCCATAAAAAATCCATGCCTCAGCCATTTCTGCAGAATTCAACACGGATCCACCCTTATTCTCTCACCCACTCTTAAGACAGTTCCTGAGAGGGGCTAAGAATATAAGACCACCAAGGAAACAACCAATACCAGCCTGGGATCTTAATTACATTCTAGAAAAATTAACATTGCCTCCCCTTTGAACCAGCTGCCTCAACAGATTTGCAATATTTGTCCTGGAAAACAGCTTTCCTTCTGGCCATTACCTCAGCTCGTAGGGTTTCGGAACTACAAGCCCTTATGGCTGTGCAGCCTTTTCTCATCTTCCATCAGGACAGGGTCTCCCTTCGAACCAACCCGTCATTTATGCCTAAAGTGGTATCCAGAGTAGCTTTAAATCAAGCCATACACTTACCTACCTTTTACCCCAATCCTCAAAACAAAGGGGAAAGGCTGCTACACTCCTTAGACATCCATAGGCAGCTACGTTATTATTTGGACAGAACAAAGTCCTTCAGGAAATCAGAGCAACTTTTTGTGTCCTATGCTGTAGGAGCTCAAGGGAAGCCAGTTACCAAACAGACTATTTCAAAATGGATAGGCCACTGCATATGGTTTTGTTACTCCTACCATGGAAAATCTGTCCCTACAGGCATCAGATCCCACTCCACCAGGGCCACAGCTACCTCTACTGCCTTCCTCAGAGGAGTTCCTACCAAAGATATTTTGGAGGCAGCCACTTGGAGTTCTGTGCATACCTTCACAAAACACTACCACCTGCCTTTATATTCCAAAACTAGAGCAGGCTTTGCCACTGCTGTGTTGCAGGGCATTCTGGCTCATCCTAGTTCCACCTAGTGCCTACCAACCTGTGCGTAGCTTTGGGATTCTACCCATCTGTGATTACTGCAGCTGTATGCACGATGAACATAGTACAGTTTTGTACCTACCATAAATGTAGATGTTAGAGTGCTAATACAGCTGCAGTACAGTTTTCCCTCCCTCCTTCCCCTCTTGGTAAAGGCCTAGGGTCTAACCCTTCTTCATACAACCTGATTGGGTTATCCTTCTATGGTATATTTGCTTGCAACTACTGATTTTTGATTATATTGCATTGCATGTATATATAAATATAATTTATATAGATATTGCCTTCCTTCTGGGGGCACCTGACATCTGGGGCAAGAAAGACTGAAGAAAATGGCGTCGGCTGTGTCTTATATACCCCTGCCTCACTGACGTCAGGAAGGAAAACGACAGCAACCGACGCCGGACCTAGACTTTGGAATTTGGCCGACCGAGGACCCGCCTGACGGCAGAAAACCCATCTGTGATTACTGCAGCTGTATTAGCACTCGAACATCTACATTTATGGTAGGTACAAAACTGTACTTTCTCAGTATGACTGTTGGTACCCTTCCCTTCTATTCCCTTTCTCTTTTTTACCTCCTAGAGGATATTTTTCTTTCTTTCATAGTTGGTAGTTTAAATATTAAAAGAAAAAAATTTTCCTGCTTGTTTTTCCTTCTTTGCTATACTTTGAGTTCGTGAGACACTATAACATGGCCGAGAAACCAACAGGCTTTAAAAAAATCACTTCCTGGGGGCATACGATTCCTAAATCTGATGCCCACAGGGAGAGTGTCTGCTGCCTTGGAGCTTGTCATCTTAACACAGACTGCTCCATTTGCGCAACCTTTAACTCTAGGGTCTTTAGTGATCACAGAAATAGTTCTAAAAGCATTACTGCCACCTTCATCATATGCTTCAGAGTCTAAAACCCCTTCAAAATCATCCACAGTCTCTTCGGAGGTCTGAGGACCATAAAAGTGCTTTCCAACCTGCTCTCCTAAGAGTACTCCACCTTTGGAGCCTCCACAAAAGTTTCAAAAGAAGTCGGATCCAACCTCTTTGCAATTAGATCCCATGCTTTTGAATTTGACAGCTAGTCATATCAAGTTTCCAAAAACCTGCTCCCCAGGATTCACTGTAGAGCCTGTTTCTCCTCAGGTCCATTCCCTTTTCCTTCAGACGACCCCAAGGAGAGTGTCTTGGCCCCAGTCCACTACTACTTCCATCAGATGAGGAATTTCCTCAGAGCTCAGATTCACATGGGAGCCATCCGAGCTCCATCTTCCATCAGATCCATGAGCCTCCCTTCTATTTCACAAGTGCTGATCTCTTCTTGTCTGATCCAAACCACAGCTTTGGAGCCCTCGGATCCAAGAGACCCAAGAGTGTCAACATCGGATCCAGAGATCCCACGGTTTCCATTACTGGATCGGCCCCGATTCCTTTGCACCAAGATGAGAGTTGGAGCTGAAGCATTGGTGCAGTGTTCTGGGGGCTAGGTTCTACTCAGAGGTTGTCATAACCATCCCTACCCCTTGGAACTTCAGTGTTGGACAGCTCAGGTCTGACTTCCCCTTCAAGGCACAGGTCCGGGCAAGGTTGTGGAGTAGTTGCAGTGGAAGCTTTGGCTGCAGTGCGACCAGGTACAGCTTCTCCCGGTCCTTCTGCCTTTGAAGTAGTGGAGAGGGCATTCCCTCATCCAAGAGACTTGACTACTCTATCCTCTTTGGATCCTATAGCCATACCCCGTTTGGGTCTGAGCTCTGATCCTATCAGGTCTACTATATAGAGACAGTCGAGCATCCAGACAGTCCCTATCATGGACTTCCTCTGTCTTCTGATACCTCCCTAGATCATTCCAGAGAAGAGGTTCCCTGAAGGAGAACTTCTAAGAGGAGACATTCACTCATCAAGGACACTGATTTTGATGAAGGAGAGTGGTTCCCTAGATCTCCACCGGATGATGTGTCCTTTGGAGACATTCTAAAGGATTCTTAGGCAAAAGGGTCGATGGTCCTCTGATACCCCATTCCAAGAAGAGTCTGTCCTTCTGGAAACTTTTGGGGCCGGTCCATCTATGTCTTGGGTGACTCCCCGAGCAGATGAGCTTATGGATCTAGTCTCTCACTGGGCATAAAAGGAACTGGATACTGTAGAACCCATTCCCTGTCTCGCCCCACCTAAAGACAGGTCACACTGGAGCAAGAGAGTTCCTGTTGATGTTATTATTGTGACGGTGGCCACAAAGGAGGAGCTGGCATAGCAGAGCTCCACTATCCATCCCCATAACAGAGAGTCTAGGGCATTGGAGAAGTTTGGAAACCGCATTTTTGCCTCAGCGACCTTTGCCTTACAGAAAGATAAAAGAAACAAGAAAGCTTCTTCACAGCTGGCCACTCTGTCCATCTCTAATGCATTGATGAGGCTGATGTCACATGTTGCTGTAGGTACCTCACAGGCAGCTGGTTCAGGTATAGCCGTTAGGAGACATGCCTGGATATGCCTGTGCGACTTTGTGGAGCCTTTCAAGTCTTCCTTCATCAATGCTCCTTTTGATATAACATTCTTGTTTGGCCTTCCTGTAAAGGAAACGCTTTGTTTCCCGGAGTGAAAAGGACAGAAACACCCTGTCTGCCATAGGGATATGCTTTTCTACCCCTCAACGATCCTTTTCTAGAAATCAAAGAGGAGGCAAGAAAATTTGGTTCTTTAAGACCCTGGTTCCTTTCCAAGATGCATGCAGGAATAACTCACACAGAGTCAGAGAGGGTTATTCAAATGGAAACTCTTCACGGCATAGGAGGCCCGCAAAACCAGGGTGTCCAAGATTACTTTTCTGATAAGCCCTTCCAGTACTCCTGAAAGGTTGTCTGGCTGCTCAACTCTGGAAGCAGTCGGAGGCACTTGTCTCTGCACCCAGATGCCTGCGCCTCGCTAACAAAAGATTATTGGGTGGAAAAAGTAATATTCAGAGATTATTACATACCATTTTTCCAGATACGCCCTAATGAAAAGAAAAAGGCTCCCTGATGTCCCACCTAGTTAGAGTGAGACAGTAGCTCAAGAAATTCAAAAGCTGCCAGACAGAAGAGTCATCCTGGAGGTCCCACCAAACCAGAAAAGATTCAGAACTTACTCAAGATTCTTTTTGGTGCCAAAGAAAACTGGAGACTTGAGACCAGTTTTGGATCTGAGCAAACTTAAATCCATTTGTGAGGAAGTCCAAGTTCTAAATGGTCAGGGTTCAAACCATTCTGCCATTTCTACACAAGGACGATGGGATGTGTTCCATCGATCTTCAGGATGCATACTATCACATCAAGATAAACCCCTGATCCTGAAGATTTCTGAGCTTTTGGTTGGAGGCCAGTCACCATAAGTTGAGTCCTGCACTTGGTCTCAATCCCCCCCAATAGGGTGTTTACCAAATGTATGTCAGTGGTGGCAGCTCACTTGAGGCTGCTGGGATTCCATGTGTTTCTGTACCTAGATGACTGGCTCCCCACTGCTCCAACCAAGCATCTCCTAGAGGAATCCAGGAATTACTTACTCCAGTTATGTCAGTCACCAGGTATCTCAGTTAACATCTGCAAATCTCAACTTCTGTGTCTTCAGAGCCCATAGTTCGTAGGTCCCCAGCTGAACTCTGTAAGTCAGTTAGCCTCTCTGCTACCACATCTTGTAGGGATAATCGGGTACCAGGTGGAGCGAATTATTGCACACCCTTCTCCCCCAGCCAGACTGATTCTTCAGGTCCTAGATGTAATTGCAGATGCCATTACCTTAGTTCCTATGACCTAGTTTTATATGCGCATTCTTCAGTGGACCCTAGCTGTTCAGTGGTCGCTTCTTTGCCATCCCCTGTTCTTTCCGGTCAACCTCAGGCAAGTTTGCAAAGATCATCTATGTTGGTGGATTCAGGTGGACAAAGTTCTTCTAGACCACCCGGTAGCCATGGTGACTTAAGACACCTCCCACCTGGGTTGGGGGCATTTCTTTGGGATGACATGGTCCCTGGAAGAGACCAATTCACACATCAGTGTCCTGGAGATGAAAGTGGTTCTTCTAGCGTTGCAGGCCATACAAGATGTTCTCTCTCTTGGGATGATTGCAGTACAAATTGACAATATATCTGTGGTTTAGTACATCACCAAGTGTGGGGGGGGGGGGTCTTATCCTCTTTGTCAAGAGACATTGAGAATGTGGCAGTGAGTTATATCCACTTTTTCTTATGGCAGTGAATGTACTGGGGAAGTCCAGAGTTCTAACACACAAACTCAGCAGGTCCATTCTGATGCCTCACAAGTGGTCTCAGTCAAACAGTGGCGGAGAGGATTTTCTGTCACTGGGGCTAACCTTGATGTGACCTCTCTGCATCTCCACACAACAGCAAGTGCAACAGGTTTTTTGCCCTAATCCCCACTCCAGGGGAGTCACCGACAGGAGCTGTAGTTCACATTTGGCCCTCCATTCTCCTTTATGCTTATTCCGCAGTACTTCTGATCCCCAACTTCATAAGGACAGCACTTTGATTGATGAGCACAGTTATCCTTATTACCCCATTTTGGCCTTGTCAAGTGTGGTTCCCCTTCATTTGGTCTCATCTTTGTTATCCTCCTTGGATACTGGATCCCATTCCAGACTTCCTTTTGCATTCCTCCAGGATGGATCATCTGGACATCCCAAGCCTCAAACTGACTGCATGGTTTCTCCAATTTCAAAGATAGCTAGACAGCCCAGGCTTTCTTTCCCAGTCCCGCATCGCCACTACAGGAAAGATTTACTATTGGAAAAGATTCTATATTTGGGCTCTTCAGAGGGAATTGGATCCCTTCACTGCTCATATCTCTGTGGTCCTAGACGTCTTAGCATGTATTTTTCAAGAGGGACCCAGCTTTTCTACTGTCAAAGTGCAGTTTGCAGCCATATCTAATTTTCATTCAGGAGAAAATGCTTCCTCATTAGTTTCTTTAAAATTGTACAAGGCCTTCCTTAAAGGTACTTTCTTGCTTAGGCCCCCAGTGAAGGACTCATTGTCATCCTAGGATTTGACAGTCATGCTGCAAGGGTTAACTCAGAAACCCTTTGATCTATCAGTTAAGTCTGATTTAAATTTTTTTTTATCATGGAAAACAGACTTTCTAGTGCTCCAACTTATCTTATTTTTCACAAATACAGGGTTACCTTATGGACCAATCCATCCTTTTTGCCTAAAGTAGCCTCTGAAACAAATCAAGCCATTAATTTGCGTGTTTTCTTTTCCACCTTTGCTAACAAAGGAGAATACACACTGCATCTTTTAGGTACATATGCACAACTACATTTTTTATCGCTGCGAAACATGACTTCAGGAAGTTAAAACAACTATTTGCGTTCTCCTCCCCAAAAACATTGGATTTATCAGTTTCTAAAATCACCCTGGCCAAATGGCTTACTGATTGCATTTCCTTTGTTTACACTCAGCAAGTCCTGTTTCTAACCAGGCCTCCTAAAGCACATTCCATCAGGTCCATGTGTACCTCTTCTGCTTTCTGGTCTAGAACTTCCATTGATGATATTGGTACAGGAGCTACCAGGTCTAATGGTCATACCTTTATTGATCATTACAGTTTGGATTTGACTTCCTGGAGCAGAGCTGCCTTTGGTTCTGCAGTACTCTGAAATATCCTTCCATGAGGGCCACCCAAGTTTCACGTAGCCGGGGACTCTGTCCCAGTTGAGGAATGAATGGAAAGGACAACATCAGATATTAAAGATGTTCTTCATGTTTCACTGTTGCACTCATCACACTTGGGTTATTTGCCTGCAGGTAGCCCTCAGTCAGCCCGAATAACAGAGTGTTGGGATTTCTGCGTCGGATACTTTCGCGTCTTCCATGATGTCAGGTCGTCAGGTGGTATAAAACATGCAGCTGACGCCATTACATCAGTCTTTCTTGCCAAGAAGGAGCCCGAAGCAGAAGCAGTTCACAAGTGCCTGTCGGCCACTACCTGAAATTTTTGGGGGTTTTTTTGAGTTTAAGACCTGATGTCTTCTAAAGCTAAGTACCCCGTTGAGGATTCTTTTTTCTTGCTCTAACCGATGTCGAAAAAATTAACAATTGCCTTGCCTGTGGAAAGCAAATACCTCACAGAGATTTTCATTCTTACTGCGTCACCTGTTTAGTCCCAGACCACGACGTCCCCAGCTATCGGTTTTGTGCCTTAACGCCCGAACCATTTGTCGTCGGGCTATTTTTGTAGCTGAATTTTTTCGCTCTCGATGTTCTTCGTGTTTCACTATTGCAGTCATCACATTTGGATTATCTGCCTGCAGCTAGGCCTCAGCCAGCCTGAATACCAGAGTCTTGGAATTTCTGCTTTGGATGCTGTTGCTTCTTCCAAACATGTCATTACATCAGTCTTTCTTGCCGTGCGGTGCCCGAAGCAGAAGCAGTTCACAAGTGCCGTTCGGCCGACTACTGAAATTTTTGTTTCAAGTTTCAAACCTGAAGTCTTCTAAAAGATAAGTACTCCGTTGGGGATCCTTTTTTCTTGCTCTAACCGATGTCAGAAAAAATTAATAATTGTTTTGCCTATGGAAAGCAAATATCTCCTAGAGATTTTCATTCTTACTGCGTCACCTGTTTAGGCCCAGACCACGACATCCCTCGCTGTTGGTTTTGTGCCTTCTTCAACACCCGAACTATCCTTCGTCGGGCAATTTTTGTAGTTAAATACTTTCACTCTTTATCTCCGTACTCCAAAATGGTGTCGGTAAGCCATCCAACTACCGATCACCTGAAAAAACGTAAGGATAAAGACAGACCGCATAGGTTCAAAACTACCGACAACGCTACCATTAAGCTAGTCGCCAGTTTGCCGGTACTCATCGAGGTGCTTTCACAGCCCCTGATACCCACTTATACAGATTCGCAGGCCTCTACTGAGACCCATTTGTAGTCCGGTATGCCGCAAGATGCTTCTTCGACTATGGAACCTGCGGATGTCTCTACCTTGGATGGGTCCGGAGCCGCTGTGCAGGCACTGACTTCTGCCGGTGTATTCAGGCCTACCGATTTTCATACTCAACTGACGACTTCATTTCAAGCCAAAAATACTGAATTTCTCAGGCCTAAAGTTTGCACTATGCCTAGGAAACCGATAACCTAAGCTCATTCTCAGGCCCACAGGCCTCAAAAACAAATGATTAGAATGGCTAAAGATCTTATTACCTTAATTAGGGGAAGCCAGCCTTCCCCCTCAGAGACCTAGAACTGATTTTCCTTCTGATTCTTCTGATCAGGAATCTGATATCTCTGTTCCTTCCGACTACCAGGACATACCCTTATCTACCTATGAGGATTCTGATGCAATGGATTCCATTCCCTCAGCTTCCCCTCCAGAAGATTTTTCTTTTGGTGAAACCCTGCAAACCGTTAGGGAGCATTTCCGCTGGGAAATCCAGGACTACTCTCAGTCCAAAAAGAGACTCAGGGAAGTTTTAAACCTGCCTTAGCACAGGCTTCTAGCTATCCCTCCTGTTCTGGAGATTGTAGATGGTGTTTTCTTGGAATCCAGCCTTACCCCGGATACTTTGCCTCCAGCTCCCACGAAACCTGACAGGTAATATAGAGTACCTGACTCTCTCAAATTCCTTTTCAAGAATCCTACTGCAGATCCAGAGACCATTTCCCAAGGACCAAAAGGCATTAAGGATACTACTGTCAAGAATCCTACCCCTTCTGACGGGGATTCTAGGGCTTTAGACAGATGAGGTAAGAAGGTATATACCTCTGCTACTCTGGCTATTAGGGCTTTAAATTGCCAGTTTCATATGTTAACGTATCAGCAACATATTATGGGTCCAATTAAACAGAAAATTATGTTGATTCCTGACTGTGCAGAACATATTGATTTACAAGAGTTAATGCATTCTGCTGACCAAGTTGATAAACATACTTTGCAGTGTCGTTTTGATGCTTTAGAAGCATCTTGTAGGGCTGCCGTCTCTGGGTCTGTTCTTAGAAGGCATGCTTGGCTTAAGGAACAAAACTTGCCAGATCATGTCAAAGCAAAATTACTGGATGCACCCTTAAGCCAAGAGCGCCTACTTGGCAATAAAGCAGAAGTTGTTCTCAAAAGGATGGAGGAGAAAGCTAAGTCTATGCAAACTGTTAAAGATTTCTTACAAGTACAGCCGACTAGATTCAGTAGGCATTGGCTTTCAAAGAACTGGTCCTTCCCAGTCCCTTCCAGGCCTTCTCAGTACAAACCCAGGGGCAGCAAACCACCATGACTTCAGTGTCAGGTTATGCACAGATCTAAGCAGTGGGGTGCTCTCACGTTCAAAACAGGGAGTAGTAAGCCACCCCCCATGGTAAGTAAACTTGCACAATGACATCCTTAACTCCCCCCAAGCCTTGCTCAAGTACTTGCACCTTTAGGAGGAAAACTCACCCTGCATGCAAAAAACTGGGAATACATTACCCAAGACAAATGGGTTTTAAACATTGTTTCCCTAGGATACAGATTCCACTTCCACTCACTTCCAACCCTAAGTGGATGGCCAGACCTCCCCCAAACCAGTGGACGGAGGCCGAAAAGTAAGTACTTTCTCTCCTCGACATCAAAGCTATTCAACCTGTCCCAGCAGAACAAAGGGGACAAGGCTTTTATTCAAGACTGTTCCTGGTTCCCAGAATAGAGAACTCCTGGCATCCTATCCTGGATTTATCTATTCTCAACACCTTTCTGGTGGTTCCAAAATTCAAAATGCTCTCTTTCCAACAGCTGCTTCCTGTGCCAGCCAGTGATGCCTGGCTGGCAACCCTAGACTTAAAAGAAGCTTACCTGCACACCCCCATAAGGGAATCTTGCAGGAAATACCTTTGCTTCAGGGCAGGCTGTATGCACTTTCAGTTCTCTGCACTTCCCTTTGGCTTATCTACTGCGCCCAGGGTATTCACAAAGTGCCTAGCTCCAGCCATTGGTTTTTGCAGGCAGAAAAGTATTCAGATTTACCCATACTTGGACAATTGCCTGATTCAGGTGGAATGTTAGGACTTGTTACTACAGCACCTGGCATTTGTAAAGAGACTTCTAACTTCACTGGGGTACACCATCAACGAAAAGAAATCACACCTTGTACCCTGCCAACAGATTGGATTCCTGTTATCAAGCTTTAACACAACTTCCCAGATGGCATTCGTCACTCCAGAGAAACAAATTTATTTGACAACTTAATTCAGCTTACTGCCCACAAGGACCCAGCTATTTGCAAGGAAAATACTGCAACCTCTGGGGTTCATGGCCTCTTGCATTCTGTTAATTCCATATGCAAGACAGCATATAAACAAAATTGTAATTGTTTGTTTCTTTATGAATGCTACCTGTTTATTTGTCAGTAATGCAAAGTTTCTTAGTAATTATTCATGTAACTACGTATTGTTGGAGCTTTTCTCCCCAGGCCTTCACTGAAAATGGGCTCCCCGAGCCCAGTGGACCTCCCCAGTCATCAAACTGGAATAAATAAATAAATAATATGAGGACATTTCAGTGGTATCTAAAAAGTCTATGGTGTCAACAGTCTCAGGACCTGGAAACAATACTTCCTATCATTCCATGTCTAAGGGCAGAGTTCCTTTGGTGGGCAGAGGCTTGCAACCACAACAAGGGACTCTCTTTCACTCTACCCCCTGCTGCTCAAACCCTAACAACAGACGCATCAGACTATGCATGGTGGGCTCACATAGCAAGGCCAGGGCAGTGCATTCAGGGCAAATGGAACCCAAAGCTGATGAACCTGCATATCAATCAAAAAGAAATGTTAGCTGTACAGAATCCTCTGACACCCTTCAAAGACCTTATTCTTCCAGGACAACTATTGGTAAAGACAGACAACACCACAGTTATGTGGTGCATAAACAGACAGGGGGGAACACATTCCTACCCACTCTGCAGACTAGCCATGGCTCTGTGGAACACAGCCTTGAGAACCAAGTGCACCTACAAGCTCAATTCCTGCCAGTCAAACTAAATTCACTGGCAGACGACTTAAGCAGAAATCTCATGGGCCCACACGAATGGAAACTGGAACCCAAAATATTAAGACTTTGGGGAACAGATGGGGACACCAGAGGTGGACCTGTTTGCTTCCCCTCAGAACTATCAGTTGAAAAATACTGCACCAGTACTCCCCACAGCCAAGCGTGGAAAGTGGATGCCCTGTCCTTTTCCTGGGAAAGCCTCTCAGTCTTTGCCTTTCCCCCCTCTGCCTCTCCTCTCGAAAGTTCTACTAAAGATGAAACAGGACAAGCCAAGGACAATTCTGATTGCACCAGACTGGCCATGGCAGCACTGGTATCCTCTTTTGCGCAGTCTGACAGTGCTACAACCATGACACCTGCCTCAGACCCCTTCCCTGCTGTCCCAGCAGGTGGTCTAAATTCTGCACCCTCAGCTTCAGACCCTGAACCTTGCAGCCTGGCTAATCCCATGAGTTCACCTCTAGCAACCCTCAGTAAGCAGGTGCTGGATGTCATTCTTGAGGCAAGGAGGCCTAGTACTAGAAAATCATATTCAGAAAAGTGGAATGCTCCACAAGGGCCTATCCTTCTTTTCAATTAAGATTCATGCCTCTGCCATCTCAGCTCATTTAAAATACTGAGCCACCCCTCTTCTCTCATCCTCTGGTAAAACAGTTCCTTAGAGGGGCCAAAAATTTAAGACCCCCCAGGAGAGCTCCCACTCCAGCCTGGGACCTTAACTTTGTATTGGAAAAACTTATACTTGCCCCCTTTGAACCAGCTGCTACAGCAGAGTTGGAATTCCTTTCATGGAAAACGGCTTTATTGCTAGCCATCACTTGAGCGAGAAGAGTGTCTGAACTGCAGGCCCTTATGGCAGTGGAACCTTTCATTATCTTCCATGCGGACAGGGTTTCCCTCAGGACTAACCCATCTTTTATGCCCAAGGTGGTATCTAGTGTGGCTTTAAACCAGTCCATTCATTTGCCTACTTTTTTCCCTAATCCTCAAAATAAAGGGGAAAGGATACTGCATTCTCTAGATGTGCACAGACAGCTTAGATTCTATTTGGACAGGACTAAGCCTCTCAGAATATCTGGCCAGCTACTAGTCAGCTTTGCTGCAGGGGCAGAGGGGAAAGCCATTTCAAAGCAAACCATATCTAAATGGATAGCACACTGCATCCAGTTCTGCTACAAGACCCGTGGAAAACCTACGCCACAGGGGATAAGAACACATTCCACTAGGGCTACATCTAACTCTACTGCATTTCTCAGAGGAGTCCCTACCAGGGACATCCTGGAAGCTGCAACCTGGAGCTCTGTACACACTTTCACTAAGCATTAACACTTGTCTATCTTTTCTAAATCCAGAGCTGGATTTGCCACAGCAGTCTTACAGGGTCTGATTGCCAGGCCTAATGCTTCTTAATCTATCTCCACCCTTCCTTAGCTTTGGGAATCAACCCAAATGTCATGACTGCAACAGTGAAACACGAAGAACAGAGTACAGTTGTGTACACTTACCATAAATGTAGATGTTTGAGTGTATTCACTGTTGCAGTCCTGGTTACCTTCCCTCCAGCCCCTGATTGTCTTTGCTTTCAACTATCCTTTTTGGTTTGGCAAATCTTATACTATATGTGTGTTTGCTTTTTGCTGGGGGTGTTCCACACCATGTAATTGCTTCCTATTTTGGGGGCACCTGACATCTGGGGCAAGAAAAACTGATGTAATGGCATCGGCTGCATGTTTTATACCCCTGAGCATCCGATGCAGAAATCCCAAGACTCTGGTATTCAGGCCGGCTGAGGGTTGCCTGCAAGCAGATAACCCAAATGTGATGACTGTAACAGTGAATACACTCAAACATCTACTTTTATGTTAAGTGTATACAACTGTACTTTTTCCGTATTCCGAAATGACTTCAATAAGCCATCCGACTACCGATCTTCCGAAAAAGTGCAGAGACAGACCGCATAGGTCAAAAACTGCCGACAACGCTTCCGTTAAGCTCATCTCCAGTCCGTCGGTACTCAGTGAGGCACCTTTGCAGCCCCTGATGCCATTGTCTACAGATTCGCAGGCCTCTTCTGAGATCCATTTGTAGTCCGATATGCCGCGAGATTCATCTTCGACTATGGCACCTGCGGATGTATCTACCTTGGATGGGTCCAGAGCCGCTGTGCAGGCACTGGTTTCTGAGGGTGTATTCCGACCTACCGATATTCATATTAAACCGACAACTTCATTTCCTACTAAAACTACTGAGTTTCTCAGGCCCTGAGTTCGCACTACGCCTAGAAAACCGACGTCCAAAGTGCATGCTCATCCTCCCATGCCACAAAAACAAATGCTTAGAATGGCCGAAGACCTTATTACTCTAATTAGGGGAAGCCAGCCTTCCCCTGCCAAAAGACAAAGAATTAAATTTCCTTCTGATTCTACAGACCAGGAGTCTGATGACTCTGACCCTTCTGATTACCAGGACATACCCTTATCTACCTATGAGGATTCGGATGCAGAGGAATCCATTCCCTCTGCCCTCCCCTCCAGAGGATTTCTCTTTTGGTGAAACCTTGCATACCTTAAGAGAGCATTTCCGCTGGGAATGCTAGGACTATCCTCAGTTCAAAAAGAGACTCACGGAATTTGCCTCAGCACAGGCCTAGCTATACTCCCTGTCCTGGATATTGTAGACTATGTCTTCTTGGAGTCCAGTCTTACTCCTGCCACCTTACCACCAATGCCTAGAAAACCTGACAGGTACCCCAGAGTACGTGATTCTCACAAATTTCTCTTTAAGAATCCTACTGCGGATCCACAGACCATTTCCCAGGGACCTAAAGGCATTAAGGCTACTACAGCCAAAAACCCTACCCCTTCAGACAGAGATTCTAGAGCTTTAGACAGATGGGGTAAGAAGGTATAGACCTCTGCAACTCTTGCCGTCAGGGCTTTGAATTGCCAGTTTCACATGTTGAAGTACCAGCAACATATTATGGAACTAATTAAACAAAAAATGGTGTTACTTCCAGATTGTGCAGAAAATAAAGAGTTATTGCATTCTGCAAGCAAAGTTAGTAAACATACTTTGCAATGTGGCTTTCATGCCTTAGAGGCATCTTGCATGGCTGCTGTCACTGGGTCTGTAATGAGAAGGCATGCTTTGCTAAAAGAGCAAGTCTTGCCTGACCATATCAAAGCAAAATTACTAGATGCTCCATTAAATCAGGAGCATTTGTTTGGCACAAAAGCAGTAGTAGTTCTTAAAATGATGGAAGAAAAAGCTAAATCTATGCAAGCAGCCAAAGATTTCTTACAGGTGCAGTCACCTAGATTCAGTAGGCATTGGCTTTCAAAAAACTGGTCCTTTCCAGCCCCTCTCAGGCCTTCTCAGTCCAAACCCAGGGGAAACAGACCACGAAGACTCCAGTCTTAGGGTATGCAGAGATCTAAACAATGGAGTGTTTCCACCTCAAAACCAGGGAGTGGTAAGCCACCCCCTTATGGAAAAAGTTCACAATGACTTTCCAGTTATCCTTGCCAGCCATGCCCAAGTACTTGCGCCCCTAGGAGGAAAACATGCCCTTCATGCAAAAAAATGCATGTCCATTACTCGGGACCGATGGGTTCTAAACATTGTATCCCAGGGATTCAGATTCTACTTCCACTCACTGCCAACAATAAGCGGGTTGCCAAACCTTCCTCCATACTAGTGGGCAGAGGCTCAAAAGCAAGTACTTTCCCTTCTCCATATCAGGGCTATTCAACCTGTACCAGTAGAACAAATGGGACAGGGTTTCTACTCCAGACTGTTCCTGGTGCCCAGAAAAGAAAGCTCTTGGTGCCCTATCCTGGATCTATCAATTCTCAACACCTTTCTGGTGGTCCCAAAATTCAAAAAGCTTACACTGCAACAGCTTCTTCCTGTGCTAGCCAAGGATGCCTGGTTAGTCATCCTTGACTTAAAAGACGCTTATCTGCACATCCCCATAAAGGGAGTCTTGCAGGAAATATCTACGTTTCAGGGCAGGCTCTATGCACTATCAGTTCTCTGCACTTCCCTTTGGCTCATCTACTGCGCCCAGAGTATTCACAAAGTGCCTGGCTCCAGCCATTGCATACTGCAGGCAGAGAAATATTCAAATCTACCCATACTTGGACAGTTGCCTGATTCAGGTAGACAGTCCGGAATTGCTACTTCAGCACCTGGCATTTGTAAAAAGACTTCTAACTTCACTGGGATACACCATCAACGAAAAGAAATCACAACTGGTGCCCAGCCAACAAATTGTATTCCTGGGAGCAAGCTTGAACACAGCTTTCCAGATGGCATTCCTCACTCCAGAAAAGCAGGTCCATCTGACAAACTATTTTAAACTAATGGCCAACAAAACCCAGCTATCTGCAAGGAAAATACTGCAAGCCCTAGGCTTCATGGCCTCATGCATTCTGCTAATTCCATATGCAAGACTGCATATGAGGAAACTTCAGTGGTACTTTAAAAGTTTCTGGTGTCAACATTCTCAGGACCTGGAAACAGTGATTCCTATCATACCTTGTCTAAGGGGCAGAAGCATGCAACCACAACAAGGGACTTCCTTTCACTCAACCCCTCGCTGCCCAAATCCTGGCAACAGATGCATCACACTATATATGGGGGGCTCACATGGCAGGCAAATGCATTCAAGGCAAATGGAGCCCAGAACAAATTCCCCTGCATATCAATCAAAAAGAGATGCTAGCTGTACAGAATGCTCTGACAGTCTTCAAATACCTTATCCTTCCAGGACAGCTCCTGTTAAAGACAGACGACACCATAGTTATGTGGTACATAAACGAGGAGGGTGGGACTCATTCTTACCCACTCTGCAGGTTAGCCATGGCTCTGTGCAACACAGCCTTGAGCATCCAAGTGCACCTACAAGCTCAATTCCTGCCAAGCAAGCAGCATTCACTGGCAGACGACTTAAGCAGAAATCTACTGGACCCTCACGAGTGGAAACTGGAACCCATCTCATTCAAACTTCTAACCCAGAGGTGGGGAACTCTGGAGGTGGACCTTTTTCCCTCCCCCCAAAACCACCAATTGAACACATTTTGCACCAGAAATCCTCACAGCAGAGCTTGGAAGGTGGATGGTCAATCCTTTACATGGGAAAACCTCTCAATTTATGCCTTTCCTCCTCTGCCCCTCCTCTCAAAAGTACTACTCAAGATCAAACAGGACAGGCCAAGGGCAATCCTTATTTCACCAGACTGGCCACGCCAGCACTGGTACCCACTCCTACTCAGTCTGACAGCAGTGCCACCCTGGCACCTACAGAAGATACCTTCCCTGCTGTCTCAGCAGGAGGGACAGAGTTTGCATCCACAGCTGTAAACCCTAAATCTTGCAGCCTGGCTTATCCCATGAATATACCACCAGCATCCCTCAGCAAACAGGTGCTGGACGTCATCCTTGAGGCCAGAAGGCCTAGTACTAGGAAATCCTATGCTGAAAAGTGGAAAAGATATTGTTCTTGGTGTCAATCTCAAGGAAAGGACACAGCTGTGCCCAGCTTACCTCAAATCATTGATTACCTAGCAGGGCTGCTCCACAGAGGCCTATCCTTCTCATCCATTAAGATTCATGCCTCTGCCATCTCAGCTCATTATAATACTGAGCCTCCTCTCTTTTCTCACCCTCTCATCAAGCAGTTCCTGAGAGGAGCTAACAATTTAAGGCCCCCCTAGGAGAGCTCCCACCCCGGCCTGGGACCTTAACTTTGTTCTGGAAAAGCTCACACTTCCCCCTTTTGAACCTGCTGCTTCAGCAGAGTTAAAAATCCTCTCTTGGAAAACAGCCTTACTTCTAATGATCATTTCAGCAAGAATAGTGTGAGTTGCAGGCACTAATGACAGTGGAGCCCTTCATTATTTTCCATGCTGACAGGGCTTCCCTCAGAACTATCCCTTCCTTTATGCCCAAGGTGATATCCAGTGTGGCTTTAAACCAATACATCCATTTGCCAACCTTTTTCCCTAATCCTCAGAATAGAAGGGAAAGAATCCTGCACTCCTTGGACGTGCACAAACAGCTCAGTTTCTACCTTGACAGGTCTAAGCCTTTCAGAAAATCTGACCAGCTACTAGTTTGCTTTGCTACAGGGGCAGAGGGCAAGGCCATTTCGAAGCAAACCATTTCCTAATGGATAGCACAATGCATCCATTTCTGCTACAAGCACCATGGAAAACCTACCTCTCTGGGGATCAGAACTCATTCCACTAGAGCTACTTCAACCTCTACAGCATTTCTCAGGGGGGGGGGGTCCCCACCAGGGACATCCTGGAAGCTGCAAATTGGAGTTGTGTACACACCTTCACCAAGCATTACCACTTACCTATTTTTTCTAAATCCAGAGCTGGATTTGCTACAGCAGTCTTACAAGGCCTGCTAGCCAGTCCCAACACTTCTTGACTGCCTCCACCCTTCCTCAGCTTTGGGAATCATCCCAAGTGTGATGACTGCAACAGTGAAACACGAAGAACAGTATAGTTGTGTACACTCACCATAAATGTAGATGTTCGAGTGTATTTACTGTTGCAGTCCTGGTTTCCCTCCCTCCAGCCCTGTGGCTTTCTCTGTCTTTTTTACCTGTCCTCTTTATGGCCATCTTTTATGGCAGGGGTATTTACTTATTACTGGAGGTGTTCCACACCATGTAATAGCTTCCTATTTTGGGGGCTCCTGACATCTAGGGCAAGAAAAACTGATGTAATGGCGTCGGCTGCATGTTTTATACCGATGACCTGACGTCATGGAAGAGGCGACAGCATCCAACGCAGAAATCCCAAGACTCTGGTATTCGGGCCGACTGAGGGCTACCTGCAGGCAGATAACCCAAGTGTGATGACTGCAACAGTGAATACACTCGAACATCTACATTTATGGTAAGTGTATACAACTGTACTTTATGTACTCACCATAAACTATGCATCTGCGTTGTCCATTTTTGTTCAACTCCCCACCTTCCTTCCCCCTTCCTTTCATCTCCTGGAGGGCCTTGTGGTTATTGTGGAACTTCTGTTCCAGATGTGAGCCCCACGGTTGACTGTGGCATTGTGGGTAGAGAGAGAAGCTCATGAGTTGGAGCCAAGTGTCTTATAAATGGGGCTGAGTCAGATCTGAGACCCAGTTGTTGAGGAAGATGAAATGAATAGTTAGAGAGTACATAACTTTAATTTTAAGAATAAATGTCAAGGGAGTTCCTAAAAGAATACAGGAACCCTCAAAACCAAGGACAGACCAATAAGTCAGAATGACTATTATTTATGGGACCTTGTCCCCCACACCCCAACATAGCAGTCTCTTTTCCAGCCTCCCCGCATGTGGCAGTCCCTTTTCCATCCTCCCACCATGTGGCAGTCCCTTTTCTCTTCCAGAAAGTCTGAGTCTCTATTTCTGTCTTTGGCTACTGATTGTTTCAGAGAAAAAGGGTTCTGAAGGTCATTTGTCAAGGTTACAGATGGCAGTGAGAGAAAGTCCTCTTTTCCATGGGACAGTTTCTCACCCAGCATTTTAGACTTCTACAATATATGTTTTCTCAGGGAGAGAGAGTTCCTCCTTCCCAGATTGGGAAAGAGTTTTATTCCAGGATATTTTGGTGCCAAAGAGAGAAAATACTTGTAGACCAGTTCTGGATCTTTCTTTCTTAAACCAATTTGTGATGGTACCCAAGTTCAAAATGATGTCACTTCATAACTTCTCACTCCCTTCTTCCTCATTTAAGTTTTCTTGTAGTAGTAGATTTAAAGGATGCCTATCACATCCCTTTGGTTCCAGACTTCAGGAATTTCTTAATTTGATCCAGACCTACACAAACTTGTCAGTTCTCTGCCTTACCCTTTGGACTATCCACTGCACCAAGAGTGCTCATAAAGTGTGCAACTCCAGTTGTAGCTCATTGCAGTCTCCAGGGTATGCACATTTTCCTTACTTAGATTACTTGTTTATATTTGCAGTCTCTTTTACAAAGTGTCAGGAATCTGTCACTTATGTGAAAGATCTCTTACAGAAGATGGGATTCCAAGAGAGTATTCAGTAGTCTGTTTCACTCCATCACACAGGATTGTGTTCCTGCGGTGTCAGCTAGACAGCTCAGTTGAAAGAACTTTTCTTCCAAAGGGAGAAATGGATCTATACCCAGATCTGTTTCTAGAGTTTTCCACTCAGACCTATACCTTGGTCTCATAGCAGCTGAGATTCTCATGATATCCCTGGCAAGATTCCAGATGTTAAAGATATAATGGTACCTTAAGTCTCTTTAGTGCCAGTGTGACAATGTGAGGTGTTGCCAGCTATGCCAGGAGATGTAGGGCAGTGGATGTGTAACACATGCTAGCACAGCTAGCTGGAATGTAATAAGAATTATATGTTTGAATATAAAACTAATTTGTACAAATGCTTGTGTTAAAAATGTACCAACAGTGGGTCCTTACTGTATTGTAACTGAATTAAATGTGTGTGTGTGTGTGTGTGTGTGTGTGTGTGTGTGTGTGTATATATATATATATATATATATATATATATATGTATGTATGTGTGTGTATATATATATATATATATATATATATATATATATATATATATATATATACATATATATATATATACATATATATGGATCTGTACAGTTCCCCCTATGTACTTTCCACCAAAGCAGAAATCACCGAGCATACTTAACCGAAAGTGCTGTTCACCGAAGCAGCACTTTCGGATAATTATGCTCGTTGTGCCAGTCGTACTATTGTATGGATAAGGGAAAATTCCCTTTTCCCCACTGTAGTACGTCCTCGGAATAAGAATATTAAAGCAGGGGGGGGTGCAGAGGGGCTTACTCCCCTGCATAAAAGTAGGTTTAGTGTTGTTTTTTTTTTTTTTTTTCTTTTTTGTTTTGTTTTGTTTTTTTAAACATACTTTACCGTAAGCACTATTTCAGTGAAAGCGAGTATGTTTGGTGATAATGGAGTCGGACTTTTGATCTTTCGATCAAAATCCTAGATCCATATATATATATATATATATATATAGTTTCATAGGTTTACTTCCCTGGACCCCTGCTGTCGAATTCCCTAGATATTTACTTCCCTGGACCCCTGTCTAGCAGGGCAACTGACATGATCCCGGGGTGAATTTCCTATCTCCCATCCAGTCGTCAAGGTTCATGATATATACATATATATATATATATATATATATATATATATATATATATATATATATATAGATGTATATAAATGGTGGATGGCGCAGTGGTGCTGCAGTAGCGTTGTTGCCTCACAGCAAGAGGTTCTCCGGTTTGATTCTCGGCTGAGGTGCCTTCTGTGCAGTCTGCATGTCCTCCTTGCATTCATGCGAGTTTCCTCTGGGTGTTCCAGTTGCCTCCCACATTCCAAAGACATGTATCTGGAGCATTTCACCCTGGGCCGCTACTGAAAACTGGCTTTGTTCCAAGTCGGACTTTCCCAGTTAAATGTTTAAATAAATATATATAAAGTACACTGTGTGACTGTGTGTTAAAAGAGGAAACTGGAAGAGAAGAGGTTAAACTCAGCTCCAGCTTCTTTGTCATCTTTTTCTTTTGGCTGTTCCCGTTAGGGGTCACCACAGCTGATTATCTGTTTCATTTCTTCCTATCCTCTGTATCTTGCTCTGTCACACCAACCACCTGCATGTCCTCTCTCACCACATCCATAAACCTTATCTTAGGCCTTTCTCTTTTCCTCTTACCTTGCAGCTCCAGCCTTAGCATCCTTTTCCCAATATACCCAGCATCCCTCTTCAGCACATGTCCAAACCACCACAGCCTTGCCTCTCTGGCTTTGTCTCTAAACTGTCCAACCTGGGATGACCCTCTAATATACTTATTCCTAATCCTGTCCACCCTTGTTACACCCAGTGCAAATCTTAACATCTTTAACTCTGCCATGTCCAGCTCTGACTCCTGCCTTTTTGTCATTACCACTGTCTCCATCCCATATAACATAGCTGGTGTCACTACCTTCTTGTAGACCTTCCCTTTCACTCTTACTGGCACTCTTCTGTCACAAATCACTCCTGACACTCTTCTCCACCCACTCCACCATACCTGTACTACTCTCCTTCACCTCTCTTCCACACTCGCCATTGCTATGAACTGTTGATCCCAAGTACTTAAACTCATCTACCTTCGCCAACTCTACTGCCTGCATCCTCACCATTCCTGTGTCCTCCCTCTCTTTCGCACACATATATTCTCTGTTAGTCCTACTGACCTTCAATCCTCTCCTCTCTAGAGTACATCCCCACCTCTCCAGGGTCTCCTCAACCTGTTCCTTACTCTCACTACAGATCACAATGTCATCTGCAAGCATCATAGTCCATGGGGACTCCTGTCTGATCTTGTCTGTCAACCTGTTGATCAACATTGCAAATAAGAAAGGGCTCAGAGCTGATCCTTTTTGTAATCCCACCTCCACCTTAAACGCATCCTTCACTCCCACCGCATACCTCACCGTTGTCACACTACCCTAGTACATATCCTGTACCACTCTTGCATACTTCTCTGCCACTCCCGACTTCCTCATACAATACCACAACTTCTCCGTAGGCACCCTGTCATATGCTTTCTCCAAGTCCAAAAAGACACAGTGGATCTCCTTCTGTGTATTTCTCCATCAACACACTCAGAGCAAGCATCGCATCTGTAGTGCTCCTGCCTGCCATGAAACCATACTGCTGATCACTAATCATCACCTCCCTTCCTAACCTAGCTTCTGCTACTCTTTCCCATAACTTCATGCTGTGACTGATCAATTTTATCCCTCTGTAGTTACTACAGCTCTGCACATCACCCTTATTCTATAAAAAATTCGATACCAAAACACTTTTTCTCCACTCCTCAGGCATCTTCTCACTTTCCAAGATTTCATTAAACAATCTGGTTAAAAACTCCACTGACATTTCGCTTAAACACTCCATGCTTCTACGGGTATGTCATCAGGATCAACAGCCTTTCCATTCTTCATCCTCTTCATAGCTATCCTTACTTCCTCCTTGCTAATCTGTTGCACTTTCTGATTCAGTATCCCCACATCATCCAACATTCTCGCTATCTCATTCTCTTCATTCATCAGCCCCTCAAAGTACTCTTTCCATCTGCTCAATACACTCTCCTCGCTTGTGAGTACATTTACCTCATTATCCTTTATAACCCTTACCTGCTGCACATCATAGTAAGAAATTAAATTACTCGACCTAGGTCATAAAGATGTTACCTCACAGATGTTCTTCGTGTTTCACTGTTGCAGTCATTACATTTAGGTAATCTGCTGGCAGGTTGCCCTCAGTCGGCCTGATTAACAAAGTCTTTGGTCCTGTGTCGGCCGCAGTCCCTTCTTCCATGACGTCAGGTCGTCAGGGGTATAAAACATGCAGCCGACCCCATTACATCAGTCTTTCTTGCCACACTGTGCCCGAAGCAGAAGCATGTGCCGGTCGGCCAATTCCTGAAATTTTCATTTTCGAGTTTCAGATCCGAAATCTTCAACTAAAAAGCTAAGTACCCCGTTGGGGAAACTTTTTCTTGCTCTTTACCGATGTCAGTAAAAGTTAATAATTGCATTACTTGTGGGAAGCAAATACCTCATAAGGATTTTCATTTGCACTGTATTCCTTGCCTAGGCCCTGACCACACCGTACCTTGCTGTCCGTTTTGTGCTTTATTTATCAACACACTATCAAACGTTGGTACATTTTTGCTTCTAAATATTTTGGCTCACGCTTTAATTATCCAGAAATGTTGTCGGTTAGCAATCAGACTACCGGAATGCCTAAAAAACGCAAAGAAAAAGAGAGACAAGTCGTTGAGTTCCAAAACTGCCAACGACTCTTCTAAGCCAGTCGCCAGTTCGCCGGTACTCAGTGAGGCGCTTTCGCAGCCCCTGATACCCGCTACTTCTGATTCACAGGCCTCTACTGAGACCTATTCGGAGTCCGGTATGCCGCAGGATGTCTCTACCTTGGATGGGTCCAGAGCTGCTGTGCAGGCACCGGCTTCTGAGGCTGTTTTCAGGCCTACAGATTTGTATATTAGACCGACGCCATCTTCAAAACTAAGGCCAAAATCTCGACCTATGCCTAAAAAACTGACGCCTGGGCCACATGTGCAGGCCCCTATGCCTAAAAAACAAATGGTCAAAATGGCTGAAGATTTAATTACTCTGATCAGGGATAGCCAAACCCCCCCCCCCCCCTTCTAAGAGGCCTAGGCAAGACATTGATTATGAATCTTCTGAACAGGATTCTTTTTTTTCTGACTCTTCTAATGAACAGGAATTGTCTATACCTACTTATGAAGACTCTGATGCAGAAGATTCCATTCCTTCTGCTTCTCCCCCTGAGGATTTTTCTTTTGGGGAAACTCTACATACCTTAAGGGAACATTTCCACTGGGAATGTCAGGATTTCTCTGAATCTAAAAAGAGACTTAGGGATTTTCTTCTTCTTTCTCAGCATAGGCCTTTGGCTATACCTCCTGTTCTAGACATTGTTGATGATTTTTTTCAGATTCTAGTATGGCTCCTGATTCTCTGCCTCCGGCTCCATGTAAGCCAGACAGATACTACAGGGTTTGTGGCTCCCACAAATTATTTTTTAAAAAAGAAGGTTTACACTTCTGCAACCTTGGCGATCAGGGATTTAAACTGTCAATTTCATATGCTAAAATATCAACAGCATATCATGAGATTGCTTAAACAGAAAATGATGTTAATTTATGACTGTGGAAAACAAAAATTTACAGGATTTATTGCATTCAGATTAACAAGTTGGAAAACATACTTTGCATTGTGGTTTTGATTCTTTGGAGGCCTCTTGCAGGGCTGCTGTAACTGGGTCTGTGCTAAGAAGGCATGCTTGGCTCAGAGCAAAATCTGCCTGATCATGTTAAAGCAAAGTTGTTGGATGCTCCTTTACAACAGGACCGTCTCTTTGGTAATAAGGCTGTTTAAAAAAGATGGAAGATGAAGCTAAATCTATGCAAACTATGAAAGATTTCTTACAAGTGCCACCTCCAAGATATAGTAGGCACTGGCCTACTAAGAACTGGTCCTTTCCAGTTCCTTCGAGAGCCACTCAAGTCAAACCCAGACATTCCAAAGGCTCCAGGTTTCAGTCACAAGGGACCTTCAGAACAAAACAATGGGGTGCCTTCTCTTCCAAATCTGGAAACATCAGGACACCTCCCTATGGTAAGCAGTCTCAATGACTCCCCTTTACACTTACCAAGCACATACCTTTTAGCCGCCCCTTTGGGGGGAAAACTGGCTCTTCATGCAAGAAACTGGCAACTTATAACCCAGGACAAATGGGTTTTAAATATAGTATCCCAGGGATACAAATTTCATTTCCACACGTTGCCACTTCCAAACGGATGGCCAGACCTGCCCCCAAATCAGTGGGCTGAGTCCCAGAAACAAGTACTTTCCCTCATGAGCATGGGGGCTATTCAACCAGTACCAGAAGAGGAAAAAGGACAAGGTTTCCATTCAAGATTTTTCCTGGTACCCAGAAAAGACAAATCATGTGTCCAATTCTGGACTTATCTACTCTAAACACCTTTCTGGACATTCCAAAATTCAAGATGCTGACTCTTCACCAGTTACTTCCTATGCTAGGCAAAGATACCTGGTTGGCAACTCTAGATTTAAAAGAGGCTTACCTGCATATCCCAGTCAGGGAATCTTGCAGAAGTACCTCCGCTTCAAAGCAGGCTACTTGCATTACCAGTTCTCTGCACTGCCCTTTGGCTTATCTACTGCGCCCAGGGTCTTTACAAAGTGCCTGGCTCCAGTAATTGCATTTTGCAGGTAAAGAAATATTCAAATTTATCCATGCCTGGACGATTGTCTTATTCAGGCAGAAAACAAGGACATTCTTCTAAACCATCTGGCGTTTGTAAAAAGTGATGTTCTTCGTGTTTCACTGTTGCAGTCATTACATTTGGGTAATCCCTCAGTCGGCCTGAATAACAAAGTCTTGGGTCCTGCGTCAGTTGCTGTCTCCTCTTCCATGACGTCAGGTCATCAGGGGTATAAAACATGCAGCCGATGCCATTTTATTCAGTCTTTCTTGCCGCGTGGTGCCCGAAGCAGAAGCATTTCGCAAGTGCTGGTCGGCCAACTCCTGAAATTTTCGCATTCGAGTTTCAGAACCGAAGTCTTCAAACTAAAGCTAAGTACCCCGTTGGGGAAACTTTTTCTTGCTCCTTACCGATGTCAGTAAAAGTTAATAATTGCATTACTTGTGGGAAGCAAATACCTCATAAGGATTTTAATTTGTACTGTATTCCTTGACTAGGCCCAGATCATAACTTGCCTTGCTGTCGGTTTTGTGCTAGATTTAACCAATGCACTATTAAGCGTCGGTATAGTTTTGCTTCTAAATATTTTGGATCAAGATTTAATTATCCTGAAATGTCGTCAGTTAGCAGTCCGACTACCGGAGTTCACAAAAAACACAAAGGAAAAGACACGAGACAGACCATCGAGGTCCAAAACCGACAAAGCTTCTCCTAAGCCAGTCGCTGGTACTCAGTGTGGCGCTTTCGCAGCCCCTGATACCCGCTACTTTTGAGTCGCAGGCCTCTACCGAGACCCATTCGGAGTCCGGTATGCCACAAGATTCTTTGAGTATTGAACCCCCGCGGATGTCTCTCCCTTGGATGGGTCTGGAGCCGCTGAGCAGGCACCGGCTTCTGAGGGTGTTTTCAGGCCTCAACATTTTTATATTAAACCAACGCCAGCCTCAAAAACAAGGTCAGAAACATCTTCTATATATAAAAAACCGACTCATGAGCCACGTGCTCAGGCCCCTATGCATAAAAAACAGATGATCAAAATGGCTGAGGACTTAATTACCTTGATCAGGGGTTCCCAACCCCCCCCCCCCCCCCCCGCTAAGAGGCCTAGGCAAGGCACTGATTATGAATCTTCAGATCAGGTTTCCATTTCTTCTGATTCCTCTTCTGATCAAGAATTTTTATTCCACCATATGAGGACTCTGATGCAGAGGAATCCATCCCATCTGCATCTCCTCCTGAGGATTACTCTTTTGGAGAGACTTTGCATACTTTAAGGGAACATTATCACTGGGAGGGTCAGGACTTCTCTGAATCAAAAAAGAGGCTTGGGGATTTCCTTCTTCTTCCTCAGTATAGGCCTTTGGCTATACCTCCTGTATTAGACATTGTTGATGTGTTTTTGGAATCAAGTATGGCTCCTGATTCCCTACCTCCGGCTCCTAGTAAGCCAGACAGATATTACAGGGTTCCTGACTCCCACAAATTTCTATTCAAAAATCCTGCTGCTGATCCAGAGACTATTTCTCAGGGTCCCAAGGGTGTAAAAGCCTCTACAGCCAAAAATCCTACCCCCTCTGATAGGGATTCCAGTGCGCTGGATAGGTGGGGAAAGAAGGTTTATACGTCTGCCACCTTGGCTGTCAGAGCCTTAAACTGCCAGTTTCATATGCTTAAATTTCATCAGCATGTTATGGGTTTACTGAAACAGAAAATGATGTTGATTTCTGATTGTGTGGAAAATGAAAAGTTACAGGAATTATTGCATTCAGCAGAACAGGTTGGAAAGCATACTTTGCAATGTGATTTTGATTCCTTGGAGGCCTCTTGCAGGGCCGCAGTTACTGGATCTGTGATTATAAGGCATGCCTGGCTCAAGGAGCAAAGTCTGCCTGATCATGTTAAAGCTAAATTGTTGGATGTCCCCTTGCAGCATGATACTCTGTTTGGTAATAAGGCAGAAGAGGTTTTAAAGAAAATGGAAGACAAAGCTAAATCTATGCAAACTGTAAAAGATTTCTTTCAAGTGCAGCCACCCAGGTTTAGTAGGCACTGGCCTACTAAAAATTGGTCCTTTCCTGTGTCCAACAGAGCCACTCAAGGCAAATCCAGGCGCTCAGAAGGCTCAAGATACCAATCACAGGGTTCTTACAGGTCAAAGCATTGGGGTGCCTCCACCTCCAAATCTGGAGGAAACAAAGCACAACCCTACAGTAAGCAGTCTCAATGACTTTCCTCTACCATCACCAAGCACTTACCTTTTGGCAGCCCCCTTGGGGGGAAAACTAGCACTTAATGCTCAAAATTGGCAGTTAGTTACCCAGGACAAGTGGGTATTGAACATAGTATCCCAGGGGTACAGATTTAATTTCCATACTTTGCCAATTCGAAATGGATGGCCAGATCTGCCACAAAATCAGTGGGCAGAATCTCAGAAACAAGTTATGTCCCTCATGCATATGGGGGCTATTCAGCCAGTACCAAAAAAGGAAAAAGGACAAGGTTTTTATTCAAGACTTTTCCTGGTACCCATAAAACTCTAGTATTGGACGCCAAGAATTGTCTAATCAGTTTTGAACACGTTCCTGGACATTCCAAAATTCAAAATGCTGACTTTACAACAGCTACTGCCTATGCTGGGCAGGAACACTTGGTTAGTGACTGTAGACTTAAGAGGCATACCTACATATCACAAGAAGGAAATCATGCAGAAGATACCTCCGCTTCAAGGCAGGTTTTTTTGCATTACCAATTCTCTGCACTGCCCTTTGGCTTATCTACTGTGCCCAGGGTCTTTACAAAGTGCCTGGCACCAGTAATTGCATTCTGCAGACAAAGAAGCATACAAATTTATCCTTATCTGGACGACTGTCTCATTCAAGCAGAGGACAAGGACACTCTTCTTCAGCATCTGACGTTTGTAAAAAGGCTTCTAACATGCCTAGGGTACACAATAAACGAAAAGAAATCCCAACTGGTAACCTCTCAAATAATTACATTCCCGGATGCAAGCTTGAATACAAATGCCCAGATGGCTTACCTTATGCCAGACAAACAAAGGCAACTGACAGTATATTTCAAACAAATGGCAACAAAATCCCAGTTATCTGCAAGACAAATTCTGCAGGCTTTGGGCTTCATGGCATCCTGCATTCTACTAATTCCATATGCGAGACTACATATGAGGAAACTTCAGTGGTACCTAAAAAGCTTATGGAGCCAACATTTTCACAGTCTGGAAACAATGAATGTTAAGTTGTCTATCTCGCCTTCATTCTTGCTGGATGGGTTCGGAGCCGACCTCGGCTCCGACTCGGCCACTCTAAAAGCTCGAGAGTTGGTTTCACCGGCTCGAGGCTGCCCCTATATCCCACAATGCTAGGCGTGAATTACCCCAGATCTCGTTTGCCGCTACAGCGATCAAGGTGTTTTTCTACCGGCTCCAGGTTAGTTAAAGTTAGATTAGTTTAATAACTTTAAACTTACGCTAGCTTAGTTTTTTTTCTTTGTTACCCTTAGTGTAGTGGATATTATCCCTTCTACTTTTTTATCCAGCCCCTTTTTTTCTCAAGAACTAATAAGTTCTTTCCCTAGGCCTTCGGGCCCTTCCTTCCCTCCCTTAGGGTGTGTATGTGTTTGGTTAGGAATATTTAACTTAACTTACCTTTCAGAAGTTTTGTTTTAAATAATTCTACTTAGACTTTTATCAGTGTAATCTGTGTGTGTGTGTTTCTGTGTGTGATTACACTTCGGTTCCTTGAGTATGTCCAAGGATTCAAAGGTCTCAGGCTTCAAGAAGTGTGACTCGTGCTGTCAGAAAATGTCTCTGGCAGACGGTCACACTTCTTGTGTGTATTGCCTGGGACCTTTACACCTGCAGGACTCTTGTGCTGTATGCCATGGCTTCAGCCCTAGAGTCCTGCAGGAAAGAAGAAACAAACTCATATTAAGGGGTTTGCTTAAGCCTGAAGGTTCCCTTTCTGTTACATCGGGGAAACCTTCTAAGGCTTCCAAGACCTCGGCTCCAGCTTCAGAGTCGAGGCCTAAGGCTTCGAAGCCTGCTGCTTCATCGGCTCCGGCTGGAGCCGATGAGTCTTTGACTACAGTATCTGTGGTTCCCTCGGCTCCGGCCGGAGCCGAGGCATTAGAGATTCCTGGGTCGGCTCCGATCAGACCATCGGAGCCGACATCTAGAAAGAGATCGAGGTCACCGTCTCTTGGCTCCGTTCATTCGGCTCCAGCGTCTCCCTTGCTGTCTGAACGGAGCCACAGATCTCACTCCTCCAGGTCATCGAGGCTCTCAGATCACGACCTCCAGAGGGTAGTGAGTCGACTTTTAAAGTCCGAGGTGCTGGCCCAAATGCTCCAGAGCCCGACTCATCAGTCGATGCCTCAACTTATTCCTATAAATATTCCTCCTCCGACTCCTTTGAGCTCGGAGCCGGGGCGTCTCGGGACCGAGACTGTGGTAGCGTTGGAGCCGATACAATTGTCTTCGGCTCCGTCGTCGGCTCCGATTTCTTCTTTTGAAGAATCTCGGCGCCGGGCTTCCCTCATCGGCTCCGAGGGGGTGAGTGGCATCGGACCCTTGTCCGACCCCCCTCTCCCTCTCCCTCTCGGTGCTTCGGCGCTGGTGAGTTCAGCTCCGACATCAGCCTCGGAGCCATCTCTGTCGGTGCCGAGGGAGGTTCTCTGCCAGACAGGGGTGCGTTCGAGGTCATGCGGAGTGTGTTGGAACCTTGTTCGACTCCACAGTCGGCTCCGTCCGCCCCTCCCTCTTTGGTGCCTTTGGTTATGTCGACTCATTCCCTCATCCCAGACCGCAGAGAGCCAGCTCCTCAAGAATCCCCTGTGGGGATCTCATCCTCTTCCGAGGCCTCCCCTGAATTGGCAGGGGAGCCCCCTAGGAAGAGAAAGTGTAAGAGGAAGCACATAGACTCACCTGAGTCTGTCACCTCTGACACAGATTTAGAGGATTCCGAGGGTTCCCCGTTCCCGTCTGAAGATGTCTCCTTCGCAGACATTCTAGAGATCCTGAAACAGAGGGAAATTGGCCAGCCCTTAACCCTTCGGAGGATGAATCTGTGTATCTTGAGGCGTTTGGCTCTCGCCCTTCCACCTCCTGGGTGTCCCCCCCCTTGATCCCCTCATGCAGGTGGGGGCAAAGGAGGCCTGGGCGGCTCCTGATTCAGTGGACCCTACCCCCAGGAGACCTTCGAAATTTATAACAGCACCAACTGACAAACAATTTCTCACAAAAGGTGTTTCTGTGGATGCTATGGTGGTAGCTGCTGCCACCAAGAAGGAACTAGCTGATCCTTCAGTGCCTGTTCAACCCCCTAACAAAGAATCTAGGTCTATGGACAGGTATGGGAAGCGGATGTTCTCGTCAGCGACCTTTGCAATGCGTTCGCTGAACTACCTATGCCATTTCACCTGTCTCCAAAGAGACTTGATCAAGGAAGCGAGTGAGATGTTGAAGGATACTACAGCTGCAGATTTTCAGGACAAAATGAACACCCAGCTGACTACCCTTAATTCGATAGCTAACTCCTCCATGCGCCTCCTTTCATATGCGGCTGATGGAGCGAGTAGAGCCGCAGGAACAGGTGTTGCCTTACGCCGGCATGCCTGGATGCGACTATGCAATTTTGGACCCTTTAAAACGTCTTTCACTAACTCCCCGTTCGATGGATCATCTCTCTTTGGTCCTCAAGTGAAGAAACCTTGACTAGGTGCGAGACGGATGGCAAAACTCTATCTGCCGTCGGAGTCCGTTTTTCTACTCCTTCTAGACCTTACCCCAAAGGCCAGAAAAGTGGGAAAATGTGGTTCCGCAAACAATCTCAAGGGAATTTGCCTGACGACAGAGTCGGTTCCCCTCCAGAGGCAGAGGAGGGAACAATAATGGTAGACGCCGCCCTAGAGGCAGAGGGGCCCGCAGAACCAGGGCAATCGAGAAACCTTTTCCGATAAGCCCTTTCAGCATCCCTGAGGTGTTGCCCGACTGTCCACCTTCGGAGGCAGTCGGGGGAAGATTGTCACTGTACCCAGAAGCCTGGCGATCCCTGACTCAAGACAAGTGGGTACAGTCCATCATTTCGAAGGCTATTCCATTCCCTTCGTCATTCCAAACCAATCAAAAAATCCCTTCCAGATGTTCCACCGCTCAAAGGGATCTTGCAGCTTTGGAAATTTCAAAGCTGCTTGCAAAAAGAGCAATTCAGCCAGTTCCAGCAGACCAGCAAGGATCCGGAATCTACTCCAGGTTCTTTTTAGTTCCAAAGAAAACAGGGGACTGGAGACCAATTTTGGATCTCAGTATCTTGAACAAGTCAGTCAAGAAAACAAGATTTCGGATGGTCACCCTGCAGTCCATCCTTCCCCTATTGGGAAAGAGAAACTGGATGTGCTCTATAGACCTTCAGGATGCGTACTATCACATAAAAATGAACAGACGCTCCAGAAGATTCCTCCGCTTCAGGCTGGGAACCAGTCATTTTCAATTCAGGGCCCTGCCCTTTGGTCTCACCACTGCCCCCCCGGGTGTTTACCAAATGCATGGCAGTGGTAGCTTCTCACCTGAGACGTCAAGGATTCCAGGTGTTTCCATATTTGGACGACTGGCTCCTCACAGCTCCCACCAAGCATCTTCTTCTAATGGCCAGGCACTACACCTTTCGCATTTGTCAAAATTTAGGCATTTCAATAAATTGCGAAAAGTCTGTTTTGTCGCCTTGTCGTGCTATTACCTTCATAGGCACAAATCTAGACACAGTCAACATGTCTGCGAGACTAACAGATCAGAGAATAACAGACATACACAAACTGGTCTCGCTCCTCTTCAACAGCAACAGAATCAAAGCCAGGTTAGTTCTGAAAGTGTTGGGGATTATGGCGGCTGCCATTCCTCTGCTTCCATTAGCCAGATTCCACATGAGAATCCTTCAATGGATGCTCTTCACACAATGGTCATACCAGCAACTCCCGATGTCCCACACCATTATGATTACGCAAACATGCAGAAATCATCTTCTGTGGTGGATGTCTTCCCCTCAGCTCTTCTTGGGAAGACCCTTTGTTCCTTCCCCTCTGGTTGCTACTCTGACAACGGACGCCTCCCTGATCGGGTGGGGGGGGCATTATCAGGGCAGAACTGTCCAGGGCACATGGCAACCAGACGAATGCCACTTGCACATAAATGTTCTAGAGATGAGAGCAGTGCTTTTAGCGTTGCAAGCCCTTCAAGACTCTCTTCCCTTGGGACCGATAGCAATCCAGATGGACAATATGTCTGTAGTGTGGTATATCAACAAACAAGGCGGAACCAGGTCCTACCCCCTGTGTCGAGAAGCACTCAGACTGTGGCAATGGGCGATTTCTTCTCAGCGGTTTCTGATAGCAACGCACATCCCCGGGAAGTCCAATCAAATCGCGGACAAGTTGAGCAGAGCTATCCTCATGCCTCACGAGTGGTCTCTGAACGACTCTGTTGTGAGAGAAATTTTTCTCAAGTGGGGTCAGCCTTGCTGCGACCTTTTTGCTACTCCCCAAAACAGCAAGTGCAGAGATTATTTCACCCTATTCCTTTACCAGGCCAGCCCAGCAGAGACGCTCTAGTCCAAGTTTGGCCCGGGACTTCTGTATGCATTTCCTCCTTCCCACTAATCTCTCAAGTGATACAGAAAGCTATCGCTCAGAAGGCCTCGTTGATCCTCATTGCTCCTTACTGGCCTCGACAGGTTTGGTTCCCCTTTCTACATCATTTTCTGTTGGAGCGACCTTGGCATCTGGACCTAGTTCCAGATCTTTTGATCCATCAGTCGGGTCAGTTTCATCGCTCCCTTCCTCTCTGAACCTCACTGCTTGGTTCCTCCAATTCCAACCTTAGCCAGGCTTCCTCAAATATCTCACTCTGTTCGAGATATTTTGATAGCTTCCCATAAATCTTCCACTCGAAAGATTTATTTGAGTAAGTGGAAACGTTTCGCCTATTGGGCTCAAGGAAGGGACATAGATCCTTTCACTGCTTCCATCCAAATGGTCCTTGATTTTCTAGCTGAACTCTTCCATGCAGGTTCATCTCCTTCTACTCTTAAAGTTCAATTGGCAGCTATTTCTAATTTTCATGTGGGCATTTCAGAGTCTGCCATAATGTCCCACAAGCTTTGCAAAGCCTTTTTGAAGGGAGTTTTTCTACTCAGACCTCCTATAAGAAATCCTCCTCCTCCTTGGGACCTAAATTTAGTTCTTAGTTCTTTGATTCTTCCCCCTTTCGAACCTGCAGCCTCCTGTTCTTTAAAATTGCTATCATGGAAGACTCTCTTTCTGGTAGCTATTACTTCAGCTAGAAGAGTTTCAGAACTTCATGCACTCAGCTGTCGACCTCCTTATCTGTTGTTCCATAAGGACAGGGTATCTTTACGAACCAACCCGCCCTTTTTACCTAAGATAGCCTCAGCTTCTAACCTAAATCAAAGCATTGACCTCCCTGTGTTTTTTCCAGAATATTCTAATAGGTCTGAACAAAAATTGCATTGGCTAGATGTTCATCGTCAGTTAAGGTACTATTTGGATAGAACCAAACAATTCAGAAAATCTGACCAGCTGTTTGTCTCTTATGCAGAAGGCAGAAAGGGACTTTCAGTTTCAAAGGTATCATTATCTAGATGGCTAACATCTCTGATTTCCCTTGTTTATGAAATTAGACACCAAAAGCTGCCTAACAAACCTAAAGCCCATTCCACCAGAGCTTTGGCTACTTCTATAGCCTTCCAAGACAGACTGCCTATTGACACCATTTGTGCAGCGGCTACTTGGGCTACTCCTCACACTTTCATTTCTCATTATAAGTTGGATTTAGCTTCTAGGCATAGAGCTAACTTTGGTTCCACTGTTCTCAAGAGTCTGTTCCGTTAGGCCACCGGGACAAGGTGCTAGGGACGGTCCCATCCAGCAAGAATGAAGGAGATAGACAACTTAACATATAGAAGTTATGTTCTTACCATAACGTTCCATGTTAGTTGTCTTCTTCTCGCCTTCTTTCTTGCGTCCCACCCTCCTTCCCCCTGGCCTGGACAGACCTAGAGGAGTTTGATTGTGACCTCTCTTTCTACCACCTCTTTGCGATAGGTATATGCTCTGCTGTGCATATTTTCCTAGATCAGGCTTAGGTCACCCTTTCTCTTTCCCTTTGTTTATAGAGGTGGACTCTTTTCCAGTTTTTTCTGGTTGTATCATTAGCTGGGCCTAGCTCACAAACGAGATCTGAGGTAATTCACGCCTAGCATTGTGGGATATAGGGGCAGCCTCGAGCCAGTGGAACCAACTCTCGAGCTTTTAGAGTGGCCGAGTCGGAGCCGAGGTCGGCTCCGAACCCATCCAGCAAGAAAGAAGGCGAGAAGAAGACAACTAACATGGAACGTTATGGTAAGAACATAACTTCTATTTCCTCTCATTCCCTGCCTACAACAGGAGTTTCTTTGGTGGGCAGAGACATGTCACCAAAACAAGGGACTGTCATTCAGTTTACCCCCTGCCCCCAAACCCTAACTACAGACGCATCAGACTATGCTTGGGGGGCCCACCTGGCGGGGAGATGCATTCAGGGCAAATGGAGCCCAAAACAAATGCATCTGCATATCAACCAGAAAGAGATGCTAGCTGATGTTCATCGTGCATACAGCTGCAGTCATAACAGATGGGTTTTCCTGCCGTCAGGCGGGTCCTCGGTCGGCCGAATTCCAAAGTCTAGGTCCGGCGTCGGTTGTCGCTTCCTCCCTTATGATAGTGCGACAGGGGTATAAAAGAACCAGCCGACGCCATTTTCTTCAGTCTTTCTTGCCGCGCTGTGCCCGAAGCAGAAGCAGTTCGCAAGTGCCGGTCGGCCAGCTCCTGAGATTAGGAATATTTTTCAACCGAAGTCTTCTTGAAAGCGAAGTACCCCGTTGGGGAAACTTTTCTTGCCTCAGACCGATGTCAGAAAAAGTTAATAATTGCATTTCATGTGGGAAGCAAATACCGCATAAGGATTTTCATTCCCTCTGCATTCCTTGCTTAGGCCCAGACCACGACGTCTCGGCCTGTAGTTTTTGTGCTACATTCAACAGACGCACTATTAAGCGTCGGGCGGAGTTCGCCCAACACTATTTTGGCAAAAAATTTTATTACATTATGTCGTCGGATACTCCGACTGCAGTTTTGAGTAAAAGACGCAAAGATAAGGACCGACATACAAGGTCCGCGGCTTCTACCGACACCACGCCAAAGCCGACTACAGGTGGTCCGGTTCTCAGTGAGGCGCCTACGCAGCCCCTGACTACCGACGACACTTCATTGGCGGTGTCTTCTGTGCCCGAGGTCGCAGGCTCTTCGGCCCACACCCCGACTACAGATACCGAAGCCACTCTTGGCGGTGAATCTCAGAGTTTAGACAGGTCTGCCACCTCTCAAGGTGTCTTCAGGCCTTCCTCTTCTTTTTCCATCAAGGCTTTCACTAAGTCTAAAGCAGCCATGCATGCTAAAAGACAAGCTCCACAGGGCCCTTCTCAAGGCCCCATGCCTAAAAACCAGATGCTCAAAATGGCTGAGGATTTGATTACTCTTATCAGGGGTTCTCAAACCCCCCCCCCCCCCCAGACAAAAGGCCCAGAGTGAAGGAAGAATCCCCCTCCTCGGACCAGGCCTCCATTATTTCAGAACATTCTGATGACCAGGAACACCCTGAGGATTACTCTTTTGGGGAAACCTTGCATACCTTGAGGGAACACTTCCACTGGGAAGGCCAAGAGTACTCAGACTCCAAGAAAAGGCTTAGGGATTTTCTCTTGCTCCCTCAGCACAGGCCTCTGGCTATACCTCCTGTCTTAGACATTCTAGATGATGTGTATTCGGAGGCCTGCCTTAACCCAGACTCTCTACCTCCAGCCCCAGTCAAGCCTGACGGGTATTACCGGGTTCCTGACTCACACCAATTCCTATACAAAAGCCATGCGGCTGACCCAGAAACTATCTCACAGGGCCCCAAGGGAATTAAGGCCTCCACTGCTAAAAATCCACTACCTTCAGAGAGAGATTCCAGAGCTTTAGAAAGGTGGGGGAAAAAGGTATACACCTCGGCCACCTTAACCATGAGGGCGTTAAACTGTCAGTTCCATATGTTAAAGTACCAACAGTTTCTGTTATCACAGTTGAGAAGCAAAATGTCACAACCTGAACAACCAGACTTGAAGGAGTTGCAGGATTTGATACATAGTGCAGAACAAGTGGGTAAACATACCTTGCAATGTGGTTTTGATGCTTTAGAGGCCTCATGTAGAGCTGCTGTTACAGGATCAGTCATACGTAGACATGCCTGGCTCAAAGAGCAAACCTTACCAGATCATGTCAAAGCTAAATTACTAGATGCCCCTCTGCAAAAAGATGTATTGTTTGGTGTTAATGCTGAGGAGGTATTAAAGAAAATGGAGGAAAAGGCAAAATCAATGCAAACAGTGAAAGATTTCCTACAGGTACAACCTCCAAGTTTCTGTAGAAATTGGCCTTCCAAAAATTGGTCCTTTCCAGCCACGGACACACCCCAAAGAGGTAGATACAGGCGCCCGAGGGGCAGAGGGCAATCTCAAGGATCGTTTAGAGGCAGACAATGGCAAGCCACCTACACAAAGAGGTGGTGAGGATAGTTCACAGCCATTCAGAAAGCAGACCCAATGACTTTCCCCTTTGCATGCCAAGCAAGGCTCAAATGGCAGCACCTTTAGGCGGAAAACTGGCATTATTTTCGAAAAATTGGCATATTGTCACAAAAGACAAATGGATCCTGGACATTATAGACAGAGGCTACAGATTCCACTTTCACACCCTTCCAAAAATGAGAGGCATGCCAAACCTGCCACACAATCAAAGGGCAGAGGCACAAAAACAAATTTCAGATCTCATGGACATGAGAGCTATTCAAGAGGTACCTGCACAAGAACAGGGTCAAGGTTTTTACTCCAGACTATTCCTGGTACCAAGGAAGGGAAAAGATTGGAGACCTATTTTGGACCTATCCATCCTAAACACATTTTTACTCGTGCCAAAATTCAAGATGCTCACATTACAGCAGCTTCTTCCCATGCTGGGCAAGGAGTCTTGGCTGGCAACATTGAACCTCAAGGAGGCATACCTGCATGTCCCAATCAGACAAGATTGCAGAAGATACCTCAGATTTCTTGCAGGTTCAACCCATTATCAATTCTCTGCATTGCCCTTTGGCTTATCTACTGCGCCCAGAGTGTTCACGAAATGCCTGGCATCAGTAATTGCCTACTGCAGACTTCAAGGGATACAAATATACCCATATTTGGACGACTGCCTGATCCAAGCGGACAGCAAGCACATACTTCTGAAACATCTGGCTTTTGTAATAATGTTGTTGAATTCTCTGGGATACACAGTCAACAAAAAGAAATCAAGGCTAATACCCTCTCAAACAATAATTTTCTTGGGTGCCAACTTGGACACAAACACCCAGATGGCCTACCTCACGCCAGAGAAACAGGGGCAACTAACTCAATACTTCAGAAAACTAGCAAATTTCACCAGGCTGACTGCAAGGAAAATCCTGCAGGCTCTGGGATTCATGGCATCTTGCATCTTACTAATCCCATGTGCAAAGTTGCATATGAGGAAACTTCAGTGGTACCTGAAAAACCTATGGTCTCAACACAGCCACAGTTTGGAAACAATAATACCACTGATTCCATGTCTTTAAAGGGAATTTCTGTGGTGGGCTCAAGCATGCCAAAGAAACACAGGTCTCCCATTCTGCAAGCCTCAAGCAAATCAAGTCATCACAACAGACGCCTCGGACTACGCCTGGGGGGCGCACATGACAAATCGGTGCATTCAGGGCAAATGGTCCCAAAAAGAAAAGCACCTACACATCAATCAAAAGGAAATGCTAGCAGTAATGAATGCTATTATAGCTTTCAAAAACCTTCTGCATCCAGGTCAGCTATTGATAAGGACAGACAACACCACAGTAATGTGGTACATAAACAAACAGGGAGGAACCCATTCATACCCCCTATGCAGGCTGGCCATGTCTCTTTGGAACATGGCTCTGGAATTACAAATCGATCTTCAAGCACAGTACTTGCCAGGCAAGGAAAACACGCTGGCAGACAACCTAAGCAGAAATATGACAGATCCACACGAATGGAAGTTGCATCCTCAAGTTTTTACAGAGATAATTCAAGCATGGGGGAAGGCCAGACATAGATCTCTTTGCCTCCCACAGAAATCACCAATTGGCAAAATTCTGCTCAAGGACCTTTCATCCACAGGCCTGGAGAGTGGACGCACTCTCTTTCAGTTGGACAACAATGACAGTTTATGCCTTTCCACCTCTTCCTCTGCTGCCCAAAGTTCTATTAAAAACCAGAGCAGACAGACCAAAGATGATTCTCATTGCTCCAGACTGGCCAAGACAACACTGGTACCCACTCCTGAGGAGCCTGACGCATTCCCCACCATGGATCCTACCTCTAATGCCTCTTCTTCTGACTCAGCACAACTTCAAAACTCTTCACAGTCAACTGAAAACACTCAATCTGGCCGCATGGAAGATTCCTTAACTTCACAACAGACCCTACTCTCCAAGGAGGTGCAGGATGTCATTTTGGAGGCCAGAAGGCCTTCTGCTAGAAAAGCTTACTCCGCAAAATGGAAACGGTTTTGTGCCTGGAATGAGAAAAAGTGTCAGAATCCTGGAATACTGAATTTACCTCAAATATTACAGTACCTAGCTGAGATGCTAAGCAGTGGACTTTCATTCTCCTCCATCAAAATCCATGCCTCAGCCATTTCTGCAGAATACAACACTGATCCTCCTCTATTCTCTCACCCCCTCTTAAGACAGTTCCTCAGAGGGGCTAAGAATATAAAACCCCCAAGGAAACAACCAGTGCTTGCTTGTGACCTCAATTTCATTCTAGAAAAACTGACCTTGCCTCCTTTTGAGCCAGCTGCCTCAACAGAACTGCAATATTTGTCCTGGAAAACAGCCTTCCTTCTGGCTATCACCTCAGCTCGCAGGGTATCGGAACTACAAGCCCTCATGGCTGTGCAGCCTTCATCATTTTCCATCAGGACAGAGTTTCCTTACGAACCAATCCGTCCTTTATGCCAAAGGTGTAGTATCCAGGGTAGCTTTGAATCAGGCTATCCACTTACCTACCTTTTACCCTAATCCTCAAAACAAAGGGGAGAGACTACTACATTCCTTGGACATCCACAGACAGATGCGTTATTATTTGGACAGAGCAAAGCCTTTCAGAAAATCAGAACAACTCTTTGTGTCCTATGCTACAGGAGCTCAAGGGAAGCCAATCTCCAAACAGACAATCTCAAAATGGATAGCCCACTGCATACGCTTTTGTTACTCTTCATGGTAAAACTGTACCTGCAGGCATCAGGTCTCACTCCACAAGGGCCACAGCTACCTCGGCAGCTTTCCTCAGGGGGGTTCCTACCAAAGATATTTTGGAAGCAGCCACTTGGGAGTTCTGTACATACCTTCTCCAAGCACCATCACCTACCATTACACTCCAAATCTTGAGCAGGCTTTGCCACTGCAGTCTTGCAGGGCATCCTGGCTCCTCCTAGTTCCACCTAGTGCCTACCACCCCTTTTTTAGCTTTGGGATTCTACCCATCTGTTATGACTGCAGCTGTATGCACGATGAACATAGTACAGTTTTCTACCTACCATAAATGTAGATGTTTGAGTGCTAATACAGCTGCAGTCTAGGTTTCCCTCCCTCCTTCCCCTCTTGGGACAGGCCTAATGGCTAACACCTCCTCATACAACCTGATTGGGGTATTCATTTATGGTGTATTTGCTTGCAACTACTGGTTTTTGATTATATTGCATTGCATTATTACATAAATTTATGTATTGCCTTCCTTCTGGGGGCACCTGACCTCTGGGGCAAGAAAAACTGAAGAAAATGGCGTCGGCTGGTTCTTTTATACCCCTGTCGCACTGACGTCAGGGAGGAAGCGACGACAACCGACGCCGGACCTAGACTTTGGAATTCGGCCTACCGAGGACCCGCCTGACGGCAGGAAAACCCATCTGTTATGACTGCAGCTGTATTAGCACTCGAACATCTACATTTATGGTAGGTACAAAACTGTACTTTCAGAATGCTCTGACAGCCTTCAAGGACTTACTTCATCCAGGACAACTACTGATAAAGACAGGCAACACAGCGGTTATGTGGTACATAAACAGGCAGGGGGGTACACATTCCTACCCCCTTTGCAGACTAGCCATGGCATTGTGGAACACAGGCTTGACTTACCAAATACATCTTCAGGCTCATTTCCTGCCAGGAAAACAAAATACTCTGGCAGACGACCTAAGCAGAAATCATATGGACCCGCACAAATGGAAACTGGACCCACAAATCTTCAGCATGTTAACACAGATATGGGGGAGCCCAGACATAGATCTATTTGCCTCTCTCCAAAATTATCAGTTGGGCAAATTCTGCACAAGAACTCATCACAAAAAGGCATGGAAAGTGGATGCCCTATCCTTCAGTTGGAAAAACCTGTCAGTCTATGCCTTTCCCCCTCTGCCTCTTCTCTCCAAGGTTTTACTAAAAGTCAGACAGGAAAAAACAAAAATTATCCTAGTTGCTCCGGACTGGCCTCACTAACACTGGTACCCACTTCTAAGGAATATGTCTCAACTTCCTCCTTGGTACTTGCCTCAAATACCTCATCTACTGTCTCAGCAGAACAATCAAATTCTGCACTCTCAACTCCAAACTCTGAACCTTGCAGCATGGCTGATCATTTAATTATTCAAACATCACCTCTCAGTAAATCTGTGATGAATGTCATTTTGGAAGCCAGAAGGCCTAGTACTAGAATATCTTATGCTGATAAATGGAAGAGATTCTGTGCTTGGAACCAGGCACAAGGAACAGACACAGCAAAGCCCAATATTCCTCAGATTTTACAATATTTGACTGAGATGCTTGACAAGGGCCTATCTTTTTCTTCAATAAAAATCCTTGCCTCTGCCATCTTGGCTCATTACAACATAGAGCCTCCCCTCTTTTCTCATCCTCTGCTTAAACAGTATCTTAGAGGAGCCAAAACTTTAAGGCCTCCCAGAAGATCACCAACCCCCGCATGGGTCCTCAGTTTTCTGCTGGAAAAACTCACCTTGCCTCCTTTTGAACCAGCAGCTACTGCGGATATAAAATTTCTATCTTGGAAAACAGCTTTTCTCTTGGCAATCACTTCAGCAAGAAGGGTTTCAGAACTACAGGCTCTCATGGCTGCGGAGCCTTTTATTACATTTTACCCGGACAGGGTGTCCCTCAGGACCAATCCTTCTTTTATACCTAAGGTGGTATCCAGTGTGTCTCTTAACCAGACAGTTCACCTGCCAACATTTTACCCAAATCCGCAGAACAAGGAAGAGCGGATTCTGCATTCATTTGGATGTACACAGACAACTAAGATTCTACTTAAACAGGACCAAATCTCTAAGAAAGTCTGAGCAACTACTAGTAGCATTTGCTGCAGGGTCAGAGGGGAAGGCTGTATCAAAGCAGACTATTTCTAAGTTGATAAGCCACTGCATTTATTTCTGCTACTTGCACCATGTTAAACCTGTGCCCAAGGTGATCAGGTCTCATTCCACCCTGGCTGCCTCTACCTCAGCAGCTTTTCTCAGAGAGTTTCCAACCAAAGACATTCTAGAGGCTGCTACTTGGAGCTCTGTTCATACCTTCACAAAGCATTATCATTTGCGCCTCTTCTCCAAATCCAGAGCAGGCTTTGCCGCTGCAGTTCTGCAGGGCCTTATAGCCTCTCCTAATGCTGTTTAGTTCCATCCTCCCATTCATAGCTTTGGGATTCTACCCAAATGTAATGACTGCAACAGTGAAACACGAAGAACATAGTACAGTTGTGTACACTTAGCATAAATGTAGATGTTCGAGTGTATTCACTGTTGCAGTCCGGGTTACCCACCCGCCATCCCCCTTTTCTATACTTTTTCTTTCCTTCACTATATACTAAAGTCTTTGTGGTGTATTTGCTGTTAGATGAAGGTAACGTTTATGTTGCTAAAAGTGCATTTACATATATTTTTGTTTATTTATTTATATTTTATTTATTTATTTATTTTTGCTCCCCATTTGGGGGGCACCTGACATCTAGGGCAAGAAAAACTGAATAAAATGGCTTTGGCTGCATGTTTTATACCCCTGATGACCTGACGTCATGGAAGAGGAGATAGCAACTGACGCAGGACCCAAGACTTTGTTATTCAGGCCCACTGAGGGCAACCTGCCAGCAGATTACCCAAATGTAATGACTGCAACAGTAAATACACTTGAACATCTACATTTATGGTAAGTGTGCACAACTGTACTTTCTAACTTGTCTAGGGTACACTATAAATGAAAATAAATCACAACTGGTACTCTCTCAAAAAATTACATTCCTGGGTGCAAGCTTAAATACAGCTTCCCAGATGTCTTTCCTTACACCAGAGAAACAAATTCATTTGGTGACTTACTTCAAACAGGTGACCACAAAAACCCTGTTTTCTGCAAGGCAAATATTGCAAGCCTTGGGGTTCATGGCCTCCTGCATTCTTCTAATTCCATATGCAAGACTGCATATGAGGAAACTTCAGTGGTACTTAAAAAGTCTATGGCGTCAGCATTGTCACAGCCTGGAAACTGATTCCTATCATACCTTGCCTGCAACTAGCGTTGCTATGGTGGGCAGAGGCCTGCCATCAAAACAAGGGACTGACATTCACACCACCCCCTGCCGCCCAAACCCTAACTACAGACGCATCAGACTATGCTTGGGGGGGCACATCTGGTAGGGAAGTGCATTCAGGGCAAATGGAGCCCAAATCAAATGCACCTTCATATCAATCAAAAAGAAATGCTAGCTGTACAGAATGCACTGACAGCCTTCAAGGACTACCTTCATCCAGGACAATTAATGATAAAGACAGACAACACCACGGTTATGTGGTACATAAACAAGCAAGGGGGTACACACTCCTACCCCCTTTGCAGACTAGCCATGGCATTGTGGAACATGGCCTTGACCTATCAAGTACAACTACAAGCTTAATTCCTGCCGGTAAAGCTGAATACTCTGGCAGACGAACTAAGCAGAAATCTCATGGACCCACATGAATGGAAACTGGAACCACGGATTTTCAACATGTTGACACGCAAATGGGGGAGCCCACACATAGATCTTTTTGCCTCACCCTAGAACTATCAGTTGGACAAATTTTGCACAAGAACTCATCACAAAAAAGCCTGGAAAGTGGATGCTCTATCCTTCAGCTGGAAAAACCTATCAGTCTATGCCTTTCCCCCTCTGCCTCTGCTCTCCAAAGTTCTACTAAAAGTCAAACAGGACATACCAAAAATGGTTTTGATTGCTCCAGACTGGCCTCGCCAACATTGGTACCCACTCCTGCACAGTGTGTCACACCTTCCACTTTGGCACCTGCCTCAGACACCTTACTTACTGTCTTCAGCAGAACAGCCAAATTCTGCGCACACAGCTCCAAACTTTGAATCTTGCAGCATGGCTAATCACCTAAATTCACCCTTAGCATCCCTCAGCAAACCTGTGATGGATGTCATTTTGGAGTTGAAAAGGCCTAGTACTAGAAAATCTTATGCTGACAAATGGAAAAGATTCTGTGCCTGGAATCAATCTCAACGGATAAGCACAGCAGTGCCCAACATTCCTCAGATTTTACAATACTTAACTGAGATGCTTCAGAAGGTCCTGTCCTTTTCTTCCATAAAATTCCATGCTTCCGCCATTTCAGCTCATTACAACACAGAGCCTCCCCTCTTCTGTCATCCTCTGCTAAAGCAGTATCTCAGAGGGGCCAAAAACTTAAGACCACCCAGGAGAGCTCCAACCCCTGCCTGGGACCTCAATTTTGTATTGGAAAAGCTCACTCTCCCTCCTTTCAAGCCAGCTGGTACTGCAGACTTGAAATTTCTCTCCTGGCAAACAGCTTTCCTTTTAGCAGTCACTTCAGCTAGAAGAATTTCCGAATTGCAGGCTCTTATGGAAGTGGAGCCTTTCATCATTTTTCATGCGGACAGGGTATCTCTCAGGACCAGTCCATCCTTCATGCCTAAGGTGGTATCCAGTGTGGCTCTTAATCAGACCATTCATTTGCCAACTTTCTTTCCCAATCCACAGAACAAGGGGAAGCGGATTCTGCATTCATTGGATGTACACAGATAACTTAGATTTTACTTAAACAGGACAAAATCTCAAAGAAAATCTGAACAACTGCTGGTGGCATTTGCTGCAGTGGCAGAGGGAAAGGCTATTTCACAGCAAACCATTTCCAAGTGGATAAGCCATTGTATTCGTTTCTGGTATATGCACCATGGAAAAACTATCCCCCAGGGGATCAGATCCCATTCCACCAGGGCTTTATCTATTTCTACAGCCATTCTCAGAGGTGTTCCAACCAGAGACATTCTAGAAGCTGCTACCTGGAGCTCAGTTCATACGTTCACCAAGCATTACCATTTACCACTTTTCTCTAAATCCAGAGCTGGCTTTGCCACTGCTGTCCTGCAGGGCCTTATAGCTGGTCCTAATGCTGTGTAATTCCCTCCACCCAACCAGAGCTTTGGGAATCTACCCAAATGTAATGACTGCAACAGTGAAACACGAAGAACATAGTACAGTTGTGTACACTTACCATAAATGTAGATGTTCGAGTGTATTCACTGTTGCAGTCCTGGATGTTCTTTGTGTTTCACTGTTGCAGTCATTACATTAGGGTAATCTGCTGGCAGGTTGCCTTCAGTCGGCCTGAATAAGAAAATCTTAGGTCCTGCGTTGGTTGCTGTCTCCTCTTCCATGACATGGGGTCGTCGGGAATAGAAAACATGCAGCCGACGCCATTTTAATCAGTCTTTCTTGCCGCGTGGTGCCCGAAGCAGAAGCAGTTCGCAAGTGCTGGTCGGCCGACTCCTGAAATTTTCGTTTTCGTGTTTCAGAACCAAAGTCTTCAAACTAAAGCTAAGTACCCCGTTGGGGAAACTTTTTCTTGCTCCTTACCTATGTCAGTAAAAGTTAATAATTGCATTACTTGTGGGAAGCAAATACCTCATAAGGATTTTCATTTGTACTGTATCCCTTGCCTAGGCCCTGATCACAACATGCCTTGCTGTCGGTTTTATGCAAAATTTTAACCAACGCACTATTAAGCGTCAGTATATTTTTGCTTCTAAATCTTTTGGTTCATGATTTAACTACCCTGAAATGTCGTCTGTTAGCAATCCGACTACCGGAGTTCACAAAAAATGCAAAGAAAAAGACAGAGACAGTCCGTTGAGGTCCAAATTCGACGAGGCTTCTCCTAAGCCAGTCGCCGTTTCTCCGGTACTCATTGAGACGCTTTCGCAGCCCCTGATACCCGCTACTTTTGAGTTGCAGGCCTCTACCGAAACCCATTTGGAGTTCGGTATGCCGCGAGATTCTGCAAGTATTGAACCTGCGGATGTCTCTCCCTTGGATGGGTACAGAGCCGCTGAGCACGCACTGGCTTTTGAGGGTGTTTTCAGGCCTCAACATTTTTATATTAAACTGACGCCATCATCAAAAACAAGGTCAAAATCAACTTCTATGTCTAAAAAAGCGACGTCCTCAGGCCCCTATGCCTAAAAAAACAAATGATCAAAATGGCTGAGGATTTAAGTACCTTGATCAGGGGTTCCCAACCTCTCCCCTGCTAAGGAGCATAGGCAAGGCACTGATTATGAATCTTCAAATCAGTTTTCCATTTCTTCTGATTCCTCTTCTGAGCAAGAATTTTCTATTCCACCATATGAGGACTCTGATGCAGAGGAATCCATCCCATCTGCATCTCCTCCTGAGGATTACTCTTTTGGAGAGACTTTGCATACTTTAAGGGAACATTTTCACTGGGAGAGTCAGGACTTCTCAGAATCAAAAAAGAGGCTTAGGGATTTTCTTCTTCTTCCTCAGCATAAGCCTTTGGCTATACCTCCTGTATTAGACATGATGATGTGTTCTCAGAATCAAGCATGACTCCTGATTCACTGCCTCCGGCTCCTAGAAAGCCAGACAGATATTACGGGGTTCCTGACTCCCACAAATTTCTTTTCAAAAATCCTGCTGCTGATCCTGAGACTATTTCTCAGTGTCCCAAGGGTGTTAAGGCTTTTACAGCCAAACATCCTACCCCTTCTGATAGAGATTCCAGGGTGCTGGATAGATGGGGTAAGAAGGTTTATACGGAAATTTCAGGAGTCGGCCGACCGGCACTTGTGAACTGCTTCTGCTTTGGGCACCACATGGCAAGAAAAACTGATTAAAATGGCGTCTGCTGCATGTTTTATACCCCTGACGTCATGGAAGAGGAGACAGCAACCGACGCAGGACGCAAGACTTTGTTATTCAGGCCGACTGAGGGCAACCTGCCAGCAGATTACCCTAATGTAATGACTGCAACAGTGAATACACTTGAACATCTACATTTATGATAAGTGTACACAACTGTACTTTACCCTCCCTCCAGCCCCCTATTTTTCTCTGGCTATACCTCTACTTCCTTTCACTCTGCTTAAAAGCCCTTTTGGTGTATTTGCTTTTGGGATTGGAGGTATATTATTTGTGTTTTTAATTTTATTTGCTCCCCATTTGGGGGGCACCTGACATCTGGGGCAAGAAAAACTGATGTAATGGCGTTGGCTGCATGTTGTATACCCCTGACGACCTGACGTCATGGAAGAAGGGACAGTGGCCGACGCATGACCCAAGACTTTGTTAATCAGGCCGACCGAGGGCAGCCTGCCAGCAGATTACCCAAATGTAATGACTGCAACAGTGAATACACTCGAACAGCTACATTTATGGTAAGTGTACACAACTGTACTTTTTGAATGAAGCCAGAGAGAATGTCTGTAAGAATCATAGTTTTAGTCTGTGTAGGAGGAGTAGAAGTTTATAGTTGTTTTATGAGTTCCAGAAGCTGCACCAGATCTGAGCAGTGCTCTTTTGTGTGTATTATTGATATGTAGGTGCTAAGTCTTGGCAGTTTCTAGCAGTGAGGGGTTGCATGGGAACCAGAAGTCAAATGACCAGAAGTCTCAGGGCAGTAGTCTGTCTCTTGGAACCTGACATAGAAGGACCCCTCCCCTACTTCATCTTGCCTTGCTCTGTTAAGTAAGAAAAGTAATTCTCTGCGTCAGTCAGGAAAATATAGTGAGAATAGTTGTATTGTTTTTCTGTAACTGTATTAATCTTTCCAGCTGTGTTATGTTTAATATTTCCTGTGACATGAAACTCTGGTGTTTACTATAAATAGATATTTTGTATTTTCATGTTCTTTCATTATCTATTGTTTAGTATATTTAAACTTTTCATTGTGCCTGGTCCTTTAGAGAATGTTTTAACATTTGCGACTACTTATATCTGTTGGTGACACTGTGGCCACTCCTGAAGCCTGGCTGTTTGGTCAACTTTACCATCTGTATTAATATTAAATGTGAATTAATTTCACTCATTATAATTGGGTACACTTGCAAGAGCCTTAGGTAGCTGGGTTTGTAGAGTCTGGTGGCAGTGATAACTACCTTATAATGAAAATCAGATCTGTGTGTGTGTGTGTGTGTGTGTGCCAGCTACTTAGAGCAGGGACATGAAGCACTGGTTTCACAGAGAAGGTGCTGGAGGTCTTGGCTTGGACACTTAGCTGAGAACTTAACCCTGTATGTGAGATATTGGGGATCCTTATTGGGGCCCTGGAGGGAGACAGAAATTAAGAAATCCAGACCTTGAGCTGACTTTGTTCCCTGTGTGCTCTTAAGGGAAATTGTGCTTGATGCAGAGAGGCCTGCATCTGTAAATACTGAGTGCATCCATTTGTATTCCAAGTGAACGTCCCTCTTCAGTGTCAGTGGTGAGGATTCAGGCTCTTTGATTACTGGCCCAGAGTGGGGATATCACACCCAGCATCAGCACCCATTATGTTTTCAAATTCTAGTTCTGGGGGTTGTCAGAAGTGAAATCACTTGGTGAAGACAGCAAATTTCCCTAAATCCAGGTCCCCCTGCTCCAAAGCAGTCATTCACCACAGATGCTTTGGACTTGGCTTGCGTAACAGTTTTACAAGGGATAAAAGTGCAAAGTATGGGATACGTAGGACAGAAGCAATCACACTAATATAAAAGCGATGATTGCACTGCTCAAGGCATCAACTCCTTGAATAATCTTTGGTCCCCTGGGCATCTTCAAATTATTACAGAGAATACCACTGTCATGTGATACATGAACAAGCAGGAGAAACCAGACCTTTCCCCCTTTGCATATTAGCCATGTTATATTAACTTTGGGTATAGCTTCAGAATATTATCTCACTCTGCAGACATCCTACATCCCGTTGGAACAAAATTATGTGGCAGATAAGCTGAGCAGGACAAAGGCAGACCCTCACAAATAGAAACTAGATTGGGGGTCTTAAAAGATTTGATCCATCTGTGAGGATTTTCTCAAGTAGACCTCTTTTTGCCTCCTCTCTAATCAGTCAGCTTGCAAAATTCTGCTCTGGGACTCCATGCACAAAGGCCTGAAAGACTGATGCCTTTTCTTTTCCTTGGATAGAAGTGTTCCTGTATGCCCTTCCACCAGTATCCAGGGTACTTTGAAGATTCAGAACGAATCCCTGAAGGTCACTGTGGTGACTCCCTACTGGCTCAGGCAACTATAGTTTTCCTTTGTTTTGGAAATGGGCAGTGGCATTTACAAGCTTCCTCACAGAATGGATCTGCTTACACAAGAGCAGGGGTGTTTGATACACCCCAACACCAATTAGCTTTAACTGACTGCCTGGATATTAGGGTCTTAATTCCTTTTAGGCACCTGTTTACTGATGACGTGCAGCAGGTATTAATGGAGGCTGGAAAGCCTGCAACAGAAAATCATATATTAGCAAACAGAAAAGCTTTTCTAGCTGGTGGCAACAACATAACCAGCACCCATTCAGGGCTAGTATTTCTCTGGTTTTACAATATTTGTGAGAGATACTAACCTTTGACATTTCTTATTCCTCCATCAGGGTTGATTCATGTGCTATTTCATGTCTGTCCACAGAAAAGTGGTAGTTCTTCCTTCAGAGCTTAATTTTGTGTTCTAAAAGCTAACACTTGCTCCATTTGAACCAGCACATCTTAACATAGAAGACTGTTTTACTGATTGCTGTGACGTCTGCATGAAGAGCATCTGAGTTGCAGGCTCTTATGGTAAGTCACACCTGTCTCATTTTCCATAGAGTGAGGGTTTCTTTGAGAACTAATCCTCCCATTATGCCAGAAGTGGTATCTGAGTTTACTTTAAGCCAAACTGTCCATCTCCCTGTTTTCTTCCTAAACCTAAAAATGAATGAAGAAGGATACTCCATACATTGGGCATCCACAGACATCTTTCAGATCAATTGTTCATTTCTTATGAAGGTACAACTTATGTCAAAACTGACTATTTCTAAATGGTTGTCTCAGACTGTTATTACCTTTTGTTATTCTCACCCCAACAAAACTAATCCAGGCAGGGTCAAGGGCCACTCTTCTAGGGCCGTTGCTTCTTTTATGGCTTTATGGAAGGGATTGGATCTAGAAGTATTTTAGAAACAGCAACTTGGTCCTTTGTACACAGTTTTACAAGGCACTAGAAGCTTGATTCTTTCTCTAGGTCTATATCAAGTTTTGCTACGACCATTCTCCAGGAGTTCCTAGATCTTTCCCATCTCCAAAGTGTAGTAAGCTGTGTTAATCTACCATTACACCTAAAGCTATTTCAGCAGTGATCAGTGTGATAAACATAGTACAGCTGTGAAGTAAATTTACCATAAACGGTATATGTTCGAATGATCCCTGTTGCAGTAGCTGTTCCCTCCATCCTCCTTTTTGTTTTTTGATTATGTCAGGGTGTGTGTATATTTTTCACTCTTAGGTATGTTCTGTCAGAGCTCAGCCTCCAGCTCTCAGTTGGCATGAAAGCTCTGAAGGGCTTGGTGCTCAAACTTGTGTTTTCAGGCAGCTAAGCTCAAGCTTCGTCAGTTTGGGCACTTGGAATGTGTTGTGAATCTTGGGAAACTGGCTGGCTCTTATACACTTGGCAGGGTATAACCCAGCTAGCTGAGGGTACTGCAGCAGTGATCATTTGATCATCTACTGTTATGGTAGGCTTGCTTACACAACTGTACTTTACATAAATCCAGAACTTTATCACTCAGGGGCCTTGCCCTTTGTTGCCGTAGCTTTGTCCTTAATTTAGGCAAGGAAGGTTCCTTTGAACTTTAGCATGTGTGATTGGCATTTCAAAGCACTGAAGGCCAAGGTGGCAAAAGTATATTCTTTCTTACCAAACCAGTCCGGTTTTCCACTTTCATGTTTGTCATTGGCAGTGCAATTCTTGTCAGGAGCCTGTACATCCCTTGCTTTCATTTCTGAATTAGCAGTTGTTTTCTTATCCATATACTTGCAGAAATCCCTGTAAAGTGATCAAGATTCCTCAGAGCCAGGAAGTTGAAAATCCATCTCTAAAGATGCAGTGCTTCTACTCCTGGCTGAATGGATATTCATTGTACTTTTCACTGTTGAAGTCTGCATCTATGTGATATCCTGCCAGCAGGTAACATAAAGGTAAGCCAGCCTTCCAGAGTTGTCTCAAACCCCTCAGTGGCTTTGGCCAGATGTTCTTCTTGTTTCACTGTTGCAGTCATCACATTTGCATTATCTGCCTGCAGGTAGCCCTCAGCCGGCCTGAATACCAGAGTCTTGGATTCCTGCTTCAGATGCTGTCTCTTCTTCCATGACGTCAAGGTCGTCAGGGGTATAAAACATGCAGCCGACACCATTACACCAGTCTTTCTTGCCGTGCGGTGCCCGAATCAGAAGCAGATGTTTTTCATGTTTCACTGTTACAGTCGTTACATTTGGGTTATCTGCTTGCAGTAGCCCTCAGTCGGCCTGATTAACAAAGTCTTGGGTCCTATGTTAGTTGCTGTCTCTTCTTCCGTGATGCCAGTTCGTCCAGGGTGTAAAACATGCAGCTGATGCCATTACATGAGTCTTTCTTGCTGTGCGGTGCCCGAAGCAGAAGCAATTAGCAAGTGCCGGTCGGCCAACGCCTGAAATTTTAATTTTCGAGTTTCAGAACTGAAGTCTTCAACTAAAGCTAAGTACCCCGTTGGGAAAACTTTTCCTTGCTCCTTACCGATGTCAGTAAGTTATATAATTGCATTTCTTGTGGAAAGCAAATATCTCACAAAGATTTTCATTTGTACTGTATTCCTTGCCTAGGCCCTGACCACAGCATACCTTGCTGTCGGTTTTGTGCCTTATTTAATCAACGCACTATCCGTCGTCGGTATATTTCCGTCTCTAAATATTTTGGTTTTCGGTTCAATTATCCTGAAATGTCGGTTAGCCATCCGACTACTGGTTTTCCGAAAAACGCAAAGAAAAAAAAGTCTAGGTCCAAAGCTGCCGACGACGCTTCTCCTAAGCCAGTCGCCAGTTCGCCGGTACTCAGTGAGGCGCTTTCGCAGCCCCTGATACCCACTACTTCTGATTCGCAGGCCTCTACTAAGACCTATTCGGAGTTCAATGTGCCGCGAGATGCTTTAACTGTGGAACCTGCGGATGTCTCTACCTTGGATGGGTCCGGAGCCGCTGTGCAGGCATCGGCTTCTGAGGGTGTATTCAGGCCTACGGACTTGCATATTAAACCAATGCCTCCTTCTTCTTTAAGGCCTAAACCTCGAACCATGCCTAAGAAACTGACGCCCAGGCCTCTATGCCTAAAAACAAATGATAAGAATGGTTGAAGATCTTATAACTCTAATCAGGGGAAGCCAACACCCCCCCCCCCCCCTTTTAAGAGACCTAGGATTGAATTTGTTTATGAATCCTCTGACCAGGATTCTGATTCTTCTGATAATCTAGATTGACCCTTATCTACTTATGAGGACTCTGATGCAGAGGACTCAAGTCCTCGGGAGGGGAAGCAGAGGGAATATTCCTTTGGTGAAACCTTGCACACTTTAAGGGAGCATTTTCACTGGGAAAGCCAGGATTTTTCTGTTTCAAAAAAGAGGCTTAGGGATTTCTTACTCCTACCTCAGCATAGGCCTTTAGCTATACCTCCTGTACTAGACATTGTTGATGATGCCTTTTCAGAATCAAGTTTGGCCCCTGATTATTTGCCTACTGCTCCCAGAAAACCTGATAGATATTACAGGGTCCCTGATTCTCACAAGTTCCTTTTTAAAAATCCTATTGCGGATCCTGAAACTATTTCACAGGGACCCAAAGGCATTAAAGCTTCTACTGCTAAAAATCCTACCCCTTCTGATAGAGACTCCAGGGCGCTGGATAGATGGGGTAAGAAGGTTTACACTTCTGCAACCTTGGCCATTAGGGCCTTAAACTGTCAGTTTTGTATGTTAAAGTATCAACAGCATGTTATTGGATTGCTTAAACAGAAAATGATGTTGATTCCTGACTGTGCTGAAAATAAAGAATTACAGGATTTAATGCATTCTGCTGAACAGGTTGGAAAGCATACTTTGCAGTGTGGATTTGATTCTTTAGAAGCCTCTTTCAGGGCTGCTGTCACTGGGTCTGTACTCAGAAAGCATGCTTGGCTTAAGGAGCAATCTTTGCCTGATCATGTTTAAGTTAAACTGTTGGATGCTCCCTTAAATCAAGGCCCGCCTGTTTGGCAACAAAGCTGAGGAAGTTCTTAAAAAGGTGGAAGATAAAGCTAAATCTATGCAAAATGTGAAAGATGTTTTACAAGTTCAGCCTCCAAGATTTAGTAGGCATTGGCCCTCTAAGAATTGGTCCTTTCCGGCCCCTTCCAGGTCTTCTCAATCCAAACCCAGACACAGCATAAACCCCAGGTTTCAGTCACAGGGTACGCGCAAGACTAAGCAGTGGGGGGCTTCCGCCTCCAAATCTGGGAGTAGTAAAACTCCCCCCTATGGAAAACTGTTTCAATGACTTGCTTTTAAAATTTCCAAACACTTCTCAACTGAATGCTCCTTTAGGCGGAAAGATTGGCCTGCAGGCCAAAAACTGGGAACTCATAACCCAGGACAAATGGGTCTTAAATAGTGTCCCAAGGATACAGATTTCACTTCCACACGTTACCAACGCCAAGCGGGTGGACAGATCTACCCCCAAATCAGTGGGCAGAGGCCCAAAAGCAAGTACTTTCTCTCTTAAACATGGGAGCTATTCAGTTGGTACCAGAAGAGGAAGAGAGACAAGGATTCTATTCAAGACTTTTCCTGGTACCCAGAAAAGACAATTCATGGCGTCCTCTCCTGAACCTTTCTACTATGAACACCTTTTTGGTGATTCCAAAATTCAAGATGCTGACTCTTCACCAGTTTCTTCCAGTGCTAGGCAAAGATGCTTGGTTGGCAACATTAGATTTAAAAGAAGCATACCTGCACATCCCTATCAGGGAATCTTGCAGAAGATACCTACTCTTCAAAGCAGGCTACACGCACTATCAGTTCTCTGCACTGCCCTTTGACTTATCTACTGTGCCCAGGGTATTCACAAAGTGCCTAGCTCCAGTCATTGCATTTTGCAGACAAAGAAATATTCAAATATACCCATACCTGGACGATTGTCTAATTCAGGCAGAAAGCTAGGACATACTTTTGAATCATCTTTCCTTTGTGCAAAGAGTGCTGACTTGTCTGGGGTACACCATAAACGAAAAGAAATAACACCTGGTACCCTGCCAACAAATTATATTCCTGGGAGCAAGCTTGAATACAACTTCCCAGATGGCCTACCTTACGCCAGAGAAACAGATTAATTTGGCAACCTACTTCAAACATGTGGCCACAGAAACCCTGCTATCTGCAAGGCAAATACTGCAAGCCTTGGGGTTCATGGCCTCCTGCATTCTTCTAATTCCATATGCAAGACTGCATATGAGGAAACTACAATGGTATCTAAAAAGGCTATGGTGTCAACATTCCTAGGATCTAGAAGCAATGATTCCTATCATACCTTGCCTACGCCTAGAGTTCCTTTGGTGGGCAGAGGCCTGCCACCAAAACAAGGGACTACCATTCACGCTACCCCCTGCCACCCAAACCCTAACAGTTGCATCAGACTATGCATGGGGGACTCACCTGGCAGGGAAGTGCATTCATGGCAAATGGAGCCCAAGTCAAATGCACCTGCATATCAACCAAAAAGAAATGTTAGCTGTACAGAATGCTCTAACAGCTTTCAAGGATCACATTCTTCAAGGACAACTAATGGTAAAGACGGACAACACAACTGTTATGTGGTACATAAGTAAGCAGGAAGGTACACATTCTTTCCCCCTCTGCAGACTAGCCATGGCATTGTGGAACACAGCCTTGAGCTACCAAGTGAATCTACAAGCTCAATTCCTGCCAGGAAAACTAAATACACTGGCAGATGGACTAAGCAGAAACCTCATGGACCCACACAAGTGGGAACTGGAACCAAGGATTTTCAACATGTTGACAAGCAAATGGGGGAGCCCAGATCTCGACCTGTTTGCCTCCCCCCAAAACTATAAATTGGACAAATTTTGCACAAGGATTCCCCACAAACAAGCTTGGAAAGTGGATGCTCTGTCCTTCAGCTGGAAAAACCTGTCAGTTTATGTGTTTCCTCCTCTGCCTCTGCTCTCCAAAGTACTACTAAAGATCAAACAGGACAAGCCAAGGACGATTTTGATTGCACCAGACTGGCCACACCGACACTGGTACCCCCTCTTGCGCAGTGTGTCACGGTTGGCCCCATGGCACCTGCCTCAGACATCTTCCCTGTTGTCTCAGCAGGAGAACCAGATTCTGCACCCTCCACTTCAAACACTGAACCTAGCAGCCTGGCTAATTACCTAATCTCTCCTTTACCATCCCTCAGTAAACCTGTGATGGATATCATTTTAGAGGCAAGGAGACCTAGTACTAGAAAATCTTATGCTGCAAAATGGAATAGATTCTGTGCCTGGAACCAATCTCAAGGGTTGAGCACAGCAGCGCCCAATTTACCTCAGATTTTACAATACTTAACTGAGATACTTCACAAGAGCTTGTCCTTTTCCTCCATCAGAATTCACGCTTCAGCCATTTCAGCTCATTATAACACAGAACCCTCCCCTCTTCTCTCACCCAATGCTCATGCAGTTCCTCAGAGGGGCCAGAAATTTAAGGCCACCAAGTAGAGCTCCAACTCCAGCCTGGGACCTTAACATTGTCTTGGATAAACTCACTGTTCCTCCTTTCGAGCCAGCTGCTACTGCAGATTTAAAATTTCTTTCTTGGAAAACAGCATTCCTTTTAGCAATCACTTCAGCAAGAAAGGTATCTGAATTACAGGCCCTTATGGCAATGGAGCCTTTCGTCATCTTTCATACGGACAGGGTGTCCCTCAGAACCAATCCCCCCTCCATGCCCAAGGTGGTATCCATTGTGGCTCTTAAGTCAATTCATTTGCCAACCTTCTTTCCTAATCCACAGAACAAAGGGGAACGAATACTGCACTCCCTAGATGTGCACAGTCAACTTAGATTCTACTTGGACAGGGCTAAACTTCAAAGGAAATCTGAACAACTGCTGGTAACATTTGCTGCAGGAACAGAGGGGAAGGCTATTTCAAAGCAAACCATTTCTAATTGGATAGGCCATTGCATTCATTTCTGCTATAAGCACCATGGAAAACCTATCCCACAGGGCATCAGACCCCACACTACCAGGTCTGCATCTACCTCTACGGCCTTTCTCAGAGAGGGTGTCCCTACCAAGGACATCCATGAAGCTGCTTCCTGGAGTTCTGTACATACTTTCACCAAGCATTATCATTTACCAATTTTCTCTAAATCCAGAGCTGGCTTTGCCACTGCAGTCTTGCAGGGCCTTATAGCTAGCTGGTCCTAATGTTACTTAAATTCCTCCTCCCAACCTTAGCTTTGGGAATCTACCCAAATGTAATGACTGCAACAGTGAAACATGAAGAACATAGTACAGTTGTATACACTTACCATAAATGTAGATGTTAGAGTGTATTCACTGTTGCAGTCCTGGTTACCCTCCTTCCAGCCCCTGACGTCTTTTGGCTTTACCTCTACATTCCTTTACTATGCTTAAAAGCTTTTTGGTGTATTTGCTTTTTTGTTGCAGGTATAACCTTGTATTTTTTTATATATTTATTTGCTTCCCATTAGGCCTACAGACTTGCTTTTTAAACTGGCGCCATCTTCTTCATCCAAGCCTAAAACTCGCACCACGCCTAGAAAACCGATGTCCAAACCGCATGGTCAGGCCCATATGCCTAAAAAACAAATCCTTAGAATGGCTGAAGACCTTATTACCTTAATTAGGGGAAGCCGGCCTTCTCCCTCTAAGAGACTTAGAACTGATTTTCCTTCTGATTCTTCTGAACAGGAATCTGATATTTCTGTTTCTTCTGATTACTAGGATTTGCCCTTATCTACCTATGAGGATTCTGATGCAGAGGATTCCATTCCCTCTGCTTCCCCTTCACAAGATTTTTCTTTTGGTGAAACCTTCCACACTCTTAGGGAGCATTTCCGCTGGGAAAGCCAGGATTACTCTGACTCCAAAAAAAGTATTCCCTGTTGCAGTCCTGGATATTCTTCGTGTTTCACTGTTGCAGTCATCACATTTGGGTTATCTGCTTGCAGCAGCCCTCAGTCGGCCTGATTATCCAAGTCTTGGGTCCTGCGTCGGATGCTGTCTCATCTTCCATGACGTCAGGTAGTCAGGGGTATAAAGCAATGCAGTCGACGCCATTACATCAGTCTTTCTTGCCGTGTGGTGCCCGAAGCAGAAGCAGTTCGCAAGTGGCCGATGTTCTTCGTGTTTCACTGTTGCAGTCATTACATTTGGGTAATCTGCTGGCAGGTTGCCTTCAGTCAGCCTGAATTCCAAAGTCTTGGGTCCTGCGACGGTTGCTGTCTTCTCTTCCATGATGCCAGGTCGTCAGTGGTATAACACATGCAGCCGACGCCATTCACTTTAGTCTTTCTTGCCGCGCGGTGCCCGAAGCAGAAGCAATTCGCAAGTGCCGGTCGGCCAAAGTCTTCACTAATACTAAGTACCCCGTTGGGGAAACATTTTTCTTGCTTTTTACCGATGTCAGAAAAAGTTAATAATTGTATTACTTGTGGGAAGCAAATACCTCATAAGGATTTCCATTTATACTGTATTCTTTGCCTAGGCCCTGATCACAACGTGCCTGGCTGTCGGTTTGTGCTAGATTTAACCGACGCACTACTAAGCACCGGTATATTTTTGCATTAAAGTATTTTGAAAACAGATTTAACTACACAGAAATGTCATCGGATAGCAATCCGACTACCGGAGTACATAAAAAACGCAAAGAAAAGGACAGAGAAAGGCAGTCGAGATCCAAAACCGGCGACAAAGCTTCTCCTTAGCCAGTTGCCAGTACTCAGTGAGGCGCATTCGCTGCCCTTGATACCCGCTACCTTCAAGTCGCAGGCCTCTACCGGCACCCTTGTGGAGTCCGGCATGCCTCAAGATACTCAAGGTATTGGACCGATGGATGTATCTCCCTCAGATGGGTCCGGAGCCGCTGAGCAGGCACCGGCTTCTGAAGTTGTATTCAGACCTCAACATTTATATATCAAACCGACGACAGCTGCAAAACCAAAGACAAAAGCAACTTCTAAAACTAAAAAACTGATGCATGAGCCATGTGCACAGGCCTCTATGCCTAAAAAACAGATGATCAAAATGGCTGGAGACCTTATTACCTTGATCAGGGGTACCCATCCCCCTCCAGATAAGAGGCCTAGGCAAGACACTGATTATGAATCTTCAGATCAGGTTTGTGTTTCTTCTGATCAGGAATTATCTATACCTCCCTATGAGGATTCTTATGCTGAGGAGTCTATTCCATCTGCATCTCCTCCTGAGGATTATTCATTTGGAGAAACCTTGCATACTTTGAGAGAGCATTTTCACTGGGAGAGTCAAGATTTCAGAGAATCAAAAAAGAGGCTCAGGGATTTCCTTCTTCTCCATCAGCACAAGCCTTTAGCCATTCCCCCTGTTTTAGACATTGTGGATGATGTGTTTTCAGAGTCAAGCTTGACCCCTGACTCCTTACCTTTGGCTCCCAGTAAGCCTGACAGATATTACAGTGTCCCTGACTCACATAAAGTTTTATTCAGAAACCCTGCTGCTGATCCTGAAACTATTTCACAGGGCCCAATGGGAGTTAAGGCCTCAACAGCAAAAAATCCAACCCCCTCTGACAGGGATTCAAAGGCACTGGACAGATGGGGAAAAAAGGTTTATACATCTGCAACCTTGGCAATCAGGGCCTTAAACTGTCAATTTCATATGCTTAAGTACCAACAGCATGTTATGGGATTGCTGAAACAGAAAATGTTGATTTCAGAATGTGCAGAAAATAAAGAATTGCAGGAATTATTGCATGCAGCTGAACAAGTTGGAAAGCATACTTTGCAATGTGGTTTTGATTCTTTAGAGGCCACCTGCAGGGCCACAGTTGCTGGATCTGTGATTAGCAGGCATGCCTGGTTAAAGGAACAAAATTTGCCTGATCATGTTAAAGCTAAATTGCTAGATGCACCTTTACAGCATGATTCTCTGTTTGGTATTAAGGCAGAAGAGGTTTTAAAGAAAATGGAAGACAAAGCTAAGTCTATGCAAGCTGTTAAAGACTTCTTACAAGTGCAGCCACCAAGATGTAGTAGACACTGGCTTACAAAAAATTGGTCCTTTCCTGTGTCAGACAGAGCACAAAGGGGCAAATTCAGATGCCCTAAGGGTACCAGATACCAGGCGCAAGACTCGTATAGGGCAAAGCAGTGGGGCGCATCCACCTCCAAGTCTGGAGGAGATAAAGTGCAAACCTACAGAAAGCAATCCCAATGACTTCCCTCCGCTTACACCAAGCACTTATCTTTTGGCAGCACCCATAGGGGGAAAATTAGCACTTTTTGCTCAAAATTAGCAGTTAACCCAGGAAAAGTGGGTACTAAATATCATATCACAGGGATACAGAATCCATTTCTACACTCTGCCAATGACAAATGGTTGGCCAGATCTGCCAAAAAATCAATGGGCAGAGGCACAGAAACAGGTTACGTCCCTCATGGATATGAGGGCCATTCAGACAGTACCAGAACAGAAAAAAGGACAAGATTTTTACTCAAGACTGTTCTTGGTACCCAGAAAGGGCAAGGCCTGGCAGCCAGTACTGGATTTATCTATTTTGAACACATACCTGGACATTCCAAAATTCAAAATGCTGACTTTGTAGCAGCTTCTGCCCATGCTGGGCAAGAATGCTTGCCTGGTGACTTTAGACCTAAAAGAGGCATACCTGCATGTCCCAATAAGGCAGTAGTGCAGAAGATACCTCAGATTCAAGGCTGGCTTAATGCATTATCAATTCTCTGCACTGCCCTTTGGCTTATCTACTGTGCCCAGGGTCTTTACAAAGTGCCTGGCACCAGTAATTGCATTTTGCAGACAAAGAAGTATACAAATATATCCTTACTTGGACGACTGTCTTATTCAAGCAGAGAACAAGGACACTCTTCTTCGACACTTGGAATTTGTGAAAAGGCTACTAACATGCCTAGGGTACACAATAAACAAAAAGAAATCAAAACTGGTACCCTCCCAAAAGATAACATTCCTGGGTGCAAGCTTGAATACAACTGCCCAGATGGCTTACCTCACTTCAGACAAACAAAGGCAACTGACTACTTACTTCAAACTGATGACAACAAAAGCACAGTCTTCTGCAAGACAAATTCTGCAGGCTCTGGGCTACATGGCATCCTGCATCCTACTAATTCCATCTGCAAGACTACATATGAGGAAACTTCACTAGTACCTAAAAAGTATATGGAGTCAACATTCACACAGTCTGGAAACAATGAATGTTCATCGTGCATACAGCTGCAGTCATCACACTTGGGGTTATCCCGCCGTCAAGCAGGTCCTCGGTAGTCCGAATTCCAAAGTCTAGGTCCGGCATCGGTTGTCGTCGCTTCTTCCCTGACGTCAGTGCGGCAGGGGTATAAAAGAGGCAGCCGACGCCATTTTCTTCAGTCTTTCTTGCCACGCGGTGCCCGAAGCAGAAGCAGTTCGCAAGTGCCGGTCGGCCAGCTCCTGAGATTTACGAACAGTATTTCAGCCGAAGTCTTCTTTAAAGCTAAGTACCCCGTTGGGGAAACTTTTCTTGCCTCAGACCGATGTCAGACAAAGTTAATAATTGCATTTCTTGTGGGAAGCAAATACCGCATAAGGATTTTCACTCTTACTGTATACCTTGCTTAGGGCCAGACCACGACGTCTCGGCCTGCCGTTTTTGTGCTAGGTTTAACAAGCGCACTATTAAGCGCCGGGCGGAGTTCGCCCTTCATTATTTTGGCAAAAAATTTAATTATATCATGTCGTCGGATGCACCGACGCCAGTTTTAGGCAAAAGACGCAAGGATAAGGATAGACATCCGAGGCCTGCACCGAGTACTGAGATCACGCTTAGGCCGACTACCGGTTCTCAGCGAGGCGCCTACGCAGCCCCTGACTACCGATGAAACTATTTTACCGGCGACTTCAGTACCCGAGGCCGCAGGATCCTCGGTCTCCATTCCCACTGCAGATACCGACGCCACTCTTGGTGGGGAAACCAAAATGTTAGCGAGGCCTGCCATTTCTGAAGGCGTTTTCAGGCCTACCACCTCCTCTATCAAATCATTCACTAAGTCTAAAGCTGCAATGAAAATTAAAAAACAAGGGCCTCAGACCCCCTCTCAAGGCCCCATGCCTAAAAAACAGATGCTTAAAATGGCTGAGGATTTGATTACTCTCATCAGGGGTTCTCAACCCCCCTCAGACAAAAGACCCAGGTTGGAGGAAGACTACCCTTCCTCAGACCAGGCTTCTATTACTTCAGACCATTCTGAGGACCAGGATTACACCTATTCCCCATTTGAAGACTCTGATGCTGAGGAGTCTATTCCCTTGGTCTCCCCCCCTGAGGACTTCTCTTTTGGGGAAACCCTGCATACATTGAGAGAGCACTTCCACTGGGAAGGCCAAGATTACTCAGATTCCAAGAAAAGGCTCGGGGAATTTCTACTACTTCCCCAGCATAGGCCCCTGGCTATTCCTCCTGTCTTAGATATTTTGGATGATGTGTACGCAGAAGCCAGTCTTAATCCAGACTCATTACCTCCAGCCCCTGTTAAACCAGACAGATATTACCGGGTTCCTGATTCTCGCCAGTTCCTTTATAAAAGCCATACTGCTGACCCAGAAACAATTTCCCAGGGTCCCAAGTGGATTAAGGCCTCTACTGCTAAAAACCCTTTGCCTTCAGAGAGAGATTCTAGAGCATTAGAAAGGTGGGGGAAAAAGGTGTATACATCAGCCACTTTAACCATGAGGGCATTAAACTGTCAATTTCATATGTTAAAATACCAACAGTTCTTGCTATCTCAGCTGAAAGGCAAAATGACACAAACAGAACAGCCAGACTTGAAAGAGTTGCAGGATTTGTTGCATGGAGCAGAACAAGTGGGGAAACATACCTTGCAGTATGGTTTTGATGCTTTAGAGGCCTCATGCAGAGCTGCTGTCACGGGGTCTGTCATACGTAGACATGCTTGGCTCAGAGCAAACCTTACCAGATCATGTCAAAGCAAAGTTATTAGATGCACCACTACAAAAAGATGTATTGTTCGGTGCTAAAGCTGAGGAGGTACTAAAGAAAATGGAGGAAAAAGCGAAATCTATGCAAACAGTTAAAGATTTCTTGCAGGTGCAGCCTCCACGCTTCAGCAGAAACTGGCCTTCAAAAAATTGGTCCTTTCCAGCCACGGACAGACCCCAAAGGGGCAGATACAGATGCCCAAGGGGTAGAGGACAACCTCAAGGATCTTACAGAGCTAGACAGTGGCAAACACCAGCCCCAGAGGTGGAGAAGATAGGCCACAGTCATTTAGAAAACAGATGCAATGACTTTCCCCTATGCCTGCCAAACAAAGATATAATGGCAGCACCTTTGGGCGGAAAACTGGCCTTATTTTCAAAAAACTGGCACATTGTTACACAGGACAAATGGATTCTGGATATTATAGACAGAGGCTACAGGTTCCACTTTCACACCCTTCCAAAAATGAGAGGCATGCCAAACCTGCCACAAAATCAATGGGCAGAGGCACAAAGGCAAATTTCCACTCTTATGGATATGAAAGCAATTCAAGAGGTACCTGCAAAAGAACCAAGGTCAAGGTTTTTTATTCAAGGCTATTTCTGGTACCAAGGAAGGACAAAGATTGGAGACCCATCTTAGACCTATCTATTCTAAACACATATCTAGAGGTACCAAAATTCAAGATGCTCACATTACAGCAGCTTCTTCCCATGCTGGGCAAGGAGTCTTGGCTGGTAACGTTGGACCTCAAGGAGGCATACCTGCATGTCCCTATCAGACAAGATTGCAGAAGATACCTCAGATTTCTTGCAGGTTCAACACATTACCAAGTCTCTGCATTGCCCTTTGGCTTATCTACTGCGCCCAGAGTGTTTACGAAATGCCTGGCATCAGTAATTGCCTTCTGCAGACAACAAGGAATCCAAATCTACCCATATCTGGACGACTGCCTGATCCAAGCAGACAGAAAGGACCTTCTATTGCAACATCTGGCGTTTGTAATAAAACTGTTAAACTGCCTGGGGTACACAGTGAACAAAAAGAAATCAAAACTAATACCTTCTCAACAGATAATTTTCCTGGGTGCCAGCTTAAATACAACAACCCAGATGGCCTACCTCATGCCAGACAAACAAGGGCAACTGTCTCAATACTGCAACAAAATGGCAACTTTAACCAGGCTAACTGCAAGGAAAATCCTGCAGGCTCTGGGGTTCATGGCATCTTGCATCCTACTAATACCATTTGCAAAGCTGCATATGAGGAAACTACAGTGGTACCTAAAAAAACTTATGGTCTCAGCACAGCCACAGCTTGGAAACAATTATACCACTCATTCCATGCCTTCAAAAGGAATTTTTGTGGTGGGCTCAAGCATGCCAAAGAAACACAGGTCTTCCTTTCTGTTTACCACAAGCAACTCAAATCATCACAACAGATGCCTCAGACTACGCCTGGGGAGTACACATGGCAGGTCAGTGTATTCAGGGAAAATGGTCCCAAAAGAGATGCACCTACACATCAACCAAAAGGAGATGCTAGCCGTACAAAATGCTCTTATGACCTTCAAAGACCTACTGCATCCAGGCCAGCTATTAATAAGGACAGACAACACCACAGTCATGTGGTACATAAACAAACAGGGGAACATTCATACCCCCTGTGCAGGCAAGCCATGACCCTGTGGAACACAGCACTGGAATTACAAATTCAACTACAGGCACAATTCCTGCCAGGGAAGGAAAACACACTGGCAGACAACTTAAGCAGAAATATGACAGACCCACACGAATGGAAGTTGCATCCTCAAGTCTTCTCAAAGATAACTCAGGCATGGGGACAGCCAGACATAGATCTATTTGCTACCCACAGAAATTACCAGTTGGAAAAATTCTGCTCAAGGACCTATCATCCACAGGCCTGGAAAAGTGGACGCACTCTCTTTCAATTGGACAACATTGACAGTCTATGCCTTCCTGCCTCTACCTCTACTGGCCAAAGTCCTATTAAAAACCAGAGCAGAGAGGCCACAAATGATTCTCATTGCTCCAGACTGGCCACGACAGCACTGGTATCCTCTCCTAAAGAGCTTGTCACACTCACCACCATGGATCCTTCCTCAAGTTCCTCTTCTGTTGTCCCAGCACAAGACCCTTCACAGCCAGCTCAGAACTCTAAATCTAGCTGCATGGAGAATACCTTAGTTTACCAACAAACTCTCCTCTCCAAGGAGGTACAGGATGTCATCTTAGAGGCCAGGAGACCCTCTACTAGAAAAACCTACTCCGCCAAATGGAAACGATTTTGTTCCTGGAATCAAGCAAAGGGTCAGAATCCTTGGGTAATAAATATACCTCAGATTTTATAGTACCTAACTGCAATGTTAAACAGTGGCCTCACCTTCTCTTCCATCAAGATCCACGCTTCAGCCATTTCAGCACAATACAATACGGATCCTCCTTTATTCTCACATCCTCTATTAAGGCAGTTCCTCAGAGGGGCAAAAAATATAAAACCCCCACGGAAACCACCAGCTCCAGCTTGGGACCTCAACTTCGTATTGGAGAAGCTGACACTGCCTCCTTTTGAGCCGGCTTCTTCAGCAGAGCTACAATACTTGTCATGGAAAACAGCCTTCCTTCTGGCTATTACCTCAGCACGCAGGGATGTCCTTCAAGGATGCATCTGCAGTCATAACAAATGGGTTGTCCTGTCGTCAGGCAGCCCTTCGGTCGGCTGGATTCCAAAGTCTGGGTCTGGGCTCGGCTGGTGTCGCACTTCACCCGACGTCATCTCTGCTGGTCTTCGGGTATAAAGGCATCAGCCGACGCCATTTTCCTCAGTCTTTCTTGCGGCGCCCAAGCAGAAGCTGTTCGCAAGTGCCGGTCGGTCAGATCCAGAGATTACTACTACCGAATACTACTTCGAAGACTTCTAAAAAGCTAAGTACCCCGTTGGGGACTCTTTCTTGCCTCAGCCGATGTCAGAAAAAGTAAATAACTGTTTAACTTGTGGGAAACAAATACCTCATAAAGATTTCCACTCTTACTGCTTACCTTGTTTAGGCCCAGACCACAACGTAGCAGCCTGTTTAGCCTGTGCTTCCTTCAACCGACGAACGCTTAGACGTCGGTCGGAGTTTGCTGAACAGTTTTTCGGCTCAGATTTTGCGTGCATTATGCCGTCGGATCCTCCGACTACTCAAATTGTTAAAAAACGCAAAGAAAAAGACCGACACTCGCGGTCCGCGGTTTCGGCCGAAACCACGGTTAAGCAAACCACGAGTGTCTCGGTTTCGGCCGAAACCGAGCAAACGGGTCAATCTTCAGCCGAATCCATGACTACTACAGAGGCTCCTGCTACCCTAGTTGAATCGGCCTCTGAAGTTTTGCCTACTAATGTGGTTCCTAGTGAATTATCAGACACCATCCCTTTGGATGTATCTACCCCAGCACGTGGTGCTGCTAGGCCTCCTGCAGCCATGTCTATTAAGGCCTTTGCCAGGGCTAAAGCAGCTAAAACTGCTAAATCAGTGCCTGTTAAGCCCCCCTCACACAGGCCCAGTTCCAGTTCACAAATGCTTACTCTGGCAGAGGATCTCATCTCTTTAATTAGGGGATCCCAATCTCACCCAGACAGGGCCTCTCAGCCTCCAGAAAAGAGACCTAGAGCAGAGCCCCCAGAGCCAGTGCCCTCTGATGATTCTTCGGATGACTCAGACATTACAGACCATCCAGAGTCTCCTTTTTCTACTTATGAAGATTCCGATGCTGAAGAATCTATTCCATCTGCCTCTCCACCAGAGGAATTTTCCTTTGGGGAAACCTTACATGCCATGAGAGAACAATTCCAATGGCAGGGACAAGATTTCTCAGATTCAAGAAAAAGGCTTAGGACCTTTCTACACTTACCACAACATAGGCCCTTAGCTATACCTCCTGTTCTGCCTGTTGTGGATGATGCATTTAATGATGTTTGCACTGCTCCTGATACTTTACCTCCAGCTCCTGCCAAACCAGATAGGTTTTACAGGGTAGCAGACACTCATCACCACCTATACAAGGCCCCACTGGCAGATCCTGAGACTATCTCCCAGGGGCCTAAGGCAGTAGCTTCGACCTCAGCAAAAACCCTCTCCTTCTGAAAGGGAATCCAGGTCCTTAGAGATGGGGGAAAAAAGTTTACACCTCTGCTACTCTCTCAGCTAGAGCTTTGAACTGTCAGTTTCACATGATCCAATACCAAGAGTTTATGCTTGATCAGTTAACTAAGAAACTGTCCTCTGATGACTCCTTAGATAAGAAATATGTTTTAGAAATGGTGAATAACATTCAGCAGGTTAGTAACCATTCTTTAAAATGTGGCTATGATGCACTGGAAGCTTCATTTAGATCAGCCATGACTGGCACAGTTATAAGAAGGCATGCATGGTTGAAAGAACAGGTCTTGCGGATCATGTTAAAGCAAAGCTGTTAGATGCTCCTATGGATAAGGCCAGTCTATTTGGTACTCCTGCTCAGCAAGTAATGAAGAAAATGGAAGAGAAGGCAAAATCTGTACAAACAGTTAAGGATTTCTTACAGGTTCAGCCCCAAGGTTTAGCAGGAACTGGCCTTCCAAAATTGGTCCTTTCCAGACTCCTCAAAATCTCAGAGAGGCAGGAATAGACGTTCCAGAGGCAGAAATCAATCCAGAGGAGGTGCCTACAGAGGACGCCAGTGGCAAGGCAATAACCAGCGAGGCACAGACACAACCACTGCCACTGCAACAGGACAATCACAGTGACTTGGCTCTGACACCGCCTACCAGGGAACAAACAGCAGCACCTTTAGGCGGAAAGTTAGCCTTATTTTCAAAAAATTGGCACTATATCACAAAAGACAAGTGGATTTTGCAAACCATAGACCAAGGCTACAGGTTTCACTTCCACACCTTACCAGTAAAAGAGGAATGCCAAACCTACCTCCAAATCAAAAAACAGAAGCTCTAAAACAGATAGCTCAATTAACAAAGATGAGAGCTGTGGAAAGAGTACCACTAACAGAACAGGGCAAAGGATTCTACTCCAGACTTTTCCTAGTACCAAGAAAAGAGAAAAGTTGGAGACCTATTCTCGACCTGTCCGTCTTAAACACATTCATCATTGTCCCAAAATTCAAAATGCTGACCCTACAGCAACTTCTTCCCATGCTGGGCAAGGAGTGTTGGCTGGTAACTCTAGATCTCAAGGAGGCATACCTGCACGTCCCCATCGACCAAATTGCAGAAGATACCTCAGATTTCTTGCAGGATCAGAGCATTATCAATTCTCAGCATTGCCCTTTGGCTTATCTACTGCACCCAGAGTATTCACAAAATGCCTGGCATCAGTAATCGCTCATTGCAGGCTACAGGGAATCCAAATTTATCCATACCTGGATGACTGCCTGATACAAGCGGACAACAAAAGCAAGCTGACAAAAGACTTACAAAGAGTCATTTGCTTACTACAAGCCCTGGGATACACAGTCAATTTAAAAGAGTCAAGACTGATACCATCCCAAACAAGAACATTCCTGGGTGCGAATTGGACACAGTAAAACAGATGGCATTCCTAACTGCAGAAAAACAAGAACAACTCCCTCTTTACTTCTTGGCATTAACAAAGCAGAACAAACTAACAGCAAGAAAAGTACTGCAGGCCTTGGGCTTCATGGCATCATGCATAATCCTGGTCCCCCATGCCAGACTGCATATGAGAAAGCTACAGTGGTACCTAAAGAATTTATGGTCTCAACACAGGCACAGCTTAGAAACCGAAATCCCACTAATCCCATGCCTGAAACAAGTTCCTATGGTGGGCTCAAGCATGCCAGTCAAACCCAGGCTTGCCCTTCCACAACTTTCAAGCAAATCAAACCGTCACAACGGACGCCTCAGACCTAGGCTGGGGGGCACACATGTTGGACAAATGCATACAAGGAATATGGACTCCAGACCAGCTGCACCTGCACATAAATCAAAAAGAAATGCTGGCAGTAAAACTAGCAATCCAGAATTTCAGACCATTCCTCAAGGAAGGCCATTTAATGATAAGGACAGACAACACCACAGTCATGTGGTACATCAACAAACAGGGAGGCACTCATTCATACCCCCTATGCAGAATGACTCTGGACCTTTGGAATATGGCTCTGAGCTACAACATCCAGTTACAGGCAATATTTGTACCGGGAAAAGAAAACACCCTAGCAGACATGTTAAGCAGAACTACCTCGGATGCTCACGAATGGATGCTACACTCGGACATCTTCAAGGCCATCACAAAGAAATGGGGAATGCCACAAATAGACCTATTCGCATCCCCACTCAATCACCAGCTCAAGAAATTCTGCACAAGGACATACCACCCACTGGCATGGAAGGTGGACTCTCTATCCTTCAGTTGGAAAGGCCTGACAGCATATGCATTCCCACCTCTTCCTTTGATGCACAAGGTACTACTGAAAATCAAAGAGGAACGTCCAAGGATAATTCTGAGAGCTCCGAATTGGCCAAGACAACACTGGTATCCATTGCTGAGGAGCATGTCTCGGGGGAGAATGTGGACACTACCCCTGATGCCTTTGATGTTAACTCAGAACAACTACAACATCATGCATCCAAACCTAAAAACTCTGCAACTGACTGCCTGGAACATCACATAACAGCAACTAACCCAGACTTATCCCAAAGGGTTAAAGACATTATCCTTGAAGCCCGCAGACCTTCAACAAGAAGGAACTATGCAGGAAAATGGAAAAGGTTTGTCATTTGGAGTACTGAAAGAGGAAAAGATGTGTCAAGATAGATATTGCTAACATCCTGGAGTACTTGGCAGAGCTTCTCCATACAGGCCTGTCCTATTCCTCCATCAAGATACATGCATCAGCTATTTCTGCAGAATACAGCTTGATCCCCTGTCTTCTCACATCCTCTACTCAGGCAGTTCCTCAGAGGAATCAAGAATGTAAAACCTCCTAGGAAACCACCATTACCAGCATGGGACTTGAACTTTGTGCTAGAAAAATTGACACTCCCTCCATTTGAACCAGCAGCAACTGCAGACCTTCAACACCTATCATGGAAAACTGCTTTCCTACTGGCAATTACTTCAGCTAGGAGGGTTTCGGAACTACAGGCCTTAATGGCAGTACAACCCTTCCTAATCTTCCATCAAGATAGAGTGTCCATGAGAACTAATCCTACATTTATGCCTAAGGTGGTATCCAGAGTGTCTCTAAACCAGGCAATCCACCTACCTACCTTCTTTCCCAATCCACAGAACAGGGGGGGAAGACTGCTGCATACCTTGGATGTACATAGACAGTTACGCTACCACCTGGACAGAACCAAAGGTAACAGAAAAACTGACCAGCTTTTAGTAGCCTATGCAACAGGAAGGGAAGGAAAAGCAATTTCCAAACAGACAATTTCCAAATGGATAGGAAATTGCATAAGATTCTGTTACTCCTACCATGGAAAACCAATTCCACAAAACATAAGACCTCACTCTACAAGGGCTACAGCCACTACCACAGCTTTCTTACGAGGAGTGGCAACCAAGGACATTATTGAGGCTACTTGGACCTCCGTGCATACATTTGCCAAGCATTATAACTTACCTCTATACTCTAGATCCCGAGCAGGGTTTGCCACTGCTGTATTGCAAGGGATCCTAACTACACCATAATTCTTCTTCCTCCACCCCTAGTTTGGCTATGGTATTCTACCCATTTGTTATGACTGCAGATGCATCCTTGAAGGACATAGTACAGTTTTGTACCTACCATAAATGTAGATGTCCGAACAGGATAGCATCTGCAGTCAGGATTACCCACCCTCCTTCCCCTCTGTGGTACTCCTAGGGTATTTACCCTCCTAATAGCTAGCTGGGGGGGGGTCTCTTATGGTGTATTTGTTTGTATATATGTATATACATGCTTATTTTTTGTGTTTGCCTTCTACTTTTTTTTTGGAAACATTGGCATTTATCCAAAATTTAGCTTTCCAAGAGGGCAACTGGCATCTGGGGCAAGAAACACTGAGGAAAATGGCGTCGGCTGATGCCTTTATACCCGAAGACCAGCAGAGATGACGTCGGGTGAAGTGCGACACCAGCCGAGGCCAGACCCAGACTTTGGAATCCGGCCGACTGAAGGGCTGCCTGACGACAGGACAACCCATTTGTTATGACTGCAGATACTATCCTGTTCGGACATCTACATTTATGGTAGGTACAAAACTGTACTTTTCGGAGCTACAGGCCCTCATGGCTGTGCAACCATTCATCATTTTCCATCAGGACAGGGTTTCCTTACGAACCAACCCTACCTTCATGCCAAAGGTAGTATCCAGTGTGGCTTTGAATCAGTCTGTTCATTTACCTACCTTTTATCCAAACCCACAGAACAAAGGAGAGAGGCTACTACATTCCTTGGACATTCACAAGCAACTTCGTTATTACTTGGACAGAACAAAGTCATTCAGAAAATCTGAGCAGCTCTTTGTGTCCTATGCTACAGGTGCTCAAGGAAAGGCTATTTCCAAACAGACTATTTCAAAATGGATAGCCCACTGCATACGCTTTTGTTATTCATTTCATGGAAAATCAGTGCCTGTATACATCAGATCCCACTCCACCAGGACTACAGCTACCTCAACAGCTTTCCTCAGGGGGGTCCCTACCAAGGACATTTTGGAAGCAGCTACTTTGGAGTTCAATGCACACTTTCTCCAAGCACTACCACCTTCCGCTATACTCAAAATCTACAGCGGGCTTTGCCACAGCAGTCCTGCAGGGCATTCTAGCCCCTCCTAATTCCGCTTAGTACCAGCCACCCTTACTTAGCTTTGGGATTCTACCCAAGTGTGATGACTGCAGCTGTTTGCACGATGAACATAGTACAGTTTTGTACCTACCATAAATGTAGATGTTCGAGTGCGCATACAGCTGCAGTCCAGGTTACCCTCCCTCCATCCCCTCTTAGGACAGGGCTTATGACAAACACCTTTAACATACAACCTATTTGGGGTATTCCTTTATGGTGTATTTGCTTGCAACTACTGTTTTGATTTATCTACTTATGTATGTTTGCATGACATCATGTTTTGCCTTCCTTTCTGGGGGCACCTGACATCTGGGGCAAGAAAAACTGAAGAAAATGGCGTCGGCTGCCTCTTTTATACCCCTGCCGCACTGACGTCAGGGAAGAAGCGACGACAACCGACGCCGGACCTAGACTTTGGAATTCGGCCGACCGAGGACCCGCCTGACGGCAGGATAACCCAAGTGTGATGACTGCAGCTGTATGCACACTCGAACATCTACATTTATGGTAGGTACAAAACTGTACTTTGTCTGTGTACATGAGGCAGTTGTAACATTGCCTCAAAATGCCCAGATTCACCAGTTGGACTGGAGAGTACACCTGAAACTGCCCTTTGGACATGCCTGGATAGGTACAGTGAACTATTTTACTGGATGGCTTTGAAGGTCGAATAGAGAGCCTTGTCCCTCTGCACAGTATAGGGGGGTCTAGTTTTAGGGTTTATAAGTGCTTGCTATGAGTTTTGCCGGGCTGAGAAATGAATGGCTTGAGTGATTAAGTTGAAAGTTTGTCTAGTTCCAAGGAAAAAAATTGAAGAGGAGACTTTGTGGAGCCAGGAATAGTTATAGCCTAGCTACCCGGCGCGCAAAACCGGGCAAATGCGTTTTTTATAGCAGAGAAATGAAAGAGGTAGAAATTAGCCCAAAATGGCTAATAAACTACTAATTTCTGGGCTGAAACCACTCCTCCAGGGACAGATAGGCTGCTCAAAGTTCCCTTCTCTCACAGGTGAACAGTGAAACTTCCATCTATCCAAGTAAGGTATGGGCAAACACAGAGATTTGTATCACAGCCCTTTATTCAGCCCTAACCTGAAAACTGGACTATACAAGCTTAGAAAGGCAGGAAACAAGTATATTTTTTTTTCAGAAAATAAGGCAGATACAATATAGAAAAAGACTATAAATGCACAGAAAAGGATACTTATTGATGTGCTTCGTATTTCATTGTTGCAGTCATCATATTTGGGTTATCTGCTTGCAGTAGCCCTCAGTCGGCCTGATTATCAAATTCTTGGGTCCTGCGTCACTTGCGGTCTCATCTTCCATGACGTCAGGTAGTCAGGGGTATAAAGCATGCAGCCGAAGCCATTACACCAGTCTTTCTTGCTGTATGGTGCCCAAAACAGAAGCAGTTCGCGAGTGCCGGTCGGCCAACTGCTGAAATTTTCGTTTTCGAGTTTCAGAACCGAAGTCTTCAGCTAAGCTGAAGTACCCTGTTGGGGAAACGTTTTCTTGCTCTAAACCGATGTCAGTAAAAAATTAATAATTGTAATTCTTGTGGAAAGCAAATACCTCATAAAGAGTTTAATTCGTACTGCATTCCTTGCTTAGGCCCTGACCACGACGTACCTTGCTTTCGGTTTTGTGCCTTAGTTAAACAAGCTATTCGTCGTCGGTTTATTTACCCTTCTAAATATTTTGGTACTCTGTTCAATTATCCAGATATGGCTTCAGTAAGCCACCCGACTACCGACATTCCGAAAAAACACAAAGATAAAGACAGAGACAGACCGCATAGGTCCAAAGCTGCTGATGAAGCTTCTCTTAAGCTAGTCTCCAGTTTGCCGGTACTCAGTGAAGCGCTTTCGCAGCCCCTAATACCCGCTACTTCAGATTCGCAGACCTCTGCTGAGACCCATTCGGAGTACGGTATGCCGCAAAATGCTTCAACTGTGGAACCTGCGGATGTCTCTACCTTGGATGGGTCCGGAGCTGCTGTGCAGTCACGGGCTTCTGAGGGTGTATTCAGGCCTACTGACTTGCATATTAAACCAACGCTGTCTTCTTCTTCTAGGCCTAAAACTCGATCCATGCCTAGAAAACCGACGCCCAGACCGCATGGTCAGGCCTCTATGCGTAAAAAACAAATGATAAGAATGGCTGACGACCTTATTACTCTAATCAGGGGAAGCCACCCTTCCCCCTCTAAGAGACCTAGAACTGAGTTTACTTATGATTCTTCTGATCACGACTCTGAAATTTCTGTTTCCTGTGATGACCAGGATTTTCCCTTATCTACCTGTGAGGATTCTGATGCAGAGGACTCTATTCCCTCTGCTTCCCCTCCAGAGGATTTCTGTTTTGGTGAAACCTTGCATACTCTTAGGGCGCATTTTCACTTGGAAAGCCAGGATTACTATGACTCTAAAAAGAGGCTTAGAGATTTCTAACTCCTGCCACAACACAGGCCTTTAGCTATCCCCCTGTACTGGACATTGTTGATGCATTTTGGGAATCTAGCTTGGCCCCTGACTCTTTATCTCATGCTCCCAGAAAACCTGATAGATGTTACAGGGTTCCTGACTCTCACAAGTACCTCTTTAAAAATCCTACTGTGGATCCTGAGACCATTTCACAGGGACCCAAGGGCATTAAGGCTACTTCTGCCAAAAATCATACCCCCTCTGATGAGATTCCAGGGTGCTGGATAGATGGGGTAAGAAGGGTATACACTTCTGCAACCTTTGCCATTAGGGCATTAAACTGCCAGTTTCATATGTTAAAGTATCAGTAGCATATTATTGGATTGCTTAAACAGAAAATGATGTTGATTCCTGACTGTGCTGAAAATAAAGATTTACAGGATTTAGTGCATTCTTCTGAACAAGTTGGAACTCATACTTTGCAATGTGGTTTTGATTCACTAGAGGCATCTTGCAGGGCTGCTGTCACTGGGTCTGTACTTAAGGCATGCTTGGCTTAGGGAGCAATCTTTGCCAGATCATGTTAAAGCTAAATTGCTGGATGCTCCCTTAAACCAAGACCGCCTGTTTGACAACAAAGCAGAAGTACTTAAAAAGATGGAGGAAAAAGCTAACTCTATGCAAACTGTTAAAGATTTTCTGCAAGTACAGCCTCCCAGGTTTAGTAGGCATTGGCCCTCTAAAAATTGGTCCTTTCCTGCCTCTTCCAGGCCTTCAGTCCAAACCCAGAACCAGCAGAACACCCAGGCTTCAGTCCCAAGGTACTCACAGGACTAAACAGTGGGGGGCTCCCACTTCCAAAGCTGGGAGTGGTAAAACTCCCCCTTTGGTAAACTGTCTCAATGACTTAACTTTAAATCTTCCAAGCCCTGCACAACTGACTGCTCCTTTAGGAGGAAAAATTGCCCTTCAGGCAAAAAATTGGGAACTCATAACCCAGGACAAATGCGTTTTAAATGTAGTTTTCCAAGGATACAGATTCCACTTTCACTCCTTACCAACCCCAAATGGTTGGCCAGATCTACCCCCAAAACAGTGGGCAGAGGCTCAAAAGCAAATTCTCTCTCTCTTAAACATCAGGGCTATTCAACCTGTTCTAGAAGAGGAAAGGGGACAAGGTTTCTACTCAAGACTTTTCCTGGTGCCCAGAAAAGACAACTCCTGGCGTCCTATCCTGGACACCTCTATCCTAAACACTTATTTGGTGATCCCAAAATTCAAGATGCTAACTCTTCACCAGCTGATCCTATGCTAGGCAAGGATGCCTGGTTGGCAACCCTGGACTTAAAGGAAGCCTACCTGCACATCCCAATAAGGGGATCTTGCAGAAGATACCTACGCTTCAAAACAGGCTACATGCACTATCAGTTCTCTGCAGATTGTTGTTCCTATGTGGATCCTACATCCAAAATTCCAAAACCCTTGAAGACAACACTCTCTTCAAATTCTGTTATTATCAGATCTAATACCCGCTACAATTTCTCCAGAGCAGTTGTCAGCTATGCTCTGTTCTCTAATCCTACAGGAGAAAAGGCATCACTCCAGACCTCTCTCCACCACTTCATCTTTCCATCAGCCAGTTCATCTAGAAGTCTAACTAGAGTTGATGTGGACAAGATGATAAGGAAATTCCTCTGGACTCAGATCCAACTGGTGGTCCATCTGGGTCCTTCTAGCTCTGGATAGTCCCACCAGAGCAGAGGAAGTGATGACCTTTCCACATCTAGTAGATGACCTAACTGAAATCAGTGTTGCACTATTTATAATATATGAGTTTTCTTCACTAAGCCTCTGGCTGAGGTTACCAAAGCTTTACCTTCCAGAAGGCATATGTCTGATGTATGACCTCAGCTTATATGCATCAGGCTGTAAGGATGTATGTGTGCACAAGATTGTGCACAAGATTCTCCGACTATCTTACCACCAGCCCGAATGTAGGACATGCACCTGTTGGACTGATCTACGTTTGATCATTAGTACCATTGCTTCACTAATCATTGTCAGATAAGTGCTCTGTTGGGGATGCGTCCTTTTCTTGTTTCTTAGACTGTGGTTTAAATTTATTAGATGTGAGCTAGGAAGGGTACGTGTGAGTGAGGTAGGCAGATTCTGTACAGGGACTTAGACACGGAGTGCTATTTTTGCCTAGGCCCAGATATCATGCTGTATGAACTTGACCACAAATCCTGCTCTCAGTCATTTGTACTTAAGACCCTCAAATCAGTACTTTACTTGCTGAATGCCTTTCTTGAAACTCAACGATTTAAATTCGTAGTACAATCTAATATGGCAGACTTTGAGATAATTCGCAGTCCAGTGTCTCTGAGTCAGACATACCCAATGAGGTGGTGAAACCCCCGTTACATCCTATAACCTCTCAGACACCCACTACAGAGACCCTAGTTGGAGGTCAGTATGGCCCCTGAGGCCTTGCAGGCTGCAGATACCTCAGATGACCCGTGTGTTATCTCGGAGGGCTCTTGCAGAATCCCTCAGATTCTTGTACAGTAGGAGGTCTTTGGTATTCTTATTGAAATGAGAGAGCATTTTGAACTTCCAAGGCTCATGCAGACGGACATCATCCCCTAAAAAGAAGAAACAAAAAAACAAGCACGTGACTTCCCATATACCTTCGAGGAGAAAAAGAATGGATGGATTTTTTCTCAGGTCTTATTTGAAGCAATCATAGCCCTGAAGCCTCATACTTTTGTGACCCAGCTAACTAAATTCACACCACAAAAGCACTCACTGGATTGTTCCTCCTCTGAAGAGGTTCGGAAGCCAGAGTCTGATCATTCTGTAGATTACTCTTTGCAGCTTGTCTTTTCTGAACAGGTTTCCACGGATGATGGGAGCTCCCTTTTTCCTGACTTTCCATTTGGAAGAGGTTTCCTTTGGAGAAACTATTCAGAGCATGATGAGACACTTTGACACTCAAGGCAATTTTCTGAGGTACCAAAGAGGTACTACAACCTTCTGGAGATGGGTACCCCAGCACCTTCACCAGTCATCCCAGGCTTTGAGGCTTTTCTGGATGCTTTCATTCTTCTTCAACACCTGACTCTTAGCCACCTGCTCCTAAAAGACCACACACGTTTTATAAAGGTCCCTGATGAGCTTAAATACCTATATAAAAATCCTATGGCTGACCCTGCTTTAGTTATTCTCTCCTAGGATAAGCCATCCAAGCTGCTTCCCACTGCTAATGCCCTCCACTCAGACAAGGGCAGCAGGACCATGATTAAGTGGGATAAGAAAGTCTGTACATCTTCCATTTTAGCATTCAGAGATACACATGACTAAATACCTGCTGTCATCTGTGCATGCTACAATGTCTGTATAAAGTTGTGACAGAACCTCAGACAGCAGACTGTAAACAGCAAATGCAGTCTCCTCTGTCCCGAGCTGCACACACAGACACAGCATCAAATGTAGCTGTGATGCAGTGCACGGTATATCTAGAACTGCTGCTGTAGGTTCAGTAATCAGACATTATGCAGTGATATGGGGTCAGCTCATCTCTGAAGACTTCAAATCAAAAAACTTGGATTCCCCATTAGATTGTGACCTTTTGTTTGGACCACAAGCCGACAGTCTTTTCAAAACTCTTCAAGAACAAGGCAAGACAATAAAAGACTGAAGGGCAGAGTCTCCTTTCTACAGTTCCTAGATACCATAGGAACTATCTGGCCAAATCCACTTCCTTTAAGAGGGAGCCTAGTCCCGCTCTTAAACATAGGAAGACACCTAAGAAAAGATTTTCTGACAAACCACAGAAGGATTTCCCTTCAGGGAGTCTTTCCTTTGGAAGAAAAACTCTGTGACCGTCTTCCTCTCTTTCCCTCCCTCCATCCCTTTACCCCCCCCATTGAAGACTATCCCTCGCTTTTCTGTTCTGAGAGGTGGTAACTACAGACAGATGGGCTTTGATCTTTGTCAGAGAAGGTTACTTCATGTTGTCTTAGGAAAGTGTCCCTCCTCTAAAAGGGATCCCCACCCACCTCCCAACCAGATTCATTTGATCAGTCCCATTTTTCAGGATTTGCTAGTGCAGGGCACCATAGAAGAAGCGCCTTCACTGAACATAGGAAAAGGTTATGATTCCAGGAAGGAATGACAGTGGAGGTCCCATCTGGATCTCTCCGTGCTAAATACATTCCTAAGGGTACTTACCTTCAAAATGCTCTCTCCACACCTTCCTGCCCTTCATTCTTCTTCGAGCCTTTCTGGTGTCCCTGGACCTCAAGGATGCCTGTCTTCAAATCCCCATCCACTCTTTTTGCCTGAAATTCCTCAGGTTCTTCTCTGAATCATCACATTTTTAGTTTACTGCATTTCCCTTTGGTCTTTCTACTGCTCCATGCATTCTTGGAATTCAAATTTCCCCTTACCTGGACAATCTGTTGCTTCAAACCTTGTCCAGAGACATACTTGTCGAGTATTTTCATTTCACAGTATTGCTCTAACCCGATCTAGGATTCGCCATCAGTTTCAAAAAAATCTCATCTCATTCCTACTCAGGACAGTTTCCAGGGCTGCAGGCTAAGCACAAGCGTAACGCAGGCCTCTCTTCCTCAGGAAAAAGTGCAAAGCCTGGTAAGATTTCTTCAGACTCTTTTCTCAGTGACTCACTGCACAGCAAGTGAGAGCCTCGTGGCTCTGGGGATGTCCATCCATATCACTCTTGCAGTATTCTTCACCTCTGGGATCTTCTGCCAAGGCTTGCCCGACATCTGGCCAGTATACCAAAGCCTTTTTTACCTAAGGAGCATTGTATCGTCTGCTGTATGCTCCCCGCAGAAGCGTAGGGCATTCAGGTGATGTATGTACATTCCCAACTCAGAACTTCATTGCCACCAGTCCTAACATTGTTATTGTGCGTCCATCTGAACACCCATTTACTTTGCTGGTTATACCGAGCGTACATCTTTCAGATAAGTCCCCCTTTGGGGTTCTTTTTTCTTTTTCTTATATTGTTCAGTGGATTACATTTCATCAAAGTAAGGGAAATGTTAGTGTAGGAGGCAGATTCCCATAAAGACCTTCACAATGGGTGGCTGTTTTGCTTAGGTGCCTCTCACGACCACACTCCATGTTCCGTCTGTCAGGCTATTGTACCCAAGACTTTGTTTAGCCACCTTCTTTCACTTTCCATTTACCTTGAGAACCAACGTCTCAAACTTATGGCCCAAGGTACCATTCCACCATCGAATCACCCAGAGGTACAGCTACTGCTCAAAAAGAATGCCAAGAAATTTAGGCCTGAGTCTGCTGCTGTCCAGCTTTCACTAGACATCTCTCTTGATGTGAATGTGAACCCAGAGGATAGTCCGGTGTTGCCATTGGTTTCTTCCACCATAACCTTCTTGGTGGCCAACACAGAACCTGCTTCTCTCACATGCTCGGAGGTCTTGCAAACATCTACTGTGGAGATGGAAGGGGAACCACGGCTGTTTATTTCCAAGGGGCCTAGAGAGACTCCTCAGGTGGTTGTTAGGGAAGGGGTGCTGGGTACCTTTATTAATTCTAAGCTGGGTCTGAACCTCTGCATTTTGTCACAGTGGATGTTCCAGTGAAAAAAAAAGGCAGAGGACTAAGCATGTGATGTCAGCCCCCAGGGATCCACAAGGAGAATGTCAGGACTTCACTCAAGGCTTGATTTTCTTCGTGTTTCACTGTTGCATTCATTACATTTGGGTTATCTGCTTGCAGTAGCCCTCAGTCGGCCTGATTAACAAAGTCTTTGGTTCTGCGTTGGTTGCTGTCCCTTCTTCCATGACGTCCGGGGTATAAAATATGCAGCCGACGCCGTTACATCAGTCTTTCTTTCCGTGCGGTGCCCGTAGCAGAAGCAGTTTGCAAGTGCCGGTCGGCCGACTCCTGAAATGTTCATTTTTGAGTTTCAGAACCGAAGTCTTCAGCTAAAGCTAAGTACCCCGTTTGGGGAAACTTTTTTTTGCTCCTTACCGATGTCAGTAAAAGTTAATAATTGCATTACTTGTGGAAAGCAAATACCTCGCAAAGATTTTCATTTGTACTGTATTCCTTGCTTAGGCCCTGACCACGACGTACCTTGCTGTCGGTTTTGTGCTTTATTTAATCAGCGCACTATCCATAGTCTGTATATTTTCGCCTCTAAATATTTCGGTTCTCAGTTTAATTATCCAGAAATGTCGTCTGTTAGTCATCCGACTACCGGGATTCCGAAAAAAACGCAAAGATAAAGAGAGAGACAGGCCGCCGAGGTCCAAAGCTGCTGACGACGCTTCTCCTAAGCCAGTCGCCAGTTCGCCGGTACTCAGTGAGGTGCTTTCGCAGCCCCTGATACCTGCTACTTCTGACTCGCAGGCCTGTACTGAGACACATTCGGAGTCCGGTATGCCTCTAGATGCTTCAACTGTGGAACTTGTGGATGTCTCTACCTTGGATGGGTCCGGAGCCGCTGTGCAGGCACTGGCTTCTGAGGGTGTATTCAGGCCTATGGACTTGCATATTAAACCGACGCCTCCTTCTTCATTTAGGCCAAAATCTCAAACCATGCTTAAGAAACCGACGCCCAGGCCGCATGCTCAGGCCTCTATGCCTAAAAAACAAATGCTAAGAATGGCTGAAGGTCTTATAACTCTAATCAGGGAAGCCAACCTCCCCCTTCTAAGAGACCTAGGTCTGAAGTTTATGAATCTTCTGACCAGGATTCTGATTTTTCTGATGATCTGGATTTGTCCTTATCTACTTATGAGGATTCTGATGCAGAGGACTCTATTCCCTCTGCTTCCCCTCCAGAGGATTTTTCTTTTGGTGAGACCTTACATACTCTAAGGGAGCATTTCCACTGGGAAAGCCAGGATTTTTCTGATTCAAAAAAGAGGCTTAGGGATTTCTTACTCCTGCCTCAGCATAGGCCTTTAGCTATACCTCCTTTACTAGACATTGTTGATGATGCCTTTTCAGAATCTAGTTTGGCCCCTGATTCTTTGCCTCCTGCTCCCAGAAAACCTGACAGATATTACAGGGTTCCTGATTTACACAAGTTCATTTTTAAAAATCCTGTTGCGGATCCAGAGACTATTTCACAGGGACCCAAGGGCATTAAGGCTTCTACTGCTAAAAATCCTACCCCCTCTGATAGAGTCTCCAGGGCGCTGGATAGATGGGGTGAGAAGGTTTACACTTCTGCAACCTTGGCCATTAGGGCTTTAAACTGCCAGTTTCATATCTTATAGGTTCATAGGTTCATACTAGGCTATCTGCCCTAGGGCATTTATAAGCCTAGCCAGAGTGTGTTTGCTTTCGCCACCCAATTTAAATGAGTTTTACTATGCCCTTTTTCACGGTTAGTTTACTCTGCCTCTGTCTAGCAGTGACACAGAAGTGATCCCTGGGGTAAACCTACAATCTCCCATCCACTCGTCAAGATTCCTCTTGAAGAGAGTCAGTGAGGGACTCTACCTAACGTGGACTGGGATTCTATTCCAGAGTGAAGGGAGCCTCTGGGTTATGAATCTGTCCCTCCAGCATGTCCTGTTTATTTCTGTGCTGATGTTCAAGTCCCTCGATCGCTTAGCTCGAAGGGATTTGGATTTTCTGAGGTGAAGCATGTCCATTAATTCTGGGTTGGACATGGCTTTATATGTCAGGCATAGATCGCCTCTAAGTAGGCGGTATGCAACTGAGTAGAGCTGGAGTTTCTTTAACCGAGCAGCATATGGCATTTGTTTGAGCCCCTTGATCCTCTTGGTGAGGTGCTTTTGGGGTCTTTCTAGTTGCTGCAGGTGTTGGGTAAGGTACATCCCGAATGGGGCATTGTATTCAATTGCGGGCCTGATGAGGGATGAGTAAAGGGGCACAATGACCTCCCTTGATCTAGATGTGAATCCCTTCATGATAAGGTGGGCTATATAGAAGGTTTTTCTAACCACTTTGGCCACGTGGTTGACAAAGGAGAGATTGCTATCAACTTGGGTCCCCAGGTCCCTAATTACTTCTTCCGTACTTAATGGATTTCCACCTATGTGGTAATTTGTGGGCACTTTGTTTTTGCCAAAGGGGATGACTATACACTTTTTGGCGTTTAGCTTGAGGCCATGGCTCTGGCACCAGTTATCTGTCTCAATGAGACCCTTTTGGAGGATGCTTGTGTCAGCTGGAGAGTCTATTATGGCTCCCAGTTTGCAGTCATCTGTGAACTTGGTCAGCCATAGTCCTCCCGTGTTTGGCCTGTACCTCCAAAAAGTTCCTGTACCTCCAAAGAGTTCCCAGGACTGAGCCTTGTGGGACGCCGCTTGTAACTGGTTTGGAGTCTGACATGGCTCCAGCAATTCTAACCATGTGGGTTCTGTCCTTGAGCCACTTTGCAACCCATCTTATGACATAAGGGTTTATATTTAAGCTGGAGAGCTTATCTATGCTATTGTATCGAAGGCGTTTGCGAGGTCCAGGTAGGCTGTGTGGACCACCTTCCCCTCGTCAATGGCCTTGGTGACTGTTTCAAAGAAATCGACCAGGTTCAAAAGGCAGGATCTGCCCTTAACAAAGCCGAATTGGGTAGGATCCAGTGTCTGTAGGTCCCCAATATCTATTTATGAGTTCCATGATGATCCTCTCCATAGCTTGGCAGACCAGGCTAGTCAGGCTTATGGGGTGGTAGTTTCCAGGGTCCGTTGAGGCACCACCTTTGTGGAGAAGGACCACTGTTACTCTATGCCATTCTTTGGGTACATATCCTATCGTAAGGCTGAGATTGAACAGTAGCTTTATGTTTGGGTTCAGCTCTTCTTGGAGTTCATGTAGGATGCAGCCCGGGACACCGTCTGGTTCCATTGATGCTGTGTTTTTTGCTTTGGAGAGGGCAGCTCTTACCTGAGCATCTGAGATGTCAGGGGGGCAGCACTCAGCTGGGATAGATATTTGCTCTTTTGGGGGGTAATAAGACTCCACCCTATGGAAAACTCTCAGTGACTTAAAGTATCAACAACATGTTATTGGATTGCTTAAACAGAAAATTATGTTGATTCCTGACTTTGCTGAAAATAACGAATTACAGGATTTAATGCATAAACCGAAAATGATGTTGATTCCTGACTGTGCTGAAAATAAAGAATTACAGGATTTAATGCATTCTGCTGAACAGGTTGGAAAACATACTTTGCAATGTGGATTTGATTCATTAGAGGCTTCTTGCAGGGCTGCTGTTACTGGGTCTATGCTCAGAAGGCATGCTTGGCTTAAAGAGCAATCTTTGCCTGATCATGTTAAAGCTAAATTGTTGGATGCTCCCTTAAATCAGGACCGCCTGTTTGGCAACAAGGCTGAGGAAGTTCTTAAAAAGATGGCAGATGAAGCTAAATCTGTGCAAACTGTTAAAGATTTCTTATGGCCCTCTAAAAATTGGTCCTTTCCAGCCCCTTCCAGGTCTTCTCAAGCCAAACACAGCAGAAACCCCAGGTTTCAATCCCAAGGGACACACAAGACTAAGCAGTGGGGGGTTTCCATACCCAAATGTGGGAGTAATAAGACTCCACCCTATGGAAAACTCTCAGTGACTTGCTTTTAAAACTTCCATGCACTTCCCAACTGAATGCTCCTTTAGGTGGAAAGATTGGTCTGCAGGCCAAAAACTGGGAACTCATTACCCAGGACAAATGGGTTTTAAATATAGTGTCCCAAGCATACAGATTTCACATCCACACATTACCAACACCAAGCGGGTGGCCAGATCTAACCCCAAATCAGTGGGCAGAGGCCCAAAATCAAGTACTCTCTTAAACATGGGGGCTATTCAGTTGGTACCAGAAGAGGAAAAGGGACAAGGTTTCTATTCGAGACTTTTCCTGGTACCCAGAAAAGGCAATACATGGTGTCCTATCCTGGACCTTTCAGATGTTCTTCGTGTTTCACTGTTGCAGTCATTACACTTGGGTTATCCTGCTGGCAGGCAGTCCGCAGTCGGCCCGAGTTCCAAAGTCTTGGTCCGGCGTTGGTTGCTGTCGCCTCTTCCTTGACGTCAGTGCGCCAGGGCTATATAAGATGCAACCAACGCCATTTTCTCCAGTCTTTCTTGCCGCGCGGTGCCCGAAGCAAAAGCAATTCGCAAGTGCCGGTCGGCCGACTCCTGAGATTTTCGAATTCGAATTTCAGAACCAAAGTGTTCAATAAAGCTAAGTACCCCGTTGGGGAAACTTTTCTTGCCTCAGACCGATGTCAGTAAAAGTTAATATTTGTATTTCTTGTGGGAAGCAAATTACCTCATAAGGATTTTCATTGTTACTGTATTCCATGCCTAGGTCCAGACCACAATGTCACTAGTTGTCGGTTTTGTGCTAGATTTAACAAACGCACTATTAAACGTCGGTTTGATTTTGCTCTACATTTCTTTGGCCGAAGGTTCAATTATACAATGCCGTCGGAATAACCGACGACGGAAATTCACAAAAAACACAAAGACAAGGATAAGGACAGGCATCCGAGGTCCAAAACCGACGACGAAGCCTCTTCTATGCCAGTCGCCGGTTCTCAGTGAGGCGCTTTCGCAGCCCCTGACACCCGCTACCTCAGAGCCACAGGCCGCCTCCGACTCCCACGTGGAGACAACTAGGCCTGTGGAAACTCAAGGTATTGGGCCTACGGAAACTAATCCCTCAGATGGGTCCGGAGCCGCTGAGCAGGCATCAGCTTCTGAGGGTGTTTTCAGACCTTCACAGCTTACCATCAAAACAACAACCAAGTCTAAAGCACCATTAAAGACAAAGAAACAAGTACAGCATTCTCCTGGACTGTCCTCCATGCCTAAGAAACAGTTGCTCAAAATGGCCGAAGACTTAATTACTCTGATCAGGGGTTCCCATCCCTCTCCTGATAAAAGGCGTAGGCAGGATACAAACTATGATTCCTCTGATCAGGTTTCCATTTCCTCTGATTCCTCTTCAGACCAGGGATACTCTCTACCCCCCTATGAGGACCCTGATGCTGAAGAATCTATTCCTTCAACCTCTCCTCCTGAGGATTACTCTTTTGGGGAAACTTTACATACCATGAGGGAGCATTTCCATTGGGAGAGCCAGGATTACTCAGAATCCAAGAAGAGGCTCATAGATTTTCTTTTATTGCCTCAGCACAGGCCCCTTGCTATTCCGCCTGTGTTCGATATTGTGGATGATGTGTTCTCTGAATCCAGTTTAACCCCTTATTCTTTGCCCCCAGCACCAGTCAAGCCAGATAGGTACTATAGAGTCCCTGACTCTCACAAATTTCTTTATAAAAATCTTGCTGCTGACCCAGAAACTTTTTCCCAGGGTCCCAAAGGGGTAAAGACTTCCACTGCTAAAAATCCAATTCCCTCTGACAGGGATTCTAGAGCATTGGATAGATGGGGGAAAAAAGTTTACACTTCTGCAACTTTAGCAGTAAGGGCTTTAAATTGCCTGTTCCACATGCTTAAATACCAACAATATTTAATGTCTCTGTTAAAACAGAAAATGCTTACAAGCTCAGAAGGTCCTGACTATAAGGAAATGCAGGATTTATTGCATGCAGCTGAACAAGTGGGAAAACATACTCTGCAATGTGGTTTTGATTCATTAGAGGTGTCTTGTAGAGCCTCAGTTACAAGATCTGTGATTCGAAGGCATGCTTGGTTAAAAGAACAAAGTTTACCTGATCATGTTAAGGCAAAATTATTGGATGCTCCTTTACAGCATGATATCTTGTTTGGTGTTAAGGCAGAAGAGGTATTAAAGAAAATGGAGGATAAAGCAAAATCTATGCAAACAGTGAAGGATTTCTTACAGGTACAGCCACCTAGATTGAGCAGAAATTGGCCTTCTAAAAGTTGGTCCTTTCCATTGTCAGACCACAAAGAGGCAGATACAGATGCCCAAGAGGCAGATCTCAGCCCCAAGGCTCTTACAGACCACGACAGTGGGGTGCTTCAACCCCAAAAGGAGGAGAAGACAAGTCACAACCTTATAGGAAACAGTCCCAATGACTTCCCCTTTTAAATGCCAAGCACTTACCTTTTGGCAGCTCCCTTAGGGGGAAAACTAGTACTTTTCTCACAAAATTGGCATATAATCACCCAAGACAAATGGGTACTGAATATTGTGTCTCAAGGTTACAGGTTCCACTTTCACATTCTACCAAGGCAAAAAGGAATGCCAGACCTGCCACAAAATCAATGGGCAGAGGCACAAAAACAAATTACAGCCCTCATGGGCATGAGAGCTATTCAAAAAGTGCCACAACAGGAACAAGGACAAGGATTTTACTCAAGACTTTTCTTGGTCCCCAGAAAGGACAAAGCTTGGAGACCCATACTGGACCTATCTATTCTAAATACTTACCTGGATGTTCCGAAATTCAAAATGTTGACACGACGGCAACTTCTTCCCATGCTGGGCAAGAAGGCTTGGCTTGTTACTTTGGACCTCAAAGAGGCATACCTGCATGTCCCAATCAGACAGAATTGCAGAAGATACCTCAGATTCATAGCTGGCACAATGCATTACCAATTCTCTGCACTGCCCTTTGGCTTATCTACTGCTCCTAGGGTCTTAACAAAATGCCTGGCACCAGTAATTGCATTTTGCAGACAAAAAGGAATTCAGATATATCCCTACTTGGACGACTGCCTTATTCAAGCAGAGAGCAAGGACATTATACAAAAGCATCTGGCATTTGTAAAAAGATTACTAATGGGCCTAGGTTACACAATAAACGAAAAGAAGTCAAAACTAGTGCCCTCACAAGAGATAATATTCCTGGGTGCAAGCTTAAATACAACTGCCCAGATGGCTTATCTCACGCCAGACAAGCAAAAACAACCGACTTTCAATTGATGGCAACAAAAACCCAACTCCCTGCAAGAAAAATTCGGCAGGCCTTGGGTTTCATGGCGTCCTGCATACTACTAATACCATATGACAGACTGCATATGAGGAAGTTACATTGGTATCTAAAAAGTGTTTGGACTCAACACTGTCACAGTTTGGAAGCAATAATACCACTTATTCTCTTCCTACAACAGGAGTTTCGATGGTGGGCACAGGCATGTCACCACAACAAGGGACAGCCTTTCGCTTTACCCACAGCCAGGCAGACACTAACAGATGCATCGGATTACGCATGGGGAGCACACATGGCAGGAAAATGTATTCAGGGCAAGTGGGCCGCAAACCAAATGCATCTTCACATCAATCAAAAAGAGATGCTAGCTGTACAAAATGCCCTGACAGCTTTCAAGGACCTTCTGCATCCAGGACAACTATTACTAAAGACGGACAACACCACAGTTATGTGGTACATAAACAAGCAAGGGGGCACACATTCCTATCCCCTCTGCAGACAAGCCATGACTTTGTGGAACACAGCACTGACCTATCAAGTTCATCTGCAAGCACAATTCCTGCCAGGAAAGAAAAATACTCTGGCAGACGACTTAAGCAGAAACATCATGGATCCTCACGAGTTGAAATTAAATCCACAAGTATTCAGCATGATAACACAAAAATGGGTGTGCCCAGACATAGATCGTTTTGCCTCCCCTCTGAACTGCCAACTGCAGACATTCTGCACAAGGACTTACCACACACAAGCATGGAAAGTGGATGCTCTCTCATTCAGCTGGAAAACCCTAAAAGTGTATGCCTTCCCACCACTGCCTCTCCTTTCAAAGGTACTCCTAAAAGCCAGACAAGAGAGGCCAAAAATGATCCTGATTGCCCCAGACTTGCCACGCCAGCACTGGTACCCAATCTTAAAGAACTTTGCTCAAGGCCCAGCATGGATTTTACCTCAAATTCCTCAGCTTCTGACTCAACAAAACAATCAGATCCTGCACAGCCAGCTCAAAACCTTAAATCTGGCTGCATGGCAGATAACTTAGCCAAGCAGCCAACACCTCTCTCTAAAGCTGTTATGGATGTCATTTTGGAGGCCAGGAGGCCCAGCACCAGGAAATCCTATTAAGAAAAGTGGAAGAGATTCTGCGCCTGGAACCAGGCTCAAGGCTTTGACCCTCTTGTTCCAAACATTCCTCAGATATTAAAATACTTAACTGAGATGCTGGACAAAGGCCTATCCTTTTCATCAATTAAGATCCACGCCTCTGCCATTTCAGCTCATTACAACACGGATCCTCCTATTTTCTCTCATCCATTACTAAGACAGTACCTCAGAGGGGCAAAAACATTAGACCGCCCAGGAGAGCATCAACACCAACTTGGGACCTCAACTTTGTCTTGGAGAAACTAACTTTACCTCCTTTTGAGCCAGCCAATTCAGCAGAATTAAAATTCTTGTCATGGAAAACTGCTCTGCTTCTGGCAATAACCTCAGCATGAAGAGTCTCAGAGCTACAGGCATTAATGGCAGTGGAACCTTTCATCATTTTTCATCAAGACAGGGTTTCTTTAAGAACAAACCCTACATTTATGCCAAAGGGTGGTATCCAGTGTGGCTCTTAACCAAACTATTCACTTGCCAACATTTTATCCAAATCCCCAGAATAAAGGGGAGAGACTTTTGCACTCATTGGACATACACAGGCAGTTACGTTTCTACTTGGACAAAACAAAAGCTTTCAGGAAAACTGAGCAACTGTTTGTAGCATATGCTGCAGGATCACAGGGAAAGTCTATTTCAAAGCAGACTATTTCAAAGTGGATAGGACACTGTATCCGTTTCTGCTACACACAACATGGAAAAACAGTGCCTAACAACATTAGGCCACATTCTACCAGGGCAACAGCCACTTCAGCAGCCTTTCTTAGAGGAGTACCAACCAAGGATATTTTGGAAGCTGCAACTTGGAGTTCAGTGCACACCTTTACCAAGCATTACCACTTGCCTCTTTACTCTAAATCCAGAGCAGGCTTTGCCACTGCAGTGCTGCAGGTCCTCATAGCCACTCCATATCCTTCATAGACCCAGCCACCCAACCTCAGCTTTGGGATTCAACCCAAGTGTAATGACTGCAACAGTGAATACACTTGAACATCTACATTTATGATAGGTACAAAACTGTACTTTCTCTGCACTGCCTTTTGGCTTATCTACTCCACCCAGGGTATTGTGCAGACAAAGAAATAAGTCAAATATACCCATAACCTTGATGATTGTCTAATGGCAGAAAGCCGGGACATTCTTTTGAGTGATCTGGCCCTTGTTCAAAGGGTACTGACTTGTCTGGGGTTCACCATAAACGAAAAGAAATCACACCTGGTACCCTGTCAGCAAATTATATTCCTGAGAGCAAGCTTGAATACAACTTCCCAGATGACTTTCCTCACGCCAGGGAAACGGATTCATTTGACAACCTACTTCAAACAAGTGGCCACAAAAACCCAGCTGTCTGCAAGGCAAATATTGCAAGCCTTGGGGTTCATGGCCTCCTGCATTCTTCTAATGTCATATGCAAGGCTGCATATGAGGAAACTACAATAGTATCTCAAAAGCCTATGGTTTCAACATCCACAGGATCTTGAAGCAAGGATTCCTATCATACCTTGCCTACGCCTAGAGTTCCTTTGGTGGGCAGAGGACTGCCACCAAAACAGCTGACTACCATTCACATTACCCCATGCCGCCCATATCTTAACAACAGACGCAAAAGACTATGCATGGGGGACTCACCTGGCAGGGAAGTGCATTCAGGGCAAATGGAACCCATGTCAAATGCACCTGTACGTAAATCAGAAGGAAATGCTAGCTGTACAGAATGCCCTGACAGCCTTCCAGGACCACATTCTTCCAGGACAACTAATGGTAAAGGCGGACAACACCACTGTCATGTGGTACATAAACAAGCAGGGGGGTACACATTCTTATCCCCTCTGCAAACTAGCCATGGCATTGTGGAACACAGCCTTGAGCTACTAAGTGAATCTACAAGCTCAGTTCCTGCCAGGAAAACTAAATACACTGGCAGACGGAATAAGCAGAAACCTCATGGACTCACACGTGTGGAAACTGGAACCAAGGATTTTCAACATGTTGACAAGCAAATGGGGGAGCCTAGATATAGACCTGATGTTCATCGTGCATACAGCTGCAGTAATCACAGATGGGTTCTCTGCCGTCAGGCGGTCCCTCGGTCGGCCGAATTCCAAAGTCTTGGTCCGGCGTCGGTTGTCGTCGCTTTCTCTTCTGACGTCAGTGAGGCCAGAGTATATAAGACACAGCCGACGCCATGTTCTTCAGTCTTTTTTGCCGCGTGGTGCCCGAAGCAGAAGCAGTTCACAAGTGCCGGTCGGCCAGCTCCTGAATTACGAATATTTTGGAATCCGAAGTCTTCACTAAAGCTAAGTACCCCGTTGAAACTTTTCTTGCCTCAGACCGATGTCAGAAAAAGTTAATAATTGTATTTCTTGTGGGAAGCAAATACCGCATAAGGATTTCCATTCCCGCTGCATACCTTGTTTGGGCCCAGACCACGACGTCTCGGGCTGTCGCTTTTGCGCTACCTTCAATATACGCACTATTAAGCGTCGGGCGGAGTTCGCCCAGCACTACTTTGGTAAAGCTTTTGATTATAAAATGTCGTCGGACACCACTACCGTTTTGACCAAAAAATGCAAGGAAAAGGACCGACACGCGAGGCCCGCGGTCCCCGCCGACACCACGCCAAAACAGGCTACACGTGGTCCGGTTCTCAGCGAGACGCCTTTGGCGGTGTCCTCTGTACCCGAGACCGCTGGGTCCTCGGCCCTTTCCCAGACTACAACCGACGCCTCTGCTAATGTTGAGCCTACTAATGTGGACAGGTCCACCTCCACCCTTGGTGTATTTAGGCCCTCATCTTCCTTTTCAATTAAGGCCTTTACTAAATCCAAAGCAGCCAGGCAGCCCATGAGGCCTGTTGTACAGGGCCCATCTCCAGGTCCCATGCCTAAAAAACAGATGCTTAGAATGGCTGAGGATTTAATTACTCTTATCAGAGGTTCTCAACCCCCTCCAGACAAGAGACCCAGAGTGGAGGAAGATTCTCCCTCTTCTGATCAGGGATCCATTTTATCAGAACATTCTGATGCAGAGGAACACTCTTACTCTCCTTTTGAGGATTCGGATGCAGAACAGTCCATTCCCTCTGTATCCCCTCCTGAGGATTTTTCCTTTGGGGAAACCTTACACACCTTGAGGGAACACTTCCATTGGGAAGGCCAAGACTTTTCAGATTCCAAGAAAAGCCTTAGGGAATTTCTTTTGTTATCTCAACACAGACCTTTGGCTATACCCCCTATTTTGGACATACTGGATGATGTCTATTCGGAGGCTTGTCTTAACCCGGATTCTCTGCCTCCTGCACCAGTCAAACCTGATAGGTATTAGAGTACCCAGCTCTCACCAATTTCTCTTCAAAAGCCATAATGCTGACCCTGAAACCATTTCACAAGGCCCCAAGGGATTGAAGGCCTCCACTGCCAAAAATCCACTTCCTGCAGAAAGGGAATCAAGATCTTTGGAAAGGTGGGGGAAAAAAGGTTTATACCTCGGCCACCCTAACCATGAGGGCTTTAAATTGTCAGATGTCCTTCAAGGATGCATCTGCAGTCCTTACAAAGGGTTGTCCTGTCGTCAGGCAGCCCTTCGGTCGGCCGGATTCCAAAGTCTGGGTCTGGCCTCGGCTGGTGTCGCACTTCACCCGACGTCATAGCTGCAGTTATTCGGGTATAAAGGCATCAGCCGACACCATTTTCCTCAGTCTTTCTTGCCGCATGGCGGCCGAAGCAGAAGCTGTTCGCAAGTGCCGGTCGGTCAGATCCAGAGATTACTACTACCGAATACTACTTCGAAGATTTCTAAAAAGCTAAGTACCCCGTTCGGGACTCTTTCTTGCCTCAGCCGATGTCAGAGAAAGTGAATAACTGTTTATCTTGTGGGAAACAAATACCTCATAAAGATTTCCACTCCTACTGTATACATTGTTTAGGCCCAGACCACGACGTAGCAGCTTGTCTAGCCTGCGCTTCTTTTAACCGACGGACGCTTAGACGCCGGTCGGAGTTTGCTGAAAAAATTTTCGGCTCTGATTTTGCCTACATTATGCCGTCGGATCCTCCGACAATGCAAATTTCCAAAAAACAAAAAGAAAAGGACCGACACTCGCGGTCCGCGGTCTCGGACGAAACCGCGATTAAGCAAACCGCGAGTGTCTCTGTTTCGGCCGAAACCGAGCAAGCGGTTCTTTCTCCAGCCGAAACCATGCCTTCTACCGAGGCCTCTTCTAACCTGGTAGAATCAGCTTCTGAAATCCAGCCTTCTGTTGCGGTTTCTCAGGAATTATCAGACACAATTCCCCTGGATATTTCAACCCCTGCACGTGGAGCTGCTAGGCCTCCTGCAGCCATGTCTATTAAGGCTTTTGCCAGAGCTAAAGCAGCCAAAGCTTCAAAAACTGTGCCTGCCAAACCCCCCTCACACAGGCCCAGCCCTAGCTCTCATATGCTTTCTTTGGCTGAGGATTTATTTTCTTTAATTCGTGGATCCCAGCCTCATCCAGACAGGTCCTCTCTCCCACCTCCAGAAAAGAGACCTAGAGCAGAGCCCCCTGAACCAGTATCCACTGATGGTTCCTCTGATGAATCAGAACATACAGACCTTCCTGAGGCTTCTTATTCTCCTTACGAAGACTCTGATGCTGAAGAGTCCATTCCTTCAGCCACTCCACCTGAGGAATTTTCCTTTGGGGAAACCTTGCATGCTATGAGGGAACAATTTCAGTGGCAGGGCCAAGATTTCTCAGACTCCAGAAAAAGGCTTAGAACCTTTCTACATTTGCCACAACATAGGCCTTTAGCTATCCCTCTAGTTCTTTCTGTTGTAGATGATGCATTTAATGATGCTTGCACTGCTCCTGATTCATTACCTCCGGCTCCTGCTAAGCCCGATAGGTTCTACAGGGTCCCGGCCACTCATCACCATTTATACAAGGCTCCTTTTGCAGATCCAGAGACTATCGCACAGGGCCCTAAAGCTGTAGCTGCTACTTCTACTAAAAACCCCCTCCCTCTGAAAGGAAATCCAGGTCCTTAGAGATGGGGTAAAAAGTTTACACTTCTGCTACCTTGTCAGCTAGGGCTTTGAACTGCCAATTTCATATGATTCAATATCAAGAGTTTATGCTTGACCAGTTAACTAAAAAGCTTTCCTCTGAAGAATCTTTAGATAAAAAATATATTCAGGAAATGGTACATAACATACAGCAGGTTAGTAACCATTCTTTAAAATGTGGCTATGATGCACTGGAGGCTTCCTTTAGATCAGCCATGACTGGCACAGTCATCAGGAGACATGCATGGTTGAAAGAACAGGCATTACCAGACCATGTCAAATCAAAGCTTTTGGATGCACCCATGGACAAGGTCAATTTATTTGGTTCCCCTGCTCAGCAGGTACTAAAAAAGATGGAAGAGAAGGCGAAATCTGTACAAACGGTGAAGGATTTCTTACAGGTTCAACCTCCAAGGTTTAGCAGGAACTGGCCCTCCAAGAATTGGTCCTTTCCGGACTCCTCTAAGGCTCAGAGAGGCAGGAATAGGCGCTCAAGCGCCAGGAACCAATCCAGGGTGCCTACAGGGGACGCCAATGGCAAGGTAACAACCAGCGAGGCACGCAGCCACCACCACTACAACAACTCAATCACAGTGACTTGACAGTGGCACCGCCTACCAGTGAACAACTAGAAGCACCCTTAGGCGGAAAACTAACCTTATTTTCAAAAAACTGGCATTGCATCACAAGGGAAAATGGATTTTGCAAACTATAGACCAAGGTTACAGGTTCCATTTCCATACTCTACCAGGGAAGAGAGGAATGCCAAACCTACCACCTACTCAAAGGACAGAAGCTCTAAAACAAATATCTCAGCTATTAAGAATGAGAGCTGTGGAAAAGGTACCATCTATGGAGCAAGGAAAGGATTTTACTCCAGACTCTTCCTGGTACCAAGAAAAGAAAACAAATGGAGACCCATTCTAGACCTGTCCGCTTTAAACACATTCCTTATTGTTCCAAAATTCAAAATGCTGACCCTACAGCAGCTTCTTCCCATGCTGGGCAAGGAGTCTTGGCTGGTAACTCTAGATCTCAAGGAGGCATACCTGCACGTCCCCATAAGACCAATTTGCAGAAGATACCTCAGATTTCTTGCAGGATCAGAGCATTATCAATTTTCAGCATTGCCCTTTGGCTTATCTACTGCCAGAGTGTTCACGAAATGCCTGGCATCAGTAATTGCTCATTGCAGACTTCAGGGAATCCAAATTTATCCCTACCTGGACGACTGCCTGATACAAGCGGACAACAAAAGCAAGCTAGCAGAAGACTTACAAAGAGTCATTTACCTGCTGCAAGCCTTGGGATATACAGTCAATATAAAAAAGTCAAGGCTGATTCCATCCCAACGAATAACCTTTCTGGGTGCAGAGCTGGACACATCAAAACAAATGGCATTCCTAACTGCAGAAAAGAAAGAGCAACTACCTCTCTACTTCTTGTCATTAACAAAGCAGAACCACCTAACTGCAAGAAAAGTACTGCAAGCTCTAGGCTTCATGGCATCTTGCATGATTCTGGTCCCTCATGCCAGACTGCATATGAGAAAGCTACAGTGGTACCTAAGGAATTTGTGGTCCCAACACAAGCACAGCCTAGAAACCAAAATCCCAATAATCCCATGCCTGAAACAAGAGTTCCTATGGTGGGCTCAGGCCTGTCAATCAAACACAGGATTGCCCTTCTGCAACAGCCAACCAAGCCAAACCATCACGACAGATGCCTCAGACCTCTGTTGGGGGGCACACATGCTGGGCAAGTGCATACAAGGCTTATGGACTCAAGACCAGCTGCGCCTACACATAAATCTAAAGGAAATGCTGGCAGTAAAATTGGCAATCCAGTCATTCAGACCATTTCTCCAAGAAGGTCAGTTGATGATAAGGACAGACAACACCACAGTTATGTGGTACATCAACAAACAGGGAGGCACCCATTCATATCCTCTATGCCGGCTGGCACTGGACCTATGGGATGTGGCCCTGAGCTACAACATTCAGTGACAAGCAATTTTTGTACCGGGAAAAGAAAACATTCTAGCAGACATATTAAGCAGAACAACCACAGATGCCCACGAATGGATGCTTCATCCGGACATCTTCAAAGCCATCACAAGGAAATGGGGATTACCACAAATAGACTTGTTTGCATCCCCATTCAATCACCAGCTAAAGAAATTCTGCACAAGGACGTACCACCCGCTTGCTTGGAAGGTGGACTCCCTATCTTTCAGTTGGAAAAACCTGACAGCATACGCATTTCCACCACTTCCTTTGATGCACAAGGTGCTGCTGAAGATCAAAGAGGACCGTCCAAGGATCATCCTGATAGCTCCAGACTGGCCAAGACAACATTGGTACCCATTGCTGAGGAGCATGTCTCGGGAACAAATATGGACACTACCCCTGATCCCATTACTGTTAACACAGAACAACTACAACATCCTGCATCCAAACCTGAAAACTCTGCAGCTAACTGCCTGGAACATTACATAACAGCAATTAACCCAGATTTATCCAAAAGGGTTAAAGACATAATCCTGGAGGCTCGCAGACCTTCAACAAGAAAGAATTATGCAGCAAAATGGAAAAGATATCTCATTTGGAGTACTGCTAAGGGAGAAGATGTGACTCTGGTAAACATGGCCAACATCCTGGAGTACTTGGCAGAGCTCTTCCACACAGGCCTGTCCTATTCTTCCATCAAGATACATGCATCAGCTATTTCAGCACAATACAGCTTGGATCCTCCTGTCTTCTCATCCCCTGCTCAGACAGTTTCTGAGAGGAATTAAAAATGTAAAACCTCCCAGGAAACCACCATTGCCAGCATGGGACTTGAACTTTGTGCTAGAAAAATTGACACTTCCTCCTTTCGAGCCAGCAGCAACAGCAGAATTACAATACTTATCCTGAAGACTGCTTTCCTGCTGGCAATAACTTCAGCAAGAAGGGTCTCTGAACTACAGGCATTAATGGCAGTGCAACCCTTCCTGATCTTCCATCAAGATAGAGTGTCCATGAGAACAAATCCTACATTTATGCCTAAGGTGGTATCCAGAGTGTCATTAAATCAGGCTATCCACCTACCTACATTCTTCCCAAACCCACAGAACAGGGGAGAAAGACTTTTGCATACCTTGGATGTACACAGACAGTTACGCTACTACCTGGACAGGACTAAGTCCAATAGAAAAACTGACCAGCTTCTGGTAGCATATGCCACAGGAAAGGAAGGAAAACCAATTTCAAAACAGACAATCTCCAAATGGATAGGAAATTGCATTAGATTTTGTTACTCCTACCATGGAAAGAAAACTCCAGAGAACATCAGGCCTCACTCCACAAGGGCTACAGCCACTACCACAGCTTTCTTACGAGGAGTGACTACCAAGGACATTATAGAGGCTGCTACTTGGACCTCCGTGCATACATTTGCCAAGCATTACAATTTACCTTTATACTCTAGATCCCGAGCAGGTTTTGCCACTGCTGTTTTGCAAGGGATCCTAGCTACACCATAATCTCTACTCTTCCTCCTCCCTTGTTTAGCTATGGTATTCTACCCATTTGTAAGGACTGCAGATGCATCCTTGAAGGACATAGTACAGTTTTGTACCTACCATAAATGTAGATGTCCGATAGGAATGCATCTGCAGTCAGGATTACCCACCCACCTTCCCCTCTGAGGTACTCCTAGGGTATTTGCCAGCCTTCAGCTAGCTTGGGGGGGATCTATTATGGTGTATTTGTTTGTATATATGTACATACATGCTTATTTTTTGTGTTTGCTCTCTACTATTTGGAATCATTGGCATTTATCCAAATTTAGCCTTCCAAGAGGGCACCTGGCATCTGGGCAAGAAACACTGAGGAAAATGGCGTCGGCTGATGCCTTTATACCTGAATAACTGAAGCTATGACGTCGGGTGAAGTGCGACACCAGCCAAGGCCAGACCCAGACTTTGGAATCCGGCCGACCGAAGGGCTGCCTGACGACAGGACAACCCTTTGTAAGGACTGCAGATGCATTCCTATCGGACATCTACATTTATGGTAGGTACAAAACTGTACTTTTCATATGCTTAAATATCAACAGTTCCTGCTATCACAATTGAGGAACAAAATGTCTCAACCTGAACAACAAGATTTAAAGGAGTTACAGGATATGATGCATAGTGCAGAACAAGTGGGTAAACACACCTTACAATGTGGTTATGATGCCCTAGAGGCCTCAAGTAGAGCGGCAGCTACAGGATCAGTCATTCGCAGACATGCCTGGCTTAGGGAACAAAATTTACCAGATCATGTGAAAGCTAAACTTCTAGATGCTCCTTTACAAAAGGATGTGCTGTTTGGTACTAATGCTGAGGAGATACTACGGAAAATGGAAGAAAAAGCCAAATCTATGCAAACTGTCAAAGCTTTCTTACAGGTCCAACCACCACGTTTTAGCAGAAATTGGCCTTGAAAAAAATGGTCCTTTCCAGCCACTGACAAGCCCCAAAGAGGTAGATACAGACGCACAAGGGGCAGAGGGCAATCACAAGGATCATATAGAGGCCAACAATGGCAAACTCCAGCACCAAGAGGTGGCGAAGACGGTGCACAACAATACAGGAAGCAAACCCAATGACTCCCTCATTTCCATGCCAAGCATGTCTCAGCTGGCAGCACCTTTGGGAGGAAAACTAGCACTATTTGCAAGCAATTGGCATATTGTCACAACAGACAAATGGATCCTGGACATTATAAACAGCGGCTACAAATTTCAATTTCACACTCTTCCAAAAATGAGAGGCATGCCAAACCTGCCACAAAATCAAAGGGCAGAGGCACTACTGCAAATTTCAAAGCTCATAAGCATGTGAGCTATTCAAGAGGTACCTACTCACCAACAAGGTCAAGGTTTTTATTCAAGACTTTTCCTGGTACCAAGGAAAGGAACCGACTGGAGACCCATTTTGGACTTATCCACCCTAAACACATTTCTAATCGTACCAAAATTCAAGATGCTCACATTACAGCAGCTTCTTCCCATGCTGGGCAAGGAGTTCTGGCTGGTAACATTGGACCTCAAGGAGGCATACCTGCATGTCCCAATCAGACAAAGCTGCAGAAGATACCTCAAATTTCTTGCAGGTTCAATCCACTATCAATTCTCTGCATTGCCCTTTGGCTTATCTACTGCGCCCAGAGTATTCACAAAGTGCCTGGCATCAGTGATTGCCTACTGCAGACTTCAAGGGATACAAATTTACCCTTATCTGGACGACTGCCTGATCCAAGCCGACAGCAATAACATACTTCTGGAACATCTGGCATATGTGACACGGTTACTGCTTTCTCTGGGATATACAATCAACAAAGAGAAATCAAGGCTAACACCATCCCAGAAAATAACTTTCCTGGGTGCCAACTTGGACACAATCACCCAGATGGCCTACCTTACACCAGAAAAACAAGGGCAACTATCTCAGTACTTCAAAATACTAGCAAAAAGTACCAGGCTTACTGCAAGGAAAATCCTGCAGGCTCTGGGATTCATGGCATCTTGCATTCTATTAACCCCATTTGCAAAGCTGCATATGAGGAAACTTCAGTGGTACCTAAAAAACCTATGGTCTCAACACAGTCACAGTTTGGAAACAACAATACCAATAATTCCATGTTTGCAAAAGGAATTTCTATGGTGGGCCCAAGCATGTCAAGCAAACAAAGGCCTCCCATTCTGCAAGCCTCAAGCAAAACAAGTCATAACCACAGACGCCTCAGACTACGCCTGGGCGACATGACGAACAGGTGCATTCAGGGCAAATGGTCCCAAAAAGAAAAGCACCTTCACATCAATCAAAAAGAAATGCTAGCAGTAATAAATGCATTTACAGTTTTCAAGGACTTCCTGCATCCAGGACAATTACTGATAAGAACAGACAACACCACGGTAATGTCATACATAAACAAACAAGGAGGAACACATTCATACCCCTTGTGCAGACTAGCCATGACTCTTTGGAACTTTGCTCTGGAAAGACAAATCGAACTTCAAGCACAGTACTTGCCAGGATTGGAAAACACACTGGCAGACAATCTAAGCAGAAAAATGACAGATCCACACGAATGGAAGTTACATCCTCAGGTGTTTGCAGAAATAATCCAAGCATGGGGGAGGCCAGACATAGATCTTTTTGCCTCCCACAGGAATCATCAATTAGAAAAGTTTTGTTCAAAGACCTTTCACCCAAAGGTCTGGAGAGTGGACGCCCTTTCATTCAGTTGGGCAGCATGGACAGTTTACACATTCCCACCTCTGCCTCTTCTGCCCAAGGTGCTTTTGAAAGCAAGAACAGACAAACTGAAGATGATACTGATTGCTCCAGATTGGCCAAGGCAACACTGGTACCCACTCCTGAGGAGCCTAACACATACTCCTCCCTGGTCCCTGCCTCTAATGCCTCTTCTGCTGACTCAGCACAGCTACAAAACTCTTCACAGTCAGCTGAAAACATTCAATCTCGCTGCATGGAAAATTCCTTAACACCACAACAGAACCTACTCTCCAAGGAGGTACAGGATGTCATTTTGGAGGCCAGAAGGCCAGCTATTAGAAAAGCTTACTCCGCAAAATTGAAGCGGTTTTGCTCTTGGAATGAGAAAAAAGGCCAGGACCATAGAAAACTGAACTTGCCTCAGGTATTACAGTACCTAGCGGAGCTATTGAACAGTGGACTTTCTTTTTCTTCCATAAAAATCCATGCCTCAGCCATCTCTGCAGAATTCAACACGGATCCTCCTTTATTTTCTCACCCACTCTTACGACAGTTCCTCAGAGGGGCTAAGAATATAAGACCACCAAGGAAACAACCAATAGCAGCCTGGGATCTTAATTACATACTAGAAAAATTAACATTGCCTCCTTTTGAGCCCGCTGCCTCAACAGATTTGCAATATTTGTCCTGGAAGACAGCCTTCCTTCTGGCCATCACTTCAGCTCATAGGATTTCTGAACTTCAGGCCCTCATGGCGGTGCAGCCCTTTTTCATTTTCCATCAGGACAGGGTTTCCCTTCGTACCAACCCATCATTTATGCCTAAAGTGGTATCCAGGGTAGCTTTAAATCAAGCCATACACCTACCCACCTTTTACCCCAATCCTCAAAACAAAGGGGAAAGGCTGCTACACTCCTTAGACATCCATAGGCAGCTTCGTTATTATTTGGACAGAACAAAGTCCTTCAGGAAATCAGAACAACTCTTTGTGTCCTATGCTGTAGGGGCTCAAGGGAAGCCAGTTACAAAACAGACTATTTCAAAGTGGATAGGCCACTGCATACGGTTTTGTTACTCCTATCATGGGAAATCTGTTCCTGCAGGTATCAGATCACACTCCACCAGGGCCACAGCTACCTCTACAGCCTTCCTCAGAGGAGTTCCTACCAAAGATATTTTGGAGGCCGCCACCTGGAGTTCTGTACATACCTTCACAAAACACTACCATCTGCCTTTATATTCCAGAACAAGAGCAGGCTTTGCCACTGCTGTTTTGCAGGGCATTCTGGCTCAACCCAGATGTTCATCGTGCATACAGCTGCAGTAATCACAGATGGGTTTTCAGCCATCAGGCGGTCCCTCGGTCGGCCCGAATTCCAAAGTCTTGGTCCGGCGCCAGTTGTCGTCGCTTACTCTTCTGACGTCAGGAAGACCAGAGTATATAAGACACAGCCGACGCCATGTTCTTCAGTCTTTTTTGCAGCGCGGTGCCCGAAGCAGAAGCAGTTCGCAAGTGCCGGTCGGCCAGCTCCTGAATTACGAAAATATTTGGAACCGAAGTCTTCATTAAAGCTAAGTACCCCGTTGGGGAAACTTTTCTTGCCTCAGACCGATGTCAGAAAAAGTTAATAATTGTATTTCTTGTGGGAAGCAAATACCGCATAAGGATTTCCATTCCCTTTGCATACCTTGTTTGGGCCCAGACCACGACGTCTCGGGCTGTCGCTTTGTGCTACTTTCAATAAACGACTATTAAGCGTCGGGCGGAGTTCGCCCAACACTATTTTGGTAAAGCTTTTGACTATAAAATGTCGTCGGACACTCCGACTACCGTTTTATCCAAAAAACGTAAGGAAAAGGACCGACACGCTGAGGCCCGGTCTCCGCTGACACCACGCCGAAACAGGCTCCACGTGGTCCGGTTCTCAGCGAGACGCCTTTGCAGTCCCTGGCTACCGACGACACTCCTTTGGCAGTGTCTTCTGTACCCGTGACCGCTGGGTCCTCGGCCCTTTCCCAGACTACAACCGAAGCCCCGGCTTATGTCGAGCCTACTAATGTGGACAGGTCCACCTCCACCCATGGTGTATTTAGGCCTTCATCTTCTTTTTCTATTAAGGCCTTTACTAAATCCAAAGCAGCCAGGCATCAAACCAGGCCTGCTGCTCAAGGCCCATCTCCTGGACACATGCCTAAGAAACACATGCTTAAAATGGCTGAGGATCTAATCACTCTTATCAGAGGTTCTCAGCCCCCTCCTGACAAGAGACCCAGAGTGGAGGAAGAATCCCCCTCTTCTGATCAGGGATCCATTTTATCAGAACATTCTGATGCAGAGGTACACTCATACTCCCCTTTTGACGATTCGGATGTAGAACAGTCTATTCCTTCTGTATCCCCCCCTGAGGATTTTTCTTTTGGGGAAACCTTGCACACCTTGAGGGAACATTTCCATTGGGAAGGCCAAGACTTTTCAGATTCCAAGAAAAGACTTAGGGAATTTCTTTGGTTACCTCAGCACAGACCTCTGGCTATACCCCCTGTTTTGGAGGTACTGGATGATGTCTATTCGGAGGCTTGTCTTAATGCTGATTCTCTGCCTCCTGCACCAGTAAAGCCTGATAGATATTACAGAGTACCCAGTTCTCACCAATTTCTACAAAGGCCATGATGCTGACCCTGAAACCATTTCACAAGGCCCTAAGGGATTAAAGGCCTCCACTGCCAAGAATCCACTTCCTGCAGAAAGGGAATCTAGATCTTTAGAAAGGTGGGGTAAGAAGGTATATACCTCGCCACCCTAGCCATGAGGGCCTTAAACTGTCAGTTTCATATGATCAAATATCAACAGTTTCTGTTATCACAATTAAAAACAGAATGTCTCAACCTGAACAACCAGATTTAAAAGAGTTACAGGATATGTTGCATAGTGCAGAGCAAGTGGGTAAACACACCTTGCAATGTGGTTATGATGCCCTAGAGGCCTCCAATAGAGCGGCTACAGGATCAGTCATTCACAGACATGCCTGGCTTAGGGAACAAAATTTGCCTGATCATGTGAAAGCTAAACTTCTTGATGCTCCTTTACAAAAGGATGTACTTTTTGGTACTAATGCTGAGGATATACTACGAAAAATGGAAGAAAAAGCCAAATCTATGCAAACTGTCAAAGCTTTCTTACAGGTTCAGCCACCACATTTTAGCAGGAATTGGCCTTCAAAAAACTGGTCCTTTCCAGCCACTGACAAGCCCCAAAGAGGTAGATACCGACGACAAGGGGCAGAGGACACTCACAAGGATCATATAGAGGCAGACAATGGCAATCTCCGGCACCAACAGGTGGTGAAGACAGTGCACAACAATACAGGAAGAAACAATGACTCCCTCATTTCCATGCCAAGCAAGTCTCAGCTGGCAGCACCTTTGGGAGGGAAACTAGCAGTATTTGCAAGCAATTGGCATATTGTCACAACAGACAAATGGATACTGGACATTATAAACAGAGGCTACAAATTTCAATTTCACACTCTTCCAAAAATGAGAGGCATGCCAAATCTGCCACAAAATCAAAGGGCAGAGGCACAACTGCAAATTTCAAAGCTCCTAAACATGAGAGCTATACAAAAGGTACCTACGCACCAACAAGGTCAAGGTTTTTATTCAAGACTCTTTCTGGTACCAAGAAAAGGAACTGACTGGAGACCCATTCTGGACTTATCCATCCTAAACACATTTCTGCTCGTACCAAAATTCAAGATGCTCACATTACAGCAACTTCTTCCCATGCTGGGCAAGGAGTTTTGGCTGGTAACATTGGACCTCAAGGAGGCATACCTGCATGTCCCAATCAGACAAAGTTGCAGAAGATACCTCAGATTTCTTGCAGGTTCAATCCACTATCAATTCTCTGCATTGCCCTTTGGCTTATCTACTGCGCCCAGAGTATTCACAAAGTGCCTGGCATCAGTGATTGCCTTTTGCAGACTTCAAGGGATACAAATTTACCCTTATCTGGACGACTGCCTGATCCAAGCGGACAGCAAACACATACTACTGGAACATCTGGCATATGTGACACGGTTACTGCTTTCTCTGGGATACACCATCAACAAGGAGAAATCTAGGCTAACACCATCTCAGAAAATAACCTTCCTGGGTGCCAGCTTGGACACAAACACCCAGATGGGCATATCTTACGCCAGAAAAACAGGGGCAATTATCTCAGTAGTTCAAAACACTAGCAAAAAGTACCAGGCTTACTGCAAGGAAAATCCTGCAGGCTCTGGGATTCATGGCATCTTGCATTTTATTAATCCCATGTGCAAAGTTGCATATGAGGAAACTTCAGTGGTACGTAAAAAATCTATGGTCTCAACACAGTCACAGTTTGGAAGCAATTATACCAATAATTCCATGTTTACAAAAGGAATTTCAATGGTGGGCCCAAGCATGTCAAGTAAACACAGGCCTTCCATTCTGCAAGCCTCAAGCAAAACAAGTCATAACCACAGACACCTCAGACTACGCCTGGGGGGCGCACATGAAGGACAGGTGCATTCAGGGCAGTTGGTCCCACAAGGAAAAGCACCTTCACATCAATCAAAAAGAAATGCTAGCAGTAATAAATGCAATTACAGCTTTCAAGGTCTTCCTGCTTCCAGGTCAATTACTGATAAGAACAGACAACACCACAGTTATGTGGTACATAAACAAACAAGGAGGAACACATTCATACCCCTTGTGCAGACTAGCCATGACTCTTTGGAACTTGGCTCTGGAAACACAGATCGAACTTCAAGCACAGTACTTGCCAGGACTGGAAAACACATTGGCAGACACTCTGAGCAGGAATATGACAGATCCACATGAATGGAAGTTGCATCCAAAGGTGTTTACGGAAATAATCGAAGCGTGGGGGAGGCCAGACATAGATCTTTTTGCCTCCCACAGGAACCATCAATTGAAAATGTTTTGTTCAAGGATCTTCCATCCAAAGGCCTGGAAAGTGGATGCCCTTTCTTTCAGTTGGACAGCATGGACAGTTTATGCATTTCCACCTCTGCCTCTTCTGTCCAAGGTGCTTTTGAAAGCAAGAACAGACAAACCAAGGATGATACTGATTGCTCCAGATTGGCCAAGGCAACACTGGTATCCACTCCTGAGGAGCCTAACGCATACTCCTCCCTGGTCCCTGCCTCTAATACCCCTTCTGCTGACTCAGAACAACTACAAGACCCTTCACAGTCAGCTGAAAACACTCAACCTCGCTGCATGGAAAATTCCTTAACACCACAACAGACCCTACTCTCCAAGGAGGTGCAGGATGTCATTTTGGAGGCGAGAAGACCATCTACTAGAAAAGCTTACTCCAAAATGGAAGCGGTTTTGCTGTTGGAATGAGAAAAAGGACAGGACCCTAGAAAATTGAACTTGCCTCAGGTTTTACAGTACCTAGCTGAACTGCTGAACAGTGGACTTTCATTTTCTTCCATTAAAATACATGCCTCAGCCATTTCTGCAGAATTCAACACGGATCCTCCTTTATTCTCTCACCCACTCTTACGACAGTTCCTCAGAGGGGCTAAGAATATAAGACCTCCAAGGAAGCAACCAATACCAGCCTGGGACCTTAATTACATACTAGAAAAACTAACATTGCCTCCTTTTGAACCTGCTGCCTCAACAGATCTGCAATATTTGTCCTGGAAAACAGCTTTCCTTCTGGCCATCACTTCAGCTTGTAGGGTTTCTGAACTACAGGCCCTCATGGCGGTGCAGCCCTTCCTCATCTTCCATCAGGATAGGGTTTCCCTTCACACTAACCCATCTTTTATGCCAAAAGTGGTATCCAGGATAGCCTTAAACCAAGCCATACACCTACCTACCTTTTATCCCAACCTTCAAAACAAAGGGGAAAGGTTGCTTCACTCTTTAGATATCCATAGGCAGCTACGTTACTACTTGAACAGAACAAAGTCCTTCAGGAAATCAGAACAACTTTTTGTGTCCTATGCCGTAGGGGCTCAAGGGAAACCAGTTACCAAACAGACCATTTCCAAGGGGATTGGCCACTGCATACGTTTTTGTTACTCCTATCATGGAAAATCTGTCCCTACTGGTATCAGATCTCACTCCACCAGGGCCACAGCCACCTCTACAGCCTTCCTCAGAGGTGTGCCTACTAAGGATATTTTGGAAGCAGCCACTTGGAGTTCTGTACATACCTTCACAAAACACTACCACCTGCCCCTATATTCCAGAACTAGAGCAGGCTTTGCCACGGCTGTTTTGCAGGGCATTCTGGCTCAACCCAGTTCCTCATAGTACCTACCACCCTATGCATAGCTTTGGGACTCTACCCATCTGTGATTACTGCAGCTGTATGCACGATGAACATAGTACAGTTTTGTACCTACCATAAATGTAGATGTTCGAGTGCTAATACAGCTGCAGTACAGGTTTCCCTCCCTCCTTCCCCACTTGGTAAGGGCATGGGGCCTAACAACCTCTTCATACTTCCTGACTGGGTTATCCTGCTATGTTTTATTTGCTTGCTTACACTGACTTTGCATTACTTTGCATGGCTTGCATATGTGGATAAGCCTTATTTATGTATTGCCTTCCTTTTGGGGGCACCTGACATCTGGGGCAAGAAAGACTGAAGAACATGGCGTCGGCTGTGTCTTATATACTCTGGCCTTCCTGACGTCAGAAGAGTAAGCGACGACAACCGGCGCCGGACCAAGACTTTGGAATTCGGCCGACCGAGGGACCGCCTGACTGCTGAAAACCCATCTGTGATTACTGCAGCTGTATTAGCACTCGAACATCTACATTTATGGTAGGTACAAAACTGTACTTTTTCCTCCCCCCAGAACCATCAACTGGACAAATTTTCCACAAGGATTCCCCACAAGCTAGCTTGGAAAGTGGATGCTCTATCCTTCAGCTGGAAAAACCTATCAGTTTATGCTTTTCCCCCTCTGCCTCTGCTCTCCAAAAAGGTACTACTTAAGATCAAACAGGACAAGCCAAGGAGGATTTTAATTGCACCAGACTGGCCTCGCCAACACTGGTACCCACTCTTGTGCGGTGTGTCACGCTTGGCTCCATGGCATCTGCCTCAAACTCCTTCCCTGTTGTCTCAGCAGGAGAACCATATTCTGCACCCTCAGCTGCAAACCCTGAACCTAGCAGCCTGGCTAATTACCTAATCTCTCATTTACCATCCTTCAGTAAATCAGTGATGGATATCATTTTAGAGGCAAGGAGGCCTAGTACTAGAAAATCATATGCTGCAAAATGAAAAAGATTTTGTGCCTGGAACCAGTCTCAAGGAATGAACGCAGCAGTGCCCAATTTACCTCAGATTCTACAATACTTGACTGAGATGCTTCATAAGGGCTTGTCTTTTTCCTCCATCAAAATTCATGCCTCAGCCATTTCAGCTCATTATAGCACAGAGCCTCCCCTCTTCTCTCACCCACTGCTCAAGCAGTTCATCAGAGGGGCCTAAAATGTAAGGCCTCCCAGGAGAGCTCCAACTCCAGCCTGGGATGTTAACTTTGTCTTGGAGGAACTCACTCTTCCTCCTTTCGAGCCAGCTGCTACTGCAGATTTAAAGTTTCTTTCCTGGAAAACAGCTTTCCTTTTAGCAATCACTTCTGCAAGAAGGGTATCTGAATTACAGGCCCTTATGGCAGTGGAACCATTCATCATCTTTCATGCATACAGGGTGTCCCTCAGAACTAATCCCTCCTTCATGCCCAAGGTGTTATTCAGTGTGGCTCTTAATCAGTCCATTCATTTGCCTACCTTCTTTCCTAACCCACAGAACAAAGGGGAACGGATACTACACTCTTTAGATGTGCACAGACAGCTTAGATTCTACTTGGACAGGACTAAACCTCAAAGGAAATCTGAACAATTGGTGACATTTGCTGCAGGGACAGAGGGGAAAGCTATTTCAAAACAAACCATTTCAAAATGGATAGGCCACTGCATTCATTTCTGCTATAAACACCATGGAAAGCCTATCCCACAGGGCATCAGACCCCATTCAGCCAGGGCTGCATCTACCTCTACAGCCTTTCTCAGGGGCGTTCCTACTAGGGACATCCTAGAAGCTGCTACCTGGAGTTCTGTACATACTTTCACCAAGCATTATCATTTGCCAATTTTCTCTAAATCTAGAGCTGGTTTTGCCACTGCAGTCTTGCAGGGCCTTATAGCTGGTCTTAATTTTTTTTAAATTCCTCCTCCCAACCTTAGCTTTGAGAATCTACCCAAATGTAATGACTGCAACAGTGAAACACGAAGAACATAGTACAGATGTTCATCGTGCATACAGCTGCAGTAATCACAGATGGGTTCTCTGCTGTCAGGCGGGTCCTCGGTTGGCCGAATTCCAAAGTCTAGGTCCGGAGTCGGTTGTGGTCGCTTTCTTTCCTGACGTCAGTGCGATAGGGGTATATAAGACACAGCCGACGCCATTTTCTTCAGTCTTTTTTGCCGCGCGGTGCCCGAAGCAGAAGCAGTTCGCAAGTGCCGGTCGGCCAGCTCCTGAAATTACAAAATTTGGAAACCGAAGTCTTCTTTAAAGCTAAGTACCCGTTGAAACTTTTCTTGCCTCAGACCGATGTCAGACAAAGTTAACAATTGTATTTCTTGTGGGAAGCAAATACCGCATAAGGATTTCCATTCCCTCTGCATACAGTCATAACAGATGGGTTCTCCTGCCGTCAGGCGGGTCCTCGGTCGGCCGAATTCCAAAGTCTAGGTCCGGCGTCGGTTGTCGTCGCTTCTTCCCTGACGTCAGTGCGACAGGGGTATAAAGGAACCATCCGACGCCATTTTCTCCAGTCTTTCTTGCCGCACGGTGCCCGAAGCAGAAGCAGTTCGCAAGTGCCGGTCGGCCAGCTCTTGAAATTATGAACATTTTGAAACGGAAGTCTTCTTGAAAGCTAAGTACCCCGTTGGGGAAACTTTTCTTGCCTCAGACCGATGTCAGACAAAGTTAATAATTGTATTTCTTGTGGGAAGCAAATACCCCATAAGGATTTCCATTCCCTCTGTATTCCTTGTTTAGGCCCAGACCACGACGTCTCAGTCTGTCGCTTTTGTGCTACATTCAACAAACGCACCATTAAGCGTCGGGTGGAGTTCGCCTAGCATTATTTTGGCAAAATATTTAACTATATTATGTCGTCGGATACTCCGACTCCAGTTTTGTCTAAAAAGCACAAAGATAAGGACCGACACACGAGGTCCGCGGCCTCTACCGACACCATGCCAAAACCGACTACACGTGGTCCAGTTCTCAGTGAGGCGCCTACGCAGCTCCTGACTACCGACGACACTTCATTGGCGGTGTCTCCTGTGCCCGAGGTCGCAGGCTTCTCGGCCCACACACCGACTACAGATACCGAAGCCACTCTTGGCGTTGAATCTCAAAATGTGAACAGTTCTGCCTCCTCTCAAGGTGTCTTCAGACCTTCCTCTTCTTTTTCCATCAAGGCTTTCACTAAGTCTAAAGCAGCCAAGCATTCTAAGAGACAAGCTACACAGGGCCCATCTCCAGGCCCCATGCCTAAAAAACAGATGCTTAAAATGGCTGAGGATTTAATTACTCTTATCAGGGATTCTCAACCCCACGGACAAAGGCCCAGAGTGGAGGAAGAATCCTCCTCTGATCAGGGCTCCATTATTTCAGAGCACTCTGATGATCAGGAACATTCTTACTCCCCTTTTGAAGACTCTGATGCAGAGGAGTCCATTCCTTCTGTATCCCCCCCAGAGGATTACTCATTTCGGGAAACTTTGCATACCTTAAGGGAACACTTCCACTGGGAAGGCCAAGATTATTCAGATTCCAAGAAAAGGCTTAGGGAATTTCTCTTGCTACCTCAGCACAGGCCTCTGGCTATACCTCCTGTCTTGGACATCCTAGATGATGTTTACTCGGAGGCCTGCCTTAACCCGGATTCCTTACCTCCAGCCCCAGTCAAGCCTGACAGGTACTACAGGGTTCCTGACTCACACCAATTTCTATACAAAAGCCATGCTGCTGACCCAGAAACCATCTCACAGGGACCCAAGGGAATTAAGGCCTCCACTGCTAAAAATCCATTACCTTCCGAGAGAGATTCCAGATCCTTAGAAAGGTGGGGGGGGGAAGGTATATACCTCAGCTACCTTAACCATGAGGGCCTTACACTGTCAGTTCCATATGCTAAAATACCAACAGTTTTTGTTATCACAATTGAAAAGTAAAATGTCACAACCTGATTAACCAGACTTGAAGGAGTTGCAGGATTTGATGCATAGTGCAGAACAAGTGGGTAAGCATACCTTACAATGTGGTTTTGATGCTCTAGAGGCCTCATGTAGAGCTGCTGTTACAGGATCAGTCATACATAGACATGCCTGGCTCAAGGAACAATCCTTGCCAGATCATGTCAAAGCAAAATTACTAGATGCCCCTCTACAAAAGGATGTATTATTTGGTGCTAATGCTGAGGAGGTATTAAGGAAAATGGAGGAAAAGGCTAAATCAATGCAAACTGTGAAAGATTTTCTACAGGTACAACCCCCACGTTTCAGTAGAAATTGGCCTGCCAAAAATTGGTCCTTTCCAGCCACGGACAGACCCCAAAGAGGTAGATACAGGCCGAGGGGCAGAGGACAATCCCAAGGATCGTTTAGAGGCAGACAATGGCAAGCTCCTACACAAAGAGGTGGTGAGCATAACTCGCAACCATTCACAAAGCAAGCCCAATGACTTTGCCCTTTGCATGCCAAGCAAGACTCCAATGGCAGCACCCTTAGGAGGAAAACTGGCCTTATTTTCAAAAAATTGGCATATTGTCACAAAAGACAAATGGATCCTGGACATTATAAACAGAGGCTACAGATTCCATTTTCACACCCTTCCAAAATGAGAGGCATGCCAAACCTGCCACACAATCAAAGGGCAGAGGCACAAAGGCAAATTACAGATCTCATAGACATGAAAGCTATTCAAGAGGTACCTACGCATCTAACAAGGTCAAGGTTTTTATTCCAGACTATTCCTGGTACCAAGGAAGGGAAAAGATTGGAGACCTATTTTGGACCTAGCCATCCTAAACACATTTCTACTGCACAAAATTCAAGATGCTCACTCTACAGCAGCTTCTTCCCATGCTGGGCAAGGAGTCTTGGCTGGTAACATTGGACCTCAAGGAGGCATACCTGCATGTCCCAATCAGACAAAATTGCAGAAGATACCTCAGATTTCTTGCAGGTTCAATCCATTATCAATTCTCTGCATTGCCCTTTGGCTTATCTACTGTGCCCAGAGTATTCACGAAATGCCTGGCATCAGTAATTGCCTACTGCAGACTTCAAGGGATACAAATATACCCCTATTTGGACGACTGCCTGATCCAAGCGGACAGCAAGCACGTTCTTCTGAAACATCTGGCTTATGTAATAATGTTGTTAAACTCTCTGGGATACACAGTCAACAAAAAGAAATCAAGACTAATACCCTCTCGGAAAATAATTTTCCTGGGTGCCAACTTGGACACAAACACCCAGATGGCCTACCTCACGCCAGAGAAGCAGGGGCAACTAACTCAATACTTCAGAGGACTAGCAAATTGCAACAGGCTGACTGCAAGGAAAATCCTGCAGGCTCTGGGATTCATGGCATCTTGCATCTTGCTAATCCCATGTGCAAAGCTGCATATGAGGAAACTTCAATGGTACCTGAAAAACCTATGGTCTCAACACAGCCACAGTTTGGAAACAATAATACCACTAATTCCATGTCTTCAAAAGGAATTCCTGTGGTGGGCTCAAGCATGCCAAACAAACGCAGGTCTTCCATTCAGCAAGCCTCAAGCAAATCAAGTCATCACAACAGACGCCTCGGACTACGCCTGGGGGGCGCACATGACAGATCGGTGCATTCAGGGCAAATGGTCCCAAAAAGAAAAGCGCCTTCACATCAATCAAAAGGAAATGCTAGCAGTAATAAATGCTAATATAGCTTTCAAAGACCTTCTGAAACCAGGTCAACTATTGATAAGAACGGACAACACCACAGTTATGTGGTACATAAACAAACAGGGAGGAACACATTCATACCCCCTATGCAGACTGGCCATGTCACTTTGGAACATGACCATGGACTTACAAATCGAACTACAAGCACAGTACTTGCCAGGCAAGGAAAACACGCTGGCAGACAACCTAAGCAGAAATATGACAGCTCCACATGAATGGAAGTTGCATCCAAAAGTTTTTACAGAGATAATCCAAGCATGGGGAAGGCCAGACATAGATCTCTTTGCCTCCCACAAAAATCACCAATTGACAAAATTCTGCTCAAGGATTTTCCATCCAAAGGCCTGGAGAGTGGACGCTCTCTTTCAGTTGGACATCAATGACAGTTTATGCCTTCCCACCTCTTCCTCTGCTGCCCAAAGTTCTATTGAAAACCAGAGCAGACAGACCAAAGATGATTCTCATTGCTCCAGACTGGCCAAGGCAACACTGGTACCCACTCCTGAGGAGCCTGACGCATTCCCCACCATGGACCCTGCCTCTAATGCCTCTTCTCCTAACTCAGCACAGCTTCAAAACTCTTCACAGCCAGCTAAAAACACTCAATCTAGCCGCATGGAAGATTCCTTAGCATCACAGCAGACCCTACTCTCCAAGGAGGTGCAGGATGTCATTTTGGAGGCCAGAAGGCCGTCAACTAGAAAAGCTTATTCCGCAAAATGGAAACTGTTTTGTGTCTGGAATGAGAAAAAGGGCCAGGATCCTGGAAAACTGAATTTACCTCAAATACTACAGTATCTAGCTGAGCTGCTAAGCAGCGGACATTCATTCTCCTCCATCAAAATCCATGCCTCAGCCATTTCTGCAGAATACAACACTGATCCACCCTTATTCTCTCACCCTCTCTTAAGACAGTTCCTCAGAGGGCTAATAATCTAAAACCCCCAAGGAAACGACCAATACCTGCTTGGGATCTCAATTTCATTCTGGAAAAACTGACCTTGCCTCCCTTTGAGCCAGCTGCCTCATCAGATTTGCAATATTTGTCCTGGAAAACAGCTTTCCTTCTGGCTATTACCTCAGCTCGTAGAGTTTCAGAACTACAAGCTCTCATGGCTGTGCAGCCTTTTATCATCTTCCATCAGGACAGAGTCTCCTTACGAACCAATCCATCCTTTATGCCAAAAGTGGTATGCATGGTAGCTTTGAATCAGGCCATACACTTACCTACCTTTTATCCTAATCCTCAAAACAAAGGGGAGAGATTACTGCATTCCTTGGACATCCACAGACAACTGCTTTATTATTTGGACAGAACAAAGTCTTTCAGAAAATTAGAACAGCTCTGTGTGTCCTATGCTATAGGAGTTCAAGGAAAGCCAATTTCCAAACAGACAATCTCAAAATGGATAGCCCACTGCATACGTTTTTGCTATTCTTTTCATGGCAAAACTGTACCTACAGGCATCAGATCTCACTCCACAAGGGCCACAGCTACCTCTGCAGCTTTCCTCAGAGGAGTTCCTACCAAAGATATTTTGGAAGCAGCCACTTGGAGTTCTGTGCATACCTTCTCCAAGCACTACCACCTACCATTATACTCCAAAACTAGAGCAGGCTTTGCCACTGCAGTCTTGCAGGGCATCCTGGCTCCTCCTAGTTCCACCTAGTGCCTACCACCCCTTTCTTAGCTTTGGGATTCTACCCATCTGTTATGACTGCAGCTGTATGCACGATGAACATAGTACAGATGTTCTTCATTCCACATTGCTGCAGTCCTAACTATTGGGGTAGTCCGCTGTCCAGTCGGCCCGAATACCAAAGTATATGGCTGACGTCGGTCAAGGCGCATTAGACTGACGTCAGTACGTCAGGGTACTAATGCGCATGACCGACGCCATATCCTCAGTCTTTTTTGCCGCATGGTCCGATGCAGAAGCAGTTTTGCGAGTGCAGGTTGGCGTTCTGAAAGTTTCTGAAGTCAGAGTTTCAGACCGAATCAAAGTTGGCTAAGTACCCCGTTGGGGAATATTTTGTTTTTTTCTTGCCTCAGTATTTAACCGGATGTCAGAAAAAGTGAATAACTGTATTTCTTGTGGGAAACAGATACCTCATAGGGATTACCATACTTTGTGTATACCTTGTTTAGGGCCTGAGCATGACGTTGTTGGATGCCGCTCTTGTGCTAGGTTTAACAAACGCACTATTAAGAGAAGGTTAGACTGTGCCAGGTTAGTGTTTGGGAAGCGTTGTAATTATAAAATGCCGCCGGATGCTCCGGCGCTTCGCCAAAAGCGCAAGGACAAAGCAGCGAAGCCTAGAGTGGAAGAACCGACAGTCCCGGACGTCGGTTCTTTAAAAGGCTCAGTGGAGCCGGAGGTTCTGCCAGGAGTTTCTTTAGAGTCTCAGGGAGAAACTTTACTGTTACAGGATGTGTCCTCTCAGGAAGTAGGCCAGGCTGAAGGGGCTTCTCAGGTGGCTGTTCTTCCCTCTCTTCCTAAGGTGGTTAGGGCCTCCCCTTCTGTTTCCAAGGCTTCTTTAAGAGGCAGGCCTAGTTTAGCTTCAGTGGGGGTTTCTCCGAGTGTTTCTGGGTCTTTGCCTAAGAAGCATATGCTAAAAATGGCAGAGGATTTGATTACTATGATTAGAGGTTCTATGCCCCCTCCTGATAAGAGGCCTAGGGTGGAACCTGAGTTTGAGAGTTTTGAGCAATGTTCGGAGGCTTCTGAGTCTTCGGCTGAAGACTTGCAGGAGTATCCTCCTTATTCTGATTCTGATGTGGATGATTCTACTCCTTCAGCTTCGCCTCCTGAGGATTTCTCTTTTTCAGAGACTCTGCATTCCATGAGGGAGCATTTTAAATGGGAAGGTCAAGATTTCTCTGATTCCAGGAAGAGGCTTAGGGAATTCTTGTTTTTACCCCAGCATAGGCCTTTAGCTATACCTCCTGTTCTGAATGTGGTAGAAGATGTTTTTGCAGAGGCTTCCCTGAATCCTGATTCTTTGCCTCCTGCCCCAGTTAAACCGGATAGGTACTATAGGGTGCCTGAAGCCCATAAGTATCTTTTTAAGAGTCCTAGGGCAGACCCGGAAACTGTCTCTCAGGGGCCTAAAGGTGTGAAGGCTTCTGTTGTTAAAAATCCTGTTCCTCCTGATAAAGAGGCAAGGGCTTTGGATAGATGGGGAAAGAAAGTGTATATTTCTTCCACTTTAGCCATGAGGGCGTTAAATTGTCAGTTTCATATGTTAAAATATCAGAATTATCTCCTTTCACAATTGAAGTCTAAGGTGGATGCTCTGGCTGAAGGTATTGAGTGTAAAGAGTTGCAGGATTTAGTTCATGTGTCTGAACAGGTGGGTAAGCATTCCTTGCAGTGTGGTTTTGATGCTGTGCAGGCCTCCTCGAGGGTGGCTGCCACTGGTTCTGTTCTTCGTAGGCACGCCTGGTTGAGGTATCAGAATTTAGCTGAGCATGTTAAGACAAGGATTTTGGATGCTCCTTTACAGTCTGATGTGTTGTTTGGTTCGCCTGTGGAAGCAGTTTTAAAGAAAATGGAGGACAAGGCTAAGTCTATGCAAACTGTTAAGGATTTTTTGCAGGTGCAGCCTCCGAAGTTTAGTAGAAATTGGCCTACTAAGGGATGGACATATCCTGCTTATGATTCCCAGTCTAGGGGGTAGGTCTAGACGTGGTAGGGGTAGAGCTCAAGGTTCTTTTAGGCCTAGAACAGGGAGTTCACCTGCTCAGACTTCTGGTGAGGGCAGGGGTCAGTCCTTTCGTAAACAGACCCAATGACCTGCCTTTTCGGCTGCCAGTACATTCTCGCCTGGCAGCACCTTTGGGAGGAAGGCTGTCTCTTTTCAAAGAAAATTGGGATTTTATTACCCAAGACAGATGGGTTCTGGATATCATTCACCACGGTTACAGGTTTTATTTCCATACCTTGCCTCCTTTCAAAGGCATGCCAGACATTCCTCCTCTACAAAGAACAGAGGCTCACAAGCAAATTTCTCTGTTGCTCCAAATAGGGGCCATTCAGCCAGTTCCTGTGCCAGAAAGGGGCCTAGGATTTTATTCTCGCCTGTTCCTAGTACCAAGAAGGGGAACACGTGGAGACCAATTTTAGATTTATCTATCCTCAACACTTATCTGGACATTCCCAAGTTCAAAATGTTGACGTTACAACAGCTTTTACCTCTGCTGGGCAAAGATCACTGGATGGTAACTTTAGATCTCAAGGAAGCTTACCTTCATGTGCCTATAAGAGTAAGTTGCAGGAAGTATCTGCGTTTTCGAGGTGGAAATTCTCATTATCAGTTCTCTGCATTGCCCTTTGGCTTATCTACTGGACCCAGAGTATTCACAAAGGTTCTGGCTCCAGTGATAGCTTACTTCAGGCTAAAAGGAATTCAAATCTATCCTTACTTGGACGACTGCCTGATTCTGGCTCAAGAAAAGGAAGACCTTCTACAGCATTTGGAATTTGTGATAGCAGTGCTAAGATGCCTAGGGTATTCTGTGAACGAAATAAAGTCCAGTCTAGTACCCTCTCAAGACATGTGCTTTCTGGGTGTGAGACTGAATACAGCAGCCCAGATGGCCTTTTTAACCCCGGAAAAACAAAAGAATCTTTCCAGTTACTTCCATCAACTATCTCTTCAGTCCGGGCTGACTGCAAGGACAGTCCTTCAAGCCTTAGGGTTCATGGCATCTTGTATTCTGGTGCTTCCCAATGCCAAACTGCATATGAGGAAGCTGCAATGGTATCTCAAAATGTATGGACACAGCACTGCCAGGATTTGGACACTGTCATTCAAATAATACCTTGCATTCAAAAGGAATTTTTGTGGTGGGCTCAGGAATGTCACCTAAACAAGGGACTCTCTGTGACCCGGCCAGAGGCGAGTCAGATTCTAACGACAGATGCCTCAGACATTGCTTGGGGAGCTCATCTAAATGGAAAGTGGATACAAGACAAGTGGCCTGCCAGACTACAGCATCTACATATCAACATGAAAGAGATGTTAGCAGTCCAGTTTGCATTAATGGCTTTCAAGGAGTTACTTCTTCCAGGGCAGGTGTTGATTCTAACAGACAACACAACTGTCATGTGGTACATCAACAAACAAGGGGGAACACATTCTTACCCATTGTGCAGGCAAGCAATGATTTTATGGGAGACTGCGCAGCTTGCAACTAACTCTTCAGGCAAGGTTTCTGCCGGGAGCACAGAACTCCTTAGCAGATGTGTTAAGCAGACAAATCATGGATCCCCACGAGTGGAAACTGGATCTTCATGTATTTCAAAATTGACAGTGTCATGGGGAACTCCAGACATAGATCTGTTCGCTTCTCCACTAAACCACCAGCTGCCAAAGTTTTGCACAAAGAGGTTTCATCACACAGCTTGGAAAGTGGATGCCCTTTCTTTCAGTTGGAAAAATCTTCATGTGTATGCTTTTCCACCTCTGCCTCTTCTCCCAAAGGTGCTTCTAAAGGTCAGACAAGACAAGCCAAGGATGATTTTAATAGCTCCAGATTGGCCTCGCAGCACTGGTACCCATTACTGAGGAGTCTGGTAAGGAAGCCTCCATGGCCTTTACCCTTGATTCCACACCTGTTGTCTCAGAGGGACGGTCACCTGCTCAATGTCAAGCTTCACTCTCTTCATCTAACAGCCTGGCATATTCTGTTTTGAAGGACAGCAGGTCTCAACTTCCTCAACAAGTTTTAAATGTGATTATGGAAGCCAGAAGACCTAGTACAAGGAAAGTGTACGCAGAAAAATGGAAGAGATTTTTATTTTGGACTGCAGCAAAGAATTTGGAGATTTCTGAGCCTAATTTGAGTGTGGCTCTTCAATATCTTACTGAGTTATTGGACAAAGGTTTGTCTTTCTCTTCCATTAAGATTCATGCTGCAGCAATTTCAGCTCACTATGATTGTGACCCACCATTGTTTTCACATCCTTTGTTCAAGCAATTTCTTAGAGGGGCAAAGAATATAAGACCCCACGTGAGCTCCTACTCCTGCTTGGGATCTCAATTTTGTGTTGGAGAAACTTACTCTACAACCTTTTGAGCTCAAGGCTACTGCTGAATTGAAATACTTGTCATGGAAGACTGCTTTTTGTTGGCCATTACTTCTGCAAGAAGGGTTTCTGAGTTGCAGGCCCTTATGGCGGTTGAGCCTTTTGATTTTTCATAAGGATAGGGTATCATTACGCACTAATCCTTCCTTTATGCCTAAGGTGGTTTCTAGTGTGGCTTTAAACCAAACTATTCATTTGCCTACTTTTTATGCAGATCCCCAAAATAAAGGGGAAAAGATTTTGCACACTTTAGATGTACACAGGCAATTGCGTTATTATTTAAGCAGGACTAAGGATTTTAGGCAGTCTCAGCAGTTGTTTGTTTCTTTTGCTTTGAGTTCGCAGGGCAAGCCTGTGTCAAAACAAACTATTTCTAGGTGGATTGGGTTTTGCATTGCATTTTGTTATTCCCATCATGGCAAGGAGATTCCAGCTGGGATTAGGCCTCATTCCACTAGGGCTACTGCCACTTCAACAGCATTTCTTAGGGGTGGCAACTAAGGATATTTTGGAGGCAGCTACTTGGAGTTCAGTGCATACTTTCTCTAAGCATTATCACCTTCCTCTCTACTCTAAGTCTAGGGCTGGTTTTGCCACAGCTATTTTGCAAGGCATGTTGTCAGCTCCTGCTTCCTTATGATTTGCCAGCCTCCCTTACCTCTGCTTTGGGATTCTACCCAATAGTTAGGACTGCAGCAATGTGGAATGAAGAACATAGTACAGTTTTGTACCTACCATAAATGTAGATGTTCGAGGATCCACATTGCTGCAGTCCAATTTACCCTCCCTCCTTCCCCTCTGTGTTTAGGGGTGGTTGTGTAGGTGAGGTTGTATACTGGTAATTTTGTATATATTGTACATATTTTTGGTGCAGGTATGTTTGGAGTTTTTGGTTTTGGCCTTGTCTTTTTAGGGTCTTCTGACATCTGGGGCAAGAAAAGACTGAGGATATGACGTCGGTCATGCGCATTAGTACCCTGACGTACTGACGTCAGTCTAATGCGCCTTGACCGACGTCAGCCATATACTTTGGTATTCGGGCCGACTGGACAGCGGACTACCCCAATAGTTAGGACTGCAGCAATGTGGATCCTCGAACATCTACATTTATGGTAGGTACAAAACTGTACTTTTTGTACCTACCATAAATGTAGATGTTCGAGTGCTAATACAGCTGCAGTCCAGGTTTCCCTCCCTCCATCCCCTCTTGGGACAGGCCTATTGGCTAACACCTCCTCATACAACCTGATTGGGGTATTCATTTATGGTGTATTTGCTTGCAACTATTGTATTTTGATTATATTGCTTTGCTTTATTACATAAATTTATGTATTGCCTTCCTTCTGGGGGCACCTGACATCTGGGGCAAGATAAACTGAAGAAAATGGTGTCGGCTGGTTCCTTTATACCCCTGTCGCACTGACGTCAGGGAAGAAGCGACGACAACCGACGCCGGACCTAGACTTTGGAATTCGGCCGACCGAGGACCCGCCTGACGGCAGGAGAACCTATCTGTTATGACTGCAGCTTTATTAGCACTCGAACATCTACATTTATGGTAGGTACAAAACTGTACTTCACCCTCCCTCCAGCCCCCTTTCTTCTTTTGGCTATACCTCTATCTCACTATGCTCAAAAAGCTTTTTGGTGTATTTGCTTTTTTGTTGGAGGTATATCCTTGTATTTCTAGATTTAATTGCTTCCCATTAGGGGCCACCTGACATCTGGGGCAAGAAAAACCAATGTAATGGCGTCAGCTGCATGTTTTATACCCCTGACGACCTGAAGAAGGGACAGCAACTGACACAGGACCCAAGACTTTGTTAATCAGGCCGACTGAAGGCTACTGCAAGCAGATAACTCAAATGTAATGACTGCAACAGTGAATACACTCGAACATCTACATTTATGGTAAGTATACACAACTATACTTTCAATGCCTTGATGGCATTGAATTTTCCTCGGGGGGTTTTAGTTCCTGCACCTCCTAGGTCCTTTACCCACTACAAGTGCCCTTCATCTGATCCTGCAGTGATTTCTGTATCTAGTGATAAGCCTTCTTCCATGTTCCTTCCTTCAGATAAAGAAGAGTAAAGCCATGGAGAGGATTCGTAAGGAGGTGTACACTTTGGCTACTTTAGCCTTCAGGGCTATCAATTACCAAATTCATATGACAAGGCACATCCTGTTTCTTCTTTCCCAGGTTGGGAAGATTGTTTCTGATATGTATGACTCTAAGGGTAAGACCTTGGCTCTCTCTTCGCTCAGTTTCACTTTTCAGGTTGCCCATTCCTCTATTAAATGTAGCTGCAACGCAGCTGATACATCCTGTACAGCTGCTGCCTCTGACTCAGTGATGAGGTGCTATTCCTGGCTTTGCCTTCAAGCCTTGCCAGATGTCAAAGCAAAACTTCTGGATGCTCTTGGATAACCAGAATTTGTTTGGTATTGCTGTGACTGACCTTTTCAAGACCTTACGGGATCAAGGTAAGGTTATGAAAGATTTGTAGCAGATTTTTGTTTCATATATTCCCAAGTTTCAAAGGAATTATTCTAGTAAGACTGCATTTTTGCATAGGCTGCCTAGACACTCTTCCAGAGATAAAACTGTTCTCAGCATGTTTTTTTCAGATAGGCCTACTCAGATACCCAGGCCCCATAACCAGTCCTTTCCTAACAAATCTGCAGCTATCTGAATGATTGCTCTCTCTTCCTCTAGACTAGGTTCCCTTGTCCCTCAGACTTTCTCTTTCTCTCCCAGTTTAGGAGCTGATTACCCCAGACAACTGAGTTATCTCCATTATCCAGCAGAATTACCTTATGACCTGGAAGACATTTCTCTCCTTTTCTGGTAATCCACAGAACAGCTACCTAATTTTTCAGGGGTATTACAGAGTTTGCTATACCAGGGTACCATTCAACCATTTCCACAGCCTGAGAGGGTTTTGGGTTTTTATTCCAGAATTTTTCTAAGATACTGTCCGGTTCGATTCTCAGCTAGAGTGTCTTCTGCTTGGAGACATGCATGAATGGGCGTACCTTCGTTGAAGGTTGTGTGTCAGACCTGGCAACTCGGCACGTAAAAATCTACTGCCAGTCATTAGCGGACCGGATTTCCGCTGTGGCGACCCCTAACCAGGAAAAGCCGAAAGAGACAACATTCCAGAGTTTTTCTGGTCTCCAGGAAAGAAAGGTCTTAGAGGTCTGTCCTTGATCTTTCCTTTCTAAATACTTCTCTTAGTACCTCCAGTGGTGGCATCTATTCCTGCCTCCATGGTTTTGTCCCTGACCATTTTTTTTCTGTCCCTGCTTCCCCTGTCCTCTCTTCCAGCAATGGAAGTTCTCAGGGCTCATGGGTTCATGGTCTGTACCATCCCTATGCTCTTTTGGGCCAGAATTCATATGAGGAAGTTTTGGTGGTACCTCAGATCAGTATGGCTTCAGCACTTCCCCCCACTGCACCATCAAGTTCCTCTACTTCATTGTCTTGAACTGAAATTTCGCTGTTGGCTTTGGAAGCTCTCTCTCAGTCCAGGAGTTCCTTTCTACCCTCATCAACTGTTTCAGGAACTCGACTCATCAGAGCTGGGGTGGTGAGCTGTTTCAGGCACCCTGAAGGTGCATGGCCTTTGCTCACCTCAGCAGAGGGCAGAACACATCACCATCAAGAAAATGCGGGCTCTCATTCTGGCCCTTCATGCTTTCCATGCGCTCTGGGTCCCTTGAAAGTTTGCGTGGATAACACCACAGTCATGTGGTACAAAGGTAAACAGGTGGGAACAAGGTTTTACCTTCATTGCAGGTTAGCCCTTCAAGCATGGGAAATGGCCATCAATCTGCAGAGTACCCTTAAGTCAGTCTGTATACTATCAGAGCTCAGTTTTGTGGCATATTTTCTCAGCATATCCAGGACACAGCCTCTCAAATGGATACTTCACAGGGATGTGTTTCTGTGTACATAGCTCATCGGTGTGGTATTCCTCAAGTAGAACCCTTTGCCTCCCCTCTGAACAGGCATCTCCCTCAGTTCTGTTCCATAGTCCCAAGTCCTTTGGCTTGAAAGGCAGATGCCATGTCTTTCTCTTGGAAGGGGATATTCCTGTATGCCTTTCCTTCCCTTCCTCTTCTTCCAAGGGTCCTTCACAAAAATCATGGACTCTCCAGAAGTCTTGTTGGTGACTTCCTTTTAGCCCAGACAACATTGGTTTCCCCTCTTATCCCATCTGGCTGGGGCAAACATCACCTTACCACATGGATCTTCTCATACAAGGCAAAGGAACTCTCCTTCACCCTCATCTGTCCACTCTTCAGTTGATGCTAATGGGTTTTGATTCATTTCTTGCACTGGTTTTCTGAGGCTGTGCTTAGGGTCCTGCAGGAGGCCAGGAAACCCAATACCAGAAAATCCTATTTGTCCAAATGGACCCTTTTTCAGTGGGGGGGTCCCTTTACTTCTTTCATATCTGTGTGAACTACTGCATGCTGGCTTGGCATATTCTCCAGTTAAAGTCCACTTGTCAGGCACTTTTTCTGCCACTTAATCCTCCTTTGGCCTTTAGGTTTGAGGCCAGGCAGCTTCTTAAAGGCATCCTTCATATTACCCCCCCCCCCCCAAAAAAAAAGCCCATTCCCCATTCTAGGGATCTTAATTTTGTCCTTGAAAAGCTGACTTAGGCTCCCTTTGAGTCTGCTGGTGCTTCTTTGCAACATTGCACATGGAAGACTATTTATTGTTTTGGTAACCTCTACCAAAAGGGTGTCTGAACTGCAGGCCTTGTTGGTGTCCCTCCTTTTATGGTGTTTCATAAAGTCTCTCCGTACAAATCTTTCTTATATACCCAAGGTGGTTAATGAGTTGTCAGTCTGTCCAGCTTCCTTCTTTTCCACCTTCTTTGCAGTCTACTAGTGAGAAGGTTCTTTATAACTTGGGATTTGCATAAATAGCTCAGATATTGACTATTCAAAACAAAGGCCTTTAGTAAATCTGATCAGCTTTTTGTTTATTTTCATACCAGGGTATTGGGTTTTGCAGTTTGTAAGCAACGCATCTCCTCCTGGATTTGCAAGACCATTTCTTTGTTATTTTCATGGTAAGCAGTTGTCTGCTTCCGTGAGGACTCATTCCACTAGAGCAGTGGTTTCCCTGGGGGGCGGGGCTTTCCTCATAGGTTTGGTTACCAACTCCATCCTTGAAGCTGCTCCTTGGTCTTCGGTTCACAAAACTTTACAAATTGGATTTCATTTCCAGGGTCAGGGCAGGTTTCACCAAGACCATCCTGCGTGGGTTTGTGGAGGGCTCTTCCTTGCCTTCACTGTAGCTTTTGTACTTTCCCAGAGGTGATGAAAACTGCAACAGTGACATGGAAGGGCATAGAACAGTTGTTTAAAATCTTGCCATAACAGTAGATGTTCTCCTTTTCACTATTGGAAGTATTCACTCCCTTCCTCCCTCCCTCCTGGCCCCTTTTCTCTTCCTTTTGCATGGGTAGTATTTTTGTACTGGCCAAGAGATTCCTCTCCTTCCTTCCTTTTTCTGGTTGTACATGTCCTCATTTCCACTGAGGCTCCTGGTTCTCGTGGGGCACTTCAGTCCTGTTCTGTGCTTTTGCAGGGAGCATACATCTGACATAAGACACTCCCTAGGTAATAAAAGCTTTGGTATACTGGCCGGGCGTTGGGCTGTCCTTGGTAGAAGATCCCAGAGGTGATGAATGCTATGTCAGTGAAAAGGAAATCTATTGTTGGTAAAATTTTACACAACTGTACTTTCATGGCTGCGTCCATCCCAATGGTCCCACTGACCAGACTGCATAAGAGGAAGATTCATCCCTACTTGAAATCAGTGTGGTTCCAACACACACCACTTGGACACCCTGATCCCTCTGCTGCCCTGCATCAAGAACTTTCTCTGATGGGAGAAACATGTGTCTCTCAGCCCGGGCCTTCCCTTCACCCAAGCCCCTCACAACCAGATTCTCCACACCAATGCCTCGGACCGGACTTGGAGGGCCCATACAGGATCCCATGAAGTACAATGAGAATGGCCCTTCTGTCTCCTGAAGGAACATATTAATGTGAAAGAAATGAGGGTCCTAACAGAGCATGCCAAGCACAGAGAACAGCTGTGACTATGTGCTCCCCCTCCTTCCTTCCTTCTTTCACGGACCCCTGGCAGGAAGACTTTTCCCTCCTGTTAAAACAGTGGAAAGCTATCACAAGGGGTCAGTGGGTGATCAGCATTATAGAAAAGTATTACTATATCCAGTTCAGGGGAAATCCCCCCTCCCCACCCTTGTTATACCAAGACTTCCAAAGGAACAAGAAAATCTCCTTCTCATGATTATCAAAGATTTATCAGAGTCAATGGTAGTGGGTGGAAGGTGTACAGAAACCAGTGGGTCCATGTGAAGGAGAAGCCATCTGTTTTGAAATTGATGGTGAATCCTAGACTCCTTAAGAGGTGTACCGTGAAATGGAGGTGCTCATGGAAAGTGCCTGTGAACAGGGCCTGAATCAACAGGCCATCTAGATAAGGGAGAATGTGATACCCTGTGTGGCAGGCTACCACAGGTGCTAGACACTTTTGTGGTAGCCTTCTGACACCAATTCCGACATCAACCTTGGATTCTAACAGTCTGGTTTCATGGGTTGAGCATCCCTCCAGTGCTTCGGCTGCTATGGCTTGTCTGTCTAAACCCATTTCGAGCTTGGCGTTTGAGGCTTTCAAGAGAGTACTCTCATTCCAGAGAAAAGACTCTTCCTTTGAGCTCAGATCTGTCCCTCCTCCAAGAGTTCTCCCAGGGTCCGGATCCTACTATTCTTGTTCTGGTGGGACAGTCACTGACCAAAAATCTCACTCTGGCTCCCATGGAGCAGACCACATCAGCTTCTGAGTCCTCACCAGAGTATCCCACTGAGGAGGTACAGAAGAAGCAGTTGTGTAAAAGAGGGCACCTAGATTCTTCTCAGAAATCTGCCACCACGGACACTGACTTTGATGAAGGTGAAGGTTCCCCCAGAACCCTCTTGACTTGTCTTTGGGAGAGATCCTACTTAAACCAAAACGTGGATGCCTTTCCAGACACTTTTCCAGACTAGTCAGTGTACAGCGAGGCTTTTGGCTTTGGCCCAACTACATATTTTGTGGTCCCGCCCACGAATGAAGTGATGGACCTGATAGACCCTGGGTTTGGAAGTAACTGAAAACAGCAGAACCAATTCCCAAGAAACTGGACACATTTCTTGTTGTCCCTAAAGATCATCCCCATTGGAGCAAGGGCTCAGACATAAATTCTGTGGTGGTGATTGCAGCCACCAAGAAGGAACTAGCACAAAAGGTTTCCTTTGTCCACCCACCAAATAGGGAGTTTCGTGTATTGGGCAGATTTTGGAAGAGTCTTCAAATCATCTACTTTCTCAATGAGAACTCTGAAATATCTGGCACATTTTCTACAGTTTTAGAGAGATTTGACCAAAGAAATCTCCAAATCTCTCTTAGGAACCTTGCCTGCAGATCAGAGGAAGTCCATTGATGTACAGCTGGCTATCTTTCAATCTTTGACAATTGTGCATCTTATCTCCAGTGCTATACAGGCTGCATCTAGAGGAGCTGGCAAAGCTCTTCATTAGGAGAAATGCTTGGATGAGGCTCTGCGACTTCGAGGAATACTTTAAGATGTCCTTTGTGAATGCCTTCTGTGATGGATCAACACTTTTTGGTACCAGGTTGAAAGACACTATGTTTAGAAGTTAAAAGGAGGGCAAATCCGTTAGTACCATAGGGATCCAATTTTCTACTCCACAAAGGAATCAAAAGGAGGGCAAAAAAATTTGGTTCTGCAAATCATAGATTTACCCACCACATCTGGAGATAGAGCCCCCCCCCCCCCCCCATGGCAGAGGGGGACAACTCTTGTAATGGATATTGCCCTAGGGGCTGAGGTGGTCCGCAGAATCAAGGTTTCAGAGGTCGTTTTCTGAGAAGCCTTTTCAGCACTCCTGAGCACTTGTCCAACTGCTACACTCTCTAGGCAGTTCAGGGGCAGCAGCCTGTCCCTGCACCCAACAACCTGGATGTCCTTCAATCAAGACAAATGGGTGCAGAGCGGGTAATAATCAGAGGCTACTTCATCCCCATTCATACCATCCCTTCAGTTCTAAAAAGGCTTTCCTATGTTCCCCCCTCTCAAAGGGAAGTGGCAGCTTCAGAAGTAAAAAAGCTCCTTATCCGTCAAGTCATCCAAGAGGTCCCACCAGACCAGAGAAGCTCCAGAATTTACTCAGTTATTTTAGTGTCATAGAACAGTTTGGACCTGAGACCAATTTTGGATCTAAGCTACCTAAACTATTTTGTAAAGAAAATGAAATTTCAAATAGTCACTGGTACAGTCTGTTCTTAATTTCTTTGAGAAAGAGTAACTGGATATGCTTGACAGATCTTCAGCATGTATACCACCACATAATGATGGACAGACATATAAGGAGGTATCTACGCTACTGTCTGGGAGCCAGGCATTGTCAGTCCATAGGACCCCCCCCCCCTTTGGTCTCACCGCGGCCCCCCGACCCAGGTATTTGCCAAATGTATGGCAGTGGTTCTAGCTCATCTCCGACTGGAGGGATTCTGCATGTTACTGTCAATCTGGCAAAGTCCAATTTCTGCCCATCTCAGTCCATAGAATTCATGAGACCCCCAGTTAGACACAAGACTTCAAATTGTAAAACTTCTCCAGACAAAAGTTGCAACCATGTGACATCAAGCCTTAACAGTTCTGTCTTTTCAGAAGCCACCAGCAAGAATGATTCTCTCCATGGCAGCATCAGTTACCCCGTTTCCCCTGGCAATATACTACATGCAAATTCAGTGGAATCTTGCAGCCCAGTGGTTGATAAGACAACAACCTATGTCTTTCTGAATACTCTTAATGGAGATCTGCAAATCACAGATTTAGTGGTGGTTGAAGTCACCACATGTCTCTTGCGGATGTCTTCTCATCTCATCCTTCCTTCCCCCCCAAGCCACAGTGACCATGGACGCTTCCCATTTGGGGGGGGGGGGGCTACTACATGGGAAAGATAGTCCAAGGCACATGGTCACAGTCAGAGGCCATATTTTACATGTGTTGATGAGAGTGGTGGTCCGAACCTTGCAGGCCTTTCAGGACACACTTCCATACGATGTGGTATTCATTCAGACAGTCAACATGACATTTGTCTGGTACATCACAAACAGGGATGAACCAGATGTTACCCACTAGATCAAGAGGCCATGAGAGTGTGGTAATGGGCAGCATCTTCTCACCACTTTCTGGTAGCAACAAATATCCTAGACAAGTCCAGTGTGCTAGCTGACAACTTGAGCAGGTCTGTCATCTTTCTTCATGAGTGTTCCCTCAACTAAACAATCACTGGGGCTAACCTTGCTGCAGTCCCTTCTCATTTTCCCTCCGCACCAAGTGCAGTAAGATGTTCTTCGTGTTACACTGTTGCAGTCATCACACTTGGGTTATCCTGCCAGGGGTAGCCCTCAGTTGGCCCGAATACCAGAGGCTTAGTATTTCTGCATCGGTTGCTGTCACTCCAGGACTGATGTCAGGTCGACAGTGGTATAAAATCAGGCAGCCGATGTCATTACATCAGTCTATCTTGCTGAGGAGCCCAAAGCAGAAGCAGTTTGCAGCAGTGTCGGTCAGCCGCTACCTGAGTTTTCATGTCCAAATTGAGGTTGAAGTCTTCTAAAGCTAAGTACCACGTTGGGGATCCTTTTTTCTTGCGCTAACCAATGCCAGAAAAAGTTAACAATTGTCTCGCCTTCGGAAAGCAAATACCACACCGAGATTTCCATTCTTACTGCATCACCTGTTTAGGCCCAGACGACGTCATACTTCGCTGTCGGTTTTGTGCTTTGTTCAATGCCAGAACTGTACGTTGTCGGGCCCTTATTGTAGCTAAATATTTTCCCTCTCAATTTCCATATTCCGAAATGGCTTTGGTAAGCCATCCAACTGCCGATCTTCCGAAAAAACGTAAGGAAAAAGACAGAAACAGACTGCACAGGTCCAGAACTGCCGATGACGTTTCCGTTAATCTAGTCGCCAGTTCACCGGTCCTCAGTGAGGTGCTTTCGCAGCCCCTGATGCCCACTTCTGTGGATTCACAGGCCGCTACCGAGACCCATTTGGAGTCCGGTATACCGCGAGACTCTTCATTGACTAAGGATCCTGTGGTTGTCTCTACTTTGGATGGGTCCGGAGCCGCTGAGCAGGCACCGGCTTCCGAGGAAGTACTTCTCACTATCGATACGTGACACAAACCGACTTCTTTCGCATCTTCAGTTCTTTCTAAAACTACAGAGTTTCTAAGGCCCAGGGTACGAACTACGCCTAAATAAACGACCCAACCTTAAGCACCTGCTTCCATGCCTCAATCTCAAATGCTTAAAATGGCGGAAGACCTTATCTTGCTTATTAGGGGAAGCCAGCCTACCCCTTCCAAATGAAAAAGAGACTTGTCCCCAGCAGTTTTATTTGACCAGGAGTCCGATGACTGAGATTTCTGAATATGATGAAAATGCAACCCTTGTCTGCTTATGAGGATTCAGATGCAGGGGAATCCATTTCTTCTGTCTCTCCTCCAGAGGATTTTTCATTTGGTGAAACCCTACATACTTTAAAAGAACATTTCCAGTGAGAGTGTCAGGACTATCCTCAGTCCAAAAAGAGACTCAGAAAATTTTTAGATTTACCACAGCACAGACCTTTAGCATTTCCTCCTGTCCTGGATGTTGTGGATGATGTTTTTATGGAATCCACTTTAACTCCTGACACCCTTCCTCCTGCTCCCAGGAAGCCTGACAGGTACTGCAGAGAGTCCCTGACTCTCACAAATTTCTTTTCAAGAATCCTACTGCTGACCCAGAGGTCATCTCCTAAGGACCTAAAGGAATAAAAGCAACCACAGCTAAGAATCCCACCCCCTCGGACAGGGATTCCCGAGCTTTAGATAGATGCGGTAAAAAAGTATATACCTCTGCAACTCTTGCCATTAGAGCACTAAATTGTCAGTTCCACATGTTGAAGTACCAGCAACATACTATGGAACTCCTTAAAAAAAATGTCTACCTTTCCGGCTTGTGCAAAAAATAAAGAATTACAGGAGCTTATGCATTCTGCAAGCCAAGTTACTAGACACACCTTGCAATGTGGCTTTGATGCCCAAGAAGCATCCTGCAGGGCAGCAGTTACAGGTTCTGTACTTGGAAGGCATGCTTGGCTTAAGGAACAGAGCTTGCCAGACCATGTCAAATCAAAACTATTGGATGCACCATTGAACAAAGATAATTTGTTTGGCACCAAGGCAAAAGAGGTCTTAAAAAAGATGGAAGAAAAAGCTAAATCTATGCAGATAGTTAAAGACTTCTTGCAGGTCCAGCTTCCGAGATTCAGTAGGCATTGCCCCTCTAAGCACTGGTACTTTCCGACCCCCTCAAGACCACCTCAGACAAGACCTAGGGGAAGCAGAACCCCCAGACAACAGTCCCAGGGAATGCAGAGAACTAAGCAATGGAGTTCATAGGTAGGTACTAGGCTATCGGCCCAAGGGCCTACGTAAGCCCAGCCAGCAAGGTTCCATAGCTTACGCCACCCAAGAAAGTTATTTTCCTGTGTCACTGTCGAGCAGAGACACAGAAGTGATCCCCAGGGTGTATTTCCTATTTCCCGTCCACTCATCAAGATTTTTCTTGAAGAGTGCTAATGAAGAACTTTGCTTGACATAGATGAGTAGCTTGTTCCAGTGTATAGGAAGTTTCTGGGACACGAATCTATCCCTCCAGCATGTCCTGTTTATTGTGGTGACAAGGTTTAGGTCCCTGGAGCGTGTAGCTCGGAGGGATTGTGATTTCTTTAGGTGTAGCATGTCCAACAGCTCTGGGTTTGACATAGCTTTATATGTTAGGCAGAGATCACCTCGGAATAGGCGATATGCTATGGAGTAAAGCTAGAGTGTTTTGAGGCGGTCAGTGTAGGGCATTTGTTTGAGGCCAGTAATCCTCTTTGTGAGGTACTTCTTTGGCCTTTCCAGCTGCTGCAGATGTCTTGTGAGGTACATTCCAAAAGGGGGTCTAGTGAGTGACGTGTAGAGGGGAACAATGACCTCTTTTTTCCCTGGATGAGAACCCTTTTATGATGGTGTGCCACGTAGAAGGACTTCCTGACAACTGTGACGATGTGACTATCAAAGGAGAGACTACTGTCCACTTCAAAAACTGGGAGTGCTTAGCCACCCTCTTATGGAAAGAACTCACAATGACTTTACACCTCCACCCCTTACCTCTACCCAGCTGCTTGTGCCCCTAGGAGGAAAACTCTCCTCCCATGCCAAAAACTGGGCCTCTATCACCAATGACCGATAGGTCCTCAACATAGTGTCTCAGGGATACAACTTTTGTTTCCACACTCTACCTACCCCAAAAGGGATCCCACATCTTCCTCCAAACCAGTGGGCAGAGGCACAAACCCAAGTCCATTCCCTGCTCTCCATGAGGGCAATACAGCCTGTTTCTACAGACCAGGTAGGCCAAGGTTTCTATTCCAGGCTTTTTCTGGTACCCAGAAAAGAGGGCACCTGGCACCCAAGCCTCGATCTTTCAATTCTAAACACCTTCCTGGTGATACCAAAATTCAAAATGCTCACCCTCCAGCAGCTTCTTGCTGTGCTAGCCAAAGATGCTTGGTTAGCCACCCTAGACCTAAAAGAGGCCTATCTACACATCCCAATCAGGGATTCCTGCAGGAAATATCTACGTTTCAAAGCAGGATCTATGCACTTTCAGTTCTCTGCTCTTCCCTTTGGCTTATCCACTGCTCCCAGAGTTTTCACAAAATGCCTGGCTCCAGCCATTGCTTTTTGCAGACAAGGGAATATTCAAATGTACCCCTACTTAGACGACTGCCTGATTCAGGCAGACAGGAAAAGCTGTTACAGCACCTGACCTTTGTAAAGCACCTACTGGACCTCCCTGGGTACACTATAAACGAAAAGAAATCCAAACTAGTACCCACTCAAAATTTGTATTCCTGTAGCAAGCCTGGACACAGCATCCCAGATGGCATTCCTTACTCCAGAAAAAACAAGCCTATCTGACAGGCTACTTCTCTCAAGTAGCCACCAGAAACCAGTTATCCACAAGGAAAATCCTGCCAGCTCTATGGTTCATGGCGTCCTAAATTCTAAGCTACTTCTCTTTACACCTACTAATAAATCTCCTATACCTTCCTTCACTATCTCCTCAAATAATGCTACAGTTATTAACCCTGATAAAACCACACGACTATTAGGTGTAACCATTGACAATCATCTTAACTTTGATGACCATATTAACACTACTATTAAAGCTGTTAATAAAAAAATTGGGACACTTTACAGAATTAAACCCTTCCTTACCCCAGCAGCCAGGAAAAACATTGCACAGACCCACCTGATTTCCACCCTTTTCTATGCCTCAGCTATATATACTTCCTTATCTAAAAATAACATTAGCAAACTCTCTACCTGTTATAATAGTATAGCCAGATTCATTACTGCTACTCCCCTCAGAACTCACCACTGTCACAACCTCAAACAACTAAACTGGCTAGAGCTTAACAACCACATACTCTACCAACAATTACTAGTCATTCACAAGACCCTTCACTTCCCAGACAATACTCCTAGCTTGGCTAGACTGATTTCTCCTTATAAAAATCTAGCCGCACTTCGCTCTGCTAATAAACTCCTACTATCCTCAACTAAATCTTACAATAAAGCTGGAGATGCATTAATTTCAAATTCCATAGGTAAACATTGGAATCAACTACCTCAACATATGACTAATCAAGACTCTACCGCACTCTTCAAAAAAACATATCAAGGAACATCTTAAAACTCTATGGCTATGTCCTTGTACTAATCCTGACTGAAAGTATGTCTCCCACATTAATTTTTGCTACCCTTCCCCCTCACTGAGCTCAAAACTTACACTTCTATTGTTGAGAGTTACTTCTTAAAAGCTAGCCTATTTTTCAAATTGTTGTACTTATCTTATATGTTCTTAGATTTGACTTTGTAATCTCTCTTTTTAAACTTTTAAACTTTTATATTGTTTTATAATAACTCTTGTAATATACCAGTGATATTTTTTTTTCACATGTACTGGAGCTTTTCTCCCCGGGCCTCTACTGTAAACGGATATATATCCAGTTGGACTAGCCCGGTCAACAAATGTAAAATAAATAAAATAAAATAAATAAATAAATTCATTCCATATGCCAGACTGCATATGAGGAAACTTCAGTGGTACCTAAAATGCCTTTGGTGTCAACATTCTCAGGACCTGGAAATCATCATACCTATGATACCCTGTCTAAGGAAAGATTTTCTTTGGTGAGCAGCAGCATGCAACCACAACAAGGGTCTTCCCTTCTTACAACCTCACACCGCCCAGCCCCTAACCACAGACGCATCAGATTATGTCTGGGGTGCACACCTGGACGGCAGGTGCATTCAAGGCCATTGGAGCCCAAATCAAATACATCTGCACATCAACCAAAAAGAGATGATAGCTGTTCAGCACGCTTTGACAACTTTCAGACCCCCTACTCTCCCCGGGGCCCTCTACTGATCAAAACAGACAGCACCACAGTGTTGTCCTACATCAACAAGCATGGAGGAACTCACTCTTATCCCCTCTGCAGGCTCACCATGACCCTTTGGCACACAGCTTCAGCCATGCAAATTCACCTGCAAGCACAATTCCTGCCAGGCTCCCAAAACTCTCTAGCCGACAACTTAAGCAGAAACCTTCTAAACCCACACGAGTGGCAGCTAGACCACAACATCTTCAACCTTGTAACCCAGAAATGGGGCACCCCGAAGGTGGACCTGTTTGCCTCCCACAACAGTCACCAGCTCAACAAATTCTGCACCATGAAACCTCACAGCAAGGCCTGGAAAGTGGATGCCGTATCCTTCCAATGGGTAAACCTCTCGATCTATGCATTTCCCCCTCTACCTCTACTTTCAAGGGTACTACTCAAGGTAAGGGAGGAAAACCCAAGAGCAATCTTGATTGCCCCAGACTGGCCACACCAGCACTGATGACCACAGCTGTGCAGTGTGTCACCCCTGCCACCATGGCCCCTACCTCAGATCCCAACTCTCCTGACCCAGCAGAATGGAGAATTCATGCGTCCACAATTGCAGACCCTGAACCCGGCAGCCTGACTTATTCCCTGACCTCTCCTCCAGTTCCCAGTCTAAGCAAGCAAGTCTTGGTTGTTATACCTGAGGCCAGACACCCCAGCACTAGAAAATCCTATGCTGACAAGTGGATAGGGTTTTGCACCTGGATCCAGGCTAAGCACAGCCCTCCCTACCTCTCATCCTGGATTACCTAGCAGACCTACTACACAGGGGCCTTTCCTTCTCTTCTATTAAAATTCATGCCTCTGCCATCTCTGCTCTTTACAGCACAGAGCAGCCTCTATTTTCTCACCCTCTCATGAAATAGTTCCTAAGAGGGGCTAACAATTTAATGCCATCCAGAAGAGCTCCTACCCCAGCTTGGGACCTTAACTTTGTGTTGGAAAAGCTCACACTACCCTCCTTTGAGCCTGCAGCTTCAGCAGAGTTAAAATTCCTCTCTTGGAAAACAGCCTTGCTTCTGGCTATCACTTCAGCTAGAAGAGTTTCAGAGCTACAAAAACTCGTGGCAGTAGAGTAGTTCTTCATTTTTCATGCTGAAAGGGTCTCCCTCAGGACTAACCCAACTTTCATGCCTAAAGTGGTGTCCAGTGTGGCTCTCAACCAGTCTATTAATTTGCCCACGTTTTTCCCTAACCCACAAAACAAAGGGAAAAGGATTCTGCATTCTCTAGATGTGCACAGACAGCTCAGATTCTACCTGGATAGCACTAAATCTTTTAGGAAAACTGACCAATCGCTAGTCTGCTTTGCAGCAAGGGCAGAGGGCAAGGCCATATCCAAACAAACAATCTACAAATGGATAGCACACTGTATCCATTTCTGCTACAAATACCACAGAAATCCACTCCCTAAGGTGGTCAGGACACATTCCACCAGGGCAACCTCCACCTCTGCAGCTTTTCTCAGAGGGGTCCCTACCAGGGACATCCTGGAGGCTGCAACATGAAGTTCTGTTCATACCTTCAACAATGAACAATACATGCTGGAGGGATAGGTTCCTGACCCAGAGACTCCCCATACTCTGGAATAGACTGCCCATACATGTCAAGCAGAGCGCCTTCTTGGTCCTCTTCAAAAGGAACCTTGATTGGATGGGAAGATAATAAATTCACCACTGGGATCACGTCAGTCACCCTGCTAGACAAGGGGTCCAGGGAAGTAAATATTGTGGGAAGAAATATCCAGGGAATTATTATGGCTAGGCTTGTATAGGCCCTAGGGCCGATAGCCTTGTACCAGCTTATGAACCTTCACCAAGCATTACCACCTGCCTATCTTCTTTATATCCAGGGCAGGTTTTACATCCACAGTCTTGCAGGGCATTCTAGCCAGCCCCCAGTCTTCTTGACTGCCTCCACCCTTTTCTTCAGCTTTGGGAATCAACCCAAGTGTGATGACTGCAGCAGTGAAACATGAAAAACATAGTGCAGTTGTATACATTTACCATAAATGTAGATGTTCGAGTGTATTCACTGTTGCAGTCCTGGTTTCTCGCCCTCCATCCCCCTTGTCTCTCTCTCTCTCTCTCTCTCTTCCTCACTCCTTACAGGGATTTTTTGGTATTTACTTTCTACTGGTGGTGTTCTTCCACCATAACCTAGCTCCCTATTTGAGGGCTCCTGACATTTGGGGCAAGAAAAACAGATGTAATGGCGTCTGCTGCCTGATTTTATACCACTGACGACCTGACGTCAGTCCTGGAGCAACAGCAACTGACGCAGAAATACTAAGCCTCTGGTATTCGGGCCGACTGAGGCTACCCCTGGCAGGATAACAGAAGTGTGATGACTGCAACAGTGAATACACTCAAACATCTACATTTATGGTTAGTGTACACAACTGTACTTTCTTCGCTCTGATTCCCCCAGAGGAGGAGTCACCAAGGTATGCTGTGTGCCACAGTTGACCCTCAGGACTCCTTTACACATTCCCCCATTTCTCTAATCCCAAAAAGTTTTACAGAGAGCAGTAAAGAGAAAGATCAAAGTCATCTGCATAGCCCCTTAACTGGCCTTAACAAGTATGGTTTCCCTTCCTCTGCCCTCATCAAGTGCACCCTCCGTGGGTGCTGTGCCAAGTCCTAGATGTTCTTCGTGTTTCACTGTTGCAGTCATCACCTGTGGGTTATCCCTGCTGTGGTAGCCCTCGGTTGGCCCGAATACCAGAGTTAATGTTTTTCTGCATCCGCTGCTGTCACTTGCTGGCTGACGTCAGGTCATCAGTGCTGTAAAGGAAGGCAGTCGACGCCATTACATCAGTCTTTCTTGCTGTGGAGCCCATAGCAGAAGCAGTTCGCAAGTGTGCCGGTCAGTCACTACCAGAGTTTCGAATTATAGCTGAAAACATCTAAAGCTAAGTACCCCGTTGGGGATCCTTTTTTCTTGCACTAACCAATGTCCAAAAAAAGTTAACAATTATCTCGCCTGTGGAAAGCAAATACCACACCGAGACTTACATTCATACTGCATCACTTGTTTAGGCCCAGACCACGATGTACCCGTTGCTGGTTCTGTGCCCTCTTTAATGCGAGAACCATTCGTCGTAGAGCTCATGTTGTAGCCAGGTATTTTCGTCTTCTGTCTTCGCATTCTGAAATGGCATCCGCCAACAATCCATAGACATTCCAAAAAAACTTAAAGATAAAGATAGAGACAGACCGCACAAGGTTAAGCCTTCCGACGACTCTACCTCTAAGCAGGTCATCAGTTCTCCAGAATTCAGTGAGGCACCTTCGCAGCCCCTGAAGCTCGATTCGATACCTTTGCAGGCCTCTACTGAGACCCTTTTGGAGTCCAGTATGCCGCAGAAATCTTCTTTGTCTTCTGAGCCTTTGGTTGTGTCTGCCTTGAGTGGGTCCGGAGCCATGACACAGGCACCGGCTCCCGAGGAGGTTTTTTGCACTACCGAATCTAGACAAAAAATGTCTTCTCCTCCAACTACCGTTTCTCTCAGACCAATGGATACTGTTAGGTCTAGAGGCAAGGTCACTCCTAGGAAAACTATCTCTAGCCACCATTTTACCCCTGCTCCACCACCCCAAGCTCAAATGCTTAAAATGACAGAGGATCTTTCATCCTTATCAGGGGTATTCAGGCCGCACCTTCTAAATGGAAAAAAAGACCCTTCCCCTGAAATACTGACAGAACAGGATTCTGAGGAGTTTGATTATTCAGATTTTGTAGAGGAACAACAACCTCTTACTGGTTATGAGGATTCAGATGCAGAGGAATCCATTCCTTCTGCCTCCCAACTGGAAGATCTTTCCTTTGGGGAAACCCTTCACACCCTCAGGGAACATTTCCACTGGGAATCCCAGGACTTCCTTCAGTCTAAGAGAAGACTAGGAGAGTTTCTAGACCTGCCCCAGCACATATCCTTGGCCATCCCCCCATCTTAGAGGTGGTTGATGATGTCTTCCAGGAATCCAGCTTAACTCCTGATGCCCTCCCACATACTCCCAGAAAACCTGACAGGTATTACAGAGTACTGGATTCTCACAAATACCTGTGCAGAAATCCTGCTGCAGTCATTACACAGGACCAAAAGGAGCTAAGGCTAGTTCTGCAAATAATCCTACTCCTGACAGGGAATCCGGAGCTCTGGACAGATGGGGTAAAAAAGTATACACCTCTGCAACCTTAGCTATCAGAGCACTCAACTGTCAGTTCTACATGTTAAAATATCAACAACACATTTTGGAGCTATTAAAACAAAACATTTCAACATTTCCTGACTGTGCCAATTCGAAAGAGGTAGATTTACTGCACTCTACTTGTCAAGTGGCTAAACACTCATTACACTGTGGATATGACGCCCTAAAAGCCTCAAGCAGGGCTGCAATGTCATGATCTGTCATTAGGAGACATGCATGATTGAAGGAACAACCTCTCCCTGATCATGTCAAATCTAAATTACTTGATGCACCCTTGGATAAGGACCACTTGTTTGGAATAAAAGCAGAAGAGGTGCTTAAAAAGATGGAAGACAAAGCAAAATATATGCAAACAGTAAAAGATTTCTTCAGGTACAACCTCCTAGGTTCAACAGGTATTTTCTCTCAAAACACTGGTCCTTTCCAGCAACTAGCAGACAGGGGCAAGGTAAGCCCCGCAGGGACAGACCACCTAGACTCCTATCCCAGGGACAGCAGAGAACCAAACAGTGGACCACTTCCACTCCAAAGGCAGGTAGTTCTAAGCCATCCCTCTATGGCAAAAACTCAATGACTCCCTCTCCCCTCCTTTCACTCACCAAAAACTGGGAGGAAGGCTCTCCCTCTGCCAAGAGAATTGGCTTTCTGTAACAAAGGTCAATGGGTCTTAAAGATCATTTTTCAGGGATACAAATTCTCCTTCAATGAATCCCAATTCCAGTTCTTGGAAGACCTTTTGAAAAACAGAGCCAGCTAGTATAATATCAAAGTGCAATTAGTGGCTATATCATCTTTTCAAATTGGTGAGAATCACATGTCTATTGCATCCTTAAGACTATCTAAAGCCTTTCTTAGAGGAATTTTTCTGTTGTAACCTCCACTTACAGACCCAGTTCCTCCTTGGGGTATTGATGTTTTACTGCAAGCCATAACTAAAATTTTAACTGGCTGATAAGGCAGATTTAAAAATGTTTTTGTCATGAAAAGCTTTTTGTCTTAGCTGCTGTTACTTCTGCTAGGAGGATTTCTGAGCTACATGCCTTGTCTGCAACACTCCCCTTGTCTGTTTTTTCACAAAGACCAAGCGAGTCTGAGGACCAGTTCTTTTCTTCCAAAGGTGGCTACTGAATCCTCTTTCAAGCAAGCTGTTGATCTCCCCATATTTTCCCCAAATTTTTTAAACAAGGATGAGTATACTTTACGCTTACTAGATGTTCACACTCAATATTCTGCTTACACTGGACCAGAGATGTGGGAATGGGTGTACACCAGGGGTCAGCTCTGAGCCCACTGTTGTTCTTACATGTGATGGATGATGAGGTATTACAGGCAGACTCTGAGCAAAAACTTAAAGGATAGGGGAATGGAATGCAAAACTGAAGCACATGGGATGAAACTAAAAGCAGATAAGGCAGTGGTAATGGCAGCAAATTAGGGAAATCAGAAGAAGCTGAGAATTGAAATAGAAGGGTAGATAGTGGAAGAGGTAAATAGCTTCAAGTATCTGGGAGGGGTGGTTGAGGAAAAGGGAAGTCTAAATGAAGAGGTCAGTGCTAGAATGAGAGGGACTGCAGCCAACGGGCATATAGTCTCAGGTGTAGTCTGACAGAAGAATGCCAAAGAAGCTGAAGAGTAAGGTGTACAAGACAGTAGTGCGACCAGTGCTACTGTATGGTAGAGAAACCTGGACGGTGAAGGCAGAGCAGATAAAGAAGGTGATGGAAATGAAGTGTCTGAGAAGAGTGGTAGGATGCACACTGTGGGACAGATGAAGAAATGAGGACATAAGAGTAGAAGCCAAAGTAGCTCCAATTGCAGAAAAGATCAAAGAGAACAGACTGCAGTGGTTCGGACACATGCAGAAAAGCAGAAGACAATCTGTTGAATAAGGTTTAGGACAGACAAGAAAGAAGGTAAGAGGAAATGAGGACGTCCAGCAAAGAGCTGGATGGATTGTGTGAAAGAAGATCGGCGACAGTCAGGCATGAGTGTTGAAGAAGGCAGGAGTGTGGCAGTGAATTGAGAGGGATGGCGACAGTTAACACAATACCCTGACCCTATGTAGAAAATGGGAAAAAGGGGATGATGATGAGATGTAAGAAAAACTGATCAGTTGTTTCTGTCTTATTTTCCTGGTCAGAATGGGAAAAGAAGTACCTAAGGTCACACATTCATGTTGGTTGTCTTGAGTATTTTTCTATGTTGACAAACAGATGGGACTGTCTCTGTCTTTTTCTGCAAAAGCCCCTTCTGTTACATCAGTCACTTCCATCGACAACATTCTGTTCCAGAGTACCTATTGACATTTGTGTAGCTGCCACTTGGTCCAGAGTTCACACATTCATTCTCATTATAAACTGAACATGCAGTCAGATTAAGGGCCTCTTGTATTAACTGTGCTCTCAAATATCCTTCCATGCAACAACCCAGATGCTAATATAGCTGGGGACTCTTGTCCTGTGTGTTGAGGAATGGACAGAAAAGACAACATCAGTTGCAAAAGTTATATACTCACCTTAACATTAGATCAGTGGTGTCTGTCTCCATCTTTTCTCAACCCCTCCCACCTTCCCCTTTCCATGTTTTTGACAGCATTTGATCTTCTATTCCCTGGTTTTCTCTGACTGACCTAGCCTTGGCTCCTTGACGTTAATTACTAGCTGTTTTTTCTGTATTAGATTCCGTACTGTTCCTTTTTTCTAGGGGAAAAGTCGATCTGAGTTGTTGCACATAACACCAGGGATTATGAGTAAGGAAAAGCACTTGAGCACAGGATCCAGAAATTTGAAAGTAGCCAAAGTCAGATTTGACACTTATCCGAGACCCATATGTTGAAGGATGGAAAGGGACGACACAGATCTGTCTTTACGGTGAGTGTGTAACTTTTGTTTAGTGGGATTACCTGTTCCTTTAAGTCTCATCTGTGCCTCATGAAAACATTTTATGCAGTGTGGATAAATTCCAATAAATTTGTTTTAAGTTTCTACTGAAGGTGGGTGCAGGTTTTCGTACTTGTGTGAATTGATGACATTGCCATTTTGCTTTGTGGCAGAGCGGTGTGTGCTTTCCATCTTTAACAGTAGCATTTCAGAGCATTCAAAGCAAGTAATCCTCTTTCTTAATGATTTAGAGTAGTAATAGTGTCATTCTGTAGCATATATGTTGTGCATAATTTCAAATTTAATAGCACTGTTGTGTAATAGTCATCGTCATCTTTTGGCTTTTCCCGTTAGGGGTCGCCACAGCGGATCATCTCTCTCTATTTCTTCCTATCCTCTGCATCTTGCTCTGTCACACCAACCACCTGCATGTCCTCTCTCACCACGTCCATAAACCTTATCTTGGGCCTTCCTCTTTTCCTCTTACCTGGCAGCTCCATCCTTAGCATCTTTTTCCCAATATACCCATCATCCCTCCTCAGCACATGTCCAAACCAATGCAATCTCGTCTCTCTTGCTTTGTCTCCAAACTGTCCAACATGAGCTGACCCTCTAATATACTGATTCTTAATCCTATCCATCCTAGTCACACCGAGTGCAAATCTTAACATCTTTAACTCTGCCACATCCAGCTCTGACTCCTGCCTTTTTGTCAGTGCCACTGTCTCCAACCCATATAACATAGCTGGTCTCACTACCCTCTTGTAGGCCTTCCCTTTCACTCTTACTGGTACCCGTCTGTCACAAGTCACTCCTGACACTCTTCTCCACCCTGCCTGTACTCTCTCCTTCACCTCTCTTCCACATTCACCATTACTCTGAACTGTTGATCCCAAGTACTTAAACTCGTCCACCTTTACCAACTCTACTCCCTACATCCTCACCATTCCTCTACCCTCCCTCTCATTTACACACATATATTCTGTCTTAGCCCTGCTGACCTTCATTCCTCTGCTCTCTAGAGCATATCTCCACCTTTCCAGAGTCTCCTCAACCTGATTCCTACTCTCTCTACAGATCACAATGTCATTTGCAAACATCATAGTCCACGGGGCCTCCTGTCTGATCTCATCTGTCAACCTGTCCATCACCACTGCAAATAAGAAAGGACTCAGAGCTGATCCTTGATGTAATCCCACCTCCACCTTAAACGGATCTGTCACTCCCACTGCAGTCCTCACCACTGTCACACTACCCTCGTACATATCCTGTACCACTCTTACATACTTCTCTGCCACTCCCGACTTCCTCATACAATACCACAACTCTTCTCTAGGCACCCTGTCATATGCTTTCTCCAAGTCTACAAAGACACAATGCAACTCCTTCTGACCTTCTCTGTATTTCTTCAATAACACTCTCAGAGCAAATATTGCATCTGTAGTGCTCTTTCCTGGCATGAAACCATACTGCTGATCACTAATCATCACCTCCCTTCTTAACCTAGCTTCTACTACTCTTTCCCATAACTTCAATCTGTGACTGATCAATTTTATCCCTCTGTAGTTACTGCAGCTCTGCACATAATCACCCTTATTCTTAAAGATAGGTACCAAAACACTTTTTCCTCCACTCCTCAGGCATCCTCTGACATTCCAAAATTTAATTAAACAATCTAGTTAAAAATTCCACTGCCATTTCTCCTAAGCACCTCCATGCTTCCATTGGTATGTCATCTGGGCCAACAGCCTTTCCATTCTTCATCCTCTTCATAGCTGTCCTTACTTCCTCCTTGCTAATCTGTTTCACTTCCTGATTCACTATCCCCACATCATCCAACCTTCTCTCTCTCTCTCATTCTCTTCATTCATCAGCCTCTCAAAATACTCTTTCCATTTACTCAACACACTCTCCTCTCTTGCGAGTACCTTTCCCTCACTATCCTTTATCACCCTTACTTGCTGCGCATCTTTCCCAGCTCTGTCCCTCTGTCTTGCCAATCGGTGCAGGACCTTTTCTCCCTCTTTAGTGTCCAATCTCTCATACAACTCTCCGTATGCCTTATCCTTAGCTTTCGCCACCTCTGTAATAGTAAATGCTTTAATTCACTGTTTAAAGCATTCATTCATTTCTTATATTGAATCAGGCTGCTGAAATTGGCCAACATTATGCAGTTATTTCTGCTCCATTGTTTTTCAGTCAGGTTGACATTTAGCTACTGTTCATAGAACTGCATCTCATACAGCCGTCAGGTTTAGTATACATGCTTTCGCTGTTTTGTTAGCTTAATGCTAAACCCTTGAGCAGCTGTATTGGCTCCATGTAATGATCACCTACTGCTGCTGCTTTGAACATGTCTTTTAGTGAAACCTCAGTTGAAATCATGAGTCTTTTGATTGTTAATCTCAGACCCCATACAAACCACTCTCACTGAATGTTATTGAAACTGTTTTGTAACTGGAATTATCGTTCATGGCATTTTAGGATGCTGTAGGTGATTAAGCATGATGTTACGTGTAATATGTGTCTGAGTGATCTTTATGTATTAATGCTTGTGGTAATGTATTTTTATTTTATTAATTAGATGCAGTTACCGGATCCAGCAAGAGTGCTGCAGTCTGTCCTGGTAAGTTGTTTTTAGAGTTGTAATGTAAATGATTTTATTTTGACCAAGCAGTGCCACAATCCAGTGTGAATTGTATGAAAGGTGTATCCCCAACGCCTCAAAAAAGTGTGGATTCTGCTTTTACTAGTTGTGCAGTTCTTGTGTGTAAAAAAAAAAAAAAAAAGAGAGAGAGAGAGAGATTTCAAAGGAAAGATGTGACACATGGAAAATAAACCAGATTCCTAATGCATTTTTGCACCAGTTTTCCAGTTTTCAGACTAGCAGGCACAGTAAAGTTAGCCATAACTTAATCAACCAGAACTCTCAAGCATCCAGAAAAAAAAAATCAAAGAAATGCAATAGTCAATTTTCATGTGTTGCACTCCCCCCACAGAAACTTACCTTACGGTTTTAGAGTTTTAAAAAAGAAGATACAAACAAATTCCCTCTCTCCCCAACCTGAGAAGAAGTCAAACCAAACAAGTCAAATTGCTAAAATGTCAACACGTTGCCCTTACTCACTCAGTGAATTTGCATCAGATTGCACATTCTCTCTCCGATCTCTTACACACACCCATTCTCTTCTGCTTTCATACATGCAGTCACTCACACTTTCTCTCTCCAATCTCTCACACACACACGCACTCTTCAGCTTTTATATACCTCTCCGATCTTTCACATACAGTCACTTCTGCTTTCATACATGCATTCTCACACACACACACACACACACACACACACACACACACACTCTCTCTCTCTCTCTCTCTGTTTTCAGTTCATTCAATTCCAATCCACTCAACTTGCCACTGAAAACCATTCTGCGTGCCACACTTTCTACTGGAAATATAAGTTTAAAATATTGTTATTCCAGCCAGGCTTTTAATTACTGTATTTCAATATTACAATCAAATCAATACAGTTTTTATGGTATATTTTAAGGTACAGTATTTGTCAGGTCTGTTTTTAATAGTAACTGTCAGGCAACAAGAAACTACAGTGATCCGGCATCTACCAGTCCCCATGGGTGCCAGTTAACGGAGAGTTTACTGTAGCAAGATTGTGGGTGCCAGTTTTCTGAGTGCTTTATTTTACTCCATAATCTTCAGTTTTGGGAGTTTTCTGCTCACAGAGTCTTCATAGGTTATACCTATATTGAAAAGGTTATGATAGGATTCTTTCAAGTTATAGAAGTAAGAAAATAAAATGTGGCATGTATCTCACTGTGTGGGGAAGTTCATAGGTTCATAGGGAGGTGCTAGGCTATTGGCCCTAGGGCCTATATAAGCCTAGCCAAGAAGGTACCCTGGCTTTCGCCACCCAAGAAAATTATTTTCCTGTGCCGCTGTCGAGCAGAGCCACAGAAGTGATCCCTTGGGTGAATTTCCTATTTGCCATCCAGTCATCAAGTTTTTTCTTGAAGAGTGCTAATGAGGAGCTTTGTTTGATACAGATAGGTAGTTTGTTCCAGAGAATGGGAAGTCTCTGGGACAGGAGCATGTTCTGTTTATTGTGATGACAAGGTTTAGGTTCCTAGAGTGTGTAGCTCGGAGGGATTGGGATTTCTTTAAGTGGAGCATGTCCAACAGCTCTGGGTTTGACATAGCTTTGTATGTTAGACAGAGATCGCTTCTGAGTAGGCGATATGCGACGGAGTAAAGCTGGATATTTTTGAGACTGTCTGCATTGGGCATCTGTTTGAGGTCAGTAATCCTCTTCGTGAGGTATTTCTGCGGTCTTTCCAGTTGTTGTAGATGTCTTGTGAGGTACATACCAAAAGGGGTGTTGTACTCTATAATGGGTCTAATGAGTGACGAGTAGAGGGGAGCAATGACCTCTTTTTTCCTGGATGACAAACCTTTTGTGATGAGGTGTGCCACGTAGAAGGATTTCCTGACTACTGTGGCGATGTGATTATCAAAGGAGAGACTACTGTCCACCTGTGTCCCAAGGCCTCTTATCACACTTTCGATGTTAAGTTTACTACTGCCTATGTGGTAGTTCATGGGTACAGTTTTTACCAAAGGGGATGACAATACACTTTTTGGCATTGAGCTTAAGGCCATGGCTTTGACACCAGGCATCTGTCTCAGTGAGGCCCTTTTGTAGGATGTCCACATCATTAGGAGTTTTGATTATTGCTCCTAGTTTGTAGTCATCTGTAAACTTCGTTAGCCAAAGACGTTCTGTGTTAGCCTGTACTTCAGAGAAGTAGATACCAAACAGGAGAGGACCCAGGACTGAACTCCGTGGTACTCCACTTGTTACTGGTCTGAAGTCGGATTTGGAGTCTGCTACTTTCACAGTGTGGGTTCTGTCAGTGAGCCAATTGGCAACCCATCTTGTGACATAGGGATTTATACCTAGTTTAGTGAGTTTATCTATAATTCCAGAGTGGGGGATGGTGTCGAAAGCCTTGGCAAGATCTAGATAGGCTCTGTGAACCACCTTACCCTCATCTACGGCTTTGGTGACTGCTTCAATGAAGTCTATCAGGTTTAGGAGACATGATCTGCCTTTTACAAATCCGAACTGTGTGGGGTCCAGAGTTTGAAGGTTACCAGTGTCTTTGTTTATAAGTTCCATGATGATTCGTTCCATGACCTTGCAGACCAGGCTCGTCAGGCTAATGGGGTGGTAGTTCCCGGGGTTTGTGGTGGCTCTCCCTTTGATGAGTGGGATAACCGTCACTTTGCGCCACTCATTGGGCACAAAGCCTAAAGTGAGGCTATGATTGAACATGGTGCTTAGGTGGGGTGCCAGTTCGTCTGTAGTTCGTGTAGAACGCAGCCTGGGATGTTGCCAGGTCCCATGGATGCTGTGTTCTTGGCTTTGGAGAGTGTGGTTTTCACCTGTGCAGCCGTGATTACAGGAACTTTGCATTCTTCCGATATAGAGATGGGTCCTTTAGGGGGTGAGAGGGGGGGTAAAGTTAGCACTGAACCTATCTGCCAGGATGTTGGCAATATCAGTTGGTTCTGTATATTTAGTGCCATTGTGCTGTAACTCGAGTGTTGCCATTGAGATTCTTGACATAGCTACAGAATGCTTTGTAGTTGTCTTTAGAATCAGTGGCAATTTTGTTTTCGTAACTAGCTTTGGATGATTTTATGAGGGATCTCAGCTTCTTACTAAGGCTGACCAGGGAGTTCCTCCAATCATGGGATTTTACTCTTTTTTGCAACAGTTTCTTTCTTCTGTTGTAGAGTTTGTTTATGGCAGAGGACCACCGGATTGGCTTCATTTTTTGGAGGATAGCATCTTAGTTCTGTTAGGGATAGCACAATCCATGCACTCGTGTAAGTGCTTATAAAGTGCAATTGTGTAGGATTCATCAGTTCTACCTCTATTGTCTGTCTGCACTGGTGTCATGAAGTTTGCCACTTCTGTCTTAAGAAGTGTGAAGTTGGCTTTGGAGAAATTTTTTTACGGTAGTTTCCCTAATGGGGGGTGGGGACAGGATGTGGATGTCTAGGGTTATTAGCTTGTGGTCGGATCTGGCCAATGAGGAATTGACCTTTGGTGTGGAACACCGGTCACCCATGTTGGTAATGACCATGTCTAGGATATTGCTGCCCCTGGTGGGGGTGTAGATAAGTTGATCCAAGGCATTGGAATTTATGAATTCCAGAAAACACTGAGCAAAAGAGTTGGTACATGAGTGGTTTTCCCAGTTAATGGTGGGGTAGTTAAAATCGCCCATTATTAGGGTGTTGGGTTGTACCCTAATATTTTCCAGTGTATCAAGAAATGAGGAGTGGGAATCCTAGGGCATGGTGGGGGGATCTGTAGCAAGCTACAATTTGGATTGCGGTCTTGCCCAGAGTTAGTTGCACTTGGATATTCTCGGATGCATTATGCTGAGCAACTAGCGTAGAGGTGTGGGTATCCTAAATAAATATGGACACGCCTCTGCCTTTAGTGTTTCTGTCCAGGTTAGGTGGCTGAAAGGTGTCATATGAATTATAGCCTGATAATGCAGGGGTGCTCTCTGGAGCCTTGAACCAGGTCTCTGACACTGCACAGATGTCGATGTTCTCCATTTTAAGGAGTGCCTCGAGTGAGTGCATTTTGAGGTTTAGACTTCTAGCATTAAGTAGCATTACTCTCAGATTTTGCTTGCCTGTACCTGTTACGGTGGTGAATTTGTCATTTGAACCTTGCCTAAAAAAGGCACTATAGGGGTGGCAAGAGCCTTAGCCAGTATCTGGAATCCCAAGGGTGACGGGTGCAGGTCATCTCTGACAAAGCATCGTGGTCTATTGATCATGTCATCCCAGGCAGATACTGGATCCCCTTAGAATGACACCAAAAGCTTAGCCAATTGTTGAAGTCAGTCATTTTGTCCTTGTAACTGTGGTATCATTCTGGGTGATGGCAGGATGCTACTCAGGGCTAGGATCATACCTGCCTGGGCTACAAGATCGGAGAGCTCCTCTACATCTCTTTTCATGTAGTCCAGGGAGGTACGTCTCAGGTCATTCACAAAAACATCGACAATGACAGAGTCATATTTGTACTTGTGGAGTGACCTGAGTGTGTGCGTTATGCGGCTGATCCTGGCACCTGACAGGCAGCTGACAGTAACTTTCTCCTTGTTTAGCCTGGTGAGTGGAACATCAGTGTGCCTGACTATAGAGTCATCTATGACTAGAGTGTTGGGTACGTTGTTTTGCCGTATGGGCTGTGGTTGAGTGACTCACTGAGTTTGTGGGCTATGTGTCATTTGGGTTGTGTTGGGGGGGGTGGAGGTTGCGTGCGTTTCTGCTTTGGAGGGTTCTTTTGCTTTGGCAGATTTTTATTGAGAGCCTCTGTGAATGTATGTGTGTGTTTTGTGTTTCTATTTGTGTGTTTTGGTGGTGTAGGTTTTGAGGGACTATGCGATGAGTGTGGTGTGGTGCGGTGCAAGTGTTTACCTTCTCCTCTTGACTGTTTAGTCCAGTCTTGGGTGAAGAGAGCTTTGCTTCCAGTTTGGCTATGTAATTGCATCTCTCACAGGTTGTAGTGTTGGGTGGTAGGAGGAGAGGGTTGTCTGTGTACATGAGGCAGTTGCTGCATTGCCCCAAGATGCCCATATTCATCAGGTAGACGGGAGAAAACACCGGGAGCTGACCCTTAATAAAAAAGCACCTATCCAGGCATGTTTAAGTACTAAAAACTGTTTTCCTCTTGATAAGTGAGGAAAGTTGAGTGTTGGTGTAATTAGTAGCTTATTTAGTGCATACAACGAGTTCTGAACAATTGCTAAGTTCAAAGAAACAGATTTGAGTGCTAAAACTAAAAAACTGACTTGTTCTAAGGGAAAATTTGAAGAGCAGATTTTATGGCGCCGGGAATAGTTTAACCCTAACTAAGCGGTGATGCATAAAGTGTATATATATATTTTTTTTTTAAATAGTAGTAGCAAATGAACAAACTGATTTAAACAAATTAACCAATAAGAGCTAAAAACTGAGCCCCATTCCAGCAGTCTTCGATCAGACAAGTTCTAACTGCACACTCCTGCCACTAGGGTGCAGGGGAATCTTCTCCAAAAAAAAGATGCCGTGGATTAGTACTCAGGTTATACAAACAAAGCTAGATTCAGCAGGTCTGAATCTAGTCTATGCTACAGCAAACACGGCATACCAATTTCAGAAAGAAACAGTTCATATAAGCAGGCACGATAAGCCTCTAACCAGAAACTCCCAGCTCAGAAGGGCAGAATCTACCCTCTCCTCCCACAAGAGTGCAGGCCACACCTTCTTAATGTAAAATAACTGGCCTAAAGCCAAAGTGCTTAAACCAGAACTGATACACTTTTAGAATAACAGACAGTAAGCCTTCAATCAGCAACTCCCAACTTAGAAGGATGTAAGCTACCTATCCTGCCACAACAGTGCAAACCATAAACCTTATTGTAAAACAACTGGTCTGAGGCCCAAGTGTGTAAACCAAAAGCTTAGAATAACAGTTACACTTTTCACTGAGAGGTAGGTGAAGGAGCTTCAGTCAAGACTTGTTTGCTGGTTAAAGGTATATCATCTTGCATACCACTGGCAGTATGTAGGGGAGTGACTCAGGATCGTCATAGAAGTTAGCTAGTAGATAGTGGGTGGGATAAAGCAGCTTGTAACTTACCCTGCTCCCTTTTTTTTTATTTCCTTGCTGTTAAGTCGAGGTATTAGACTGCACTGCACTGAAAATGAAATCCTAAGCAAATTGAAGATCAGAAGGGTCTTCATTGTAGTTCTCCATACTCCAGGATACTCTAGACAAATGTCTCCGGATTCTTTGATTGATTTCTTTTTGCTTCCTTAAAGTGCTTCACAGTGTACAACGGAGAAATGTTCATTATCAAAGACTTAGACCTCTCCTCTCCTCTTCCAGTTCTTTCTTCCACTGTGTCACTGTGTTGCTTGGTAGATTTTCAAAAATGTCTCATCATTTTTGTTCAAAAAAGGTAGGTGTTTTAATTTTTTCTCAGTATTTTCTGCAAGCTATCCTGAAGTTTGTGGGTAAAATGTACCATACATATGAGGAATGCCAGTTTTTCTCCTCTTAAGCATAGATAATAAATTGGAGACCTGCATTTGGCAAAAATTTAACAAGAACGTACACTGCAGAAGATCCCAAAGGAAAGGGGAAGTTCTTCTCCATCTTTATCTTTTTCTAAGAAGAAAAAAGCAACAGTCATGTTTCTTATCTTTTTCATCATAAGAATGCCACAAGTATCATAAAAAGAGAGCTTATTCTAGGGACAGTGGTAGGTCATATTTTTGGTCTCAACCTGTAGGTGATTTTGCACAAAGAAGGCCATATGTACAAATCCCTTCAGGAGAACTTTCAGACTTGTTGCCAACAGTGTTCTCATTGGGAGTGCTTTCCTATATGTGGAACAGTTCTTGGTTTACCTTTATTAAACACTTAACTGCAAATTTAGAGCATCTATTGAGTGGGCAGTTGAGTGCATTCTCTAGCCTTTTTGTTTTGATGGTTGACACTGCTCTAGATTCTGCGGCATTTAGCTTACTTCACAGGTTCGTTTACTCCATCTGATACTGGCTAGGAGTGAGACCCATACACCTCAAGCCAATCCTGATTCTCAGCCTATATTCGCAGCTGACTTATAGGAACTCAAGGCCTAGAGAGAAGTGGAAATCTAATTGAAAATAATTACATTAGATGTTCTTCGTGTTTCACTGTTGCAATCATCACGCTTGGGTTATCTGCCTGCAGGTAGCCCTCAGTCAGCCCGAATACCAGAGTCTTGGGATTTCTGCATTGGATGCTGTCACCTCTTCCATAACGTCAGGTCATCAGGGGGTATAAAACATGCAGCGGGTGGCATTACATCAGTCTTTCTTGCTGAGAAGGAGCCCCAAGCAGAAGCAGTTCACAAGTGCCGGTCGGCCGCTACCTGAAATTTTCGTTTTTCCAAGTTTCAGACCTGAAGTCTACTAAAGCGAAGTACCCCATTGGGGATTCTTTTTTCTTGCTCTAACTGATGTCAGAAAAAAATAATTGTCTTGCCTGTGGAAAGCAAATACCTCACAGAGATTTTCATTCTTACTGCAGCACCTGTTTAAGCCCAGACCACGACGTCCCTAGCTGTTGATTTTGTGCCTTGTTTAACCCCCGAACCATTCGTCGTCAGGCTATTTTTGTAGCTAAATACTTTCGCTGTCATTTTCCGTATTCCGAAATGGCTTCGGTAAGCCATCCGACTACTGATCTTCTGAAAAAGCACAAAGATAGAGACAAACTGCATAGGTCAAAAACTGCAGACGATGCTTCCGTTAAGCTATTCGCCAGTACTCAGTGAGGTGCCTTTGCAGCCCCTGATGCCCGCTTCTACAGATTCACAGGCCTCTTCTGAGACCCATTTGGAGTCCAGCATGCAGCAAGATGCTTCTTCAACTATGGAACTTGCTGATGTCTCTACCTTGGATGGGTCCAGAGCCGCTGTGCAGGCACCGGATTCTGAGGGTGTATTACGACCTACTGATTTTCATATCAAACCGACAACTTCATTTCCTACTAAAACTACTGAGTTTCTCAGGCCCAGAGTTCACACTACGCCTAGAAAACCAGTGTCCAAAGCACATGCTCAACCTCCCATGCTACAGAACCAAATGCTTAGAATGGCTGAAGATCTTATTACTCTAATTAGGGGAAGCCAACCTTCCCCTGCCAAAAAAAGAATTGAATTTCCTTCTGATTCAACAGACCACGAGTCTGAAGACTTTGACCCTTCTGATTACCAGGACATACCCTTATCTACCTATGAGGTCTCAGATGCAGAGGAATCAATTTCCTCTACCTCCCCTCCAAAGGATTTTTCTTTTGGTAAAACCTTGTCTACCTTAAGAGAGCATTTTCACTGGGAATGCCAAGACTATCCTCAGTCCAAAAAGACACTCGGGGAATTTTTAGATTTGCCTCAGCACGGGCCTCTAGCTATACCCCCTGTCCTGGATATTGTAGATGATGTCTTCATGGAGTCCAGTCTTACTCCTGACACTTTAGCACCAGCTCCTAGAAAACCTGACAGGTACTACAGAGTACCTGACTCTCACAAATTTCTCTTTAAGAATCCTACTGCGGATCCAGAGACCATTTCCCAAGGACCTAAATGCATTAAGGCTACTACAGCCAAAAACCATACCCTTTCAGACAGGGATTCTAGAGCTTTAGACAGATGGGGAAAGAAGGTATATATCTCTGCAACTCTTGCCATCCGGGCTTTGAATTGCCAGTTTCAAATGCTGAAGTACCAGCAACATATTATGGAACTATTTAAACAAAAAATGGTGTTACTTCCAGATTGTGCAGAAAATAAATATTTACAAGAGTTACTGCATTCTGCAAACCAAGGTAGTAAACACGCTTTGCAGTGTCGGTTTGATGCTTTAGAAGCATTTTGCAGGGCTGCTGTCACTGGGTCTGTACTGAGAATGGATGCTTGGCTAAAGGAACAAGTCTTGCCAGACTATGTCAAAGCAAAATTACTAGATGCTCCATTAAATCTGGAGCATTTGTTTGGCACAAAAGTAGAAGAAGTTCTTAAAAAGATGGAAGAAAAAGCTAAATCTATGCAAACCGTCAAAGATTTCTTACAGGTGCAGCCACCTAGATTCAGTAGTCATTGGCCTTCAAACAGCTGGTCCTTTCCAGTCCCTCTCATGCCTTCTCAGTCCAAACCCAGGGGAAACAGACCACCAAGACTGCAGTCTTAGGGTATGCAGATATCTAAACAATGGAGTGTTTCCACCTCAAAACCAGGGAGTGGTAAGCCACCCCCGATGGAAAAAGTTCACAATGACTTTCCAATTATCCTTCCCAGCCATGCCCAAGTACTTGCGCCCCTAGGAGGAAAACTCGCCCTTCATACAAAAAACTGAATGTCCATTACTCAGGACCGATGAGTTCTGAACATTCTATCCCAGGGATACAGATTCTACTTCCACTCACTGCCAACCCCAAGCGGGTTGCCAGACCTTCCTCCAAACCAGTGGGCAGAGGCTCAAAAGCAAGTACTTTCCCTTCTCCATATCAGAGATATTCAACCTGTTCTAGTAGAACAAAGGGGACAGTGTTTCTACTCCAGACTCTTCCTGGTGCCCAGAAAAGATGGCTCTTGGTGCCCTATCCTGGATCTATCAATTCTCAACACCTTCCTGGTGGTCCCAAAATTCAAAATGCTTACACTGCAACAGCTTCTTCCTATGCTGGCCAAGGATGCCTGGTTAGTCATCCTAGACTTAAAAGAAGCTTGTCTGCACATCCCCATAAAGGAGTCTTGCAGGAAATATCTACGTTTCAGGGCAGGCTCTTTGCACTATCAGTTCTCTGCACTTCCCTTTGGCTCATCTACTGCACCCAGAGTATTCACAAAATGCCTGGCTCCAGCCATTGCATATTGCAGTCAGAGAAATATTCAAATCTACCCATACTTGGATGATTGCCTGATTCAGGCGGACAGTCAGGAATTGCTACTTCAGCACCTGCTGTTTGTAAGCAGACTTCTAACTTCACTGGGATATACCATCAACCAAAAGAAATCACAACCGGTGCCCAGCCAACAAATTGTATTCCTGGGAGCAAGCTTGAACACAACTTCCCAGATGGCATTCCTCACTCCAGAAAAGCAGGTCCGTTTGACAAACTATTTCAAATTAATGGCCACCAAAACCCAGCTATCTGCAAGGAAAATACTGCAAGCCCTAGGGTTCATGGCCTCATGCATTCTGCTAATTCCATATGCAAGACTGCATATGAGAAAGCTTCAATGGTACTTAAAAAGTCTGTGGTTTCAACATTCACAGGACCTGGAAACACTGATTCCTATCATACCTTGTCTAAGGGCAGAGTTCCTTTGGTGGGCAGAAGCATGCAACCACAACAAGGGACTTCCTTTCACTCAACCCCTTGCTGCCCAAACCCTGACAACAGATGCATCAGACTATGCATGGGGGGCTCACCTGGCAGGCAAATGGAGCCCAGAACAAATACCCCTGCATATCAATCCAAAAGAGATGCTAGCTGTACGGAATGCTCTGACAGCCTTCAAATACCTTATCCTTCCAAGACAGCTCCTAATAAAGACATACAACACTACGATTATGTGGTACATAAACAAGCAGGGCAGAACTCATTCTTACCTACTCTGCAGGTTAGCCATGGCTCTGTGGAACACAGCCTTGAGCAACCAAGTGCACCTGCAAGTTCAATTCCTGCCAGGCAAGCAAAATTCACTGGCAGTCAACCAAAGCATAAGTCTACTGGACCCTTACGAGTGGAAACTGGAACCCCAACTCATTCAAACTTCTCACCCAGAGGTGGGGAACACCGGAGGTGGACCTTTTTGCCTCCCCCCAAAACCACCAATTGAGCAAATTTTGCACCAGAAACCCTCACAGCAGAGCCTGGAAGGTGGACACCCTATCCTTTACATGGGAAAACCTGTCAATGTATACCCTTCCTCCTCTGCCCCTCATCTCAAAAGTACTACTCCAGATCAAACAGGACAGGCCAAGGGCGATCTTTATTGCACCAGACTGGCCATGCCAGCACTGGTACCCACTCCTACACAGTCTGACAACAGTGCCACCCTGGCACCTACATAAGACACCTTCCCTGCTGTCTAAGCAGGAGGGACAGATTTTGAACCTTGCAGCCTGGCTTATCCCTCGAATACACACCACCAGCATCCCTCAGCAAACAGGTACTGGACGTCATCCTTGAGTCCAGAAGGCCTGGTACTAGGAAATCCTATGCTGAAAAGTGGAAAAGATATTGTTCTTAGAGTCAGTCTCAAGGAAGGGACACCAGCTGTACCCACCTTACCTCAAATCCTTGATTACCTAGCAGAGCTGCTCCACAGAGGCCTATCCTTCTCATCCATTAAGATTCATGCCTCTGCCATCTCAGTTCATTATAATACTGAGCCGCCTCTCTTTTCTCACCCCCTCATCAAACAGTTCCTGAGAGGAGCTAACAATTTAAGGCCCCCTAGGAGAGCTCCCACCTCTGCCTTGGACCTTAACTTTGTACTGGAGAAGCTCACACTTCCCCCTTTTGAACCTGCTGCTTCAGCAGAGTTAAAATTCCTCTCTTGGAAAACTGCCTTACTTCTAGCTATTACTTCAGCAAGAAGAGTGTCTGAGTTACAGGCACTAATGGCGGTGGAGCCCTTCATTATTTTCCATGCTGACAGGGTTTCCCTCAGGACTAACCCTTCCTTTATAGCCAAGGTTGTATCCAGTGTGGCTTTAAACCAATCCATCCATTTGCCAACCTTTTTCCCACATCCTCAGAATAAAGGGGAAAGGCTCCTGCACTCCTTGGACATGCACATACAGCTCAGGTTCTACCTTGACAGGACTAAACTTTTCAGAAAATCTGACCAGCTGCTAGTCAGCTTTGCTACAGGGGCAGTGGGCAAGGCCATTTTGAAGCAAACCATTTCCAAATGGATAGCACATTGCATCCATTTCTTCTACAAGCGCCATGGAAAACCTACCCCTATGGGGATCAGAACTCATTCCACTAGAACTACTTCAGCCTCTACAGCATTTCTCAGGGGAGTCCCTACCAGGGACATCCTGGAAGCTGCAACCTGGAGTTCTGTACACACCTTCACCAAGCATTACCACTTACCTGTTTTTTCTAAACCTAGAGCTGGATTTGCTACAGCAGTCTTACAAGGCCTGCTAGCCAGCCCTAACACTTCTTGCCTGCCTCTCCACCCTTCCTCAGCTTTGGGAATCAACCCGAGTGTGATGACTGCAGCAGTGAAACACAAAGAACATAGTACAGTTGTGTACACTTAACCATAAATGTATATGTTCGAGTGTATTCACTGTTTCAATTTTGGTTTCCCTCCCTCCAGCCCCCTGGCTTTCTCTGTCCTTTCTATCTGTCCTCTTTATGGCCATTTTTTATGGCAGGGGTATTTACTTTTTACTGGAGGTGTTCCACACCATGTAATAGCTTCCTGTTTTGGGGCTCCTGACATCTGGGCAAGAAAAACTGATGTAATGGCATCTGCTGCATGTTTTATACCCCTGATGACCTGACGTCATGGAAGAGGCGACAGCATCCGAAGCAGAAATCCCAAGACACTGCTATTCGGGCCGACTGAGGGCTACCTGCAGGCAGATAACTCAACTATAATAACTACAACAGTGAATACACTCGAACATCTACATTTATGGTAAGTGTACACAACTGTACTTTCTGACGGCACTGCAGCTTGATATAGTAATGGAATTGAATTAATTAAAACAGCTAACTGCAAAACAGTATGCAGGAAATTAAACTTAGTAAGACGAGAGTAGTCCACTGAGTAACTTTACTGCCTTAGAGTAAGACATTCTCTGGTTCGATTCACAGAGGTCTTATTTTTGGTCCTCTGTCTGAGTATTTTTTGGCCATTGCCAACAGGTTCCCATGGATCATTCTGTATTTCAGCTCCAAACAGTGGACTTTTGCTAGCTCTTACATCTGGTGGAACTTGTCTTTCTGAGCACCAGATGCACTTTTAGGGGGTAGCCACTGCCAGGCCCTGCGTGGAAACCACTTGTCCTGCCACATCTTATGAAGGCTTCTGTAGATGATAGGGTCACATTACTTGATCCAGTTGCACATTTAATTTCTTGTTTATCTGGTAGGTTACAGGAATCCGCTCCCCAGGCCTTTCATCACTCCTCTTGTAAGAGAGATAAGGGCATCAACCCTTCCCAATGACCCTTTTCTTGGGAAGACTCTCGGACAGACGAAGTTCTGCATGGACTGTCCTGTAGTTTCTTTGTCTTTACCTCAGTAATGTCTGAATCATTTCCTGGGCAAGAATGATGGAGTGTCTTTTGTTATCCCGCCACTGAAGTCTCTTTACAGGGATGCTGTATTTACAGCCTTTAGATATCTGAACAGCGCCACCTTGGCTCTCAGGAAGATGGATGCCAATCCCAACTGAGTGGAGCAAGATCCTCCCCAGGCATGCCAGAATAGACTGCATGATTTCTTTCATCCCATACAAGTTCTGAGTCCACAGTACTTTCCATCTTGATGCCTAATGAGGAGTTCAGGGTTGTGTAGAACAACAGTCCTGTTAAGAGAACTCCTGATAACAAGGGACAATAGAAATAGAACCCAAAGCCGAAAAAAAACAACACTTTTTTATTAACTAACCGTATGATCTTCACTACAGCAAGGAAAATTCCTACTGTTTCTCCCTTGCTAATATCAGGCGATAAAGTGCCATCAAACAGAAATGCCCAAGTCTAAACTTTGACCCTTCCCCTCTCTCTCTCACTGCACATACAGAAGCTATCACTACTAAAATCATAATCTGGCTAAAATCTTAATACAAAATTAGCCATCTTCTATCATCTACTGCCAGATTAGTTGGCTGTTGGAGCCATCAACTGTCAGACCCATATGGCCAAATATACATTGGCTCTGCCGTCGGATGCCATCAAGCAATTTGGAGAATTAACAGACTGACCTACAAGTCCAAAATAGCTAACCTTCTAAAATCTTGTAGTCGAGTTACCAGACACTCCATAAAAATGTATTTACGACACAGTGGAGGCCTCTACCAGGGCAGCTGCATCAGGGTCAGTCGTAAGAAGGCTTTCTTGGCTCAGGCTGCAGCCTTTGTCAGATGACATCAAAGCAAAACTTATGGGCACACCCTTAGATAACAAAACTTTTATTTGGCTCTGCAGCTGCTGAGCTCTTCAAGGCCCTTCAGGAAAAGGGCAAAGAACTTCAAGATCTTAGAAACATCTTTGTTTCCCCTGTTCCCCGCTTCCAGAACTACTACTGTGTCAAGACTTCCTTTGTTAGGAAACCCTCTAAACACCTCTCTTCCAAAGGGAGAAAGGATTCCAGAAAGCAGACCCCTTTAGATCCTCTCCTTCTAAACTTGCACAAAAGCAGCCCTTTCAGGCAAAACCTGGTAGTCTGTGACTACCAGGCTCTAAACCTGTCTACTCCTCTCTCTATCAAACAAGCTTACTTCATGACCTGGGAATCCAGATCATCCTTTCGAGGTTTTCCCTAACCTTCATAAGGCCAAATGGCCTTCTTTCCTCCAGTTCTGCATTCCCTATTATCCTAGGGCACCATTCAAGAGGTGCCTCCAGATCTAAGGGGAAAAGTATTATATTCCAGAATGCTTCTAGTCCCCATGAAGGAACGTCCTTGGAGGCCTATCTCATCTAAACAAGGTGCCTTCCTTCAGCATGCTGACTCTTCCTACACTCCTCCCCCTGATTCTCCCTCAGGCTTACATGGTGTACTTGGACATAAAAGATGCTTACATGCACCTCTTCTTCTGAAAATTCTACTGAAAATTCAGACAGAACAAAAAAAACAATCTTATTGGTGACCCCCTTTTGGCCAAGATATCACTGGTTCCCCCTTCTCTATCATCTAGCCAAGGGCAGTCACCACAAGTTACCCCTCAGGACGAACCTAATCACATAGGAAAAGGGAACTCTCATGCATCCCCAGATATCCACCCTGAACTTAACCCTGTTGATGATGGGGCTTTGATTCCCTTTAGACACCTTTACACTTAGGAGGTGCTACAAGTTTTGCAGGTGGCCAGAAAACCCACTAGCAGAAAATCTTATTTGTCCAAATGGAAGAGGTTTTCTGTTTGGTGTCTAAACCATAGCTGACGGCCACTGTCTGCTGATCCACCAGTGGTCGTGTCTTACTTGTGTGAATTGATGAAAAGTGGCTTGTCATACTCTTCCATCAAGGCACATTTATTTCCCAACTCAACATGTTTACCTTTGACTCCTCCCCTGGCGTCCAGGTTGGAAATCAAGCTTTTGCTGAGAGGGGTCCTGCACATATCAGACCCCCTAGGAAACCTACGCCTCCCCCTTGGGATCTTAATTTTGTGCTAGAAAAGCTTACTTCAGCCCCCTTGAGCCAGCTAAGGACTCTTCCCTACAGCGCTGTACATGGAAAACTGTTCTGGTTGCTAACACCTCAGCCAGAAGGGTCTCTGAACTGCAGGCCCTAATGGCATTTCCCACCTTCGCCGTTTTCCATTGGGACAGGGTTTGTCTTCGTACCAACCCAACATTTTTGCCCAAGGTAGTGAATGAGCTATCCTTGAATCAGGCCATCAGTCTCCCTACCTTCTTTCTTCACCACAATCTCCTAGTTAAAGGATTCTCCTTTCTTTGGATGTGCACAGACAGCTCAGATATTATTTGTCGGACAGACTATTCATTTCCTATCACCCAAGAGCCTTGAGCCATCCTGTTTCCAAGCAAACTAATTCCTCCTGGATTTCTACAGCCATTTCCTTCTGCTACACAGCCAGTGGGAAAAATCTTCACTTTCCCGTTAAAGCACATTCCACTAGGGCAGTGTCTTCATCTGGGGCTTTCTTTAAAGGTTTGGATGCAGATTCCATTTTGGAAGCAGCTACATGATCCTCTGTTCACACCCTCGCCAAACATTGCAAATTAGATACTGTTTCCAGGTCCAGAGCAGGATTTGCAAGGGCTATTCTGCATGGCTTTGTGCAAAATGTCTCTGCTCCTCCTCCTCCCAGTCCCTCTATTGCATGAGCTATGGCATTCTCCCTCATGTTATGGATACTGCAGCATATGAATAGAAGGACATAAACTAGTTGTGACATAAATGTCCTTCTCTTCTATATGTTGCAGTATGGTTTCCCACCCTGCCTTCCCCCTGATGCTTGCCTGACTTTTGGAGACTCACTTCCTTCAGGCTGGCACTTGGCAGCATTCATTTCTGAGGTAGGTGTTTGCCGACGTCCGCTTTTTGGCCGACATACGCTAGTGATGCGGGCCAATGCACTTAAATACACAGTAGCAATTTAACTTTGGTAAAATGGCCAGACGTACGAGTCTACCGAAGGTGGACTCCCTCATGTTATCGATACTGCAGCATATAGAAGAGAAGGACATCTATGGTTATGGTAAAATTTTACACAACTATTCTTTTCTCATCCCTAGATTGCCCTTCATAAAGATGGAACTCTTATGGTAGAAGATGCTGATGCACCACAGCCTACAAGGACCTCTAACTCCAGACTAGACCTAGCCTAGGTAGCCCATGTGAGACCTTTGAAATTAATGGACTTGTGGGACAAACTAATAAGAAAGACAAACATAGATGTGAAAGAAATGATGGTGATCCTATTTTTACAAGTTTTCAATCAGATTTGGGAGTAAGGAGCTCTCCAAATGCTTATTGACTACACCTACAGTAATATGGGAGATGCAGGCAAGGAAGGATCAACTCCTACATCCGTTACAGATAGGCTGTGCAGACATGGGAGGTGACCCAAGAATCAAATCTGACCCTCACGACATCTTTTAATGTTAAGTTGTCTATCTCGCCTTCATTCTTGCTGGTTGGTTCGGAGCCTATCCTCGGCTCCGACTCGGCCATCTTCAAAAGCTCGAGAGCTGTTTACTGGCTCGAGGCCACCCCATATCCCATGATGCCTGGCACTAGATACCCAGATCTCATTTGCCGCTTCTGCTGCGAGGTTGTCTTACTGGCTCAGGTCGTATGTTTTCATTATTTTATCTGTATTTTTGATAAAAACTATTAGGGTTTTTAGTGCAGATTGTTAGTTGTAGTTACAACCTTTCTTAGTATATCTTTGTTGTACCTATAATTTCTTTCCTGAATCCCTCCCCTTCCCTTCAGAAAACTCGTTTTAGTTAAAGAGTTTTCCCCTCCACCCTCCTCACTTTCTTCACATAGGTAGCCGTTTAGATTAGAGGCTAACCTTTTTTTCTCTTCTTAAAAAAAAAAAAATTGTATTTACCTAGTTTAGTCTTATTTGTTTGTTGGTAGCATAGAATAGTTTGTATTTCTTGGCTGTTTTTTGGGTGTGGTAACTTTAGTGTGTGTGATAGTTATTATCTCCTATTTTTTGTGTATTGTTCTTGGTGTTCCTTCCTTTCAGGGATGTCCAAGGATACCAAGGTGTCCAGATTCAAGAAGTGTGACTCATGCTGTCAGAAGATGTCTCTGACAGATGGTCACACTTCTTGTGTCTATTGTCTGGGCGCTGTGCACCTGCAGGACTCTTGTTCGGTTTGCCATGCTTTCAGCCCAAGAGTCCTGCAGGAGCGTAGAAATAAGTTAATCCTACGGGGTTTACTTAAGCTCCAGGATTCACCGGCTAAGGCTCAGCCCGTGAAGTCCTCTAAGCCACCTAAATCTTCGGCTCCCAGTTCGGAGCCGTCGTTGGGAGTAGCTGTTCCTTCTGCCTCGGTTCCAGCCGGAACTGATGTGTCTGCCTCCCAGTCGGTCCCGACTCGCACTTCGGAGGCGTCGGGGAGTCGAAAGAGATCTAGGTCTCCCTCCCTGGAGTCGATACGCTCGGCTCCGAGGTCTCCTCTGCTCCAGTCGGAGCACAGTCATCGGTCCTCAAGGCTTTCAGATCACGACGTGGAGAGACTAGTCAGTAGGCTGTTGAAATCGCAGGCCCTAGCTAAAATATTGTCCAGCCCCCCTCATCAGGTGTCTGCTCCATCCATGTCTGCAGTTATTCCTCCTCCGACTCCTCCCTTGAGCTCGGAGCCGGAGTTCGTTGGGGTACGAGTCGTGGAACCGTCTGCACCGATACCTTCTCCTTTGTTTCCGTCGTCGGCTCCGATCACTTCCTTGGTACCATCCTTGGGGGAGTCTGGGCGCCGAGACTCCCTCGTCGCCTCCGTGGGGGCGAGTGGCCTCGGACCCTTGTCCGACCCCGATGTCCTTCAAGGATGCATCTGCAGTCCTTACAAATGGGTTGTCCTGTCGTCAGGCAGCCCTTCGGTCGGCCGGATTCCAAAGTCTGGGTCTGGCCTCGGCTGGTGTCGCACTTCACCCGACGTCATAGCTGCAGCTTTTCGGGTATAAAGGCATCAGCCGACACCATTTTCCTCAGTCTTTCTTGCCACGTGGCGCCCAAAGCAGAAGCTGTTCGCAAGTGCCGGTCGGTCAGATCCAGAGATTACTACTACCAAATACTACTTCGAAGACTTCTAAAAAGCTAAGTACCCCGTTGGGGACTCTTTCTTGCCTCAGCCGATGTCAGAAAAAGTGAATAACTGTTTAACTTGTGGGAAACAAATACCTCATAAAGATTTCCACTCTTACTGCTTACCCTGTCTAGGCCCAGACCACGACGTAGCAGCTTGTTTAGCCTGTGCTTCTTTCAACCGACGGACGCTTAGACGTCGGTCGGAGTTTGCTGAACAGTTTTTCGGCTCTGATTTCGCGTACATTATGCCGTCGGATCCTCCGACTTCACAAGTTGCTAAGAAACGCAAAGAAAAGGACCGACACTCCCGGTCCGCGCTTTCGGCCGAAACTGCGGTTAAGCAAACCGCGAGTGTCTCGGTTTCGGCCGAAACCAAGCAAGTGGTTCTAACTTCAGCCGAATCCATGCCTTCTACCGAGGCCTCTTCTAACCTGGTAGAATCGGCCTCTGAAATCCTACCTGCTGCTGTGGTTTCACAGGAATTATCGGACACCATTCCCTTGGATGTTTCAACCCCTGCACGTGGTGCTGCTAGGCCTCCTGCAGCCATGTCCATAAAGGCCTTTGCCAGGGCTAAAGCAGCCAAAACTTCTAAGTCTGCGCCTGTTAAGCCCCCCTCCCACAGGCCCAGCTCCAGTTCCCAAATGCTTTCTCTGGCAGAGGATCTCATCTCTTTAATAAGGGGATCCCAACCTCATCCAGACAGGGCCTCTCAATCTCCCCCAGAAAAAAGACCTAGAGCAGAGCCCCCTGAGCCAGTGTCCTCAGATGATTCTTCTGATGATTCAGACAATACAGACCATCCAGAGGCCCCTTTTTCTCCTTATGAAGACTCTGATGCTGAGGAGTCGATTCCTTCTGCCTCTCCACCTGTGGAATTTTCCTTTGGGGAAACCTTACATGCCATGAGGGAACAATTTCAATGGCAGGGACAAGATTTCTCAGATTCAAGGAAAAGGCTTAGGACCTTTTTGCATTTACCACAACATAGGCCTTTAGCTATACCTCCAGTGCTTTCTGTTGTAGATGATGCATTTAATGATGCTTGTACTGCTCCTGATACTTTACCTCCAGCCCCTGCTAAGCCCGATAGGTTCTACAGGGTCCCAGACACACATCACCATTTATACAAGGCTCCTTTTGCAGATCCCGAGACTATCTCCCAGGGGCCAAAAGCAGTAGCATCTACCTCTGTTAAAATCCCTCCCTCTGAAAGGGAGTCCAGGTCCTTAGAGATGGGGTAAAAAAGTATACACCTCTGCTACTCTGTCAGCTAGGGCATTGAACTGTCAGTTTCATATGATCCAATACCAGGAGTTTATGCTTGATCAGTTAACTAAGAAACTGTCCTCTGATGACTCTTTAGATAAGAAATATGTTCTAGAAATGGTGCATACCATTCAGCAGGTTAGTAACCATTCTTTAAAATGTGGCTGTGATGCACTGGAGGCTTCCTTTAGATCAGCCATGACTGGCACAGTTATCAGAAGGCATGCATGGTTGAAAGAACAGGTCTTGCCGGATCATGTTAAAGCAAAACTATTAGATGCTCCTATGGATAAGGTCAATTTATTTGGTTCTCCTGCTCAGCAGGTACTGAAGAAAATGGAAGAGAAGGCAAAATCTGTACAAACAGTGAAAGATTTCTTACAGGTTCAGCCTCCAAGGTTTAGCAGGAACTGGCCTTCCAAAAATTGGTCCTTTCCAGACTCCTCTAAAGCACAGAGAGGCAGGAATAGGCGTTCAAGAGGCAGAAATCAATCCAGAGGTGGTGCCTACAGGGGCGCCAGTGGCAGGGTAACAACCAGCGAGGCACAGATACAACTACTACCACTGCAACAGGACAATCACAGTGACTTGGCTCTGGCACCTACCAGGGAACAGATAGCAGCACCCTTAGGTGGAAAGCTAGCCTTATTTTCAAAAAACTGGCACTGCATCACAAGAGACAAGTGGATTTTGCAAACTATAGACCAAGGCTACAGGTTTCATTTCCATACTTTACCAGGAAAAGAGGAATGCCAAACCTACCACCAAATCAAAAGACAGAAGCTCTAAAACAAATAGCTCAATTAGCAAAAATGAGAGCTGTGGAAAAGGTACCATCTATGGAACAAGGAAAGGGATTTTACTCCAGACTCTTCCTGGTACCAAGAAAAGAGAAAAATTGGAGGCCTATTCTCGACCTGTCCACTTTAAACACATTCCTCATTGTTCCAAAATTCAAAATGCTGACCCTACAGCAGCTTCTTCCCATGCTGGGCAAGGAGTCTTGGCTGGTGACTCTAGATCTCAAGGAGGCATACCTGCACATCCCCATACGACCAAATTGCAGAAGATACCTCAGATTTCTTGCAGGATCAGAGCATTATCAATTCTCAGCATTGCCCTTTGGCTTATCTACTGCGCCCAGAGTGTTCACGAAATGCCTGGCATCAGTAATCGCTCATTGCAGGCTTCAGGGAATCCAAATTTATCCATACCTGGACGACTGCCTGATACAAGCGGACAACAGAAACAAGCTAACAGAAGACTTACAAAGAGTCATTTACTTGCTGCAAGCCCTGGGATATACAGTCAATATAAAAAAGTCAAGGCTGATACCATCCCAAAGAATAACCTTCTTAGGTGCAGAATTGGACACAACAAAACAGATGGCATTCCTAACTGCAGGAAAACAAGAACAACTTCCTCTCTACTTCTTGGCATTAACAAAGCAGAACCAACTAACAGCAAGAAAAGTACTGCAAGCCCTGGGCTTCATGGCATCCTGCATAATCCTGGTCCCTCATGCCAGACTGCATATGAGAAAGCTACAGTGGTACCTGAAGAATTTATGGTCTCAACACAGGCACAGCCTAGAAGCCAAAATACCACTAATCCCATGCCTGAAACAAGAGTTCCTATGGTGGGCTCAGGCATGTCAGTCAAACACAGGTTTGCCCTTCTACAGCATTCAACCAAGCCAAACCACCACAACGGACGCCTCAGACCTCTGTTGGGGGGCCCACATGCTGGACAAGTGCATACAAGGCTTATGGACTCAAGATCAGCTGCACCTGCACATAAATCTAAAGGAAATGCTGGCAGTAAAACTGGCAATCCAGAATTTCAGACCATTCCTCCAAGAAGGGCAGTTGATGATAAGGACAGACAACACCACAGTCATGTGGTACATCAACAAACAGGGAGGCACACATTCATACCCTCTATGCCGGATGGCACTGGACCTATGGAATATGGCTCTGAGCTACAACATTCAGTTACAAGCAATTTTTGTACCGGGAAAAGAAAACATCCTAGCAGACATATTAAGCAGAATTACCACGGATGCTCACGAATGGATGCTACACCCGGACATCTTCAAGACCATCACAAGGAAATGGGGGCTACCACAAATAGATTTATTTGCATCCCCACTCAATCACCAGCTCAAGAAATTCTGCACAAGGACGTACCACCCACTTGCTTGGAAGGTGAACTCTCTATCCTTCAGTTGGAAAAGCCTGACAGCATATGCATTCCCACCTCTTCCTTTGATGCACAAGGTGCTATTGAAAATCAAAGAGGAACGTCCAAGGATCATTCTGATAGCTCCAGACTGGCCAAGACAACATTGGTACCCATTACTGAGGCGCATGTCTCGGGGACAAATGTGGACACTACCCCTGATCCCATTGCTGTTAACACAGAACGGCTACAACACCCTGCATCCAAACCTGAAAACTCTGCAGCTGACTGCCTGGAACATTACATAAGAGCAACTAACCCAAATTTATCCCAAAGGGTTAAAGACATTATCCTTGAGGCCCGCAGACCTTCAACAAGAAGGAATTATGCAGGAAAATGGAAAAGATTTCACATTTGGAGTACTGAAAGGGGAAAAGATGTGTCAAAGGTAAACATAGCCAACATCCTGAAGTACTTGGCAGACCTCTTCCATACAGGCCTGTCCTATTCCTCCATCAAGATACATGCATCAGCTATTTCTGCAGAATACAGCTTCGATCCCCCTGTCTTCTCGCATCCTCTACTCAGGCAGTTTCTGAGAGGAATTAAAAATGTAAAACCTCCTAGGAAACCACCATTGCCAGCATGGGACTTGAACTTTGTGCTAGAAAAATTGACACTTCCTCCTTTCGAACCAGCAGCAACAGCAGAACTACAACACCTATCCTGGAAGACTGCTTTCCTGCTGGCAATTACCTCAGCAAGAAGGGTTTCTGAGCTACAGGCTTTAATGGCAGTACAACCCTTCCTGATCTTCCATCAAGACAGAGTGTCCATGAGAACAAATCCTACATTTATGCCTAAGGTGGTATCCAGAGTGTCTTTAAACCAGGCTATCCACCTACCTACATTCTTCCCCAATCCACAGAACAGGGGGGAAAGACTGTTGCATACTTTGGATGTACATAGACAGTTACGCTACTACCTGGACAGAACCAAGGGCAATAGAAAACTGACCAGCTTCTGGTAGCATATGCAACAGGAAGGGAAGGAAAAGCAATTTCAAAACAGCCAATCTCCAAGTGGATAGGGAATTGCGTCAGATTTTGTTACTCCTACCATGGAAAGCAAGCTCCACAGAACATCAGGCCTCATTCTACAAGGGCTATAGCCACTACCACAGCTTTCCTATGAGGAGTGGCTACCAAGGACATTATAGAGGCTGCTACTTGGACCTCCGTGCATACATTTGCCAAGCATTATAACTTACCTTTATACTCTAGATCCCGAGCAGGGTTCGCCACTGCTGTTTTACAAGGGATCCTAACTACACCATAATTTCTTCTTCCTCCTCGCCTAGTTTGGCTATGGTATTCTACCCATTTGTAAGGACTGCAGATGCATCCTTGAAGGACATAGTACAGTTTTGTACCTACCATAAATGTAGATGTCCGAATAGGAATGCATCTGCAGTCAGATTACCACCCTCCTTCCCTCTGAGGTATTCCTAGGGTATTTGCCTATCTAATAGCTAGCTGGGGGGGGATCTCTTATGGTGTATTTGTTTGTATATATGTACATACATGCTTATTTTTTGTGTTTGCCTTCTACTATTTGGAAACATTGGCATTTATCCAAAATTTAGCTATCCAAGAGGGCAACTGGCATCTGGGGCAAGAAACACTGAGGAAAATGGCGTCGGCTGATGCCTTTATACCCGAAAAGCTGCAGCTATGACGTCGGGTGAAGTGCGACACCAGCCGAGGCCAGACCCAGACTTTGGAATCCGGCCGACCGAAGGGCTGCCTGACGACAGGACACCCCATTTGTAAGGACTGCAGATGCATTCCTATTCGGACATCTACATTTATGGTAGGTACAAAACTGTACTTTCTCCCCCTCGGAGCTTCGGAGCAGGTGAGCTCGGCTCCTACATTGTCTTCAGAGCCATCCCCCCTCAGTGCGGAGAGGGATTCCGATCTCTTCAGAATCGGAGCCTTCTCTGCAACTGAGCAGGGACGCCTTTGAGGTCATGAGGAGTGTGCTGGCCCCTGAGTCAGCCCCACGATCATCCCCATCGGCTCCTCCCTCTGTGGTGCCTGAGTCTGCTTCTGCCCCTTTTCCAGACCCCAAGCATGGGGAAACAACACTCCAGGGCACCCACTTGGGTGTATCTTCCTCTTCCGAGGCATCCCCTGATCCTTCAGAGGAGCCACCTCGTAAGAGGAAATGCAAGAGGAAGCATGTTGACTCCCCTGAGTCTGTCACATCAGATACCGACTTAGAGGATTCGGAAGGGTCCCCGAGATCCCCCTCTGAAGATGTCTCCTTCTCAGACATCCTTGAGATGCTTAGGCAGAGGGGGAACTGGACTGCCCTAAGCCCTTCTGAGGATGAGTCTGTATTCCTGGATGTGTTTGGATCCCGACCTTCCACCTCCTGGGTGTCTCCCCCTTTCGACCCACTGATGTCTGTGGTGGCTCGGAAGGCGTGTTCAGCTCCAGACACAGTGGAACCGACCCCCAGAAGACCCGCTAAATTCATAACTGCACCACAAGGTGTTCCCGTTGATGCCATGGTGGTAGCAGCAGCCACAAAGAAGGAGTTGGCCGAAGCTTCGTTATCTGTCCATCCCCCTAACAAGGAGTCCAGGACGATGGACAGATATGGGAAGCGGATTTTCTCTTCAGCGACCTTTTCCATGAGGTCTCTGAATTATTTGTGCCACTTTACCCATCTTCAAAGGGATCTCCTTAAAGAGCTTGGAGATACCCTCCAAGATCCATCAGCTGAGGGGGCCCAGGCTAAGGCAGCCTCCCAGCTGGCGACTCTTAATTCAGTGAACTCCTCCGTGAGGCTCATTTCTTATGCAGCCAATGGTGCGAGTAGAGCTGCGGGCGCAGGCGTTGCCCTAAGGAGGCACGCTTGGATGCGGCTATGTAACTTTGTGGAACCTTTCAGAGCGTCTTTCACCAACACCTCCTTTGATGGTTCCTCTCTTTTTGGATCACAGGTGAAGGACACCCTTACCAGGTGTGAGCAGGAAGGCAAGACTCTCTCTGCCATGGGAGTCCATTTTTCCACTCCTTCCAGACCATATCCCAAGGGTCAGAAGAGTGGAAAGATGTGGTTCAAGAAATCCCAGGGAGCCTTGCCGGACACACGTGGTGAGTCCCCATCCAGGGGCAGAGGAGAGAACAGTAATAGACACAGCCCTCATGGCAGAGGGGGTCCGCAAAACCAGGGCAGTAGAGAATCCTTCTCTGAGAAGCCCTTCCAGCATCCCTGAAGGGTTGCCCACCTGCCCACCTCTGGAGGCAGTCAGGGGAAAATTATCACTGTACCCAAGAGCCTGGTAAGACATAACACAAGACAAATGGGTACAGTCTGTTATATCCGGGGGCTACAGAATTCCCTTTGTTCGCACTCCCTTATTGTTAAACAAGTCCTTTCCAGATGTTCCACCCAATCTAAGTGATCAAGCAGTTCAAGAAGTTTCAAAACTGCTAAGAAAAAGGGCCATCCAGCAAGTCCCAGCAGACCAGCAAGGCTCCGGAATTTACTCAAGGTTCTTTTTTGTACCAAAAAAGACAGGGGACTGGAGACCCATTCTGGATCTCAGCAGGCTGAATAGGTCTGTACAAAGAACGAAGTTTTGGATGGTCATGCTACAGTCCATTTTACCCTTTCTGGGTCAGGACAATTGGATGTGCTCTGTAGATCTTCAGGATGTGTACTACCACATCAAAATGGACAGATGCTCCAGAAGATTCCTTCGCTTCCGGCTGGGAGCCAGCTATTATCAGTTCAGAGCTCTACCCTTTGGTCTCACCACAGCCCCCAGGGTGTTCACCAAATGTATGGCAGTAGTTGCCGCTCACCTGAGACGGCAAGGATTCCAGGTGTTTCCATATCTAGACGACTGGCTCCTCACTGCTACCACCAGGCATCACCTTCTGCGAGCCAGAGACTACACTATCGAGACTTGCTCCAGACTAGTTATCACAGTAAATTTTGAAAAGTCTGCATTGTCGCCCTGTCAGTCTATCACCTTTATAGGTGCAAATTTAAATACAAAAGACATGTCAGCGAGCCTTCCACCAGACAGGGTATTAGTGATTCTCCAACATGTACAGGTTTTATTAGCATGCGAAAGAATTCAAGCCAGGTTCATCCTCCAAACTCTGGGTCTCATGGCAGCAGCGGTCATACTTGTTCCTCTAGCTCGTTTTCACATGAGGATTCTCCAGTGGCTTCTTTTCACCCAGTGGTCCTTCCAGCAGCTTCCCATGTCTCACATGATTATGATCACAGAAGCATGCAAAAAGCACCTTGCAAGGTGGATGGTCTCCACATCAGTGCCCCAGGGCAGACCATTTGTACTCCCCCCTCCAGTTGCTACGGTGACCACGGACGCCTCCCTGATTGGGTGGGGGGGGGGGCATTATCAGGGCAGAACAGTCCAAGGCACCTGGCAACCTCACGAGTACCATCTGCATATAAACGTCTTGGAGATGAGGGCCGTGCTGTTAGCGTTGCAAGTTCTTCAGTACTCTCTTCCTACCGGGACCATTGCAATTCAAACGGACAATATGTCAGTAGTGTGGTACATCAACAAGCAGGGCAGAACCAGGTCCTACCCCCTATGTCGAGAAGCACTCAGACTCTGGCAGTGGGCGATCTCTTCCAAACGGTTTCTGATTGCAACGCACATCCCTGGGAGGTCCAGCGTCATAGCAGACAGGCTGAGCAGAGCAGATGTTCTTCATCTCACATTGCTGCAGTCCTTACTTATGGGTAGTCCGCGGTCCTCGGTCGGCCCGAATACCAAAGTATTAGGCTGACGTCGGTCATGGGCGCCTAGAACTGACATCAGAGCGTCAGGGTATAAAGGCGCATGACCGACGTCATATCCTCAGTCTTTTTTGCCGCATGGTCCGATGCAGAAGCAGCGTTGCAAGTGCCGTTCGGCGTTCTGAAATTTTTCGTTTTCGGAGTTTCAGACCGATACCAAGTTGGCTAAGTACCCGTTGGGAATATTTTTGTTTTTTCTTGCCTCAGTTACTTACCGGATGTCAGAAAAAGTGAATAATTGTATTTCTTGTGGGAAACAGATACCGCGTAGGGATTACCACTCGCTTTGTATTCCTTGTTTGGGACCGGAGCACGACGTAGTCGGGTGTCGGTTTTGTGCTAGGTTTAATAAGCGCACTATAAAACGGAGGTTAGATTGCGCTAGGTTAGTCTTTGGCAAAAGGTGTAATTATAATATGCCGTCGGATGTTCCGACGCCTGCTTCTTCTAAGAAGCGCAAAGACAAATCTTTAAAGCCTAGGCAGGATGATTCGTCTGTTACGGACGCCGGATCTTTAGAAGCTACAGCTGGATCCGGCTGAAGTTTCTGTTGAGTCCCAGGGGGAAACTTTGATTTTACAAGATGTGGCCTCTCAGGAGGCAGGTCAGGCTGAAGGGGCCTCTCAGGTTACTATTCTCCCTTCTATGCCTAAGGTGGTTAGGCCTTCTGTTACTGTTTCTAAGGCTCCTTCTAAGGGCAGGTCTGTTTTGCCTTCCTCTGGTGTCAGTTCTGGTTCTTCAGGGTCTGTGCCTAAAAGCACATGCTTAAAATGGCAGAGGATTTGATTACTTTAATTAGAGGTTCTATGCCCCCTCCTGATAAGAGGCCCAGGATGGAGCCAGAGTTGGAAAGTTTGGAGCAGGCCTCAGATGATTCAGAGTCTTCTGCTGAAGACATTCAAGATTTCCTCCTTATTCTGATTCTGATGCAGAGGATTCCACTCCTTCTGCTTCTCCTCCAGAGGATTTTTCATTTTCTGAAACTCTGCATTCCATGAGGGAGCATTTTAAGTGGGAAGGACAGGATTACTCTGATTCACGGAAGAGACTTAGGAGTTCTTGTTTTTACCACAGCATAGACCCTTAGCTATACCTCCGGTTTTGGATGTTGTTTCAGATGTTTTCTCGAAGCTTCCCTTAATCCAGATTCTGTGCCTCCTGCTCCAGTTAAACCGGACAGGTATTACAGGGTGCCTGAGGCTCATAAATATCTGTATAAGAGTCCTAGGGCGGACCCAGAAACGATTAGTCAGGGGCCTAAGGGTGTTAGAGCCTCTGTTGTTAAGAATCCGGTTCCTCTGGATAAGGAAGCTAGAGCTTTGGATAGATGGGGTAAGAAGGTGTATACCTCTTCTACTTTAGCAATGAGAGCTTTGAACTGCCAGTTTCATATGTTGAAGTATCAGAATTTCCTCCTTTCTCAGCTAAGATCTAAAGTGGATGCTTTAGCAGAGGGCATAGAGTGTAAAGAATTGCAGGATTTAGTGCATGTTTCTGAACAGGTGGGAAAGCACTCTTTGCAATGTGGTTTTGATGCTTTACAGGCTTCTTCTAGGGTGGCTGCCACTGGTTCAGTTATTAGTAGGCACGCCTGGCTTAAGGATCAGAATTTGTCTGAGCATGTTAAGTCTAGAATTCTGGATGCCCTTTACAGTCTGAAGTTTTATTTGGTCCTCCTGTGGAGTCAGTCTTAAAGAAAATGGAAGACAAGGCTAAGTCTATGCAGACTGTTAAAGATTTTTGCAGGTACAACCTCCAAAGTTTAGTAGAAATTGGCCTTCCAAAATTGGTCCTTTCCAGACTCCTCTAAAGCACAGAGAGGCAGGAATAGGCGTTCAAGAGGCAGAAATCAATCCAGAGGTGGTGCCTACAGGGGACGCCAGTGGCAGGGTAACAACCAGCGAGGCACAGATACAACTACTACCACTGCAACAGGACAATCACAGTGACTTGGCTCTGGCACCGCCTACCAGGGAACAGATAGCAGCACCCTTAGGTGGAAAGCTAGCCTTATTTTCAAAAAACTGGCACTGCATCACAAGAGACAAGTGGATTTTGCAAACTATAGACCAAGGCTACAGGTTTCATTTCCATACTTTACCAGGAAAAAGAGGAATGCCAAACCTACCACCAAATCAAAAGACAGAAGCTCTAAAACAAATAGCTCAATTAGCAAAAATGAGAGCTGTGGAAAAGGTACCATCTATGGAACAAGGAAAGGGATTTTACTCCAGACTCTTCCTGGTACCAAGAAAAGAAAAATTGGAGGCCTATTCTAGACCTGTCCACTTTAAACACATTCCTCATTGTTCCAAAATTCAAAATGCTGACCCTACAGCAGCTTCTTCCCATGCTGGGCAAGGAGTCTTGGCTGGTGACTCTAGATCTCAAGGAGGCATACCTGCACATCCCCATACGACCAAATTGCAGAAGATACCTCAGATTTCTTGCAGGATCAGAGCATTATCAATTCTCAGCATTGCCCTTTGGCTTATCTACTGCCCAGAGTGTTCACGAAATGCCTGGCATCAGTAATCGCTCATTGCAGGCTTCAGGAATCAAATTTATCCATACCTGGGCGACTGCCTGATACAAGCGGACAACAGAAACAAGCTAACAGAAGACTTACAAAGAGTCATTTACTTGCTGTAAGCCCTGGGATATACAGTCAATATAAAAAGTCAAGGCTGATACCATCCCAAAGAATAACCTTCTTAGGTGCAGAATTGGACACAACAAAACAGATGGCATTCCTAACTGCAGAAAACAAGAACAACTTCCTCTCTACTTCTTGGCATTAACAAAGCAGAACCAACTAACAGCAAGAAAAGTACTGCAAGCCCTGGGCTTCATGGCATCCTGCATAATCCTGGTCCCTCATGCCAGACTGCATATGAGAAAGCTACAGTGGTACCTGAAGAATTTATGGTCTCAACACAGGCACAGCCTAGAAGCCAAAATACCACTAATCCCATGCCTGAAACAAGAGTTCCTATGGTGGGCTCAGGCATGTCAGTCAACACAGGTTTGCCCTTCTACAGCATTCAACCAAGCCAAACCACCACAGCGGACGCCCCAGACCTCTGTTGGGGGGCCCACATGCTGGACAAGTGCATACAAGGCTTATGGACTCAAGATCAGCTGCACCTGCACATAAATCTAAAGGAAATGCTGGCAGTAAAACTGGCAATCCAGAATTTCAGACCATTCCTCCAAGAAGGGCAGTTGATGATAAGGACAGACAACACCACAGTCATGTGGTACATCAACAAACAGGGAGGCACACATTCATACCCTCTATGCGGATGGCACTGGACCTATGGAATATGGCTCTGAGCTACAACATTCAGTTACAAGCAATTTTGTACCGGAAAAGAAAACATCCTAGCAGACATATTAAGCAGAATTACCACGGATGCTCACGAATGGATGCTACACCCGGACATCTTCAAGACCATCACAAGGAAATGGGGCTACCACAAATAGATTTATTTGCATCCCCACTCAATCACCAGCTCAAGAAATTCTGCACAAGGGCGTACCACCCACTTGCTTGGAAGGTGAACTCTCTATCCTTCAGTTGGAAAAGCCTGACAGCATATGCATTCCCACCTCTTCCTTTGATGCACAAGGTGCTATTGAAAATCAAAGAGGCGTCCAAGGATCATTCTGATAGCTCCAGACTGGCCAAGACAACATTGGTACCCATTACTGAGGCATGTCTCGGGACAAATGTGGACACTACCCCTGATCCCATTGCTGTTAACACAGAGCGGCTACAACACCCTGCATCCAAACCTGAAAACTCTGCAGCTGACTGCCTGGAACATTACATAAGAGCAACTAACCCAAATTTATCCCAAAGGGTTAAAGACATTATCCTTGAGGCCGCAGACCTTCAACAAGAAGGAATTATGCAGGAAAATGGAAAAGATTTCACATTTGGAGTACTGAAAGGGAAAAGATGTGTCAAGGTAAACATAGCCAACATCCTGAAGTACTTGGCAGACCTCTTCCATACAGGCCTGTCCTATTCCTCCATCAAGATACATGCATCAGCTATTTCTGCAGAATACAGCTTGATCCCCTGTCTTCGCATCCTCTACTCAGGCAGTTTCTGAGAGGAATTAAAAATGTAAAACCTCCTAGGAAACCACCATTGCCAGCATGGGACTTGAACTTTGTGCTAGAAAAATTGACACTTCCTCCTCTTGAACCAGCAGCAACAGCAGAACTACAACACCTATCCTGGAAGACTGCTTTCCTGCTGGCAATTACCTCAGCAAGAAGGGTTTCTGAGCTACAGGCTTTAATGGCAGTACAACCCTTCCTGATCTTCCATCAAGACAGAGTGTCCATGAGAACAAATCCTACATTTATGCCTAAGGTGGTATCCAGAGTGTCTTTAAACCAGGCTATCCACCTACCTACATTCTTCCCCAATCCACAGAACAGGGGGGAAAGACTGTTGCATACTTTGGATGTACATAGACAGTTACGCTACTACCTGGACAGAACCAAGGGCAATAGAAAAACTGACCAGCTTCTGGTAGCATATGCAACAGGAAGGGAAGGAAAAGCAATTTCAAAACAGCCAATCTCCAAGTGGATAGGGAATTGCGTCAGATTTTGTTACTCCTACCATGGAAAGCAAGCTCCACAGAACATCAGGCCTCATTCTACAAGGGCTATAGCCACTACCACAGCTTTCCTATGAGGAGTGGCTACCAAGGACATTATAGAGGCTGCTACTTGGACCTCCGTGCATACATTTGCCAAGCATTATAACTTACCTTTATACTCTAGATCCCGAGCAGGGTTCGCCACTGCTGTTTTACAAGGGATCCTAACTACACCATAATTTCTTCTTCCTCCTCCCCTAGTTTGGCTATGGTATTCTACCCATTTGTAAGGACTGCAGATGCATCCTTGAAGGACATAGTACAGTTTTGTACCTACCATAAATGTAGATGTCGAATAGGAATGCATCTGCAGTCAAATTACCCACCCTCCTTCCCTCTGAGGTATTCCTAGGGTATTTGCTATCTAATAGCTAGCTTGGGGGATCTCTTATGGTGTATTTGTTTGTATATATGTACATACATGCTTATTTTTTGTGTTTGCCTTCTACTATTTGGAAACATTGGCATTTATCCAAAATTTAGCTATCCAAGAGGGCAACTGGCATCTGGGGCAAGAAACACTGAGGAAAATGGCGTCGGCTGATGCCTTTATACCAGCTGCAGCTATGGCGTCGGGTGAAGTGCGACACCAGCCGAGGCCAGACCCAGACTTTGGAATCCGGCCGACGAAGGGCTGCCTGACGACAGGACACCCCATTTGTAAGGACTGCAGATGCATTCCTATTCGGACATCTACATTTATGGTAGGTACAAAACTGTACTTTCTCCCCCTCGGAGCTTCGGAGCAGGTGAGCTCGGCTCCTACATTGTCTTCAGAGCCATCCCCCCTCAGTGCGGAGAGGGATTCCGATCTCTTCAGAATCGGAGCCTTCTCTGCAACTGAGCAGGGACGCCTTTGAGGTCATGAGGAGTGTGCTGGCCCCTGAGTCAGCCCCACGATCATCCCCATCGGCTCCTCCCTCTGTGGTGCCTGAGTCTGCTTCTGCCCCTTTACCAGACCCCAAGCATGGGAAACAACACTCCAGGGCACCCACTTGGGTGTATCTTCCTCTTCCGAGGCATCCCCTGATCCTTCAGAGGAGCCACCTCGTAAGAGGAAATGCAAGAGGAAGCATGTTGACTCCCCTGAGTCTGTCACATCAGATACCGACTTAGAGGATTCGGAAGGGTCCCCGGGATCCCCCTCTGAAGATGTCTCCTTCTCAGACATCCTTGAGATGCTTAGGCAGAGGGGGAACTGGACTGCCCTAAGCCCTTCTGAGGATGAGTCTGTATTCCTGGATGTGTTTGGATCCCGACCTTCCACCTCCTGGGTGTCTCCCCCTTTCGACCCACTGATGTCTGTGGTGGCTCGGAAGGCGTGTTCAGCTCAGACACAGTGGAACCCGACCCCCAGAAGACCGCTAAATTCATAACTGCACCACAAGGTGTTCCCGTTGATGCCATGGTGGTAGCAGCAGCCACAAAGAAGGAGTTGGCGAAGCCGTTATCTGTCCATCCCTAACAAGGAGTCCAGGACGATGGACAGATATGGGAAGCGGATTTTCTCTTCAGCGACCTTTTCCATGAGGTCTCTGAATTATTTGTGCCACTTTACCCATCTTCAAAGGGATCTCCTTAAAGAGCTTGGAGATACCCTCCAAGATCCATCAGCTGAGGGGCCCAGGCTAAGGCAGCCTCCCAGCTGGCGACTCTTAATTCAGTGAACTCCTCCGTGAGGCTCATTTCTTATGCAGCCAATGGTGCGAGTAGAGCTATGGGCGCAGGCGTTGCCCTAAGGAGGCACGCTTAGATGCGACTATGTAACATTGTGGAACCTTTCAGGCGTCTTTCACCAACACCTCCTTTGATGGTTCCTCTCTTTTTGGATCACAGGTGAAGGACACCCTTACCAGGTGTGAGCAGGAAGGCAAGACTCTCTCTGCCATGGGAGTCCATTTTTCCACTCCTTCCAGACCATATCCCAATGGTCAGAAGAGTGGAAAGATGTGTTCAAGAAATCCCAGGGAGCCTTGCGGACACCGTGGTGAGTCCCCATCCAGGGGCAGAGGAGAGAACAGTAATAGACACAGCCCTCATGGCAGAGGGGTCCATAAAACCAGGGCAGTAGAGAATCCTTCTCTGAGAAGCCCTTCCAGCATCCCTGAAGGGTTGCCCACCTGCCCACCTCTGGAGGCAGTCAGGGGAAAATTATCACTGTACCCAAGAGCCTGGTAAGACATAACACAAGACAAATGGGTACAGTCTGTTATATCCGGGGCTACAGAATTCCCTTTGTTCACTCCCTTATTGTTAAACAAGTCCTTTCCAGATGTTCCACCCAATCTAAGTGATCAAGCAGTTCAAGAAGTTTCAAAACTGCTAAGAAAAAGGGCCATCCAGCAAGTCCCAGCAGACCAGCAAGGCTCGAATTTACTCAAGGTTCTTTGTACCAAAAGACAGGGGACTGAGACCCATTCTGGATCTCAGCAGGCTGAATAGGTCTGTACAAAGAACGAAGTTTTGGATGGTCATGCTACAGTCCATTTTACCCTTTCTGGGTCAGGACAATTGGATGTGCTCTGTAGATCTTCAGGATGTGTACTACCACATCAAAATGGACAGATGCTCCAGAAGATTCCTTCGCTTCCGGCTGGGAGCCAGCTATTATCAGTTCAGAGCTCTACCCTTTGGTCTCACCACAGCCCCAGGGTGTTCACCAAATGTATGGCAGTAGTTGCCGCTCACCTGAGGCGGCAAGGATTCCAGGTGTTTCCATATCTAGGCGACTGGCTCCTCACTGCTACCACCAGGCATCACCTTCTGCGAGCCAGAGACTACACTATCGAGACTTGCTCCAGACTAGTTATCACAGTAAATTTTGAAAAGTCTGCATTGTCGCCCTGTCAGTCTATCACCTTTATAGGTGCAAATTTAAATACAAAAGACATGTCAGAGCCTTCCACCAGACAGGGTATTAGTGATTCTCCAACATGTACAGGTTTTATTAGCATGCGAAAGAATTCAAGCCAGGTTCATCCTCCAAACTCTGGGTCTCATGGCAGCAGCGGTCATACTTGTTCCTCTAGCTCGTTTTCACATGAGGATTCTCCAGTGGCTTCTTTTCACCCAGTGGTCCTTCCAGCAGCTTCCCATGTCTCACATGATTATGATCACAGAAGCATGCAAAAGCACCTTGCAAGGTGGATGGTCTCCACATCAGTGCCCCAGGGCAGACCATTTGTACTCCCCCCTCCAGTTGCTACGGTGACCACGGACGCCTCCCTGATTGGGTGGGGGGGGGGGCATTATCAGGGCAGAACAGTCCAAGGCACCTGGCAACCTCACGAGTACCATCTGCATATAAACGTCTTTGAGATGAGGGCGTGCTGTTAGCTGCAAGTTCTTCAGTACTCTCTTCCTACGGGACCATTGCAATTCAAGCGGACAATATGTCAGTAGTGTGGTACATCAACAAGCAGGGCAGAACCAGGTCCTACCCCTATGTAGAAGCACTCAGACTCTGGCAGTGGGCGATCTCTTCCAAACGGTTTCTGATTGCAACGCACATCCCTGGGAGGTCCAGCGTCATAGCAGACAGGCTGAGCAGAGCAGATGTTCTTCATCTCACATTGCTGCAGTCCTTACTTATGGGTAGTCCGCGGTCCCCGGTCGGCCCGAATACCAAAGTATTAGGCTGGCGTCGGTCATGGCCTAGAACTGACATCAGGCGTCAGGGTATAAAGGCGCATGACCGGCGTCATATCCTCAGTCTTTTGCCGCATGGTCGATGCAGAAGCAGCGTTGCAAGTGCCGTCGGCGTTCTGAAATTTTCGTTTCGAGTTTCAGACCGATACCAAGTTGGCTAAGTACCCGTTGGGGAATATTTTGTTTTTCTTGCCTCAGTTACTTACGGATGTCAGAAAAAGTGAATAATTGTATTTCTTGTGGGAAACAGATACCGTAGGGATTACCACTAAGCTTTGTATTCCTTGTTTGGGACGAGACACGGCGTAGTCGGTGTCGATTTTGTGCTAGGTTTAATAGCGCACTATAAAGCGGAGGTTAGATTGCTAGGTTAGTCTTTGGCAAAGGTGTAATTATAATATGCCGTCGGATGTTCCGCCTGCTTCTTCTAAGAAGCGCAAAGACAAATCTTTAAAGCCTAGGCAGGATGATTCGTCTGTTACGGACGCCGGATCTTTAGAAGCTACAGCTGGATCCGGCTGAAGTTTCTGTTGAGTCCCAGGGGGAAACTTTGATTTTACAAGATGTGGCCTCTCAGGAGGCAGGTCAGGCTGAAGGGGCCTCTCAGGTTACTATTCTCCCTTCTATGCCTAAGGTGGTTAGGCCTTCTGTTACTGTTTCTAAGGCTCCTTCTAAGGGCAGGTCTGTTTTGCCTTCCTCTGGTGTCAGTTCTGGTTCTTCAGGGTCTGTGCCTAAAAAGCACATGCTTAAAATGGCAGAGGATTTGATTACTTTAATTAGAGGTTCTATGCCCCCTCCTGATAAGAGGCCCAGGATGGAGCCAGAGTTGGAAAGTTTGGAGCAGGCCTCAGATGATTCAGAGTCTTCTGCTGAAGACATTCAAGATTTCCTCCTTATTCTGATTCTGATGCAGAGGATTCCACTCCTTCTGCTTCTCCTCCAGAGGATTTTTCATTTTCTGAAACTCTGCATTCCATGAGGGAGCATTTTAAGTGGGAAGGACAGGATTACTCTGATTCACGGAAGAGACTTAGGGAGTTCTTGTTTTACCACAGCATAGACCCTTAGCTATACCTCCGGTTTTGGATGTTGTTTCAGATGTTTTCTCGAAGCTTCCCTTAATCCAGATTCTGTGCCTCCTGCTCCAGTTAAACCGGACAGGTATTACAGGGTGCCTGAGGCTCATAAATATCTGTATAAGAGTCCTAGGCGGACCCAGAAGCGATTAGTCAGGGGCCTAAGGGTGTTAGAGCCTCTGTTGTTAAGAATCCGGTTCCTCTGGATAAGGAAGCTAGAGCTTTGGATAGATGGGGTAAGAAGGTGTATACCTCTTCTACTTTAGCAATGAGAGCTTTGAACTGCCAGTTTCATATGTTGAAGTATCAGAATTTCCTCCTTTCTCAGCTAAGATCTAAAGTGGATGCTTTAGCAGAGGGCATAGAGTGTAAAGAATTGCAGGATTTAGTGCATGTTTCTGAACAGGTGGGAAAGCACTCTTTGCAATGTGGTTTTGATGCTTTACAGGCTTCTTCTAGGGTGGCTGCCACTGGTTCAGTTATTGTAGGCACGCCTGGCTTAAGGATCAGAATTTGTCTGAGCATGTTAAGTCTAGAATTCTGGATGCCCTTTACAGTCTGAAGTTTTATTTGGTCCTCCTGTGGAGTCAGTCTTAAAGAAAATGGAAGACAAGGCTAAGTCTATGCAGACTGTTAAAGATTTTTTGCAGGTACAACCTCCAAAGTTTAGTAGAAATTGGCCTACTAAGGGGTGGGCGTACCCTTCTTCTGATTCTCAGTCTAGGGGTAGATCTAGGCGTGGTAGGGGCAGAGCTCAGAGTACCTTCAGGCCGAGACAATGGAGTTCGCCTGCTCAATCTGCTGGTGAGGGCAGGGGCCAGTCTTTTCGTAAACAGGCCCAATGACCTGCATTTTCAGCTGCCAGATTCTTCTTGCCTGGCAGCTCCTTTGGGAGGAAAGTTGGCTCTTTTCAAGCAAAATTGGCATTTAGTCACCCAGGACAAATGGGTATTGGACATTATAAACCGAGGTTACAAGTTCTATTTCCATACCATGCCTCCTTTCATGGGTATGCCAGACGTCCCTCCTCGGCAAAGGATAGAGGCTCACAAACAAATTTCTTTACTTCTTCAAATAGGAGCTATACAGCCAGTTCCTCTGTCAGAAGTGGGCCTAGGATTTTATTCTCGCCTGTTTCTAGTTCCAAACAAAGGAAGCACGTGGAGACCAATTTTGGATTTATCTATCCTCAACACTTATTTGGACATTCCAAAGTTCAAGATGCTGACTTTACAACAGCTTTTACCTCTGTTGGGAAAGGATCACTGGATGGTTACTCTGGATTTCAAAGAGGCTTACCTTCATGTTCCTATCAGGCCCAGTTGCAGGAGGTACCTGCGTTTTCGGGCTGGAAATTTACATTATCAGTTCTCTGCATTGCCCTTTGGCTTATCCACTGCGCCCAGAGTGTTCACAAAGGTTCTGGCTCCAGTGATAGCCTTTTTCAGACTAAGAGGAATACAGATTTATCCTTATTTGGACGATTGCCTGATTATTGCACAAGAAAGGGACGAACTTCTTCATCATCTACAGTATGTGATGGCAGTGTTAAGATGCCTAGGGTATTCTGTGAACGAAACAAAGTCCAGTCTAGTACCCTCTCAGGACATGTGCTTTCTGGGTGTGAGACTGAATACACCTTCCCAGATGGCCTTTTTGACCCCGGACAAACAAAGAAGCCTTTCTCTTTATTTCCATCAAATGTCTCTACGGTCCAGGCTGACTGCAAGGACAGTCCTTCAAGCCTTGGGGTTCATGGCATCTTGTATTCTGGTGCTTCCCAATGCCAAATTGCATATGAGGAAGCTTCAATGGTATCTCAAAAATGTATGGACACAGCACTGCCAAGATCTAGACACTGTCATTCAGATAATACCTTGCATTCAGAAGGAGTTTTTGTGGTGGGCTCAGGAATGTCACCTAAACAAGGGACTCTCTGTGATCCGGCCAGAGGCGAGTCAGATTCTAACGACAGATGCCTCGGACAAGGCTTGGGGAGCACACCTCAATGGAAAATGGGTGCAAGACACGTGGCCTGTCATACTCCAACATTTGCATATCAACTTAAAGGAAATGTTAGCAGTCCAGTTTGCATTGATGGCTTTCAAAGATTTACTTCACCCAGGGCAGGTGTTGATTCAAACAGACAACACTACTGTCATGTGGTACATCAACAAGCAAGGGGGGACCCATTCTTACCCTCTTTGCAGGCAAGCGATGATTTTGTGGGAAACTGCTCTCAATCTACACCTCAATCTTCAGGCAAGGTTTCTACCAGGAGCTCAGAACTCCTTAGCAGATGTGTTGAGCAGACAAATAGTGGATCCTCACGAGTGGAAATTGGATCCTCATGTATTTCAAAATTGACAGTGTTATGGGGAACTCCAGACATAGATCTGTTAAACTTCTCCACTAAATTACCAGTTGCCAAAGTTTTGCACAAAATGTTTCATCACACAGCTTGGAAGGTGGGCGCTCTATCATTCAGTTGGAACAATCTGCATGTATATGCCTTTCCACCTCTGCCTCTTCTTCCCAAGGTACTTTTGAAGGCCAGACAAGACAAGCCAAACATGATTTTGATAGCACCGGATTGGCCTCGACAACACTGGTACCCACTACTGAGGAGTTTAGTACGAGAACCTCCATGGCCTCTGCCTTTGCTTCCGCACCTTTTGTCACAAGAGGGCAATCACTTCCTCAATGTCAAGATTCAGTCTCTGCATCTAACAGCCTGGCATATTCTGTTTTAGACTCTGGAGGGTCTCTGCTTCCACAACAAGTTTTGAATGTTCTTTTGGAGGCCAGGAGGCCTAGTACCAGGGAAGTTTACGCTGATAAATGGAGGAGATTTTTTATTTGGAGCAAAGGAAAGGACTTTGATGTCTCCAAACCTGATTTAAGTGTTGCTCTTCAATATCTTACTGAGTTATTGGACAAGGGTTTGTCTTTCTCCTCGATAAAGGTCCATGCTGCAGCCATTTCTGCTCACTATGATTGTGACCCTCCTTTATTCTCTCATCCTTTGTTTAAGCAATTTCTTAGAGGGCAAAGAATATAAGACCCCACGTAGAGCTCCTACTCCTGCTTGGGATCTCAATTTTGTGTTGGAAAAACTTACTCTACAACCTTTTGAGCCTGCAGCTACTGCCGAGTTAAAGTATTTCTCATGGAAAACTGCTTTTTTGTTGGCCATTACCTCTGCAAGAAGGGTTTCTGAATTACAGGCCCTCATGGCAGTGGAGCCTTTCCTGATTTTTCATAAGGATATGGTATCTTTGCGTACTAATCCTTCCTTTATGCCTAAAGTGGTTTCTAGTGTGGCCTTAAACCAAACTATTCATTTGCCTACTTTTTATGCAAACCCCCAAAATAAAGGGGAGAAAATTTTGCATACTTTGGATATTCACAGGCAGTTGCGTTATTATTTGAGCAGAACCAAGGAGTTCAGACAGTCTCAGCAGTTGTTTGTTTCTTTTGCTTTGGGTTCACAGGTAAACCTGTTTCAAAACAAACTATTTCTAAATGGATTGGGTTTTGTATTTCTTTCTGTTATTCCCATCATGGTAAGGAGGTTCCTGCTGGAATCAGGCCTCATTCCACTAGGGCTACTGCTACTTCCACGGCCTTTCTAAGGGGGGTAGCTACAAAAGACATTTTGGAGGCAGCTACTTGGAGTTCAGTGCATACTTTTTCTAAGCATTACCACCTTCCTCTTTATTCTAAGTCTAGGGCTGGATTTGCCACTGCAATTTTACAGGGTATTCTAGCAGCCCCTAATGCTTTATGATTTTACCAACCTCCCTTTCCGTTGCTTTGGGATTCTACCCATAAGTAAGGACTGCAGCAATATGAGATGAAGAACATAGTACAGTTTTGTACCTACCATAAATGTAGATGTTCGAAGATCCACATTGCTGCAGTCCAATTTACCCTCCCTCCTTCCCCACTGTAGTTTAACATGGTGCTATGCTTTAGGTGATGGTTGTTGTTGGGCATGTTTTTGGGAGGTATTCTGTTTTTGGCTGTGGCCTTCTTGTTTGGCCTTCTGACATCTGGGGCAAGAAAAGACTGAGGATATGACGTCGGTCATGCGCCTTTATACCCTGACGCTCTGATGTCAGTTATAGCCGCCCATGACCGACGTCAGCCTAATACTTTGGTATTCGGGCCGACCGAGGACCGCGGACTACCCATAAGTAAGGACTGCAGCAATGTGGATCTTCGAACATCTACATTTATGGTAGGTACAAAACTGTACTTTCTCATGCCTCATGAGTTGTCTCTGAATCAGGTAGTTGCGGACCAAATCTTCCACAAATGGGGCCAACCTTGCTGCGACCTTTTTGCCACTCCCTTCAACAACAAGTGCAGCAATTTCTTCTCTCTCCTTCCACTTCCCAGACATTCCCCCAGAGATGCTCTAGTCCACGATTGGCATCAGGGACTTCTTTATGCATTCCCTCCGATGTTCATCGTGTTACCCTGCTGCAGTCATCACACTTGGGTTATCCTGCCGTCAGGCGGTCCCGCAGTCGGCCTGAGTTCCAAAGTCTTGGTCCGGTGTCGGTTGCTGTCGCTTCTTCCCTGACGTCAGTGCGCCAGGTGTATATAAGAGGCATCCGACGCCATTTTCTACAGTCTTTCTTGCCGCGCAGTGCCCGAAGCAGAAGCAGTTCGCAAGTGCCGGTCGGCCGACACCTGAGATTTTCGAATTGAATTTCAGTCCGAAGTCTTCAATAAAGCTAAGTACCCCATTGGAGAACCTTTTCTTGCCTCAGTCCGATGTCAGAAAAAGTTAACAATTGCATTTCTTGTGGGAAGCAAATACCTCATAAAGACTTCCATTCTTATTGTATTCCTTGCGTAGGCCCAGACCACGACGTCACAGGTTGTCGGTTTTGTGCTAGGTTTAATAAATGAACTATCAAATGCCATTTTTACTTCGCACGACATTACTTTGGTAGGAAATTTAATTATTTCATGCCGTCGGAGCAGCCGACGACAGGCATGCATAAACAACGCAAGGATAAGGACAGACAACCTAGGAACAAGCCAGACTCCGAGGCCTCTGCTGGGCCTGTCGCCGGTTCTCCGTTTTTCAGTGAGGTGCCTACGCAGCCCCTGACGACCGCAGAATTGGAACCCCAGACAGCTGCGGATTCTCAAGCGGAGTGTACTAGGCCGACGCAGCCATCTTCATTAGGCCCTTCCGACACCGGAGCAGAAGGAGACCCCGGTGCAGTGGAAACACCTTCGGTTGCAGAAGGTGTCTTCAGACCAACTACACTCTCCATTAAATCTTATGCTAAGCTTAAAACTCCATTCAAACCAAAAAAGACTGTACATCAGTCTACAGTTCAAGGCCCCATGCCTAAGAAACAGATGCTTAAGATGGCTGAAGATTTGATTACCCTAATCAGGGGTTCCCATCCCCCTCCAGATAAAAAACCAAGACAAGAGGAGGATTATGCTTCCTCTAACCAGGTTTCAATTTCCTCAGATTCTTCTGAGGAACAGGAGTACACTTTTCCCCCTTATGAAGACTCTGATGCTGAAGACTCTATCCCCTCAGCATCTCCCCCTGAAGACTACTCCTTTGGGGAAACTTTACATACCATGAGGGAACATTTCAACTGGGAAGGCCAGGACTACTCTGATTCTAAGAAAAGGCTCCGAGAGTTCCTTTTACTACCCCAGCACAGACCACTTGCTATCCCTCCAGTTTTAGATATTGTGGATGATGTTCACTTGGAGTCTAGTCTAAATCCAGACTCTCTACCTCCTGCTCCAGCCAAACCAGACAGATACTACAGAGTACCTGACTCACACAAATTCCTTTATAAACGCCCTGTGGCTGACCCAGAAACAATTTCCCAGGGTCCCAAGGGGCCTAAAGCTTCTATGGCTAAAAATCCTGTGCCCTCTGAAAGGGATTCCAGAGCCCTAGATATATGGGGAAAGAAAATATACACCTCAGCATCTCTGGCTATGAGAGCATTAAATTGTCAGTTTCACATGCTGAAATATCAGCAATTCCTAATGTCTCAATTAAAACAAAAAATGAGCACACATACTGAACAGTCTGAATTCAAGGAAATGCAGGATCTGTTGCATGCAGCTGAACAGGTGGGCAAACATACTTTACAATTTGGATTTGATTCATTGGAAGCTTCCTATAGAGCAGTTGTTACTGGGTCTGTCATACGTAGACATGCTTGGTTAAAAGAACAAACCCTACCTGATCATGTTAAAGCAAAATTATTGGATGCACCTTTACAGCAGGATGTATTATTTGGTGTCAAAGCAGAAGAGGTCTTAAAGAAAATGGACGATAAGGCAAAGTCTATGCAGATGGTCAAGGATTTCTTACAGGTACAACCCCCTCGTTTCAGCAGAAATTGGCCAACAAAAAAATGTTCCTTTCCAGCTTCTGACAGATCACAGAGGGGCAAATACAGATGCCCAAGAGGCAGAGGTCAGTCACAAGGCCCTTACAAACCTCGCCAATGGGGTACTGCTACCCAGAACGGAGGAGAAGACAGGCCCCAAGCTAGCAGAAGACAAACGCAATGACTCAATCCTCAAAACTACCAAGCAAATCTCTCCTGGCAGCTCCCTTGGGAGGAAAATTAGCATTTTTTGCAGACAACTAGCACATCATCACAAAAGACAAATTGGTCCTAAACATTGTCTCACAAGGATACAGATTCCACTTTCATACCTTGCCAAGGAAAAAAGGAATGCCAAATCTGCCACCAAATCAATGGGCAGAGGCACAAAAACAAATTACAGCTCTCATGGACATGAGCCATTCGACAGGTACCTACACAGGAGCAAGGACAAGGATTTTACTCAAGACTCTTTCTAGTCCCAAGAAAAGACAAAGCATGGCGACCCATTCTGGATCTTTCAATTCTGAACATCTATCTGCAAGTACCAAAATTCAAGATGCTAACACTACAGCAGCTTCTTCCCATGCTGGGCAAGAATGCTTTGCTAATAACGGACCTCAAGGAGGCATACCTGCATGTCCCTGTCAGACAAAATTGCAGAAGATACCTCCGCTTCATTGCAGGTTCAACGCATTATCAATTCTCTGCACTGCCCTTTGGCTTATCTACTGCGCCCAGGGTCTTCACAAAATGCCTGGCACCAGTAATTGCATACTGCAGACAAAGAGGAATTCAAATATACCCATACCTGGATGACTGCCTTATTCAAGCAGAAAGCAAGGACGTTCTTTTAAAGCATCTGGCATTTGTCAAACACCTTCTAAGTTGCCTAGGGTACACAGTAAACGAAAATAAATCAAAACTAGTGCCCTCTCAAATCATAATATTCCTGGGTACCAGCTTGAATACAACGGCCCAGATGGCTTATCTCACGCCAGACAAGTAACAGCTGACTCAATATTTCAAAATAATGGCAAAAAAGACCCAACTCCCTGCAAGAAAAATTCTGCAGGCCTTGGGATTCATGGCATCTTGCATACTACTAATACCATTTGCAAAACTGCATATGAGGAAATTACAATGGTACCTGAAAAGCGTATGGACTCAGCACAGCCACAGCTTGGAAACAATGATACCACTCATTCCCTGCCTTCAACAGGAGTTTCTATGGTGGGCACAGACATGTCACCTCAACAAGGGTCAGCCTTTCACCTTACCCACAGCCAGGCAAACTATGACAACAGAAGCATCGGACTATGCCTGGGGAGCACACATGGCAGGACAGTGCATTCAGGGCAAATGGACTACAGATCAAAGGCATCTGCATATCAATCAAAAAGAAATGCTAGCAATACAGAATGCCCTAACAGCTTTCAAGGACCTCTTACACCCAGGACAACTAATAATAAAGACGGACAATACCACAGTAATGTGGTACATAAACAAGCAAGGGGGCACACATTCCTACCCTCTATGCAGGCAAGCAATGACCTTGTGGAACACAGCACTGTCTTACCAGGTTCAATTACAAGCACAATTCCTGCCAGGAAAGAAAAACACATTGGCAGACGACCTAAGCAGAAACATCATGGATCCACACTAGTGGAAACTAGATCCACAAGTATTTGCAATGATAGCTCAAAAATGGGGACGCCCAGACATAGATCTGTTTGCCAGCCCCCAAAACTACCAACTTCAAAAATTTTGCACAAGGACATTCCATCCACAAGCTTGGAAAGTGGACGCCCTCTCATTCGTTTGGAAAACATTAACAGTGTATGCCTCCACTGCCTCTTCTAGCAAAGGTACTGCTGAAAGATTAGAGAGGCCACAAATGATACTCGATGCACCAGACTGGCCACGCCAGCATTGGTATCCAATTCTAAGGAACATGGCCCACGGCCCACCATGGATTTTAGCACAAATTCCTCACCTGCTCACCCAGCGAGACAATCAGATTCTACACAGCCAGCTCAAGACTTTAAACCTGTCTGCATGGCAAATTAACTAAACAACCAGCCATCTCCTCTATCCAAAGCTGTTATGGATGTCATTCTGGAGGCCAGGAGGCCCAGCACCAGGAAAACCTATTCAGACAAATGGAAATGATTTTGTGCCTGGAACCAGGCTAAAGGCCAAAATCCCCTTGATCCAAACATTCCTCCAATTCTACAATATTTAACTGAGATGTCGCACAAAGGATTTTCATTTTCATCTATTAAGATCCACGCCGCAGCAATTTCAGTTCATTACAACACGGATCCTCCTTTATTCTCACATCCATTTATTTATTTATTTATTTTATTTATTTTACATTTGTTAACCGGGCTGGTCTAACTGGATATATTTCCATTTTCAGTAGAGGCCCGGGGAGAAAAGCTCCACAGGAAGACATGGACGAATACAACAAAAACTAACAAATATATAATAACAAAGTTATCAAACGGATTTTTAAAAAAATAGGTAGGTGTTTTACTCAAGACCATAGTAACTAATTCTATTTAAAGATATAAGCCATAAGTTACCATAATTTCATCATTGGAATAAATTAATTAGAGAGTGAACTAGAGAAAGCAAGAGATGAAGGAAGAGAACATTTTGCAACACAAAGTACAGAATAGAAAGATATGTATTGCTAGAGAGAGAGACAAATAGCCGTGAGGAGGAGAAAGAGCCAAGAAACTTTTTAATCAGGTTTAGAGCAGGAACATATCCAGTGGTTATTAAGGTGAACTTTTAGTTTTGTTTAAACAGTGCAGTAGAAGCAATTGAAGTAAGTTCGGAGGAAGTTTATTCCAGTGTTTCCCAATGGCATTGGAGAAAAGGAATCACCAGCAAGGTTATTAGATTTAGTTGAGGTAACTAGCAGTTTGCTAGAAGAGCGGAGAGAGTTCAGGTTTGAGTAGGGGCTTAAGAGGTTAGATAGAGCAGGTGTATTAAGAGGTTGGTAAAAGGCTCTTTGGACAAACATAAGTTGGGATAGAAGCAATGTATTTGTCAGTTGAGCCAGTTAAGTTGTTGCAGATTCTGACAATGGTGGGTTCTAAATTGTTTCCAGTAACAAATCTAGCTATGTTGTTGTAGGAGGTAGATAGTTTAGAGATTGTTTTTCTTAAGATTGGTGTAGATAGGTGAGGCATAGAGAAGTGTGGAAATAAGATGTGAGTGGGCAAGATTCACTCTTGCGGGGAAGGTTAGAAAAGTTTTGATTCTATATAGAGAGCCAAGTTTCCTGTTTACAGATTTAATGGTATTGTTGATATGAAGGTCGAAGGAGAGATTGTTATCAATTGTGACACCTAGCAATTTGGTAGTAGAATCAGGTGATATAATGGTTCCATTATTAGACACAATGGAGAAGTCAAGTGGGGATCTGGTAGTAGGTTTAAAGAGAAGTAGTTTGGTCTTTTTGCATTTAGGAGTAGACATCGTTTTAGAAACCAAGTTTCAACTTTAGAAAATACAGAGTGTTAGTTTGAAGTTCAGAAATGGATTTAGCAGAGCAAATAAGTGTGGAGTCATCAGCATATTGAATGCAGATAGCCTCAGGAATGGCTACTTGTAAGTCATTTATAAAGAGGAGAAAAGAAGTGGTCCAAGAATAGAGCCTTGGGGACACCAAGGAGATTGGTAGAAGAGATGAGAGTTTGTTATCCCAGAGGACAGCTTGTTTCCTGTTAGTGAGATATGAGCTGAACCAGTGGATAGTCTCAGGTGCTAAGGAAAGAGATTCGAGAATTTTTAGAAGGAGTGGTTGACCATGTCAAAGGCTTTGGACAGGTCAATGAAGCAGAAGACAGGACATTATTGTTGATTATTGTTAATAATATCTGTGAAGGAGAGCAGAGCAGTAGTTGTGCTATGATAAGGCCTAAAGCCATGTTGACAGTTTGTCAGTATTTTATTTGTAGAAGGTGATTCATTACTTGATGGTGGACACATTTTTCCATTATTTTAGCTAGAGGTGACAATAGAGCTATGGGTCTATAGTTAGAATGTTCAAAGGAGTTTCCTCCTTTATGTAATGGTATGATGTAAGAGATTTTCCATACATCAGGGATGGATTCTTCATTTATGGTCCTATTAATGAGAATTGATATGGGATAAGCTATTTCAGAGGCTGCTTTTTGAAGGAATACAGAAGGAAGCTGGTCAGCAGAGGGGGTGCAAGGTTTAAGTTTGAGAATGCATCTCTGTATAAAGGTAGTGGAGATGGGTTGAAGCCTAAAGGTTGGTAGTTTGGAGGAAGTATGGTCATGAATGATGGTATTGTCACTGGATAGATGGGAGGCCAAGGAATTTATCGTATTAATGAAGAAAGAGTTGAAAGTGTTGGCAGTATCAAGGGGAGGAATTGTATCAGACCCAGAAGGGGGAGGGGTGGTAGTCTGTCCAGTCCTAAGACAGTACCTCAGAGGGGCTAAGAACATAAGACCGCCCAGGAGAGCACCAACACCTACTTGGGATCTCAACTTTGTTCTGGAAAAGCTTACACTGCCGCCCTTTGAACCAGCGTTTTCAGCTGATTTAAAATTCCTTTCATGGAAAACTGCCCTGCTACTAGCAATAACCTCAGCTAGAAGAGTCTCAGAGCTACAGGCACTAATGGCAGTGGAGCCTTTCCTCATTTTTCATCAAGACAGTCTCTCTCTCTATGAACTAACCCTTCCTTTATGCCAAAGGTGGTATCCAGTGTGGCCCTAAACCAAACCATTCATTTGCCCACCTTTTTCCCAAATCCCCAGAACAAAGGAGAAAGACTCCTGCGCTCTTTGGACATTCACAGGCAATTATGTTACTACTTGGATAAAACTAAGGCTTTTAGAAAGTCTGACCAGCTCTTTGTAGCCTATGCTGCAGGATCACAAGGAAAATCTATCTCAAAACAGACCATTTCTAAATGGATAGGGCATTGCATACGTTTCTGCTACACGCATCATGGGAAACCGGTACCTGCTAACATTAGGTCCCACTCCACCAGGGCTACAGCTACATCAGCAGCCTTTCTCAGGGGAGTGCCAACCAAGGATATTCTGGAAGCTGCAACTTGGAGTTCAGTGCACACCTTCACCAAACACTACCACTTACCCCTATATTCTAAGACTAGAGCTGGTTTTGCCACTGCAGATGTTCTTCATCTCACATTGCTGCAGTCCTTACACTTGGGTAGTCCGCTGTCCTCGGTCGGCCCGAATATCAAAGTATTAGGCTGACGTCGGTCAAGGCGCTTAAGACTGACATCAGGACGTCAGGGTACAAATGCGCATGACCGACGTCATATCCTCAGTCTTTTTTGCCGCATGGTCCGATGCAGAAGCAGCGTTGCAAGTGCCGTTCGGCGTTCTGAAATTTTTCGAATTCGGAGTTTCAGACCGAGTCAAAGTTGGCTAAGTACCCCGTTGGGAATATTTTAGTTTTTCTTGCCTCAGTGGTTTACCGGATGTCAGAAAAAGTGAATAACTGTATTTCTTGTGGGAAGCAGATACCGCGTAGAGATTATCATACTTTGTGTATTCCTTGTTTGGGGCCTGAGCACGACGTTGTTGGGTGTCGCTTTTGTGCTAGGTTCAATAAGCGCACTATTAGCGAAGGTTAGATTGTGCCAGGTTGGTCTTGAAGCGGTGCAATTATAATATGCGCGGATGCTCCGGCCGCTTCTTCAAGAAGCGCAAAGACAAAGCAGCTAAACCCAGGCAAGAAGAGTCTTCCGTACGGACGCCGGTTCTTTAGAGCGTCAGTGGAACGGTGGTTCCCGGAGGCTTCTCTGGAGTCCCAGGGGGAGACTTTGATATTGCAGGATGTGGCCTCTCAGGAGGCAGGTCAGGCTGAAGGGGCTTCTCAGGTTACTGTACTCCCCTCCCTTCCTAGGGTGGTTAGGCCCTCTCCTTCTGTTTCCAAGGCTTCTCCCAGAGGCAGGCCAGGTTTAGCTTCTGTTGGTGTCACTCCTAGTTCAACAGGATCTGTGCCCAAGAAGCACATGCTTAAAATGGCAGAAGATTTAATTACCTTGATTAGAGATTCTTTGCCCCCTCCTGATAAGAGGCCTAGGGTGGAACCAGAGTTGGGGAGTTTTGAGCAGGCTTCGGATGTTTCGAAGTCTTCTGAAGACTTGCAGGAGTACTCTCCTTATTCTGATTCTGATGCAGATGATTCGACTCCTTCTGCTTCTCCTCCAGAGGATTTTTCTTTTTCAGAGACTCTTCATTCCATGAGGGAACATTTTAAGTGGGAAGGTCAGGACTTCTCTGATTCCAGGAAAAGGCTTAGGGAATTTTTGCTTTTACCCCAGCATAGGCCTTTGGCTATACCACCTGTTCTGGATGTTGTGGAAGATGTGTTTGCAGAGGCTTCACTTAATCCTGATTCTTTGCCTCCTGCTCCTGTTAAACCGGATAGGTATTACAGGGTGCCTGAGGCTCATAAATATCTTTATAAGAGTCCTAGGGCGGACCCAGAAACTGTTAGTCAGGGACCTAAGGGTGTCAAGGCCTCTGTTGTAAAAAATCCGGTTCCTCCAGATAAAGAGGCCAGAGCTTTGGATAGATGGGGAAAGAAAGTCTATACTTCTTCCACCTTAGCTATGAGGGCTTTGAATTGCCAGTTTCACATGTTGAAATATCAAAACTATCTTCTTTCTCAATTGAAGTCTAAGGTAGATGCTCTGGCGGAAGGCATTGAGTGTAAAGAATTACAAGATTTGGTGCATGTCTCGGAACAGGTGGGTAAGCATTCTTTGCAGTGTGGTTTTGATGCTGTACAGGCCTCGTCTAGGGTGGCTGCCACTGGTTCAGTTCTTCGCAGGCATGCATGGCTGAGGGATCAGAATTTATCTGACCATGTTAAGACAAGGATTTTGGATGCTCCTTTACAGTCTGATGTGTTGTTTGGTTCACCTGTGGAGTCAGTCTTGAAGAAAATGGAAGACAAGGCTAAGTCTATGCAGGCTGTTAAGGATTTTTTGCAAGTTCAGCCTCCGAAGTTTAGTAGGAATTGGCCTGCTAAGGGGTGGACGTATCCTTCTTATGATTCTCAGTCTAGGGGTAGATCTAGACGTGGTAGGGGCAGAGCTCAGAGTTCCTTCAGACCTAGAACTGGGAGTTCACCTGCACAGTCTTGGTGAGGGCAGGGGCCAGTCCTTTCGTAAACAGGCCCAATGACCTACCTTTTCAGCTGCCAGATCCTTCTTGCCTGGCAGCACCTTTGGGAGGAAGATTGGCACTCTTCAAGGAAAATTGGAGTTTGATTACTCAAGACAGATGGGTATTGGATATCATACACCAAGGTTACAAGTTTTATTTCCATACCTTGCCTCCTTTCAAAGGCATGCCAGACGTTCCTCCTCAGCAAAGACTAGAGGCTCACAATCAAATTTCTCTGCTACTTCAAATAGGGGCCATACAACCGGTCCCTCTATCAGAAGTGGGCCTAGGATTTTATTCTCGCCTGTTCCTAGTACCAAAGAAGGGGAACACGTGGAGACCAATTTTGGATTTGTCTATCCTCAACACATATCTGGACATTCCCAAGTTCAAAATGTTGACGTTAGAACAGCTTTTGCCTCTGCTGGGCAAAGATCACTGGATGGTGACTCTGGATCTCAAGGAGGCTTACCTTCATGTTCCTATCAGGCTCAGTTGCAGGAAGTATCTGCGTTTTCGGGCTGGGACTTCTCATTATCAGTTTTCTGCATTGCCCTTTGGCTTATCTACTGCGCCCAGAGTGTTCACGAAAGTTCTGGCTCCAGTGATAGCTTTCTTCAGGCTAAAAGGAATACAGATCTATCCTTATTTGGACGATTGCCTGATTCTGGCCCAAGAAAAGGACGAACTTCTTCATCATTTACAGTATGTGATAGCAGTGTTAAGATGCCTGGGGTATTCTGTGAACGAAATAAAGTCCAGTCTACTATCCTCTCAGGACATGTGCTTTCTGGGTGTGAGACTGAATACAGCATCCCAGATGGCCTTTTTGACCCCGGACAAACAAAAGAATCTTTCTCTTTACTTCCATCAATTGTCTCATCAGTCCAGGCTGACTGCAAGGACAGTCCTTCAAGCCTTGGGGTTCATGGCATCTTGTATTCTGGTGCTTCCCAATGCCAAACTGCATATGAGGAAGCTACAATGGTATCTCAAAAATGTATGGACACAGCACTGCCAAGATATGGACACTGTCATTCAGATAATACCTTGCATTCAAAAGGAGTTTTTGTGGTGGGCTCAGGAATGTCACCTAAACAAGGGACTCTCTGTGACCCGACCAGAGGCAAGTCAGATTCTAACGACAGATGCCTCGGACAAAGCTTGGGGAGCTCATCTAAATGGAAAGTGGGTACAAGACACGTGGCCTGCCAGACTTCAACATCTACATATCAACTTGAAGGAGATGTTAGCAGTCCAATTTGCATTAATAGCTTTCAATGATTTACTTCTTCCAGGGCAGGTGTTGGTTCTAACAGACAACACAACTGTCATGTGGTACATCAACAAGCAAGGGGGAACGCATTCTTATCCTCTATGCAGACAAGCAATGATTTTGTGGGAGACTGCTCTCAGTTTACAGCTGAATCTTCAGGCAAGGTTTCTGCCGGGAGCACAGAACTCCTTAACAGATGTGTTGAGCAGACAAATTATGGATCCCCACGAGTGGAAATTGGATCCTCATGTATTTCAGAAATTGACAGTGTCATGGGGAACTCCAGACATAGATCTGTTCGCTTCTCCACTAAATTACCAGCTGCCAAAGTTTTGCACAAAAAGGTTTCATCCCACAGCTTGGAAAGTGGATGCTCTTTCATTCAATTGGAGCAATCTTCATGTATATGCCTTTCCACCTCTGCCTCTCCTCCCAAAGGTACTCCTGAAGGTCAGACAGGGCAAGCCAAAGATGATTTTAATAGCTCCAGATTGGCCTCGACAGCACTGGTACCCATTACTGAGAAGTCTGGCACGGGAGCCTCCATGGCCTTTGCCTTGATTCCACACCTGCTGTCTCAGGAGAACAGTCATTTACTCAATGTCAAACTTCACTCTCTTCACCTAACAGCCTGGCATATTCTGTTTTAAACCCTGGAGGGTCTCAGCTTCCACAGCAAGTTTTGAATGTTATTTTGGAGGCCAGAAGGCCTAGTACAAGGAAAGTGTACGAGATAAATGGAAGAGATTTTTATTTTGGAGTACAGCAAAGGAATTTGATGTTTCTCAGCCTAATTTAAGTGTGGCTCTTCAATATCTTACTGAGTTACTGGACAAAGGTTTGTCCTTCTCTTCTATTAAGGTTCATGCTGCAGCAATTTCTGCTCACTATGACTGTGACCCACCATTGTTTTCTCATCCTTTGTTTAAGCAATTCCTTAGAGGGGCAAAGAATATAAGACCCCCACGTAGAGCTCCTACTCCTGCTTGGGATCTCAATTTTGTGTTGGAGAAAATCACTCTACAACCTTTTGAGCCTGCAGCTACTGCCGAGTTGAAATATTTATCATGGAAGACTACTTTTTTGTTGGCCATTACCTCTGCGAGAAGGGTTTCTGAATTACAGGCCCTTATGGCGGTTGAGCCTTTCTTAATTTTCCATAAGGATAGAGTATCTTTGCGTACTAATCCTTCCTTTATGCCTAAAGTGGTTTCTAGTGTGGCTTTAAACCAAACTATTCCTTTGCCTACTTTTTATGCAAACCACCAAAATAAAGGGGAAAAGATTTTGCACACTTTGGATATACACAGGCAGTTGCGATATTATTTGAGCAGAACTAAAGGATTCAGGCAGTCTCAGCAGTTATTTGTTTCTTTTGCTTTGAGTTCTCAGGGCAAGCCTGTGTCAAAACAAACTATTTCTAAGTGGATTGGGTTTTGTATTGCTTTCTGTTATTCCCATCATGGTAAGGAGATTCCAGCTGGGATTAGGCCTCATTCCAGTAGGGCTACTGCCACTTCTACAGCTTTTTTGAGGGGGGTGGCAACTAAAGATATTTTGGAGGCAGCTACTTGGAGTTCAGTGCATACTTTCTCTAAGCATTACCACCTTCCACTTTACTCTAAATCTAGGGCTGGTTTTGCCACTGCAATTTTACAGGGCATTTGGCAGCTCCTACTGCTTTATAGTTTTGCCATCCTCCCTTACCTCTGCTTTGGGATTCTACCCAAGTGTAAGGACTGCAGCAATGTGAGATGAAGAACATAGTACAGTTTTGTACCTACCATAAATGTAGATGTTCGAAGATCCACATTGCTGCAGTCCAATACCTCCCTCCTTCCCTCTGTAGTTAGAGGCGGTTGTGTGGTTTGGGTTGTGAATATTGTGGATAGTGTATATATTGTACATATGATTAGTGCAAGGGTGATTGGTTGTTTTTTGGTTTTGACCTTTCTTTTTAGGGTCTTCTGACATCTGGGGCAAGAAAAGACTGAGGATATGACGTCGGTCATGCGCATTTGTACCCTGACGTCCTGATGTCAGTCTTAAGCGCCTTGACCGACGTCAGCCTAATACTTTGATATTCGGGCCGACCGAGGACAGCGGACTACCCAAGTGTAAGGACTGCAGCAATGTGGATCTTCGAACATCTACATTTATGGTAGGTACAAAACTGTACTTTTTGCAGGGCCTACTAGCTTCTTCTAACCCTGTTTAACTCCACCACCCATCCTTAGCTTTGGGATTCAACCCAAGTGTGAAGACTGCAGCAGGGTAACACGAACATAATGTAGTTTTGTACCTACCATAAATGTAGATGTTCGAGTGTTCACCCTGCTGCAGTCCAGGTTACCCTCCCTCCATCCCCTCTGAACTAGCTGAACTTATCTGTACCACTCTATCCTATACAACCTCTGTGGTGTATTTGCTTGTGCCTGAAGGTATTGTTTTATTTTTATATAGCGATATATATATATATATATATATATATATATAGATATATATATATATTTATATATATAGATATATATATATATATATATATATATATATATATAGCATATATATATATAGCCTACCTATTGTGGGCACCTGACATCTGGGGCAAGAAAAACTGAAGAAAATGGCGTTGGATGCCTATTATATACCCCTGGTGCACTGACGTCGGAAGAAGCGACAGCAACCGACGCCGGACCAAGACTTTGGAACTCAGGCCGACTGCGGGACCGCCTGACGGCAGGATAACCCAAGTGTGATGACTGCAGCAGGGTGAACACTCGAACATCTACATTTATGGTAGGTACACAAAACTGTACTTTTCCCCTAATCCCGAAGCTAATAAGCTACCGTTTTGGGCTGCAAAATTATCCTCATTGCTCCTTACTGGCCTCAACAAATATGGTTCCCGTTCCTGCATCATCATCTTCTCGAGCAGCCTTGGACTCTGGACCTAGTTCCAGACCTTCTGATCTATCAATCGGACGGGCTGCAGCAGTCCCTGCAATTTCTCCAGCTCACTGCTTGGTTGCTCCACTTCCAACTTTAGCCAGGCTTCCTGATATCTCCCCCTCTGTGCGCAAAATTATTTTATCATTGCACAAGTCTACGACTAGAAAAACTTACGCTTGTTGTGTCTTTTGGCTTATCCCGGTTAGGGGTCGCCACAGCGGAACTCCGGTCCGCTAATGTTTGGTAGTGGATTTTTACGTGCCGAGTTACCAGCCCTGACGCACAACCTTCAACAAAGGCACGCCCATTCACGCATACCTCCGCACATAAGACGTTCTAGCTGAGAATCGAACGCGACAACGTCTTGCTGTAAGCCGACAATGCTACCGCAGCACCACTACCACGGGTGACTAGAAAAACTTACGCTAGTAAGTGGAAACGTTTTTCTTTCTGGGCAGAGGCTAAGAGTATAGACCCCTTTTCAGCCCCTGTACACCACATTTTGGAATTTCTTGTGGAACTCTTTCATACTGGGTCCGCTTCCGCTACAATTAGAGTTCAGTTAGCTGCAATTTCAAATTTTCACATTGGCCTGTCGGAAAATATCATGTCTCATAAGGTATGTAAAGCCTTTCTCAAAGGGACCACTCTGCTCAGGCCCCCAGTGAGAGATCCTCCACCTCCGTGGGATCTAAATTTGATTTTAGCTTCTCTAATTTTGCCCCCCTTCGAACCTGCAGCATCTTGTTCCTTGAAGTTTTATCTTGGAAAACCCTCTTTCTGGTAGCTATTACTTCAGCCTCTTTGTATCCGTCCTCTGTGCCTAGTGTTCCACAATGACAGGGTTCCTCTCAGGACTAATCCTTCCTTCCTTCCTAAGGTCTCTTCAGAGAATAACTTGAATCAGTCCATAGACATTCCTGTGTTTTTTTCCCAACCACTCCAACAGGGCGGAATATAAATTGCATCAGTTAGATGTTCACAGGCAACTACGCTTTTATTTGCATAGAACTAAGGACATCAGAAAATCGGACCAACTTTTCCTTTCTTATGCTGAGGGTAAACCAAGGTCCTCCATTCTCAAAAATAACCTTATCCAGGTGGTTGACTACTATCATCACATTTATCTATCAACTGAGGAATAAAGAATTGCCTGTTAAACCAAAAGGTCACTCCACCAGAGCTTTAGCCACTTCTGTGGCCTTTCAGGCTAGGTTGCCCATGGAATCTATGTGCTGCAGCTACGTGGGCCAACCCACATACTTTCATTTTGCATAGTAAGTTGGATGTGGTTTCCAGGAGCAGAGCTGATTTTGGTTCCACTGTTCTGAAGAGTTTGTTCCGATGAGCCACCCAGGATTTTAGGTGCTAGGGACGCTGTCCCAACCAGCAAGAATGAAGACGAGATAGACAACTTAACATAAAGAAGTTCTGTACCTACCATAACGTTCCATGTTAGTTGTCTTATTCTCGCCTTCTTTCTTGCATCCCACCCTCCATCCCCCTATCTTAGTAGACCGAGAAGAGTTCCTTATGGTTTTTCACTGGCTGAGTCTTCTCTGGCTATTCATTTCTGCCTAGTAGCCTCTCTGGTAGGATTTATACATTCTAGGATAGGATTCTTTCCTTATTATGTCTTCAGTTAGACTTACCAAACGAGATCTGGGTATCTAGCGCCAGGCATTATGGGATATGGGGTGGCCTCGAGCCAGTAAACAGCTCTCGAGCTTTTGAAGATGGCCGAGTCGGATCCGAGGATCGGCTCCGAACCAACCAGCAAGAAAGAAGGCGAGAAGAAGACAACTAACATGGAACGTTATGGTAGGTACATAACTTCTTTTTCCTTCTCAAGAAAATGTCCAGGCAGAGAGATCCTGCATGAATGCTGAGCACTGGAAATTTTTCTTGATCTGACCAACGAGTGGGGTGTGCCTGAAGTAGACCTTTTTGCTTCACCAGAAAGCAGGCAGCTGAGAAAGTTTGCTGAGCAGCAACTTCAGCAGCTTGGAAACAGATGCCTTCACTCTGGATTTGTCAAGGTCTTTTGTGAACATTCTCTCATAACTTTTTTAAACATCTTTATTAACATGTGGTGTATTTGCTTGTGCCTGAAGGTATTGTTTTATTTTTATATAGCATATATATATATATATATATATATATATATAGATATATATATATATTTATATAGATATATATATATATATATATATATATATATATATATATAGCATATATATATATAGCCTACCTATTGTGGGCACCTGACATCTGGGGCAAGAAAAACTGAAGAAAATGGCGTTGGATGCCTATTATATACCCCTGGTGCACTGACGTCGGAAGAAGCGACAGCAACCGACGCCGGACCAAGACTTTGGAACTCAGGCCGACTGGGACCGCCTGACGGCAGGATAACCCAAGTGTGATGACTGCAGCAGGGTGAACACTCGAACATCTACATTTATGGTAGGTACACAAAACTGTACTTTTCCCCTAATCCCGAAGCTAATAAGCTACCGTTTTGGGCTGCAAAATTATCCTCATTGCTCCTTACTGGCCTCAACAAATATGGTTCCTGCTCCTGCATCATCATCTTCTCGAGCAGCCTTGGACTCTGGACCTAGTTCCAGACCTTCTGATCTATCAATCGGACGGGCTGCAGCAGTCCCTGCAATTTCTCCAGCTCACTGCTTGGTTGCTCCACTTCCAACTTTAGCCAGGCTTCCTGATATCTCCCCTCTGTGCAAAATTATTTTATCATTGCACAAGTCTACTAGAAAACTTACGCTTGTTGTGTCTTTTGGCTTATCCCGGTTAGGTCGCCACAGCGAACTCGTCCGCTAATGTTTGGTAGTGGATTTTACGTGCGAGTTACCAGCCCTGACGCACAACCTTCAACAAAGGCACGCCCATTCACGCATACCTCCGCATAAGACGTTCTAGCTGAGAATCGAGCGACAACGCCTTGCTGTACCGACAATGCTACCGCAGCACCACTACCACGGGTGACTAGAAAAACTTACGCTAGTAAGTGGAAACGTTTTTCTTTCTGGGCAGAGGCTAAGAGTATAGACCCCTTTTCAGCCCCTGTACACCACATTTTGGAATTTCTTGTGGAACTCTTTCATACTGGGTCCGCTTCCGCTACAATTAGAGTTCAGTTAGCTGCAATTTCAAATTTTCACATTGGCCTGTCGGAAAATATCATGTCTCATAAGGTATGTAAAGCCTTTCTCAAAGGGACCACTCTGCTCAGGCCCCCAGTGAGAGATCCTCCACCTCCGTGGGATCTAAATTTGATTTTAGCTTCTCTAATTTTGCCCCCCTTCGAACCTGCAGCATCTTGTTCCTTGAAGTTTTTATCTTGGAAAACCCTCTTTCTGGTAGCTATTACTTCAGCCTCTTTGTATCCGTCCTCTGTGCCTAGTGTTCCACAATGACAGGGTTCCTCTCAGGACTAATCCTTCCTTCCTTCCTAAGGTCTCTTCAGAGAATAACTTGAATCAGTCCATAGACATTCCTGTGTTTTTTTCCCAACCACTCCAACAGGGCGGAATATAAATTGCATCAGTTAGATGTTCACAGGCAACTACGCTTTTATTTGCATAGAACTAAGGACATCAGAAAATCGGACCAACTTTTCCTTTCTTATGCTGAGGGTAAACCAAGGTCCTCCATTCTCAAAAATAACCTTATCCAGGTGGTTGACTACTATCATCACATTTATCTATCAACTGAGGAATAAAGAATTGCCTGTTAAACCAAAAGGTCACTCCACCAGAGCTTTAGCCACTTCTGTGGCCTTTCAGGCTAGGTTGCCCATGGAATCTATGTGCTGCAGCTACGTGGGCCAACCCACATACTTTCATTTTGCATAGTAAGTTGGATGTGGTTTCCAGGAGCAGAGCTGATTTTGGTTCCACTGTTCTGAAGAGTTTGTTCCGATGAGCCACCCAGGATTTTAGGTGCTAGGGACGCTGTCCCAACCAGCAAGAATGAAGACGAGATAGACAACTTAACATAAAGAAGTTCTGTACCTACCATAACGTTCCATGTTAGTTGTCTTATTCTCTTCTTTCTTGCATCCCACCCTCCATCCCCCTATCTTAGTAGACCGAGAAGAGTTCCTTATGGTTTTTCACTGGCTGAGTCTTCTCTGGCTATTCATTTCTGCCTAGTAGCCTCTCTGGTAGGATTTATACATTCTAGGATAGGATTCTTTCCTTATTATGTCTTCAGTTAGACTTACCAAACGAGATCTGGGTATCTAGCGCCAGGCATTATGGGATATGGGGTGGCCTCGAGCCAGTAAACAGCTCTCGAGCTTTTGAAGATGGCCGAGTCGGATCCGAGGATCGGCTCCGAACCAACCAGCAAGAAAGAAGGCGAGAAGAAGACAACTAACATGGAACGTTATGGTAGGTACATAACTTCTTTTTCCTTCTCAAGAAAATGTCCAGGCAGAGAGATCCTGCATGAATGCTGAGCACTGGAAATTTTTCTTGATCTGACCAACGAGTGGGGTGTGCCTGAAGTAGACCTTTTTGCTTCACCAGAAAGCAGGCAGCTGAGAAAGTTTGCTGAGCAGCAACTTCAGCAGCTTGGAAAACAGATGCCTTCACTCTGGATTTGTCAAGGTCTTTTTGTGAACATTCTCTCTCATAACTTTTTTAAACATCTTTATTAACATCATGTATTACATAGTGACATGAGTACACATTTTAATTATAAAAGAGAAAAAAAACATTGCAAGGATTTTATTCATGCTTTAACCAAGTAGTATTTCTTAATTGTTTAATAGATCATATGTTACCTTCAAAGAAATATCTCTTCTCCTTCTGAACATTGTTATGTATTGTTCCCACAGTTTCCACTTACTTCTATGTAGTTTGCTCCTTCCCTTTTCTAAAGATCTCTCCCCCAATTATTTTATCTCCTTTACAATATTCATCAATTCTGTGAGATTTGATATTGTTTTTGATTTCCATTTTCTAGCAGCTGCTTTTATGGCAGCTACCAGTATTAATTTTAGAAGGGTCTTAATGAGTCTAGGCAATTAAATTTCTGTATGCCAGCTCAGAACAACCATTTATTTTGTTAAAATAATTTGCACCCACCTCAACATTTCTGATAAGTAACTTGAAGGGAGTTCCTGAAATTCATCAACTTGTTGCATTCTCCCAAAAATTGTTCCCAGGTACTACATGATTTTCCATCACACCTCCAGCAATTGTCGTCTATCTTTAGGAAAATTCCCTGAAGTCTGCTTGGGTTATAACAATACCTCTTCAAACACTTCCACGCAGAAATCTTAAACCCTATAGGTTGTGTTGCATACCTGAGAGCCATACAAGCATCCTGCCGTTGTTTCTTTGTATATTGCCTTTCCATTCTCATTTTGCATTCTTTTCAAACCTGATTAATTCTTTGTCGTGCATTATTTTATACGACCTACTAATTATCCTTTTTTTGCAAAAAAAAAAAAAAAAAAAAACTGCTTCTGTTCTAGTCTTGTTTGTAAACTCAACCAGAACTGGCCATTCTTTTAACTTCCCATAGCTCTTTCTCTATGCCCATCCTCTTATCAACCCCTGTTAGTCTGCAGTCAGGGTTGCCAGACATCCCTATTTGGGCGGGACTGTCCTGAGATCAGCAGCCTGATCTTGAGTCCCACACCGCCGGTTTAAATCCTGGGCAGCCTCCGCTTTGTTTTTTTTTTTTTTTTTTTTTTTTTATTGGCCCGTTTACCGGCATACGGGCCAATCAAAAATCGCTAAGCACAGAGCTTCTTGTGTTTAATGTGGAACATCGCAGTTTCGCAAAAAAACGCAAAACAGAGCTACTTCTGTTTAATGCGGAACTGCGATGTTCCGCATTAAACAGAAGTAGCTCCGTGTTTAGCGATTTTTGATTGGCCCGTATACTGGTATACAGGCCAATCAAAAAATCGCAAAACAGAGCTACTTCTGTTTAATGCGGAACTGCGATGTTTCGCATTAAACAGAAGTAACTCCATGTTTGTTTATTTTTGATTGGCCCGGGCCAATCAAAAAAAAAATAAACACAGAGCTACTTTAGTTTATTAAAGACCTTTTTATTTATTTATTTTTTTTTTTAGTCTTCACTTTGTCCCTACCTGGCCAGTCGGACATCTGGCAGCGCTGTCTGCAGTCCACATTCCAAATATCTGCTTGGCTTCAACTCACCTTGACTTTTCTCTCCCATACCCTTGATCCCCCAGGGTAACGCAGAAAATGTGGAAGGACAGGCCAGAAGTCATAGCTTGGCTCGCTTTTGTCCCACATGAAAGCCAGAAAGTTTGTTGTAGTTTGTGGATCTCTTAAACAAGAAAAAGGGTTACCTTTTTCACTCCAGCGTAACCATGCTAAGGCTGATAGCTGGGATGCTTTAACCATTATCCCAGTCAGACATGTATTTTCTGAGGACATGCTAAACTTTAGGGGGGAGGCTGCAAAACTTAACACAAGTAATGCATACCTAGAAAAATGGAAGGGATTCTTCCTTTGGTGCCTTTCTAGGGACCAGAACCCTAGCACAGCTAGTTTGTCACTGGTCATGGATTACCTGTCAGACCTTCATTAAAGGTTCATGCTTTTGTATTTTCAGCCTTTTTTACTGTGGACCCTCGCATTGTAGAATATTTGTATTGTGTTATCTCTTAAAGCAAAATCAATAAAAATTATGTTTGAAAAAAGAATGGAAATAATTCCACCCTTGTATCCTGTTTATATGTTAACCTTAGGTCCTTTTGAACCAAATGCTTCAGCTTTGATCAAGTACTTATCTTAGAAGACTGTCTTCTTCCTGGTGAGATATGCTAGCAGGATTTCAGAATTGCAGGTACTGATGTGCCAGAAACCATTTCTGATCTTCCACAACAGTGAGGTGCCCCTTTGTACAAATGTGTTCGTTATGTGTAAGGTAGTGGTGGTGATGTCATTGTTAGGTCATTATAGACTCATAGAAACTAGAAAAGAAGTAAGTCTGAGCACAGTATGTGCCTTGCCAAATCCCCCCCCCCCCCCCCAGTTTCCAGAAGGGAAGAGCGTGTGAGGGTGGGGATAAAGCTGCATTTTGAATTGTTTTTTGCTCAGTATCCATGAGGTTATTCCCAGCTAGTGCTGTTATTTTCCCTACTTTTTCCAAATTGTGTTATTTGCAGGCATGCAGACTAGCTAATAACTATATTTTATCACAAATGAATATCTTTTACTGACTTTTTAACAGTCTCTCAGTTTTTACATTTGGAGAACCCTATTCAGCAGCAGCCATCTTGCAAGTCCCTTTAACCTGAAGTATTTTTGTACACATACCTTAACAAATTAACCACTTTTTTCTTCTTTGCCATACTCAAGTATTCTCCAAGCATGCTAAATGAGACACATTAGTAAGTGCTTTTGCCACATCACATGACAGTTAATTTTCCTCCTTTTCCCAGTTTATACTGTCTATAACCTCACATAACTATTTCCAGCATTTGATGTTCATTATATTGATCACTGCTGCACTAGCCTTAGCTATGTAGGTTATGTCCTGCCAAGGTCATAACAGTCAGCTTCCAAAGGCTTCGTTGCACCTTCCACACACCCAAACTAAGGCAGCTTGAGTGGAACTGACTAAAAGACAAGTTTGGGCGCCAAGCCCTTCAGAGCTTTACTGCGGCCGAAGAGTACACTCCTCTGAAGCTTTCAAGGATTGCCGGTCGGCTTGTGCTGTTCCTTTGCTGGGCAGATAAGCTTCCATTTAATAATTTTAGTTATTTATACTTTTCTAGGGTGGCCACGGTGATGCAGCGGTTAGCGTTGCCGCCTCACATCAAGAGGATGTTCTTCGTCTTCCATTGCTGCAGTCCTGACTATTGGGTATAGTCCGCGTCCCAGTCGGCCCGAATACCGGAGTATAAGGCTGACGTCGGTCATGGCGCCTTAGACTGACGTCAGTACGTCAGGGTACTAATGCGCATGACCGACGTCATTTCCTCAGTCTTTTTTGCCGCATGGTCCGATGCAGAAGCAATTTTGCGAGTGCAGGTTGGCGTTCTGAGATTTTCCGAAACCGGAGTTTCAGACCGAAACAGAGTTGGCTAAGTAACCCCGTTGGGGAACATTTTGGTTTTTTCTTGCCTCAGTATTTAACCGGATGTCAGAAAAAGTGAATAACTGTATTTCTTGTGGGAAGCAGATACCGCATAGGGATTATCATACATTGTGTATACCTTGTTTAGGGCCTGAGCACGACGTTGTTGGTTGCCGCTCTTGTGCTAGATTTAACAAGCGCACTATTAAGAGGAGGCTAGATTGTGCTAGGTTAGTGTTTGGGAAGCGTTGCAATTATAATATGCCGTCGGATGCTCCGGCGCCCGCTTCATCCAAGAAGCGCAAGGACAAAACAGTGAAGCCTAGGGGTGAGGAACCGGCAGTCCCGGACGTCGGTTCTTTAGTAGGCTCAGTGGAGCCAGAGGTTTTGCCAGGAGTCTCCATGGAGTCTCAGGCAGATACTTTATTGTTACAGGATGTGCCCTCTCAGGAGGTAGGCCAGGCTGAGGGGCTTCTCAGGTAACTGTTCTTCCCTCTCTTCCCAAGGTAGTTAGGGCCTCTCCTTCTGTTGCCAAAGCTTCTTTTAGAGGTAGGCCAAGTTCAGCTTCTGTGGGGGCTTCTCCTAGCATTTGGGCTCTGTGCCTAAGAAACATATGCTTAAAATGGCAGAAGATTTGATTACTCTGATTAGAGGTTCTATGCCCCGCCTGATAAGAGGCCTAGGGTGGAACAGGAGTTTGATAGTTTTGAACAGTGTTCACAGGCTTCAGAGTCTTCTGTGGAAGACTTACAAGAGTTTCCTACTTATTCTGATTCTGATGTGGATGATTCCACTCCTACAGCTTCTCCTCCTGAGGATTTTTCATTTTCAGAGACTCTTCACTCCATGAGGGAGCACTTTTAAATGGGAAGGCCAGGATTACTCTGATTCCAGGAAAAGGCTTAGGGAATTCTTGTTTTACCCCAGCATAGGCCCTTAGCTATTCCTCCTGTGTTGAATGTGGTGGAGGATGTTTTGCAGAGGCTTCCCTGAACCCTGACTCCTTGCCTCCTGCTCCTGTTAAGCCTGATAGGTATTATAGGGTGCCCGAAGCTCATAAGTATTTGTTTAAGAGTCCTAGGGCGGACCCAGAAACTGTTTCTCAGGGGCCTAAAGGTGTTAAAGCTTCTGTGGTTAAAAATCCTGTACCCTCTGATAAAGAGGCAAGGGCTTTGGATAGGTGGGGTAAGAAAGTGTATACTTCTTCCACTCTAGCCATGAGGGCGTTGAATTGTCAGTTTCACATGCTAAAATATCAGAATTATCTCCTTTCACAATTGAAATCTAAGGTGGATGCTTTGGCGGAAGGTATTGAGTGTAAAGAATTGCTGGATTTGGTTCATGTGTCTGAACAAGTGGGTAAGCATTCTTTGCAGTGTGGTTTTGATGCTGTTCAGGCCTCCTCGAGGGTGGCTGCTACTAGTTCTGTTCTTCAGACATGCCTGGTTGAAGGATCAGAATTTAGCTGAGCATGTTAAGACCAGGATTTTGGATGCTCCTTTACAGTCTGATGTGTTGTTTGGACCGCCTGTGGAAGCAGTTTTAAAGAAAATGGAGGACAAAGCTAAGTCTATGCAGACTGTTAAAGATTTTTGCAGGTGCAGCCTCCAAGTTTAGTAGAAATTGGCCTGCTAAGGGGTGGACATATCCTGCTTATGGTTCCCAGTCTAGGGGTAGGTCTAGACGTGGTAGGGGCAGGGCTCAAGGTTCGTTTAGGCCTAGATCAGAGAGTTCACCTGCTCAGACTTCTGGTGAGGGCAGGGTCAGTCCTTTCGTAAGCAGACCCAATGACCTGCCTTTTCAGCTGCCAGTGGATTCTCGTCTGGCAGCTCCTTTGGGAGGAAGACTGTCTCTTTTCAAAGAAAATTGGGATTTAATCACTCAAGACAGATGGGTGCTGGATATCATTCATCACGGTTACAGATTTTATTTCCACACAATGCCCCCCTTCAAAGGCATGCCAGATGTTCCTCCTCCACAAAGAAAAGAGGCTCACAAGCAAGTTTCTCAGTTACTCCAGATAGGGGCCATTCAGCCAGTCCCTGTATCAGAAAGGGGCTCCGGATTTTATTCTCGCCTGTTCCTAGTACCAAAGAAGGGGAACACGTGGAGACCAATTTTGGATTTATCTATCCTCAACACTTATCTGGACATTCCCAAGTTCAAGATGTTGACGTTACAACAACTGTTACCTCTGCTGGGCAAAGATCACTGGATGGTAACTTTAGATCTCAAGGAAGCTTACCTTCATGTGCCTATAAGGCTAGGTTGCAGAAAGTATCTGCGGTTTCGAACTGGAGATTTTCATTATCAGTTCTCTGCATTGCCCTTTGGCTTATCTACTGCGCCCAGAGTATTCACAAAGGTTCTGGCTCCAGTGATAGCTTACTTCAGGCTTCAAGGCATTCACATCTATCCTTACTTGGACGACTGCCTGATTCTGGCTCAAGAAAAGGAAGACCTTCTACAGCATCTGGAATATGTCATAGCAGTGCTAAGATGCCTGGGGTATTCTGTGAACGAAATAAAGTCCAGTCTAGTACCCTCTCAAGACATGTGCTTTCTGGGTGTGAGACTGAATACAGCAGCCCAGATGGCCTTTTTAACCCCGGACAAACAAAAGAGTCTGTCACTTTACTTCCATCAACTATCTCATCAGTCCGTGCTGACTGCAAGGACAGTCCTTCAAGCATTAGGGTTCATGGCATCTTGTATTCTGGTGCTTCCCAATGCCAAACTGCATATGAGGAAGCTGCAATGGTATCTCAAAAATGTATGGACACAGCACTGCCAGGATTTGGACACTGTCATTCAGATAATACCTTGCCTTCAAAAGGAATTCTTGTGGTGGGCTCAGGAATGTCACCTAAACAAGGGACTCTCTGTGACCCGGCCAGAGGCGAGTCAGATTTTAACGACAGATGCCTCGGACACTGCTTGGGGAGCTCATCTAAATGGAACGTGGATACAAGACAAGTGGCCTGCCAGACTACAGCATCTACATATCAACATGAAGGAGATGTTAGCAGTCCAGTTTGCATTGATGGCTTTCAAGGAGTTACTTCTTCCAGGGCAGGTGTTGATTCTAACAGACAACACAACTGTCATGTGGTACATCAACAAGCAAGGGGGAACACATTCTTATCCTCTATGCAGGCAAGCAATGATTTTATGGGAGACTGCGTTAAGCCTGCAACTAACTCTTCAGGCAAGGTTTCTGCCAGGAGCACAGAACTCCTAGCAGATGTGTTAAGCAGACAAATCATGGATCCCCACGAGTGGAAACTGGATCTTCATGTATTTCAGAAATTGACAGTGTCATGGGGAACTCCAGACATAGATCTGTTCGCTTCTCCACTAAACCACCAGCTGCCAAAGTATTGCACAAAGGGGTTTCATCACACAGCTTGGAAAGTGGATGCTCTGTCTTTCAGTTGGAAAAACCTTCATGTCTATGCCTTTCCACCTCTGCCTCTTCTTCCAAAGGTATTATTAAAGGTCAGACAAGACAGGCCAAGGATGATTTTGATAGCTCCAGATTGGCCTCGGCAACACTGGTATCCACTACTACGGAGTCTGGTAAGGAAGCCTCCATGGCCTTTACCTCTGATTCCTCATCTGTTATCTCAGAAGGATGGTCATCTGCTCAATGTCAAGCTTCACTCTCTTCATCTAACAGCCTGGCATATTCTCTCTTGAAGCACAGCAGGTCTCAACTTCCTCAACAAGTTTTAAATGTGATTATGGAAGCTAGAAGACCTAGTACAAGGAAGGTGTACAGACAAATGGAAGAGATTTTTATTTTGGAGTACAGCAAAGAATTTGGAGATTTCTGAGCCTAATTTGAGTGTGGCTCTTCAATATCTTACTGAGTTATTGGACAAAGGTTTGTCCTTCTCTTCCATTAAGATTCATGCTGCAGCAATTTCAGCTCATTATGATTGTGACCCACCTTTGTTTTCGCATCCTTTGTTCAAGCAGTTTCTTAGAGGGGCAAAGAATATAAGACCCCCGTAGAGCTCCTACTCCTGCTTGGGATCTCAATTTTGTGTTGGAAAAACTTACTCTACAACCTTTTGAGCCTCGGCTACTGCTGAGTTGAAATACTTGTCATGGAAGACTGCTTTTCTGTTGGCCATTACTTCTGCAAGAAGGGTGTCTGAGTTGCAGGCCCTTATGGCAGTAGAGCCCTTTTGATTTTCCATAAGGATAGGGTATCATTACGTACTAATCCTTCCTTTATGCCTAAGGTGGTTTCTAGTGTGGCTTTAAACCAAACTATTCATTTGCCTACTTTTTATGCAGATCCCCAAAATAAAGGGGAAAAGATTTTGCACACTTTAGATGTACACAGGCAATTGAGATATTATTTAAGCAGGACTAAGGATTTTAGGCAGTCTCAGCAGTTGTTTGTTTCTTTTGCCTTGAGTTCACAGGGCAAGCCTGTGTCAAAACAAACTATTTCCGGTGGATTGGCTTTTGCATTGCATTTTGTTATTCCCATCATGGCAAGGAGATTCCAGCTGGGATTAGGCCTCATTCCACTAGGGCTACTGCCACTTCAACAGCATTTCTAAGGGGGGTGGCAACTAAGGATATTTTGGAAGCAGCTACTTGGAGTTCAGTGCATACTTTCTCTAAGCATTATCATCTTCCTATCTACTCTAAGTCTAGGGCTGGTTTTGCCACTGCTGTTTTGCAAGGCATGTTATCAGCTCCTACTTCCTTATAATTTGCCAGCCTCCCTTTCCTCTGCTTTGGGATTCTACCCAATAGTCAGGACTGCAGCAATGGAAGACGAAGAACATAGTACAGTTTTGTACCTACCATAAATGTAGATGTTCGAGGATTCCATTGCTGCAGTCCAATTTTCCCTCCCTCCTTCCCCTCTGTGTTTAGGGGTGGTTGTGTAGGTGAGTTTACATGCTTATATTTTTGTATATATTGTTGTATATATTGTACATGTTTTTGGTGCAGGTTTTTGGGACTTGTCTTTTTGGGTCTTCTGACATCTGGGGCAAGAAAAGACTGAGGAAATGACGTCGGTCATGCGCATTAGTACCCTGACGTACTGACGTCAGTCTAAGGCGCCATGACCGACGTCAGCCTTATACTCTGGTATTCGGGCCGACTGGGACGCGGACTATACCCAATAGTCAGGACTGCAGCAATGGAATCCTCGAACATCTACATTTATGGTAGGTACAAAACTGTACTTTCTCCAGTTCGATTCTCAGCTGGGTGCCTTCTGTGCGGAGTCTGCATGTCCTTCCTGTAGTCGCGTGGGTTTCCTCCGGGTGCTCCGGTTTCCTCCCACATACAAAAGACATGCTGTAGGTGGATTGGACACTCCAAATTGGCCCTAGGTGTGAGTGTGTGCGCCTTCTGTGGAAGGTTGGGCGCCGGGCTGGCACCTCAGCACCGTAAAACTCCACTGCCAATCATGAGCGGACAGGTGATCCGCTGTGGTGACCCCTAACCGGTAAAAAGCCGAAAGAAGTAGTTGTTATACTTTTCTCTTCAGGAAAGTTATTTTAAAGCGAAGAGTTTGTGTTTTAACTAACTGATATGAGACTGTACTATACTTCTAAACAGAAGCACTCTTTTTTTTCCTCTCAGTTTAAAAGTTGTTTCAAGTAACTGAAAACCGTTTTTCTGTAGAAATTGTGTTACTTTTACTTTGTGGCATTGACATAGTATTTTAATTGCTTTTTACTGTGCTTGTCTGGGAGAAAAAGTAACTTCTGTTTATTTATTTGACATTTGTTGACCGGTTTGGTCCAACTGAACTAGAAGCCCATTTTTAGTGGAGACCCAGGGAGAAAAGCTCCAGGAAATTACTTACAAATATTCACAGAGCATAGAAAAACACGTTATAAGTTATACATTGTAGTAAAAATAAAAGTAAAACATGGAATATGCACAAAAAGTTAAGCACAATACAGTTACAATAAACAAAATGAGATAAATTTAACAGAATTTAGCAATTCCAATTGTGCACAGTATGCATTTACAGATGAGGTATGAGATGTACAAATGTAAAGGCAGATCTGAGTCAATGTATACTATAACAGTGTCAGTAAACTACAAAAAAATAGATGAACTACATACATAATTGCTTTTAGTTGTAGAGGAATACATATAAGTTACACTACTACATGTGTGTAGCTACTTAAAATGTGTGAAGTGCAGATTCAAAGAAAAGTAGTCATAACGTTGTTAGAGAAGAGGAGAAGTGAGTTAAAGGAGGAGAGAAAAAGGTCTGACTTTAAGACACTTTATTTTACTGGTATTTTCTGCTTGCCTCCATAGGAAAGAGGCACCATTTTCAGCTTGACCATGAAACAAACTGTGCCACAGTTGGTCCTCCTTCCAGCCACAAAATGTTAAGCAAACAGTCAGTGCCACCACACAGGTGAGTGACTCTGCTGTGGCCATTTGTTTTACCTCAGACCTTTCATCTTTTACCCTGAATCCTTTTGCTTTAGCACATACAACTACTATGGACCAGGGGTTAGCCATGTCTCTGCAGCTGTTGGGGTCCCTTCATTTGGCAAGGGAAAAAGCCACTCTTGTCCGTCCTGGGAGAGGATACGAAGAAGGCTTTCCTGTTTTATCTGAATGTTGTGACCAACCGTAGGCAGCTGCTGCTGCCACTAATAATACTGTTGGCCCTGTTTTTCCTGTCAAAAAGAATCAGAAAACGAAGTATATATCTTCTCCTCAAATTTCCGTACACAGGAGTAGTTTACTAGGTCTGGCTGTAAGGTAGTTTCTGGTAAAAGAAAAGGGAATACTTCCTTTTCTGAAGAGATTGAGTATTCTGAATCTGGATAAAAGGATGAAGGGACAAATACAGGGTTGTCGCCTCAGATTTCTGATTCAGACTCAAAGAAAAGCTCAGATGTGAAGTTCTGTCTTGCCATCATTCTCACTGATGGGATCAGAGCCGATCCTCTGCTCCCAACTCGGCGGAATGCTAAAGCTCGAGGTCTTCAACCAGCTTGTGGCCTACTCCCTATCCTATGATGCACTGGTGCTTCCCTCAGATCTTGTTTGCCGCTGCAATAGATTGGGTGTTTCACTAGCTCTGGCCAGTGTAAGTATTTTTCTCAAGTTTAATATATATTTTTTTAAATATTTCATATTTTGTATAGTTGTTAAAGGTTAGTTTAACCAAGTTAGTTAGTTTAGAGAATTATAGGTAGTATACCTTTCTCTCTCCCTCTCTTTTGTGGCCATTTTTATTAGGCCTAGTTTAACTCCCTTTTCTCATTTATTTTATATACATATATATGTGTGTGTGGTGTGTTTATTGTTAGTAGTACAAAGGCTTAGATATATTTTTTTTTGTGAGCCCATTTTTTATTTAAGGCTGTTTCTTCTTTAATATATAGCTTGTTTAAATTAGAAGGCTTTAAGGATTGTTTATAATCTAGTGTGATTATTGTTTTTTTTTTTTGTAGTATTGTTGATATGTCTCAGGAGAAATGTAAGTCGGGTTTTCAAAAAATGCCCTAAGTGTGGGCAGAAGATGTCCATCAATGATGGACACTTGGACTGCATACATTGATGTTCTTCGTCTTCCATTGCTGCAGTCCTGACTATTGGGTATAGTCCGCGTCCCAGTCGGCCCGAATACCAGAGTATAAGGCTGACGTCGGTCAGGGCGCATTAGACTGACGTCAGTACGTCAGGGTACTAATGCGCATGACCGACGTCATATCCTCAGTCTTTTTTGCCGCATGGTCCGATGCAGAAGCAGTTTTGCGAGTGCAGGTTGGCGTACTGAAATATTTCCGAAACCGGAGTTTCAGACCGAAACAGAGTTGGCTAAGTACCCCGTTGGGGAACATTTTGGTTTTTTCTTGCCTCAGTATTTTACCGGATGTCAGAAAAAGTGAATAACTGTATTTCTTGTGGGAAACAGATACCTCATAGGGATTATCATACCTTGTGTATACCTTGTTTAGGGCCTGAGCACGACGTTGTTGGTTGCCGCTCTTGTGCTAGGTTTAACAAACGCACTATTAAGAGGAGGTTAGACTGTGCCAGGTTAGTGTTTGGGAAGCGTTGCAATTATAAAATGCCGTCGGATGCTCCGGCCCGCCTCCAAGAAGCGCAAGGATAAAACAGTGAAGCCTAGGGTTGAGGAACCGGCAGTCCCGGACGTCGGTCCCTTGGAAGGCTCAGTGGAGCCGGAGGTTTTGCCAGGAGTTTCAATGGAGTCCCAGGCAGAAACTATACTCTTACAGGATGTGCCTTCTCAGGAGGTAGGCCAGGCTGAGGGGGCTTCTCAGGTGACTGTTCTTCCCTCTCTTCCCAAGGTAGTTAGGGCCTCTCCTTCTGTTGCCAAAACTTCTATGAGAGGTAGGCCTACTTCAGCTTCAGTGGGGGCTTCTCCTACCATTTCAGGTTCTGTGCCTAAGAAACATATGCTTAAGATGGCAGAAGATTTGATTACTATGATTAGGGTTCTATGCCCCGCCTGATAAGAGGCCTAGGGTGGAACCTGAGTTTGAGAGTTTTGAACAGTGTTCTGAGGCTTCAGAATCTTCTGTGGAAGATTTGCAGGAGTATCCTACCTATTCTGATTCTGATGTGGATGATTCCACTCCTACAGCGTCTCCACCTGAGGATTTCTCATTTTCAGAGACTTTGCATTCCATGAGGGAGCACTTTAAATGGGAAGGCCAGGATTACTCTGACTCCAGGAAAAGGCTTAGGGAGTTCTTGTTTTTACCCCAGCATAGGCCTTTAGCTATTCCTCCTGTGTTGAATGTGGTGGAAGATGTTTTTACAGAGGCTTCCCTGAACCCTGACTCTTTGCCTCCTGCTCCTGTTAAGCCTGATAGGTATTATAGGGTGCCCGAAGCTCATAAATATTTGTTTAAGAGTCCTAGGGCGGACCCAGAAACTATTTCCCAGGGGCCTAAGGGTGTAAAAGCTTCTGTGGTTAAAAATCCTGTCCCCACTGATAAAGAGGCGAGGGCTTTGGATAGGTGGGGAAAGAAAGTGTATACTTCTTCCACTCTAGCCATGAGAGCTTTGAATTGTCAGTTTCACATGTTAAAATATCAGAATTACCTTCTTTCACAATTGAAGTCTAAGGTGGACGCTTTGGCGGAAGGTATTGAGTGTAAAGAGTTGCTGGATTTGGTTCATGTGTCCGAACAAGTGGGTAAGCATTCTTTGCAATGTGGTTTTGATGCTGTACAGGCCTCCTCGAGGGTGGCTGCTACCAGCTCTGTTCTTCGCAGGCATGCCTGGTTGAAGGATCAGTATTTAGCTGAGCATGTTAAGATGAGGATTTTGGATGCTCCTTTACAGTCTGATGTGTTGTTTGGTTCGCCTGTGGAAGCTGTTTTAAAGAAAATGGAGGACAAAGCTAAGTCTATGCAAACTGTTAAAGATTTTTTGCAGGTGCAGCCACCGAAGTTTAGTAGAAATTGGCCTGCTAAGGGGTGGACATATCCTGCTTATGATTCTCAGTCTAGGGGTAGGTCTAGACGTGGTAGGGGCAGGGCTCAAAGTTCTTTTAGGCCTAGAACAGGGAGTTCACCTGCTCAGACTTCTGGTGAGGGCAGGGGTCAGTCCTTTCGTAAACAGACCCAATGACCTGTCTTTTCCGCTGCCAGCAGATTCACGTCTGGCAGCTCCTTTGGGGGGAAGACTGTCTCTTTTCAAAGAAAATTGGGATTTAATTACTCAAGACAAATGGGTGTTGGATATCATTCACCACGGTTACAGATTTTATTTCCATACAATGCCCCCTTTCAAAGGCATGCCAGATGTTCCTCCTCTACAAAGAAAAGAGGCTCACAAACAAGTTTTACAGTTACTTCACATAGGGGCCATTCAGCCAGTCCCTGTGTCAGAAAGGGGCCTAGGATTTTATTCTCGCCTGTTCCTTGTACCAAAGAAGGGGAACACGTGGAGACCAATTTTGGATTTATCTCTCCTCAACACGTTTTTGGACATTCCCAAGTTCAAGATGTTGACGTTACAACAGCTTTTACCTCTGCTGGGCAAAGATCACTGGATGGTAACTTTAGATCTCAAGGAAGCTTACCTTCATGTGCCTATAAGGCTAAGTTGCAGAAAGTTTCTGCGGTTTCGAGCTGGAAATTCTCATTATCAGTTCTCTGCATTGCCCTTTGGCTTATCTACTGCGCCCAGAGTATTCACAAAGGTTCTGGCTCCAGTGATAGCTTACTTCAGGCTTCAAGGAATTCAAATCTATCCTTACTTGGACGACTGCCTGATTCTGGCTCAAGAAAAGGAAGACCTTCTACAGCATCTGGAATATGTTATAGCAGTGCTAAGATGCCTAGGGTATTCTGTGAACGAAATAAAGTCCAGTCTAGTACCCTCTCAAGACATGTGCTTTCTGGGTGTGAGACTGAATACAGCAGCCCAGATGGCCTTTTAACCCCGGACAAACAAAAGAGTCTGTCACTTTACTTCCATCAACTATCTCATCAGTCCGTGCTGACTGCAAGGACAGTCCTTCAAGCATTAGGGTTCATGGCATCTTGTATTCTGGTGCTTCCCAATGCCAAACTGCATATGAGGAAGCTACAATGGTATCTCAAAATGTATGGACACAGCACTGCCAGGATTTGGACACTGTCATTCAAATAATACCTTGCATTCAAAAGGAATTTTTGTGGTGGGCTCAGGAATGTCACCTAAACAAGGGACTCTCTGTGACCCGGCCAGAGGCAAGTCAGATTCTAACGACAGATGCCTCGGACATTGCTTGGGGAGCTCATCTGAATGGAAAGTGGATACAAGACAAGTGGCCTGCCAGACTACAGCATCTACATATCAACATGAAGGAGATGTTAGCAGTCCAGTTTGCATTGATGGCTTTCAAGGAGTTACTTCTTCCAGGGCAGGTGTTGATTCCAACAGACAACACAACTGTCATGTGGTACATCAACAAGCAAGGGGGAACACATTCTTATCCTCTATGCAGGCAAGCAATGATTTTATGGGAGACTGCGCTAAGCTTGCAACTAACTCTTCAGGCAAGGTTTCTGCCAGGAGCACAGAACTCCTTAGCAGATGTCTTAAGCAGACAAATCATGGATCCCCACGAGTGGAAACTGGATCTTCATGTATTTCAGAAACTGACAGTGTCATGGGGAACTCCAGACATAGATCTGTTCGCTTCTCCACTAAACCACCAGCTGCCAAAGTATTGCACAAAGGGGTTTCATCACACAGCTTGGAAAGTGGATGCTCTGTCTTTCAGTTGGAAAAACCTTCATGTGTATGCCTTTCCACCTCTACCGCTTCTTCCAAAGGTACTATTAAAGGTCAGACAAGACAGGCCAAGGATGATTTTGATAGCTCCAGATTGGCCTCGGCAACACTGGTACCCACTTCTACGGAGTCTGGTAAAGAAGCCTCCATGGCCTTTACCTCTGATTCCTCATCTGTTATCTCAGAAGGACGGTCATCTGCTCAATGTCAAGCTTCACTCTCTTCATCTAACAGCCTGGCATATTCTGTGTTGAAACACAGCAGGTCTCAACTTCCTCAACAAGTTTTAAATGTGATTATGGAAGCTAGAAGGCCTAGTACTAGGAGAGTGTACGCAGAAAAATGGAAGAGATTTTTATTTTGGAGTACAGCAAAGAATTTGGAGATTTCAGAGCCTAATTTGAGTGTGGCTCTTCAATATCTTACTGAATTATTGGACAAAGGTTTGTCCTTCTCTTCCATAAAGATTCATGCTGCAGCAATTTCAGCTCACTATGATTGTGACCCACCTTTGTTTTCGCATCCTTTGTTCAAGCAGTTTCTTAGAGGGGCAAAGAATATAAGACCCCACGTAGAGCTCCTACTCCTGCTTGGGATCTCAATTTTGTGTTGGAAAAACTTACTCTACAACCTTTTGAGCCTGCAGCTACTGCTGAATTGAAATATTTGTCATGGAAGACTGCTTTTCTGTTGGCTATTACTTCTGCAAGAAGGGTGTCTGAGTTGCAGGCCCTTATGGCAGTAGAGCCCTTTTTGATTTTCCATAAGGACAGGGTATCATTACGTACTAATCCTTCCTTTATGCCTAAGGTGGTTTCTAGTGTGGCTTTAAACCAAACTATTCATTTGCCTACGTTTTTTGCAGATCCTCAAAATAAAGGGGAAAAGATTTTGCACACTTTAGATGTACACAGGCAATTGCGTTATTATTTGAGCAGGACTAAGAATTTTAGGCAGTCTCAGCAGTTACTTGTTTCTTTTGCTTTGAGTTCACAGGGCAAGCCTGTGTCAAAACAAACTATTTCTAGGTGGATTGGCTTTTGCATTGCATTTTGTTATTCCCATCATGGTAAGGAGATTCCAGCTGGGATCAGGCCTCATTCCACTAGGGCTACTGCCACTTCAACAGCATTTCTAAGGGGGGTGGCAACTAAGGATATTCTGGAAGCAGCTACTTGGAGTTCAGTGCATACTTTCTCTAGGCATTATCACCTTCCTATCTACTCTAAGACTAGGGCTGGTTTTGCCACAGCTGTTTTACAAGGCATGTTGTCAGCTCCTACTACTTTATAATTTGCCAGCCTCCCTTACCTCTGCTTTGGGATTCTACCCAATAGTCAGGACTGCAGCAATGGAAGACGAAGAACATAGTACAGTTTTGTACCTACCATAAATGTAGATGTTCGAGGATTCCATTGCTGCAGTCCAATTTACCCTCCCTCCTTCCCCTCTGTATTTAGGGGTGGTTGTGTAGGTGAGTTGACATGCTTACATTTTTGTATATATTGTACATGTTTTTGGTGCAGGTTGTTTTGGGACTTGTCTTTTTAGTCTTCTGACATCTGGGGCAAGAAAAGACTGAGGATATGACGTCGGTCATGCGCATTAGTACCCTGACGTACTGACGTCAGTCTAATGCGCCCTGACCGACGTCAGCCTTATACTCTGGTATTCGGGCCGACTGGGACGCGGACTATACCCAATAGTCAGGACTGCAGCAATGGAATCCTCGAACATCTACATTTATGGTAGGTACAAAACTGTACTTTTGGGGGAGGTTCACCTCCAAGAAAATTTTTCCATATGCCACTCGTTCAGTACTAGGGTGCTGCATGAAAGAAAAAGTAAACTGATAGCTAGAGGACTGGTTTAGTCTTCCTTTCAGGACTCATTAAATAAGGGCAAGACCCAAGGCAAGCATTCAAAATTTTCCAAGTCTTCTTCTGGATCTGAGCCGAAGACAAGCTCATCGACTCCAACAAAATTGGACAGGCAATCTACCTCGGCGCCACAAGTTTTGGAGCCGATGGTTGTGTTTGTTGGTAGGAGCAGGTCCCCAGTTCTTGAGCCAGTATCTCCTACCGTAAGTCTCCAATGTTAGTCAGTGGCTTCTTCCATACCCTCTTCTCGGTCCTCAAAACTCTCTTTTAAGGATGTGGATCCTGTGGTACAGAGGCTTCTGCAGACACCGGCAGTAGATGTCCTTCAAGGATGCATCTGCAGTCCTTACAAATGGGGTAGTCCTGTCGTCAGGCAGCCCTTCGGTCGGCCGGATTCCAAAGTCTGGGTCTGGCTTCGGCTGGTGTCGCGCTTCAACCGACGTCATAGCTGCAGTTCTTCGGGTATAAAGGCATCAGCCGACGCCATTTTCCTCAGTCTTTCTTGCCGCATGGCGCCCGAAGCAGAAGCTGTTCGCAAGTGCCGGTCGGTCAGAACCAGAGATTACTACTACCGAATACTACTTCGAAGACTTCTAAAAAGCTAAGTACCCCGTTGGGGACTCTTTCTTGCCTCAGCCAATGTCAGAAAAAGTGAATAACTGTTTAACTTGTGGGAAACAAATACCTCATAAAGATTTCCACTCTTACTGCTTACCTTGTTTAGGCCCAGACCACGACGTAGCAGCTTGTCTAGCCTGTGCTTCTTTTAACCGACGGACACTTAGACGTCGGTCGGAATTTGCAGAACAGTTTTTCTGCTCTGATTTTGCTTATATCATGCCGTCGGATCCTCCGACTTCACAAATAACCAAAAAACGCAGGGAAAAGGACCGACACTCGCGGTCCGCGGTTTCGGCCGAAACCGCGGTTAAGCCAACCACGAGTGTCTCGGTTATAGCTGAAACCGAGCAAGCGGATGTCCTTCAAGGATGCATCTGCAGTCCTTACAAATGGGTTGTCCTGTCGTCAGGCAGCCCTTCGGTCGGCCGAATTCCAAAGTCTGGGTCTGGCCTCGGCTGGTGTCGCACTTCACGCGACGTCATAGCTGCAGTTATTCGGGTATAAAGGCATCAGCCGACGCCATTTTCCCCAGTCTTTCTTGCCGCGTGGCACCCGAAGCAGAAGCTGTTCGCAAGTGCCGGTCGGTCAGATCCAGAGATTACTACTACCGAATACTACTTCGAAGACTTCTAAAAAGCTAAGTACCCCGTTGGGGACTCTTTCTTGCCTCAGCCGATGTCAGAGAAAGTGAATAACTGTTTATCTTGTGGGAAACAAATACCTCATAAAGATTTCCACTCCTACTGTATACATTGCTTAGGCCCAGACCACGACGTAGCAGCTTGTCTAGCCTGCGCTTCTTTTAACCGACGGACGCTTAGACGTCGGTCGGAGTTTGCTGAACAAATTTTCGGCTCTGATTTTGCCTACATTATGCCTTCGGATCCTCCGACAACGCAAATTTCCAAAAAACGAAAAGAAAAGGACCGACACTCGCGGTCTCGGCAGAAACCGCGATTAAGCAAACCGCGAGTGTCTCGGTTTCGGCCGAAACCGAGCAAGCAGTTCTTTCTCCAGCCGAAACCATGCCTTCTACCGAGGCCTCCTCTAACCTGGTAGAATCTGCTTCTGAAATCCAACCTCCTGTTGCGGTTTCTCAGGAATTATCAGACACAATTCCCCTGGATATTTCAACCCCTGCACGTGGAGCTGCTAGGCCTCCTGCAGCCATGTCTATTAAGGCCTTTGCCAGGGCTAAAGCAGCCAAAGCTTCAAAATCTGTGCCTGCCAAACCCCCCTCACACAGGCCCAGCACTAGCTCTCATATGCTATCTTTGGCTGAGGATTTAATTTCTTTAATTCGTGGATCCCAGCCTCATCCAGACAGGGCCTCTCTCCCACCTCCAGAAAAGAGACCTAGAGCAGAGCCCCCTGAACCAGTATCCACTGATGGTTCCTCTGATGAATCAGAACATACAGACCTTCCTGAGGCTTCTTATTCTCCTTACGAAGACTCTGATGCTGAAGAGTCCATTCCTTCAGCCACTCCACCTGAGGAATTTTCCTTTGGGGAAACCTTGCATGCTATGAGGGAACAATTTCAGTGGCAGGGCCAAGATTTCTCAGACTCCAGAAAAAGACTTAGAACCTTTCTACATTTGCCACAACATAGGCCTTTAGCTATACCTCCAGTTCTTTCTGTTGTAGATGATGCATTTAATGATGCTTGCACTGCTCCTGATTCATTACCTCCGGCTCCTGCTAAGCCCGCTACGTTCTACAGGGTCCCGGACACTCATCACCATTTATACAAGGCTCCTTTTGCAGATCCAGAGACCATCGCCCAGGGCCCTAAAGCTGTAGCTGCTACTTCTACTAAAAACCCCCTCCCCTCTGAAAGGGAATCCAGGTCCTTAGAGAGATGGGGTAAAAAAGTCTACACTTCTGCTACCTTGTCAGCTAGGGCTTTGAACTGCCAATTTCATATGATTCAATATCAAGAGTTTATGCTTGACCAGTTAACTAAAAAGCTTTCCTCTGAAGACTCTTTAGATAAAAATATGTTCAGGAAATGGTACATAACATACAGCAGGTTAGTAACCATTCTTTAAAATGTGGCTATGATGCACTGGAGGCTTCCTTTAGATCAGCCATGACTGGCACAGTTATCAGGAGACATGCATGGTTGAAAGAACAGGCATTACCAGACCATGTCAAATCAAAGCTTTTGGATGCACCCATGGACAAGGTCAATTTATTTGGTTCCCCTGCTCAGCAGGTGCTAAAAAAGATGGAAGAGAAGGCGAAATCTGTACAAACGGTGAAAGATTTCTTACAGGTTCAACCTCCAAGGTTTAGCAGGAATTGGTCCTTTCCGGACTCCTCTAAGGCTCAGAGAGGCAGGAATAGGCGTTCAAGAGGCAGAAACCAATCCAGGGGTGCCTACAGGGGACGCCAATGGCAAGGTAACAACCAGCGAGGCACGGACGCAGCCACCATCACTACAACAACTCAATCACAGTGACTTGACAGTGGCACCGCCTACCAGGGAACAACTAGAAGCACCCTTAGGCGGAAAACTAACCTTATTCTCAAAAAACTGGCATTGCATCACAAGGGAAAAATGGATTTTGCAAACTATAGACCAAGGTTACAGGTTCCATTTCCATACTCTACCAGGGAAGAGAGGAATGCCAAACCTACCACCTACTCAAACGACAGAAGCTCTAAAACAAATATCTCAGCTGTTAAGAATGAGAGCTGTGGAAAAGGTACCATCTATGGAGCAAGGAAAGGGATTTTACTCCAGACTCTTCCTGGTACCAAGAAAAGAGAGCAAATGGAGGCCTATTCTCGACCTGTCCGCTTTAAACACATTCCTCATTGTTCCAAAATTCAAAATGCTGACCCTACAGCAGCTTCTTCCCATGCTGGGCAAGGAGTCTTGGCTGGTAACTCTAGATCTCAAGGAGGCATACCTGCACGTCCCCATACGACCAAATTGCAGAAGATACCTCAGATTTCTTGCAGGATCAGAGCATTATCAATTCTCAGCATTGCCCTTTGGCTTATCTACTGCGCCCAGAGTGTTCACGAAATGCCTGGCATCAGTAATTGCTCATTGCAGACTTCAGGGAATCCAAATTTACCCCTACCTGGACGACTGCCTGATACAAGCGGACAACAAAAGCAAGCTAACACAAGACTTACAAAGAGTCCTTTACCTGCTGCAAGCCCTGGGATATACAGTCAATATAAAAAAGTCAAGGCTGATTCCATCCCAAAGAATAACCTTTCTGGGTGCAGTGCTGGACACATCAAAACAAATGGCATTCCTAACTGCAGAAAAGAAAGAGCAACTACCTCTCTACTTCTTGGCATTAACAAAGCAGAACCATCTAACTGCAAGAAAAGTACTGCAAGCCCTAGGCTTCATGGCATCCTGCATAATTCTGGTCCCTCATGCCAGACTGCATATGAGAAAGCTACAGTGGTACCTGAAGAATTTGTGGTCTCAACACAAGCACAGCCTAGAAACCAAAATTCCAATAATCCCATGCCTGAAGCAGGACTTCCTATGGTGGGCTCAGGCCTGTCAATCAAACACAGGATTGCCCTTCTGCAACAGTCAACCAAGCCAAACCATCACGACAGATGCCTCAGACCTCGGTTGGGGGGCACACATGCTGGACAAGTGCATACAAGGCTTATGGACTCAAGACCAGCTGCGCCTGCACATAAATCTAAAGGAAATGCTGGCAGTAAAATTGGCAATCCAGTCATTCAGACCATTTCTCCAAGAAGGTCAGTTGATGATAAGGACAGACAACACCACAGTTATGTGGTACATCAACAAACAGGGAGGCACACATTCATACCCTCTATGCCGACTGGCACTGGACCTATGGGATGTGGCTCTGAGCTACAACATTCAGTTACAAGCAATTTTTGTACCGGGAAAAGAAAACATTCTAGCAGACATATTAAGCAGAACTACCACGGATGCCCACGAATGGATGCTGCATCCGGACATCTTCAAAGCCATCACAAGATAATGGGGATTACCACAAATAGACTTATTTGCATCCCCACTCAATCACCAGCTAAAGAAATTCTGCACAAGGACGTACCACCCACTTGCTTGGAAGGTGGACTCCCTATCTTTCAGTTGGAAAAACCTGACAGCATACGCATTCCCACCACTTCCTTTGATGCACAAGGTGCTTTTGAAGATCAAAGAGGAACGTCCAAGGATCATTCTGATAGCTCCAGACTGGCCAAGACAACATTGGTACCCATTGCTGAGGAGCATGTCTCGGGAACAAATATGGGCACTACCCCTGATCCCATTGTTGTTAACACAGAACAACTACAACATCCTGCATCCAAACCTGAAAACTCTGCAGCTAACTGCCTGGAATATTACATAAGAACAATTAACCCAAATTTATCCCAAAGGGTTAAAGACATAATCCTTGAGGCTCGCAGACCTTCAACAAGAAAGAATTATGCAGCAAAATGGAAAAGATATCTCATTTGGAGTACTGCAAAGGGAGAAGATGTGGCACTGGTAAACATAGCCAACATCCTGGAGTACTTGGCAGAGCTCTTCCATACAGGCCTGTCCTATTCTTCCATCAAGATACATGCATCAGCTATTTCAGCAGAATACAGCTTGGATCCTCCTGTCTTCTCACATCCTCTGCTCAGGCAGTTTCTGAGAGGAATTAAAAATGTAAAACCTCCCAGGAAACCACTATTGCCAGCATGGGACTTGAACTTTGTGCTAGAAAAATTGACACTTCCCCCTTTCGAACCAGCAGCAACAGCAGAATTACAATACTTATCCTGGAAGACTGCTTTCCTGCTGGCAATCACCTCAGCAAGAAGGGTCTCTGAACTACAGGCATTAATGGTAGTGCAACCCTTCCTGATCTTCCATCAAGATAGAGTGTCCATGAGAACAAATCCTACATTTATGCCTAAGGTGGTATCCAGAGTGTCTTTAAATCAGGCTATCCACCTACCTACATTCTTCCCCAACCCACAGAACAGGGGAGAAAGACTGTTGCATACCTTGGATGTACATAGACAATTACGCTACTACCTGGACAGGACCAAGTCCAATAGAAAAACTGACCAGCTTCTGGTAGCATATGCAACAGGAAAGGAAGGAAAACCAATTTCAAAACAGTCAATCTCCAAATGGATAGGAAATTGCATTAGATTTTGTTACTCCTACCATGGAAAGAAAACTCCAGAGAACATCAGGCCTCACTCCACAAGGGCTACAGCCACTACCACAGCTTTCTTACGAGGAGTGGCTACCAAGGACATTATAGAGGCTGCTACTTGGACCTCCGTGCATACATTTGCCAAGCATTACAATTTACCTTTATACTCTAGATCCCAAGCAGGTTTTGCCACTGCTGTTTTGCAAGGGATCCTAACTACACCATAATCTCTCCTTTTTTCCTCCTCCCCTAGTTTAGCTGTGGTATTCTACCCATTTGTAAGGACTGCAGATGCATCCTTGAAGGACATAGTACAGTTTTGTACCTACCATAAATGTAGATGTCCGATAGGAATGCATCTGCAGTCAGGATTACCCACCCACCTTCCCCTCTGTGGTACTCCTAGGGTATTTGCCATCCTTCAGCTAGCTTGGGGTGGGATCTATTATGGTGTATTTGTTTGTATATATGTACATACATGCTTATTTTATGTGTTTGCTCTCTACTATTTGGAAACATTGGCATTTATCCAAATTTAGCCATCCAAGAGGGCACCTGGCATCTGGGGCAAGAAACACTGAGGAAAATGGCATCTGCTGATGCCTTTATACCCGAAGAACTGCAGCTATGACGTCGGGTGAAGCGCGACACCAGCCGAAGCCAGACCCAGACTTTGGAATCCGGCCGACCGAAGGGCTGCCTGACGGCAGGACTACCCCTTTTGTAAGGACTGCAGATGCATTCCTATCGGACATCTACATTTATGGTAGGTACAAAACTGTACTTTTTGTCAGGGCTGACCCTTGGGGCCCCACTGAGACCCACTTTGTTACTTCTGTTCCTCCTCCGATCTGACTCGAGGTTTTGGAGCCGGAGTGTTCGGAGCTGATGATCGTGGATCCGCCGGAGCAGACACCTGCTCCAGGCCTGTCCTTTCTGACTACTCTGACTTTCTCGGTGCTGACCGTGGAGTCTAGGAGCCGACACTCGCCAGTCGGGTCCGGAGAGGATAGTCGAACTGACTTCTCAGTTCCAACTTTACCTCTCTGGGTCTGTGTGCGTAGCTGAGCTCAGCACCTACCTCGGGCTCGGAGCCCTGTGCGTTTTCGGATCCAGGAATTTCCTCTCATCAAATCCGGGGGGGCTTTTCATGCCATGAGGAGAGTATCGTCTCCTCAGGCTCCCACGTCATTAGAACCGGCAACCTCCTCCCCCAAAGGGCCTGTGTCTACCTCTTCTTCACTGGTCCCTCAAAAGCATAGAGACCCAGAGCCTCAGGTTGCCCCATTGGATGAGCCCTGCTCTTCAGAGATCTCATCAGAAGCTCCCACTGAGGAGGTTCCCAGGAAGAGACTTTGTAAGAGGAAGCATCTGGACTCCCCAAAGGAATCCGTCACGTCAGATACTGACCTAGATGAGTCAGAAGGGTCCCCACGGTCTCCCTATGATGATGTCTCATTCGGAGATATCTTAGAAATTCTCAGAGGGGTGGCTGAAAGCTTATTAACCCTACTGATGAAGAGTCATTTCTCCTGAAGGCTTTCGGGTCTCAGCCCTCCTCCTCTTGGGTGTCTCCTCCTTTAGATGAGCTGATGGAACTCATCTCTCAAAAGGCATGGAAGTCCCTGGATACCATGGAACCTATCCCTCGGAGGCCTAACAAAGTTATGACTTCCCTCCAGGACAAGGCTTTCCTAACCAAATAAGTATCCGTCGATACTATGGTGGTGGCTGCAACCACCAAGGAGGAATTGTCGGAGACCTCTACATCTGTTCATCCTCCTAACAGGGGATTCTAGGATCATGGACAGATATGGTAAGCGCATGTTTAGTTCAGCAGCCTTTGCTCTTCATCCCTGAACTATCTTACACATTTTACTAGACTGCACAGAGATCTCCTTAAAGAGCTAGGAGATACTCTACAGGATGCAGTAGCTGCAGGAGTTTCAGATGAAGTAACTTCCAAGCTTGATACCCTAAATTCTCTTGTAAACTCTTCCATGCGTCTGATTTTCGTACGCAGCTGATGTAACGAGCAGTGCAGCGGGTACAGGAATTGCTCTTTGGAGGCATTCCTGGATGCGCTTATGTTCCTTTATGGAGCCCTTTAAGTCATCCTTTGTGAACACCCCTTTCAATGCCTCCTCCTTGTTTGGACCCAAAGTGAGGGAAATGCTTACTAGGAGTGAGCAGGGTGGAAAGACTGTGTCTGCTGTTGGAGTCCGTTTTTCCACCCCTACCAGACCTTACCCCAAAGGTCAGTAGGGAGGGAAGATGTAGTTCCATAAAACCCAAGGAGCTTTCCAGGACACTCGTGGTGAACCTCCCTCTAGAGGCAGAGGAGGAGTAATAATGGAAGACGCTGCACACGTGGAAGAGGGGGGTTTGCAGAATCAGGGCAACGGAGATCACTTCTTTAGAAAGCCCTATAAGCAGTCCTGAAAGGAGGCCTGCCTGTCCATCTCTGGAAGCAGTCGGGGGACGCTTATCTCTGTACCCAGATGCCTGGCAAAACATAACAAAAGATCACTGGGTACAAAGCATAATATCCAGAGGATACTCCATTCCCTTTGTCACCCCACCACCCCTTCTAAGAAAAATGCCAGACGTCCCACCAAATCACAGGGAACAAGCAACCATAGAGATTCAAAGGTTACTAGAAAAACGAGTCATCCAACCAGTCCCGGCAGACCAGTGAGGATCCGGAACTTACTCAAGGTCCTTTTTAGTTCCAATGAAAATGGGACTGGTGACCCATTTTGGACTTCAGCAGACTAAACAAATCTGTCAAAAAGACAACGTTTCGGATAGTTACGCTACAGACGATGCTTCCGTTTCTCGGGAAAGACAATTGGATGTGCTCGATAGATCACCAGGATGCGTACTATCACATCAAAATGGCCAGGTCATCCAAAGATCATCTGCACTTTCGGATGGGAGGCAGTCACTGTCAGTTTCGAGCTCTGCCCTTTGGTCTCACTACAGCCCCCAGAGTGTTCACCAAATGCATGGCAGTAGGTCACGGCTCACCTGAGACGTTTATAGGATTCCAGGTGTTTCCATACCTAGATGACTGGCTCCTCACCGTCACCACCAGGCATCAGCTCATACTAACAAAGGATGCAACCTTAAACCTTTGCAGTCAGTTGAGTATTACCATAAACTCAGAAAAATCTGCCTTATCACCATTCAGACGTACCGTCTTTATAGGAACAGATATAGATACCATTTCCATGACTGTAAAACTTCCACTGGAAAGGGTTTGTATTTTACGAAAACAGGTCCTAATTCTTCTAGCAAAAGAAAAAGTCCCAGCTTCAGTGGTGCTCAAATTATTGGGGACAATGGTGGCAGCACTCATTGCGATTCCTTTAGGTCGAATGCACATGCGTATACTACAGTGGCTTCTGTTCCCACAATGGTCATTTCAGGAACTTCCAATGTCTCATCAAATTCTGATAGCGAAGTAATGCAAGAACGACCTTCGCTGGTGGCTGACATCTCATTAAGTAACAATAGGTTGCCCTTTTGATGTTCTTCGTGTTTCACTGTTGCAGTCATTACATTTCGGTAATCCTGCTGGCAGGTTGCCCTCAGCCGGCCTGAATTCCAAAGTCTTGGGTCCTGCATCTGCTGTCTTCGCCCCTTCCCTGACGTCAGGTCGTCAGGGGTATGAAAGAAGCAGCCAACACCATTTTCTTCAGTCTTTCTTGCCGCGCGGTGCCTGAAGCAGAAGCATTTCACAAGTGTCGGTCGGCCGACTCCTGAAATTTTCGTGTTTGAGTTTCAGAACTGAAGTCTTCAATAAAGCTAAGTATCCCGTTGGGGAAACTTTTTTCTTGCTCCAGACCGATGTCAGAAAAAGTTAATAATTGTATTACTTGTGGAAAGCAAATACCTCATAAGGATTTTCATACTTACTGTATTCCTTGCCTAGGCCCTGATCACAACGTTTCTGGTTGTCGGTTTTGTGCTAGATTTAACCAACGCACTAAGCGTCTGTATAATTTTGCTTCAAATTATTTTGGTAGCTGGTTTAATTATCCTAAAATGTCGTCGGAAAGCCATCCGACTACCGGAGTATACAAAAAACGCAAAGAAAAAAGATAGAGAAAAACAACCGAGGCCCAAAACCGACGATGAAGCTTCTCCAAAGCCAGTCGCCGGTTCTCAGTGAGGCACTTTCACAGCCCCTGACACCTGCGACTCCCACGTGGAGTCAGCCATGCCGCTGAATACTCAAACTATTGCTCGGACGCTAATCCCTCAAATGGGTCCGGAGCCGCTCAGCAGGTACCGGCTTCTGAGGGTGTATTCAGCCCACAACATCTTTACATTAAAACGACTTCAGCTTCAAAGACAAAGACTAAAGCAGCTTCTAAAGCAAAGAAACAAACTCATGAGCCATGTGTACAGGCCTCTATGCCCAAAAAACAGATGATCAAGATGGCCGAAGACCTGATTACCTTGATCAGGGGTTCCCATCCCCCTCCTGATAAGAGGCCTGGGCAAGACAATGACTATGAATCTTCAGATCAGGTTTCTATTTCTTCTGATTCCTCTTCTGATCAGGGATATTCTTTATCCCCCATGAGGATTCTGATGCTGAAGAATCTATCCCTTCAGCATCCCCTCCTTAGGATGATTCCTTTGGGGAAACCTTGCATACCATGAGGGAGCATTTTCACTGGGAAAGCAGAGATTTTTCAGAATCTAAAAAGAGGCTCAGGGATTTCCTTTTAGTATCACAGCACAGGCCGCTAGCCATTCCCCCTGTGTTAGACATTGTAGATGATGTGTTTTCGGAGTCTAGTTTGACCCCTGACTCCTTACCTCCAGCTCCTGTTAAGCCTGACAGATATTACAGGGTTCCTGACTCACACATATCTTTTTAAAAAACCCTGCTGCTGACCCAGAAACTATTTCACAGGGTCCCAAGGGAGTTAAGGCCTCTACAGCAAAAAACCCAACCCCCTCTGACAGAGATTCAAGGGTACTGGATAGATGGGAAAAAAAGGTTTACACATCTGCAACTTTGGCTATATGCTCACGTATCAACAACATCTCATGGGATTGCTTAAACAGAAAATTGTGTTAAATTCTGAATGTGCTGAAAACAAGGAAATGCAAGATTTATTGCATGCAGCTGAACAAGTTGGAAAGCATACTTTGCAGTGTGGTTTTGATTCTTTGGAGGCCTCCTACAGGGCCGCAGTTATGGGTTCTGTAATTAGGTGGCATGCTTGGTTAAAGGAACAAAATCTGCCTGATCATGTTAAAGTTAAGTTAGTAGATGCACCTTTACAGCATGATACTTTGTTTGATGCTAAGGCAGAAGAGGTGTTAAAGAAAATGGAAGACAAAGCTAAATCTATGCAAACTGTTAGATTTGTTACAAGTACAGCCACCTAGGTTTAGTAGACACTGGCCTACAAAAATTAGTCCTTTCCTGTGTCAGACAGACTTCAAAGGGGCAGATCCCAGGCGCAAGGTTCTTATAGGTTAAAATAATGGGGTGCTTCTACCTCCAAAGCTGGAGAAGATAAAGCACAAACATACAGAAAGCAGTCCCAATGACTTTCCCCTGCCTGCATCAAGCACTTATCTTCTGGCAGCACCCTTAGGGGGAAAATTAGCACTTTTTGCTCAAATTTGGCACAGTGGTGGTGGTGCTGCGGTATCATTGTTGCCTCACAGTAAGACGCTGTCTGGTTCGATTCTCAGCTAGAGCGACTTCTCTGTGGAGACATGCGTGAATGGGCGTACCTTCGTTGAAGGTTGTGCGTCAGGGCTGGTAACCCGGCACGTAAAAATCTACTACCAATCATTAGCGGACCGGAGTTCCGCTGTGGCGACCCCTAACCAGGAAAAACCGAAAGACACAACAACAACATAACCCAGGACAAGTGGGTTCTAAGTATAGTGTTACAAGGCTACAAATTCCATTTCCATACTATGCCAAAGTCAAACGGCTGGCCAGATCTGCCAAAAAATCAATGAGCAAAGGCACAAAAACAAGTTTCGTCCCTCATGGACATGGGGGCTATTCAGCAAGTACCAGAACAAGAGCAGGGACAAAGATTTTACTCAAGATTGTTCTTGGTACCCAGAAAGGACAAGGCCTGGAGGCGGATACTGGACTTATCTATTCTGAACACATTCCTGGATATTCCAAAATTCAAAATGTTGACTTTGCAGCAGCTTCTGCCCATGCTAGGCAAGAATGCGTGGCTTGTGACTTTAGACCTAAAAGAGCATACCTGCATGTTCCATTCAGACAATCATGCAGAAGACACCTCAGATTCAAGGCTGGTTCAATGCATTACCAATTCTCTGCACTGCCCTTTGGCTTATCTACTGCGCCCAGGGTCTTACAAAGTGCCTGGCACCAGTAATTGCATTCTGCAGACAAAAAGGAATACAAATATATCCTTTCTTGGACGACTGTCTAATTCAAGCAGAGAACAAGGACATTCTTCTTCAACATCTGGCGTTTGTGAAAAGACTTCTAACATGCCTAGGGTACACAGTCAACAAAAATAAATCAAAACTAGTACCCTCTCAAGAGATAACATTCCTGGGTGCAAGCTTGAATACAACTGCCCAGATGGTTTATCTCACGCCAGACAAACAAAGGCAACTGACTACCTATTTCACAATGTTGGCCCAAAAAGGCCAAGTTATCTGCAAGAAAAATTCTGCAGGCTTTGGGCTTCATGGCATTCTGCATCCTACTAATTCCATATGCAAGACTGCATATGAAGAAACTTCAATGGTACCTAAAAAGTGTTTTGGACTCAACATTGCCACAGTCTGGAAACCATGATTACTCTCATTCCCTGCCTGCAACCGGAGTTTCGATGGTGGGCAAAGACTTGTCACCAGAACAAGGGACAACCATTCACATTAACCCCAGCCAGGCAGACACTAACAACGGATGCATCAGACTATGCCTAGGGGGCCCACATGGCAGGAAGATGCATTCAGGGCACATGGACCTCAAACCAAATGCATCTACATATCAATCAAAAAGAGATGCTAGCTGTTCAGAATGCCCTGACAGCCTTCAAGGACCTACTTCATACGGGGCAACTACTGATAAAGACAGAGACAACACCACGGTCATGTGGTATATAAACAAGCAGGGGGACACACATTCTTACCCCCTTTGCAGACTAGCCATGACATTGTGGGACACAGCTTTGACTTACCAAGTACATTTGCAGGCACAATTCCTGCCAGGAAAGGAAAATACTCTGGCAGACAAACTAAGCAGAAACCTCATGGATCCCCACGAGTGGCACCTGGATCCACAAGTCTTCAGCATGATAACAAGGAAATGGGGATGCCCGGACATAGATCTGTTTGCCTCCCCTCACAACTACCAACTAAAAAGATTCTGCACAAGGACTTATCACAGACAAGCATGGAAAGTGGATGCCCTATCTTTCAGCTGGAAAAACCTGTCAGTATATGCCTTTCCTACACTTCCTCTTCTCCCCAATGTACTCCTAAAGGTCAGAGAGGAGAAACCAAAGATGATATTGATTGCCCCAGACTGGCCCCGCCAGTAATGGTATCCAATCCTAAGGAACTTGTCTCTATGCCCAGCTTGGACCTTACCTCAGTTACCTCGTCTACTGTCCCAGCAAAACAGTCAGATCCTGCACAACCAACTCAGGACATTAAACCTGGCAGCATGGCGGATAACGTAGTCATACAAAACACACCTCTCAGTAGAGCTGTGATGGATGTCATTCTGGAAGCCAGACGTCCTAGTACTAGAAAGTCTTACGCTGGAAAATGGAAGAGATTCTGTGCTTGGAACCAGGCACAAGGAACAGATACAACTGTACCAAATATTCCTCAGATTTTGCAATACTTAACTGAGATGCTGGACAAAGGCCTATCCTTCTCATCAATTAAAATTCATGCCTCTGCCATTTCGGCTCATTACAATGTAGAGCCACCAATTTTTTCAAATCCTTTATTAAAGCAATACCTCAGAGGAGCCAAAAATTTAAGGCCTCCAAGGAGCTCACCAATACCTGCATGGGACCTCAACTATGTCTTGGAAATGTTCACCCTGCCTCCTTTTGAGCCAGCTGCTACTGCTGATATAAAGTTTTTATCTTGGAAAACAGCTCTGCTCCTAGCAATTACTTCTGCAAGACGAGTTTCAGAGCTACAGGCGCTAATGGCTGTGGAACCTTTTATTGTTTTTTTATCCAGACAGAGTCTCCCTGAGAACAAATCCAACATTTATGCCTAACATGGTGTCCAAGTGGTGTCCAGTGTGGCTCTTAACCAAACTATTCATCTGCCAACTTTTTATCCAAATCCACAGAACAAGGGGGAGAGTATTCTGCACTCTTTGGACGTATACAGACAGCTTAGATTCTACTTGGACAGAACCAAAGCTTTCAGGAAGACAGAGCAATTACTAGTGGCATATGCTGCAGGATCACAAGGAAAGGCTATCTCAAAGCAGACTGTATCTATGTGGATAGGCCACTGCATTCGTTTATGCTATTTACACCATGGCAAGCCAGTGCCTAAGGGCATTAGGCCACATTCCACCAGAGCTGCAGCCACTTCAGCAGCCTTTCTCAGGGGAGTACCAACCAGAGACATTTTAGAGGTGGCTACTTGGAGTTCAGTGCACACCTTTACAAAGCGTTATCATCTGCCATCCACTCTAAATCCAGGGCAGGCTTTGCCATTGCAGTTCTGCAGGGCCTCATAGCCGCTCCTAATGCTGTTTAGCTCCAGCCTCCCAACCATAGCTTTGGGAATCTACCCAAATGTAATGACTGCAACAGTGAAACACGAAGAACATAGTACAGTTGTGTACACTTACCATAAATGTAGATGTTCAAGTGTATTTACTGTTGCAGTCCAGGTTACCCACCCGCCATCCCCCTTTTTTCTATGGATTTTATCTTTCCTTCTCTGATTTATACAACCTATGTGGTGTATTTGCTTATAGATGAAGGTAAAGTTTATATTGGTGCATTTATTGATATATATATATATATATATATATATATATATATATATATAGATATATATATAGATATGAAGTTTGGCTACCCTTTTAGGGGGCATCTGACATCTGGGGCAAGAAAAACTGAAGAAAATGGCGTCGGCTGCTTCTTTTATACCCCTGATGACCTGACATCAGGGAAGGGGCGACGACAGCCAACGCAGGACCCAAGACTTTGGAATTCAGGCCGGTTGAGGGCAACCTGCCTGCAGGATTATCCAAATGTAATGACTGCAACAGTGAATACATTCGAACATCTACATTTATGGTACGTGTACACAACTGTACTTTCTACCTACTCCCATTGCCACTGTGACCACGGACGCCTCCCTGTTAGGATGGGAGGGGCATTGGGGAAGAGCAGCCCAAGGCACGTGGAAACAACAAGAGGCTCATCTGCATATCGTTGTCGTAGAAATGAGAGCGGCACTTCTAGCATCGCAGTCCTTTCAAGACTCCCTTCCTCTAGGAACTATTGCAATTCAGACAGACAGCATGTCAGTGGTCTGGTACATAAACAAGGAGAAACCAGATCTTACCCCCTATGTCGAGAGACCCTGAGAGTATGGCAGTGGGCAATTTCCACCCACACCACTTTCTGATAGCAAAGCACATCCCGGGGAAGTCCAGTGTGATAGCAGACAAATTGAGCAGAGCAATTCTATTGCGTCATGAGTGGTCCCTGAAACAAGAAGTGGCAGAAAGGATATTCCGCAGATGGGTCCAGCCTTGCTGCAACCTCTTTGCAACCCCAATGAATATGAAATGCAGCAGCTATTTTGCCCTAATCTCCCCTACAGGAGATTCCCCAAGGGATGCACTTGTACACAGCTGGCCCCCGGGTCTCCTTTATGCATTTCCATCTTTTCCACTGATACCCAAAGTTTTACAGGAAGCAAAGACTTTGGGAAGGACCATTATTCTAATAGCCCCTTACTGGCCTCGTCAGATTTGGTTCCCCTTTCTTCAGCCTCATCTGTTGGAAGAACCTTGGATCCTGGAACCAGTTCCAGATCTTCTGACCATTCTTCAGGGGTTCTTCATCCCACACTTCACACCCTCATAATTGACAGCTTGGCTACTCCAGTTCCCAAAATAGCCAGGTTTCAAAATCTCTGAGCTACAGCTCAGCACATTATAATATCCTCCCGTAAGTCATCTACCAGGAAGTTATATCTTAGTAAATGGAAGAGATTTTCTATATGGGCGTCTCAAAACAATATTGACCCATATCTAGCCTCAATTTCGTCCATCTTAGAGTTTTTGACCAAACCTTTCAATGAAGGAGCAGCTGCTGCAACCATTAAGGTTCAGTTAGCGGCAATCTCTAACTTTCACCTTGGTGATCAGGGATCTAATGTCATGCCCCACAGACTCTACAAAGCCTTTCTTAAGGGCACCTCTCATTTGAGACCCCCTATTCGGTCCCCAGTTACACCATGGAATCTAAATTTTGTCCTTTCTCGTATCATTTTACACCCATTCGAACTGGCTTCATCTTGTGACCTGAAATATCTATCATGGAAAACCATTTTTCTGGTAGCTATTACATCAGCTCGGAGGGTTTCAGAGTTACACACCTTGTCCATAAAACGTCCATATTTAATATTTCATAATGACAGAGTTTCTCTTAGGACAAATCCATCATTTTTACCTAAGGTATGTTCAGAGACAAATCTCAATCAGACTATAGAATTACCTAATGTTCTTCGTGTTTCACTGTTGCAGTCATCACATTTGGGTTATCTGCGTGCAGTAGCCCTCATTCGGCCTGATTATCAAAGTCTTGGGTCCTGCATCAGATGCTGTCTCATCTTTCATGACGTCAGGTAGTCAGGGGTATAAAGCATGCAGCCGACGCCATTACATCAGTCTTTCTTGCCGTGCGGTGCCTGAAGCAGAAGCAGTTCGCAAGTGCCGGTCAGCCGACTCCTGAAATTTTCGCATTCGAGTTTCAGAACCAAAGTCTTCAACTAAGCTATATCAGTAAAAGTTAACAATTGTATTTCTTGTGGAAAGCAAATACCTCATAAAGATTTTCATTTGTACTGCATCCCTTGCCTAGGCCCAGACCACGACATACCTCGCTGTCGGTTTTGTGCCTTATTCAAACCTCGAACTATTCGTCTTCGGTTTATTTACACTTCTAAATATATTGGTGCTCGGTTCAACTATCCAGAAATGGCTTTGGTAAGCCACCTGACTACCGACATTCCAAAAAAAACGCAAAGATAAAGACAGACCGCATAGGTCCAAAGCTGCCAATGACGCCGCTTCTAAGCTAGTTGCCAGTTTGCCGGTACTCAGTGAGGCACTTTCGCACCCCTTATACCCACTACTACAGATTCGCAGGCCTCTACTGAGACCCATTCATTGTCTGGTATGCCGCAAGATGCTTCAACTGTTGAACCTGCGGATGTCTTTACCGTAAATGGGTCCAGAGCTGCTGTGCAGGCACCGGCTTCTGAGAGTGTATTCAGGCCTACTGACTTGTATATTAAACCAACGCCATCTTCATCCTCAAGGCCTAAAACTCGATCCATGCCTAGAAAACCGACGCCCAGACTGCATGGTCAGGCCCCTATGCCTAAAAAACAAATGATAAGAATGGCTGAAGACCTTATTACTCTAATCAGAGGAAGCCAGAGGAAGAGACTTAGGACTGAGTTTCCTAGTGATTCTTCTGATCAGGACTCTGAAATTTCTGTTTCCTCTGATGAACAGGATTTACCATTATCTACCTATGAGGATTTTGATGCAGAGGACTCCATTCCCTCTGCTTCCCCTCCAGAGGGTTTCCCTTTTGGTGAAACCTTGCATACTCTTAAGGAGCATTTTTGCTGAGAGCGCCAGGATTACTCTGACTCCAAAAAGAGGCTTAGGGATTTCTTACTCCTGCCCCAACACAGGCCTTTGGCCATCCCTCCTATATTGGACATTGTTGATGATGCTTTCTCGGAATCTAGCTTGGCCCCGGACTCTCTACCTCCTGCTCCCAGAAAACCTGATAGATATTACAGGGTTCCTGACTCTCACAAGTTCCTCTTTAAAAATCCTACTGCTAATCCTGAGACTATTTCACAGGGACCCAATGGCATTAAGGCTACTACTGCCAAAAATCCTACTCCCTCTGATAGAGATTCCAGGGCGCTGGATAGATGGGGTAAGAAGGTATACACTTCTGCAACCTTGGCCATTAGGGCCTTAAACTTCCAGTTTCATATGTTAAAGTATCAGCAAGATATCATTGGATTGCTTAAACAGAAAATGATGTTGATTCCTGACTGTGCTGAAAATAAAGATTTACAGGATTTAATGCATTCTGCTGAGCAAGTTGGAAAATATACTTTGCAATGTGGTTTTGATTCTTTAGAGGCATCTTGCAGGGCTGCTGTCACGGGTCTGTACTTAGAAGGCATGCCTGGCTTAAGGAGCTGTCTTTGCCAGATCATGTTAAAGCTAAATTGCTGGATGCTCCCTTAAACCAAGACCACCTGTTTGGCAACAAAGCAGAAGTACTACTTAAAAAGATGGAGGAAAAAGCTAAATCTATGCAAACTGTTAAAGATTTCCTGCAAGTACAGCCTCCCAGATTCAGTAGGCATTGGCCCTCTAAGAATTAGTGCTTTCCTGCCTCTTCAGGCCTTCTCAGTCCAAACCCAGAACCAGCAGAACACCCAGGCTTCAGTCCCAAGGTATTCACAGGACTAAGCAGTGGGGGGGCTCCCACTTCCAAAACAGGAAATAGTAAGACTCCCCCCTATGGTAAACTGTCTCAGTGACTTAACTTTAAACCTTCCAAGCCCTGAACAACTGACTGCTCCTTTAGGGGAAAGATTGCCCTGCAGGCAAGAAATTGGGAATTCATTACCTAGGACAAATGGGTTTTAAATATAGATCTGAAGTAGGATGTTCATTTGTCAGCAACCTGTGGGTTACGGATCCGATATCGGATCCGTGCCGGCTACTTGTTTCAAGCTAATGGATCCGAGCTTCTAGCTCCTCCCTTCACCCATAATCCCCTGCTAACCCTCCATGACCTCAGATCTAGTTTGCCGCGCTTGTGGATGGCTGGATCCTTTTGAGCTCGTCAGCTAAGTGGGATTTTACTACTTTTATCTGTACTTTTCCTGTCAGAATTTTTCTTTTTTAGTTAAATTAATTAAGAAAAAGTGTGCAAGTGTTAGGCTCCCTTATTATTTGTTCTTTAATTAGTTCCCCCTCCCTTCACTGGTCGTTAGTGTGTGTGTGTGTGTTGTGTTTCTTTTTGGGGCCTGTGTGTGTGTGTAGTTGTTTTTTTCTTTAAAAAAAAAAAAAAAAAAAAAATGTCTGAGGCCCCAAAAGCCATATTTTCCAAATGTACCGAGTGTGGCCATAAGCTCTCCCCGGCTGATGGCCACACTCGGTGCGTTCGGTGCCTTGGGGTTGAACACCTTACCTCAGGCTGTACCATCTGTGCAGCGTTCAACCCCAGGACACTGAAAGAGCGGAGGTCGAAGCTGGTCCTTGCGGGACTTTTACCCCCGGACTCGGCTTCGGCCACCGCTACCTCTGCTGCTCCCGTGGCTCCACCACAGCCTGTGGTCGCTGCCACTCCTGACCCCCTGCCTCCGTCCGGGACTCAAACTCCCGCTGAAGTGTCGGAGGACAGGGAGGCCATGAGGGAGAAACGGAGGGAGAAGCACCACAAGCGGCAGGCCGAGACCTCCGTTTCGGCCCCGCCAGCTAAGCGGGCGTCTCCCTCCACTGCTTCTAGGTCTCCTCCTCCTCGGCTCCGATCCCCTTGTTTCTCCCCGGGGCCCGAGGAGGAGGAGATCCGATCTCCGTCGAGGTCATCGAGGCGGCATTCCAGGCCTGCCTCGGTGGCCTCTTCGAGATCTACTTTTAGTTTATCCGATGCAGACTTGGACCGGATGATGCGAAGATTCATCCAGGCCCAGCTGCAGATGGGAGTGCTCTTGCCTCCCCTGGGGCTCGACCTTTTTCCACCCTATTGCTCCTTCTCCAACCCGCTATCCGGGTTCGGAGCCGAGCAGCGTTGGAGCCGGGGGTGGGTCGGCACCGACAGTACTTGGTACTTCGGATCCGACCCTGCCCTCGAGCCTGTCGGATCCGACCTCTCGGAGCCGTGGTCCGAGCTTTGGATCCGGGGGATTCAGTGTGCCTTCGGCTCCATCCAGGTCGGAGCCCACTGGTCCCTCGGATCCGACGGTCTCGGCGCCGGCTCCGATACCTTCATCGGATCCGAGTGGGAGCCGACTTTCGGATCCATTAGAGAGTGGCTCTCCCTCGGCCTTCGATGTTGTGGAGAGGGCTCTGTTGAGAGCATCCGGACCCCCGGTCCTTGCATCGGCTCCTCCCTGCACTCCCTCTCTGCTGGGCCAGGTTTCCATCACCCGGCCAAAGGGACAGCCTGCTTCGATGTCACAGATGGTTCCATTGGAACAAGATGTTGCTGGCGAGGCCTCCTCGGACAGTCCCCCCGAGGAAGTTCCCCATAAGCATAAGTGCAAAAGGAGGCACGTGGACTCCCCTGAGTCCTTAACTGAGGACACGGACTTGGAGGAAGGGGAAGGCTCCGCAAGATCGCCCCCTGAGGATGTCTCCTTTGGAGACATCATGGAGATGCTGAGGATCAGAGGTGGGTGGTCTGCCCCCAAGTCTTCCTCTGACGAGTCCGTGTTTCTGGAGGCATTCGAGGCAGGCCCGTCTACCTCTTGGGTGTCCCCTCCGGCCGACCCCCTGGTGGACCTCATTACCACCAGGGCATGGAAGGATCCGGACACCGTGGAGCCAATACCGAAACTCCCGGATAGGATTCTTAGCCCCCCCTCAGACCGATCACATTCGAGTAAGGGGCCCCCCGTAGATGCCATGTTGACGGCGGCAGCCACGAAGAGGGAATTGGCTCATGAGAGCCTCTCAGTCCATCCACCGAGCAAAGAGTCCCGTTTGATGGACCGCTTAGGGAAGCGAGTCTTTAGTTCAGCGACCTTCTCGGTAAGGTCTCTGAACTATATGGCACATGTCATCAGGATGCAGCGGGATCTTATCAAAGAATACGCTGCATCCCCCTCTGAGTCCGTGTCGGAGGATGACAAACAATTGTACTCCACCCGAATGGCCACTCTGAGATCAATTTCATGCACCTCTATGCGGCTATTGTCCCACGCCACAGAGGGAGCCGCTAGGGCTAGCGGAGCAGGCCTAGTCATGAGACGTCAGGCCTGGCTCCGTCATTGCGATTTTGCGGAGCCCTTTAAAGCGTCCTTCGAGCGCCTTTCGATGGTTCTGCCCTATTTGGCAAAACAGTTCGCGAGACACTTGTCCAGAGCGAGAAGGACGGGAAGACGTTGTCTGCCGTCGGAGTCCGCTTCTCTGCTCCCCAGCAGTCCTTTTCGAGGAACCAAAAGGGTCAGAAGAAGATGTGGTTCCGGAAATCACAACATTCCCAACCAGCTCCGGACAACCAGTCCTACCGTGGCAGAGGTGGACAGGGAGGACGCCGCCCCAGGGGCAGAGGGGCTCCGAGAAACTTTGGGTCCAGAGAACCTTTCTCTGAGCGGCCCGCGCAGCAGCCCTGAGGGGTTGCCCGGCTGCTCCACTCTGGAGGCAGTCGGGGGGGCGCTTCTCGGAACACCTAGCGGCATGGGAGTCCATCACAACAGACCGCTGGGTGCTTCGCATTATATCCAGAGGATACAAAATACCACTACTCCATGTCCCCAAATCCAAGAACCTCCCCGATATACCACCCGATCAGAGGGAGGCCGCAGCTGCAGAAATTCAGCAGCTGCTAAGAAAAAGAGCCATCCAGCCCGTCCCCCAAGACCAGCTCGGATTAGGGTTCTACTCCAGGTTCTTTTTGGTGCCAAAAAAGACGGGGACTTGAGACCGATCCTAGACCTTTCCCGCTTGAACCTGTCAGTAACCAAGGAAAAATTCCAGATGGTCACTCTTCAATCTATTCTCCCCCTTTTGAGGGAGAACTATTGGATGTGCTCCATAGACCTCAAGGATGCGTACTACCACATTTTAATGGACAAACGATCCAGGAGGTTCCTTCGCTTCTGGCTGGGGGCCAGTCACTACCAGTTCAGGGTCCTTCCCTTTGGCCTCACCACAGCCCCCAGGGTGTTCACCAAGGTATTAGCAGTGATTGCGGCCCACCTGAGACTCCAGGGAATACAGGTCTTTCCGTACCTGGACGACTGGCTCCTGACCGCACCAACAAGGCATCTACTTTGCTCAGCCAGAGACTTCTTTCTCCGTCGTCAGCAAATCTCTACTGGCTCCAACGCAGGTCATAGAATTCATAGGTGCCAGAATAGACACCAGAGATTTGCGAGCCTTCCTAACTTTCGAGAGAATCCGGAACTTACAACTTCATGTGCGGGCTATCCTCCAATCAGAGGCTTCACCAGCGGAATTGGTCCTGAGGGCACTAGGCTCCATGGCGGCAGCGATTACGCTCCTTCCATGCGCCCGTTTGAACATGCGGGTACTGCAATGGACTCTGCTAGTGCAATGGTCCTTTCTATCCCTTCCTCTCCACCATCCCATTGCTATCAGCAAGGCTTGCAGGAGGGCACTACTATGGTCGCTCCAAGCCTCGAACTTCCATAGGGCCGTCCCTTCTGCACCTCTCCCCCTCTCGCCACGGTGACCACGGACGCTTCCCGCCTCGGGTGGTGGGGGGGGGCATTATTTAGGCAGGACAGTCCAAGGCACGTGGAACAATACAGAGACCTCCCTGCATATCAACGTTCTGGAGATGAGAGCGGTGCTGTTGGCGTTGCAAGCACTTCAGGGCCTCCTCCCCACAGGAACGATTGCAATTCAGTCGGACATGTCGGTGGTCTGGTACATCAACAAACAGGGGGGAACCAGATCTTACCCTCTATGCCGTGAAGCCATGAGAGTGTGGGAATGGGCGATCTCCTCCAACCGCTTTCTGATTGCAACGCACATTCCGGGGAGGACCAACATCCTAGCGGACAAGCTCAGCCGCACCCTTCTTACCCCGTACGAGTGGTCTCTCAATCCACTAGTAGCAAAGCAGATATTCGCAACATGGGGGCAACCCTGCTGCGATCTTTTTGCATCTCCATCAAACACCAAATGCGGCAATTTCTTCGCTCTAATCCCCCCTCCAGGGGAAACTCCAAGAGACGCTCTGGTGCATGCTTGGCCACCCGGTCTACTCTATGCCTATCCTCCTCTACCACTAATGATACAACTCTTACAGAAAGCCTCACGGTTGGGGAGCAAGATGATCCTCATTGCCCCATTCTGGCCTCGGCAAATTTGGTTCCCTTACCTGTGGTCTCACCTTGTGAATCACCCTTGGATTCTAGATCCCACTCCGAATCTCATCTCCCATCCGTCGAACTTAACCAACTCCAAACCTGGACGATCTGAAACTGACAGCTTGGTTGCTCCAGTTCCTCTCCTAGTTGGGACTCCCGGTATCTCTTCACCAGTCAAAGCCTTCCTCGTGGCAGAGCATAAGCCCTCTACCAGGAAAGTGTACCACAGTAAATGGAAACGTTTTTCCATCTGGATGGAGCATCACGATCTAGATCCCTTTACGGCTCCTCTTCCATCCATATTAGACTTCCTAACTGAACTCTTTCAGGAAGGCGCTAGTTGTTCAACTGTCAAAGTGCAATTTGCAGCCATATCACATTACCATGTGGGACATGATACAGGGCCTTTGATGTCGGCCAAGTTGTGTAAAACCTTTCTCAAGGGCACCTTTTTACTTAGACCCCCTGTAAAGGAAGCCGTGCCCCCCTGGGATCTTACATTAGTTCTTCAAGCCTTGACTGCTCCACCCTTTGAACCCGCTGCTTCAGTAGATCTCAAATTCTTGTCATGGAAAACAGCATTCCTTGTAGCCATCACTTCAGCGAAAAGAGTGTCGGAGCTTCAAGCTCTCTGTGAAGCCTCCTTACCTGATCTTTCACCCAGATAGAGTGTACCTCAGGATCAATCCCTCCTTTCTTCCCAAGATAGCATCAGAAACCAACATAAATCAATCCATAAATTTACCGGTTTTCTTCCCTAAATATCAGAATAAGGGAGAGTACAAGCTGCACTCATTAGATGTTCATAGGCAGCTTCGCTTTTATACTCATAGGACAGCTGGCCATAGACAATCCGACCAGCTGTTCGTTTCCTTTGCCAAATTTAACTTTGGGAAAACTATCTCTAAAGTATCTTTATCTCGCTGGATTTCTCAATGTATCCTACTGGCGTATCAAGCCTCGGGTAGACCCGCACCAGAAGGAGTTCGTGCTCATTCCACCCGCTCCATTTCTACCTCTGCGACCTTCAAGTCTAGAGTTCCATTGGATGATATTTGTTCTGCAGCCACTTGGGCTTCATCTCATACCTTTATTAACCACTACAAACTAGACGTGCTTTCTAGAGGGAGAGCATCCTTTGGCTCTGCGGTGCTTCGTAATATCCTTCCATGATGGCCACCCAAGGTGCAGGTAGCTGGGGACTTTGTCCCACAGGTTGCTGACAAATGAACATCCTAATTCAGATTTAGAAGTTATGTACTCACCATAACGTTCCATCTGAGTAGGTAGTTCATTTGTCTGCACCCATCCCCCCCTCCTTCCCCCTGGCCGCCTTCGGATCTACTAGTAGTTAGATATCCTTTTGTTGGATATATATTGAGGGGCAAACTCTATCTGAGGTCATGGAGGGTTAGCAGGGGATTATGGGTGAAGGGAGGAGCTAGGATCTCGGATCCATTAGCTTGAAACAAGTTGCCGGCTCGGATCTGATATCGGATCCATAACCCACAGGTTGCAGACAAATGAACTACCTACTCAGATGGAACGTTATGGTGAGTACATAACTTCTAATTTTCCAAGGTTGCAGATTCCACTTCCACTCCTTACCAACCCCAAACGGTTAGCCAGGTCTATCCCCAAATCAGTGGGCAGAGGCTCAAAAGCAAGTTCTCTCCCTTTTAAGTATCAGGGCTATTCAACCTGTCCCAAAAGAAGAATGGGGACAAGGTTTCTACTCAAGACTTTTTCTGGTACCCAGAAAAGACAATTCCTGGCATCCTATACTGGACCTCTCTATACTAAACACATTTGTGGTGATCCCAAAATTCAAGAGGCTAACTCTCCTTCAGCTGCTTCCTATGCTAGGCAGCGATGCCTGGTTGGCAACACTGGATTTAAAGGAAGCCTACCGGCACATCCCAATAAGGGAATCTTGCAGAAGATACCTATGCTTGAAAGCAGGCTACATGCAATATCAGTTCTCTGCACTGCCCTTTGGCTTATCTGCTACGCCCAGGGTATTCACAAAGTGCCTAGCTCCAGTCATTGCATTTTGCAGGCAAATAAATATTCAAATATACCCATACCTGGACAATTGTCTAATTCAGGCAGAAAACCAGGACATACCATTAAATCATCTGGAATTTGTAAGGAAATTGTTAACTTTTCTGGGGTACACCATAAACGAAAATAAATCATATCTTGTACCCTGCCAACAAATTGTATTCCTGGGAGCAAGCTTGAATACAACTTCCCTGATGACTTACCTTACGCCAGAGAAACAAGATGCTCATCGTGTTACCCTGCTGCAGTCATCACACTTGGGTTATCCTGTCGTCAGGCGGTCCCGCAGTCGGCCGGATTTCCAAAGTCTTGGTCCGACGTCGGTTGCTGTCGCCTCATCCCTGACATCAGTGCGCCAGGGGTACATATATTGCAACCAACGCCATTTTCTTCAGTCTTTCTTGCCACGCGGTGCCCGAAGCAGAAGCAGTTCGCAAGTGCCGGTCGGCCGACTCCTGAGATTGTCGAATTCGAATTTCAGACCGAAGTCTTCTATAAAGCTAAGTACCCCATTGGGGAAACTTTTCTTGCCTCAGACCGATGTCAGAAAAAGTTAACAATTGTATTTCTTGTGGGAAGCAAATACCTCATAAGGATTTTCATTGTTATTGCATACCTTGCCTAGGCCCTGATCACGACGTCACTTCTTGTCGTTTTTGTGCTAGATTTAATAAGCGTACTATTAAAAGACGATTTGATTTCGCACGACACTATTTTGGTAGAAAATTTAACTATAACATGCCGTCGGAGCTACCGAGTACCAGCGTGCACAAAAAGCGCAGGGACAAGGACCGATGGCCCAGGCCTAAGCCCGATTCCGAGGCCTCGGCTGATCTGGTCTCCGGTTATCAGTGAGCCTCCGACGCAGCCTCTGACTACCGCAGTTCTGGAACCCGAGACCGCTACAGATATTTTGACGGAATGTACTAGGCCGACGCAGCCTTTTACTTCAGGCCCTTCTGACGATTTACCTTCCAAGGACGTCTGTGCTTCTGAAACGCTATCGGTTTCTGAAGGCGTTTTCAGACCGACGACTCTTACAGTCAAAACTTTTTCTAAGTCGAAGACTCCTAAATCAAAAAAGGCTTCACTTCAGTCCCCTGTTCAAGGCCCTATGCCTAAGAAACAGATGCTCAAAATGGCTGAAGATTTGATTTCTCTTATCAGGGGTTCTCAGCCTCCTCCTGACAAAAGGCCTAGACAAGAGGAAGACTCTGCTTCCTCTGAACAACTATCTATTTCCTCGGATTCCTCTGAGGACCAAGACTATTCCTTCTCTCCTTATGAAGATTCTGATGCTGAGGACTCTATTCCCTCAGCTTCCCCTCCTGAAGACTACTCTTTTGGGGAAACTTTACACACTATGAGGAAACATTTTCACTGGGAAGGACAGGATTACTCTGATTCCAAGAAAAGGCTCAGAGAGTTTATTTTACTCCCCCAACACAAACCTCTAGCCATCCCTCCTGTTTTGGACATTGTGGATGATGTCTATTTAGAATCCAGTTTCAACCCTGACTCTCTACCTCCTGCCCCGGCCAAACCTGACAGATACTACAGAGTACCTGATTCCCACAAATTCCTTTACAAAAGCCCAGTAGCTGACCCAGATACTATCTCCCAGGGTCCCAAGGGGGCTAAGGCTTCCATGGCTAAAAATCCAGTACCTTCTGAAAGGGATTCAAGAGCACTAGACAGGTGGGGGGAAAAGGTTTACACCTCAGCCACTTTAGCTATGAGAGCACTAAATTGTCAATTTCATATGCTTAAGTATCAGCAATTTCTGATCTCTCAGTTAAAACAAAAGATAACCTCCCTCCCTCAACAATCTGAATTGAAAGAAGTACAGGATTTGTTGCACGCCACCGAGCAGGTGGGCAAACATACCTTACAGTGTGGGTTTGATTCTTTAGAGGCCTCCTGCAGAGCAGCTGTCACTGGATCAGTTATACGTAGGCATGCCTGGTTAAAGGAACAAAGTCTGCCTGATCATGTTAAAGCAAAACTACTAGATGCTCCCTTACAGCAGGATGTTCTTCTTGGAGTTAAAGCAGAAGTTGTTTTAAAGAAAATGGAAGATAAGGCGAAATCAATGCAGACAGTCAAATATTTCCTACAAGTACAACCCTCTCGCTTCAGCAGAATCTGGCCAACAAAAAACTGGTCCTTTCCAGCCACTGACAGACCTCAGAGGGGTAAATACCGGCGCCCAAGGGGCAGAGGACAACCACAAGCTCAGTATAAACCTTGCCAATGGGGCACTCCAACCCAGAAGGGAGGAGAAGACAGGTCTCAACCCACCAGAAGGCAAACTCAATGACTTGCACCTCAGCTGGCCAAACAAAGCTCTTTTGTCAGCCCCCTTGGGGGGAAAACTAGCACTATTTGCAGACAACTGGCACATGGTCACAAAGGACAAATGGGTCCTAGACATAATTTTACGAGGATACAGATTCCACTTTCACACCTTGCCAATAAAAAGAGGAATGCCAAACCTGCCACAAAATCAAAGGGCAGAGGGTCAAAAACAAATTACAGCTCTCATGGCCATGAGAGCCATTCAACTGGTACCAACTCAAGAGCAAGGCCAAGGATTTTACTCAAGACTCTTTCTAGTACCCAGAAAAGAAAATGCTTGTAGACCAATTCTGGACCTTTCAATTCTAAACACTTACTTACAAGTTCCCAAATTCAAGATGCTAACACTACAGCAGCTACTTCCCATGTTGGGCAAGAAAGCATGGCTGGTAACGTTGGACCTCAAGGAGGCATACCTGCATGTCCCTATCAGACAAAGTTGCAGAAGATACCTCCGTTTCATTGCAGGTTCAACCCATTATCAATTCTCTGCACTGCCCTTAGGCTTATCTACTGCGCCCAGAGTTTTCACAAAATGCCTGGCACCAGTAATTGCATACTGCAGACAAAGGGGAATTCAAATATATCCATACCTGGACGACTGCCTCATCCAAGCAGAAAGAAAAGACATTCTCTTACAGCATCTGGCTTTTGTGAAGCATCTACTAAATTGCCTGGGGTACACAGTAAACAAAAAGAAGTCAAAACTAGTACCCTCACAAAAATTGACATTCCTGGATGCCAGCTTGCGGCCCAGAAGGCTTATCTTACACCAGACAAGCAACTACAACTGACTCAATATTTCAAGACAATGGCAACAAAGACCCAATTAACTGCAAGAAAAATTCTGCAGGCTTTGGGCTTCATGGCATCTTGCATTCTGATAATACCATTTGCAAAACTGCATGTGAGGAAATTACAGTGGTACCTAAAAAGCGTATGGTCTCAACACAGCCACAGCTTGGACACAGTGATATCTCTCTTTCCCTGCCTTCAACAGGAATTTCTATGGTGGGCACAGGCATGTCACCTCAACAAGGGTTAGCCTTTCACCTTGCCCCCAACCAGGCAAACTATCACAACAGATGCTTCAGACTATGCTTGGGGGGCACATATGGCAGGGCAATGCATTCAAGGCCTATGGACTGCAGAACAAAGAAAACTGCACATAAACGAAAAAGAGATGCTAGCTGTACAGAAAGCTCTGACAGCCTTCAAGGATCTACTACAGCCAGGACAACTTGCAATAAAGACGGACAACACCACAGTAATATGGTACATAAACAAACAAGGGGGCACACATTCCTACCCTCTTTGCAGGCAAGCAATAATCTTATGGAACACAGCTCTGGCCTACCAAGTCCAGTTACAAGCTCAATTCCTGCCAGGACAGAAAAACACTTTGGCAGACGACCTAAGCAGAAACATCAAAGATCCCCACGAGTGGAAACTAGACCCACAAATATTTACAATGATAACTGAAAGATGGGGCCTACCAAATATAGACCTGTTTGCCAGTCCTCAAAACTACCAACTGACAAAATTTTGTACAAGGACATTCCACCATCAAGCTTGGAAAGTGGACGCTCTCTCCTTCAGTTGGAAAAACCTGACAGCATATGCCTTTCCTCCATTACCTCTTCTCACAAAGGTTCTTTTGAAGGTCAAGAAGGAGAAACCTCGACTGATTCTCATAGCCCCAGACTGGCCAGCCAGCACTGGTACCCGCTATTGAAGAATATGGCTCACAGCCCACCATGGATATTGCCTCAAATACCTCATTTGCTCACGCAGCAAGACAAGCAGATCCTACACAGCCAGCTCAAAACCTTAAACCTGGCGGCATGGCAAATCAATTAAGCATCCAACCAGCCCCTCTTTCACAAGCAGTACTGGATGTTATTCTAGAAGCCAGGAGGCCAAGCACCAGGAAGGCTTACTCGGACAAATGGAAAAGGTTTTCTGCTTGGAACCAAGCTAAAGGCCAAGACACAACTCAGCCTCATATGCCTCACATTCTGCAGTATTTAGCTGAGATGTTGCATAAAGGACTTTCCTTCTCCTCAATTAAAATCCATGCTTCAGCTATTTCAGCTCACTACGACACAAATCCACCTTTATTTTCAAATCCTCTTCTAAGGCAGTTCCTCAGAGGGGCTAAAAACATCAGACCACCTAGAAGAGCTCCTACACCAACATGGGACCTCAACTTTGTTCTGGAAAAACTAACGCTACCTCCCTTTGAACCAGCTTTTACTGCAGACCTTCAGTTCCTATCTTGGAAGACTGCCCTGCTCCTGGCAATAACTTCTGCTAGGAGAGTCTCAGAATTACAGGCACTTATGGCAGTGGAACCTTTCCTCATTTTTCAAGACAGAGTTTCTTTACGAACTAATCCTTCCTTCATGCCTAAGGTGGTTTCCAGTGTAGCTTTAAATCAAACCATCCACCTACCCACTTTCTTCCCCAATCCACAGAACAAAGGTGAGAGACTCCTGCATTCCTTGGACATTCACAGGCAGCTTCGTTACTACTTGGATAAAACTAAGGCTTTCAGAAAAACTGACCAGCTCTTTGTTTCCTATGCTACAGCTTCTCAAGGGAGGGCCATATCCAAGCAAACCATTTCTAAATGGATAGGCCATTGCATACGATTCTGTTATACCCATCATGGGAAACCAGTTCCTCCTACCATTAGATACCACTCTACCAGGGCAACAGCTACCTCTACAGCCTTTCTCGGGGGGGTTCCTACCAAGGAAATTTTAGAAGCTGCAACTTGGAGTTCTGTGCACACCTTCACCAAACACTATCACTTACCTCTTTATTCTAAGTCCAGGGCGGGCTTCGCCACTGCAGTTCTGCAGGGCCTCATTGCCTCCACTAACCCTCTATGATACCTCCACCCTACCTTAGCTTTGGGACTCAACCCAAGTGTGATGACTGCAGCAGGGTAACACGATGAACATAGTACAGTTTTGTACCTACCATAAATGTAGATGTTTGAGTGTTCACCCTGCTGCAGTCCAGGTTACCCTCCCTCCAGCCCCTCTGATCTACTAGCTAAATCTCTGCTATGCCTTTCTGATGTATTTGCTTATAGCTGAAGGAATTTTGTGTTTGTACAGTGTTCACACCATTTGGTACTAATTTGGATCACCTTTTTGGGGACACCTGACATCTGGGGCAAGAAAAACTGAAGAAAATGGCGTCGGTTGCAATATATGTACCCCTGGCGCACTGACGTCAGGGATGAGGCGACAGCAACCGACGTCGGACCAAGACTTTGGAAATCCGGCCGACTGCGGGACCGCCTGACGACAGGATAACCCAAGTGTGATGACTGCAGCAGGGTGAACACTCGAACATCTACATTTATGGTAGGTACAAAACTGTACTTTCATTTGACAGCCTACTTCAAATTACTGGCCACAAAGACCCAGCTATCTGCAAGCCCTGGGGTTCATGGCCTCCTGCATTCTACTAATTACATATGCAAGACTGCATGTGAGGAAACTACAGTGGTATGTAAAAAGCCTATGGTGTCAACATTCTAAGGATCTAGAATCAGTGATTCCTATCATACCTTGTCTACAGATAGAGTTCCTTTGCTAGGCAGAGGCCTGCCACCAAAACAAGGGAATGCCATTCACTCTACCCCCTGCCGTCCAAACCCTTACAACAGATGCATCAGACAATGCATGGGGGGGCTCACTTGGGAGGGAAGTGCATTCAGGGCAAATGGAACCCAAGTCAAATGCACCTGCATATCAATCAAAAAGAAATGTTAGCTGTACAGAATGCCCTGACAGCCTTCAAGGACCACATTCTTCCAGGACAGTTATTGGTACATAAGAAGGGAGGAACCCACTCATATCCTCTCTGCAGACTAGCTATGGCTCTGTGGAACACAGCCTTGAGCTACCAAGTACACTTGCAGGCTCAATTCCTGCCAAGAAAGCTAAATACACTGGTAGACAACCTAAGCAGAAATCTCATGGACCCACACGAGTGGAAACTGGAACCACAGATATTCAACATGTTGAGAAACAAATGGGGGAGCCCAGAGCTCGACCTATTTGCCTCCCCCCAGAACTACCAATTGGACAAATTCTGCACAAGGACTCCCCACAAACGAGCTTGGAAAGTGGATGCCCTGTCCTTCACTTGGCAAAACCTATCAGTTTATGCCTTTCCCCTTCTGCCTCTTCTCTCCAAGGTACTACTAAAGATCAAACAGGACAAACCAAGGACAATACTGATTGCACCAGACTGGCCACGCCAACATTGGTACCCCCTCCTGTGCAGTGTGTCACTGCTAGCACCATGGCACCTGCCTCAGACTCTTGATGCTCTTCTGTTTCACTGTTGCAGTCATTACATTTGGGTAATCTGCTGGCAGGTTGCCCTCAGTCGGCCTCAATAACAAAGTCTTGGGTCCTGCGTCGGTTGCTGTCTCCTCTTCCATGACGTCAGGTCGTCAGGGGTATATAACATGCAGCAGACGCCATTTTATTCAGTCTTTCTTGCCGGGCGGTGCCCGAAGCAGAAGCAGTTCGCACGTGCCGGTCGGCGAAATCCTAAAATTTTCGCATTCGAGTTTCAGAACCGAAGTCTTCAACTAAAGCTAAGTACCCCGTTGGGGAAACTTTTTCTTGCTCCTTACCGATGTCAGTAAAAGTTAATAATTGCATTACTTGTGGGAAGCAAATACCTCATAAGGATTTTCATTTGTACTGTATTCCTTGCCTAGGCCCAGATCGTAACGGGTCTTGCTGTCAGTTTTGTGCTAGATTTAACCAACACACTATTAAGCGTCTGTATATTTTTGCTTCAGAATATTTTGGATCCAGATTTAATTACCCTGAAATGTCGTCTGTTAGCAATCCAACTACCTGAGTTGACAAAAAACACAAAGAAAAAGACAGAGACAGACAGTCGAGGTCCAAAACTGACGATGAAGCTTCTCCTAAGCCAGTCACCGGTTCGCCGGTACTCAGGTGCTTTCGCAACCCGATACCTGCTACTTTTGAGTCCGGTATGCCGCAAGATTCTCAGTGTATTGAACCCGCGGATGTCTCTCCCTTGGATGGGTCCAGAACCACTGATCAGGCACCGGCTTCTGAGGGTGTTTTCAGGCCTCAACATTTTTATATAAAACCGACGCCAGCTTCAAAAACAAGACCAAAAACATCTTCTAAGTCTAAAAAACTGAACCATGAGCCACGTGCTCAGGCCCCTATGCCTAAAAACAGATGAGCAAAATGGCTGAAGACTTAATTACCTTGATCAGGGGTTCCCAACCCCCCCCCCCCCCCCCCCACTAAGAGTCTTAGGCAAGACACTGACTATGACTCTTCAGATCAGGTTTCTATTTCTTCTGGTTCCTCTTCTGATCAGGAATTTTCTATACCACCCTATGAGGATTCAGATGCAGAAGAATCCATTCCATCTGCATCTCCTCCTGAGGATTATTCTTTTGGAGAAACCTTGCATACTTCACAGGAACATTTTAATTGGGGGGAGTCAGGATTTCTCTGAATCAAAAAAGAGCCTTAGAGATTTCCTTCTTCTTCTTCTTCAGCATAGGCCTTTGGCTATACCTCCTGTATTAGTCATTGTTGATGTGTTTTTCGGAGTCAAGCATGGCTCCTGATTCCCTACCTCCGGCTCCTAGTAAGCCACACAGATATTAAAGGGTTCCTGACTCCCACAAGTTTCTATTCAAAACTCCTGCTGCTGATCCTGAAACTATCTCACAGGGTCCCAAGGGTGTAAAGGCCTCTACAGCCAAAAATCCTACCCCCTCTGATAGAGATTCCAGGGCACTGGATAGATGGGGAAAGAAGGTTTATACGTCTGCAACCTTGGCAATTAGGGCCTTAAACTGCCAGTTTCATATGCTTAAATATCAACAGCATGTTATGGGCTTATTGAAACAGAAAATTATGTTGATTTCTGATTGTGTGGAAAATAAAGAATTACAGGAATTATTGCATGCAGCAGAACAGGTTGGAAAGCATACTTTGCAATGTGGTTTTGATTCCTTGGAGGCCTCTTGCAGGGCCGCAGTTACTAGATCTGTGATTAGAAGGCATGTCTGGCTCAAGGTGCAAAATCTGCCTGATCATGTTAAAGCTAAATTGTTGGATGCCCCTTTACAGCATGATACTCTGTTTGGTAATAAGGCAGAAGAGGTTTTAAAGAAAATGGAAGACAAAGCCAAATCTATGCAAACTGTAAAAGATTTCTTACAAGTGCAGCTACCCAGATTCAGTAGGCACTGGCCTACAAAAAATTGGCCCTTTCCTGTGTCCAACAGAGCCTCTCAAGGCAACTCTAGGCGCTCAAAAGGCTCTAGATACCAATCGCAGGGTTCTTACAGGTCAAAGCAATGGGGTGCCTCCACCTCCAAATCTGGAGGAAACAAAGCACAACCCTACAGTAAGCAGTCTCAATGACTTCCCTCTACTATCACTAAGCACTTATCTTTTGGTAGCCCCCTTGGGGGGAAAATTAGCACTTCATGCTCGAAATTGGCATTTAATTACCCAGGACAAGTGGGTATTAAACATAGTATCCCAGGGGTACACATTTCATTTCCATAGTTTGCCAATTCCAAACAGTTGTCTAGATCTGCCACAAAATCAATGGGCAGAGGATCAGAAACAAGTTACGTCCCTCATGGATATGGGGGCTATTAAACCAGTACCAGAGCAGGAAAAAGGACAAGGTTTTTATTCAAGACTGTTCCTGGTACCCAGAAAAAGACAATGCCTGGCATCCAAGTATTTCTGCTTCTTGAACTGTTTTAAACTGTTTAAAGTTGTTTTTGCACCTGCACTTTTAAAGTTTGTCCTGTTTGTTGCATATACATGTTGAGGCTACACACTCAGGTGCTCTAGCCTGTGTTACATATTTATTGCATTTTCCTGCTGTTTGTTGCAAAAAAGAAAAAAAAACAAAAAAATGATCCTTGTTTCCCGTCTTTCCTGACCTAGAGTAGTCCAAATACAGGATTTGCTGTATTCTGGACTTTTGGAAAGTTCCTGTGTTGCCCATTTCCTTTCTTGGATAAAGGGAGGCTTCTTTGTTCACCAGTGGCAGTGGGGAGCTTAGAGCAGCCTATCTATCCCTGGAGGAGTGTTCCCAGCACAAGAATCTGGTAGTCTATTGGCCGTTTTGGGCCAATTTCTAGCTCTTTCAAGTTCCCCTGTTTAAAACCCGCTTTGGCGGTTTTGCTTACTACTCAGCCAAGCTTCTCGTGGTCCTGCAGAGTGGTGCTAGCAGCAGAGAGGCTAAAAGAGCGACTGCTAACCTGATAAGTGTTTTTTTTTCCTGCTACTACCTGTGCGACTGTCCGATCTAGCTAAACTGCAAGTATTTCTGCTTCTTGAACTGTTTTAAACTGTTTAAAGTTGTTTTTGCACCTGCACTTTTAAAATTTGTCCTGTTTGTTGCATTTACCTGTTGAGGCTACACACTCAAGTGCGCTAGCCTGTGTTACATATTTATTGCATTTTCCTGCTGTTTGTTGCAAAAAAGAAAAAAAACAAAAAAATTATCCTCGTTTCCCATCTTTCCTGACCTAGAGTAGTCCAAATACAGGCTTTGTTGTATTCTGGACTTTTGGAAAGTTCCTGTGTTGCCCATTTCCTTTCTTGAATAAAGGGAGGCTTCTTTGTTCACCAGTGGCAGTGGGGAGCTTAGAGCAGCCTATCTATCCCTGGAGGAGTGTTCCCAGCACAAGAATCTGGTAGTCTATTGGCCGTTTTGGGCCAATTTCTAGCTCTTTCAAATCCCCCTGTATAAAACCCGCTTTGGCACGGCTTTGCGCATAGCGCAGCATTGGGCAGTGCTGCTTAATTGGGTTTAAACCATTCTCGGCTCCACAAAGTCTGCTCTTCACTTTTTCCCTTAGAACTGATCTAGTTCTCATAATAAACACCCTATTCCTACTCTAAAGCCTGGCACTTGCTCACTAAAGCAATTATATAAGTCAGCACTAAAACATTAAAAGCACTACACCCTCTCAAACTCCCCCTGGAGTACCTTGTTCCCCATTGATCCTTTTTTTCAATTATAAAGGAATTCCCAATACTATTCTAGCATGTCCAAAGGTCAGTTGTCAGTCGCCTCTCTGGTCCAGCTGGTGAATCTGGGAATCTTGAGGCAATGTTACAACTGCCTCATGTACACAGACAACCCTCTCCTCCTCCCAACAAATTCCAACACATGTGAGAGATGCAGCCATATAGCCAAACTGGAGGCTAAGCTCTCTCAACTCAGTACTGGCGTAACCAGTCAGGAGGAGAAGGAAACCACACTCACTACAATTCCAGTCTCACATAGACCTACCACGACAGCAAACCAAATACATAAACACACAAAAACATACTCGGAGGCTCTAAATAAAAATCGGCCTAAGCAGCAGAGACCTCCACAGCAGACACCCAAGCAACCGCTACCCCAAAACAAAACACATGCAACACATAGCTCACAAAGCTAGTGTGCCGAACAGTCACAGCCCTTAAGGCTAAACAACACGCCTGATACACTTGTAATAGGTGACTCTATCATCAGGCACACTGACGTCCCACTCACCAGGCTGAACAAGGAGAAGGTCACAGTGAGCTGCCTGTCGGGCGCTAGGATCCGCCACATAACACAAGCACTCAGGTCACTCCAAGGCAAGTACAAATATGACTCAGTCATTGTCCATGCTGGTGTGAATGACCTGAGACGTACCTCCCTGGACTACATGAAAAGACATAGAGGAGCTCTCTGAGCATGTAGCCCAGGCCGGTATGAGCCTGACCTTGAGTAGCATCTTACCCTCACCAAGAATGATGCCACAATATGAAGACAAGATGATCAATTTCAACAATTGGCTTAAGTATTGGTGTCATTCAAAGGGGATCCAATGCCTGTCAGCCTGGGATGACATGCTCGACAATCCACAATGCTTCGCTAGGGACGGCTTGCACCTGTTACCCCTGGGCTTTTGGATATTGGCAAAGGCTCTTGCCACCCCCATAGTGCCTTTTTTAGGCAAGGCACAAAAGACAAACCCACCTCCATAGGTATCACAAGGGATAAGAAACTAAGAGTAATGCTACTCAACGCCAGAAGTCTAAACCTCAAGATGCACTTTTCGAAACTCTCCTTAGCATGGAGAACATCGATATCTGTGCAGTAACAGAAACCTGGTTCAAGGCTCCCGAGAGCACCCCAGCACTACCAGGTTATACCTCATACCATGCTTTTCGGCCCCAAAACTTGGACCGAACCACAAAAGGAGGGGGAGTATTAATATTCGTCAAAGATACCCACACCTCCAGGTTGGTCGCACAGCATGAAGCATCAGAGACTAGCCATGTGCAACTAACAGTGGGTAAAACTGCTTTCCAGTTTATAGCCTGCTACAGACCACCCTCCCAAACCCAGGAACCCCACTCGGCCTTCCTGAGAACACTGGAAAATATGAAGGTCTCTCCAAACACCATTATATTGGGCGACTTCAACTACCCAAACATAGACTGGGAGCATTACTCTAGCTCCATCTCCCTAGCCCAAAGGTTCCTAGAATTTATAAACTCAAATGCTATGGAACAACTTGTTACCACTCCCACAAGAGGGGAAAACATACTGGACCTGATCGTCACCAACATGGGGGCTCTATGCTCCAGACCAGAAGTGTATCCCTCACTGGTAAGATCAGACCATAAACTAATCTCACTGGATATTCACATCCCAACCCCACCCCCTGCCCAGAAAACCACAGTGAAAAACTTCTCTAAAGCAAATTTCACACTCCTCAAAACCGAGGTGGAATCCTTCAAAGCCCGGCCTGTGGAAAATACGGCCCAGACCGCAGAATCCTTTATAAACGCATTCTGTGAACACCTTCAGGAATGCATGGATCATGCAATCCCAAATAAAACCAAGACCCAATCCTCCAAAGGCAGGCGTCCTGTCTGGTGGACCCCAGCCATAAACAAACTATACAATAGAAGGAGGAAGCTACTTACATGATAGAGCAAAATCCCAAAAAGGGAAGGCATCTCTGATCAGTATTAGCAAAAAACTACGGGCACTCATAAAATTGTCTAAGGCCAGCTTCGAGAGAAAAATTGCACAGGACACTAAGGATAATCACAAGGCTTTCTTTAGTTATGTTAGGAATCTGGGTGGGAATTCCCAGATATGCTCAGAATTAGTCCAAAATGACAAGAAATACACCAAACCCACAGACATTGCCAACATCCTAGCTGACAGGTTCAGCGCAAACTCCCCCCCCCCCACCAAAAGGGCAAATATCTATCCCAGCAGAGTGCTGCCCCCCTGACATCTCAGATACTCAGGTAAGAGCTGCCCTCTCCAAAGCAAAAATCACAGCATCAATGGGACCAGACTGTGTCCCAGGCTGCGTCCTACATGAATTCCAAGAAGAGCTAAACCCAAACATAAAACTACTGTTCAGTCTCAGCCTTACTACAGGATATGTACCCAAAGAGTGGCGTACAGCAACAGTGGCCCCTCTCCACAAAGGTGGTGCCTCAGCGGATCCTGGAAACTATCGCCCCATAAGCCTGACTAGCTTGGTCTGCAAAGCTATGGAAAGGATCATCATGGACCTCATAAATAAAGGTATTGGGGACCTACAGACACTGGATCCTACCCAGTTTGGCTTTGTTAAGGGCAGATCCTGCCTCTTAAACCTGGTCGATTTCTTTGAAACAGTCACCAAGGCCATTGAGGGGAAAGTGGTCCACACAGCCTACCTGGACCTCGCAAAAGCCTTCGATACAATACCCCACTCTGGCATTATAGATAAGCTCACCAGCTTAAATATAAACCCCTATGTCACTAGATGGGTTGCAAACTGGCTCAAGGACAGAACCCACATGGTTAGAATTACTGGAGCCATGTCAGACTCCAAACCAGTTACAACTGGCGTCCCACAAGACTCAGTCCTGGGACCTCTCTTGTTCGGTATATATTTCTCGGAGGTACAGGCCAACACAGAAGGACTGTGGCTGACCAAGTTCGCAGATGACTGCAAACTAGGCACCATAATCGACTCTCCAGCCGACACAAGCATCCTACAAAAGGGCCTCATAGAAACAGACAACTGGTGCCAGAGCCATGGCCTCTAGCTAAACGCCAAAAAGTGTATATTCATCCCCTTTGGCAAAAACAAAGTGCCCACAAATTACCACATAGGTGGTACTCCATTAAGTACAGAAGAAGTTATTAGGGACCTGGGGACCCAAGTTGATAGCAATCTCTCATTTGAAAACCACGTGGCCAAAGTGGTTAGAAAACATTTTATATAGCCCACCTAATCATGAAGGGATTCACATCTAGATCAGGGGAGGTCATCGTGCCTCTTTACTCATCCCTCATCAGGCCCATAATTGAGTACAATGCCCCTTTTGGGGGATGTACCTTACCAGACACCTGCAGCAACTGGAAAGACCCCAAAAGTACCTCACCAAGAGGGTCAAAGGGCTCAAACAGATGCCATATGCTGCCCGGTTAAAGAACCTCCAGCTCTACTCAGTGGCATACCGCCTGCTCAGAGGCGATCTGTGCCTGACGTATAAAGTCATGTCCAACCCGGAATTAATGGACATGCTGCACCTCAGAAAATCCAAATCCTATCGAGCTATGCTCGAGACTTGAACCTCAGCACTGAAATAAATAGGACATGCTGGAGGGACAGATTCATAACCCAGAGGCTCCCTTCACTCTGGAATAAAATCCCAGTCCAGGTTAGACAGAGTCCCTCATTGACTCTCTTCAAGAGGAATCTTGATGAGTGGATGGGAGATCGTAGGATTACCCCGGGTATCACTTCTGTGTCACTGTTAGACAGAGGCACAGTATACTAACCTCGAAAAAGGGCATAGCAAAATTCATTTAAAATGGGTGGCGAAAGCCAAACACACCCTGGCTAGGCTTATAAATGCCCTAGGGCAGATAGCCTATTATGAACCTGTACTAGTGGACTTATCGATTTTGAACACGTTCCTGGACGTTCCAAAATTCAAAATGCTGACTTTACAACAGCTACTGCCTATGCTGGGCAGGAATGCTTGGTTAGTGACTCTAGACTTCCCAATAAGGGAATCCTGCAGAAGATACCTCCATTTCAAGGCAGGCTTTATGCATTACCAATTCTCTGCACTGCCCTTTGGCTTATCTGCTGCGCCCAAGGTCTTTACAAAGTGCCTGACACCAGTAATTGCATTTTGCAGACAAAGAAGCATACAAATTTATACTTACCTGGACGACTGTCTCATTCAAGCAGAGAACAAGGACATTCTTTTTCAACATCTGGCATTTGTAAAAAGGCTTCTAACATGCCTAGGGTACACCGTAAACAAAAAGAAATCACAACTGGTACCCTCTCAAAAAGTGCATTCCTGGGTACAAGATTGAATACAACTGCCAAGATGGCTTACCTTACGCAAAGGCAACTGACTGCATACTTCAAACAGATGGTAACAAAAATCCAGTTATCTGCAAGACAAATTCTGCAGGCTTTGGGGTTCATGGCATCTTGCATTTTGCTAATTCCATATGCAAGACTGCATATGAGGAAACTTCAATGGTACCTAAAAAGTTTATGGAGTCAACATTGTCACAGTCTGGAAACAATGATTCCTCTCATTCCCTGCCTACAACAGGAGTTTCTTTGTTGGGCAGGGATATGTCACCAAAACAAGGGACTGTCCTTCACTCTACCCCCTGCCACCCAAACCCTAACTGCAGACTTATCAGACTATGCTTGGGGGGCCCACGTGCATTCAGGGCATATGGAGCCCAAAACAAATGCATCTACATATCAACCGGAAAGAGATGCTAGCTGTTCAGAATGCTCTGACAGCCTTCAAGGATTTACTTCATCCAGGACAACTACTGATAAAGACGGACAACACCACAGTTATGTGGTACATAAACAAGCAGGGGGGTACACATTCCTACCCCCTTTGCAGACTAGCCATGGCATTGTGGAGCACAGCCTTGACTTACCAAGTACATCTTCAAGCTCAATTCCTGCCAGGAAAACAAAATACTCTGGCAGACGACCTAAGCAGAAATTTTATGGACCCGCACGAGTGGAAACTGGATCAACAAATCTTCAGCATGGTAACACAGAAATGGGGGAGCCCAGACATAGATCTATTTGTCTCTACCCAGAATTATCAACTGGAAAAAATTCTGCCCAAGGACTTATCACAGACAAGCATGGAAAGTGGATGCCCTATCCTTCAGTTGGAAAAACCTATCAGTCTACGCCTTTCCCCCTCTGCCTCTTCTCTCCCTAAGGTCTTACTAAAGGTCAGACAGGAAAAACCAAAAATGATCCTAATTGCTCCGGACTGGCCTCGCCAGCACTGGTACCCAATTCTAAGAAATATGTCTCAACTCCCTCCTTGGTACTTGCCTCAAATACCTCATCTACTGTCTCAGCAGAACAATCAAATTCTGCACACTCGGCTCCAAACTCTGAACCTTGCAGCATGGCTGATCATGTAATTATTCAAACAACACCTCTCAGTAAATCTGTGATGGATGTCATTTTGGAAGCTAGAAGGCCTAGTACTAGGAAATATTATGCTGATAAATGGAAGAGATTCTGTGCTTGGAACCAAGCACAAGGAACAGACACAGCAAAACCAAATATCCCTCAGATTTTACAATACTTGACTGAGATGCTTGACAAGGGCCTATCTTTTTCTTCAATAAAAATCCATGCCTCTGCCATCTCGGCTCATTACAACACGGAGCCTCCCATCTTTTCTCATCCACTGCTAAAACAGTTTCTTAGAGGGGCCAAAAATGTATGGCCTCCCAGGAGATCACCAACTCCTGCATGGGACCTCAATTTTGTGCTGGGAAAACTCACCCTGCCTCCTTTTGAACCAGCAGCTACTGCGGATGTAAAGTTTTTATCTTGGAAAACCGCTTTCCTTTTGGCAGTCACTTCAGCAAGAAGGGTTTCAGAACTACAAGCTCTCATGACTGTGGAGCCTTTTATTACATTTTACCTGGACAGGGTGTCCCTCAGGACCAATCCTTCCTTTATGCCTAAGGTGGTATCCAGTGTGGCTCTTAACCAAACTATTCACCTGCCAACATTTTACCCAAATCCGCAGAACAAGGGGGAGCAGCTTCTGCACTCATTGGACATTCACAGACAACTAAGGTTCTACTTAAACAGGACCAAATCTCTAAGAAAGTCTTAGCAACTACTGCTGGCATTTGCTTCAGGATCAGAGGGGAAGGCTATATCAAAGCAGACTATTTCTAAGTGGATAAGCCACTGCATTTGTTTCTGCTACTTGCATCATGGTAAACCTGTGCCCAAGGGAATCCGGTCACACTCCACTAGGGCTGCCTCTACCTCAGCAGCCTTTCTCAGAGGAGTTCCCACCAAAGACATTCTAGAAGCTGCTACTTGGAGCTCTGTTCATACCTTCACAAAGCATTATCATTTGCCTCTCTTCTCTAAATCCAGGCAGGCTTTGCCACTGCAGTTCTGCAGGGCCTTATAGCAGCTCATAATACTATTTAGTTCTATCTGCCCATCCATAACTTTGGGATTCTACCCAAATGTAATGACTGCAACAGTGAAACAAGAAGAACATAGTACAGTTGTGTACACATACCATAAATGTAGATGTTCGAGTGTATTCACTGTTACAGTCTGGGTTACCCACCCGCCATCCCTTTTTCTATACCTTTTCTATCCTTCACTATACTCAAAAGCCTTTGTGGTGTATTTGCTTTTAGTTGAAGGTAAAGTTTGTTTCTAAAAGTGTATTTATATATTTACTGTTTAATTATATATATATATTCTTGCTCCCCATTTGGGGGGCACCTGACATCTGGGGCAAGAAAAACTGAATAAAATGGCATCGGCTGCATGTTTTATACCCCTGACGACCCGACTTCATGGAAGAGGAGACAGCATCCGACGCAGGACCCAAGACTTTGTTATTCAGGCCGACTGAGGGCAACCTGCCAGCAGATTACCCAAATGTAATGACTGCAACAGTGAATACACTTTAATATCTACATTTATGGCAAGTGTACACAACTGTACTTTCTGCTGTCCCAGCAGGAGAGCCAGATTCTGCACCCACAGCATCAAACCCTGAATCTTGCAGCCTGGCTAATTACCTGATCTCTCCATTACCATCCCTCATTAAGCAAGTGATGGATGTCATTTTTCAGGCAAGGAGGCCTAGTACTAGAAAATCTTTTGCTGAAAAATGGAAAAGATTCTGTTCCTGGAGCCAAACTCAAGGGATGGGCACAGCAGTGCCCAGTTTACCTCAGATTCTTCAATACTTAACTGAGATGCTTCACAAGCAAGGACCTTTCCTTTTCCTCTATCAAAATTCATGCCTCAGACATTTCAGCTCATTACAATACAGATTCACCCCTCTTCTCTCATCCACTGCTCAAGCAGTTCCTCAGAGGGGCCAAAAACTTAAGGCCACCCAGGAGAGCCCCTACTTCAGCCAGGGACCTTAACTTTGTACTGTAAAAGCTCACTTTGAGCCAGCTGCTAATGCAGAGTTGAAATTCCTTTCTTGGAAGACAGCCTTCCTTCTAGCCATCATTTCAGCAAGAAGGGTGTCTAAATTACAGGCTCACATGGCAGTGGAGCCTTTCATCATCTTTCACGCAGACAGGGTGTCACTCAGGACCAATCCCTCCTTCATGCCCAAGGTGGTATCCAGTGTGGCAGCTTAATCAGTCCATTAATTTGCCAACCTTCTTTTCTAATCCACAGAACAAAGGGGAATCAATGCTGCACTCCTTGGACATGGACAGACAACTTAGATTTTACTTGGACAGGACTAAACCTCTCAGGAAATCTGAACAGCTGCTGGTTGCATTTGCTGCAGGAGCAGAGGGGAAGGCCATTTCAAAGCAAACAATTTCTAAGTGGATAGGCCACTGCATTCATTTCTGCTATAGGCACCATGGTAAACCTACTCCACGGGGAATAAGACCACATTCAACCAGGGCTGCATCTACCTCTACAGCCTTTCTCAGAGGTGTCCCTACCAGGGACATCCTAGAAGCTGCTATCTGGAGTTCTGTACATACCTTCACCAAGCATTACCACTTGCCAACTTTTTCTAAATCCAGAGCTGGCTTTGCCACTGCTGTCTTGCAGGGCCTTATAGCTGGTCCTAATGCTATCTAATTACAACCTCCCATCCTTAGCTTTGGGAATCTAGCCAAATGTGATGACTGCAACAGTGAAACACGAAGAACATAGTACAGTTGTGTACACTTACCTTAAATGTAGATGTTCGAGTGTATTCACTGTTGCATTCCTGGTTACCCTCCCTCCAGCCCCCTGACTTCTATTGACTGTCTGTATTCTTGTTTGCTATGCTTAAAGCTTTTTGGTGTATTTGCTTTTTTGTTGGCGGTGTAACCTTGTATATAATTGCTTCCCATTATGGGGGCACCTGACATCTGGGGCAAGAAAAACTGATGTAATGGTGTAGGCTGCATGCTTTATACCCCTGACTACCTGATGTCATGGAAGATACGAGACAGCATCCGACGCAGGACCCAAGACTTTGATAATCAGGCCGACTGAGGGCTACTGCAAGCAGATAACCCAAATGGGATGACTGCAACAGTGAATACACTCGAACATCTACATTTATGGTAAGTGTACACAACTGTCCTTTTTTTCCCTAATTATTCTAATAAGATGGAACATACGTTGCACAAGTTGGACGTCCACAGTCAGCTTTGATTCTTTTTACACAGGATCAAGGACTTTAGAAAATCAGAACAGCTCTTTGTTTCGTTTTCATACTCAAAGAAAGGTGCTCCAGTGGTAAAAACCACCTTGTCAACATGGTTATCAGATTGCTTCTCTTTTACATACACTTCTGTTCATTCACCATTAAATAAAAAAAAATAAAGGCCCATTCAATTAGAACTGTTTCCACATCTGCAGCTTTTCTGGCCAAACTACCAATAGATTCCATTTGTACAGCAGACACATGGTCTAGACCTCATACCTTTATCAATCATTACATATTGGACAGGGCTACCTTTGGTTCCACTGTCCTGAGGAATATACTCTCGTGAGCCACACGAGAAAGATGGTGCTTGGGACGCTAACCCATCAGCGAGATAGAACAACTTCACATAAAGAAGTTTTGTATTCACCATAACGTTCCATGTGAGTTGTTCGTCTCGCCTGCATTCTTACATCCCACCCTCCAACCCGCTACCAGTGTCTTGTGGACTGAAAAGTTGAAACAAGTTTGGGTTGTCTTTAGTCCCTTATCTAGTGTATCCTTGAATACTGCATTTCTTTTGGCGGAACTTAGTTGGCAGCAAACAAGATCTGAGGGAAGCACCAGTGCATCATGGGATAGGGGGTAGGCCATGAGCTGGTTGAAGACCTTGAGCTTTAGCATTTGGCCAAGTCGGAGCTGAGGACTGGCTCCGAACCCATTAGTGAGAATGAAGGTGAGATGAACAACAGACTTGGAACATTATGGTGAGTACTTAACTTCTTTTTTTCTGATTCTTCATGTGGGCATTTCCTCTTTTTCTGAGACTATTTGCTGAATGTGCCAGTGTTTTCGGTGGGAAAACACGAAGATTTCTCAGTCTCTCAGAAAGTTCTATGATTCACTGTTGCAGTCATCACACTTGGGTTATTTGCATGCAGGTAACCCTCAGTCGGCCCGAATACCTGAGACTTAGTATTTCTCTCTCTATTGCTGTCGCTTCAAGATTGACGTCAGGGGTATAAAATCAGGCAGCTGACGTTATTACATCAGTCTTTCTTGCCAAGGAGCCCAAAGCAGAAGCAGTTCGCACGAGTGCCAGTTGGCCACTACCTGAGTTTTCGTTTCCGAATTGAATCATCCTGAAGTCTTCTAAAGCTAAGTAGCTGGGGACCCTTTTTTCTTGCTCTAACCAATGTCAGAAAAAGTTAACAATTGTCTCGCCTGTGGAAAGCAAATACCACAGCGAGATTTCCATTCTTACTGCATCACCTGTTTAGGCCCAGACCACGACGTACCTCGTTGTCGGTTTTGTGCTTTGTTCATCGCCCGAACTATTAATCGTCAGGTCCTTATTGTAGCTAAATATTTTCATTCTCTATTTCTGTATTCCGAAATGCCTTTGGTAAGCCGTCTGACTACCGATCTTCTGAAAAAAACGTAAGGATAAAGACAGAGACAGACCGCACAGGTCCAAAACTGCTGACGACACTTCCGTTAAGCTAGTCACCAGTTTGCCGGTACTAAGTGAGGTGCTTTCGCAGCCCCTGATGCCTGCTTCGATGGATTCGCAGGACGCTACCGAGACCCGTTCGGAGTCCGGTATACTGCAAGACTCTTCTTTGACTACGGAACCTGCGGATTTCTCTACCTTGGATGAGTTCGGAACCGCTGTGCAGGCACTGGCTTCTGAGGAAGTTCTTCGCATTACCGATATTCGACACAAACTGCCGACTTCTTTCGAATTGTCAATTCTCTCTAAAACTACCGAGTTTCTAAGGCCAAGAGTACGAGCTACACCTAAAAAACAACAACCCAAACTCAAGAGACTGCTTCCTTGCCACAATCACAAATGCTTAAAATGGCAGAAGACCTGTTTATGCTGATTAAGGGAAGCCAGCCTTCCCCTGCTAAAAGAAAAAGAGACCTGTCCCCAGCAGTTGTGACTGACCAAGAGTCCGATGACTGTGAGGTTTTAGAATATGAAGAAATGCCTTCATCTCCCTATGAGGATTCTGATGCAGAGGAATCCATTCCTTCTCCTTCCCCTCCAGAGGATTTTTCTTTTGGTGAAACCCTACGTACTTTGAGAGAACATTTCCACTGGGAATGCCGGGATTATTTTCAGTCAACAAAGAGACTCAGGGAATTTTTAGACTTACCACAGCACAGACCCTTAGCTATCCCTCCTGTTTTGGATGGTGTGGATGATGTCTTCATGGAATCCAGTCTTAACTCCTGATACTTTACCCCCTGCTCCAAGGAAACCAGACAGGTACTACAGAGATGATCTTCGTGTTTCACTGTTGCAGTCATTACATTTGGGTAATCTGCTGGCAGGTTGCCCTCAGTCGGCCTGATTAACAAAGTCTTGGGTCCTGCATCGGTTGCTGTCCCTTCTTCCATGACATCAGGTCGTCAGGGGTATAAAACATGCAGCTGACACCATTACATCAGTCTTTCTTGCCGTGCAGTGCCCGAAGAAGAAGCAGTTTGCAAGTGCCCGTCGTCCAACTCCTGAAATTTTCATTTTCGAGTTTCAGAACCGAAGTCTTCAACTTAAAGCTAAGTACCCCGTTGGGGAAACTTTTTCTTGCTCCTTACCGATGTCAGTAAAAGTTAATAATTGCATTACTTGTTGAAAGCAAATACATAAAGATTTTCATTTGTACTGTATTCCTTGCCTAGGCCATGACCACAACGTACCTTGCTGTCGGTTTTGGCTTTATTTAATCAGCGCACTGTCCATCGTCGGTACATTTTTGCCTCTAAATTTTTTGGTTCTCGGTTTAATTATCCAGAAATGATGTCGGTTAGCCATTCGACTACCGGGATTTTGAAAAAATGCAAATATAAAGACAGAGACAGGCCGTCAAGGTCCAAAACAGCCGACGACGCTTCTCCTAAGCCAGTCGACAGTTCGCCGATACTCAGTGAGTTGCTTTTGCAGCCTGTGATACCCGCTACTTCTGACTTGCAGGCCTCTACTGAGACCCATTCAGAGTCCAGTATGCCGCGAGATACTTCACCTATGGAACTTGTGGATGTCTCTACCTTGGATGGGTCTGGAGCAGCTGTGCAGGCACCGGCTTCTGAGGGTGTATTCAGGCTTACAGACTTGCATATTTAACAGACTCCACCTTCAATACTAAGGCCTAAATCTTGATCTAGGTCTAAAAAAACCGACGCCCAGGCCACATGTTCAGGCCCCTATGCCTAAAAAACAAATGATCAAAATGGCTGAAGATCTAATTACTTTAATCAGGGGTAGTCAACCCCTCCCTTCTAAGAGGCTTAGGGCTAAGCTTGACTATGAATCTTCTGATCAGGACTCCGTTTCTTCTGATTCTTCTAATGACCTAGATTTGTCCATACCTACTTTTGAGGATTCTGATGCAGAGGATTCCATTCCCTGTGCTTCCCCCCTGAGGACTTTTCTTTTGGGGAAATTTACATACCTTAAGGGAGCATTTCCACTGGGAAAGTCAGGAATTTTATGATTCAAAAAAGAGGCTTAAGGATTTTTTTCTTCTACCTCAGCATAGGCCTTTGGCTATACCTCCTGTACTAGACATTGTTGATGATGTGTTTTTGGAATCCAGTATGGCCCCCGATTCCCTGCCTCCAGCTCCTAGTAAACCTGACAGATACTACAGGGTTCCTGAGTCCCACAAGTTCCTTTTCAAAAATCCTGTTGCAGATCCTGAAACCATTTCTCAGGGGCCTAAGGGCATTAAGGCTTCTACTGCTAAAAATCCTACCCCTTCTGATAGACTCCAGGGTGCTGGATAGATGGGGTAAAAAGGTTTATACTTCTGCAACCTTGGCAATCGGGGCTTTAAACTGCCAATTTCATATTTTAAAATATCAACAGCATATTATTGGACTGCTTAAACAGAAAATAATGTTGATTTCTGACTGTGTGGAAAATAAAGATTTACAGGATGTATTGCATTCTGCTGAACAAGTTGGAAAACATACTTTGCAATGTGGTTTTGTTTCTTTAGAGGCCTCTTGCAGGGCTGCTGTTACTGGGTCTGTGCTTAGAAGGCATGTTTGGCTTATGGAGCAATCTCTGCCTGATCATGTTAAAGCAAAATTGTTGGATGCTCCTTTAAATCAGGACCGCCTTTTTGGTAATAAGGCTGAAGAAGTTTTTAAAAAGATGGAAGATAAAGCTAAATGTATGCAAAGTGTAAAAAATTTCTTACAGTTGCAACCTCCAAGATTTAGTAGGCACTGGCGTACTAAGAATTGGTCCTTTCCAGCTCCTTCCAGATCCTCTCAGGCCAAACCCAGACACACCAAAAGCACCACGTTTCAGTCCCAGGGGACTGTCGGAACTAAGCAATGGGGGGACACCACTTCCAAATCTGGAAATAACAAGACACCCTCCTATGGTAAACAGTCTCAATGACTTTCCTTTAAAATTACCAAGCACTTACCTTTTAGCTGCCCCTTTGGGGGGAAAGATTGCTCTTCATGCAAAAAACTGGGAGCTCATAACCCAGGACAAATTGGTTTTAAATGTAGTGTCCCAGGGATACAGATTTCATTTCCACACGTTGCCAACACCAAACGGATGACCAGACCTGCCCCCAAGTCAGTGGGCAGAGGCTCAAAAACAAGTACTTTCCCTCTTAAACATGGGGGGGCTATCCAACCGGTACCAGAACAGGAAAAGGGACAAGGTTTCTATTCCAGGCTTTTCCTGGTACCCAGAAAAGACAAATCATGGCGTCCAATTCTGGACCTGTCTACTCTAAACACCTTTCTGGACATTCCAAAATTCAAGATGCTGACTCTTCACCAGTTACCTCCTATACTGGGCAAAGATGCCTGTTTGGCGACTCTAGATTTAAAAGAAGCATACTTGCACGTCCCAGTCAGGGAATCTTGCAGAAGATACCTACGCTTCAAAGCAGGCTACTTATAGGTTCATAGGTATGTACTAGGCTATCGGCCCAAGGGCCTACGTAAGCCTAGCCAGCAAGGTTCCATAGTTTACGCCACCCAAGAAAGTTATGATGTTCATCGTGCATACAGCTGCAGTAATCACAGATGGGTTCTCTGCCGTCAGGCGGTCCCTCGGTTGGCCGAATTCAAAAGTCCTGGTCCGGCGTCGGTTGTCGTCGCTTTCTCTTCTGACGTCAGTGAGGCCAGAGTATATAAGACACAGCCGACGCCATGTTCTTCAGTCTTTTTTGCCTCGCGGTGCCCGAAGCAGAAGCAGTTCGCAAGTGCCGGTCGGCCAGCTCCTGAATTACGAAAATTTTGGAAACCGAAGTCTTCATTAAAGCTAAGTACCCTGTTGGGGAACCTTTTCTTGCCTCAGACCGATGTCAGAAAAAGTTAATAATTGTATTTCTTGTGGGAAACAAATACCGCATAAGGATTTCCATTCCCTCTGCATACCTTGTTTAGGCCCAGACCACGACGTCTTGGGCTGTCGCTTTTGCGCTACCTTCAATAAACGCACTATTGAACTTTGCATGATCATAGATAGGTAGCTTGTTCGAGAGTATAGGAAGTCTCTGGGACAGGAATCTATCCCTCCAGCATGTCCTGTTTATTGTGGTGACAAGGTTTAGGTCCCTAGAGTGTGTAGCTCGGAGGGATTGGGATTTCTTTAGGTGTAGCATGTCTATAACAGCTCTGGGTTTGACATAGCTTTATATGTTAGGCAGAGATCACCTCGGAGTAGGTGATGTGCTGCGGAGTAAAGCTGGAGTTTTTTGAGGCGGTCAGTGTTGGGCATTTGTTTGAGGCCAGTAATCCTCTGTGTGAGGTACTTCTGTGGCCTTTCCAGCTGCTGCAGATGTCTTGTGAGGTACATTCCAAAAGGGGCGTTGTACTCTATAATGGGTCTAATGAGTGACGAGTAGAGGGGGACAATGACCTCTTTTTTTCCTGGATGAGAACTCTTTTATGATGAGGTGTGCCACGTAGAAGGACTTCCTGACTACTGTGGCAATGTGACTATCAAAGGAGAGACTACTGTCCACCTGGGTCCCAAGGTCTCTTACCACACATTCGGTGTTATCAGTTCTCTGCACTGCCCTTTGGCTTGTCTACTGCGCCCAGGGTATTCACAAAGTGCCTGGCTCCAGTAATTGCATTTTGCAGGCAAAGAAATATTCAAATATATCCATACCTGGACGATTGTGTAATTCAGGCAGAAAACCAGGGCATTCTGCTAAATCATCTGGCGTTTGTAAAAAAGGTTCTAACTTGTCTGGGGTACACCATAACCGAAAATAAATCACAGCTGGTACCCTCTCAGCAGATTACATTCCTGGGTGCAAGCTTGAATACAACTGCCCATATGGCTTTCCTCACGCCAGAGAAGCAAATTCATTTGGTAACTTACTTCAAACAAGTGGCCACAAAAATCCTGCTATCTGCAAGACAAATACTGCAAGCCTTGGGGTTCATGGCCTCCTGCATTCTTCTAATTCCATATGCAAGACTGCATATGAGGAACCTACATTGGTACTTAAAAAGTCTATGGAGTCAACATTGTCACAGCCTGGAAACAATGATTCCTGTCATACCTTGCCTATGCCTGGAGTTCTTTTGGTGGGCAGAGTCCTGCCACCAAAACAAGGGGCTGCCATTCACACTACCCCCTGCCGCACAAACCCTAACTACAGATGCATCAGACTATGCATGGGGGGCTCACCTGGCAGGGAAGTGCATTCAGGGCAAATGGAGCCCAAGTCAAATGCACCTACATATCAATCAAAAAGAAATGTTAGCTGTACAGAATGCTCTGACAGCCTTCAAGGACTACATTCTTCCAGGACAACTAATAGTAAAGACGAGCAGCACTACGGTTATGTGGTACATAAACAAGCAGGGGGGTACACATTCCTACCAACTTTGTAGACTAGCCATGGCATTGTGGAACACGGCCTTGATCTACCAAGTGCACCTACAAGCTCAATTCCTGCCAGGAAAATTGAATACATTGGCAGATGGACTAAGAAATCTCATGGACCCACATGAGTGGAAACTGGAACCATGGATTTTCAACATGTTGACAAGCAAATGGGACAGCCCAGACACAGACCTGTTTGCCTCCCTCCAGAGCTACCATTTGGACAAATTTTGCACAAGGACTCCCCACAAAAAGCCTGGAAAGTGGATGCTCTGTCCTTCAACTGGAAAAAAAATATCAGTCTATGCCTTTCCCCCTCTGCCTGTACTCTGCAAAGTTCTGTTAAAAGTCAAACCAGACAAACTAAGAATGATTTTGATTGCTCCAGACTGGCCACGCCAACACTGGTACCCGCTCCTGCACAGTGTGTCACAAATATCTCTCTGGCACCTGCCTCAGGCACCTTCTTTTGCTGTCTCAGCAGGAGAACCAAATTCTGCACCATCAGCTTCCAACATTGAACCTTGCAGCTTGGCTAATCACTTAAATTCATCCTTAGCATCCCTCAGCAAACCTGTGATGGATGTCATCTTGGAGGCGAGAAGACCTAGTACTAGAAAATCTTATGTTGACAAATGGAAAAGATTCTGTGCGTGGAACCAATCTTTAGGGATGAGCACAACAGCGCCCACTTTACCTCAGATTTTACAATACTTAACTGAGATGCTTCACAAGGGCCTGTCTTTTTCCCCTATTGAAATCCACGCTTCAGCTATTTCTGCTCACTATAACACAGAACCACCCCTCTTTTCTCACACCCTGCTCAAGCAGTATCTCAGAGGGGCAAAGAACTTGAGACCACCCAGGAGAGCTCCTACCCCTGCCTAGGACCTTAACTTTGTTTTGGCGAAACTCACTCTACCTCCTTTCGAGCCAGCTGCTACTGCAGACTTAAAATTTATTTCTTGAAAAACAGCCTTCCTTTTAACAATCACTTCAGCTAGAAGGATATCTGAATTACAGGCCCTTATGGCAGTGGAACCTTTCATCATCTTTCATGCGGACAGGGTATATCTGAGGACCAATCCATCCTTCACGCCCAAGGCAGTTTCCACTGTAGCTCTTAATCAGTCCATTCATTTGGCAACCTTCTTTCCCAATCCACAGAACAAAGGGGAACGGATTCTGCATTCCTTGGACGTGCACAGACAACATAGATTCTACTTGGACAGAACTAAATTTCAAAGAAAATCTGAAAAATTGCTAGTAGCATTTGCTTCTGGGGCAGAGGGGAAGGCTATTTCAAAACAAACCATTTCTAAATGGATAAGCCATTGCATTCATTTCTGTTATAAGCACCATGGAAAACCTTATCCCCCAGGGGATCAGATCTCACTCCACCAGGGCTGCATCTACTTCTGCAGCCTTTCTCAGAGGTGTCCCTACCAGGGATATTCTAGAAGCTGCTACCTGGAGTTCTGTACATACTTTCACCAAGCATTATCATTTACCTATTTTCTCTAAATCCAGAGATGGCTTTGCCACTCCTGTCTTGCAGGGCCTTATTGCTGGTCCTAATGCTGTATAAATTCCTCCTCCCAACCATAGCTTTGGGAATCTACCCAAATTTAATGACTGCAGCAGTGAAACATGAAGAACATAGTACAGTTGTGTACACTTACCATAAATGTAGATGTTCAAGTTATATTCACTGTTGCAGTACTGGTTACCCTCCCTCCAGCCCCCAGACTTCTTTTGGCTATATCTCTATTCTCCTTTACTATACCTAAAAGCTTTTTGGTGTATTTGCTTTTTTGTTGGAGTTATAACTTTGCATATGTATATATATATATATATATATATATATATATATATATTTAATTGCTTCCCATTAAGGGGGGCACCTGACATCTGGGGCAAGAAAAACTGATGTAATGGTGTCGGCTGCATGCTTTATACCCCTGACTACCTGACGTCATGGAAGATGAGACGGCAACCAACGCAGGGCCCAAGACTTTGATAATCAGGCCAACTGCAAGCAGATAACCCAAATGTGATGACTGCAACAGTGAAAACACTCGAACATCTACATTTATGGTAGGTGTACACAACTGTACTTTCTCTGCACTTCCCTTTGGCTTATCCACTGCTCCCAGAGTCTTCACAAAATGCCTGGCTCCAGCCATTGCCTATTGCAGACAGAGACAGATTCAAATTTACCCTTACTTGGCGATTGCCTGATTCAGACAGACAGTCAGGACAAGCTTTTGCAGCACCTGACATTTGCAAAGGACCTACTAATGTCCCTGGGGTACACTATCCACGAAAATAAATCAAAACTAGTCCCCAGTCAAAATTGTATTCCTGGGAGCAAGCTTGGGCACAGCATCCCAGATGGCATTCCTTACTCAGGAAAAACAAGCCTATCTGGCAGGCGACTTCACTCAAATGGCCACCAGAACCCTGCTGTCCGCAAGGAAAATCCTGCAGGCTCTAGGGTTCATGGCCTCCTGCATTCTACTAATTCCATGTGCCAGACTGCATATGAGAAAACTTCATTGATACTTGAAAATCTTTGTTGCCAACATTCTCAGGTCCTGGAAACTATAATACCCATCATACCTTGTCTTAGGACACAGTTCCTTTGGTGGGCAGCAGCATGCAACCACAATAAGGGACTTCTCTTTACACAAACTCACACCACCCAGACCCTAACCACAGATGCATCAGACTATGCCTGGTGTGCACATCTGGACGGCTGGTGCATTCAGGGCCCCTGGACCCCAAACCAAATTCACCTACACATCAGCCAAAAAAAGATGTTAGCTGTTCAGCACTCTGACAGCTTTCAGATCTCTCCTTCACCAGGGCCCCTTCTGATAAAAAACGACAACACCACAGTGATGTGGTACATCAACAAGTAGGGGTTTACCCACTCTGCAGGCTAGCCATGACCCTGTGGAACACAGCCTTGGCTATGCAAATTCACTTGCAAGCTCAATTCTTGCCAGGCAATCAAACTCTCTGGCAGACGACTTAAGCAGGAATCTCTAAGATCCACACGAGTGGCAAGTAGAGCTCTACACCTTCAGCCTTCTAACCCAGAAATGGGGTACCCCGAAGGTGGACATGTTCACCTCCCCTACAATCACCAGCTCAGCAAATTCTGCACCCAGGTACCTCACAGCAAGGCCTAGAAAGTGGATGCACTATCCTTCCAGTGGGTAAACCTCTCAGTCTATGCATTTCCCCGTCTGCCTCTTCTTTCAAGAGTGCTACTCAAGATAAGGCAGGACAAACCAAAGGCAATCCCGATTGCCCCAGACTGGTCACGCCAACATTGGTACTCACTTCTGTGCAGTCTGTCACTGGTGCCATCATGGCACCTTTCTCAGATTCCAACCCTCCTCACTCAGCAGGAGGGACAGATCTTGCATCCACAACTGCAAACCCTGAACCTTGCAGCCTGGCTCATTCCTTGAACTCTCCTCCACTGGCCAGCCTAAGCAAGCAGGTGCTGGATGTCATTCGTGAAGCCAGACGACCCAGTACTAGGAAATTCTATGCTGATAAGTGGAAAAGGTATTGTTCCTGGATTCTCTCTAAAGGAGTCAATACAGCACAGCCCTCCTTACCTCTCATCCTGTACTTCCTAGTAGACCTATTACACAGAGGCCTATCCTTCTCTTCCATTAAGATCCATGCTTCTGCCATCTCTGCCCATTACAGCACTGAGCCACCATTCTCTTCTCATCCTCTCATCAAACAGTCCCGGAGAGGGGCTAACAACTTAAGGCCACCAAGAAGAGCCCCCACCCTTGCTTGGGACATTAACTTTTTGCTGGAAAAGCTCACGCTACCCCCCCCCCTTTGAGCCTGCAGTGTCAGCAGAGTTGAAATTTCTCTCTTGGAAAACAGCCTTGGTTCTGGCCATCACCTCAGCTAGAAGAGTGTCTGAGCTACAAGCACTTATGGCTGTGGAACCCTTCATTATTTTTCATGCTGACAGGGTCTCCCTCAGGAATAACCCTTCATCTGAAGTTGTTAGTCTTCTTCCTATTCATCACTGATGGGTTTAAAAGACGGCCTTATACCAAGCTTGCGTGCACCAAAAACTCTTGAGCTAAGCTGCTACCCACAATTCCCTTCATTCAGTTACCTCAGATCTCATTTGCCGCACAGCCATATAGCAGCGTTTCACCGAGCTCTCCAGCTACGTGATTTATCTTTATAAATTTACAAGTTTTTGTGGAATATTTTCTTGTTAGTTACTAGTTCTTTGGTATCTTTCTACATTCAGCTCTACCCACAGGTATCCCTTTCATACCATTGTTGGTATTGGCCTTTCTACCCTTGTGGTATTCCATTATCATTGTTGGTATTTCCTCTTTCTTCACTTTCCTAACTCTTTCATTTTTTATGTGAGTGTTTGCTATTATGTCTGAGAAGAAGGGAACTATGGGGTTTAAACACTGCTCTTCTTGCAGTGGTAAACTTCTGAATAGCAACCTTCATGAAGTGTGTGTACTGTTTGGGGGTTCCGCATTTGTCGGCGAAACCCCCCATGTGATATTTGTGCTAGCTTCAGTCAGTGGACGCTGAATGAGCATCGTAATAAAGTGATCCTGAAGGTTCTGTTTTCATCGCCTTTTTCGGAGGCTATTTCTGCGATGGAGGTCTCATCCCATCCTTCTGTGGACAAGAAACGTCCTCGCTCGGATCCCTCTTCATCGGCTGGTGACAGGGTAAAAGCTATAAGCACAAGGCCCAAAGGTCTTCCTCTCCGAGCACCGTACTGCCTTCTCGGTTCCGACTACCTCGGCTCCGAGTTTAGCTCCAATGAAGCATACCGAGGTCACCTCGTCGGCACCTACCCCGACAACTACGGCGCCATGTACTACCTTGTTTCCAATCAGTTTGTCTGCCTCTATCTTGGCACCGGTTCCGATATCGGTTCCAACAACAACTTCGGAACCGTTCTTGACATCCACCCCTGTTGTGACTTCGGCTCTGAGCCAGTTCTCGGCTCCAGCCATTCCTTTGTTGCCGGTTTCTACGGACCCAGTACTCGTCGTCTGTGGACCCATTTGCCGGACAAGCCTGCAGCCCCTTTTTGGACCGGCCTCATTCCCCTTCAGGGGCGTCGGTAAGATCCACCAGAAGCCTTTCAGAATTGGATGTGGTGCGCCTTTTTGACCAGCTGCTGACCGCCAGGGGAATTTCAAATTTGCCTATATCCCATCCCACTCCAGGCTTTGGGTCTATTACACCAGTGACCCCTACATATTCTCTTCCCTTAGATCCCTCGGTTCCAAGGCTCATATATCCAATGTTTTCGAAAGGACCCCCTTCCTCGGCACCGAGATCGACGGTGTCTGAGGCACCGAGGCCCCTTTGGGTGTCAGTTCCGTCAGAACCCACCCTTCTTGAGTCTCATGCTTGGGGTGGTGGATCCTCCGGTTCTGGTCTGTGTTCCGACTGTATTGCCTGTCCCCCGGCTTTGGGTCAGAGGGTGTCTACCGCCCCGAGTTTGCAGGAGGCTCTGTCCTCGGGGGCGGACCGTGTGGAGCGGGGTGTGACTCCGATGATGTCCTTCAAGGATGCATCTGCAGTCCTTACAAATGGGTTGTCCTGTCGTCAGGCAGCCCTTCGGTCGGCCGGATTCCAAAGTCTGGGTCTGGCCTCGGCTGGTGTCACCCTTCACCCGACGTCATAGCTGCAGTTATTCGGGTATAAAGGCATCAGCCGACGCCATTTTCCTCAGTCTTTCTTGCCGCGTGGCGCCCGAAGCAGAAGCTGTTCGCAAGTGCCGGTCGGTCAGATCCAGAGATTACTACTACCGAATACTACTTCGAAGACTTCTAAAAAGCTAAGTACCCCATTGGGGACTCTTTCTTGCCTCAGCCGATGTCAGAGAAAGTGAATAACTGTTTATCTTGTGGGAAACAAATACCTCATAAAGATTTCCACTCCTACTGTATACATTGCTTAGGCCCAGACCACGACGTAGCAGCTTGTCTAGCCTGCGCTTCTTTTAACCGACGGACGCTTAGACGCCGGTCGGAGTTTGCTGAACAAATTTTCGGCTCTGATTTTGCCTACATTATGCCGTCGGATCCTCCGACAACGCAAATTTCCAAAAAACGAAAAGAAAAGGACCGACACTCGCGGTCCGCGGTCTCGGCAGAAACCGCGATTAAGCAAACCGCGAGTGTCTCGGTTTCGGCCGAAACCGAGCAAGCAGTTCTTTCTCCAGCCGAAACCATGCCTTCTACCGAGGCCTCCTCTAACCTGGTAGAATCTGCTTCTGAAATCCAGCCTTCTGTTGCGGTTTCTCAGGAATTATCAGACACAATTCCCCTGGATATTTCAACCCCTGCACGTGGAGCTGCTAGGCCTCCTGCAGCCATGTCTATTAAGGCCTTTGCCAGGGCTAAAGCAGCCAAAGCTTCAAAATCTGTGCCTGCCAAACCCCCCTCACACAGGCCCAGCACTAGCTCTCATATGCTATCTTTGGCTGAGGATTTAATTTCTTTAATTCGTGGATCCCAGCCTCATCCAGACAGGGCCTCTCTCCCACCTCCAGAAAAGAGACCTAGAGCAGAGCCCCCTGAACCAGTATCCACTGATGGTTCCTCTGATGAATCAGAACATACAGACCTTCCTGAGGCTTCTTATTCTCCTTACGAAGACTCTGATGCTGAAGAGTCCTTTCCTTCAGTCTCTCCACCTGAGGAATTTTCCTTTGGGGAAACCTTGCATGCTATGAGGGAACAATTTCAGTGGCAGGGCCAAGATTTCTCAGACTCCAGAAAAAGGCTTAGAACCTTTCTACATTTGCCACAACATAGGCCTATAGCTATACCTCCAGTTCTTTATGTTGTAGATGATGCATTTAATGATGCTTGCACTGCTCCTGATTCATTACCTCCGGCTCCTGCTAAGCCCGATAGGTTCTACAGGGTCCCGGACACTCATCACCATTTATACAAGGCTCCTTTTGCAGATCCAGAGACCATCGCCAGGGCCCTAAAGCTGTAGCTGCTACTTCTACTAAAAACCCCCTCCCCTCTGAAAGGGAATCCAGGTCCTTAGAGAGATGGGGTAAAAAAGTCTACACTTCTGCTACCTTGTCAGCTAGGGCTTTGAACTGCCAATTTCATATGATTCAATACCAAGAGTTTATGCTTGACCAGTTAACTAAAAAGCTTTCCTCTGAAGAATCTTTAGATAAAAAATATGTTCAGGAAATGGTACATAACATACAGCAGGTTAGTAACCATTCTTTAAAATGTGGCTATGATGCACTGGAGGCTTCCTTTAGATCAGCCATGACTGACACAGTTATCAGGAGACATGCATGGTTGAAAGAACAGGCATTACCAGACCATGTCAAATCAAAGCTTTTGGATGCACCCATGGACAAGGTCAATTTATTTGGTTCCCCTGCTCAGCAGGTGCTAAAAAAGATGGAAGAGAAGGCGAAATCTGTACAAACGGTGAAAGATTTCTTACAGGTTCAACCTCCAAGGTTTAGCAGGAACTGGCCCTCCAAGAATTGGTCCTTTCCGGACTCCTCTAAGGCTCAGAGAGGCAGGAATAGGCGTTCAAGAGGCAGAAACCAATCCAGGGGTGCCTACAGGGGACGCCAATGGCAAGGTAACAACCAGCGAGGCACGGACGCAGCCACCACCACTACAACAACTCAATCACAGTGACTTGACAGTGGCACCGCCTACCAGGGAGCAACTAGAAGCACCCTTAGGCGGAAAACTAACCTTATTCTCAAAAAACTGGCATTGCATCACAAGGGAAAAATGGATTTTGCAAACTATAGACCAAGGTTACAGGTTCCATTTCCATACTCTACCAGGGAAGAGAGGAATGCCAAACCTACCACCTACTCAAAGGACAGAAGCTCTAAAACAAATATCTCAGCTATTAAGAATGAGAGCTGTGGAAAAGGTACCATCTATGGTGCAAGGAAAGGGATTTTACTCCAGACTCTTCCTGGTACCACGAAAAGAAAACAAATGGAGACCCATTCTAGACCTGTCCGCTTTAAACACATTCCTTATTGTTCCAAAATTCAAAATGCTGACCCTACAGCTGCTTCTTCCCATGCTGGGCAAGGAGTCTTGGCTGGTAACTCTAGATCTCAAGGAGGCATACCTGCACGTCCCCATAAGACCAATTTGCAGAAGATACCTCAGATTTCTTGCAGGATCAGAGCATTATCAATTTTCAGCATTGCCCTTTGGCTTATCTACTGCGCCCAGAGTGTTCACGAAATGCCTGGCATCAGTAATTGCTCATTGCAGACTTCAGGGAATCCAAATTTATCCCTACCTGGACGACTGCCTGATACAAGCGGACAACAAAAGCAAGCTAGCAGAAGACTTACAAAGAGTCATTTACCTGCTGCAAGCCTTGGGATATACAGTCAATATAAAAAAGACAAGGCTGATTCCATCCCAAAGAATAACCTTTCTGGGTGCAGAGCTGGACACATCAAAACAAATGGCATTCCTAACTGCAGAAAAGAAAGAGCAACTACCTCTCTATTTCTTGGCATTAACAAAGCAGAACCACCTAACTGCAAGAAAAGTACTGCAAGCTCTAGGCTTCATGGCATCCTGCATAATTCTGGTCCCTCATGCCAGACTGCATATCAGAAAGCTACAGTGGTACCTAAGGAACTTGTGGTCCCAACACAAGCACAGCCTAGAAACCAGAATCCCAATAATCCCATGCCTGAAACAAGAGTTCCTATGGTGGGCTCAGGCCTGTCAATCAAACACAGGATTGCCCTTCTGCAACAGCCAACCAAGCCAAACCATCACGACAGATGCCTCAGACCTCGGTTGGGGGGCACACATGCAGGGCAAGTGCATACAAGGCTTATGGACTCAAGACCAGCTGCGCCTACACATAAATCTAAAGGAAATGCTGGCAGTAAAATTGGCAATCCAGACATTCAGATCATTTCTCCAAGAAGGTCAGTTGATGATAAGGACAGAACACCACAGTTATGTGGTACATCAACAAACAGGGAGGCACCCATTCATATCCTCTATGCTGGCTGGCACTGGACCTATGGGATGTGGCCCTGAGCTACAACTTTCAGTTACAAGCAATTTTTGTACCGGGAAAAGAAAACATTCTAGCAGACATATTAAGCAGAACAACCACAGATGCCCACAAATGGATGCTTCATCCGGACATCTTCAAAGCCATCACAAGGGAATGGGGATTACCACAAATAGACTTGTTTGCATCCCCATTCAATCACCAGCTAAAGAAATTCTGCACAAGGACGTACCACCCACTTGCTTGGAAGGTGGACTCCCTATCTTTCAGTTGGAAAAACCTGACAGCATACGCATTTCCACCACTTCCTTTGATGCACAAGGTGCTTCTGAAGATCAAAGAGGACCGTCCAAGGATCAGTCTGATAGCTCCAGACTGGCCAAGACAACATTGGTACCCATTGCTGAGGAGCATGTCTCGGGAACAAATATGGACACTACCCCTGATCCCATTACTGTTAACACAGAACAACTACAACATCCTGCATCCAAACCTGAAAACTCTGCAGCTAACTGCATGGAACATTACATAACAGCAATTAACCCAAATTTATCCCAAAGGGTTAAAGACATAATCCTGGAGGCTCGCAGACCTTCAACAAGAAAGAATTATGCAGCAAAATGGAAAAGATATCTCATTTGGAGTACTGCAAAGGGAGAAGATGTGACTCTGGTAAACATGGCCAACATCCTGGAGTACTTGGCAGAGCTCTTCCACACAGGCCTGTCCTATTCTTCCATCAAGATACATGCATCAGCTATTTCAGCACAATACAGCTTGGATCCTCCTGTCTTCTCTCATCCCCTGCTCAGACAGTTTCTGAGAGGAATTAAAAATGTAAAACCTCCCAGGAAACCACCATTGCCAGCATGGGACTTGAACTTTGTGCTAGAAAAATTGACACTTCCTCCTTTCGAGCCAGCAGCAACAGCAGAATTACAATACTTATCCTGGAAGACTGCTTTCCTGCTGGCAATAACTTCAGCAAGAAGGGTCTCTGAACTACAGGCAGTAATGGCAGTGCAACCCTTCCTGATCTTCCATCAAGATAGAGTGTCCATGAGAACAAATCCTACATTTATGCCTAAGGTGGTATCCAGAGTGTCATTAAATCAGGCTATCCACCTACCTACATTCTTCCCAGACCCACAGAACAGGGGAGAAAGACTTTTGCATACCTTGGATGTACACAGACAGTTACGCTACTACCTGGACAGGACTAAGTCCAATAGAAAAACTGACCAGCTTCTGGTAGCATATGCCACAGGAAAGGAAGGAAAACCAATTTCAAAACAGACAATCTCCAAATGGATAGGAAATTGCATTAGATTTTGTTACTCCTACCATGGAAAGAAAACTCCAGAGAACATCAGGCCTCACTCCACAAGGGCTACAGCCACTACCACAGCTTTCTTACGAGGAGTGGCTACCAAGGACATTATAGAGGCTGCTACTTGGACCTCCGTGCATACATTTGCCAAGCATTACAATTTACCTTTATACTCTAGATCCCGAGCAGGTTTTGCCACTGCTGTTTTGCAAGGGATCCTAGCTACACCATAATCTCTACTCTTTCCTCTATCCCTTGTTTAGCTATGGTATTCTACCCATTTGTAAGGACTGCAGATGCATCCTTGAAGGACATAGTACAGTTTTGTACCTACCATAAATGTAGATGTCCGATAGGAATGCATCTGCAGTCAGGATTACCCACCCACCTTCCCTCTGAGGTACTCCTAGGGTATTTGCCAGCCTTCAGCTAGCTTGGGGGATCTATTATGGTGTATTTGTTTGTATATATGTACATACATGCTTATTTTTGTGTTTGCTCTCTACTATTTGGAATCATTGGCATTTATCCAAATTTAGCCTTCCAAGAGGGCACCTGGCATCTGGGGCAAGAAACACTGAGGAAAATGGCGTAGGCTGATGCCTTTATACCCGAATAACTGCAGCTATGACGTCGGGTGAAGTGCGACACCAGCCGAGGCCAGACCCAGACTTTGGAATCCGGCCGACCGAAGGGCTGCCTGACGACAGGACAACCCATTTGTAAGGACTGCAGATGCATTCCTATCGGACATCTACATTTATGGTAGGTACAAAACTGTACTTTCTTCGTGTTTCACTGTTGCAGTCATTACATTTGGGTTATCTGCCTGCAGGTAGCTCTCAGCTGGCCTGAATATCAAAGTCTTGGATTCCTGCGTCGGATGCTGTCTCTTCTTCTATGACGTCAGGTTGTCAGGGGTATAAAGCATGCAGCCAACGCCATTACATCAGTCTTTCTTGCCGCGCGGTGCCCGAAGCAGAAGCAGTTCTCAAGTGCTGGTCGGCCGACTCCTGAAATTTTCATTTTCGAGTTTCAGAACTAAAGTCTTCAAAAAAGCTAAGTACCCCATTAGGCATCCTTTTTCTTGCTCTAAACCGATGTCAGCAAAAGTTAACAATTGCATTACCTATGGAAAGCAAATACCTCATAAAGATTTTCATTCGTACTGCATTCCTTGCGTAGGCCCAGACCACTACGTCCCTCGCTGTCGGTTTTGTGCCTTATTCAATCCTCAAACTATTCTTTATCGGTTCATTTTTGCATCAAACTATTTCAGTACTCATCTGGAAATCATGCACGAGTGAAACCACCACGAAAAAATACTGCTGTATAAAAGTCCAACTGATTTATTAAAACAAACACAAATAAAAAGAACAGATGAGCGCTTTCACGTACCAAGTAGTACGCTTCTTCAGATCTTAACATCTAGATTTTTAAAACCACTTTTATACAAAAGCTCATACTCAAAAATGATCAATTAATCAATCTATCAATTTAACAATTATACAATTGAATAATCAGTGCAGTGCAATGAAAGTATACTAGCTGCCTAATATCTCTGTGAACCCTACGAGCAGAAAGCACAAAAAAAAGAAAATAAAAATAAAACATACCTAAAAGTCCTGTCACTCCAGGTAACTACGCATTCCACAGAATAGTGGGATTAAATAAAATAAATAATACAAATAAATGATAAAATAAACAATATTTAAAACCACTGAATGCTCATCACTTCTAGCACATGTTTTCCAAAAATATATAATATATAAAAACACATTAGAAGTATATAGATATAAAGAAGAAACATAAATATATATATCTGTATATATGTATACAAAATTTCATTATTAATTAATTTATCATGAAATAATGTCTATTATACTATAAATACAGATATGATTATAAACATATGGAATGTATGGAAAAAAAAAAAAAAAATATATATATATATATATATATATATATATATACATATATATATATATATATACATATAACTAAATAAATATGACCAATAATAAATAAATGAATAAATAAATAAATGTGACAGAATGCCCATATTCAATGAAACACTACATTGTACTTATTGGTAAAGCAAATACCAATGTTATTACAAATAATGTGATTAGAAATAAACATATTTATATTAAGTATAAAAATCTTCATTTATTGCTACGTGCTTCAAGTATGGGCTTTATATTTATAGACTGATTAAGACCAGATGATAAGTTTGCTCTGTTTAAAAATCCATTGTAGCTCTAGAGTCTCCAAATAATTCATATTACTACCCCCTCTTCTTCTAGGGGTTACTAGTTGTAACACTCTAAATCTGAAGTCATGTCCCTCATTTAACATAACATATCTAGCTAAAGCATTCTGTTGGTTAGACTTTTTGATTTCATAAGAATGATTATACATCTTATCCTTAAGCCTTCTCTTTGTTAAACCAACATAGAACGTTTCACATTGTACGCATGTAGCTAAATATATGAGATTGGTGCTATTACAAGAAGCAAAAAATCTGGGTTCAAAAACATAATCAATATCCGGATGCATAAATACTTGTGTATCAGTAATCAAACCATACATATTACACTTCTTACAAGGATATGTACCCATTCACATCTTATCTGAACATTGTTTTTCTGAATTGTGTTCATGTTCAATACAAAGTAGCCATTTCAGGTTTTTACTATTTCTATAAGTAAAACGAGGTGTTATACCCACAATATCCGCAATAGATTAATCTATTGTTAAAATATGCCAATTTTTTCTTATGATCCTTGTTATTTCTTTATTGTCATTAGTGAATCTAGTAGTGAAAGTTAATCTCTTATCATTCATCTCCTTAGTAACTGATGTAAGACTCTCTTAGATCCAATGTACCCTTTATTACCTATGTTAGTGTTGTTATTATTTTTATTTAATATCAAGTTCCTAATATCGTTTACCATGCCTCTGTCATAGCCTCTCTCAACGAAGAGGCATTCCATTATATCAGCCTGTTTCTCTAATTCGTGGCTCACTTTACATAGCCTAATGAGTCTCATAAACTGACTCCTGACTATGTTGAGGAATATGTGGCGGGGATGCATGCTACTAAATTGAAGCAGAGTGTTTTTCCAGCATGATTTCCTGTATAAAGAAGTTAGAACCTTACCATGTCTATCTATGCTTATGTTGATATCTAGAAAACAAACTACTTCACTAGAACAATCCATCGTGAATCTCAGAAAACTGGTAGTGGACTCTAAATAGAAGATGAAATCCTTTAATTCGTCTATAGTTCCTTTCCAAAAAATAAGGATATCGTCCACAAACCTTCTGTAAAGCAGGACTTTATCATAATATCTGCTATTAAAAAGGTGGTTCTTTTCCCAGTAGTAAACTACCAGGTTAGCATACGTATTTGTGCATGGGGTGCCCATAGCGACACCCCATTTTTGCAAATATAACTTGTCCCTAAACATGAAGACATTATTAGCTAAAACCATGTCTAGTAAGGCACATATAAGTATCTGTTGATCCTGCTTGAAGCTAACATTATGATTCAATAAGTCCCCAATGGCTTCTACACCATATTCATTAGGGATCGATGTGAATAAGTTTTTTACATCTAGTGTAACTAAAAGACAGGTGTCTATTTTCCTATTAACAGAAAAAATTTCAAACATATCTATCAATTGATAGGTATCCCTGAGTATTGTAGAAATCATTTTAACCATAGGACTTAATGTCTTCTCAATGTATACAGATATCGTCTCCGTGGCCCATCCCTCTCCAGAGACTATGGGGCGCATGGGTAGCGGAACCACCTTCTTGTGCACTTTTGGGAGTCCTTTGATATAAGGAATCACAGGTTGTTCCACATAAAAATAATCATGCAATTCTTGAGTTATTTGTCTACACATCAACAAATCATAAATTCCTTCATGGATATGCTTAATAATTCTTGCTAACGCAATAGTATCTATCTCGCTGTATGTGGTAACTTCATTCAACATAGAATACATAGTTGCATTATAGTCTGCGGTGTTGAGCAAAACAACCCCACCCCCCTTATCAGCTGGCTTAATCGTGAGCTCCGTATTAAGAGTTAAACTCTGTAAAGAACACCATTCCTCCCTAGAAGTATTAAAGAATGTACGTTTCTTTCTAGTATGTAAAAAGTATTTATAAAAATCTTGTTCACAGAGTTTAATAAAACATTCTACTTGAGCTGGTAATGCTGGCGTAAATGTACTTTTGCGCTTAAACTCTAAAGGACAAACAGAAATGCTTTCTCTCATAGTTTGTTTAACATTAAAAAACAATTTCAGGGACACTAAGCATCCAAATACTCTTAAATCAATTAACATCTCACTCAGGCTGCTGCCTTGTGAGGGAATATAGGTAAGTCCTTTGTTAAGCAAAGGAAAGATCAGATGTTGAAAAATCAAACCTTGAAAAATTGAACACAAGTTCATTTAGTCTCTCACACGACGTCTCTGATCTTGATCCACACCAGAAAACTTCCTTTTCCTTCGGCCTCTGCTGCTGGAACGATTTCTTGACATTGGCCTCTTTCTCACAGGAAGGGGCAAAAAACGCTATATTCCGCTAGTGGAAAACTTGGGTCTGGCTGCCAACATGTTACCCATATGCCCCTCTCTGTAAGCATGTTGGTTCGGTGGAGGAGTATCCACATGGGCTGGATTACCTGGTAACTGATTACCATCCGGCGGTGTGGTAAAAGTTTCACTAACGCTGCTCTCATGCTCTAGAGGAGCTGATTGCAAAGGAGCGAAATCGTCAGCCATAGAAGGTTCACCATTGTTAAGGTTGGACGCCGCTAATACTGTATCGCCTTTTACTTGTTGAACAGTATTAGATTTGGGCCAAACAAACACTTGCCCAAGGGAAAAATCCCTAAAGTCACGCTGCAGCTTTTGATATTTTATGAGTTGTAACTTGTCACTATATGCACTGACTTGTAAGTATATGTTATCTAACCTCTTTATATAATTCTCACTTTTGAAGCGGTTACGCAGATCCCTGTTCGGAGCCTCTACCTTGGACGTCAAATCTGCTTCAAGGGGAGAAAAATAGTCCATTAACAATCTCATGTAATTATTGCTGAGCTCTATGTTCAGTTCCTGCCATCTCTTGAGAAGCTCAGGATGGCTGTCACCGTATGAGGGCATACAAAAAACCCTCATACCACGAGGAATTACATGAAAATGCAGAGATGCCTCCATATGTCTTCTCTGCCATACATATCTTTGTAGTTTGTATAAGTCATTCTCTAGTTCTCTACTCAATGCTTGAAACTCAGTAAAATTGTCTATATTACCTCCTGAAGGAGCTACTGTAGGTAATTGTAAATCCAACGAAAGTAAAGGATTAATGCGTTGATTCATGATGTTATTCCATTTCAAATTAACATCTCTCACTTCAGGATTGTAGTCCAATTCAACAGGTATCACATCCATTGTGTGAATATAACAGCACCAACACAAAACGAACAAATAAAACTGATGAAATTAGATGCTGCTGTAAATCCAAAGGTTCACTTGTCAAAAAACTGAATAAATCTGGAAATCATACACGAGTGAAACCACCACGAAAAAATACTGCTGTATAAAAGTCCAACTGATTTATTAAGACAAACACAAATAAAAAGAACAGATGAGCTCTTTCGCATACCAACTAGTACGTTTCTTCAGATCTTAACATCTAGATTTTTAAAACCACTTTTATACAAAAGCTCATACTCAAAAATGATCAATTAATCAATCTATCAATGTAACAATTATACAATTGAATAATCAGTGCAGTGCAATGAAAGTATACTAGCTGCCTAATGTCTCTGTGAACCCTACGAGCAGAAATCACAAAAAAAAAAAAATAATAAAAAAAAATAAATAAAACATACCTAAAAGTCCTGTCACTCCAGGTAACTACGCGTTCCACAGAATAGTGGAATAAAATAAAATAAATAATACAAATAAATGATAAAATAAACAATATTTAAAACCACTGAATGCTCATCACTTCTAGCACATGTTTTCCAAAAATATATAATATATAAAAACACATTAGAAGTATATAGATATAAAGAAGAAACATAACTATATATGTCTGTATCTTTTAATAGCAGATATTATGATAAAGTCCTGCTTTACAGAAGGTTTGTGGACGATATCCTTATTTTTTGGAAAGGAACTATAGATGAATTAAAGGATTTCATCTTCTATTTAGAGTCCACTACCAGTTTTCTGAGATTCACGATGGATTGTTCTAGTGAAGTAGTTAGTTTTCTAGATATCAGCATAAGCATAGATAGACATGGTAAGGTTCTAACTTCTTTATATAGGAAATCATGCTGGAAAAACACTCTGCTTCAGTTTAGTAGCATGCATCCCCGCCACATATTCCCCAACATAGTCAGGAGTCAGTTTATGAGACTCATTAGGCTATGTAAAGTGAGCCACGAATTAGAGAAACAGGCTGATGTAATGGAATGCCTCTTCGTTGAGAGAGGCTATGATAGAGGCATGGTGAAAGATATTAGGAACTTGATATTAAATAAAAATAATAATAACACTAACATAGGTAATAAAGGGTACATTGGATCTAAGAGTCTTACAGCAGTTACTAAGGAGATGAATGATAAGAGATTAACTTTCACTACTAGATTCACTAATGACAATAAAGAAATAACAAGGATCATAAGAAAAAATTGGCATATTTTAACAATAGATTCATCTATTGCAGATATTGTGGGTATAACACCTCGTTTTACTTATAGAAATAGTAAAAACTTGAAGCGGCTTCTTTGTATTGAACATGAACAGAATTTAGAAAAACAATGTTCAGATAAGATGAGAATGGGTACATATCCTTGTAAGAAGTGTAATATGTGTGGTTTGATTACTGATGCACAAGTATTTATGCATCCGGATATTGACTATGTTTTTGAACCCAGATTTTTTGCTTCTTGTAATAGCACCAATCTCATATATTTAGCTACATGCGTACAATGTGAAGCGTTCTATGTTGGTTTAACAAAGAGAAGGCTTAAGGATAGGATGTATAATTATTCTTATGAAATCAAAAAGTCTAACCAACAGAATGCTTTAGCTAGACATGTTATGTTAAATGAGGGACATGACTTCAGATTTAGAGTGTTACAACTAGTAACCCCTAGAAGAAGAGGGGGTAGTAATATGAATTATTTGGAGACTCTAGAGCTGCAATGGATTTTTAAACTGAGAGCACACTTATCATCTGGTCTTAATCAGTCTATAAATATAAAGCCCATACTTGAAGCACGTAGCAATAAATGAAGATTTTTATACTTAATATAAATATGTTTATTTGTAATCACATTATTTGTAATAACATTAGTATTTGCTTTACCAATAAGTACAATGTAGTGTTTCATTGAATATGGGCATTCTGTCACATATTTATTTATTTATTTATTCATTTATTTATTATTGGTCATATTTATTTAGTTATATGTGTATATATATATATATATATTTTCATACATTCCATATGTTTATAATCATATCTGTATTTATAGTATAATAGACATTATTTCATGATTAATTAATAATGAAATTTTGTATACACATATACAGATATATATATTTATGTTTCTTCTTTATATCTATATACTTCTAATGTGTTTTTATATATTATATATTTTTGGAAAACGTGCTAGAAGTGATGAGCATTCAGTGGTTTTAAATATTGTTTATTTTATCATTTATTTGTATTATTTATTTTATTTAATCCCACTATTCTGTGGAACGCGTAGTTACCTGGAGTGACAGGACTTTTAAGTATGTTTTATTTATTTATTTTTTTTTTGTGCTTTCTGCTCGTAGGGTTCACAGAAATATTAGGCAGCTAGTATACTTTCATTGCACTGCACTGATTATTCAGTTGTATAATTGTTAAATTGATAGATTGATTAATTGATCATTTTTGAGTATGAGCTTTTGTATAAAAGTGGTTTTAAAAATCTAGATGTTAAGATCTGAAGAAGCGTACTAGTTGGTACGCAAAAGCGCTCATCTGTTCTTTTTATTTGTGTTTGTTTTAATAAATCAGTTGGACTTTTATACAGCAGTATTTTTTCGTGGTGGTTTCACTCGTGTATGATTTCCAGATTTGTTCAGTTTTTTGACGAGTGAACCTTTGGATTTACAGCAGCATCTAATTTCATCAGTTTTATTTCAGTACTCAGTTTAATTATCCAGAAATGGCTTTGGTAAGCCATCCGACTGCCCACATTCCAAAAAAATGTAAAGATAGACCGATACAGACTGTATAGGTCCAAAGCTGCCAACGGCGCTTCCGTTAAGCTAGTCGCCAGTTCGCCGGTACTCAGTGAGGCACTTTTGCAGCCCCTGATACCCACTACTTCAGATTCGCAGGCCTCTACTGAGACCCATTCTGACTCCGGTATGCCGCGAGATGCTTCTTCAACCATGGAACCTGCGGATGTCTCTAATTTGGATGGGTCCAGAGCCGCTGTGCAGGCACCGGTTTCTGAGAGTGTATTCAGGCCTACTGATTTGCATTTCAAACCGACGCTATCTTCTTCTTCAAGGCCTAAAACTTGACCCTCGCCTAGAAAACCGACATGCAAACCGCATGGTCAGGCCCATAAGCCTAAAAAACAAATGATAAGAATGGCTGAAGACCTTATGACTTTAATTAGGGGAAGCCAGCCTTCACCTTCTAAGAGACCTAGAACTGATTTTCCTTCCGAGTCTTCTGATCAGGATTCTGAAATTTCTGTTTCTTCTGATTACCAGGGTTTGCCCTTATCTACCTATGAGGATTCTGATGCAGAGGACACCATTCTCTCTGCTTCACCTCCAGAAGATTTTTCTTTTGGTGAAACCTTGCACACTGTTAGGGAGCATTTCTGCTGGGAAAGCCTGGATTACTCTGACTCCAAAAAGAGGCTTAGGGAATTCTTTCTCCTCCCTCAACACAGGCCTTTAACTATCCCTCCTGTCCTGGACATTGTAGATGATGCCTTTTTGGAATCTAGCCTGGCCCCAGACACTTTTCCTCTGGCTCCCAGGAAACCTGACCGGTATTACAGAGTACCTGACTCTCACAAGTTCCTCTTCAAGAATCCTACTGCTGACCCAGAGACCATTTCCCAGGGACGTAAAGGCATTAAGGCTACTACTGCCAAAAACCCTACCCCCTCTGATAGAGATTCCAGGGCCTTGGACAGATGGGATACGAAGGTATACACTTCTGCTACTTTAGCCATTAGGGCCTTAAAATGCCAGTTTCATATGTTAAAGTATCAGCAGCATATTGTGGGGCTACTTAAATAGAAAATTATGTTGATTCCTGACTGTGCTGAAAATAAAGAATTACAGGATTTAATGCATTCTGCTGAACAAGTTGGTAAACATACTTTGCAATGTGGTTTTGACTCTTTAGAAGCATCTTGCAGGGCTTCTGTCACTGGGTCTGTTCTTAGAAGGCATGCTTAGCTTAAGGAGCAAAATTTGCCAGATCATGCCAAAGCTAAATTACTGGATACTCCCTTAAACCAAGACCGCCTGTTTGGCAACAAAGCAGAAGAAGTCCTTAAAAAGCTGGAGGAAAAAGCCAAATCTATGCAAACTGTTAAAGATTTCCTGCAAGTGCAGCCTCCCAGGTTTAGTAGGCATTGGCCTTCTAAGAATTGGTCCTTTCCTGTCTCTTCCAGGCCTTCTCAGCCCAAACCCAGGAACAGCAGACCACCTAGGCTACAGTCTCAAGGTACTCACAAGCCTAAGCAGTGGGGCACTCCCACTTCCAAAGCTAGAAGTAGTAAGACACCCCCCTATGGAAAACTGTCACAGTGACTTAACCTTAAACATTCCAAGTCCTGCTCAACTGCCTGCTCCATTAGGGGGAAACTCATTACCCAGGACAAATGGGTTTTAAATGTAGTTTCCCAAGGATACAAATTCCACTTCCACACCTTACCAACCCTAAACGGTTGGCCAGACCTACCCCCAAATCAGTGGGCAGAGGCTCAAAAGCAGGTTCTCTCTCTCTCTCTCCTAAGTTTTAGCGCTATTCAGCCTTTCCCAGCAGAATAAAGGGGACAAGGTTTTTACTCGAGACTTTTCCTGGTACTTAGAAAAGATAGCTCCTGGCATCCTATCCTGGACTTCTCTATTCTAAACACCTTTTTAGTAATCCCAAAATTCAAAATGCTAACACTTCATCAGCTGCTTCCTATGCTAGGCAAAGATGCCTGGTTGGCAACCTTAGACTTAAAGGAAGCTTACGTGCACATTCCAATAAGGGAATCTTGCAGGAAATACGTATGCTTCAGAGCAGGCTACGTGCACTATCGGTTCTCTGCACTTCCCTTTGGCTTATCTACTACGCCCAGGGTATTCACAAAGTGCCTAGCTCCAGTCATTGCATTCTGCAGGCAAAGAAATATTCAAATATACCCATACGTGGACGATTGTCTAATTCAGACAGAAAGCCAGGACATACTTTTGAATAATCTGGCATTTGTACAAAAGGTGCTAACTTGTCAGGGGTACACCATAAACGAAAAGAAATCACAGCTGGGTGCCCTGTCAAACAAATTATATTCTTGGGTGCAAGCTTGAACACAACTTCACAGATGGCTTTCCTCACACCAGAGAAACAAATTCATTTGACAACTTACTTCAGACTAGTGGCCAGAAAAACCCTGCTATCTGCAAGACAAATACTGCAAGCCTTGGGGTTCATGGCCTCGTGCATTCTACTAATTCCATATGCAAGACTGTGTATGAGGAAACTACTTTAGTATCTAAAACACCTGTTGTGTCACCATTCTCAGGATCTAGAAGCAATGATTCCTATCATACCTTGTCTACGGTTGGAATTCCTTTGGTGGGCAGAGGCCTGCCACCAAAACAAGGGACTACCATTCACTCTACCCCCTGCAGCCCAAACCCTAACAACAGACGCATCGGACTATGCATGGGGGGGAGCTCACCTGGTAGGGAAGCTTATTCAGGGCAAATGGAACCCAAGTCAAATGCACCTGCATATCAGCCAAAAATAAATATTAGTGGTACAGAATGCTCTGACAGCCTTCAAGAACCACATTCTTCCAGGACAATTATTGATAAAGAAGGACAACACCACTGTTGCGTGGTGCATAAGCAAGCAGGGTGATACCCATTCCTACCCTCTTTGCAGACTAGCCATGGCTTTGTGGAACACAGCCTTGAGCTACCTAGTGCATCTACAGGCTCAATTCCTGCCAGGAAAACTAAATACACTGGCAGACAAACTAAACAGAAATATGATGGACCCACACGAGTGGAAACTGGAACCAAATACTTTCAACATGTTGATAAACAAATGGGGGAGCCCAGATATAGACCTATTTGCCTTCCCCCAGAACTACCAATTGGACAAATTCTTCACAAGGACTCCACACAAACAAGCTTGGAAAGTGGATGCTCTGTCCTTCAGCTGGAAAAATATATCAGTTTATGCCTTTCCCCCTTTGCCTCTCCTCTCCAAAGTACTACTAAAGATCAAACAGGACAAACCAAGTATGATACTGATTGCACCAGATTGGCCACGCCAAAACTGGTACCCCCTCTTGCTCAGTGTGTCACAGCTAGCCCCATGGCACCTGCCACAGACCCCTACCCTGCTGTCACAGCTGGGAAGACAGATTCTGCATCCCCAGCTTCAAACCCTGAATCTGGCAGCCTAGCTAATTACCTAAGGTCCCCGTTACCATCCCTTAGTAAACAAGTGTTGCATGTCATTTTTGGAGGCAAGGCAGCCTAGTACAAGAAAATTTTTTGCTGAAAAATGGAAAAGATCCTGTGCCTGGAACCAAACTCAAGGGATGGCCTCAGCAGCGCCCAATTTACCTCAGATTCTTCAATACTTAACTGCGATGCTTCACAATGGCCTTTCCTTTTCCTCCATCAAAATTCACCATTTCAACTCATTACAACACAGAACCACCCCTCTAAACGCACCCACTGCTCAAGCAGTTTCTCAGAGGGGCCAAAAATATAAGACCACCCAGAAGAGCCCCAACTCCAGCCTGGGACCTTAACTTTGTATTGGAAAAACTCACTCTGCCTCCTTTTGAGCCAGCAGTAAGTGCAGCGTTAAAATTCCTTTCTTGGAAAACAGCTTTCCTTTTAGCAATCACCTTAGCAAGACGGGTATCTGAATTACAGGCCCTTATGGCCGAGGAGCCTTTCATCATCTTTCATGCGGACAGGGTGTCCCTCAGGACCAATCCCTCCTTCATGCCCAGGGGTAGTATCCAATGTGGCTCTTAATCAATCCATTCATTTGCCAACCTTCTTTTCTAATCCACAGAATAAAGGGGAAGGGATACTGCACTCCTTAGATGTGCACAGACAACTTAGATTTTACTTGGAGAGGACTAAACCTCAAAGGAAATCTGAACAACTGCTGGTTGCATTTGCTGTAGGGCAGAGAGGAAGGCTATTTCAAAGCAAACCATTTCTAAATGGATAGGCCATTGCATTCGTTTCTGCTATAAGCACAATGGAAAACCTATCCCACAGGGGATTAGACCCCATTCAACCAGGGCTGCATCTACCTCTACAGCCTTTCAGGGGTGTCCCTACCAGAGACATCCTAGAAGCTGCTACCTGGAGTTCTGTACATACCTTCACAAAGCATTACCATTTGCCAATTTTCTCTAAATCCAGAGCTGGCTTTGCCACTGCAATCTTGCAGGGCCTTATAGCTGGTCCTAATGCTATCTAAATTCCTCCCCCCATCCTTAGCTTTGGGAATCTGCCCAAATGTGATGACTGCAGCAGGGAAACACAAAGAACATAGTACAGTTGTGTACACTTACCATAAGTGTAGATGTTTGAGTGTATTCACTGTTGCAGTCCTCATTACCCTCCCTCCAGCCCCCTGACTTCTTTTGGCTATACCTCTACACTCCTTTACTATGCTTAAAAGCTTTTTGATGCATTTGCTTTTTTGTTGGAGGTATAACCTTGTATATAAATATATGTATTTAATTGCTTCGCATTAGGGGGGGGGGGGGGCACCTGACATCTGGGGCAAGAAAAACTGATGTAATGGTGTCGGCTGCATGCTTTATACCCCTGACTACCTGACGTCACGGAAGATGAGACAGCAACTCTAGCAGTTCCCAAGACTTTGATAATCAGGCCGATTGAGGGCCACTGCAAGCAGATAACCCAAATGTGATGACTGCAACAGTGAATACACTTGAACATCTACCTTTATGGTTAGTGTACACAACTGTATTATACTGTTCCTGGAGCCAGACTCAGGGATTGGGCACAACAGTGCCCAGCTTACCGCATATACTTCAATACTTAACAGAGATGCTCCCCAAGGGCCTTTCCTTCTCATCAATTAAAATTCATGCCTCAGCCATTTCAGCACATTATACTACTGAGCCCACCCCTCTTCTCTCACCCCCTGCTAAAACCATTCCTCAAAGGTGACAAAAATTTAAGACCACCCAGGAGAGCCCCTACTCCAGCCTGGGACCTTAACTTTGTATAGGAAAAGCTCACTTGAGCCAGCTGCAACTGCAGAGTTAAAAATCCTTTCTTGGAAAATAGCCTTCCTTCTAGCCATCTCTTCAGCAAGAAGAGTGTCTGAATTACAGGCCCTCATGGTAGTGGAACCCGTCATCTTCCATGCAGACAGGGTGTCCCTCCGGACCAATCCTTCCTTTATGCCCAAGGTCGAATCCAGTGTGGCCCTTAATCAGTCCAGTCATTTGCCAACCTTTTTTCCTAATCCACAGAACAAAGGGGAACGAATACTGCAATCTATGGACGTGCACAGACAACATAGATTTTATTTGGATAGGACAAAGCCTCTCAGAAAAACTGAATAGCTGCTAGTTGCCTTTGCTGCAGGGGCAGAGGGGAAGGTTATTTCAAAGCAAACCATTTCTAAGTGGATACTCCATTGTATTCATTTCTGCTATAAGCACCATGGAAAACCTACCCCTCAGGGGGTAAGATCACATTCCACCAGGGCTGCAACTACCTCTACAGCCTTTCTCAGAGGTGTCCCTACCAGGGACATCCTAGAAGCTGCTACCTGGAGCTCTGTACATACCTTCACCAAGCATTTCCACTTGCCTATGTTTTCTAAATCCAGAGCTGGTTTTGCCACTGCAGTCTTCCAGGGCTTAATAGCTGGTCCTAATGCTCTCTAGCTTTCTCCTCCCTTCCTTAGCTTTGGGAATCTATTCAAATGTAATGACTGCAACAGTGAAACATGAAGAACATAGTACAGTTGTGTACACTTACCATAAATGTAGATGTTCGAGTGTATTCACTGTTGCAGTCCTGGATGATGTTCGTGTTTCAATGTTGCAGTCAATTACATTTGGGGTAATCTGCTAATGTTCTTCGTGTTTCACTGTTGCAGTCATTACATTTGGGTTATCCTGCTGGCAGGCTGCCCTCAGTCGGCCTGAATTCCAAAGTCTTGGGTCCTGCGTCAGTTGCTGTCACCTCTTCCCTGACGTCAGGTCGTCAGAGGTATAAAAGATGCAGCCGACGCCATTTTCTTCAGTCTTTCTTGCTGCGCGGTGCCCGAAGCAGAAGCAGTTCGCAAGTGCGGGTCGGCCGACTCCTGAGAGTTATGTGTTCGAATTTCAGATCCGAAGTCTTAATTAAAAGCTAAGTACCCTGTTGGGGAAACTTTTTTCTTGCTCCAGTCCAATGTCAGAAAAAGTTAATAATTGTATTTCTTGTGGGAAGCAAATTACCTCATAAGGACTTTCATTATTACTGTATTTCTTGCCTAGGCCCTGACCACGATGTAGCTAGTTGTCGGTTTTGTGCTAGATTTAACCAACGCACTATTAAGCGTCGGTACGATTTTGCATTAAGCTATTTTGTCCTAAGATTTAATTATACAATGTCGTCGGATAGCTATCCGACAACCGGAGTTTATAAAAAACGCAAAGAAAAAGAAAAGGACAGACTACCGAGGTCCAAAACCGACGACACGGCTTCTCCTAAGCCCGTCGCCGGTTCTCAGTGAGGCGCTTTCGCAGCCCCTGACGCCTGCTACTTTAGAGTCACAGGCCGCTACAGACACCCACGTGGAGTCGGCAAGGCTGCTAGAAGCTCAAAGTATTGGAGCCTCGGAGACTATTCCCTCAGATGGGTCTGGAGCCGCTGAGCAGGCACCGGCTTCTGAGGGTGTATTCAGACCTAAACAATTTTACATTAAAACGACTTCAGCTTCAAAGGCAAAGACTAAAGCACCTTCTAAAGCAAAGAAACAAACTCAAGAGCCACGTGGACAGGGCTCTATGCCCAAAAAACAGATGCTGAAAATGGCCGAAGACTTAATTACATTGATCAGGGGTTCCCATCCCCCTCCTGATAAGAGGCCTAGGCAAAAGTCTGACTATGAATCTTCAGATCAGGTTTCTGTTTCTTCCTATTCCTCTTCTCATCAGGAATATTCTTTTCCCCACTATGAGGATTCTGATGCTGAAGAATCTATACCTTCAGCTTCTCCTCCGGAGGACTATTCTTTTGGGGAAACCTTGCATACCATGAGGGAGCATTTCCACTGGGAGAGCCAGGATTTTTCAGAATCTAAAAAGAGGCTCAGGGATTTCCTTTTACTACCTCAACACAGGCCATTAGCCATTCCACCTGTGTTAGATATTGTAGATGATGTGTTTTCGGAGTCTAGTCTTACCCCTGACTCCTTACCTCCAGCTCCTGTTAAGCCTGATAGATATTACAGGGTTCCTGACTCTCATAAATTCCTTTTTAAACCCTGCTGCAGACCCAGAAACTTTTTCACAGGGTCCCAAGGGAGATAAGGCTTCCGCTGCAAAAATCCCTACCTCCTCTGACAGAGATTCTAGGGCACTGGATAGATGGGGAAAAAAGGTTTACACATCTGCTACCTTGGTTATAAGGGCCTTAAACTATCAGTTTCATATGCTCAAATATCAGCAACATGTCATGGCATTGCTTAAACAGAAAATGTTATTAAACTCTGAATGTGCAGAAAACAAGGAAATGCAGGATTTATTGCATGCAGCTGTGCAAGTTGGAAAGCATACTTTGCAATGTGGTTTTGATTCTTTGGAGGCCTCCTGCAGGGCCGCAGTTACGGGTTCTGTAATTAGGAGGCATGCTTGGTTAAAGGAACAAAATCTGCCTGATCATGTCAAAGTTAAATTATCAGACGCACATTTACAGCATGATACTTTGTTTGTTGTTAAGGCAGAGGAGGTATTAAAAGAAAATGGAGGACAAAGCTAAATCTATGCAAACTGTCAAAGTTTTTTACAAGTACAGCCACCTAGGTTTAGTAGACACTGGCCTACAAAGAATTGGTCCTTTCCTGTGTCAGACAGACCTCAAAGGGGCAGATCCAGACGCCCTAGAGGCAGATCCCAGGCGCAAGGTCCCTACAGGTCAAAGCAGTGGGGTGCTTCTACCTCCAAAGTTGGAGAAGACAAATCACAACCATACAGGAAACAGTCCCAATGACTTCCCCCTGCCTGCACCAAGCGCTTATCTCCTCGCAGCACCCTTAGGGGGAACATTAGCACTTTTTTCTCAAAATTGACACATTATAACCCAGGACAAGTGGGTTCTAAATATCGTGTCACAAGGGTACAAGTTCCATTTCCATACCCTGCCAAAGGCAAACGGCTGGCCAGATCTGCCAAAAAATCAATGGGCAGAGGCACTAAAACAAGTCTCATCCCTCATGGACATGGGGGCCATTCAGCAAGCACCAGAGCAAGAGCAGGGACAAGGATTTTACTCAAGACTGTTCTTGGTGCCCAGAAAGGACAAGACCTGGAGACCAATACTGGACCTATCTATTCTGAACACATTCCTGGATATACCAAAGTTCAAGATGATGACTTTGCAGCAGCTTCTGCCCATGCTGGACAAGAACGCTTGGCTGGTGACTCTAGACCTAAAAGAGGCATACCTGCATGTCCCAGTCAGACAATTATGCAGAAGATACCTCATATTCAATGCAGGCTTAAAGCATTACCAATTCTCTGCACTGCCCTTTGGCTTATCTACTGCGCCCGCGGTCTTTACAAAGTGCCTGGCACCAGTAATTGCATTCTGCAGACAAAGGGGAATACAAATATATCCTTACTTGGACGACTGTCTAATTCAAGCAGAGAACAAGGACATTCTTCTACAAAATCTGGCGTATGTGCAAAGACTTCTAACATGCCAAGAGTAACACGGTCAACGAAAAGATATCAAAACTAGTACCTTCTCAAGAGATAATATTCCTGGGTGCAAGCTTAAATACAACTGCCCAGATGGCTTATCTCACGCCAGACAAACAAAGGCAACTGACTACCTAATTCAAAATGTTGGCAACAAAGGCCCAGTTATCTGCAAGAAAAATTTGCAGGCTTTTGACTTCATGGCATCCTGCATCCTACTAATTCCATATGCAAGACTGCATATGAGGAAACTTCAATGGTACCTAAAAAGTGTTTGGACTCAACATTGCCACCGCCTGGAAACAGTGATTACTCTTATTCCCTCCCTACAACAGGAGTTTCGATGGTGGGCAAAGGCTTGTCACCAAAACAAGGGACAGCCATTCACATTACCCCCAGCCAGACAGACACTAACAACGGATGCATCAGATTATGCCTGGGGGGCCCACATGGCAGGAAGATGCATTCAGGGCACATGGTCCTCAACCCAAATGCATCTACATATCAATCAAAAAGAGATGCTAGCTGTTCCAAATGCCCTGACAGCCTTCAAGGACCTACTTCATCCGGAACAACTACTGATAAAGACAGACAACACCACGGTCATGTGGTATATAAACAAGCAGGGGGGCACACATTCGTACCTCCTTTGCAGACTAGCCATGACTTTGTGGGACACAGCATTAACTTACCAAGTGCATCTGCGGGCACAGTTCCTGCCAGGAAGAAAAAATACTCTGTCAGACAAACTAAGCAGAAACCTCATGGATCCTCACGAGTGGCAGCTGGATCCACAAGTTTTAGCATGATAACAAGGAAATGGGGATGCCCGGACATAGATCTATTTGCCTCCCCTCACAACTACCAACTAAAAAGATTCTGCACAAGGACTTATCACAGACAAGCATGGAAAGTGGACACCCTATCTTTCAGCTGGAAAAACCTATCAGTATATGCCTTTCCCCCACTGCCTCTCCTGCCCAAAGTACTCCTAAAGGCCCCAAAGATGATACTGATTGCCCCAGACTGGCCCCCCCAGTACTGGTTTCCTGTCCTAAAGAACTTGTCTCAATGCCCAGCTTGGACCTTACCTCAAATACCTCATCTACTGTCCCAGCAAAACAATCAGATCCTCCACAGCCAACTCGGGACTTTAAACCTGGCAACATGGCGGATAATGTAGTCATACAAAACACACCTCTCAGTAAAGCTGTGATGGATGTCATTTTGGAGGCCAGAAGGCTTAGTACTAGAAAATCTTATGCTGGAAAATGAAAGAGATGCTGTGCTTGGAACCAGGCACAAGGAACTGATACAGCTGTGCCAAATATTCCTCAGATTTTGCAATACTTAACTGAGATGCTGGACAAAGGCCTATCCTTTTCATCTTTTAAAATTCATGCCTCTGCCATTTCGGCTCATTGCAATACAGAGCCACCAATCTTTTCTCATCCCTTATTAAAACTGTACCTCAGAGGAGCCAAAAATTTAAGGCCTACAAGGAGATCACCAGTGCCTGCATGGGACCTCAGCTATGTCTTGGAAAAACTCACCCTGCCTCCTTTTGAGCCAGCTGCTACTGCTGATATAAAGTTTTTATCTTGGAAATCAGCTTTGCTCCTAGCAATAACTTCTGCAAGACGAGTTTCAGAGCTACAGGCACTCGTGGCGGTGGAACCTTTTATCATTTTTTTATCTAGACAGGGTCTCTCTGTGGACAAACCCAACATTTATGCCTAAGGTGGTGTCCAGTGTGGCTCTTAACCAAACTATTCATCTGCCAACTTTTTATCCAAATCCACAGAACAAGGGGGAAAGAATTCTGCATTCTTTGGACGTACAGCTTAGATTCTACTTGGACAGAACCAAAGTTTTTAGAAAGACAGAGCAATTACTAGTGGCATATGCTGCAGGATCACAATGAAAGGCTATCTCAAAGCAGACTATCTCAAAGAGGATAGGCCACTGCATTCGTTTCTGCTACTTACACCATGGCAAGCCAGTGCCTAAGGGCATTAGGCTACATTCAGCCAGAGCTGCAGCCACTTCAGCAGCCTTTCTCAGGGGAGTACCAACCAAGGACATTTTAGAGGCTGCTACTTGGAGTTCAGTGCACACCTTTACAAAGCACTATCATCTGCCACTCTACTGTAAATCCAGGGCAGGCTTTGCCACTGCAGTGCTGCAGGGCCTCATGGCCACCCCTAATTCTGTTTAGCTCCAGCCTCCCATCCATAGCTTTTGGACTCTACCCAAATGTAATGACTGCAACAGTGAAACACGAAGAACATAGTATAGTTGTGTACACTTACCATAAATGTAGATGTTCGACTGTATTCACTGTTGCAGTCCAGGTTACCCTCCCGTCATCCCCCTGTCATTCTGGAGTTTATCTTTCCTTCCCTATTTTCTACAACCTATGTGGTGTATTTGCTTGTAGATGAAGGTAAAGTTTATATTCATGCATGTATATATATATATATATATATATATATTTTTTTTTTTTTTTTTTTTTTGCTGCTACCTTTTCGGGGGCACCTGACATCTTGGGCAAGAAAAACTAAAGAAAATGGCGTCTGCCGCATCTTTTATACCCCTGACGACCTGGCGTCAGGGAAGGGGCGACAGCAGCCGACACAGGACCCAGGACTTTGGAATTCAGGCCAACTGAGGGCAGCCTGCCAGCAGGATTACCCAAATATAATAACTGCAACAGTGAATACACTCGGAACATTTACATTTATGGTAAGTGTACACAACTATACTATTTTCAACATGCTGACAAGCAAATGGGGGAGCCCAGATAGAGACCTGTTTGCCTCTTCCCCAGAACTACCAATTGGACAAAATTTGCACAAGGACTCCCCACAAACAAGCCTGGAAAGTGGATGCTCTGTTCTTCATCTGGAAAAACCTATCAGTCTATGCCTTCCCCCTTCTGCCTCTGCTCTCCAAAGTACTACAAAAAATCAAACAGGACAAACCAAGGATGATTTTGATTGCTCCAGACTGGCACGCCGACACTGGTACCCCCTCCTGCGCAATGTGTCACGGTTATCCCCATGTCACTTACCTCAGTCTCCTTCCCTGTTGTCTCAGCAGGAGAACCAGATTCTGCACCCTCAGCTTCTAACACTGAACCTAGCAGCCTGGCTAATTATTTAATCTGTCCAGTACCATCCCTCAGTAAACCTGTGATGGATATAATTTTAGAGGCAAGGAGGCCTAGTACTAGAAAATTTTATGCTGAAAAATGGAAACGATTCTCTGCCTGGAACCAATCTCAAGGGATGAGCACAGCAGCGCCTAATTTATCTCAGATTTTACTATACTTAACCGAGATGCTTCACAAGGGCCTGACTTTTTCCTCCATCAAAATTCACACCTCAGCCATTTCAGCTCATTATAACACAGAACCTTCCCTATTCTCTCATCCACTGCTCAAGCAGTTCCTCAGAGGGGCAAAAAAATTTGAGACCATCCAGGAGAGCTCCAACCCCAGCCTGGGACGTTAACTTTGTTTTGGAGACACTCACTCTACCTCCTTTCGAGCCAGCTGCTACTGCAGACTTAACATTTCTTTCTTGGAAATCAACTTTCCTTTTAGCAATCACTTCAGCAGGAAGGGTATCTGAATTACAGGCCCTTATGGCAGTGGAGCCTTTCATCATCTTTCATGCAGACAGGGTGTCCCTCAGAACCAATCCATCATTCATGCCCAAAGTGGTATCCAGTGTGGCTCTTAATTAGTCCATTCATTTGCCAACCTTCTTTCCCAATCCACAGAACAAAGGGGAACGGATACTGCATTCCTTAGATGTGCACAGACAACTTAGATTCTACTTGGATAGGACTAAACCTCTAAGGAAATCTGAACAACTGATGATGGCATTTGCTGCAAGGGCAGAGGGGAAGGCTATTTCAAAGTAAACCATTTCTAAATGGATAGGCCATTGCATTAATTTCTGCTATAAGCACCATGGAAAATCTATCCCACAGGGGATCAGACCTCATTCCATGAGGGCTGCATCTACCTCTACAGCCTTTCTCAGAGGAGTCCCTGCCAGGGACATCATAGAAGCTGCTACCTGGAGTTCTGTACATACTTTCACCAAGCATTATCATTTGCCAATCTTCTTTAAATCCAGAGCTGGCTTTGCCACTGCAGTCTTGCAGGGCCTTATAGCTGGTCCTAATGCTATCTGAATTCTTCCTCCCAACCATAGCTTTTGGAATCAACCCAAATGTAATGACTGCAACAGTGAAACACGAAGAAAATAGTACAGTTGTGTACACTTACATAAATGTAGATGTTTGAGTGTATTCACTGTTGCAGTCCTGGTTACCCTCCCTCCAGCCCCCTACCTTCTTTTGGCTACACCTCTACTTTCCTTTACTATGCTTAAAAGCTTTTTGGTGTTGTTTGCTTTTTTGGTTGGAGGTATATCATTGTATTTTTATATTTAATTGCTTCCCATTAGGGGGGCACCTGACATCTGTGGCAAGAAAAACTGATGTAATGGCATCAGCTGCATGTTTTATACCCCTGACGACCTGACGTCATGGAAGAAGGGACAGCAACCGACGCAGGACCCAAGACTTTGTTAATCAGGCCGACTGGGGGCTACCTGCAAGCAGATAAACCAAATGTAATGACTGCAACAGTGAATACACTCGAATGTCTACATTTATGGTAAGTGTACACAACAGTACTTTCTAGTAACTCTGTAAGTGTAACAGGAATCAGGTTTTTCTGACTAGCCCGAGACCCGACCTTATCAACTTAAGCCAGGGGTGTTTTAACATTTGTTAAGAATGGTTCTTGTTCAACTCTTATCGCTTAACTGCACTATAGGCAGGTTATGATATGTAACGCGATCATAATCCTCTTTTATTGTTAGAAGTGTAGTTATAATTTATTTATTACTGTCAAACTTTTCTCCCTGGGCCTTTACACGAGCAGGGGCATGGCTAACTGGACAACCCTGTCAGCAGAAGCAAAATAAATAACTAGATAAGTAAAAAAGGTTCAAAACAGTCAAGTAATGTGCATTTTGAGACACTGTTGACTAATACATGCTGACATTCATTGGTTCATGTGCATTAGCTATTTTTTTGCAGTTGTGAAAGTGATGTACTGTCTTTTTAACTGCTTTTCAGACTATACTCAGAGGAGGATATAAAAGACTGGGAAGAGATACTGGAAAAGGAATTTACAAAGTAATAGGAGTACGTATGATTGGCTCCCTTGTATGCAGCAGAGTCTAAAAGTTTAGGATTTTTGCCTGGAAATGTTTGCATATGTATTTTTGTAAACCATTTAGACTTCAAAGAATTTTTCCTCAGGTAGGTAGCAAATGTTGGAGGTGTGATTGGGAAGAAAGAGGTAAATGGGAGCATGTTTTTTTGGGGGGTGGATGTAAATAGGTGGTATATTTTAAAATTTTCAAAAGATTGCTCAGTCAAAAATATTGGTAGAGCAAACAGGTGTAACTAGTCAAATGATTTTTTCAGCTGATACATAGGATCTGAATTGCCTAGACATAGTAATGCCTTGTTAAGTTTAATGCTGTTAGAGTTCCAAAAAAGCAATTACTAGAAAATGGAAATTAAAATCTAAACCAGCTGTATTTGAAGTATTTAATTTTGTAAAAGAGAGAAAATAATTGGAATATGGATCTTTATAAAAGGGAATGAGCAAATTACATAGAAATAAATGGAGTTTGTAGGAATAATATATGGAGAAGAATGTTCAAGAGGAGGAATGAGGTTTAAGGGAAGGAGAAATTGAGCGATTTATGTAATATTTGGTCTGAAACATATAGAAATATAGCATGCAATATGCGTAAATGGAAAAAAAAATGGTGATGTTTTTTTCTGTTATGTCTTAAGTAGTAATTTAATAAAGGTGTTAAAAAAACATTAGAAATACTGGGTTGACAGCAAGAAGTTTCCATGTTTCTTCTCGCATAAATCTGCAAAAAATTCTAGACAGTTTTACATTCCTAAAATATCGCTTAAACAGATGCTTTTATCTGTTGATTGACCGTTGAATATTAATAGTCAGAATTTGTTTGCAGATTCATTTATATTTGTTATACAGTGATAAGGCATCTTCCCATAGAACAAAACCTGAAGTAGAAACTAATATTTTAAATTTCTTCCACACTTAAAATTTAGCTTGGGAGACTTAACAGTGCTTTCTCATTCTGTATTTGTAGTCATTAAGTCCTGTTGGTTTTGAAAAGGTCTGCAGCTTTTATATCCATTTTAACTCATATTCTGTTTCATACCTTTTTCATATTCACATGCTTGCTATTTTGCTTAGTCTTTACTCCAGAGTTGGATTCTGTCAACCTTAATTTTCCTACTTGTGTGGTGAATATGAGCAAGGCATTTAACCAGGCTGTGTTGCCTTGCCGAGTTTGGAAAGGTTCATGTGGATTAGTCGCCTACCCTGGTTAATAAATACAAATAAATACATAACTGTGTAAGATGTAGTTTGACTAATAGTCGGTATTTGGTGATGTGTTACAGCTAGTTGTTTGAGTTTATAAGAGAAATTCAGTTTGTTTTTGCCAGATACTTTGTTGGCAACCTTTTCCACAGTTTATCCCTACTGCTAGTTGCACCATGTTTTTGTAATTTCAGGGTATTTTATATCTACAGTGTTTATCATTACTGTGTTTGGGTGCAAGAATTATCCTGTTTATTACCTTTTTCATGTTCATATTCTTGCATTTGTGCTACTGGTAATTTTTTGCTGTATTAAGTAATTACTGTTTTGTATTTTCTTTTTACAGACAATTTCCAGACTGCGCAACTCCTTGCTTTAATACTGGAACTACTTACTTTTTGTGTTGAACACCATACATACCATATCAAAAATTATATCTTGAACAAAGACCTGTTAAGGAGAGTGCTGGTCCTGATGAATTCCAAACACACCTTCCTGGCTTTGTGTAAGTATTTACAGAGTATTCTATTTTATTGATTTGATTCATAATTCGTTATCTATGAACCTGAAGAAAATATATCAAGGGCTCTTCTGTAAAAAGGATATCTTCCTTGTGGACATTTGATGATCAAGTTAATGCTTTTCCCCCATCATACTCAAAATAGACAGAGAATACCTATATTCTTCGTCCATTTAGAGTCAATATGAACACCTTGTGCCGCTAAAGTCAGTTTTGTGTAGCTCAAAGTATATGAGCCTGGTTATTAAATATTTATTGATCCTAAAACTTTGAAACTTGTGGATAAAGTTGTTCATATTATAAAATAATTCCTTATTGCATAAAGATGTCACACTATACAAAGCTTTGTTGAACCAGTAATTCATGTATTAGGAGGACTGTAGTGCTACCTTGGAAATATTTTTTTGTTTGTTTTTTTTTGTTGTAATTCTCTGTTATGTGGCAGGTTCTCATGAGACCTTTTACGCCACAACCTAGGTATGCAATAAAATGCAGAGTATTTTGAAATTATGTTAAATTAATTTATACACCTGCAAGGTTAATTACTTGCATTATGGTGTACAAAATGCAACTTTTATAAAGTATTAGTGTATCACATCATAGAAGTACGGACATTTAAAATGCAGTTGTTTGATGTGAAGTATTCAGTAGAAAACCCTGTTCTATTATTAGTCACAGATTTAAGTGTTTCTTGTTGGAGATCAGGTGCTGGCTGATTTTGCAAATCAGTGGTGGTCTGCTTTTTTGTGGGCACAACTATGTTATACAGTTTCTTGCATTACATTCCCTTTTTTATAGCTGATTTATTAGTGTTGGTTGGTATGTCTGATTTGTCTGTTTTGTATTTTCTGCTGTGAGCTGTTAAGTTGTTACCAGTAGTAGAGAGTTTAATTCTCTCAGCCACTGTTTGTCTACTGTGTGACTGCGAGCAAATCACCCAACCAGACTGTGCTGTTGTGCTGAGTCTGAGAAGGTGGGTGTAAATCAGTGCTCTACCCTGGATAATGAAAACAAATAAATAAAATGTAGTTTGGTTAAGCAGTGGCAGTAAGTGGCTTGTTAAAGCTACTTATGTGAGTTTATGAGAGAAATGCCATTTGATCTGTAGGTGTGTCATTACTTTGAATACTACTTTGAATCTCAGACTTTTAAGTGGGTGTTTTTTGAGGAATGGTACCAGCATTTCTTGTCACTTTGGACTTTGTTAGGCGGTTTGCTTTTTTTTGATGCTTGGTTACAGCAGATGCCAAGTTTTGGGATATGGGTAGAGAAAGCCTTATGGCCTTTTTGATTGTAAGCTTTCTGCATTGCGTATAAACATGCTATCTTCACTAGATAAAGTGACTAACAATTCTGTTTAGTGTATTCAGATTTTTTTTTTTTTTTTTTTTTAGGACAGTACTCCAACTTCAGCTATGTATAAGTTAAAGTACAAAGAAAATGACTGGCACAGGTATTTGGCTTTTGCAACCCAGTCAGAAGTAGTAACATAAATCATCACTGACCTCCATGATGTTCTTCCTGTTTCACTGTTGCAGTCATTACATTTGGGTTATCTGCCTGCAGGTAGCTCTCAGCCGGCCTGAATATCAAAGTCTTGGATTCTTGCTTTAGATGCTGTCTCTTCTTCCATGACGTCAGGGGTATAAGACATGCAGCCGATGCCATTACATCAGTCTTTCTTGCCGTGCGGTGCCCAAAGCAGAAGCAGTTCGCAAGTGCCGGTTGGCTGACTCCTGAAAATTTCGTTTTCAAGTTTCAGAACCGAAGTCTTCGAAAAAGCTAAGTACCCCGTTGGGGATCCCTTTTCTTGCTCTTAACCGATGTCAGTAAAAGTTAACAATTGTATTATCTGTGGAAAGCAAATACCTCATAAATATTTTCATTCGTACTGCATTCCTTGCTTAGGCCCAGACTGCGACGTCCGTCGCTGTCGGTTTTGTGCCTTGTTCAACCCCCGAACTATTAGTTGTCTGTCTATATTTGCAGCAAATTATTTTGGTACTCCGTATAACTATCCAGAAATAGCTTCGATAAGCCATACGACTACCGATATTCCAAAAAAAATGTAAAGATAAAGACAGAGACAGACCGCATAGGTCCAAAACTGCCGACGATGCTTCCGTTAAGCTAGTCGCCAGTTCGCTGGTACTTACGCGCTTTCACAGCCCCTGATACCCACTACTTCAGATTCGCAGGCCTCTACCGAGACCCATTCGGAGTCCGGTATGCCGCGAGATGCTTCTTCGAATATGGAACCTGTGGATGTCTCTACCTTGGATGTGTCTGGAGCTGCTGTGCAGGCACCGGCTTCTGAGGGTGTATTCAGACCTACAGATTTGCATTTCAAACAGATGCCATCTTCTTCATCAAGGCCTAAAACTCAACCCACACCTAGAAAACCGACGTCCAAACTGTATGATCAGGCCCATATGCCTAAAAAACAAATGCTTAGAATGGCTGGAGATCTTATTACTTTAATTAGGGGAAGCCAGCCTTCCCCCTCTTAAAAGACCTAGAACTGATTTTCTTTCTGATTCTTTTGATCAGGATTCTGAAATTTCTGTTTCTTCTTATTACCAGGATTTGCCCTTATCTACCTTTGAGGATTCTGATGCAGGATTCCATTCCCTCTGCTTCCCCTCCAGAAGATTTTTTTTCTTTTGGTGAAACGTTGCACACACTTGGAGAACATTTCCGCTTGGAAGGCCAGGATTACTCTGACTCCAAAAAGAGGCTTAGGGAATTCTTACTTAACCCTCAACGCAGGCCTTTAGCTATCCCTCCTGATGTCCTTCATGGATGCATCTGCAGTCATAACAACTGGGTTGTCCTGTCGTCAGGCAGCCCTTCAGTCGGCCGGATTCCAAAGTCCGGGTCCGGCTTCGGCTGATGTCGCACTTCACCCGACGTCATCTCTGTTGGTCTTCGGGTATAAAAGCATCAGCCGACGCCATTTTCTTCAGTCTTTCTTGCCTCGTGGCGCCCGAAGCAGAAGCTGTTCGCAAGTGCCGGTCGGTCGGATCCAGAGATTACTTCTACCGAATACTACTTCGAAGACTTCTAAAGCTAAGTACCCCGTTGGGGACTCTTTCTTGCCTCAGCCGATGTCAGAAAAAGTTAATAATTGTTTAACCTGTGGGAAACAAATACCTCATAAAGATTTCCACTCTTACTGCCTGCCTCGCTTAGGCCCAGCCCACGACGTAGCAGCCTGTTCGTCCTGTGCTTCTTTCAACCGACAACGCTTAGGCGCCGGTCGGAGTTTGCAGAACAGTTTTTCGGTTCTGTTTTTGCGACATTATGCCGCCGGATCCTCCGACCACGCATTCTGCCAAAACGCAAAGAAAAGACCGACACTCGCGGTCCGCGGTTTCGCCGAAACCATGGTTAAGCAAACATGAGTGTCTCGTTTCGGCGAAACCGAGAAAACTGATCAAAATACAGCTGAATCTATCTCTACAACTGAGGTCCCTGCTAACACTCTTGAATCGGCCTCAGAAATTTTACCCACTACGGTGCTTACCACTGACTTATCAGACACCATTCCCTTGGATGTCTCTACCCCAGCACGTGGTGCTGCTAGGCCTCCAGCAGCCATGTCCATTAAGGCCTTCGCCAGGGCTAAAGCAGCCAAGACTACTAAAACAGTGCCTGTTAAACCCCCCTCAACCAGGCCCTCTTCCAGTTCTCAAATGCTTACTTTGGCAGAAGATTTAATTTCATTAATTAGAGGATCTCAATCTCACCCAGACAGGCCTCTCAGCCCCAGAGAAGAGACCTAGGGCAGAGCCCCATGAGCCAGTGTCCTCTGATGATTCTGCTGATGAATCAGACATAACTGACCAGCCAGAGGCTTCTTTCTCCAATTTTGAAGATTCTGATGCTGAAGAATCCATTCCAGCTGCTTCCCACCAGAAGAATTCTCCTTTGGGGAAACCTTGCATGCCATGCGAGAACAGTTCCAATGGCAGCAACAGGATTTTTCAGACTCCAGGAAAAGACTTAGGACCTTTTTGCACCTTCCACAGCACAGGCCCTTAGCTATACCTCCTGTTCTCTCTGTGGTGGATGATGCTTTCAATGATGTCTGCTCCGCTCCAGATTCCCCAGCCCCTGCCAAACCAGACAGATTTTACAGGGTGCCAGATACTCATCACCACCTTTACAAGGCCCCTCTTGCAGACCCTGAAACTATTTCCCAGGGCCCCAAGGCAGTGGCAGCGATCATAGCTAAAAACCCTGTTCCTTCTGAAAGGGAAGCAAGGTCATTAGACAGATGGGGTAAAAGGTTTACACTTCAGCCACTCTCTCAGCTAGAGCTTTAAACTGTCAGTTTCACATGATACAATACCAAGAGTTTATGCTTGATCAGTTAACTAAAAGCTAACCACTGATGAATCTCTTGATAAGAAATATGTATTAGAAATGGTAAATAACATACAGCAAGTTAGTAACCATTCTTTAAAATGTGGCTATGATGCACTGGAGGCTTCATTTAGATCAGCCATGACTGGCACTGTAATTAGAAGGCATGCATGGCTAAAGGAGCAAGCTTTACCGGATCATGTTAAATCTAAATTGCTAGATGCTCCTATGGATAAAACAAGTTTGTTTGGTACACCTGCCCAGCAGGTTATGAAGAAAATGGAAGAAAAGGCAAAATCAGTCCAGACAGTTAAAGATTTCTTGCAGGTTCAACCCCAAGGTTTAGCAGGAACTGGCCTGCCAAAAATTGGTCCTTTCCTGACTCCACAAGACCTCAAAGGGGCAGGAATAGACGTTCCAGAGGCAGAAACCAATCCAGAGGAGGTGCCTACAGAGGACGACAGTGGCAAGGTAACAACAGAGGCACAGACTCCACACCTGCCACTACATCAACACAGCCACAGTGACTTAATCCTAAACCCGCCTACCAGGGAACAAATAGCAGCTCCTCTAGGCGGAAAGCTAACCTTATTTTCAAAAACTGGCACCACATAACAAAGGACAAGTGGATTTTACGAACCATAGATCAAGGTTACCGGTTCCACTTCCACACTTTACCAGACAAAAGAGGAATGCCAAATCTACCTCCAAATCAAAAGACGGAGGCTCTACAACAGATAATGGAGTTAGCAAACATGAGAGCTGTGGAGAAAGTGCCAACAGCAGAGCAAGGAAAGGGGTTCTACTCCAGACTATTCCTAGTTCCAAGAAAGGAAAAAAGTTGGAGACCAATTCTAGCCCTGTCCACCCTGAATACTTACATCATTGTCCCAAAATTCAAAATGCTGACCCTACAGCAACTTCTTCCCATGCTGGGCAAGGAGTGTTGGCTGGTAACTCTAGATCTCAAGGAGGCATACCTGCACTGCCTGATTCGACCAAGCTGCAGAAGATAGCACAGACTTCTTGCAGGATCAGAGCACTTTCAATTCACAACATTGCCCTTTGGCTTATCTACTGCCCAGAGTATTCACAAAATGCCTGGCATCAGTAATCGCCCATTGCAGACTACAGGGAATTCAAATTTATCCATACCTGGACGACTGCCTGATACAAGGAGACAACAAAAGCAAGCTGACAACAGATTTACAAAGGGTCATTTACTTGCTTCAAGCACTGGGATACACAGTCAATTTACAAAAGTCAAGACTGATACCATCCCAGACAAGGACTTTCCTGGGAGCGGAATTGGACACAGTAAGACAAATGGCATTCCTAACTACAGAAAAACAAAAGAACTCCCTCTTTACTTCTTGGCACTAACAAAACTGAACAAGTTAACAGCAAGAAAGGTACTGCAGGCCTTGGGTTTCATGGCATCATGCATAATCTTGGTTCCATTTGCCAGACTACATATGAGAAAACTACAGTGGTACCTAAAGAATTTATGGTCCCAACACAGACACAGCCTAGAAACGGAAATCCCACTAATATCATGCTTAAAACAGGAGTTCCTATGGTGGGCTCAGGCATGCCAGTCAAACCCAGGCCTGCCCTTTCGCAAGGGTCAAGCAAGCCAGACCATCACAACAGATGCTTCAGACCTAGGATGGGGGGGCGCATATGCTGGACAAATGCGTACAAGGATTGTGGACACAAGACCAACTTCACCTGCACATCAACCTAAAAGAAATGCTGGCAGGAAAACTGGCAATCCAAAAGTTCAGACCATTTCTCAAGGAGGACCACTTGATGATAAGGACAGACAACACCACAGTCATGTGGTACATCAACAAACAGGGAGGCACTCATTCTTACCCCCTATGCAGAATGACTTTGGAGCTGTGGACCCTGGCACTCAGCTACAACATCCAGTTACAGGCAATATTTGTGCCAGGAAAAGAAAACTCTCTAGCAGATATGTTAAGCAGGACCACATCGGATGCCCACGAATGGCAGCTGCACCCGGATATCTTCAAGACCATCTCGAAGAAATGGGGAATGCCTCAGATAGATCTATTCGCATCACCTCTCAATCACCAGCTCAAAAATTCTGCACAAGGACATTCCACCCACTAGCATGGAAAGTGGACTCGCTCTCCTTCAGCTGGAAAGGCCTAACAGCATATGCATTCCCACCTCTTCCCTTGATACACAAAGTACTACTAAAAATCAAGGAGGAACGTCCAAGGATAATCCTGATAGCTCCAAACTGGCCAAGACAGCATTGGTACCCACTGCTGAGGAGCATGTCTCGAACAATATGTGGCCAATTCCCTGATGCCTTTGATGCTAACTCAGAACAACTTCAGCACCATGCATCCAAACCTAAAAACGCTGCAACTGACTGCATGGAACATCACATAACAGCTGCTAATACAGAACTTTCACAAAGAGTTAAAGACATTATTCTTGAAGCACGCAGGCCTTCAACTAGAAGGAATTATGCTGGGAAATGGAAAAGGTTTGTCATTTGGAGTTCTGAAAGAGGAAAAGATGTATCAAACATAGATATGCCTAACATTCTGGAGTATCTGGCGAACTACTTCATTCAGGCCTGTCCTACTCCTCCATCAAGATTCATGCATCAGCTATTTCAGCAGAATACAGCTTTGATCCACCTGTTTTTCACACCCTTTGCTCAGGCAGTTCCTCAGAGGAATCAAGAATGTAAAACCTCCAAGGAAACCACCATTGCCAGCTTGGGACTTGAACTTTGTGCTAGAAAAATTGACACTATCACCTTTTGAACCAGCAGCAACAGCAGACCTACAACACCTGTCATGGAAAACTGCTTTCCTACTGGCAATTACTTCAGCAAGGAGGGTTTCAGAACTACAGGCCTTAATGGCAGTGCAACCCTTTCTAATCTTCCACCAAGATAGAGTGTCCATGAGGACTAATCCTACATTTATGCCTAAGGTGGTATCCAGAGTGTCTTTAAACCAGGCAATCCACCTGCCTACCTTCTTTCCCAACCCACAAAACAGAGGGAAAGAATACTGCATACCTTGGATGTACATAGACAGCTACGCTACTACTTGGACAGAACAAAAAAATAGCAGAAAGACTGACCAACTTTTCGTAGCCTATGCAACAGGAAGGGAAGGAAAAGCTATTTCCAAACAGACAATCTCCAAATGGATAGGAAATTGCATACGATTCTGTTACTCCTTCCATGGAAAGCCAATTCCCCAGAACATAAGACCTCATTCTACAAGGGCAACAGCCACTACCACAGCCTTCTTACGAGGAGTGGCTACCAAAGACATTATTGAGGCGGCTACTTGGACCTCCGTGCATACATTTGCCAAGCATTATAATTTACCTCTATATTCCAGATCCCGAGCAGGGTTTGCCACTGCTGTTCTGCAAGGGATCCTAAACACACCATAAGTTACTTTTATCCTCCTCCCCTAGTTGGCTATGGTATTCTACCCAGTTGTTATGACTGCAGATGCATCCATGAAGGACATAGTACAGTTTTGTACCTGCCATAAATGTAGATGTCCGAATTGGATAGCATCTGCAGTCAGGATTACCCTCCCTCCTTCCCCTCTGTGGTACTCCTAGGGTGTTTACCCTTCTAATAGCTAGCTAGTGGGGGGATTTCTTTCATGGTGTATTTGTTTGTATTTATGTACATACATGCTTATTTTTGTGTTTACCTCTATCTTTGGAAACATTGGCATCTATCCAAAATTTTTAGCCTTCTATAGGGCTTCTGGCATCTGGGGCAAGAAACACTGAAGAAAATGGCGTCGGCTGATGCTTTTATACCCGAAGACCAACAGAGATGACGTCGGGTGAAGTGCGACATCAGCCGAAGCCGGACCCGGACTTTGGAATCCGGCCGACTGAAGGGCTGCCTGACGACAGGACAACCCAGTTGTTATGACTGCAGATGCTATCCAATTCGGACATCTACATTTATGGTAGGTACAAAACTGTACTTTATGGACATTGTAGATGATGCCTTCTTGGAATCTAGCCTGGCCCCAGACACTTTACCTCCAGCTTCCAGAAAACCTGACGGGTATTAGAGTACCTGACTCTCACAAGTTCCTCTTCAAGAATCCTACTGCAGATCCAGAGACCATTTCCCAAGGACCAAAAGGCATTAAGGCTACTGCTGCCAAAAACCCTACCCTCTCTGGTAAAGATTCCAGGGCCTTCGACAGATGGGGTAAGAAGATATGCACCTCTGCTACTTTGGCCATTAGGGCCTTAAATGCCAGTTTCATATGTTAAAGTATCAGCAGCATATTATGGGACTACTTAAACAGACAATGATGTTGATTCCCGACTTTGCTGAACATAAAGAATTACAGGATTTAATGCATTCTGCAGAACAAGTTGGTAAACATACTTTGCAATGTGGTTTTGACACTTTAGAAGCATCTTGCAGGGCTGCTGTCACTGGGTCTCTACTTAGAAGGCATGCTTGGCTTAAGGAACAAAACTTGCCAGATCATATAAAAGCTAAATTACTGGATGCTCCCTTAAACCAAGGCTGTCTTTTTGTCAACAAAGCAGAAGTAGTCCTCAGAAGGATGGAGGAAAAAGCTAAATCTATGCAAACTGTTAAAGATTTCCTACAAGTACAGCCTCCCAGATTCAGTAGGCGGTGGCCTTCTAAGAACTGGTCCTTTCCAGTCCCTTCTAGGCCTTTTCAGTCCAAACCAGGAACAGCAGACCATCTAGGCTACAGTCTCAGGCTTCGCACAAACCTAAGCAGTGGGGGGCTCCCACTTCCACAGCAGTGAGTAGTAAGCCTACCCCTATGGAAAAATGTCACAATGACTTAACTGACTTAACCCTTCCAAGCTCTGCTCAACTGCCTGCTCTTTTAGGAAGAAAGCTCGCCCTGCATGCAAAAAACTGGGAACTCATTACCCAGAACAAATAGGTTTTAAATATAGTTTTCCAAGGATACAGATTCCAGTTCCACACCTTACCAACCCCAAACAATTGGCCAGACCTACTCCTAAATCAGTGGGCAGAGGCTCAACAGCAGATTCTCTCTCCCTTCTAAGTATCAGGACTATCCAACCTGTCCAAGCAGAAGAAAGGGGACAATGTTTTTACTCAAGACTTTTCCTGGTACCCAGAAAAGACAGCTCCTGGCATCCTGTCCTGGACCTCTCTATTCTAAACACCTTTTTGGTAATCCCAAAATTCAAAATGCTAACACTTAAACAGCTGCTTCCTATGCTGGGCAAAGATGCCTGGTTGGCAACCTTAGACTTAAAGGAAGCTTACCTGCACATTCCAATAAGGGAATCTTGCAGGAAATACCTGTGCTTCAGAGCAGGCTGCATGCAATATCAGTTCTCTGCGCCTCCGTTTGACTTATCTACTGCGCCCAGGGTATTCACAAAGTGTCTTGCTCCAGCCATTGCATTTTGCAGGCAGAGAAATATTCAAATATACCGATACCTGGACAATTGTCTGATTCAGGCAGAAAGCCAGGACATGCTATTAAAACGTCTGGCATTTGTAAAGAAACTTCTAACCTCGCAGGGGTACACCATAAACGAAAAGAAATCTCATCTAGTACCCTGCCAACAGATTGTATTCCTGGGAGCAAGCTTGAACACAGCTTCCCAGATGGCTTTGTTCACGCCAGAGAAACAAGTTTATTTGACAGCCTACTTCAAGCTACTGGCCACAAAGACCCAGCTATCTGCAAGGAAAAATCTGCAAGCCCTGGGGTTCATGGCCTCGTGCATTCTACTAATTCCATATGCAAGACTGCATATGAGGAAACTACAGTGGTGTCTTAAAAGCCTATGGTACCAACATTCTTAGGACCTGGAAGCAATGATTCCTATCATTCCTTGTATAAAGACAGAGTTCCTTTGGTGGGCAGAGGCCTGCCACCTAAACAAGGGGCTCCCTTTCAATCTACCCCCTGCCGCCCAAACCCTAACAACAGACGCATCAGACTATGCATGGGGTGCTCACTTGGCAGGGCAGTGCATTCAGGGCAAATGGAACCCGAGTCACATGCACCTGTATGTCAGCCAAAAAGAAATATTAGCTGTACAGAATTCCCTGACAGCCTTCAAGGACCACATCCTTCCAGGACAATTATTGGTAAAGACAGACAACACCACAGTTATATGGTACATAAACAAGCAGGGGGGAACCCACTCGTACCCTCTTTGCAGACTAGCCATGGCGCTGTGGAACTCAGCTTTGAGCTACCAAGTGCACATACAAGCTCATTCCTGCCAGGCAAGCTAAATTCACTGGCAGACCTAAGCAGAAATCTAAAGGACCCACACAAATGGAAACTGGAACCAAAAATATTCAACCTCTTGAGGAACAAATGGGGGACTCCATTGATAGACCTGTTCACCTCCCCCTAGAACTACCAATTGGACAAATTCTGCACAAGGGCTCCCACAGTCAAGCTTGGAAAGTGAATGTCCTGTTCTTTACCTGGGAAAGCCTCTCGGTTTATGCCTTTTCCCCTCTGCCTCTCCTTTCGAAGGTTCTGCTAAAGATCAAACATGACAAACCAAGGACAATTCTGATTGCACCAGACTGGCCACGCCAGCATTGGTACCCCCTCTTGCGCAGTATGATACTGCTGGAGCCATGGCACCTACCTCAGAAACCTTCCTTGCTGTCCCAGCAAGCGGGACAGATTCTGCACCCTCCGCTTCATACCCTGAACCTTGCAGCCTGGCTAATCCCTTGAGCTCTCCAATAGCATCCCTCAGTAAGCAGGTGCTAGATGTTATTCTGGAAGCAAGGAGGCCTATCACTGGAAAATCTTATGCTGAAAAGTGGAAAAGATGCTGTTCCTGTAGCCAAACTCGGGATGGGCACAATAGTGCCCAGCTTACCTCATATTCATCAGTACTTAACAGAAATGCTCCACATGGGCCTATCCTTCTCATCCATTAAAATTCATGCCTCTGCCATTTCAGCACATTATAATACTAAACTTACCCCTCTTCTCTCACCCCCTGCTAAAGCAGTTCCTCATAGGCGCCAAAAATTGAACACACCCCCCCCCCCACCCACACCCCCCAGGCGAGCCCCTACTCCAGCCTGGGACTTTAACTTTGTATTGGAAAAGCTCACTGTCATAGGTTCATAGGTAGGTACTAGGCTATCGGCCCTAGGGCCCATACAAGCCTAGCCAAAAAATGTACCCTGGCTTTCGCCACCCAAGAAAATTATTTTCCTATGCCCGTCGAGCAGAGCCACAGAAGTGATCCCCGGGATGAATTTTCCATTTCCCATCCAATCATCAAGATTTTTCTTGAAGAGTGCTAATGAGGAGCTCTGTTTGACATAGGTAGTCTGTTTCAGAGTATGGGAAGTCTCTGGGATAGGAATCTATCCCTCCAGCATGTTCTGTTTATTGTGGTGACAAGGTTAAGGTCCCTAGATCGTGTAGCTCGGAGGGATTGGGATTTCTTTAAGTGGAGCATGTCCAACAACTCTGGGTTTGACATAGCTTTGTATGTTAGACAGAGATCGCCCCTGAGTAGGCGATATGCGATGGAGTAAAGCTGTAGTTTTTTGGGACGGTCTGCAAAGGGCATCTGTTTGAGGCCAGTAATCCTCTTTGTGAGGTATTTCTGTGGTCTTTCCAGTTGTTGCAGATGTCTTGTGAGGTACATACCAAAAGGGGCGTTGTACTCTATAATGGGTCTAATGAGTTATGAGTAGAGGGGAACAATGACCTCTTTTTTTCTGGATGAGAATCCTTTTGTGATGAGATGAGCCACGTAGAAGGATTTCCTGACCACTGTGGCGATGTGATTATCAAAGGAGAGACTACTGTCCACCTGTGTCCCAAGGTCTCATCATATTTTCGGCATTAAGTAGACTACCAGCTATGTGGTAGTTCATGGGTACAGAGTTTTTACAAAAGGGGATGACAATACACTTTTTGGCATTGAGCTTCAGGCCATGGCTTTGACACCAGGAATCTGTCTCAGTGAGGCCCTTTTGTAGTTTGTCCACATCGTTAGGAGTTTCGCCATTTCAACCAGCTGCAACTGCAGAGTTGAAATTCCTTTCTTGGAAAACAGCCTTCCTTCTAGCCATCACTTCAGCAAGAATAGTGTCTGAATTACAGGCCCTCATGGCAGTGGAGCCCTTCATTATCTTCCATGTAGACAGGGTTTCCCTCAGGACCAATCCTTCCTTTATGTCCAGGGTGGTGTCTAGTGTGGCCCTAAATCACTCCATTTATTTGCCTACTTTTTTCCCAAATCCACAAAACAAAGGTGAACGAATACTGCACTCTTTGGACGTACACAGACAACTTAGATTTTATTTGGACAGGGCTAAGCCTCTCAGAAAATCTGAACAGCTGCTAGTTGGCTTTGCTGCAGGGACAGAGGGGAAGGCCATTTCAAAGCAAACCATTTCTAAATGGATAGCCCATTGCATTAATTTCTGCTATAAGCACGATGGAAAAGCTACCCCACAGGGGATAAGATCACATTCCACCAGGGCTGCATCTACCTCTACAGCCTTCCTCAGAGGAGTCTCTACCAGGAACATCCTAGAAGCTGCTATCTGGAGCTCTGTACATACCTTCACCAAGCATTACCACATGCCTATTTTTTCTAAATCCAGAGCTGGTTTTGCCTCTGCAGTCTTGCAGGGCTTAATAGCTGGCCCTAATGCTCTCTAAATTCCTCCTCTTTTCCTTAGCTTTGGGAATCAACCCAAATGTAATGACTGCAGTAGTGAAACACGAAGATTATAGTACAGTTGTGTACACTTACCATAAGTGTAGATGTTCGTGTGTATTCACTGTTGCAGTCCTAGTTACCCTCCCTTCAGCCCCCTGACTTCTCTTGGCTTTACCTTCCTTCTTGTTTGGTGTATTTAAGCTTTCTGGTGTATTTGCTTTTTGTTGGAGGTGTAACCTAACATATAATTGCTTCCAATTATGGGGCACCTGACATCTGGGACAAGAAAAACTGATGCAGTGGCATTGGCTGCATGTTTAATACCCCTGATGACCTGACGTCATGGAAGAAGAGACAGCATCCGACAGGAATCCATGACTTTGATATTCAGGCCGACTGAGGGCTACCTGCAGGCAGATAATCCAAATATAATGACTTCAACAGTGAATACACTCAGAACATCTACATTTATGGTAAGTGTACACAACTGTACTTTATCCATTTCCTACATGGGGTCAAGGTGTTGGATCAACTATTGCCACTTCGCTCAGTTTAGTGCCACTTTCCTACCTTCTTCAACAGTCATTCTTGATTGTTGCAGGTGGTTTCTCACATAGTACATCTCTCTCTTTGTTGGGCACACTTGTTTCCTCTTGCCTTCTCCCTGTTTGTCCCAGGTCATCTTCACCAGATTGTTTTCAGATTTCCTGCACATGGGCCCAAACCACAGTAATCTGTTCTTTATGACCTTTTTTGCAATTGGAGCTGCTACTTGGGCTTCTGCTGTGATGTCCTTATTTCATCAGTCTCGCAGTATGCATCCTACCACTCGTCTCAGGCACTTAATCTCCATCACCTCTAGCTTCCTTAACTGCTCTGCCTTCATTTTCCAGGTTTCTGTACCATACAGCAGTACTAATCATTCCAGTGTTGTGTACACCTTACTTTTCAGCGTCTTTGGCATTTGTCTGTCACACACTGTCCCTCACACTTTGTGCCATTCGGCTGAATACCTCTCAACCCCTTATACGTTCATAGGTATCTCAACCCCTTATACGTTCATAGGTAGGTACTAGGCTATCGGCCCTGGGGCCTACATAAACCTAGCAAAAAGGTTCCTTGGCTTTCGCCACCCAAAAAAATATTTTCCTGTGCCCCAGTCAAGCAGTTTCAGAAGTGATCCCCGGGGTGAATTTTCTATTTCCCATCCAGTCGTCAAGGTTTTTCTTAGAGAGAGCCAATGAGGAGCTTTGCTTGACATGAATGGGTAGTTTGTTCCAGAGTATGGGAAGTCTCTGGGACAGGAATCAATCCATCCAGCATGTTCTGTTTATTGTGGTGACAAGGTTTAGGTCCCTGGAGCATGTGGTTCGGAGTAATTGGGATTTTTTTAAGTGTAGCATGTCCAACAGCTCTGGGTTTGACGTAGTTTTGTGTCTTAGACAGAGATCGCCTCTGAGTATGTGATATGTGACAGAGTAGAGCTGGAATTTTTTGAGACTGTCTACATATGGCATCTGTTTGAGGCCGGTAATCCTCTTAGTGAGGTATTTCTGTGGCCTTTCCAATTGTTGTAGGTGTCTTGTGAGATGCATGCCAAACGAGGGATTGTACTCTATAATGGGTCTGATGAGGGATGAGTAGAGAGGAACAATGATCTCCTTTTTTCTAGAGGAGAACCCTTTTGTGATGAGGTGCACCATGTAAAAGAATTTCCTGACTACTGTGGCGATGTGGTTATCAAAGGAGAAACTACTGTCCACCTGTGTCCCGAGGTCTCTTGTCACACTTTCAGTGTTTAGTGAGCTACCGCCTATATGGTAGTTCATGGGTACCGAGTTTTTCCCAAAGGGGATGACAATGCACTTCTTGGCATTGAGCTTGAGGCCATGACTTTGACACCAAGCATCTGTCTCTGTGAGGCCCTTTTGTGGAATGTCTGCATCATTAGGTGATTCTATTATGGTTCCCAGTTTGCAGTCATCTGTGAACTTTGTTAGTCAAAGACCTTCTATTTTGGCCTGCACTTCATAGAAATAGATGCCGAACAGGAAATGACCCAGGTCTGAGCCCTGTGGTACTCCACTCGTCACTGGTCTGAAGTCAGACTTGGAGTCGGCTACTTTTACTGTGTAGGCTCTGTCAGTGAGCCAGTTGGCCTCCCATCTTGTGACATAGGGATTTATGCCCAGTTTAGTGAGTTTATCTAGAATTCCAGAGTGGTGGATGGTATTGAAAGCCTTGGTGAGGTCAAGATAGGCTGGGTGCACTACCTTGCCCTCATCTATGGCTCTAGTGACTGCTTCAAAGAAGTCAGTCAGGTTTAGTAGACATGATCTACCTTTTACAAGCCCAAACTGAGTGGGGTCAAGGGTTTGAAGGTTACCTATGTCTTTGTTTATAAGCTCCAAGATGGATACATTCCATGGCCTTGCAGACCAGACTCATCAGGCTAATGGGGCGGTAGCTTCCAGGGTCCATGGTGGCACCCCCTTTGTGGAGTGGGATAATCTGCTGTGCGCCATTCAATAGGTACATAGCCTGAGGTGAGGCTGTGATTGAACATAATACTTAGGTGGGGTGCCAGTTCGTTCTGTGGTTTGTGCAGGACGCAGCCTGGGATGTTGTCTGGTCCCATGGATGTTTCTTAGCACAAGAAATCTGGCAACACCTGAAATATGTTTCTAGGGCTTCGAGGCATCACAGGACTGCCCAAGTCAGCTTTCTTAAGACCTTGTCATACAATTTCTACAAGTTTAGGAATGCCCGGTTGGACTCTCTCCTCATCTCTAGCTTGTTTCCAAGTGTCTGTCTCACTGCAAGCATTGGGTCAGGTGTATTGCTGGCATCCTAGTCTGAATCTAAACTGCCCATCTTTCATCTTACTTTCTACTACTCTGTATATTCATTTATGAGTCACCCTCCTCAGAAATTTTCAGGCAGCATGACAGGAGTTTAATATGTCTGTACTACCTACAGTTTTACTCATCCCCTTTTGTTCTTTTACACTGGCAGTAATATGCTTATTCTCCATTTATCTGGTGTATGCCTCCCTCTCTATACTGCTATGAATGTCCTCTGGAACTATTTTTTCCCTACATCACCCAACTTCTTGATCGTATCTGTCGTAATCTCATCTGAGCCTACTACGCTCCATGCTTAATTTTCCTTTGTGTTGTTCTTACTAGTTATAGGGTGGGCTTCTTTTTCATAGACTGTAGTTGGGGCAGAATTACTTCTGTGGGGTTTTCCTCATTCAGAAGCTGCTGGAAGTACTCCTTCCATCTACCTTTTATGTCCTGTGGACTGGTGAGCAGGTTGTTGCTGGCATTTTGCCTGATGTCTGAAAAATTATATGGTGCTGCTTACTGTGATGGATTTGAAGTCTTCTTAAGACACTCTTGCTGGCTGGATTCTGCTAAAATCAAAGTCTGGCTATATTTGCATTCACAGTCTGTTGCATACAGAAACTTGCAGAATATACACTGATGAGAGAATATACTTTGCAGCATCAACTTAGAGCAGTAACAAATAACTTTTTTTATAATAAACCAAACGGACTAACGTTGCAGCTTAAAGGTACTGTTCCACTTTACTTCTCATATAGTACAGATGATGTGAGAGAGATAACATTTACCTCGAGACAAATGTGTCTACAAATATCTCTAACATAACTGTATTCATACAGATCTTTATATACGATTTTAGTCATGCACATACATATACATTTCCTCTTGGTATTCTATTTTGGAAAATTGCTCATCCTGTAGAAACAGTACTAATTGTTGCAGATGCTGACGCAAATGCTGACTTGATAATATTATTTTTAAGCTTCCTTGTTTAACAATGTCTTGTCGCTGAATTTATAAGAAGCCAGCTTTTCTGACAGTGTGAACATCCTGTATTCTATTTGGATCTTTGTATAAAAACATCTGTTCTTGTGCCAATGCAGATAAGTGTCCTGTTGTCCATGCAGAAAAACATGTTTTTAAGGAAACACATTGTCACAGTGTCATTGTCCATTCTTTAAAAGCAGATTTTGCATTTTTGCTCTTGCATACATCCTGTTTTTAAGTCTGTAAGGGAAAAATGTCCCTTCAGCAGATTCCTTATTTTCCAAGCCATGGTCATTTAGTATGAATGCTGATCACATATTACTAAACTCTATTTCTACATTTAAGCAAGCTTTTTGTTTCAGCATATTTACAACGGAATTAATTTCAGCCTTATATTCATAATATCCAACAATGTCTATCTCCTTTATCTTTCTGGCTTTTTTTTGTAACCTGATGAAGTTTCTTTGTGCTGTCTACTGAGTCACTTTCCAGAAGCTGGTACAGTGTTTCTGATGCCTTGCTGGTCAACAAACATAATTCCTTGCTTGCATAGGGGCAGTAGTGCTCTGCTAACCTTCTTTTAGCAGTCTACCGTAGCTCAGAGCTCTTCTCAGTGCCTTTCTTTGGGTGTGATGGACCAATCAATTGACAGTACAGGGACTGCCTTTCAGATCCACAGACAGAACCCTTTCAGTTTTCTATTGCCATTGTAAGAGAATGATCTCTTGGAAGACTCCTCCTTTCTCTGGATCTCAACTGCTGAGGCCCAGATAAGAAACCCTTTGGGGGGTTTATTTCCACTCTGCTTTTTTCTATCAGTGCTTAAATACTGTATTGTGTTGCTTTGCTGGGTTTTTTTTCTCTCTGGGAAATTGTATATGCTCAAAAGTTTTACTTTATCAGGCATGTAATAGTTGTACTATTTATTTTAAGGTAATTCTTGGTTTTTGTGGGTATCTAACCATTGCATTTTGTTATATGGCCATTGGTGAATGTTTAACTGAGATGTTCTTCATCTCACATTGCTGCAGTCCTTACACTTGGGTAGTCCGCTGTCCTCGGTCGGCCCGAATAACAAAGTATAAGGCTGACGTCGGTCAAGGCGCATTAGACTGACATCAGGACGTCAGGGTACAAATGCGCATGACCGACGTCATATCCTCAGTCTTTTTTGCCGCATGGTCCGATGCAGAAGCAGCGTTGCAAGTGCCGTTCGGCGTTCTGAAATTTTTCGAATTCGGAGTTTGAGACCGAGTCAAAGTTGGCTAAGTACCCCGTTGGGGAATATTTTAGTTTTTTCTTGCCTCAGTGGTTTACCGGATGTCAGAAAAAGTGAATAACTGTATTTCTTGTGGGAAGCAGATACCGCATAGAGATTATCATACTTTGTGTATTCCTTGTTTAGGGCCTGAGCACGACGTTGTTGGGTGTCGCTTTTGTGCTAGATTCAATAAGCGCACTATTAAGAGAAGGTTAGATTGTGCCAGGTTAGTCTTCGGGAAGCGGTGCAATTATAATATGCCGTCGGATGCTCCGACGTCCGCTTCTTCGAAGAAGCGCAAGGACAAAGCAGCTAAGCCCAGGCAAGAAGAGCCGTCCGTACCGGACGCCGGTTCTTTAGAGGTGTCGGTGGAGCCGGGGGCTCCACCGGAGGTTTCTCTGGAGTCCCAGGGGGAGACTTTGTTATTGCAGGATGTGGCCTCTCAGGAGGCAGGTCAGGCTGAAGGGGCCTCTCAGGTTACTGTACTCCCCTCCCTTCCTAGGGTGGTTAGGCCTTCTCCTTCTGTTTCCAAGGCTTCTCCCAGAGGCAGGCCAGGTTTAGCTTCAGTTGGTGTCACTCCTAGTTCTTCAGGATCTGTGCCCAAGAAGCATATGCTTAAAATGGCAGAAGATTTGATTACTTTGATTAGAGGTTCTTTGCCCCCTCCTGATAAGAGACCTAGGGTGGAACCTGAGATGGGGAGTTTTGAGCAGGCTTCGGATGTTTCAGAGTCTTCGGCTGAAGACTTGCAGGAGTATTCTCCTTTTTCTGATTCTGATGTGGATGATTCTACTCCTTCTGCTTCTCCTCCTGAGGATTTTTCTTTTTCAGAGACTCTTCACTCCATGAGGGAGCATTTTAAGTGGGAAGGTCAGGACTTCTCTGATTCCAGGAAAAGGCTTAGAGAATTTTTGTTTTTACCCCAGCATAGGCCTTTGGCTATACCTCCTGTTCTGGATGTTGTGGAAGATGTGTTTGCAGAGGCTTCTCTTAATCCTGATTCTTTGCCTCCTGCTCCTGTTAAACCGGATAGGTATTACAGGGTGCCTGAAGCTCATAAGTATCTTTTTAAGAGTCCTAGGGCGGACCCAGAAACTGTTAGTCAGGGGCCTAAGGGTGTTAAGGCTTCTGTTGTTAAAAATCCGGTTCCTCCGGATAAAGAGGCCAGGGCTTTGGATAGATGGGGAAAGAAAGTCTATACTTCTTCCACCCTTGCTATGAGAGCTTTGAATTGCCAGTTTCACATGTTGAAATACCAAAACTATCTACTTTCACAATTGAAGTCTAAGGTAGATGCTCTGGCGGAAGGTATTGAGTGTAAAGAGTTACAAGATTTAGTACATGTTTCTGAACAGGTGGGTAAGCATTCTTTGCATTGTGGTTTTGATGCTGTACAGGCCTCGTCTAGGGTGGCTGCCACTGGGTCAGTTCTTCGCAGGCACGCCTGGCTGAGGGATCAGAATTTATCTGACCATGTTAAGACAAGGATTTTAGATGCTCCTTTACAATCTGATGTGTTGTTTGGTTCACCTGTTGAGGCAGTCTTAAAGAAAATGGAAGACAAGGCTAAGTCTATGCAGACTGTTAAGGATTTTTTGCAGGTTCAGCCTCCGAAGTTTAGTAGAAATTGGCCTACCAAGGGGTGGACGTATCCTTCTTATGATTCCCAGTCTAGGGGTAGATCTAGACGTGGTAGGGGCAGAGCTCAGGGCTCTTTCAGGCCTAGAACAGGGAGTTCTCCTGCACAGTCTTCGGGTGAGGGCAGGGGTCAGTCCTTTCGTAAACAGACCCAATGACCTACCTTTTCAGCTGCCAGAGCCTTCTCGTCTGGCAGCACCTTTGGGAGGAAGGTTGACACTTTTCAAGGAAAATTGGAGTTTAATTACCCAAGACAGATGGGTATTGGATGTCATACACCAAGGCTACAGGTTTTATTTCCATACCTTGCCTCCTTTCAAAGGCATGCCAGACGTTCCTCCTCAGCAAAGAATAGAGGCTCACAAACAAATTTCTCTGTTACTTCAAATAGGGGCCATACAGCCAGTCCCTATGCCAGAAGTGGGCCTAGGATTTTATTCTCGCCTGTTCCTAGTACCAAAGAAGGGGAACACGTGGAGACCAATTTTGGATTTATCTCTCCTCAACACTTATCTGGACATTCCCAAGTTCAAAATGTTGACGTTACAACAGCTTTTACCTCTGCTGGGCAAAGATCATTGGATGGTAACTTTGGATCTCAAGGAGGCTTACCTTCATGTTCCTATCAGACAGAGTTGCAGGAAGTATCTGCGTTTTCGGGCTGGGACTTCTCATTATCAGTTCTCTGCATTGCCCTTTGGCTTATCTACTGCGCCCAGAGTGTTCACAAAAGTTCTGGCTCCAGTGATAGCTTTCTTCAGGCTAAAAGGACTACAGATCTATCCTTATTTGGACGATTGCCTGATTCTGGCTCAAGGAAGGGACGAACTTCTTCATCATTTGGAATATGTGATAGCAGTGCTAAGATGCCTGGGGTATTCTGTGAACGAAATAAAGTCCAGTCTAGTACCCTCTCAGGACATGTGCTTTCTGGGTGTAAGACTGATTACAGCATCCCAGATGGCCTTTTTGACCCCGGACAAACAAAAGAATCTTTCCCTTTACTTTCATCAATTGTCTCACCAGTCCAGGCTGACTGCAAGGACAGTCCTTCAAGCCTTGGGGTTCATGGCATCTTGTATTCTGGTGCTTCCCAATGCCAAACTGCATATGAGGAAGCTACAATGGTATCTCAAAAATGTATGGACACAGCACTGCCAGGATCTGGACACTGTCATTCAAATAATACCTTGCATTCAAAAGGAATTTTTGTGGTGGGCTCAGGAATGTCACCTAAACAAGGGACTCTCTGTGACCCGGCCAGAGGCGAGTCAGATTCTAACGACAGATGCCTCAGACAAAGCTTGGGGAGCTCATCTAAATGGAAAATGGATACAAGACAAGTGGCCTGCCAGACTACAACATCTACATATCAACTTGAAGGAGATGTTAGCAGTCCAGTTTGCATTAATAGCTTTCAAGGAGTTACTTCTTCCAGGGCAGGTGTTGATTCTAACAGACAACACAACTGTCATGTGGTACATCAACAAGCAAGGGGGAACACATTCTTATCCTCTATGCAGGCAAGCAATGATTTTGTGGGAGACTGCTCTCAGTTTACAGCTAAATCTTCAGGCAAGGTTTCTGCCGGAGCACAGAACTCCTTAGCAGATGTGTTGAGCAGGCAATTATGGATCCCCACGAGTGGAAATTGGATCCTCATGTATTTCAGAAATTGACAGTGTCATGGGGAACTCCAGACATAGATCTGTTCGCTTCTCCAATAAACCACCAGCTGCCAAAGTTTTGCATGAAAAGGTTTCATCCCACAGCTTGGAAAGTGGATGCTCTTTCTTTCAATTGGAGCAATCTTCATGTGTATGCCTTTCCTCCTCTGCCTCTCCTCCCAAAGGTACTTCTAAAGGTCAGACAGGACAAGCCAAGGATGATTTTAATAGCTCCAGATTGGCCTCGACAGCACTGGTACCCATTACTGAGAAGTCTGGCACAGGAGCCTCCATGGCCTTTGCCTTCGATTCCACACCTGTTGTCTCAGGAGGACAGTCATTTGCTCAATGTCAAGCTTCACTCTCTTCACCTAACAGCCTGGCATATTCTGTTTTGAACCATAGAGGGTCTCACCTTCCACAGCAAGTTTTGAATGTTATTTTGGAAGCTAGAAGGCCTAGTACAAGGAAAGTGTACGCAGATAAATGGAAGAGATTTTTATTTTGGAGTGCAGCAAAGGATTTTGATGTTTCGGAGCCTAATTTAAGTGTGGCTCTTCAATATCTTACTGAGTTACTGGACAAAGGTTTGTCCTTCTCTTCTATTAAGGTTCATGCTGCAGCAATTTCGGCTCACTATGACTGTGACCCACCATTGTTTTCTCATCCTTTGTTCAAGCAATTTCTTAGAGGGGCAAAGAATATAAGACCCCACGTAGAGCTCCTACGCCTGCTTGGGATCTCAATTTTGTGTTGGAGAAACTCACTCTACAACCTTTTGAGCCTGCAGCTACTACTGAGTTGAAATATTTATCATGGAAGACTGCTTTTTTGTTGGCCATTACCTCTGCAAGTAGGGTTTCTGAATTGCAGGCCCTTATGGCGGTTGAGCCTTTCTTAATTTTCCATAAGGATAGGGTATCTTTACGTACTAATCCTTCCTTTATGCCTAAAGTGGTTTCTAGTGTGGCTTTAAACCAAGCTATTCATTTGCCTACTTTTTATGCAAATCCCCAAAATAAAGGGGAAAAGATTTTGCACACTTTAGATGTACACAGGCAGTTGCGATATTATTTGAGCAGAACTAAAGGGTTCAGGCAGTCTCAGCAGTTATTTGTTTCTTTTGCTTTGAGTTCTCAGGGCAAGCCTGTGTCAAAACAAACTATTTCTAAGTGGATTGGGTTTTGCATTGCTTTCTGTTATTCCCATCATGGCAAGGAGATTCCAGCTGGGATTAGGCCTCATTCCACTAGGGCTACTGCCACTCGACAGCTTTTTAAGGGGTGGCAACTAAAGATATTTTGGAGGCAGCTACTTGGAGTTCAGTGCATACTTTCTCTAAGCATTATCACCTTCCACTTTACTCTAAATCTAGGGCTGGTTTTGCCACTGCTATTTTACAGGGCATTTTGGCAGCTCCTGCTTCTTTATAGTTTTGCCATCCTCCCTTACCTCTGCTTTGGGATTCTACCCAAGTGTAAGGACTGCAGCAATGTGAGATGAAGAACATAGTACAGTTTTGTACCTACCATAAATGTAGATGTTCGAAGATCCACATTGCTGCAGTCCAATTTACCCTCCCTCCTTCCCCTCTGTTTTTAGAGGCGGTTGTGTGGGTTGGGTTGTGAATATTGTGTATATTGTATACTTTGTACATATTATTAGTGCAAGGGTGGTTGGTTGGTTGTTTGCTGTCTTTTGGTTTTGACCTTTCTTTTTAGGGTCTTCTGACATCTGGGGCAAGAAAAGACTGAGGATATGACGTCGGTCATGCGCATTTGTACCCTGACGTCCTGATGTCAGTCTAATGCGCCTTGACCGACGTCAGCCTTATACTTTGTTATTCGGGCCGACCGAGGACAGCAGACTACCCAAGTGTAAGGACTGCAGCAATGTGGATCTTCGAACATCTACATTTATGGTAGGTACAAAACTGTACTTTTCTGTACTAAGGGCTGTTTTAGTACAGATGTTCATCGTGCATACAGCTGCAGTCATAACAGATGGGTTCTCCTGCCGTCAGGCGGGTCCTCGGTCGGCCGAATTCCAAAGTCTAGGTCCGGCGTCGGTTGTCGTCGCTTCTTCCCTGACGTCAGTGCGACAGGGGTATAAAGGAACCAGCCAACGCCATTTTCTTCAGTCTTTCTTGCCGCGCGGTGCCCGAAGCAGAAGCAGTTCGCAAGTGCCGGTCGGCCAGCTCTTGAGATTACGAAAATTTGGAAACCGAAGTCTTCTTAAAAGCTAAGTACCCGTTGAAACTTTTCTTGCCTCAGTCCGATGTCAGACAAAGTTAATAATTGTATTTCTTGTGGGAAGCAAATACCGCATAAGGATTTCCATTCCCTCTGTATACCTTGTTTAGGCCCAGACCACGACGTCTCGGTCTGTCGCTTTTGTGCTACATTCAACAAACGCACTATTAAGCGTCAGGCAGAGTTCGCCCAGCATTATTTTGGGAAAGCATTTAACTATACTATGTCGTCGGATACTCCGACTCCGGTTTTGTCTAAAGAACGCAAAGAAAAGGACCGACACACGAGGTCGGCTGCCTCTACCGACACCACGCCATAGCCGACTACACATGGTCCGGTTCTCAGCGAGGCGCCTACGCAGCCCCTGACTACCGACGAAACTTCTTTGACGGTGTCTCCTGTGCCCGAGGTCGCAGGCTCCTCGGCCCACACCCCGACTACAGATACCGAAGACACTCTTGGCGTTGAAACTCAGAATGTGGACAGGTCCACCTCCACTCAAAGTGTCTTCAGACCTTCCTCTTCTTCCTCCATCAAGGCTTTCACAAAGTCTAAAGCAACCATGCACTCTAAGAGACCAGCTACACAGGGCCCATCTCCAGGCCCCATGCCTAAGAAACAGATGCTTAAAATGGCTGAGGATTTAATTACTCTTATCAGAGGTTCTCAGCCCCACCGACAAAAGGCCCAGAGTGGAGGAAGATTCCCCCTCCTCTGATCAGGGCTCCATTATTTCAGAGCACTCTGATGATCAGGAACATTCTTACTCCCCTTTGAAGACTCTGATGCGGAGGAGTCCATCCTTCTGTATCCCCCTGAGGATTACTCATTTGGGGAAACTTTGCATACCTTAAGGGAACACTTCCACTGGGAAGGCCAAGATTATTCAGATTCCAAGAAAAGGCTCAGGGAATTTCTATTGCTACCTCAGCACAGGCCTCTGGCTATACCTCCTGTCTTGGACATCCTAGATGATGTTTACTCGGAGGCCTGCCTTAACCGGACTGTCTACCTCCAGCTCCAGTTAAGTCTGACAGGTACTACAGGGTTCCTGACTCACACCAATTTCTATACAAAAGCTATGCTGCTGACCCAGAAACCATCTCACAGGGCCCCAAGGGAGTTAAGGCATCCATTGCTAAAAATCCATTGCCTTCCGAGAGAGATTCCAGATCCTTAGAAAGGTGGGGAAAAAAGGTATATACCTCTGCCACCTTATCCATGAGGGCCTTAAACTGTCAGATGTAATGGGATCCTATCTCACCTACATTCATAACTGATGGGCTCGGAGCCGATCCATCGGCTCCGACTCGGCCAACTAGTACACTAGAACGAAGTCTCTTATTGGCTGGGCTACCTTCTATCCCAGGATGCACCACACCTGCTTCCCCAGATCTCGTTTGCCGCTTTACAAGCTGGACGTGGTCTCGACTTGGCTGGAGCTAAGTGGTTTCTTTTTACCTTTTACTGGTCTTTGACCTTAGGGGTTTCTTCTGAATTTGATAAAAACAGCTGTTTTAACAGCTATTCTCTGTATTTTGTGTGTTTGATAACTTTTTGTGTGTGAAGTGATTTACTGATACTTCTATTTCGCTGTCGGGCAAGGCCCGTTTAAGTTAGAGGGCCTTTGCCCTACTTTTGAAAGTCTGTGTCATTATTTTTCTCTGGGCAAAGCCCGTTTAAGTTAGAGGGCCTTTGCCCGTTGTTGTTGTTGTGCGTGCTTACTGTGTTTCTCTTGAGGTAAATCTCCCTCTCAAGAGCTCGTGCCTTGTTTTCTCGCGCTCTAGTTGGCTAACTTTTGATATTAGACACTGCTTTTCTTACTGTACAATATGTCCAAAGAGCAAAAGTCAGGATTTAAAAAATGCACTCGGTGCAATTACAAAATGTCTATTACAGACAGTCACTCGATATGCGTGTATTGTTTAGGGCCTAAACATCTACAGGAGACATGTAGTGTATGTCATGCTTTCTCCTCTTGGGTTCTTCAAGAGCGCAAAAATAAACTGATCTTGAAGGGTCTTATTAAGCCCTCTTTCGAGGAAGCTTTGGATTCTCCTATTACCTCCAAAGAAGATCGTCGGCTCCGACAAGTCCGCCGGAACCGACTGCTAAAAGCATAAGTCGACCTCTTCTTCCTCGGCTCCACTGACTTCGGGTCGAAGGGTCTGCCTCGATGCCTCTTTCCTCGGCTCCATTAGTTTCGAGCCGCAGGTTGGAGTATCGAGAGAATCACCTCCATCGGTTCCAATGGTTTCGAGCCGGTGGAGGTGTGCAGCTCAGACTCTTCCCCTCGGCTCAAGAAAGCTCCTTCGCGCCGATGGTTGTCCATGCTGTGGTGGAACCGGCGCCGATAGTGTTGGAGCCTTTTCGAGCCGGTCCCCTACACTCGGTGCCGAGAGGAAAGTCTTCTCGTCCTTTGTCTACCTCCTCTAAATCCTCAAAACTCTCGGATTCGGATTTGGATAGGGTGATTCAGAGGCTTTTCCAGTCTCCAGTTTTTGCTCAAATGGTCTCGGCTCCGGCCCAGTTGGCTTCGGAGCCGATCCCCCCTCCTAAACATTCGATTCCTCCTCCAACCTCCTCGGAGCTGTTGGAGTCGGTGATGGTGGAGCAATGCGGAGCCGTACGGTCAGAGCCGAGACCCCTTCGAGTTCTATCGGCACCGACTATGGTTCCTACCCTGTCCTCGGGTTCAGGGTTTGGTACTGGGACTTCCTCAGCCGGGCCCGAGAGGAACACTTTGGGGCTGGGTGCCTCGGTGCCTAGTCTTCCCCTCGGAGCATCGGCTGCCCAAATTCCCAGTGCCATCGTGGCCTCTAGACCAGTGATCTCCATGGAGTCTGGAGGTCCGGCCTTTGAGGCCATGAGGAGCGCGCTGGCCATGCCCTTGCCGGCTCAGCAGGCTTCCACCTCACCGTCCCTAGACCTGAAGACTGGTGCTTCTGCCGTGTTGCAGTCCCCTGGCAGCGGGGCCCCAGGGCCTGAGGATACCCCCATCGGGGATTCCCTTCTTCCGGGGGGTCCGTCCGAAACTGCTTCGGACGAGCCCCCACGGAAGAAATTGTGCAAGAGGAAGCACGTGGACTCCCAAGATGAGTCTGTTACATCGGATACTGACCTCGATGACGCGGAAGGGTCCCCCAAATCGTCTTCAGATGATATCTCTTTCTCAGATATCCTTGAGATTCTGAGACAGAGAGGAGATTGGCAGGCCAAAATCCCTTCCGCTGAGGAGTCAGTCTTCCTCAAGGCCTTCGGGGCCCAGCCCTCCGCCTCCTGGGTATCTCCGCCCTTCGATGAACTCCTTGATTTGGTTTCTCGAAGGGCTTGGGAGCACCCTGATTCTGTGGAACCGGTGCCTGCGAGACCTAATAAATTTCTTTCAGCCCCCCCCCCCCCTGAAGGAATTTCTGACGAAAGGTGTTCCCGTAGATGCTATGGTGGTGGCTTCTGCCACACAGCAGGACATGGCAGAGGCTTCAACGTCTATCCACCCTCCTAATAAGGATTCCAGGAGCATGGATAGGTACGGGAAACGTACCCTTTCTTCAGCGGCCTTTACCTTACGGTCGCTGAACAATTTATGTCATTTTACCAGGCTCCAAAGGGACCTCCTTAAAGAGCTAAGTGACTCCCTCACTGGTAATCTACCTGAGGCGCTAGCCCCTACTGTTGGCGCCCAGATGACTACCTTGTTTTCCATCGTAAACTCGTCCATGAGGCTCATTTCATGCGGCGAAGGCGAGTAGAGCAGCGGGAACAGGCGTTGCCCTCAGGAGACACGCCTGGTTACGCTTGTGTTCATTTGCGGAGGCCTTCAAGTCTTCCTTCGCCGACGCCCCCTTTGATGGGTCATCTTTGTTTGGACCCAAGGTGAAGGACACACTAACGGTGCGAGCAGGAGGGCAAGACCTTGACTGCCGCTAGTCGCTTCCTCTCCCTCTAGGCCTTACCCCAAGGTCCAGAGAGGAGGGAAAATGTGGTTCAGAAAAACTGAGGTCTTTCCCTACTCCACCCAGTGATCCCCCCTCCTGAGGCGGGGGGGGGGGATTCAGGAAGACGCCGCCCCAGAGGCGGCAGAGGCCCCCGTAATTCTGGAGACCACGATTCCTTTCGTGGTTCTTCCTACACTCAGCGTCCCTGAGTTGTTGCCCGACTGTGCAGCTCCGGAGCCAGTCGGGGGTCTTATTGCGGAACACCCACAAGCTTGGGAGTCTATAACCAGCGATCAGTGGGTGCTTCGGATTATTACCGGAGGCTATCTCATCCCCTTCATCAAGCCCCCCCTTCCCTTAAGGGAAATCCCGGACGTGCCACCCAGTCAGCGGGATCAGGCAGCAATAGAGATTTCAAAGCTGCTAGAAAAAGGAGTCATCCAGCCTGTCCCCACCAGCCAGATCAGATCAGGAACTTACTCAAGATTATTTTGGTGCCAAAAAGACAGGGGACTTCAGGCCCATTTTGGACCTCAGTTCATTGAATCGTTTTGTGGAAAAGTCCAAATTCTGAATGGTCACCCTTCAATCCATTCTTCCACTGCTGGAGAAGGATGCATGGATGTGCTCCATAGATCTCCAGGACGCTTACTATCACATTCTGATAGCTCAAGAGTCCAGGAGACACTTACGCTTCCGCCTGGGAGTCGGTCATTTCCAGTTCCGAGCACTGCCCTTTGGTCTCACCACAGCCCCCAGGGTGTTCACCAAGTGTCTGGCAGTGGTGACTGCTCACCTGAGGAGTCTAGGATTCCAAGTGTTTCCATATCTAGACAACTGGCTCCTTACTGCCACCTCCGAGCATCTACTATTTCAGGCGCTCAACGCCACGTTCACCTTGGGCCGTTTCTTGGGAATTACGTTCAATTGGCAAAAATCTGTACTACAGCCATCTCAGCGTATTACTTTTATAGGCACAGACTTAGATACAAAAAGGATGCGTGCCTTCTTACCGGCAGCAAGAATTCAGGTTCTGCAAAACCAAGTCAAATCCTGTCTCCCCCTATCAAGAGCTCCGGCCCATCTGATCCTACAACTGTTGGGCTCGATGGCGTCAACTATACTCCTAGTCCCCTTAGCCAGACTCCACATGCGAATTTTGCAATGGCTCCTATCGGTTCAGTGGTCCTATCAGGAACTCCCCTTGAACCATTTAGTCATGATCACGGAGAGTTGCCATCGGGATCTGCGTTGGTGGCTCCTCCAATCCAATCTCGACCAGGGGCGACCCTTTATTCCTCAATCCCCCGTTGTCACTGTGACCACGGACGCCTCCCAGGTAGGGTGGGGGGGTCATTACCTGGACAGGTCGGTCCAAGGCACATGGCAACTCCAGGAAACGCATTTGCATATCAATATCCTGGAGATGAGAGCGGTACTCTTGGTACTACAAGCTCTCCATCACGCTCTCCCGCAAGGTCAGATTGCTATCTTATCCGACAACATGTCGGTGGTTTGGTATATAAACAAGCAAGGTGGAACCAGGTCTTACCCACTGTGCAGAGAAGCCATGAGACTTTGGCACTGGGTGGTAGCTACCAACCGCTTTCTAATGGCAACGCACATACCGGGGAAATCCAATGTGATTGCGGACAGATTAAGCAGGACCATTCTGTTACCCCATGAGTGGTCCCTCAACCAAAGAGTGGCTGCGAAAATCTTCGCCAAATGGGGCCTCCCTTGCTGCGACTTGTTTGCCAGCCCCCACAATGCGAAGTGCAGAGAGTTCTTCACGCTGATCCCCTCTCAGGGACAGATTCCCAGGGACGCCTGACCCACATTTGGCCCCGGTCTTCTTTATGCCTTCCTCCGTTCACCTCCTGCCGAGGGTGATACAGAAGGCCATTTACCTGGAGAGCGAGATGATTTTGATTGCCCCGCACTGGCCTCGTCAGGTTTGGTTTCCCTTCCTACAGAGGCATGCGGTAGAAGGTCCATGGTTTTTGCACCCAGTGCCGGACCTGTTGACTCATCAGTCAGGACGGTTTCACCCGTCTCTCAGGTCATTGAGGTTGGCGGCATGGTTACTCCGCTTCCATCCTTAGTCCGAGACAATTCCCTTTCTCCGGAGGTGATCCACATATTGTCTTCTTCTCATAAACCTTCCACTGTCAAACTCTATTCCAGCAAATGGAAAAGGTTCACCTTCTGGGCTCAGCAATGAGGTATAAGACCCCCTTACTGCCCCAGTATCGGAGGTTTTGAATTTCTTGGCCTCTCTTTTTCAGTTGGGCTCTTCAGTTTCCACGATTAAGGTTCAGCTAGCGGCTATCTCTAATTTTCATGCTTCTTTTGAACCTTCATTGATGTCTCACAAACTTTGTAAGTCTTTCCTTAAAGGAGCATGGCTCCTTAGGCCTCCAATATCTCACCCTGTCCCCCCTTGGGACCTAAATATGGTTCTTGCTGCCTTAACTGCCCGCCCTTTCGAACCAGCTGCTACCTGCGATTTGAAATTTCTGTCCTGAAAACTGCCTTTTAGTGGCCATAACCCGGCCAGGCGGGTTTCAGAACTTCAAGCTCTTTGTTCTGATCCTCCTATTTGATATTTCACAAACATAGAGTGTCCCTGAAATTAAATCCTCCTTTTACCAAAGGTAGCTTCTTCTTTCTGTATTCAACAGACTATAGAGCTCCCTGTATTTTTCCAGAGTTTTCTAATAACGCAGAATATACTTTTCATCAATTGGACGTCCATAGACAACTGCGTTTTTATTTGAATAGAACCGCTCAGACGCGGAAATCAAATCAACTGTTTGTTTCCTTTGCAATAAACAAACTGGGTCAACCAGTAGCTAAAACCTCCATAGCTAAATGGATTAAAGATTGCATCTCTTTCATTTATTCACAGGCTAACAAAGAGCTTCCCTTTCCAGTCAAGGCTCATTCTACCAGGGCAATGGCTACTTCTGTAGCTTTTCACTCCAAATTATCAATAGATGATATTTGTGCTTCGGCTACCTGGACTTCTCCGCACACTTTCATTTCTCATTACAAATTAGATGTGGTTTCTCAAGGCAGGGCTTCCTTTGGTTCCACAGTTCTCAGGAGTGTTTTCCAATGAGCCACCCGGGATTTAGGTGCTAGGGACGCTGTCCCATCAGTTATGAATGTAGGCGAGATAGGATCCCATTACATCTTTTAGTTATGTACTTACCATAACTTCGGATGTATGGGATCCATCTCCACATTCATATCGCACTCCACCCTCCTTCCCCCTTCCATTGGGATTTAGAGGAGATGTAGTTCCATTTGGAGATCTTCTCTTGAAGAACTTTAGTTGGTTATAGTGACTACTATTTTTTCTGTGTTTGCATGTATGTATGAAAGCGAACAAACAAGATCTGGGGAAGCAGGTGTGGTGCATCCTGGGATAGAGGGTAGCCCAGCCAATAAGAGACTTCGTTCTAGTGTATTAGTTGGCCGAGTCATCGGCTCCGAGCCCATCAGTTATGAATGTAGGCAAGATGGATCCCATACATCCGAAGTTATGGTAAGTACATAACTAAAAGTTTCATATGCTAAAATACCAACAGTTTTTGTTATCACAGTTGAAAAGTAAAATGTCACAACCTGAACAACCAGACTTGAAGGAGTTGCAGGATTTGATGCATAGTGCAGAACAAGTGGGTAAGCATACCTTACAATGTGGTTTTGACGCTCTAGAGGCCTCATGTAGAGCTGCAGTTACAGGATCAGTCATACGTAGGCATGCCTGGCTCAAGGAACAAGCCTTGCCTGATCATGTCAAAGCTAAATTACTAGACGCCCCTCTTCAAAAGGATGTACTATTTGGAGCTAATGCTGAGGAGGTATTAAGGAAAATGGAGGAAAAGGCTAAATCAATGCAAACTGTGAAAGAATTTCTACAGGTTCAACCCCCACGTTTTAGTAGAAATTGGCCTTCAAAAACTGGTCCTTTCCTGCCACAGACAGACCCCAAAGAGGCAGATACAGGCGCCCGAGGGGCAGAGGACAATCCCAAGGATCGTTTAGAGGCAGACAATGGCAAGCTCCTACACAAAGAGGTGGTGAGGACAACTCGCAATCTTTCAGAAAGCAAACCCAATGACTTTCCCCTTTGCATGCCAACCAGGTCTCAAATGGCAGCCCCCTTAGGAGGAAAGCTGGCATTATTTTCAAAAAAATTGGCATATTGTCACAAAGGACAAATGGATCCTGGACATTATAAATAGAGGCTACATATTCCATTTTCACACCCTTCCAAAAATGAGAGGCATGCCAAACCTGCCACACAATCGAAGGGCAGAGGCACAAAGGCAAATTACAGAGCTCATAAACATAAAAGCTATTCAAGAGGTACCTACGCCCGAACAAGGTCAAGGTTTTTATTCCAGGCTATTTCTGGTGCCAAGAAAGGGAAAAGATTGGAGACCTATTTTGGACCTATCCATCCTAAACACATTTCTACTCGTACCAAAATTCAAGATGCTCACTCTACAGCAACTTCTTCCCATGCTGGGCAAGGAGTCTTGGCTGGTAACATTGGACCTCAAGGAGGCATACCTGCATGTCCCAATCAGACAAAATTGCAGAAGGTACCTCAGATTTCTTGCAGGTTCAACCCATTATCAATTCTCTGCATTGCCCTTTGGCTTATCTACAGCGCCCAGAGTATTCACGAAATGCCTGGCATCAGTAATTGCCTACTGCAGACTTCAAGGGATACAAATATACCCCTATTTGGACGACTGCCTGATCCAAGCGGACAGCAAGCACATTCTTCTGAAACATCTGGCTTATGTAATAATGTTATTGAACTCTCTGGGATACACAGTCAACAAAAAGAAATCAAGGCTGATACCATCTCGGAAGATAATTTTCCTGGGTGCCAATTTGGACACAAACACCCAGATGGCCTACCTCACGCCAGAGAAGCAGGGGCAACTAATTCAATACTTCAGAACACTAGCAAATTACATCAGGCTGACTGCAAGGAAAATCCTGCAGGCTCTGGGATTCATGGCATCTTGCATCTTACTAATCCCATGTGCAAGGCTGCATATGAGGAAACTACAATGGTACCTGAAAAACATATGGTCTCAACACAGCCACAGTTTGGAAACAATAATACCACTAATTCCATGTCTGCAAAAGGAATTTCTGTGGTGGGCTCAAGCATGCCAAACAAACATAGGTCTTCCATTCAGCAAGCCTCAAGCAAATCAAGTCATCACAACTGACGCCTCGGACTATGCCTGGGGGGCGCACATGACAGATCGGTGCATTCAGGGCAAATGGTCCCAAAAAGAAAAGCACCTGCACATCAATCAAAAAGAAATGCTAGCAGTAATAAATGCTATTATAGCTTTCAAGGACCTTCTACAACCAGGTCAACTATTGATAAGAACGGACAACACCACAGTTATGTGGTACATAAACAAACAGGGAGGAACACATTCTTACCCCCTATGCAGACTGGCCATGTCACGTTGGAACATGGCCATGGAATTACAAATGGAACTACAAGCACAGTACTTGCCAGGCAAGGAAAACACGCTGGCAGACAACCTAAGCAGGAATATGACAGCTCCACACGAATGGAAATTGCATCCAAAAGTTTTTACAGAAATAATCCAAGAATAGGGAAGGCCAGACATAGATCTCTTTGCCTTCCACAAAAATCATCAATTGACAGAATTCTGCTCAAGGATCTTCCATCCAAAGGCCTGGAGAGTGGACGCTCTCTCTTTCAGTTGGACATCAATGACAGTTTATGCCTTCCCACCTCTTCCTCTGCTGCCCAAAGTTCTATCGAAGACCAGAGCAGACAGACCAAAGATGATTCTCATTGCTCTGGACTGGCCAAGGCAACACTGGTACCCACTCCTGAGGAGCCTGACGCATTCCCCACCATGGACCCTGCCTCTAATGCCTCTTCTTCTGACTCAGCACAGCTTCAAAACTCTTCACAGCCAGCTAAAAACACTCAATCTAGCCGCATGGAAGATTCCTTAGAATCACAACAGGCCCTACTCTCCAAGGAGGTGCAGGATGTCATTTTGGAGGCCAGAAGGCCATCAACTAGAAAAGCTTACTCCGCAAAATGGAAACGTTTTTGTCTGGAATGAGAAAAAGGGCCAGGATCCTGGGAACCTGAATTTACCTCATATACTACAGTATTTGGCTGAACTGCTAAGCAGTGGACTTTCTTTCTCCTCCATCAAAATCCATGCCTCAGCCATTTCTGCAGAATGCAACACTGATCCACCTTTATTCTCTCACCCTCTCTTAAGACAGTTCCTCCGAGGGGCTAAGAATTTAAGACCTCCAAGGAAACAACCAATACCTGCTTGGGATCTTAATTTCATTCTGGAAAAACTGACCTTGCCTCCCTTTGAGCCAGCTGCCTCATCAGATTTGCAATATTTGTCCTGGAAAACAGCTTTCCTTCTGGCTATCACCTCAGCTCAGAGTTTCAGAACTACAGGCTCTCATGGCTGTCCGCCTTTATCATCTTCCATCAGGACAGAGTTTCCTTACGAACCAACCCGTCCTTTATGCCTAAAGTGGTATCCAGGGTAGCTTTAAATCAGGCCATACATTTACCTACCTTTTATCCTAATCCTCAAAACAAAGGGGAGAGATTACTACATTCCTTGGACATCCACAGACAACTGCGTTATTATTTGGACAGAACAAAGCCTTTCAGAAAATCAGAACAGCTCTTTGTGGCCTATGCGGTAGGAGCTCAAGGAAAGCCAATTTCCAAACAGACAATCTCAAAATGGATAGCCCACTGCATACGCTTTTGCTATTCCTTTCATGGCAAAACTGTACCTACAGGCATTAGAACTCATTCCACCAGGGCCACAGCCACCTCTGCAGCCTTTCTCAGAGGAGTTCCTGCCAAGGATATTTTGGAAGCAGCCACTTGGAGTTCTGTGCATACCTTCTCCAAGCACTACAACCTACCATTATACTCCAAATCTAGAGCAGGCTTTGCCACTGCAGTCTTGCAGGGCATTTTGGCTCCTCCTAGTTCCACCTAGTGCCTACCACCCCTTTCTTAGCTTTGGGATTCTACCCATCTGTTATGACTGCAGCTGTATGCACGATGAACATAGTACAGTTTTGTACCTACCATAAATGTAGATGTTTGAGTGCTAATATAGCTGCAGTCCAGGTTTCCCTCCCTCCTTCCCCTCTTGGGACAGGCTTATAGGCTAACACATCCTCATACAACCTGATTGGGGTATTCATTTATGATGTATTTGCTTGCAACTACTGTATTTTGTTTATATTGCACTGCATTATTACACAAATTTATGTATTGCCTCCCTTCTGGGGGCACCTGACATCTGGGGCAAGAAAAACTGAAGAAAATGGCGTCTGCTGGTTCCTTTATACCCCTGTCGCACTGACGTCAGGGAAGAAGCGACGACAACCGACGCCGGACCTAGACTTTGGAATTCGGCCGGCCGAGGACCCGCCTGACGGCAGGAGAACCCATCTGTTATGACTGCAGCTGTATTAGCACTCGAACATCTACATTTATTGTAGGTACAAAACTGTACTTTCCTCTCATTGTCTCATGCTTCCAGAGCCATGACTGCTGCTATCTCTGTTGAATAAAAGCTTCATTTGAAAGTTTTGACAGGAAAACGTATTAATCTGATGTTGTCAATCTTCATTTATTCTTTACTGATGGGTTACGGTGCCAATCCTCGGAATGATCTGGCCGTTCTATGTCTCACATCAGCCAAAATAAATCTCTCAAGCAGTAAGTCTCCCCACAATTCCCCTCACCAGATTACCCCAGATCTCATTTGCTGCTCTTGCGAATAAGATGCATCAGCCGATTCTCTTGTAGCTAAGTACTTTCTAATTGTTTTATAATTATTTTATAAATATTTACTTCATAGTTTTTTATTGTTGAGTGTCTGGTCTACCCTAAAGTGTGTGATTTTTTTCTTAACACTGGTAGTTTTTCTTTCCCCCTACCATCGCTGGAAGTACCTTTTCTTTTTACCATGTGGTAATCTTTCTACCATCATTTATAGACTTACTTTCTTCTATCTTCTTTCTTTCTTGACTGTGTGTGTGTGTGTGTGTGTGTGTGTGTCTGTCTGTCTGTCTGTGTGAGCTTGATAGATATGGCAGAGAAACCAAAATCTCCTACCACAGGTTTTAAACAATGTACCAAGTGCAGCAGAAAAATGCCAAACTCAGACAGTCATGTAAAAATGTGTTTATTGTTTGGGAGTTTTTCACTTGTTCCATTTGCCAGGGCTTTAGTAATAGAACCCTTGCAGAGAGAAAAAATAAATTGATCCTCAAAGGGTTCCTTAAGGCCCCTTTCGAGGAAGGATTGTCCAAGACTGACCAGTCTCCATTGGCCTCTGGTTCTAAGTCCTCTTACTCGGTGCCGTCATCCCCTTCAGCACCGACCATTAAAAAGTACAAGCATGCCTCTGAGGGTTCCTCCATGGAACCAAAATCCAAGGTTCCAAACTTTCGGAATGGTCAAAGTCTCCAGCACTGAACATTTCTTCTGTGCCTTCTACATCGGCTATGTCTGTGGCTCAGAGTCCTAGATGTTCTTCGTGTTTCACTGTTGCAGTCATCACATTTGGGTTATCTGCTTGCAGTAGCCCTCAGTCGGCCTGATTATCAAAGTCTTGTGTCCTGCATCGGATGCGGTCTCATCTTCCATGACGTCAGGTAGTCAGGGGTATAAAGCATGCAGCCAACACCATTACATCAGTCTTTCTTACTGTGCGGTTCGCAAATGCCGGTCGGCCGACTCCTGAAATGTTCTTTTTTGAGTTTCAGAACCGAAGTCTTCAACTAAGGTAAGTACCCCGTTGGGGAACATTTTTCTTGCTCTAAACCGATGTCAGTAAAAGTTAACAATTGTATTTCTTGTGGAAAGCAAATACCTCATAAAGATTTTAATTCATACTGCATTCCTTGCCTAGGCCCAGACCACGACGTACCTCGCTGTCGGTTTTATGCCTTATTCAAACCTCGAACTGTTCGTCGTCTGTTTATTTACACTTCTAAATATTTTGGTACTCTGTTCAATTATCCAGAAATGGCTTTGGTAAGCCACCCGGCTATTGACATTCTGAAAAGATGCAACGATAAAGACAGAGACAGACCGCATAGGTCCAAAACTGCCGACGACACTTCTCCTAAGCTAGTCGCCAGTTCGCCAGTACTCAGTGAGGCGCTTTTGCAGCCCCTGATACCCAGTACTACAGATTCGCAGGCCTCTACTAAGGCCCATTTGGAGTCCGGTATGCCGCGAGATGCTTCTTCGACTGTGGAACCTGCGGATGTCTCTACTTTGGATGGGTCCAGAGCCGCTGTGCAGGCACCAGCTTCTGAGGGTGTATTCAGGCCTACTGACTTGCATATTAAACCGACTCCATCTTCCTCCTCAAGGCCTAAAACTTGACTCATGCCTAGAAAAACGACGCCCAGATGACATGGTCAGGCCCCTATGCCTTAAAAACAAATGATAAGAATGACTGAAGACCTTGTTACTCTAATCAGGGGAAGCCACCCTTCCCCCTCTAAGAGACCTAAGACTGATTTTCCTTCTGATTCTTCTGATCAGGACTCTGAAATTTCTGTTTCCTCTTGATGAACAGGATTTACCATTATCTACCTATGAGGATTCTGATGCAGAGGACTCCATTCCCTCTGCTTCCTCTCCAGAGGATTTCTCTTTTGGGGAAACCTTGCATACTCTTAGGGAGCATTTTCACTGGGAGCGCCAGGACTACTCTGACTCCAAAAAGAGGCTTAGGGATTTCTTACTCCTGCCCCAACACAGGCCTTTGGCCATCCCTCCTGTACTGGACATTGTTGATGATGCCTTCTCGGAATCTGGCTTGGCCCCTGACTCCTTCTCGGAATCTAGCTTGGCCCCTGACTCTTTACCTTCTACTCCCAGAAAACTTTATAGATATTACAGGGTTCCTGACTCTCACAAGTTCCTCTTTAAAAATCTAACTGCGGATCCTGAGACTATTTCACAGGGACCCAAGGGCATTAAGGCTACTACTGCCAAAAATCCTACTCTCTCTGATAGAGATTCCAGGGCGCTGGATAGATGGGGTAAGAAGTTATACACTTCTGCAACCTTGGCCATTAGGGCCTTAAACTGCCAGTTTCATATGTTAAAGTATCAGCAGCATATCATTGGATTGCTTAAACAGAAAATTATGTTGATTCCTGACTGTGCTGAAAATAAAGATTTACAGGATTTAATGCATTCTGCTGAACAAGTTGGAAAACATACTTTGCAATGTGGTTTTGATTCACTAGAGGCATCTTGCAGGGCTGCTTGTCACTGGGTCTGTACTTAGAAGGCATGCCTGGCTTAAGGAGCAATCTTTGCCAGATCATGTTAAAGCTAAATTGCTGGAGGCTCCCTTAAACCAAGACCGCCTGTTTGGCAGCAAAGCAGAAGTACTACTTAAAAAGATGGAAGAAAAAGCTAAATCTATGCAAACTGTTTAAGATTTCCTGCAAGTACAGCCTCCCAGATTCAGTAGGCATTGGCCCTCTAAGAATTAGTCCTTTCCTGCCTCTTCCAGGCCTTCTCGGTCCAAACCCAGAACAAGCAGAGCACCCAGGCTTCAGTCCCAAGGCACTCACAGGACTAAGCAGTGGGGGGCTCCCAGTTCCAAAACAGGAAGTAGTAAGACTCCCCCCTATGTTAAACTGTCTCAATGACTTAACTTTAAACCTTCCAAGCCCTGCACAACTGACTGCTCCTTTAGTGGGAAAGATTGCCCTGCAGGCAAGAAATTGGGAATTCATTACCCAGGACAAATGGGTTTTAAATATAGTTTCCCAAGGATACAGATTCCACTTCCACTCCTTACCAACCCCAAACGGCTGGCCAGATCTACCCCCAGATCAGTGGGCAGAGGGTCAAAAGCAGGTTCTCAAGATTCAAGATGCTAACTCTCCATCAGCTGCTTCCTATGCTAGGCAGGGATGCCTGGTTGGCAACACTGAATGTAAAGGAAGCCTACTGGCACATCCCAATAAGGTAATCTTGCAGAAGATACCTACACTTCAAAGCAGGCTACATGCACTATCAGTTCTCTGCACTACCCTTTGGCTTATCTACTGCGTCCAGGGTATTCACAAGGTGCCTAGCTCCAGTCATTGCATTTTGCAGGCAAAGAAATATTCAAATATACCCATACCTGGACGATTGTCTAATTCAGGCAGAAAGCCAGGACATACTATTAAATCATCTGGCATTTGTAAGGAAATTGTTAACTTCTCTGGGGTACACCATAAACGAAAAGAAATCACATCTTGTATCCTGTCAACAAATTGTATTCCTGGGAGCAAGCTTGAATACAACTTCTCAGATGGGCCTACCTTACGCCAGAGAAGCAAGTTCATTTGACAGCCTACTTCAGACTACTGGCCACAAAGACCCAGCTGTCTGCAAGGAAAATACTGCAAGCCCTGGGGTTCATGGCCTCCTGCATTCTACTAATTCCATATACAAGACTGCATATGAGGAAACTACAATGGTATCTAAAAAGCCTATGGTGTCAACATTCTCAGGATCTAGAATCAATGATTCTTATCATAGCTTGTCTACAGATAGAGTTCCTTTGGTGGGCAGAGGCTTGCCACCAAACAAGGGACTGCCATTAACGCAATCCCCTGCCGCCCAAACCCTAACAACAGACACATCAGACTATGCATGGGGGGCTCACTTGGCAGGGAAGTGCATTCAGGGCAAATGAAACCCAAGTTAAATGCACCTGCATGTCAGTCAAAAAGACATGTTAGCTGTACAGAATGCTGTGACAGCCTTCAAGGACCACATTCTTCCAGGACAGTTATTGGTAAAGACGGACAACACCACTGTTATGTGATACATAAACATGCAGGGAGGAACCCGCTCATATCCTGTCTGCAGACTAGCCATGGCTCTGTGGAGAACACCCTTGAGCTACCAAGTGCACCTACATGCTGAATTCCTGCCAGGAAAGCTAAATACACTGGCAGACGACCTAAGCAGAAATCTCATGGACCCACGTGAGTGGAAACTGGAACCAAAGATATTCAACATGTTGAGAAACAAATGGGGGAGCTCAGAGATAGACCTGTTTGCCTCCTCCCAGAACTACCAATTTGACAAATTTTGCACAAGGACTCCCCACAAACATGCTTGGAAAGTGGATGCCCTGTCCTTCACTTGGAAAAACCTATCAGTTTATGCCTTTCCCCTCTGCCTCTCCTCTGCAAGGTACTACTAAAGATCAAACATGACAAACCAAGGACAATAATGATTACACCAGACTGGCCACGCCAACACTGGTACCCCCTCCTGTGCAGTGTGTCACTGCTGACACCATGGCACCTGCCTCAGACTCCTGCCCTGCTGTCCCAGCAGGAGGGCCAGATTCTGCACCCACAGCTTCAAACCCTGAATCTGGCAGGTTAATTACCTGATCTCTCCGTTACCATCCCTCAGTAAGCAAGTGATGGATGTCATTTTGGAGGCAAGGAGGCCTAGTACTAGAAAATCTTATGCTGAAAAATGGAAAAGATTCTGTTCCTGGAGCCAAACTCAATGGATGGGCACAGCAGCGCCCAATTTACCTCAGATTCTTCAATACTTAATTAAGATGCTTCACAAGGGCCTTTCCTTTTCCTCCATCAAAATTCATGCCTCAGCCATTTCAGCTCATTGCAGTACAGATCCATCTCTCTTTTCTCATCCACTGCTGAAGCAGTTCCTCAGAGGGGCCAAAAACTTAAGGCCACCCAGGAGAGCCCCTACTCCAGCCTGGGACCTTAACTTTGTACTGGAAAAGCTCACTTTACTTCCCTTTGAGCCAGCTGCAAATGCAGAGTTAAAATTCCTTTCTTGGAAAACCGCCTTCCTTCTAGCCATCACTTCAGCAAGAAGGGTGTCTGAATTACAGGCTCTCATGGCAGTGGAGCCTTTCATCATCTTTCACGTGGACAGGGTGTCCCTCAGGACCAGTCCCTCCTTCATGCCCAAGGTGGTATCCAGTGTGGCCCTTAATCAGTCCATTCATTTGCCTGCCTTCTTTTCTAATCCACAGAACAAAGGGGAATGAATACTGCACTCCTTGGATGTGCACAGACAACTTAGATTTTACTTGGACAGGACTAACCCTCTCAGGAAATCTGAACAGCTGCTGGTTGCATTTGCTGCAGGGGCAGAGAGGAAGGCCATTTCAAAGCAAACCATTTATAAGTGGATCGGCCACTGCATTCATTTCTGCTATAAGCACCATGGAAAACCTACCCCACAGGGGATAAGACCACATTCAGCCTGGACTGCATTTACCTCTACAGCCTTTCTCAAAGGTGCCCCTACCAGGGACATCCTAGAAGCTGCTATCTGGAGTTCTGTACATACCTTCACCAAGCATTATGACTTGCAAATTTTTTTTCTAAATCCAGACCTGGCTTTGCCACTGCAGTCTTGCAGGGCCTTATAGCTGGTCCTGCTGCTATCTGATTACCTCCTCCCATCCTTAGCTTTGGGAATCTACCCAAATGTGATGACTGCAACAGTGAAACGTAAATAACATAGTACAGTTGTGTACACTTACCATAAATGTAGATGTCCGAGTGTATTCACTGTTGCAGTCATTACACTTGGGTTATCCTGCTGGCAGGCTACCCGCAGTCGGCCAAAATTCCAAAGTCTAGGTCCGGCGTCTGTTGCTGTTGCCTCTTCCCTGACATCAGTGCGCCAGGGGTATAAAAGATGCAGCCGACGCCATTTTCTTCAGTCTTTCTTGCTGCGCGGTGCCTGAAGCCAAATCAGTTCGCAAGTGCCGGTCGGCCGACTCCTGAGATTTTCGAAATCGAATTTCAGAACCGTAAGTACCCCGTTGGGGAAACATTTTCTTGCTCCACACCGATGTCAGTAAAAGTTAACAATTGTATTTCTTGTGGGAAGCAAATACCTCATAAAGACTTTCACTCTTACTGTATTCCTTGCCTAGGCCCTGACCACGACGTTACTAGTTGTCGTTTTTGTGCTAGATTCAACAAACGCACTATTAAGCGTAGGTTTGATTTTGCTTTACATTACTTTGGCAGAAGGTTTAACTACATAATGCCATCGGAACAGCCGACGACCGGAATTCATAAAAAACGCAAAGACAAGGAAAAGGACAGGCATCCGAGGTCCAAAACCGACGACGATGCCTCTTCTAGGCCAGTCGCCGGTTCTCAGTGAGGTGCTTTCGCAGCCCCTGACACCCGCTACCTCAGAGCCACAGGCCGCATCCGACTCCCACGTGGAGACACCTAGGCCTCTGGAAACCCAAGGTATTGGGCCTGCGGAAACTATTCCCTCAGATGGGTCCGGAGCCGCTCAGCAGGCATCAGCTTCTGATGGTGTTTTCAGACCTTCACAGCTTACTATTAAGTCCACTACAGCAGCCAAGGCAAAGTCAAAAACACCATTAAAGACAAGGAAACAAGTACAGCATTCTCCAGAACAGTCATCCATGCCAAAGAAACAGATGCTTAAAATGGCTGAGGACCTAATTACTTTGATCAGGGGTTCCCATCTCCCTCCTGATAAAAGGCCTAGGCAAGACACTGACTATGACTCCTCTGACCAAGTTTCTATTTCCTCTGATTCCTCTTCAGATCAGGGCTATTCTCTCCCTCCCTATGAGGACGCTGATGCAGAAGAATCTATACCTTCAGCCTCTCCTCCTGAGGATTATTCTTTTGGGGAAACCTTGCACACCATGAGGGAGCATTTCCATTGGGAGAGCCAGGATTATTCAGAATCCAATAAAAGGCTCAGAGACTTTCTTTTTTTGCCTCAGCACAGGCCCCTGGCTATCCCCCCTGTGCTTGATATTGTTGATGATGTTTTCTCTGATTCCAGTTTGTCTCCTGATTCTTTACCCCCTGCACCAGTCAAGCCAGACAGGTACTACAGGGTCCCAGACTCTGATAATTTTTTTTATAAAAACCCTGCTGCTGACCCAGAAACAATTTCTCAGGATCCTAAAGGGGTTAAGGCTACCACTGCAAAAAACTCTGTCCCCTCTGATAGGGATTCCAGAGCTCTGGATAGATGGGAGGAAAAGTTTACACTTCTGCTACTTTAGCTGTAAGGGCTTTAAACTGTCAGTTTCACATGCTTAAATATAAACAGTACCTCATGCCTTTGTTAAAACAGAAAATGCTTACAAACTCAGAATGTCGTGACAATAAGGAAATGCAGGATTTATTGCATGCAGCTGAACAAGTGGGAAAGCATACTCTGCAATGTGGTTTTGATTCATTAGAGGCTTCTTGCAGAGCCACAGTTACAGGCTCTGTCATTTGGAGGCATGCTTGGTTGAAAGAACAAAGTTTACCTCAACATATTAAAGTAAAATTATTGGATGCTCCACTACAGCATGATACTTTGTTTGGTATTAAGGCAGAAAAGGTGTTAAAGAAAATGGAGGATAAAGCAAAATCAATGTAGACATTAAAGGATTTCTTACCGGTTCAACCACCTAGATTTGGCAGAAACTGGCCTTCAAAAAATTGGTCCTTTCCGGTGTCAGAGGCCACAAAGAGGCAGATACAGACGCCCAAGAGGCAGATCTTAGCCCCAAGGCTTATACAGACCTAAACAATGGGGTACTTCAGCCCCCAAAGGAGGAGAAGACAAATCACAACCTTATAGGAAACAGTCCCAATGACTTCCCTCTACTAATGCCAAGCACTTACCTTTTGGCAGCACCCTTAGGGGGAAAGCTAGCACTTTTCTCACAAAATTGGCACATGATCACCCAGGACAAATGGGTACTGAATATTGTTTCTCAGGGTTACAGGTTCCACTTTCACACCCTTCCAAAATCAAAAGGTATGCCAGACCTGCCACAAAACCAATGGGCAGAGGCACAAAAACAAATTTCTGCTCTCATGGACATGAGAGCTATTCAAAGAGTACCACAGCAAGAACAGGGACAAGGATTTTACTCAAGACTTTTCCTGGTACTCAGAAAGGACAAAGCCTGGAGACCAATACTGGACCTGTCAATCCTAAATACTTTCCTGGATGTTCCAAAATTCAGAATGTTAACACTGCAGCAACTTCTACCCATGCTGGGCAAGAAGGCATGGCTAGTTACTTTGGACCTCAAGGAGGCATACCTGCATGTCCCAAACGGACAATCTTGCAGAAGATACCTCAGATTCATAGCTGGCTCAATGCATTACCAATTCTCTGCACTGCCCTTTGGCTTATCTGCTGCGCCCAGGGTCTTCACAAAATGTCTGGCACCAGTAATTGCATTTTGCAGACAAAAAGGAATCCAAATATATCCCTACTTGGACGACTGCCTTATTCAAGCAGAGAGCAAGGACATTCTACTAAAGCATCTGGCGTTAGTAAAAAGATTACTAATTTGCCTAGGGTACACAGTAAACGAAAAGAAATTAAATCTAGTGCCCTCTCAAAAGATAATATTCCTGGGTGCAAGCTTAAATACAACTGCCCAGATGGCTTATCTCACGCCAGACAAGCAAAGGCAACTGACTCATTACTTTCAAATGATGGCAACAAAGACCCAGCTCCCTGCAAGAAAAATTCTGCAGGCCCTGGGCTTCATGGCATCCTGCATTCTACTAAATCCATACGCAAGACTGCATATGAGGAAACTACAATGGTATCTAAAAAGTGTTTGGACTCAACATTGCCACAGCCTGGAAACAATAATAACTCTAATTCCCTGCCTGCAACAGGAGTTTCGATGGTGGGCAGTGGCCTGTCACCACAGCAAGGGACAGCCTTTCACCTTACATACAGCCAGGCATACAATAACAACAGATGTATCGGATTATGCCTGGGGGGCACACATGGCAGAAAATGTATTCAGGGCACGTGGTCCAAGGAACAAATGCATCTTCACATCAATCAAAAAGAGATGCTAGCTGTACAGAATGCCCTGACAGCCTTCAAGGATGTGCTACATCCAGTACAACTATTACTAAAGACGGACAATACCACAGTTATGTTGTACGTAAACAACCAAGGGGGCACACATTCCTACCCCCTCTGCAGGCAAGCCATGACTTTGTGGGACACAGCACCGACCTACCAAATACATATGCAGGCACAATTCCTGCCAGGAAAGAAAAATACTCTGGCAGACGAACTAAGCAGAGATCTCATAGATCCTCACGAATGGAAACTAAATCCACAAGTCTTCAGCATGATAACAAGGAAATGGGGACGCCCATACATAGATCTTTTTGCCTCCCCTCACAACTGCCAACTACAGAGATTCTGCACAAGAACTTATCACTTACAAGCATGCAAAGTGGATGCTCTGTCATTCAGCTGGAAAACCCTGACAGTTTATGCCTTTCCTCCACTGCCTCTCCTTCCCAAGGTGCTCCTAAAAGTCAGACAAGCGAAGCCAAAAATGATTCTGATTGCCCCAGACTGGCCACACCAGCACTTGTGCCCAATCCTAAAGAGCTTGTCTCAAGGCCCAGCCTGGCCTTTACCTCAAATTCCTCATCTTCTGACTCAACAAAACAATCAGATTCTGCACAGTTAACTCAGAACCTTAAATCTGGCTGCATGGCAGATAATATAGCCACTCAGACCACACCTCTCTCTAAAGCTGTTATGGATGTCATTTTAGAAGCCAGGAGGCCCAGCACTAGGAAATCTTATGCAGAAAAATGGAAGAGATTCTGTGCTTGGAACCAGGCACAAGGACTCGAACCACTTGTTCCAAATATACCTCAGATTTTACAATACCTAACTGAGATGCTGGACAAAGGCCTATCCTTCTCATCAATTAAGATCCATGCCTCTGCCATTTCAGCTCACTACAATACGGAACCTCCTATTTTCTCTCATCCACTTCTAAGACAGTACCTCAGAGGGGCAAAAAACATAAGACCCCCAAGGAGAGCACCAATACATACATGGGACCTCAATTTTGTTGTAGAAAAGCTCACACTGCCTCCTTTTCAGCCAGCCAATACAGCTGATATAAAATTCTTATCATGGAAAACTGCTCTGCTCCTAGCAATAACTTCAGCAAGAAGAGTCTCAGAGTTACAGGCATTAATGGCAGTGGAACCTTTCATCATTTTTCATCAGGACAGGGTCTCTCTAAGGACAAACCCAACATTTATGCCAAAGGTAGTATCCAGTGTGGCTCTTAACCAAACCATTCATTTGCCAACGTTCTATCCAAATCCCCAGAATAAAGGGGAGAGACTTCTACATGCTTTGGACATACACAGGCAGCAACGATTCTACTTGGACAAAACAAAAGCTTTCAGAAAAACTGAGCAACTGTTTGTAGCTTATGCTGCAGGATCACAAGGAAAGCCTATCTCAAAGGAGACTATTTCAAAATGGATAGGACACTGCATTCGTTTCTGCTATTCACAACATGGCAAATCAGTGCCTAAGGGCATTAGGCCACATTCTACCAGAGCAGCGGCCACTTCAGCAGCCTTCCTCAGAGGAGTACCAACCAAAGACATTTTAGAGGCTGCAACCTGGAGTTCAGTGCCCACTTTCACCAAGCACTACCACTTACCTCTCTACTCTAAATCCAGAGCAGGCTTTGCCACTGCAGTTCTGCAGGGCCTGGTAGCCTCTTCTAATCCTATTTAGGCCCAGCCACCCAACCTCAGCTTTGGGATTCAACCCAAGTGTAATGACTGCAACAGTGAAATATGGTGAACATAGTACAGTTGTGTACCTACCATAAATGTAGATGTTCGAGTGTATTCACTGTTGCAGTCCAGGTTACCCCACCCACCATCCCCCTTTTCTTTGCTGGGACTTTTCTGTACTTCTCAATTCTGTACAACCTACATGGTGTATTTGCTTGTAGATGAAGGAAATGTTCAATGTGAAGTTGCTCGATCTCGCCGTTTGTTCTTACACACGGGTTCGGAGCAGAGCCGAACCCTCGGCTCTGAGTCGGCCACATTCCAAGCTCTGCGTCTAAGAGAAGCTCAAGGCACAGTCCCTATCCCATGATCCCCTTCTGCTAACCCCCAGATCTAGTTTGCCGCTGCAACAGGTCTCGTCAAGTGAGAGCTCGGGCCAGTATACTCTATTTTTTTTCTACTTATATATATATATACATATATTTAGCTAAAATTCTTAGATTGTTGAAGTATTTTATTGGATAGCATAGTTAGTATAGTATAGTTGTGTGTGTGTGTGTGTGTGTGTGTGTGTGTGTGTGTGTGTGTGTGTTTTAATTAGTGTTAGCTTGTTTGGGAGTGGCTGCCCCTAGACCTTAGACCATTTTCCCTTTTTTCTGTCAGAGCTCTGGCAGAAACTGTTACTGATAATTCCCTAGTTAATCGATAGTTTCCTTACTAGTTGTGTGTTTTCTTAGTGACAGTACATTTTATATATTTCTCTTACTTATATAAATACATGTAGATATATATATATCTAGCCTAATATACTTAAACTGCTGTTATTATTATTAGGATTAGTGTGGTGTGCTTTTTACATATACAGTTGCATTTGCTTTTCTTTGAGAAAATGTCAGAAAAAGCCAAAGCTGGCTTTAAACGATGCCAGTGTGGACAGAAAATGTCCATTACTGACAACCATGTTTCCTGCGTATACTGTCTGGGTCCTCTCCATCTTCAAGAGGATTGTTCCATCTGCCACTCGTTTAGTGGCAGAGTGATGATGGAGAGACGCAGGAAACTGGTTGAGAGAGGTCTCCTGAAGCCGGAGTTTCAGGAGACATTGGACAAGGCAGACCAGTTATCGAAGTCTTCGAAGGGGTCAAAGTCTTCGAAAGTATCGGAGCCCAGGTCGTCGGCTCCGAGTACCTCGTCTAAGATTCGGTTGCTGGCTCCACAGACCTTAGAGCTGAGCACCGAGATACTGCCTCGAGTCGAGGTCCAGGTCTTGGAGCCAGTATCAGAGGTACCCCTTCATCGATCCTTCATTCGGTGACATCTTCCGGCCCCTTCGACCCATTCCTCCAGACTGTCTGACACCAATGTGGATCGAGTGGTGCAGAAACTGATGGAGAACACGGCCTTATCCAAACTGATTGCGGTTTCGTCCCAGTTGGTTTCGAAGCTTGAGACCCTTCCTGTCCCATCTCTTGATCCTCCTTCGAGACCCGTCGAGTCATTGGAGCCGGGAGTCGAGGATCTGATGATCGTTGATCTACCGGGGCCGAATCCTTCTTTAGTGCTTTCGGCTCCACTGACCTTGACACCCTCGGTACCCTTCGAGGGGTCTCGGAGCCGACAGTCTCTCCTCTGTTCTGGGGGGGAGAGTCGAACCGAACTTTCGGTTCCGACTCTTCCCCTCGGTGCTTCGGCGCAGATTAGTTCGGCTCCGTCCTCTGGTTCGGAGCCTGTGGTTCCGGGCCTGGGGAGGCCACCGTCTTCTTCAGAACTGGTGGAGCCCTCTGCCCCGGGCTCCGGTGCTTTCGAGGCCGTGAGGAAGGTCTTGTCTGGTAAGACTTTCACATCATCAGACTCTTCTTCTCCCTCCCCAAAGGTTCCATGTTCTGTCTGTGCACCACTGATCCCGGCCAAGCGTAGAGACCAAAGGCCTCAGTCAACCCCAGAGGGTGAAGCCTGCTCCTCGGAAGCTTCACCAGATGCCCCCTCTGATGATGTCCCGAGGATGAGGTTGTGCAAGAGTAGGCACATTGATTCCCCACAGGAATCTCTGACATCGGATACCGACTTGGATGAGTCAGAGGGGTCCCCACGGTCCTTTTCGGAGGATGTCTCGTTTGCCGACATCCTTGAAATTCTCAAGCTGAGGGGTGACTGGCAGTCCCTTGCCCCCACTGAGGACGAGTCGGTGTTACTGAAGGCTTTTGGGGCTCAACCTTCCACCTCCTGGGTAACTCTGCCCTTCGATGAGTTAATGGAGTTAATAGCTCGAAGGACGTGGGAGTCCCTGACACATTGGAACCAGTCCCTCGGAGGCCCAATAAGTACATCACTGCCCCACAGGATAAGGCGTACCTCACCAAAGGGGTCCCAGTTGACGCTATGGTGGTGGCGGCGGACACCAAGAAGGAAATGTCTGAAGCATCTTCCTCTGTTCATCCTCCTAATAAGGACTCCAGGACGATGGACAGGTACGGGAAGCGCATTTTTAGTTCAGAGACGTTTTCCATGCGATCACTGAACTACCTCACTCATTTTACCCGTCTTCAGAGAGATCTCCTCAAGGAGTTGGGAGATGCTCTTCAGGGTACCACAGATGCTGCGGTCTCAGACAAGGTGACAGCACAGCTCAATACCCTAAACTCTATCGTGAACTCATCCATGCGGCTCATTTCATATGCAGCCGAAGGATCGAGTAGGGCTGCAGCTTCAGCGATCGCTCTGAGGAGACAATCCTGGCTGCACCTATGCTCCTTTGCAGAAGCCTTTAAGTCTTCCTTTACTAATGCCCCTTTTGATGGCTCCTCCTTGTTTGGGCCCAAAGTGAAGGAGACGCTCACTAGGTGTGAGCAAGAAGGAAAGACCCTGTCTGCCATAGGCGTCCATTTTTCCGCCCCTTCTAGACCATACCCCAAAGGGCAAAGAGGTGGAAAAATGTGGTTCCGGAAGACTCAGGGAGCTTTCCAATCCACACCTAGTGAAACCCCCTCCAGAGGCAGAGGAGGGGGAAGGAATGGAAGACGTCGCCCAGGTGGCAGAGGGGGTCCGCAGAACCAGGGCGACAGGGATAGCGTCCCTGGCAAGCTCTTCCAGCACTCCTGAGTGGAGGCCCGGCTGTCCTGCTCTGGAGGCAATCGGGGGTCGCTTGGCTTTATACCCAGAGGCCTGGCTAAATCTCACTTCAGATTCCTGGGTAAAAAGCATAATAACCTTGGGATACAACATCCCGTTCTTAAACAATCCTCCTATCCAAAAAAGATTCCCAGATGTTCCACCCAATCTGAGGGATCAGGCAGCCATAGAAATACAAAGGCTGTTAGAAAAAAGAGTCATCCAGCCAATCCTGGTGGACCAAATAGGATCCGGAACTTACTCAAGGTTCTTTTTGGTTCCCAAGAAAACAGGAGACTGTAGGCCAATACTGGACTTCAGCAAACTCAATACCTTCTTGAAGAAGGAAAAATTCCGGATGGTCACGCTACGATCGATCCTTCTGTTTCTTCAAACGAATGATTTGATGTGCTCCATAGATTTCAAGGATGCATACTACCACGTCAAAATGGCCAGGCCATCCAGAGATCACCTGCGCTTCCGGCTGGGAGCCAGTCATTTTCAGTTTCGAGTTCTGCCCTTTGGCCTCACCTCAGCCCCCAGGGTGTTCACCAAGTGCATGGCAGTAGTGGCGTCCCACCTGAGACGACTAGGATTCCGGGTGTTTCCATACTTAGATGACTGGCTCCTAACCGCCACCAACAGGCATCACCTATTGCAAGCCAGGGACTATACAATCAATCTCTGTTCCCACTTAAGACAGATTTTTCGAAGTTTAGAGTTATGCCTATCGCCCTCACAGCATATATCATTCATAGGAGCGGAATTGGACACTACCTTATCCCTGATCAGACTTCCCAATTCAAGGGTCTCAACCCTGAAGGAACAGGATGTTCATCGTGCATACAGCTGCAGTAATCACAGATGGGTTCTCTGCCGTCAGGCGGTCCCTCGGTCGGCCGAATTCCAAAGTCTTTGTCCGGCGTCGGTTGTCGTCGCTTTCTCTTCTGACATCAGTGAGGCCAGAGTATATAAGACACAGCCGACGCCATGTTCTTCAGTCTTTTTTGCCGGTGCCCGAGCAGAAGCAGTTCGCAAGTGCCGGTCGGCCAGCTCCTGAATTACGAATATTTTGGAATCCGAAGTCTTCATTAAAGCTAAGTACCCCGTTGGGGAATCTTTTCTTGCCTCAGACCGATGTCAGAAAAAGTTAATAATTGTATTTCTTGTGTGAAGCAAATACCGCATAAGGATTTCCATTCCCGCTGCATACCTTGTTTGGGCCCAGACCACGACGTCTCGGGCTGTCGCTTTTGCGCTACCTTCAATAAACGCACTATTAAGCGTCGGGTGGAGTTCGCCCAGCACTACTTTGGTAAAGCTTTTGATTATAAAATGTCGTTGGACACTCCGACTACCGTTTTGACCAAAAAACGCAAGGAAAAGGACCGACACGCGAGGTCCGCGGTCCCCGCCGACACCACGCCAAAACAGGCTACACGTGGTCCGGTTCTCAGCGAGACGCCTTTGCAGTCCCTGACTACCGACGACACTTCTTTGGCGGTGTCCTCTGTACCCGAGACCGCTGGGTCCTCGGCCCTTTCCCAGACTACAACCGAAGCCTCTGCTAATGTTGAGCCTACTAATGTGGACAGGTCCACCTCCATCCATGGTGTATTTAGGCCCTCATCTTCTTTTTCAATTAAGGCCTTTACTAAATCCAAAGCAGCCAGGCAGCCCATGAGGCCTGTTGTACAGGGCCCATCTCCAGGTCCCATGCCTAAAAAACAGATGCTTAGAATGGCTGAGGATTTAATTACTCTTATCAGAGGTTCTCAACCCCCTCCAGACAAGAGACCCAGAGTGGAGGAAGATTCTCCCTCTTCTGATCAGGGATCCATTTTATCAGAACATTCTGATGCAGAGAAACACTCTTATTCTCCCTTTGAGGATTCGGATGCAGAACAGTCCATTCCCTCTGTATCCCCTCCTGAGGATTTTTCCTTTGGGGAAACCTTACACACCTTGGGGGAACACTTCCATTGGGAAGGCCAAGACTTGGTCCCCCTAGGGAGAATGCACATGAGGATCCTCTAATGGCTACTCTTCGCACAGTGGTCTTACCAACAGCTACCGTTGTCACACAACATCCTACTCACGGAATCGTGCCAACGGGATCTTCGTTGGTGGATGAACAGTCAGGAACTTACGATAGGCCGACCGTTTGTTCTTCCTCCCCCTTTAGCCACAGTGACCACGGACGCTTCCCTGATAGGGTGGGGGGGACTTTTTCAGGGGAGAACAGTTCAAGGCCAGTGGTCAGAAATGGAGTACAAACTGCACATCAATGTCCTAGAGTTAAGAGCAGTGTTCTTAGCGTTGCAACACTTTCACGACTACTTACCTCAGGGAACAGTTGCAATTCAGACAGACATGTCAGTGGTCTGGTACATAAACAAGCAAGGAGGAACCAGGTCTTACCCCCTATGCAGAGAGGCCCTGAGGATCTGGCAATGGGCTGTGTCCACCGGACGCTTTCTCATAGCAACGCACATCCCGGGGACGTCCAACGTAATAGCAGACAGGTTGAGCAGAGCCATCCTGCTGCCTCACGAGTGGTCCCTCAAAAATCAGGTAGCGGAGAGAATTTTCTGCAGATGGGGCCAGCCTTGCTGCAACCTTTTTGCTTCCCCCTTGATTGCCAAATGCAGAAGCCATTTCGCCCTACTTCCCCCTCCCAGGGGCGCCCCCAGGGACGCACTTGTACACGATTCGCCCCCAGGTCTCCTATATGCCTTCCCTCCTGTTCCACTAATCTCGAAATTTCTGCAGAAAGCCAAGGGTCTGGAAAGGACAATCATCTTGATAGCTCCATTCTGGCCTCGACAAATCTGGTTCCCCTTCCTCCAAGCTCACCAAATAGAAGAACATTGGACTCTGGACCCAGTGCCAGACCTGCTGACCCACTCGTCAGGAGTTCTTCACCCCTCTCTCTCGTCCCTCAAACTGACAGCATGGCTGCTGCACTTCCCAGCTTAGCCAGGTCGGATCTTTTATCTCCAGCAGTACAACATATTCTGATTTCTTCCCACAAATCCTCCACTAGAAAATTGTATAAGAGCAAGTGGAAACGTTTCGCGTGTTGGGCCTCCAAACAAGGTTTAGATCCCTTGGTTGCTCCTATTCACAAGATTCTGGAATTTCTATCTACTCTTTTTCACCAGGGGGCTTCAACATCCACCATAAGGGTACAGCTGGCTGCCATATCTAATTTTCATGTGGGAGAAGGAGGCGTGACTATTATGTCGCACAGGCTTTGTAGGGCTTTCATGAAGGGAACTTATCATCTCCGACCACCTATTCGGAGCCCAGTCTTTCCATGGAATTTAAATCTGAAGCTATCCCAACTCATGCTATCGCCGTTTGTACCAGCTTCGTCATGCCCACTGAAATACCTTTCTTGGAAAACTCTATTTCTGGTGGCAATTATCTCGGCCCGCAGAGTGTCGGAGCTGCAGACACTGTCAATTAGACCACCATATCTGATATTGCACCCAGACAGGGTCACCTTACGTACTAATACATCTTTTCTACCAAAAGTCTGCTCAGAATTGAGTCTTAATCAATCCATAGAGCTTCCCACCTTTTTCAAGAACCATACCATTAAGCTGGAATATATGCTTCACAAATTGGACGTGCACAGACAACTGAGATTTTACCTAGACAGAACAAAAGAATTCAGGAAATCGGACCAACTATTTGTGTCTCATGCAGACAGTAAGTAAGGACTTGCAGTCACAAAAATCACGCTATCCAAATGGCTCTCAGACTGCATAAACTTTGTTTATTCATCTTCAAATCAGCCTACTCCCCTCAAAATTAAAGCTCACTCTACTAGAGCCGTTTCTACTTCTCTGGCACATGCGGCTCGCTTGCCTATAGATACCATTTGTTACCTGGGCCAACCCTCATACGTTTATTACTCATTACAAAGTGGACAGGGCCTCCGGGGACAGGGCTTCCTTTGGTTCCACTGTTCTCAGGAATGTTCTCCCGTGAGCCACCCGGGGTTTAGAGTGCTGGGGACGCTACCCATGTGTAAGAACAAATGGCGAGATCGAACAACTTCACATAAAGAAGTTATGTTCTTACCATAACGCTCCATGTGAGTTGTTCATCTCACCTTTGTTCTTACATTCCCGCCCTCCTTCCCCCCTCCATGTTCTGGAGGAATAGGTACGACTCGTGGCTGGTCATCTTCTCATGGTTCCCTGTGACTGCCTGTGCCCATGTATGCGTGCGTAGCCAGACAGATATAACATAGTTGCCTGTTTTTATATTTACCTTCTAGGTATATATGTGTATAGGTAAATTTGGTGCGTATGCATGTGTAGGCAGGTAGATATGTTGTTACCTGGTTTCTTTGCAAACTAGATCTGAGGGTTAGCAGCAGGGGATCATGGGATAGGGACTGTGCCTCGAATTTCTCTTAGATGCAGAGCTTGGAATGTGGCCGACTCGGAGCCAAGGGTTCGGCTCCGAACCCATGTGTAAGAACAAAGGCGAGATGAACAACTCACATGGAGCGTTATGGTAAGAACATAACTTCTTTTTTTAGTACATGCATGCTTTTTGGCATATTTTTTCAGCCTACCTATTTGGGGGCACCTGACATCTGGGGAAAGAAAAACTGAAGAAAATGGCGTCGACTGCATCTTTTACACCCCTGGCGCACTGACGTCAGGGAAGAGGCGACAACAACCGACACCGGACCTACACTTTGGAATTCTGGTCGACTGCGGGTAGCCTGCCAGCAGGATAACCCAAGTGTAATGACTGCAACAGTGAATACACGCGAACATCTACATTTATGGTAGGTACACAACTGTACTTTACCCTCCCTCCAGCCCCCTGACGTCTATTGACTTTACCTCTATTCTTGTTTGCTATGCTTAAAGCTTTTTGGTGTATTTGCTTTTTTGTTGGAGGTGTAACCTTGTATATAATTGCTTCCCATTATGGGGGCACCTGACATCTGCGGCAAGAAAAACTGATGTAATGGTGTCGGCTGCATGCTTTTATACCCCTGACTACCTGACGTCATGGAAGATGAGACAGCATCTGACGCAGGACCCAAGACTTTGATAATCAGGCCAGCTGTGGGCTACTGCAAGCAGATCACCCAAATGTGATGACTGCAATAGTGAATACACTCGAACATCTCCATTTGTGGTAAGTGTACACAACTGTACTTTCTACAGCTCCGACCACCTCTACGGCTCCGATTTCAGTGCCAACTGTTTCCCCCACAGTGCAACAAACACTGCCGAAGCTAATAAGAGTCCCAGAACCCAGGTCTACCTATACACTATCTTTAGACCCATTCCATGGAAAATTACCTAGTCCGTTCATATAGAGACCTGAGTCTCCTTTAGCCCTTTCTATACATGCCATCAGAAGTCTTTCAGAAATGGATGTTGTTAGGTTGGTGGACCAGAACTTGGCAACCCGTGGTCTTCCCTCTTCTGTTCAGCTCCCTTTTCCTTCTGGAGCAGGTGTTTTTTTCTCTGTCCACACCCAGTTATTCTCCTCTAACCTCAGCACAGGTTTTGGAGACATCGGCTCCAACATACCAGGTTCCAGTAGCTTTGGCACCAAATACAGATTTGTCCTCAAAACCGAGTCTGGCTCTGACTCCCTCAGTGCCATTGGCACCGTCATGTCCCCAGGACCATGTCTTTGCCGTCAGGCATGGAGGGTTCATGTTGGTTCCAAGCATTTCTACAGACCCATCCTTATCCCTTTCAGCTAAGGCAGCAGTGGACCCTTCCTCAGCTCTGATCTGTGAGGTGGGGCTCTCGGGGTGGGGTGTGGCCCTGGTTCTAAGTTCGTTGGTCTCAGTTATGGGTTCCCATCCCTCCTCAGGGGTCCCGCCTTTCAGGCTGTGGAATGGGCTTTAGCCACTAGATCTCTCATGGCTTCTGGGTTATTGGAGTCTTCCCCTGTGACCCCAGGTTCTTCAGTTCAGCCACCAATCTTTACCCTTGGTCAGCGTGCATCACGGTCGCAAGACTTGCCTTCTAAAGGTATCCTCTCTTTGAGTCCTGCTCAAATGCTCCCACTGAAGAGCCCCCTTGGAAGAAATCATGTAAGAAGAAACATCTCTATTCTCCATAGGTTCATAAGTTCATACTAGGCTATCTGCCCTAGGGCATTTATAAGCCTAGCCAGAGTGTGTTTGGCTTTCGCCACCCATTTTAAATTAATTTTGCTATGCCCTTTTTCGAGGTTAGTATACTGTGCCTCTGTCTAACAGTGACACAGAAGTGATACCCGGGGTAAACCTACAATCTCCCATCCACTCATCAAGATTCCTCTTGAAGAGAGTCAATGAGGGACTCTGCCTAACCTGGACTGGGATTTTATTCCAGAGTGAAAGGAGCCTCTGGGTTATGAATCTATCCCTCCAGCATGTCCTATTTATTTCAGTGCTGAGGTTCAAGTCTCTCAAGCGCGTAGCTCGATGGGATTTGGATTTTCTGAGGTGCAGCATGTCCATTAATTCCGGGTTGGACATGGCTTTATACGTCAGGCACAGATCGCCTCTGAGCAGGCAGTATGCCACTGAGTAGAGCTGGAGTTTCTTTAACCGGGCAGCATATGGCATCTGTTTGAGCCCTTTGATCCTCTTGGTGAGGTACTTTTGGGGTCCTTCCAGTTGCTGCAGGTGTCTGGTAAGGTACACTTGTACTCAATTATGGGCCTGATGAGGGATGAGTAAAGAGGCACGATGACCTCCCCTGATCTAGATGTGAATCCCTTCATGATTAGGTGGGCTATATAAAATGTTTTTCTAACCACTTTGGCCACGTGGTTGTCAAATGAGAGATTGCTATCAACTTGGGTCCCCAGGTCCCTAATTACTTCTTCTGTACTTAATGGATTACCACCTATGTGGTAATTTGTGGGCACTTTGTTTTTGCCAAAGGGGATGACTATACACTTTTTGGCGTTTAGCTTGAGGCCATGGCTCTGGCACCAGTTGTCTGATGTTCTTCATCTCACATTGCTGCAGTCCTTACATATGGGTAGTCCGCTGTCCTCGGTCGGCCCGAATACCAAAGTATAAGGCTGACGTCGGTCAAGGCGCTTAAAACTGACATCAGGACGTCAGGGTACAAAAGCGCATGACCGACGTCATATCCTCAGTCTTTTTTGCCGCATGGTCCGATGCAGAAGCAGCGTTGCAAGTGCCGTTCGGCGTTCTGAAATTTTTCGAATTCGGAGTTTCAGACCGAATCAAAGTTGGCTAAGTACCCCGTTGGGGAATATTTTGTTTTTTTCTTGCCTCAGTGTTTTACCGGATGTCAGAAAAAGTGAATAACTGTATTTCTTGTGGGAAACAGATACCGCATAGGGATTATCATTCTTTGTGTATTCTTTGTTTGGGGCCGGAGCACAACGTTGTTGGGTGTCGCTTTTGTGCTAGGTTCAATAAGCGCGCTATTAAGCGAAGGTTAGATTGTGCTAGGCTGGTCTTCGGGAAGCGGTGCAATTATAATATGCCGTCGGATTCTCCGGCGCCCGCTTCGAAGAAGCGCAAAGACAAAGCAGTTAAACCCAGGCAGAAGAGTCGTCCGTACCCGACGCCGGTTCTTTAGAGGCGTCAGTGGATCCGGTGGTTCCGGAGGCTTCTCTGGAGTCCCAGGGGGAGGCTTTGATATTGCAGGATGTGGCCTCTCAGGAGGCAGGTCAGGCTGAAGGGGCTTCCCAAGTTACTGTACTCCCCTCCCTGCCTAGGGTAGTTAGGCCCTCTCCTTCTGTTTCCAAGGCTTCTCCCAGAGGCAGGCCAGGTTTAGCTTCTGTTGGTGTCACTCCTAGTGCAGCAGGGTCTGTGCCCAAGAAGCACATGCTTAAAATGGCAGAAGATTTGATTACCCTGATTAGAGGTTCTTTGCCCCCTCCTGATAAGAGGCCTAGGGTGGAGCCAGAGTTGGGGAGTTTTGAGCAGGCTTCGGATGTTTCTGAGTCTTCGGCCGAAGACTTGCAGGAGTACTCTCCTTATTCTGATTCTGATGCAGATGATTCGACTCCTTCTGCTTCTCCTCCAGAGGATTTTTCTTTTTCAGAGACTCTTCATTCCATGAGGGAACATTTTAAGTGGGAAGGTCAGGACTTCTCTGATTCTAGGAAAAGGCTTAGGGAATTTTTGCTTTTACCCCAGCATAGGCCCTTGGCTATACCTCCTGTTCTGGATGTTGTGGAAGATGTGTTTGCAGAGGCTTCACTTAATCCTGATTCTCTGCCTCCTGCTCCTGTTAAACCGGATAGGTATTACAGGGTGCCTGAGGCTCATAAATATCTTTATAAGAGTCCTAGGGCGGACCCAGAAACTGTTAGTCAGGGACCTAAGGGTGTCAAGGCCTCTGTTGTAAAAATCCGGTTCCTCCAGATAAAGAGGCCAGAGCTTTGGATAGATGGGGAAAGAAAGTCTATACATCTTCTACCCTAGCTATGAGGGCTTTGAATTGCCAGTTTCATATGTTGAAATATCAAAACTATCTTCTTTCTCAATTGAAGTCTAAGGTGGATGCTCTGGCGGAAGGCATTGAGTGTAAAGAATTACAAGATTTGGTGCATGTTTCAGAGCAGGTGGGTAAGCATTCTTTACAATGTGGTTTTGATGCTGTACAGGCCTCGTCTAGGGTGGCTGCCACTGGTTCAGTTCTTCGCAGGCATGCATGGCTGAGGGATCAGAATTTATCTGACCATGTTAAGACAAGGATTTTGGATGCTCCTTTACAGTCTGATGTGTTGTTTGGTTCACCTGTGGAGTCAGTCTTGAAGAAAATGGAAGACAAGGCTAAGTCCATGCAGGCTGTTAAAGATTTTTTGCAAGTACAGCCTCCAAAGTTTAGTAGGAATTGGCCTGCTAAGGGGTGGACGTATCCTTCTTATGATTCTCAGTCTAGGGGTAGATCTAGACGTGGTAGGGGCAGAGCTCAGAGTTCTTTCAGACCTAGAACAGGGAGTTCACCTGCACAATCTTCGGGTGAGGGCAGGGGCCAGTCCTTTCGTAAACAGGCCCAATGACCTACCTTTTCAGCTGCCAGATCCTTCTTGCCTGGCAGCTCCTTTGGGAGGAAGGTTGGCACTCTTCAAGGAAAATTGGAATTTGATTACCCAAGACAAATGGGTATTGGATATCATACACCGAGGTTACAAGTTTTATTTCCATACCTTGCCTCCTTTCAAAGGCATGCCGGACGTTCCTCCTCAGCAAAGACTAGAGGCTCACAGACAAATTTCTCTGCTACGTCAAATAAGGGCCATACAACCGGTCCCTCTGCCAGAAGTGGGCCTAGGATTTTATTCTCGCCTGTTCCTAGTACCAAAGAAAGGGGACACGTGGAGACCAATCTTGGATTTATCTATCCTCAACACATATCTGGACATTCCCAAGTTCAAAATGTTGACGTTACAACAGCTTTTACCTCTGCTGGGCAAAGATCACTGGATGGTGACTCTGGATCTCAGGGAGGCTTACCTTCATGTTCCTATCAGGCTCAGTTGCAGAAAGTATCTGCGTTTTCGGGCTGGGACTTCTCATTATCAGTTCTCTGCATTGCCCTTTGGCTTATCTACTGCACCCAGAGTGTTCACGAAGGTTCTGGCTCCAGTGATAGCTTTCTTCAGGCTAAGAGGAATACAGATCTATCCTTATTTGGACGATTGCCTGATTCTGGCCCAAGGAAAGGACGAACTTCTTCATCATTTACAGTATGTGATAGTAGTGCTAAGATGCCTGGGGTATTCTGTGAACGAAATAAAGTCCAGTCTAGTACCCTCTCAGGACATGTGCTTTCTGGGTGTGAGACTGAATACAGCATCCCAGATGGCCTTTTGACCCCGGACAAACAAAAGAATCTTTCTCTTTACTTCCATCAATTGTCTCATCAGTCCAGGCTGACTGCAAGGACAGTCCTTCAAGCCTTGGGGTTCATGGCATCTTGTATTCTGGTGCTTCCCAATGCCAAACTGCATATGAGGAAGCTACAATGGTATCTCAAAAATGTATGGACACAGCACTGCCAAGATATGGACACTGTCATTCAGATAATACCTTGCATTCAAAAGGAATTTTTGTGGTGGGCTCTGGAATGTCACCTAAACAAGGGACTCTCTGTGACCCGGCCAGAGGTGAGTCAGATTCTAACGACAGATGCCTCAGACAATGCTTGGGGAGCTCATCTAAATGGAAAGTGGGTACAAGACACGTGGCCTGCCAGACTTCAACATCTGCATATCAACTTGAAGGAGATGTTAGCAGTTCAATTTGCATTAATAGCTTTCAAGGATTTCCTTCTTCCAGGGCAGGTGTTGGTTCTAACAGACAACACAACTGTCATGTGGTACATCAACAAGCAAGGGGGAACGCATTCTTATCCTCTATGCAGACAAGCAATGATTTTGTGGGAGACTGCTCTCAGTTTACAGCTAAATCTTCAGGCAAGGTTTCTGCCGGGAGCACAGAACTCCTTAGCAGATGTGTTGAGCAGACAAATTATGGATCCCCACGAGTGGAAATTGGATCCTCATGTATTTCAGAAATTGACAGTGTTATGGGGAACTCCAGACATAGATCTGTTCGCTTCTCCACTAAACTACCAGCTGCCAAAGTTTTGCACAAAAGGTTTCATCCCACAGCTTGGAAAGTGGATGCTCTCTCATTCAATTGGAGCAATCTTCATGTGTATGCCTTTCCACCTCTGCCTCTCCTCCCAAAGGTACTCCTGAAGGTCAGACAGGACAAGCCAAAGATGATTTTAATAGCTCCAGATTGGCCTTGACAGCACTGGTACCCATTACTGAGAAGTCTGGTACGGGAGCCTCCATGGCCTTTGCCTTCGATTCCACACCTGCTGTCTCAGGAGAACAGTCATTTACTCAATGTCAAACTTCACTCTCTACATCTAACAGCCTGACATATTCTGTTTTAAACCCTGGGACTCAGCTTCCACAGCAAGTTTTGAATGTTATTTTGGAGGCCAGAAGGCCTAGTACAAGGAAAGTGTACGCAGATAAATGGAGGAGATTTTTATTTTGGAGTGCAGCAAAGGAATTTGATGTTTCTAAGCCTAATTTAAGTGTGGCTCTTCATTATCTTACTGAGTTACTGGACAAAGGTTTGTCGTCCTCCTCTATTAAGGTTCATGCTGCAGCAATTTCTGCTCACTATGACTGTGACCCACCATTGTTTTCTCATCCTTTGTTTAAGCAATTCCTTAGAGGGGCAAAGAATATAAGACCCCCACGTAGAGCTCCTACTCCTGCTTGGGATCTCACTTTTGTGTTGGAGAAACTCACTCTACAACCTTTTGAGCCTGCAGCTACTGCCGAGTTGAAATATTTATCATGGAAGACTGCTTTTTTGTTGGCCATTACCTCTGCGAGAAGGGTTTCTGAATTACAGGCCCTTATGGCGGTTGAGCCTTTCTTAATTTTCCATAAGGATAGGGTATCTTTGCGTACTAATCCTTCCTTTATGCCTAAAGTGGTTTCTAGTGTGGCTTTAAACCAAACTATTCATTTGCCTACTTTTTATGCAAACCCCCAAAATAAAGGGGAAAAGATTTTGCACACTTTGGATATACACAGGCAGTTGCGATATTATTTGAGCAGAACTAAAGGGTTCAGGCAGTCTCAGCAGTTATTTGTTTCATTTGCTTTGGGTTCTCAGGGCAAGCCTGTTTCAAAACAAACTATTTCTAAGTGGATTGGGTTTTGTATTGCTTTCTGTTATTCCCATCATGGTAAGGAGATTCCAGCTGGGATTAGGCCTCATTCCACTAGGGCTACTGCCACTTCTACAGCTTTTTAAGGGGTGGCTACTAAGGATATTTTGGAGGCAGCTACTTGGAGTTCAGTGCATACTTTCTCTAAGCATTACCACCTTCCACTTTACTCTAAATCTAGGGCTGGTTTTGCCACTGCAATTTTACAGGGCATTTTGGCAGCTCCTAATGCTTTATAGTTTTGCCATCCTCCCTTACCTCTGCTTTGGGATTCTACCCAAGTGTAAGGACTGCAGCAATGTGAGATGAAGAACATAGTACAGTTTTGTACCTACCATAAATGTAGATGTTCAAGATCCACATTGCTGCAGCCAATTACCCTCCCTCCTTCCCTCTGTAGTTAGAGGCGGTTGTGTGGTTTGGGTTGTGAATATTGTAAATATTGTAAATAGGATTAGTGCAGGGGTGGTTGGTTGGTTTTTACTGGTTTTTGGCTTTGGCCTTTCTTGTTAGGGCCTTCTGACATCTGGGGCAAGAAAAGACTGAGGATATGACGTCGGTCATGCGCTTTTGTACCCTGACGTCCTGATGTCAGTTTTAAGCGCCTTGACCGACGTCAGCCTTATACTTTGGTATTCGGGCCGACCGAGGACAGCGGACTACCCATATGTAAGGACTGCAGCAATGTGGATCTTCGAACATCTACATTTATGGTAGGTACAAAACTGTACTTTTCTATGAGGCCCTTTTGGAGGATGCTTGTGTCGGCTGGAGAGTCTATTTTGGCGCCCAGTTTGCAGTCATCTGCGAACTTGGTCAGCCACAGTCCTTCCGTGTTGGCCTGTACCTCCGAGAAATATATACCGAACAAGAGAGGTCCCAGGACTGAGCCTTGTGGGATGCCACTTGTAACTGGTTTGGAGTCTGACATGGCTCCAGCAATTCTAATCATGTGGGTTCTGTCCTTGAGCCAGTTTGCAACCCATCTAGTGACATAGGGGTTTATATTTAAGCTGGTGAGCTTATCTATAATGCCCGAGTGGGGTATTGTATCAAAGACTTTTGCGAGGTCCAGGTAGGCTGTGTGGACCACCTTCCCCTCGTCAATGGCCTTGGTGACTGTTTCAGAGAAATCAACCAGGTTTAAGAGGCAGGATCTGCCCTTAACAAAGCCGAACTGGGTAGGATCCAGTGTATGTAGGTCCCCAATATCTTTATTTATGAGGTCCATGATGATCCTTTCCATAGCTTTGCAGACCAAGCTAGTCAGGCTTATGGGGCGATAGTTTCCAGGATCCGTTGAGGCACCACCTTTGTGGAGAGGGGCCACTGTTGCTGCACGCCACTCGTTCGGTACATATCCTGTAGTAAGGCTGAGATTGAACAGTAGTTTTATGTTTGGGTTTAGCTCTTCTTGGAGTTCATGTAGGACGCAGCCCGGGACACCGTCTGGTCCCATTGATGCTGTGTTTTTTGCTTTGGAGAGGGCGGCTCTTACCTGAGCATCTGAGATGTCAGGGGGGGCAGCACTCTGCTGGGATAGATATTTGCCCTTTTGGGGGGGGGGAGTTTGCGCTGAACCTCTCAGCTAGGATGTTGGCAATGTCTGTGGGTTCGGTGTATTTTTTGTCATTTTGGACTAATTCTGAGCATATCTGGGAATTCCCACCCAGGTTCCTAACATAACTAAAGAAAGCCTTGTGATTATCCTTAGTGTCCTGTGCAATTTTTCTGTCAAAGCTGGCCTTAGACGATTTTATGAGTGCCCGTAGTTTTTTGCTAATACTGATCAGAGATGCCTTCCCTTTTTGGGATTTTGCTCTATCATGTAGTAGCTTCCTCCTCCTATTGTATAGTTTGTTTATGGCTGGGGTCCACCAGACAGGACGCCTGCCTTTGGAGGATTGGGTCTTGGTTTTATTTGGGATTGCATGATCCATGCATTCCTGAAGGTGTTCATAGAATGTGTTTATAAAGGATTCTGCGGTCTGGGCCGTATTTTCCACAGGCCCGGGGGCTTTGAAGGATTCCACCTCGGTTTTGAGGAGTGTGAAATTTGCTTTAGAAAAGTTTTTCACTGTGGTTTTCAGAGCAGGGGGTGGAGTCGGGATGTGAATATCCAGTGAGATTAGTTTATGGTCTGATCTTACCAGTGAGGGATACACTTCTGGTCTGGAGCATAGAGTCCCCATGCTGGTGATGATCAGGTCCAGTATGTTTTCCCCTCTTGTGGGAGTGGTAACAAGTTGTTCCATAGCATTTAAGTTTATAAATTCTAGGAACCTTTGGACTAGGGTGTTGGAGCTAGAGTAATGCTCCCAGTCTATGTTTGGGTAGTTGAAGTCGCCCAATATAATGGTGTTTGGAGAGACCTTCATATTTTCCAGTGTTCTCAGGAAGGCCGAGTGGGGTTCCTGGGTTTGGGAGGGTGGTCTGTAGCAGGCTATAAACTGGAAGGTAGTTTTACCCACTGTTAGTTGCACATGGATAGTCTCTGATGCTTCGTGCTGTGCCACCAACCTGGAAGTGTGGGTATCTTTGACGAATATTGATACTCCCCCTCCTTTTGTGGTTCGGTCCAAGCTTTGGGGCCGAAAAGCATGGTATGAGGTATAACCTGGTAGTGCTGGGGTGCTCTCAGGAGCCTTGAACCAGGTTTCTGTTACTGCACAGATATCGATGTTCTCCATGCTAAGGAGAGTTTTGAGTGCGTGCATCTTGAGGTTTAGACTTCTGGCATTGAGTAGCATTACTCTTAGATGTTCTTCATCTCACATTGCTGCAGTCCTTACTTATGGGTAGTCCGCGGTCCTCGGTCGGCCCGAATACCAAAGTATTAGGCTGACGTCGGTCATGGGCGCCTAGAACTGACATCAGAGCGTCAGGGTATAAAGGCGCATGACCGACGTCATATCCTCGGTCTTTTTTGCCGCATGGTCCGATGCAGAAGCAGCGTTGCAAGTGCCGTTCGGCATTCTGAAATTTTTCGTTTTCGGAGTTTCAGACCGATACCAAGTTGGGCTAAGTACCCCGTTGGGGAATATTTTTGTTTTTTCTTGCCTCAGTTACTTACCGGATGTCAGAAAAAGTGAATAATTGTATTTCTTGTGGGAAACAGATAACGCATAGGGATTACCACTCGCTTTGTATTCCTTGTTTGGGACCGGAGCACGACGTAGTCGGGTGTCGGTTTTGTGCTAGGTTTAATAAGCGCACTATAAAACGGATGTTAGATTGCACTAGGTTAGTCTTTGGCAAAAGGTGTAATTATAATATGCCGTCGGATGTTCCGACGCCTGCTTCTTCTAAGAAGCGCAAAGACAAATCTTTAAAGCCTAGGCAGGATGATTCGTCTGTTATGGACGCCGGATCTTTAGAAGCTACAGCTGAACAGCTGGATCCGGCTGAAGTTTCTGTTGAGTCCCAGGGGGAAACTTTGATTTTACAAGATGTGGCCTCTCAGGAGGCAGGTCAGGCTGAAGGGGCCTCTCAGGTTACTATTCTCCCTTCTATGCCTAAGGTGGTTAGGCCTTCTGTTACTGTTTCTAAGGCTCCTTCTAAGGGCAGGTCTGTTTTGCCTTCCTCTGGTGTCAGTTCTGGTTCTTCAGGGTCTGTGCCTAAAAAGCACATGCTTAAAATGGCAGAGGATTTGATTACTTTAATTAGAGGTTCTATGCCCCCTCCTGATAAGAGGCCCAGGATGGAGCCAGAGTTGGAAAGTTTGGAGCAGGCCTCAGATGATTCAGAGTCTTCTGCTGAAGACATTCAAGATTTCCCTCCTTATTCTGATTCTGATGCAGAGGATTCCACTCCTTCTGCTTCTCCTCCAGAGGATTTTTCATTTTCTGAAACTCTGCATTCCATGAGGGAGCATTTTAAGTGGGAAGGACAGGATTACTCTGATTCACGGAAGAGACTTAGGGAGTTCATGTTTTTACCACAGCATAGACCCTTAGCTATACCTCCAGTTTTGGATGTTGTTTCAGATGTTTTCTCGGAAGCTTCCCTTAATCCAGATTCTGTGCCTCCTGCTCCAGTTAAACCGGACAGGTATTACAGGGTGCCTGAGGCTCATAAATATCTGTATAAGAGTCCTAGGGCGGACCCAGAAACGATTAGTCAGGGGCCTAAGGGTGTTAGAGCCTCTGTTGTTAAGAATCCGGTTCCTCTGGATAAGGAAGCTAGAGCTTTGGATAGATGGGGTAAGAAGGTGTATACCTCTTCTACTTTAGCAATGAGAGCTTTGAACTGCCAGTTTCATATGTTGAAGTATCAGAATTTCCTCCTTTCTCAGCTAAGATCTAAAGTGGATGCTTTAGCAGAGGGCATAGAGTGTAAAGAATTGCAGGATTTAGTGCATGTTTCTGAACAGGTGGGAAAGCACTCTTTGCAATGTGGTTTTGATGCTTTACAGGCTTCTTCTAGGGTGGCTGCCACTGGTTCAGTTATTCGTAAGCACGCCTGGCTTAAGGATCAGAATTTGTTTTGAGCATGTTAAGTCTAGAATTCTGGATGCCCCTTTACAGTCTGAAGTTTTATTTGGTCCTCCTGTGGAGTCAGTCTTAAAGAAAATGGAAGACAAGGCTAAGTCTATGCAGACTGTTAAAGATTTTTTGCAGGTACAACCTCCAAAGTTTAGTAGAAATTGGCCTACTAAGGGGTGGACATACCCTTCTTCTGATTCTCAGTCTAGGGGTAGATCTAGGCGTGGTAGGGGCAGAGCTCAGAGTACCTTCAGGCCGAGACAATGGAGTTCGCCTGCTCAATCTGCTGGTGAGGGCAGGGGCCAGTCCTTTCGTAAACAGGCCCAATGACCTGCATTTTCAGCTGCCAGATTCTTCTTGCCTGGCAGCTCCTTTGGGAGGAAAGTTGGCTCTTTTCAAGCAAAATTGGCATTTAGTCACCCAGGACAAATGGGTATTGGACATTATAAACCGAGGTTACAAGTTCTATTTCCATACCATGCCTCCTTTCATGGGTATGCCAGACGTCCCTCCTCGGCAAAGGATAGAGGCTCACAAACAAATTTCTTTACTTCTTCAAATAGGAGCTATACAGCCAGTTCCTCTGTCAGAAGTGGGCCTAGGATTTTATTCTCGCCTGTTTCTAGTTCCAAAGAAAGGAAGCACGTGGAGACCAATTTTGGATTTATCTATCCTCAACACTTATTTGGACATTCCAAAGTTCAAGATGCTGACTTTACAACAGCTTTTACCTCTGTTGGGAAAGGATCACTGGATGGTTACTCTGGATCTCAAAGAGGCTTACCTTCATGTTCCTATCAGGCCCAGTTGCAGGAGGTACCTGCGTTATCGGGCTGGAAATTTACATTATCAGTTCTCTGCATTGCCCTTTGGCTTATCTACTGCGCCCAGAGTGTTCACAAAGGTTCTGGCTCCAGTGATAGCCTTTTTCAGACTAAGAGGAATACAGATTTATCCTTATTTGGACGATTGCCTGATTATTGCACAAGAAAAGGACGAACTTCTTCATCATCTACAGCAGGGGTGTCCAACCTTTTCAGTTGCAAGGGCCGCATTGAGTCAACAAAAATGGTCTGGGGGCAAACGGCAGGTGAGGACCAAAAAAAAAAAAAAAAAGGTCTCACATTAACTGAAGAGCAAAAAAAAAAAAAAACACACACACACACGTTTATGCGGACTAATGTGGCTGTATTGTAGGTTAATTTGAACAATAAATAAATTAATAAATAAATTAATAAATGCATAATATTTGCCCTAAAATTCAATCTATCTTTCTAATTATTTAAAAAACAGTTAAATCTAACATCTTAGTAAAGTTTATTTGTAAAAAAAATTAACAGGTACAAACCTTTCAATTTGTATGAGATCATACCTGTGATTTTGCTGGTTTCCATGTCTTCCATCATGTCCTTAATGGCCATATGTTGTCCAAAGCGCTCATGTATTCTTCTGTTTCTAGCTTTGCAATCTGTCCCTGAAATATGGCACTGGCAATATCAGGAATGATGACACTTTTACTTCTTAAAAATGAACAATTTTTTTTTACATTTGTTTCACTGTCACTAACAGATGGTACAACACATTTAACTTTGGTTCATCCACTTACTGTGGAGACACAAAGAACATGGTAGTATGCCAAAACACACTCCAGTTTCACAAGGTAAACTCACACATGCTGTTTTGCAGTTGCCTCTCCAATCTGCATTTCTCACATTTAAACAAATAAGTGACTTTATAATAAAATAGTAGTGGCAATGTTTATTCGTGAAACCAGTTCACAAGGGTGCAGCCAGGCACAGACCTTTGCAGACTTCAAACTTAGACCTTCATGCACACCACCACTTTAATGCGATTAACCCCAAGATCATACCACAAAGGTGTACTTGACAACCCTGGGTTTATTCAGGTCAGCTGCACAAGTCTTTAACAAAGCAGGCTGCAATGAAAGGTACAGCTGTAGGAGTACATTCATCATGAAAGTAAATGTTCAAGTAAGCTGAGCTTTTGTAGTATAAATTCAGTACATAATGGAAATGGGCAGCAGGTGAACATCTACCTAGTCTGCCCAAATGCCCAGCGCTTCTTTAGATGTCCCATTGTAGACAGAGGGACACAGACCTGCATCTCAAACAAGAGGCAGTCACAGTCAGTGCCATCTTCAGTTATATTTTTGCTGATGAAAACACGGGTATGCTGTATTAAGGGGATCCCCCCTATAGCAACATAAACCATCAGTCACCAAAAAAGCTTAATCTTTCTACTAAGTGTAGTAACCCACACCTAAAACAAAACAACTTGGGAGGCTGGTGGTAAAACCTGGGGGCGATAGGGTTACATACCATGCATGCACACAACATATTCATAACTTTTTTACATTATTAATTTACACATGGATGGTATATTATATAGTAATCAAAAGAAACACTTATACCCAGTACATTTACCTGATTAACAAAAATGCATAGTCCCATTAACACAACTGCTGGCATTAATGTTCTCAAGTAAATAAAGGATGATTTTATCAAGAGATGTGATACACAGGCTTATAACACTACCACCTGAATGATTTTTATGTATATTGTGTGCCAAGCAACTGATTTCCCAACATGCACCAGCTTAAATTCTGAGCAAATGTGAATTCCAAATTTATAGGAAAAAAATTGTTAATTGTGCTGCCATGGACACTGGGGTGTACAAATTAATCAAGTCTGTATTTAGTGAAGAATCAATACGTACAGCAAAAAGTACAGGCAACTAGATAAGCTTGAAACTTTGCAACAGCACACTGAACTAACTACTCAGAATCTTAACCAAAGGTGTTTCCTGCCCATTATACGCTGTATGCCTCATATACTAATATCCAGATTTCACCCATGGCCTCCAGCTGTGCAAACAACTCCTAAGACAAGTCTTCGCAATTGAAAGTATTCCTCTTTTTACTATTTCGGCATGCTGCCCCCCTGACATCTCAGATGCTCAGGTGGGAGCCGCCCTCTCCAAAGCAAAAAACACAGCATCAATGGGACCAGACTGTGTCCCAGGCTGCGTCCTACATGAACTCCAAGAAGAGCTAAACCCAAACATAAAACTACTGTTCAATCTCAGCCTTACTACAGGATATGTACCCAAAGAGTGGCGTACAGCAACAGTGGTCCCTCTCCACAAAGGTGGTGCCTCAACGGACCCTGGAAACTATCGCCCCATAAGCCTGACTAGCTTGGTCTGCAAAGCTATGGAAAGGATCATCATGGACCTCATAAATAAAGATATTGGGGACCTACAGACACTGGATCCTACCCAGTTTGGCTTTGTTAAGGGCAGATCCTGCCTCTTAAACCTGGTTGACTTCTTTGAAACAGTCACCAAGGCCATTGACGAAGGAAGGTGGTCCACACAGCCTATCTGGACCTCGCAAAAGCCTTCGATACAATACCCCACTCGGGCATTATAGATAAGCTCACCAGCTTAAATATAAACCTCTATGTCACTAGATGGGTTGCAAACTGGCTCAAGGACAGAACCCACATGGTTAGAATTGCTGGAGCCATGTCAGACTCCAAACCAGTTACAAGTGGCGTCCCACAAGGCTCAGTCCTGGGACCTCTCTTGTTTGGTATATATTTCTCGGAGGTACAGGCCAACACGGAAGGACTGTGGCTGACCAAGTTCGCAGATGACTGCAAACTGGGCACCATAATCGACTCTCCAGCCGACACAAGCATCCTCCAAAAGGGCCTCAGAAACAGACAACTGGTGCCAGAGCCATGGCCTCAAGCTAAACGCCAAAAGTGTATAGTCATCCCTTTGGCAAAACAAAGTGCCCACAAATTACCACATAGGTGGTAATCCATTAAGTACAGAAGAAGTAATTAGGGACCTGGGGACCCAAGTTGATAGCAATCTCTCATTTGACAACCACGTGACCAAAGTGGTTAGAAAAACATTTTATATAGCCCACCTAATCATGAAGGGATTCACATCTAGATTAGGGAGGTCATCGTGCCTCTTTACTCATCCCTCATCAGGCCCATAATTGAGTACAATGCCCCTTTTGGGATGTACCTTACCAAACACCTGCAGCAACTGGTAAGACCCCAAAAGTACCTCACCAAGAGGATCAAAGGGCTCAAACAGATGCCATATGCTGCCCGGTTAAAGAAACTCCAGCTCTACTCAGTGGCATACCGCCTGCTCAGAGGTGACCTGTGCCTGACGTATAAGGCCATGTCCAACCCAGAATTAAGGGACATGCTGCACCTCAAAACATCCAAATCGCATAGAGCTACACGCCGAGACTTGAACCTCAGCACTGAAATAAATAGGAGATGCTGGAGGGACAGATTCATAACCCAGAGGCTCCCTTCACTCTGGAATAAAATCCCAGTCCAGGTTAGGCAGAGTCCCTCATTGACTCTTTTCAAGAGGAATCTTGATGAGTGGATGGGAGATCGTAGGTTTACCCCGGGTATCACTTCTGTGTCACTGTTAGACAGAGGCACAGTATACTAACCTCGAAAAGGGCATAGCAAAATTAATTTAAAATGAGTGGCAAAGCCAAACATACTCTGGCTAGGCTTATAAATGCCCTAGGGCAGATAGCCTAGTATGAACCTATGAACCTATTAACGAACATGGCACAGCTCACATCCCTTCAGTTTCTTTGCTTTACAGTACAGTACACACTTCTATCAGTTAACAGGTAACTCTTTAAATGCCCTACCAAAACCAAGCTGAAATGTCATCATGCCCACTCAGGCCACATAAGTAAACAGTTTTATAAAGACCCAATACTGAATTCTAAGTGACAGAAGTTGCCATGTCCAAACAATGGATACACAAAGACTAATACATGCACACAGAAACCAGACATTGATATCTTACAGTTACATTCTCATCTATGACGGTGCTCGCAAATTTCAATTCAGCTACAGTATGCATTGTGGAATGTCAGCTTTGGGGTCAATCCTAGTTTACTGTACTATGAATATAGTCTTACTTGGAGAGACTTATTTGCGAATCTCTATCAATATACAATTCTTTTTTACCTGTTAGTGTCTATGGCCAGGGTTACAACTGAAAATGATCCCTGCACCATTACATCAAGAAATAAAGCAATTAAGACAAGTGAAATGAAGTAGAAAGATAAACACCAAAATATATACAGTTGGAATAGCTCCACTTCACTTGGTTTTATCTGTCATTCACTTTTCTAGTCCACTTGTTACTTTATGTATGACAACTATCCCCATTTCTTGTCTTACATCTGTGAAGAAAACCACAACAAAGTGTTGATGGGGATGTAAAATATTCTTTGTTAATACGTCTTTGCTGTGTACCGGAATTTCTGGAACTGGTTCTGCTTGACAACATTTACCTTTCTGGATGACTATTACCCAACCAAGAACAGGTTGGCAATTTCCACTAACAGTTTTTGGTATCAGTGTTTCTGACAAACAGCAAATTTCTACTGAGAGTCTAACATGCTTCCTTTGCAGAAGTTCTAGGAATCTAGGTACAAGTTCCCCTTTACAATCTGAAATAAATGAGTGCAACAAACTGCACGGCAGAAGAAAACAGCATGCATGAGAGTAATCTGAAAGTGTACATACAACAATTCACCCAGCACCGTCACATATGCACATCTAGCCTACTTAAGGACTTTTAACTCCTGCTTCACACTGCTTCTCTAAGCTTAGTTATCCTGCCGGCCATGGCACCTAAGCTGGAGTAACACTTTTTAGCCCACCTATTGTGCTTCCACATCTCCAAAACACAAATCCACAGAGGAAGTCAACATTAAAGAAAGTAGGACCCCCAGAAAGACTAAAAAGCCCACAGTACCATTCCCACACTGTGGCAGTCGTTTCATACCATTTCAATTCAAAGCTGTAATCCCCAGAGAGATGCAGCAACCAATGCATGCCACTGACGTTAAAAGCATCACCTTAAAAGACCTTCCTAGCACAACCTAGAATACTAGTACTACTGTTTCCTCATCCACGCAGAAATTTCTCAGATTAAAAAAATTAATAAATGAATAAAAAGCCCAGTACTACTGCTTGTTGTGTTGTCAACGCCATTCCGTCATTTATAGCCTCCAGGTACACATTTTGAGTGCTGTTACCTCATATTTACACCCAGCACTGAATACCCCACCCTTACCTGAGAGACCAGTGGGACAAGGGTCTGCTGCACGGAACGAGTGTTTATCTCCAGCCCCGCTGAGTAATCCAGGCTGCCGAACACAGTGCCCCCGTTACTACCGCCTGAAGGAGAAGAAGCCATTCCCGCCGTCGGACTGCTCTGAACTCACTTTTTCGTGCACTCCACTACTGACTTGGGATACGGCGCCGTGCTTCACCCAGGAGGAGGAGAAAGTTGTTCCAGCTATGGAAGAAAACACGACGGTCGTCTCACAACGGAACAAATATCCCCCCAGTGTGAGGAATGAAATAGCGAGAATCTAAAGCAGGCTGTAGTTCCGATGTAACTTATATGTGCTAGCAGCTAAAATAGTGCTTAACGCAGAGCCATGGAAAGGTTACAATGGAGAGGAGCAACACTGGAGTGGAGTTACCTACTGACTCACAGCTGCTGACGACACTCGCTCCCATTCAGTAATACAGCTGCAAGAAGACAGACGCCAGAACTAACTGCACACAACAGTGCCACCACCACACGTTTCTTACAAAATGCAGGTCCCCCGGGAGTGAGCAGTGGCACTACCAGCAAAAAAAGTTATGCTAACCAGACTGAAAATGGGTTGGATTAACTAACATGCTGAAACTCATTGCAAAGGAAAGGATCTAATTCTAACACATTGCCATTCATTATAATGGAATTACCATTCACTTCAATTTTTCTTTGTAAAATGACCAATAGCCCAACTGCCATACAGTTTTACTTTTAATTGTTTTTGTTGCATCTGATCAGTCAGTTATTTCATAATTTCCTTAATTCTCCATTTTACCACTGACATTCTACACACCTTTGAGCTGTTCTTATTCCACTTCCACTTTTCATCATGCTATTCAAAGTTAGCAGGCTTTTATATTTTTATTTATTTTTTAGTTTACAGTTTTTCCAGGGTACTGCACTGATCACAACTGACCATTTGAATATAATGCTTGGGCACTTAATTCATTACCTTTGGTAGACAAACAAAGCAACTATGCAGACTTGAAGGTACCCCTCAGTAATATTAATAGTGTAGTAGTGGGTATGAAATACACATTAAGTTCTATTCTTTTAAAATCAAGACCCCAAACATTAAATAACAAGCCTCCATAACATTATTTTTCCTAAATTCACTCTGTCCTTCCAGTATTATAACTATTTAGCCGTATTACATTGAAATAACAAACATCAATCTAAAAAAACACTAACTTCAAAACACTTTGGATTATACATAGATTCTTGGCGAGCTGAGCCTTCATCTTGTAACTTACCTTTGTTGTAGTCAGTGAGTAGTCGGTGTGTACACAACGAAATAAAATAAATCCTCTCTCTACGCGGCTACGCTACGATCTCGCTCCTTCCTGTAGCTTTTCTTTATAAAAATCACCCGAACGGTGTTTTCGCGCATGCGCATACCAGCGGAAAGACGCTGGTATGGAAAAAAACGTAAAAAAAAGAAAGTTGGCGCATGCGCAGAAGAGCAAAACTACGCGGACGTGTAAACACACGGAAAAAAAGTGAAATTAAATTTAAATTTAAATTTAAGGGTCGCGGGCCGCATGGAAGAGCTCTGAGGGCCGCATGCGGCCCGCGGGTTGGACACTCATGATCTACAGTATGTAATGGCAGTGTTAAGATGCCTAGGGTATTCTGTGAACGAAACAAAGTCCAGTCTAGTACCCTCTCAGGACATGTGCTTTCTGGGTGTGAGACTGAATACAGCTTCCCAGATGGCCTTTTTGACCCCGGACAAACAAAGAAGCCTTTCTCTTTATTTCCATCAAATGTCTCTACGGTCCAGGCTGACTGCAAGGACAGTCCTTCAAGCCTTGGGGTTCATGGCATCTTGTATTCTGGTGCTTCCCAATGCCAAATTGCATATGAGGAAGCTTCAATGGTATCTCAAAAATGTATGGACACAGCACTGCCAAGATCTAGACACTGTCATTCAGATAATACCTTGCATTCAGAAGGAGTTTTTGTGGTGGGCTCAGGAATGTCACCTAAACAAGGGACTCTCTGTGACCCGGCCAGAGGCGAGTCAGATTCTAACGACAGATGCCTCGGACAAGGCTTGGGGAGCACACCTCAATGGAAAATGGGTGCAAGACACGTGGCCTGTCAAACTCCAACATTTGCATATCAACTTAAAGGAAATGTTAGCAGTCCAGTTTGCATTGATGGCTTTCAAAGATTTACTTCACCCAGGGCAGGTGTTGATTCAGACAGACAACACTACTGTCATGTGGTACATCAACAAGCAAGGGGGGACCCATTCTTACCCTCTTTGCAGGCAAGCGATGATTTTGTGGGAAACTGCTCTCAATCTACACCTCAATCTTCAGGCAAGGTTTCTACCAGGAGCTCAGAACTCCTTAGCAGATGTGTTGAGCAGACAAATAGTGGATCCTCACGAGTGGAAATTGGATCCTCATGTATTTCAAAAATTGACAGTGTTATGGGGAACTCCAGACATAGATCTGTTCGCTTCTCCACTAAATTACCAGTTGCCAAAGTTTTGCACAAAAATGTTTCATCACACAGCTTGGAAGGTGGACGCTCTATCATTCAGTTGGAACAATCTGCATGTATATGCCTTTCCACCTCTGCCTCTTCTTCCCAAGGTACTTTTGAAGGCCAGACAAGACAAGCCAACCATGATTTTGATAGCACCGGATTGGCCTCGACAACACTGGTACCCACTACTGAGGAGTTTAGTACGAGAACCTCCATGGCCTCTGCCTTTGATCCCGCACCTTTTGTCACAAGAGGGCAATCACTTCCTCAATGTCAAGATTCAGTCTCTGCATCTAACAGCCTGGCATATTCTGTTTTAGACTCTGGAGGGTCTCTGCTTCCACAACAAGTTTTGAATGTTCTTTTGGAGGCCAGGAGGCCTAGTACCAGGAAAGTTTACGCTGATAAATGGAGGAGATTTTTTATTTGGAGCAAAGGAAAGGACTTTGATGTCTCCAAACCTGATTTAAGTGTTGCTCTTCAATATCTTACTGAGTTATTGGACAAGGGTTTGTCTTTCTCCTCGATAAAGATCCATGCTGCAGCCATTTCTGCTCACTATGATTGTGACCCTCCTTTATTCTCTCATCCTTTGTTTAAGCAATTTCTTAGAGGGGCAAAGAATATAAGACCCCCACGTAGAGCTCCTACTCCTGCTTGGGATCTCAATTTTGTGTTGGAAAAACTTACTCTACAACCTTTTGAGCCTGCAGCTACTGCCGAGTTAAAGTATTTGTCATGGAAAACTGCTTTTTTGTTGGCCATTACCTCTGCAAGAAGGGTTTCTGAATTACAGGCCCTCATGGCAGTGGAGCCTTTCCTGATTTTTCATAAGGATAGGGTATCTTTGCGTACTAATCCTTCCTTTATGCCTAAAGTGGTTTCTAGTGTGGCCTTAAACCAAACTATTCATTTGCCTACTTTTTATGCAAACCCCCAAAATATAGGGGAGAAAATTTTGCATACTTTGGATATTCACAGGCAGTTGCGTTATTATTTGAGCAGAACCAAGGAGTTCAGACAGTCTCAGCAGTTGTTTGTTTCTTTTGCTTTGGGTTCACAGGGTAAACCTGTTTCAAAACAAACTATTTCTAAATGGATTGGGTTTTGTATTTCTTTCTGTTATTCCCATCATGGTAAGGAGGTTCCTGCTGGAATCAGGCCTCATTCCACTAGGGCTACTGCTACTTCCACGGCCTTTCTAAGGGGGGTAGCTACAAAAGACATTTTGGAGGCAGCTACTTGGAGTTCAGTGCATACTTTTTCTAAGCATTACCACCTTCCTCTTTATTCTAAGTCTAGGGCTGGATTTGCCACTGCAATTTTACAGGGTATTCTAGCAGCCCCTAATGCTTTATGATTTTTACCAACCTCCCTTTCCCGTTGCTTTGGGATTCTACCCATAAGTAAGGACTGCAGCAATGTGAGATGAAGAACATAGTACAGTTTTGTACCTACCATAAATGTAGATGTTCGAAGATCCACATTGCTGCAGTCCAATTTACCCTCCCTCCTTCCCCACTGTAGTTTAACATGGTGCTATGCTTTAGGTGATGGTTGTTGTTGGGCATGTTTTTGGGAGGTATTCTGTTTTTGGCTGTGGCCTTCTTGTTTGGCCTTCTGACATCTGGGGCAAGAAAAGACTGAGGATATGACGTCGGTCATGCGCCTTTATACCCTGACGCTCTGATGTCAGTTCTAGGCACCCATGACCGACGTCAGCCTAATACTTTTGTATTCGGGCCGACCGAGGACCGCGGACTACCCATAAGTAAGGACTGCAGCAATGTGGATCTTCGAACATCTACATTTATGGTAGGTACAAAACTGTACTTTTCTTATCCCTTGTGATACCTATGGAGGTGGGTTTGTCTTTTGAGCCTTGCCTAAAAAAGGCACTATGCGGGTAGCAAGAGCCTTTGCCAATATCCAGAAGAATCCATCACAGATGACATGGGTTTCGATGAAGAGCAGGGCTCCCCACAGTCACCCCCCCCCCCCGAAAGATGTCTCCTTTGGAGACTTTCTGAAGATCCTAAAACAGAGGGGTGATTAGAAGTCCAAAAACCCATCCTCAGAGGAATATGCGTACTTTGGTGTGTGCCCATCTACCTCCTGGGTGACCCCGGCACTAATGATTTAATTAAACTAATTGCTCAGCGGGCTTGGAAGGCTCCTGATTCTGTGGAACCAGTCCCTTGGAAACCTGACAAGATACTTCCTGCCGTAGAGGACCAACCACATTGGGCTAAAGACTTGGTAGTAGATGCCATGGTGGTAGCGGCTGCCACAAGAAAGGAACTACCTGAGGAAAGTTCTTCTGTCCATCCCCCGAACCAAGAGTCCAGGGCAATGGACAGATTTGGGAAACAGGTCTGTGCGTCATCGACTTTCTCCATCAGGTCCTTGAACAACTTGGCACACTTCACTAGGCTCCAAAGGGATCTGATCAAGGAGCTGTCAGATAACCTGGCAGGAGCTGTGGCTGATGGGGTCCAGGAAAAACTGGCCTCCCAACTAGCTACCCTGGAGTCTATCTCAAACTCGTCCATGAGCCTCATTGCACATGCAGCCAAAGGGGCGACCAAGTCAGCAGCATTGCAATTTGGAGAAATGCTTGGATGTGCCTGTGCAAGTTTGCAGGATTATTCAAGTCTTCCTTTGTCAATGCCCCCTTTGATGAGTCCTCTTTGTTTGGCCCCAAAGTAAAGGAAACTCTGTCCAGGTGTGAAAAGAATGGAAAGACTTTGTCTTCTGTGGGCGTATGTTTTTTCACTCCTCAACGATCCTATTCCAGGAATCAAAGGAGTGGTAAAATGTGGTTCAAGAAATCCCAGAAGCCTTTTCCAGGACACACGTGGCTTCGACTCCCCTCAGGCAGATGGTGGAGTTAGAGTAGAAGACGCTGTCCCAGAGGCAGGGGTGGTCCTGCAGAGTCAGGGCTCCAGAGATTCATTCTCTGGTCAACCCTATGAGTGCTCCTGAATGGGGGCCTGATTGCTTACCTCTGGAATCAGTCGGGGGAAGATTTTCCTTGCACCCAAACACCTGGTGACGCATAACCATGATTCCTGGGTGCTAAGGATAATTACCAGAGGTTATCTAATTCCCTTCACCTTTTATCTGAGAACCCCTGCAAGAGTCGCCAGTATTCCACCCAGTCAGAGAGTTCAAGCAGCAAAAGAAATTCAAAAGCTGCTAGAAAAGAGAGTCATCCAAGAAGTCCCACCTGACAAATTAGGATCCGGTTTTAAGATTCTTTTTGGTGCCAAAGAAAACAGGGGACCGGAGGAAATTTGGGATCTCAGTATTCTAAACAGTCTTCAAACAGGCAAAATTCCGGATGATCACAGTTCAATCTATTCCCTCCTCCTAAGAGAAAGACTATTGGATGTACTTTATTGACTTTCAAAATGCGTATTACCACATAAGGTGGACAAATGCTCAAGAAAGTTTCTCCGCTTCCGGATAGGAGCCTGTCCTTTCAAGTTCAGAGCTCTGCCCTTCAGCCTCACCACAGCCTCCAGGGTGTTCAGCAAATGTATGGCAGCAGTCACAGCTCACTTGAGACTGCACAGATTTTGAGTGTTTCCTTATCTAGCCAACTGGCTCCTCACTGCTCCTTCCAGGCATCTGCTACAACAGACCACTGACTTCATTCTGAACTTATCCTACTTGATTGGGCATAATAGTCAACTCTGCGAAATCCCAGTTACACCCTCCCAGGACATGGAATACACTGGAGCTCATCTGAACACTTCTTCTTGCATAGCATCACTTCCCCTTCACAGGTTGCAGAAGATACAGGTGCAGGTTCATCCTCTACTGTGCTAAAACAAGATACTTGCTCAACTGATTCTGCAGGCACTAGGCTCCATGGTAGCTGCTATCACTTTAGTACCATTAACAAGATTTCACATGAAGCTCTTCCACTGGCTACTAGCAAACCAATGGTTGATTCTAACCCATCCCAAAGACCACTTAATTTTTATATCCAGTCAATACAAGAACGATCTGACCTGGTGGATGCATTCAGAGGAGGTTCTTCGAGGCCATCCCTTTGTTTTCCTTCAGCCCAAGGCCATAGTGAGCATGGATGCGTCCCCGATGGGGTGGGGGGCATTGTCTGGGATAAACAGTCCAAGGCACTTGGTCCCCCTCCGAGGCCAACCTGCATATCAGTGTACCGGAGCTAAGAGCAGTGCTTCTGGTGTTGCAAACGTTTCATTTTGTCTTACCTATAGGGAAGATAGCTATTCAATAGGACAACATATCAGTGGTCTGGTACATCAGACGGGGGGGTGGGGGGGGGCAAGTCCTACCCATTGTGTCGAGAAGCCCTTCGAGTGTGGCAATGGGCCATATCTTCCAACCGCTTTCTGATAGCCACGCACATCCCCGGGACTTCCAACGTAATTGCGGACAAATTGATCAGATGCATTCTCCTGCCTCTCACGTGTGGTCTCTGAACTCCAGAGTAGCAAAGGAGAATTTTCTTCGTGTTTCACTGTTGCAGTCATTACATTTGGGTTATCTGCTTGCAGCTAGCCCTCAGTCGGCCAGATTATCAAAGTCTTGGGTCCTGTGTCGGTTGCTGTCTCATCTTCCATGATGTCAGGTAGTCAAGGGTATAAAGCATGCAGCCGATGCCATTACATCAGTCTTTCTTGCCGTACAGTGCCCGAAGCAGAAGCAGTTCGCAAGTGCCGGTCGGCCGACTCCTGAAATTTTCATTTTCGAGTTTCAGATCCGAAGTCTTTGAAAAATCTAAATACCCCATTGGGGATCCTTTTTCTTGCTCTAAACCGATGTCAGTAAAAGTTAACAATTGTATTTCTTGTGGAAAGCAAATACCTCATAAAGATTTTCATTCGTACTCCATTCCTTGCTTAGGCCCAGACCTCGACGTCCCTCGCTGTCGGTTTTGTGCCTTATTCAATCCTCAAACTATTCGTCGTTGGTTCATTTTCGCATCTATTTTGGTACTCAGTTCAATTATCCAGAAATGGCTTCGGTAAGCCATCCGACTGCCGACATTCTGAAAAAATGTAAAGACAGATACAGACCGCATAGGTCCAAAGCTGCCGACAACGCTTCCGATAAGCTAGTCGCCAGTTCACCGGTACTCAGGCGCTTTCGGAGCCCCTGATACCCACTACTTCAGATTCGCAGGCCTCTACTGAGACCCAAGATGCAGCTGTATGTCTTTGATTATTCCTTTGAAGGCTATGTTCAGCCGAGGTACCAGAAGACATTAAAGCGTTTTGCTGCATGCTGGCTTCAGTTTGGTGATTATACTTCTTGTTCTTTCGTGGTTTTTTGCGGTATTACAGAGTACCTGAGTCTCACAGGTTTCTCTCTTAGAATTCCACTGCGGATCCAGAGACCATTTCACAGGGACCCAAAGGCATTAAGGCTACTACTGCCAAAAACCCTACCCCCTCTGATAGAGATTCCAGGGCACTGGACAGATGGGGTAAGAAGGTATACACTTCTGCTACTTTGACCATTAGGGCCTTAAACTGACAGTTCATATGTTAAAGTATCAACAGCATATTATTGGATTACTTAAACAGAACATTATGTTGATTCATGACTATGCTGAAAATAAAGAATTACAGGATTTAATGCATTCTGCTTAACAAGTTGGTAAACATACTTTGCAATGTGGTTTTGATTCCTTAGATGCATCTTGCAGGGCTACTGTCACTGGGTCTGTACTTAGAAGGCATGCTTGGCTTAAGGAGCAAACTTTGCCAGATCATGTTAAAGCTAAATTACTGGATGCTTCCTTAAACCAAGACTGCCTGTTTGGCAACAAAGTAGAAGAAGTACTTACAAAGATGAAGGAAAGAGCTAAACCTATGCAAACTGTTAAAGATTTCCAGCAAGTGCAGCCTCCCATATTTAGTAGGCACTGGCCTTCTAAGAATTGGTCCTTTCCTGTCTCTTCCAGCCCTTCTCAGTCCAAACTAAGGACCAGCAGACCACCCAGGCTTCAGTCTCAAGGTACTCACAGGCCTAAGCAGTGGGGGGCTCCCGCTTCCAAAGCTGGAAGTGGTAAGACCCCCCCCTATAGTAAACTGTCACAGTTGACTTAACCTTAAACCTTCCAAGCCCTGCTCAACTTGACTGTTCCTTTAGGGGGGAAAGATCGCCCTGCATGCAGAAAACTGGGAACTTATTACCCAAGACAAATGGGTTCTAAACATACAAATTCCACTTAACTCCTTACCAACCCCAAATGGTTGGCCAGACCTACCCCCAAATCAGTGGGCAGAGGCTCAACAGCAGGTTCTCAATCTTCTTAGTATCAGGGCTATTCAACCTGTTCTAGAAGAGTAATGGGGACAAGGTTTTTACTCAAGACTCTTCCTGGTACCCAGAAAAGACAATTCCTGGAGTCCTATCCTGAACCTTTTATCCTAAACTCCTTTTTGGTAATCCCAAAATTCAAAATTCTAACTCTTCATCAGCTGCTTCCCATGCTAGGCAGAAATGCCTGGTTGGCAACATTGGATTTAAAGGAAGCTTATCTGCACATCTCAATAAGGGAATCTTGCAGAAAATACCTACGCTTCAGAGCAGGCTACATGCACTGTCAGTTCTCTGCACTGCCCTTTGGCTTATCTACTGCGCCCAGGGTATTCATAAAATGCCTAGATCCAGCCATTGCATTCTGCAGGCAAAAGAAATATTCAGATATACCCATACCTGGATGATTGTCTAATTCAGGCAGAAAGCCAGGACATACTATTAAATCATTTGGCATTTGTAAAGAAACTGCTAACCTCACTGGGGTACACCATAAATGAAAAGAAATCTCACCTAGTACCCTGCCAACAAATTGTATTCCTGGGAGCAACCTTGAATACAACTTCCCAGATGGCCTACCTCATGCCAGAGAAACAAGTTTATTTGACAGCCTACTTCAAACTACTGGCCACAAAGACCCAGCTATCTGCAAGGAAAATACTGCAAGCCCTGGGGTTCATGGCCTCTTGCATTCTACTAATTCCATATGCAAGACTGCATATGAGGAAACTACAATGGTATCTAAAAAGTCTATGGTGTCAACATTCTCAGGACTTGGAATCAATGATTCCCATCATTCCTTGTATAAAGACAGAGTTCCTTTGGTGGGCAGAGGCCTGCCACCAAAACAAGGGACTGGCATTCACTGCACCTACAAGCTCAATTCCTGCTAGGCAAGCTAAATACACTGGCAGACGACCTAAGCAGAAATCTCATGGACCCCCATGAGTGGAAACTGGATCCAAAGATATTCAGCATTCTGAGAAACAAATGGGGGAGCCCAGAGATAGACCTGTTTGCCTACCCTCAGAACTACCAATTGGACAAATTCTGCACAAGGACTTCCCACACACAAGCTTGGAAAGTGGATGCCCTGTCCTTTACCTGGGAAAGCCTCTCAGTTTATGCCTTTCCCCCTCTGCCCCTCCTCTCAGAAGTTTTATTAAAGATCAAACAGGACAAACCAAGGACAATTCTCATTGCTCCAGACTGGCCACATCAACACTGGTGTACCCCCTCTTGCACAGTATGTCACTTCTGGAACCATGGCACCTGCCTCAGACTCCTTCCCTACTGTCCCAGCAGGAGGGCCAGATTCAGCACCCCCAGCTTCAAATCCTGAACCTGGCAGCCTGGCTAATTACCTGCGTTCTCCTTATACCATCCCTCGGCAAACAAGTGCTGGATGTCATCCTGGAGGTAAGGAGGCCTAGTACTAGAAAATCCTATGCTGAAAAGTGGGAAAGATTTTGTTCCTGGAGCCAGACTCAGAGGATGGGCACAGCAGTGCCCAGTTTACCGCATATTCTTCAATATTTTACAGAGATGCTTCACAAGGGCCTTTCCTTCTCTTCCATTAAAATTCATGCCACGGCCATTTCAGCACATTATAATACTGAGCCCACACCTCTTCTCTCACCCTGTACTGAAACAATTCCTCAGAGGGGCCAAAAATTTAAGACCACCCAGGAAAGCCCCTACTCCTGCCTGGGACCTTAACTTTGTATTGAAAAGCTCACTGTACCTCCTTTTGAGCCAGCTGCAAGTGCGGAGTTGAAATTCCTTTCTTATAGGTTTATAGGTTCATACTAGGCTATCTGCCCTGGGGCAATTATAAGCCTAGCCTGATTCTGTATGGCTTACGCCACCCCTTGATTTGAGTATACTATGCCCTTTTTAAGGTTTAGTTTACTGTGCCTTTGTCTAATAGTGACACGGGAGTAATCCCTGGGACAAACCTACGATCCCCCATCCACCTATCGAGATTCTTCTTGAAGAGATTCAGTGAGGTGCTCTGCCTCACATGAACTGGAATTCTATTCCAGAGCGAAGGGAGCCTCTGGGTTATGAACCTGTCCCTCCAGCAAGTTCTATTTATTTCTGTGCTGAGGTTCAAGTCCCTCGAGCGTGTGGCTCTAAGGGATTTAGATTCACTGAGGTGGAGCATGTCCATTAATTCTGGATTTGACATAGCTTTGTATGTCAGGCATAGATCGCCTCAGTAGGCGGTATACAACTGAGTAGAGCTGGAGTTTTTTTAACCGAGCAGCATATGGCATCTGTTTGAGACCCTTGATCCTCTTGGTGAGATACTTTTGGGGTCTTTCTAATTGCTGCAGGTGTCGGGTAAGGTACATCCCAAAAGGGGCATTGTATTCTATGATGGGCCTGATGAGGGATGAATAAAGAGGCACGATTACCTCTCTTGATCTAGATGTGAAACCCTTCGTGATGAGGTGGGCTATGTAGAAGGTCTTTCTAACCACTTTGGCAATGTGGTTTTCAAAGGAGAGATTGCTATCAACTTGGGTCCCCAAGTCCCTAATAACTTTCTCTGCACTTAATGGGTTTCCGCCTGTGTGGTAATTTGTGGGCACATTGTTTTTGCCAAAGGGTATGACTATACATTTTTTGGCATTTAGCTTTAAACCATGGCGCTGGCACCAGTTATCCGTCTCTGTGAGACCTTTTTGAAGGATGTTTGTGTCAGCTGGAGAGTCGATTATGGCGCCCAGTTTGCAGTCATCTGCGAACTTGGTGAGCCATAGTCCTCCCACGTTTGCCTGTACCTCGGAAAAGTATATACCGAACAAGAGTGGTCCCAGGACAGAACCCTGTGGGACGCCACTTGTGACCGGTTTCGAGTCAGACATGGCTCCAGCAACTCTCACTCTGTGGGTTCTGTCTTTGAGCCAGTTTGCGATCCATCTTGTGACATAGGGGTTTATATTTAAGCTGAATAGCTTATCTATGATGCCCGAGTGGGGTATTGTGTCAAATGCCTTTGCAAGGTCCAGATAGGCTGTGTGGACTACCTTCCCTTCATCTATGGCTTTGGTGACTGTTTCGAAGAAGTCAACCAGGTTCAAAAGGCAGGATCTGCCCTTGACAAAGCCGAACTGGGTAGGATCTAGTGTCTGTAGGTCCCCAATGTCTTTGTTTATGAGTTCCATGATGATCCTCTCCATAGCCTTGCAGACTAAGCTAGTCAGGCTTATGGGGCGATAGTTTCCAGGGTCCGTAGAGGCTCCACCTTTGTGGAGTGGGACCACTGTTGCTGTACGCCATTCTGTGGGCACATATCCTGTAGTGAGGCTGAGATTGTATAGCTGTTTTATTTGTGGGATTAGTTCCTCTTTGAGTTCATGTAGGACGCAACCTGGGACGCCATCTGGTCCCATGGAAGCAGTGTTTTTTGCTTTGGAGAGGGCAGCCTTCACCTGAGCATCAGAGATGTTTGGGAGGCAGCCCTCTGCCGGGATAGATACTTGCTCTTTTGGGGGAGGGTGGAGAAGTTTGCACTGAACCTGTCTGCCAGGATATTGGCGATGTCTGTGGGTTCAGTGTATTTTTGTCGTTAGAATCAACTCAGAACAAGTCTGGGAGTTGCATCCCAGGTTCCTAACATAACTGAAAAAAGCCTTATGATTGTCTTTGGTGTCCTGTGCAATTTTTCTCTCGAAGCTGGCCTTGGAGGATTTTATGAGGGATCGTAATTTTTTGCTAGTACTGATCAGAGATGCCTTCCCTATTAGGGATTTTGCTCTATCATGTAGTAACTTCCTCCTTCTGTTGTACAGTTTATTTATGGCAGGGGTCCACCAGACTGGACGCCTTGGAAAACAGCCTTCCTTCTATCCATCACTTCAGCAAGAAGGGTGTCTGAATTACAGGCCCTCATAGCAGTGGAGCCTTTCATCATCTTTCATGCAGACAGGGTGTCCCTCAGGACCAATCCTTCCTTTATGCCCAAGGTGGTATTCAGTGTGGCCCTTAATCAGTCCATTCATTTGCCAACCTTCTTTTCTAATCCACAGAACAAAGGTGAACGAATACTGCACTCCTCTGACGTGCACGAGCAACTTAGATTTTACTTGGACAGGACCTAGCTTCTCAGGAAATCTGAACAGCTGGTAGTTGCCTTTGCTGCAGGGGCAGAGGGGAAGGCCATTTCAAAGCAAACCATTTCTAAGTGGATAGGCCATTGCATTCTTTTCTGCTATAAGCACCATGGAAAACCTACACCACAGGGGATAAGACCCCATTCCACCAGGGCTGCATCTACTTCTACTGCCTTTCTCAGAGGTGTTCCTACCAGGGACATCCTAGAAGCTGCTACCTGGAGTTCTCTGCATACCTTCACCAGGCATTACCACTTGCCATTTTTTTCTAAATTCAGAGCTGGTTTTGCCACTGCGGTCTTGCAGGACATAATAGTTAGTCCTAATGCTCAGTAACTGCCTCCTCCCTTCCTTAGCTTTGGGAATCTACCCAAATGTAATGACTGCAACAGTGAAACACGAAGAACATAGTACAGTTGTGTACACTTAACATAAATGTAGATGTTCGAGTGTATTCACTGTTGCACTCCTGGTTACCCTCCCTCCAGCCCCCTGACTTCTATTGGCTATACCTCTCTTCTTGTTTACTATACTTAAGTTTTCTGGTGTATTTAATTTTTGTTGGAGGTGTAACCTTGTATTTATTTGCTTCCCATTATGGGGGCACCTGACATCTGGGGCAAGAAAAACTGATGTAATGGTGTCGGCTGCATGCTTTATACCCCTGACTACCTGACGTCATGGAAGATGAGACAGCAACCGACGCAGGACTCAAGACTTTAATAATCAAGCCGACTGAGGGCTACCTGCAAGCAGATAACCCAAATGTAATGACTGCAACAGTGAATACACTCGAACATGTACATTTATGTAAGTGTACACAACTGTACTTTTTTCTTCATTGGGGCCAGCCTTGCTGCGACCTGTTTGCCTCACCCGTGAGCAACAAGTGCAGAAGCTACTTTACCCTAATTCCCCTTCAGGGGAAGTCCCCCATGGGCGCTCTTCTCCAAGATTGGCCCCCGGGTCTACTCTATGCCTTCCTCCATTCCCTCTAATGCCATTATTTCTCAAGAAAGCATCTTGGTTGAGAAGCAAAGTGATCCTCATTGCTCCCTATTGGCCTTGACAGATTTGGTTTCCCTTCCTTTGGCCTCATCTGCTCTGCCGCCCATGGACTCTGGACCCAGTTCCGAATGTCCTGTCCCATTCCCCAACTACTAATGTATCCTAATGCTCAGACTCTCAAGCTAGCATCTTGGTTCCTCCACTTCTGATAGCCACAGGCCATAATGGTAGACCTTCTCCCATGCGGCACATTTTGATGGCATCTCATAAACAATCCACCAGGACTGTCTACCTAAGCAGATGGAAAATATTTTCTATTTGGGCATCTGACAATGGACTTGATCCCTTTTCAGCACCAGTAAAGAAAATCCTGGAAGTCCCAGCTACCATCTTTAATAAAGGAGCCTCTGCTTCTACAGTCAAAGTTATCTTAGCAGTAAATGTTTTCATATTGGATTTGGAGACCAGCCTTTGATTTCCCACAGGCTTTGCAAGGTTTTCATAAAGGATACAATATGCTTAAAACCTCCCTTTAAAGATCCTGTCCCGCCTTGTGATCTGACTCTAGTACTGCATTCGCTTACGGCACCACCATTTGAACCAGCAGCTACCTGTGATTTAAAGTTCCTTTCATAGAAGACGGTACTTCTTGTAGCTGTCACTTTGGTGAGACGAGTCTCTGAATTACAAGTTCTATGTTCTAAAGCCCCTTACTTAATTTTCCATAAAGGTAGTGTCACTCAAGGCAAATCCAACCTTTCTTCCTAAGGTGATTTCATAGATTTATTATCAATCAGTCTGTAGACTTGCCTGTATTTTTCCCATTTTATTCTAATAAAGGAAAGTACTGCTTTCACCTTCTGGATGTACACAGGCAGTTGCGGTTCTACCTAGATAGAACTAAGTGCTTTAGATGATCTAAATTATTTGTATCTTTCTCTAGTGCAACTATGGGCAGATCAGTGTCCAAAGTAACTCTCTCCATGTGGTTGAGAGACTGTATAGCTTTCATTTACACGAAGCTGAATATGAAACTCCCAAAACCAGTCAAGGCACATTCTACTAGATCAGTGGTGACTTCTGCTTCCTTCCATCCAAAGCTTCCATGTCAGAAATTTGCACTGCTGACCCTTGGGCTAAGCCTCAGACCTTTGTCACGCATTACAAATTGGATGTGGTCTCCAGGGGGAGAACATCTTTTGGTTCTATGGTGCTCAGGAATGTCCTTCCAAAAGGCCTCACAGGATAGAAGGTAGCTGGGGACTCTGTCCCATCAGTCAAGAATAGATGATTGACAGCATCAGATAAAGAAGTTATGTCTTATCATATAACGTTCCATCTGTGCTGTCGATCTTCATCTATTCTTGCGTCCCTCCCGCCTGCCCCCGTCCATTAGGTTTCTGGTGGTGCAATACCCTGTCCTGGGTTCTTATTGTTAAGGGTGCCTTTAGACAAGGTGTCTGACTTTTATTATTCAATCTTTCTATTTATTGCAAACTCTGTCTGAGGTAATCTGGAGAGGGGAATTGTGGGTAGACTTATTGCTCAAGAGATTTTTTTTGGCTGATGCAAGCTATAGAATGGCCAGATAGGTTACGGTTCTGATCCTCTGAACCAATCAGTCAGGAATAGCTGAAGCTCGACAACACAGGTGGAACATTATGGTAAGACATAGCTTCTTTTTTTTTGCATTTTATTTTCTTTGGGGCTGTGATTATTTGAGGAGATTAAGTTTTCATCATTTCAAACATTTTTTTCATTTAAATTGCAATTTTGGTGTTATTTTGTATGTTAAACTTTTCTGACCAGGATTTTTCACAAGTTTATGCTTAATTCCTTGTCTAAGGCTGTTTTAGGCTGTTTTTAAAAATTTGTGGTGAAACTAGCCTTTGTTTATTAAAATTGGGAAACGTTTGAGACATGCATTTTGTGCTTTGAACTGTGTTGCTCAGAATAGTAACACTGCATAAATAGACTTCAGATTGCTGTTCAGAGGATGACTAATGGAATTCATCCATTTTTTTCTGGGCTGATCATGCAACTAGCATTTGGTATTGATCTGGCTAGTTTGTTGTACCTTGACTTTATGGACTTGGATATGGTGCCCCACCACCGCCCTCTACCTCTTGTGTACCTAAAACATAGAAATAAATTTAAAAAAATATGCCTCGGCTTATGGCTTGTGACTTCGTAGTCACCTTGGGTAGGCAGTTGGGCCACTTGCCTCCCTTTGCCTTCAGGTCCCCTGATGTGGTGGTAGTACCGTAACTTTGCATGACACGAGGTTATACTCATTTTCCAAGGCAGTCACCATTTCCTGGTTCACGTACAGGAGATCCAAATTCTTAGGTGCAGGAGAAGTCAGGGATACAGAATCTATTGCCAGTGTTTATATGTCTCCCCTGGGAACTTTCCCACTAGTGTAGTGCATGCAAAAAAGAGGTAGATGACCCAGCATGTTACAGGGCAACTGTCTCTCATGTTTCACTGTTGCAGCCATTGCATTTGGGTAATCTGCTGGCAGGTTGCCCTCAGTCGGCCTGATTAACAAAGTCTTGGGTCCTTCGTCGGTTGCTGTCCCTTCTTCCATGACATCAGGTCGTCAGGGGTATAAAACATTCAGCCAACGCCATTACATCAGTCTTTCTTGCCGTGCGGTGCCTGAAGCAGAAGCAGTTCGCAAGTGCCGGTCGGCCGACTCCTGAAATTTTCGTTTTCGAGTTTCAGATCCGAAGTCTTCAACTTATAGCGAAGTACCCTGTTGGGGAAACTTTTCTTGCTCCTTAACGATGTCAGTAAAAGTTAATAATTGCATTACTTGTGGAAAGCAAATACTGCATAAAGATTTCCATTCATACTTTATTCCTTGCCTAGGCCCTGACCACGACGTACCTTACTGTCGGTTTTGTAACTTATTTAATCAGCACACTATCCGTCGCCGTTATATTTTTGCCTCTCAATATTTCGGTTCTCGGTTTAATTATCCAGAAATGTTGTCGATTAGCCATCCGACTACTGGGATTCCGAAAAAACACAAAGATAAACACAGAGACAGGCCGTCAAGGTCCAAAACTGCCGACAACGCTTCTCCTAAGCCAGTCGCCAGTTTGCTGGTACTCAGTGAGGCGCTTTCGCAGCCCCTGATACCCGCTACTTCTGATTCGCAGGCCTCTACTGAGACCCATTCGGATGTCCGGTATGCCGCGAGATACTTCAACTATGGAACCCGCAGATGTCTCTACCTTGGATACAGCTTGAATACAACCACCCAGATGGCCTACCTCACACCAGACAAATAAGGGCAACTGTCTCAATACTTCAGCAAAATGGCAACTTTCACCAGGTTAACTGCAAGGAAAGTCCTGCAGGCTCTGGGATTCATGGCATCTTGCATCCTACTAATCCCATGTGCAAAGCTGCATATGAGGAAACTTCAGTGATACCTAAAAAACTTATGGTCTCAACACAGCCACAGCTTGGAAACAATTATACCACTCATTCCATGCCTTCAAAAGGAATTTTTGTGGTGGGCTCAAGCATGCCAAAGAAACACAGGTCTCCCTTTCTGTGTACCTCAAGCAACTCAAATCATCACAACAGACGCCTCAGACTACGCCTGGGGAGCACACATGACAGATCAGTGCATACAGGGAAAATGGTCCCAAAAAGAGAAGCACCTACACATCAACCAAAAGGAAATGCTAGCCGTGCAAAATGCTATTATGACCTTCAAAGACCTACTGCATCCAGGCCAGCTATTGATAAGGACAGACAACACCACAGTGATGTGGTACATAAACAAACAAGGGTGAACTCTTTCATACCCCCTGTACAGGCAAGCCATGATCCTATGGAACACAGCACTGGAATTGCAAATTCAACTACAGGCACAATTCCTGCCAGGGAAGGTAAACACACTGGCAGACAACCTAAGCAGAAATATGACAGATCCACACGAATGGAAGTTGCATCCTCAAGTTTTCACAAAGATAACTCAGGCATGGGGACAGCCAGACATAGATCTCTTTGCTACCCACAGAAATTACCAGTTGAAAAAATTTTGTTCGAGGACCTATCATCCACAGGCCTGGAAAGTGGACGCACTCTCTTTCAATTGGACAACATTGACAGTTTATGCCTTCCCGCCTCTTCCTCTGCTGCCCAAAGTTCTATTAAAAGCCAGAGCAGAGAGGCCGCAAATGATTCTCATTGCTCCAGACTGGCCAAGACAACACTGGCATCCGCTCCTGAAGAGCCTGACACATTCCCCACCATGGATCCTACCTCTAGTCCCTCTTCTGTTGTCCCAGCACAACTACAAAACTCTTCACAGCCAGCTCAAAACCCTAAATCTAGCTGCATGGAGAATTCCTTGATTTCCCAACAGACTCTCCTCTCCAAGGAGGTGCAGGATGTCATCTTGGAGGCCAGAAGACCTTCTACTAGAAAAGCCTACTCCGCCAAATGGAAACGATTTTGTGCCTGGAATCAAGAAAAGGGCCAGAATCCTTGGGTAATAAATATACCTCAAATTTTACAGTACCTAGCTGAGATGTTAAACAGTGGACTTACCTTCTCCTCCATCAAGATCCACGCTTCAGCCATTTCTGCACAATACAACACAGATCCTCCTTTATTCTCACATCCTCTCTTAAGGCAGTTCCTCAGAGGGGCAAAAAATATAAAACTCCCAAGGAAGCCACCAGTCCCTGCTTGGGACCTCAACTTCGTATTGGAAAAGCTGACCCTTCCTCCCTTTGAGCCAGCTTCTTCAACAGAACTACAATACTTGTCATGGAAAACAGCCTTTCTTCTGGCTATCACCTCAGCACGCAGGGTTTCGGAGCTACAGACCCTCATGGCTGTGCAACCATTCATCGTTTTCCATCAGGACAGAGTTTCCTTACGAACCAACCCTACCTTTATGCCAAAGGTAGTATCCAATGTAGCTTTGAATCAGACTATCCACTTACCCACCTTTTATCCAAATCCACAAAACAAAGGGGAAAGACTACTACATTCCTTGGACATTCACAGACAACTTCGTTATTATTTGGACAGGACAAAGCCATTCAGGAAATCCGAGCAACTCTTTGTGTCCTATGCTACAGGTGCTCAAGGAAAGGCTATTTCCAAACAGACAATTTCAAAAATGAATAGCCCACTGCATACGCTTTTGTTACTCATTTCATGGAAAAACTGTGCCTGCATGCATCAGATCCCACTCCACCAGGGCCACAGCTACCTCTGCAGCTTTCCTTAGGGGGGTCCCTACCAAGGACATTTTGGAAGCAGCCACTTGGAGTTCAGTGCACACTTTCTCCAAGCCCTATCACCTTCTACTATACTCTAAATCTAGAGCGGGTTTTGCCACAGCAGTCTTGTAGGGCATCCTCGCTCCTCCTAGTTCCACTTAGTGCCTACCACCCTTACTTAGCTTTGGGATTCTTCCCATCTGTAATGACTGCAGCTGTATGCACGATGAACATAGTACAGTTTTGTACCTACCATAAATGTAGATGTTCGAGTGCTCATACAGCTGCAGTCCAGGTTACCCCCCCTCCGTCCCCTCTTAGGACAGGCCTTATGACAAACACCTTATCATACAACCTATTTGGGGTATTCTCTTATGGTGTATTTGCTTGCAACTACTGATCTGAAGTAGGCAGACTTCATTCGTCTGCAACCTGTGGGTATCGGATCCGACCTCGGATCCGAGCCGGCAATTCAAAAGCTTAGGCTCCGAGCTCCTAGCTCCTCCCTCTTACCCATAATCCCCTGCCAAACCCTGACTGACCTCAGATTTCGTTTGCCGCTTTTCAAGTAGCTACGGAATTCCAGAGCTCCTGGCGTTGGTGAAGATAAGAAATAGTTTTTGACTAAAAAAGTTTTAAAAATCTTTATTTTCTTTCTTGAGTTAGTTAGTGTTGAGTGTGTTTAGGCTTTCCTCTCTCTTTTTGTTAATTTTATCGGGTTTTGCGTAGTTTGTTTGTGTGTGTTGTGTGTTAGGCCTTAGGGTTACTATGTCTGAAGCCCATAAGGCTGTGTTTTCGAAATGCGAGTGTGGCCATAAGCTGTCCCCGCAGATGGCCACACTCGTCATGCTTGGGGTTGAACACCTGTCATCTGGTTGTACCATTTGTGCAGGGTTCAACCCGGCTTTGAGGGAGTGGAGGTCGAAGTTGGTGCTGGCGGGTCTTTTACCTCCAGATACCGCCGCCTCTGCCCTTCCACTCAGCAACCTGTTGCTGTGAGTTCTCCCTCCGGCTGGGACTCAACCTCCTCTAAGTTGCCGGAGGGGAAGGATTCTTCTAAGGAAAGACAGAAGGAGAGGCACAGGAGAAGCACCACAAGAGGAGAGCGAAACCTCTAGTTCGGCTCCTCCATCTAAGCGGCCTCCTGTGCCTTCTAGCTTCCTCCTCCTCGGCTCCACTCCCTCGGTTCTCTCCTGGACCCGAGGAGGAGGAGGCTAGCCCTTCCAGGAGGTCCCAGGCGGCTCTCTAGGTCCGCTTGGGTGACCTCCTCTAGATCAACCTTTTCTATGAGCGAAGCTGATATGGACCGGATGATGAGGAAATTCATCCAGGCCCAAATGCAAATGGGAGTGCTCCTAGCCCCCATCTGGGAGGGGCTTGACCCCTTTTTCGCCCTTGGCTCCTTCTCCGACCCATACCACGGGTTCGAGCTGTCGGCGCCGTGCAGATTTGGATCTGGGGGTGGGTCGGATCCGATGGGTCGGCGCACCTCGGATCCGTCCCATCCCTTGAGTGCTTGGTGCCGGACCCGACCTCTCGGAGCCGAGGGCCGAGCCTCGGATCCGAGGGAGCTGGTGTGTCTTGCCCGTCCAGGTCGGAGCACACCGGTCTCGGATCCGACGGTTTCGCTCCGACTCCGATCCGTGCGCCGGATCCAGTGGGGTCGGCTCGGGCTTAGAGAAGCTGGCTCCCCTCGGCTTTCGCCGTAGTGGGAAGGGCACTTTCGTGCAAATCCGCACCCCCGGTCCCTGCCACGGCTCCATCCCGCACTCCATTGCAGTTGGGCCAGGCCCCCACCAGCCGGTCCCAGGGACAGCCCGCCTCGATGTCCCAAGTGGTTCCCTTGGAACATCCAACTGCTGAAGAGTACTCCTCGGACAGCCCCCCCGATGAAGTACCTCGGAAGCGTAAGTGCAAGAGGAGGCACATGGACTCCCCTGAGTCCGTCACTGAAGACACAGATTTGGATGAAGGGGAAGGCTCCCCTAGGTCACCCCCTGAGGACGTCTCATTTGGAGACATCATGGAGATGTTAAGGATCAGGGGGGGTGGTCTGCCCCCAAGGCTTCTTCGGACTAGTCTGTGTTCTTGGAGGCATTCGAGGCGGGCCCTTCTACCTCTTGGGTGTCCCCTCCTGCTGACCCCCTGGTGGATCTTATTTCCATCAGGGCGTGGAAGGATCCGGACACCATTGAGCCTATCCCTAAGCGCCCGGACCACATTCTTTCTCCTCCATCAGACCGCACCCACTGGAGTAAGGGTCCCCCAGTAGATGCCATGATGATGGCTGCAGCCACAAAGAGGGAATTGGCCCAGGAGAGTCCCTCCGTGCATCCTCCGGGCAAGGAGTCCTGTTCGATGGATCGCATTGGGAAGCGAGTTTTTAGTTCAGCAACCTTCTTCTTGAGAGCGCTGAACTACATGGCACATGTCATTAGGATGCAGCGGGATCTGATTAAAGAATACGCTGCATCTCCCCCGGAGTCCATCTCGAGTGAGGATAAACAGGTTTACTCCACCCGAATGGCCACTCTCAGATCAGTTTCCAATACTTCTATGCGGCTACTGTCTCATGCTACTGAGGGAGCCGCTAGAGCCAGCGGAGCAGGCCTAGTCATGAGGCGACAGGCCTGGCTCCGCCATTGTGATTTTGCAGAGCCCTTCAAGGCGACCTTCGCGAATGCCCCATTCGATGGTTCTGCCTTGTTTGGCAAGACTGTTCGCGAGACATTAGTCCAGAGCGAAAGGACGGAAGACGCTGTCTGCCGTCGGAGTCCGCTTCTCAGCTCCCCAGAGGTCCTTCTCTAAGAACCAAAAGGGACAGAAGAAGATGTGGTTCCGAAGTCGCAGCAGGCCCAACCTGCACCGGATAACCAGACCTTCCGTGGCAGAGGAGGACGGGGAGGACGTCGTGCTAGAGGCAGGGGGCTCCTGGCAACTTTGGGTCCAGAGAACCTTTCTCTGATAGACCCACGCAGCAGCCCTGAAGGGTTGCCCGGCTGTCCGTCTCTGGAGGCAGTCGGGGCGGTTTCGATGCACCTGACTTCTTGGGAGTCCATAACAACAGACAGTTGGGTGCTTGAGTTATATCCATAGGATATTCTATTCCCCTATTCAAGGTTCCCAAATCTGCAGCCTCCCAGATGTTCCACCCGACCAAAGGGAGGCGGCAGCTATCGAAATCAAGCAGCTGCTAGAAAAAGAGCCATCCAGCGCGTCCCCAGATCAAACCGGATTAGGGTTTTACTCCAGGTTCTTTTGGTGCCAAAGAAGACGGGGACTTAAGACCAATCTTAGACCTTTCCCAGTTGAACCTGTCCGTAACCAAGCAAAGTTCCGGATGGTCACCCTGCAATCTATACTCCCCTCTTGAGGGAGAACGACTGGATGTGCTCCATAGACCTCAAGGATGCGTACTACCACATTCGGATGGACAGGCGATCCAGGAGGTTTCTTCGCTTCGGCTGGGAGCCAGTCATTACCAGTTCAGGGTCCTCCCTTTGGTCTCACCTCAGCCCCCAGGGTGTTCACCAAGGTGCTAGCGGTGGTAGCGGCCCACCTGAGGCTCCAGGGATTACAGGTCTTTCCGTACCTGGACGACTGGCTCCTGACGGCATCATCAAGGCATCTTCTGTGCTCAGCCAGGGATTACTTTCTTCAACTAGCACCAAGGCTGGGCATCACGATAAACTGGGAGAAATCTTTTCTGAACCCCACACAAGTTATAGATTTCATAGGAGGAAGACTAGACACCAGATCAATGCGAGCCTTCCTCACCCCAGACCATATTGCCAGCCTGAAGTGTCATGTGACAGCGATCCTGCAACCATCTCCAACTGCAGCTTCGGTCCTGAGGGCCCTAGGTTCTATGGCGGCAGCTATTCCGCTTCTCATTCATGCCCGTTTACGCATGCGGGTTCTTCAGTGGACCCTTCAAGTTCAGTGGTCCCCTCTTTGTTCTTCTCTAAACGCTCCGATTGCGATCAGCAGAGCGTGCAGGGACTCCCTTCTTTGGTGGCTTCTTTCTCCGGAGCCCCTGGCAGGGAGACCTTTTTGCGCTGCATTTCCCCGAGCCACAGTGACCACGGACGCTTCTTGCCTCGGGTGGGGGGGGGCATTCTGTGGGAAAGATTGTCCAAGGCACGTGGAATCCCACAGAGACGTCATTGCATATAAATGTCCTGGAAATGAGGGCGGTGCTCCTAGCGTTGCAAGCACTTCACCACGTTCTTCCTTCAGGGACTATTGCGATTCAGACAGACAACATGTCGGTAGTCTGGTATATCAACAAGCAGGGAGGAACCAGGTCTTACCCCTTTGTCGAGAGGCCATGAGAGTCTGGGAATGGGCAATTTCCACCAAACGCTTTCTGGTAGCAACGCACATTCCGGGAAAGTCCAACATCCTTGCGGACAAGCTCAGTCGCACTATCCTTTCTCCACACGAGTGGTCTCTCAATCCTCAAGTAGCGAAGAAGATTTTTGCGTTTGGGGCAACCCTGTTGCGATCTTTTGCCTCTCCCTCAAACGCCAAATGCGACAATTTCTTCGCTCTGCTTCCCCACCAGGAGTTCGAGGGAAGCTCTGGTGCATGCTTGGCCTCCCGGTCTCCTTTATGCCTACCCTCCACTTCCTCTGATGCAGAGGCTTCTGCAGAAAGCCAACAGTTTGGGGAGCAGAATGATTCTCATTGCCCCATTCTGGCCTCGACAACCTTGGTTCCCCTTCGTATGGTCTCACAAAATCAATCCACCATGGATTCTGGATCCAATTTCGGATCTCATATCTCACCCTCTGGGAATGTCAGTTCCCAATCTCCGGACCCTGAAGTGACAGCTTGGCTGCTCCATTTCCAACCTTAATTAGGACTCCCGGTATCTCATCACCGGTCAAGGCCATTTTAGTGGCTGCTCATAAACCTTCCACCAGGCAGGTTTATCGGAGTAAATGGAAGAGATTCTCTATATGGGCAGGACAGAGAACTTTAGATCCTTTCTCGGCACCTATGTCAGCGGTGCTGGATTTTCTAACAGACCTCTTTCATCAAGGGGCTAGTTCTTCCACGATTAAGGTACAATTGGCAGCTATCTCGCATTATCACATTGGTCATGACACAGCTCCCCTTATGACGGCAAAATTATGCAAAACTTTTCTCAAAGGAGTTTTTTTGTTAAGGCCTCCAGTCAAGGAGGTTGTACCGCCTTGGGACTTGTCTTTAGTCCTGCAGGCCCTTACTGCTCCTCCCTTCGAGCCTGCAGCTTCTTCTGATTTAAAGTACCTTTCCTGGAAGACTGCTTTCCTGGTAGCTATCACTTCAGCCAGAAGAGTGTCTGAGCTTCAGGCTCTGTGTGTCAAACCGCCTTACCTTTCTTTCCCTGATAGGGTGTGCCTCAGGACCAATCCATCCTTTCTTCTGAAGGTCTCTTCTGAATCCAATATTAACCAGTCAATCAATTTACCGGTGTTTTTTCCCAAGTACTCAAACAAAGGAGAATACAAATTGCATTCCTTGGATGTGCATAGACAATTACGTTTTTATATTAACAGAACAGCTGGCCACAGGAAATCAGATCAGCTGTTCGTCTCCTTTGCTAAATTTGCTCTAGGTAAAGCAGTATCTAAAGTCACTCTGTCTAAATGGATTGCTAATTGTATTCTGCAGGCATATGACACTTCAGGCAGACCTGCTCCTCAGAGGGTTACGGCTCATTCTACTAGGGCAATTTCCACGTCAGCCGCCTTTAAGTCCCGTGTATCATTGGATGATATCTGCGCGGCAGCTACTTGGGCCTCGCCTCATACTTTTATTTCTCATTACAAGGTGGATGTTGTTTCTAGAGGAAGAGCATCCTTTGGCTCAGCGGTGCTCGAACATCCTTCCATGACGGCCCAAGATTCAGGTAGCTAGGGACTCTGTCCCACAGGTTGCAGACGAATGAAGTCTGCCTACTTCAGATTTAGAAGTTATGTACTCACCATAACGTTCCATCTGAGTAGGTGACTTCATTCGGATGCAACCATCCCCCCCCTCCATCCCCCTGACCTTTTTAGAGCGAGTATTTATGCTGTTTTAGTGTACTGTTGTCAGTATTTTGAGGCAAACTCAATCTGAGGTCAGTCAGGGCTTGGCAGGGGATTATGGGTAAGAGGGAGGAGCTAGGAGCTCGGAGCCTAAGCTTTTGAATTGCCGGCTCGGATCCGAGGTCGGATCCGATACCCACAGGTTGCATCCGAATGAAGTCACCTACTCAGATGGAACGTTATGGTGAGTACATAACTTCTAATTTTTGATTATTCTATATTGCATGTTTGCATAACTTTGTTTTGCCTTCCTTCTGGGGGCACCTGACATCTGGGGCAAGAAAAACTGAAGAAAATGGCGTCGGCTTCCTCTTTTGTACCCCTGCCGCACTGACGTCAGGGAAGAAGCGACGACAACCGACGCCGGACCTAGACTTTGGAATTGGGCCAACCGAGGACCCGCCCGACGGCAGGATAACCCATCTGTAATGACTGCAACTGTATGAGCACTCGAACATCTACATTTATGGTAGGTACAAAACTGTACTTTTCTGTCCCAGGGGACTCTAAGAACCAAGCAGTGGGTGGCCTCCACTTCCAAATTTAGAAATAAGACACCCCCTTATACTAAACAGTCACACTTACTTCCTTTTAAAATTACCAAACACTTATCTTTTAACCGCCCCGTTGAGGGGGGGGGGGATTGCTCTTCATGCAAAGAACTGGGAACTCATAACCCAGGACAATGGGTTTTAAATATAGTGTCCCAGGGATACAGATTTCATTTCCACACGTTGCGATCACCAAACGGGTGGCCAGACCTGCCCCCAAATCAGTGGGCAGAGGCTCAGAAACAGGTACTTTCCCCTCTTAAGCATGGGAGTGATTCAACTGGTACCAGAAGAGGAAAAAGGGACAAGGTTTCCATTCCAGGCATTTTCTAGTACCCCAAAAATGCAAATCATGGCGTCCAATCCTGGACCTGTCTACTCTAAACACCTTTCTGGAGATTCCTACTTCCTATCCTAGGCAAAGATGCCTGGTTGTGAACTCTGGATTTAAAAGAAGCATACCTGCACATCCCAATCAGGGAATCTTGCAGAAGATACCTATGCTTCAAAGCAGGCTACTTGCATTATCAGTTCTCTGCACTGCCCTTTAGCTTGTCTACTGCGCCCAGGGTATTCACAAAATGCCTGGCTCCAGTTATTGCATTTTGCAGGGAAAGAAGTATTTACATATGCCCATATCTGGACGATTGTCTAATTCAGGCAGAAAACCAGGTCATACTTCTAAATCATATGACGTTTGTAAAAAAGGGTTCTAACTTGTCTGGGATACATCATAAACAAAAAGAAATCACAACTGGTACCCTGTCAACAGATTACATTCCTGGGTGCAAGCTTGAATACAACTGCCCAGATGGCTTTCCTCACGCCAGAGAAGCAAATTCATCTGGTAACTTACTTCAAACAAGTGGCCACAAAAACCCTGCTATCTGCAAGACAAATACTGCAAGCCTTGGGGTTCATGGCCTCCTGCATTCTTTTAATTCCATATGCAAGACTGCATATGAGGAAACTACAGTGGTATCTGAAAAGTCTATGTAGTCAACATTGTCACAGCCCGGAAACAATGATTCCTATCATACCGTTCCTATGGTGGGCAGAAGCCTGCCACCAAAACAAGGGACTAACATTCACACTTCCCCCTGCCTCCCAAACCCTAACTACATTTACATCAGATTATGCATGGGGGGCTCACCTGGCAGGGAAGTGCATTCAGGGCAAATGGAACCCAAATCAAATGCACCTACATGTCAATCAAAAAGAAATGTTAGCTGTACAGAATGCTCTGACAGCCTTCAAGGACTACATTCTTCCAGGACAACTAATGGTAAAGACGGACAACACCATGGTTATGCGGTGCATTAACAAGCAGGGGGGTACGCATTCCTACCCCCTCTGCAGACTAGCCATGGCATTATGGAGCACAGCCTTACGCTACCATGTGCATCGACAAGCTCAATTCCTGCCAGGAAAATTGAATACACTGGCAGACGGACTAAGCAGAAACCTCATGGACCCATACAAGTGGAAACTGGAACCACGGAATTTCAACATGTTAACAAGCGAATGGGGGAGTCCAGACATAGATCTATTTGCCTCCCCCCAGAACTACTAGTTGGACAGGTTTTGCACAAGGGCTCCCCTCAAACAAGCCTGGAAAGTGGATGCTCTGTCCTTCAGCTGGAAAAACTTATCAGTCTACTCCTTTCCCCATGTGCCTCTGCTCTCCAAAGTTCTACTAAACGTCAAACAGGGCAAACCAAGGATGATTTTGATTGCTCCAGACTGGCCGAGCCAAGACTGGTACCCCCTCCTGCACAGTGTGTCACAAATATCTCCATGGCACCTGCCTCAGACCACTTCCCTGCTGTTTCAGCAGGAGAACCAAATTCTGCACCCTCAGCTTCCAACATTGAACCTTGAAGCCTGGCTAATCACTAAAATTCACCCTTATCATCCCTCAGCAAACCTGTGATGGATGTCATTTCGGAGGCGAGGAGACCTAGTACTAGAAAATCTTATGTTGACAAATGAAAAAGATTCTGTGCCTGGAACCAGTCTTTGGGGATGAGCACAGTAGCACCCAGTTTACCTCAGATTTTGCAATACTTAACTGAGATTCTTCAAAAGGGCCTGTCTTTTTCCTCCATTAAAATCCACGCCTCAGCTATTTCAGCTCACTATAACACAGAACCACCCCTCTTCTCTCCTCTGCTCAAACAGTATCTCAGAGGGGCAAAAAACGTGAGACCACCCAAGAGAGCTCCTACACCTGCCTGGGACCTTAACTTTGTTTCACTCCAAAGCAAGTACAAGTATGACTCCGTCATTGTCCATGCTGGTGTGAATGACCTGAGATGTACCTCCCTGGACTACATGAAAAGAGACATAGAGGAGCTCTCTGACCATGTATCCCAGGCTGGTATGTCCCTGACCTTGAGTAGCATCTTGCCCTCACCAAGAATGATGCCGCAGTATAAAGACAAAATGATCAGTTTCAACAATTGGTTAAAGTATTGGTGTCATTCAAAGGGGATGCAGTGTCTGTCAGCCTGGGATGACATGCTCGACAAGCCATTGTTTAGCTAGGACGGCTTGCACCTGTCACCCTTAGGCTTTCGTATACTGGCCAAGGCTCTTGCCACCCCCATAGTGCCTTTTTTAGGCAAGGCTCAAAGGACAAACCCACCTCCATAGAAAACCCAAAGTTAAAAAAACTAAAGGTAATGCTGCTCAATGCCAGAAGTCTAAACCTCAAGATGCACGCACTCAAGACTCTCCTCAGTATGGAGAAAATCGATGTCTGTGCAGTAACAGAAACCTAAAAAACGTAGTAGTTCCAAATACAATAAAGGCTGTCGTTTTTCCCTTGTATCTAGCCCTTTATTTTATTTTATTCATTCTTCATCAATCAACACATGCATTAACCTGATAAATGTTTAATTAGTAATTAACAATGTAGGATATATATATAGTAAGAACAGTGAATGGTTACTTGATTCTGAAGAAGTCTCTGGTGTTGGAGATGAAAGCGCTAAATCATTCATTTCGTTTTATTTTCTTTTTGAGTGTTTAAAGTGTTTATTTTACTTTTTGCTTTTGGAATAAATTCTATCAATCAACTGGTGTGAGATCGAGTTTTTGTATCACTAGCACAGAGTGATACTAGGGAAAAACGGCAGCCTTTATTGTATTTGGAACTACTACGTTTTTTATGGTGACTTGGTTCTGTTACAGCCTTTTGGTTGTGTGGTTAATAGTCAGTAACAGAAACCTGGTTCAAGGCTCCTGAGAGCACCCCAGCATTACCAGGTTATAACTCATACCATGCGTTTCGGCCCCAAAACTCGGACCGAAGCACAAAAGGAAGGGGAGTATCTATATTCATCAAAGATACCTACACCTCCAGGTTAGTGGCACTGCACGAAGCATCGGAAACCATCCATGTGCAACTAACAGCGGGCAAAACTGCCTTTCAGTTTGTAGCCTGCTACAGAACATCCTCCCTATTACAGGAACCCCACTTGGCATTCCTGAGAACACTGGATAATATGAAGGTCTCTCCAAACACTATGTTATTGGGTGACTTCAACTACCCAAACATTGACTGGGAAAACTACTCAAGCCCAAACACCCTCGCCCAACGGTTCCTTGAATTTATAAACTGTAACGCAAAGGAACAACTGGTCACCACTCCCACAAGAGGGAACAACATATTGGACCTGGTCATCACCAACATGGGGACTCTCTGTTCCACACCAGAGGTAAACCCCTCATTGGTAAGATCAGACCATAAACAAATTTCCCTGGACATCCATATCCCATCCCCACCCCCAGCCAAGGAAATCACTGTAAAGAATTTCTCCAAAGCCAACTTTGCACTTCTCAAGACTGAGGTGGAATCCTTCAAAGCCCCTGGGCCAGAGGATAATATAGCCCAATCCACAGAATCCTTTACAAATGCATTCTATGAGCACCTGCAGGAATGCATGGATCGTGCTATCCCAAATAAAACCAAGACTCACTCCTCCAAAACAGGAGACCGGTCTGGTGGACCCCGCCATAAATAAGCTATACAACAGAAGGAGGAAGCTACTACATGACAGAGCAAAATCCCAAAAGGGAAGGCATCTCTGATCAGTATTAGCAAGAAACTTCGATCCCTCATAAAATCATCAAAGGCCAGTTTCGAAAGAAAAATTGCCCTAGACACTAAAGATAATCACAAGGCCTTCTTTAGTTATGTCAGAAACATGGGCGAAAACTCCCAGATATGCTCTGAATTGTTGCATAACGGTACAAAATATACCGAACCTACAGACATAGCCAACATCCTGGCAGACAGATTCAGCGCAAACTTCTCCCCCACTTCCCCCCACCAAAGGAACAAACGCTTATCCCAACTGAAGGTAACCTCCCTAACATCACAGATGCACAGGTGAAAGCTGCCCTCTCCAAAGAAAAAAACACAGCATCTATGGGACCGGACGGTGTCCCAGGCTGTGGCTTACACAAGCTCCAAGAAGAACTGAACCCTCACATTAAGTCACTGTTCAAACTTAGCCTTACTACAGGATATGTACCCAAAGAATGGCGTACAGCTACAGTGGTCCCACTCCACAAAGGTGGTGCCACAACGGACCCCGGAAACTATCGCCCCATAAGCCTGACTAGTCTGGTCTGTAAAGCTATGGAGTGTATTATCATGGAACTCATAAACAAAGACATTGGGAGCCTCCAGACACTGGACCCTACCCAATTCGGCTTTGTTAAGGGCAGATCTTGCCTCTTAAACCTAGTTGATTTCTTTGAAACAGTTACCAAAGCCATAGTCGAGGGCAAGGTAGTCCACACAGCCTACCTGGACCTCGCAAAAGCCTTCGACACAATACCCCACTCGGGCATCATGAATAAGCTTACCAGCTTAAATATCAACCCCTATATCACAAGATGGGTTGCAAACTGGCTCAGAGATAGAACCCACATGGTTAGAATCGCGGGTGCCATGTCCGAATCCAAACCAGTTACAAGTGGCGTCCCACAGGGCTCAGTTCTGGGACCTCTCTTGTTCGGTATATACTTCTCTGAGGTTCAGGCTACACGGGGGGATTATGGCTGACAAAGTTTGCAGGTGACTGCAAACTGGGGGCCATAATTGAATCTCCAGCTGACACAAGCATCCTCCAAAAGGGTCTCACAGAGACGGATGCTTGGTGCCAGAACCACGGCCTCAAGCTAAATGCTAAAAAGTGCATAGTCATCCCCTTTGGGAAAAACAAGGTGCCCATAAATTACCACATAGGTGGTAATCCATTAAGTACGGAAGAAGTAATTAGAGATTTGGGGACCAACGTAGATAGTAATCTATCTTTTGATAATCACGTTGCCAAAGTGGTTAGAAAGACCTTCTATATAGCCCACCTTATCACGAAAGGGTTTGCATCTAGATCAAGAGAGGTCATTGTGCCCCTCTACTCGTCACTCATCAGGCCCATAATTAAATACAATGCCCCTTTTGGGATGTACCTTACCTGACACCTGCAGCAACTGGAGAGATCCCAAAAGTACCTCACCAAGAGGATCATGGGCTACAAACAGATGTCCTATGCAGCTCGACTAAAGAAACTCCAGCTCTACTCAGTTGCTTACCGCCTACTCAGAGGCGATCTATGCCTGACGTACAAAGCCATGTCAAACCCAGAATTAATGGACATGCTCCACCTCAAAAAATCCAAGTCTCTTAGAGCTACACGCTCCAGGGACCTAAACCTCAGCACAAAAATAAATAGGACATGCTGGAGGGACAGATTCATTTCCCAGAGGCTCCCTCACTCTGGAATAGAATCCCAGTTCATGTTAGACATAGCCCCTCGCTGACCCTCTTCAAGCGAAATTTGGACGTGTGGATGGGAAATCGCAAATTCACCCCTGGGATCTCTCCTGTGTCCCTGCTAGACAGAGGCACAGTAAACTAATCTTAAAAGGGTACCTTCTGTGACCTACTTTACAGAGGCACAGTAGGCTAATCTAATAGGGAGGCGGAAGCCAAATACACTCTGGCTAGGCTTATAAATGCCCTAGGGCAGATAGCCTAGTATCTACCTATGAACCTATGCGAAACTCACTCTACCTCCTTTTGAGCCAGCTGCTACTGCAGACTTAAAATTTATTTCTTGGAAAACAGCCTTCCTTTTAGCAATCACTTCAGCTAGAAGGCTATCTGAATTACAGGCCCTTATGGCAGTGGAGCCTTTCATCTTCTTTCATGCGGACAGGGTATCTCTCAGGACCAATCCATCCTTCATGCCCAAGGTGGTTTCCAGTGTGGCTCGTAATCAGTCCATTCATTTGCCAACCTTCTTCCCCAATCCACAGAACAAAGGGGAACTGATTCTGCATTCCTTGGATGTGCACAGGCAACTAAGATTCTACTTGGACTGGACTAAATCTTGATGAAAACCTGAATAATTGCTGGTAGCATTTGCTGCAGAGGCAGAGAGGGGAAGGTTATTTCAAAACAAACCATTCCTAAATGGATAAGCCATTGCATTTATTTCTGCTATAAGCACCATGGAAAACCTATCCCCCAGGGGATCAGATCTCACTCCACCAAGGGCTGCATCGACTTCTGCAGCATTTCTCAGAGGTGTTCCAACCAGGGATATCCTAGAAGCTGCTACCTGGAGTTCTGTACATACTTTCACCAAGTACGTTCATTTACCAATTTTCTCTAAATCCAGAGCTGGCTTTGCCACTGCTGTCTTGCAGGACCTTTTAGCTGGCCCTAATGCTGTATAAACTCCTCCTCCCAACCATAGCTTTGGGAATCTACCCTAATGTAATGACTGTAACAGTGAAACACGAAGAACATAGTACAGTTGTGTACACTTACCATAAATGTAGATGTTCGAGTGTGCTCACTGTTGCATTCCTGGTTACCTTCCCTCCAGCTCACTTATTTTTTCTGACTATACCCCTCCTTTCCTTTACTATGCTTAAAAGCCTTTTTGGTCTATTTGCTTTTGGTTGGAGGTATACCTTTGTGTTTTTGTGTTTATTTGCTCCCCATTAGGGGGGCACCTGTCATCTGGGATAAGAAAAAGTGATGTAATGGCGTCGGCTGCATGTTTTATACCCCTAACGACCTGACGTCATGGAAGAAGGGACAGCAACCAATGCAGGACCCAAGACTTTGTTAATCAGGCCGACTGAGGGTAACCTGCCAGCAGATTACCCAAATGTAATGAGTGCAACAGTGAATACACTCGAACATATACATTTATGGTAAGTGTACACAACTGTACTTTTCCTCCAAAGATGACAGCAATGGCTAGATCCATTGTTTAGGCAGTTGATTATGGTCTGCACACCTGAGTTTGGAGTAATGCCAACACCCCCACCTCTATTCAGCTGTCCAGAAATCCTGAGTTTTGAATGAGATCCAGAATCTGAGGTTCCAGAATTGTCAGAGTCTGAGCAGTCAATTTTCTCTGCAGATGAGCAAGTTCAGAAATCCAAACAGATGATGATCTTTGTTGTTTCACTGTTGCAGTCCTGACGTGGGATTTCCCAGCATGGAAGCCCTTAGCTGGTCCAGCTACCAGAGAAGAATCTCCCTCCTTCAACAGCCAGCAGACCCCCGAACCGACGTCAGTATGCTTTGGTATAAGGGGAGTCTGCCAGCATCTTGATCTCAGTTCTTTCTTGCTGTCAGAGCCTGAAGCAGAGTTTCAGTCAGTGCGTAGGCTGGTCAGCACCAGAGAAAGTAGACTCCAGGAAGCTGAGTACCCCGTTGGGGAATCTTTTTTGCATTTTCTGACTAATGTCAAAGAAAACTAATAATGGTCTCTGTTGTGGTAAACAGATTCCACACCGAGACTTCCATTCCTTCTGTGTTACTTGCTTGGGTCTGTATCCCAGTGTTACCAACTGTCATTTTTGCGCCCGATTTAATAGTAGGACCCTTAGGCTTAGGAACAAGATTTTGGCTAGGCACCTCAGTGAGTCATCAGGCCATTTGCTAGTTGATCTGAAGCTGATATTCCTAAGTGGAAAAGGGAGAAGGAAAAATACCTCAGGCTTAGGGTCTCGGATGGTGTCCACTTGCTGTCAGCTAGTCCTCCCAGGCTTATTATCGCTGAAGAAGTTGAGGTGTTTTCATGGCCCCTTCAAAGACTGAGATGTTGCCACAGGCCCCTATCAAGACTCAATTGGAGTCTGATATGTATTCCATTCCCTTGACATCTTTTCAAGCCATAGAACTCATTTCGTTAGCTGGGTCCGGGACAGCTTTGCAGGCCTCTGCTTCTGACTGTTCTAAGACCAACTACACTTTTAGATGTGCCAGGACAATACAGCTCCCATTCTCCCACAGGAAATGGGCATCAGTGCTTCATTGGATGTCACCAACAGGACTAAACTGAGGACCACTCCTAAAAAAGCAACAACCTCCCAGCCCCAGCCTAGGTATACTGGCTGGCATTTACAAGTTTACCAGCAGAAACTTGTGAGATTGTCTAAAGACCTTATCTCTTTTGTTAGATCCAGACAAACCTACACATGAATCCTCACCAGATAAAAGAAAAAGGGATGTTCATCGTGTTACACTGCTGCAGTCATTACACTTGAGTTATCCTGCCGTCAGTTGGTCCCGCAGTCGGCCAGAGTTCCAAAGTCTTGGTCCGGCGTCAGTTGCTGTCACTTCTTCCCTGACGTCAGTGCGCCAGGGGTATATAAGATGCATCCGACGCCATTTTCTTCAGTCTTTCTTGCCGCACGGTGCCCGAAGCAGAAGCAGTTCGCAAGTGCCGGTCGGCCGACTCCTGAGATTTTCGAAGTCGAATTTCAGATCCGAAGTCTTCATTAAAGCTAAGTACCCCGTTGGGGAAACTTTTTTCTTGCCTCAGACCGATGTCAGAAAAAGTTAATTGTATTTCTTGTGGGAAGCAAGTACCTCATAAGGACTTCCACTCTTACTGTATTCCATGCCTAGGCCCTGATCACGATGTCACTAGTTGTCAGTTTTGTGCTAGATTTAACAAACGCATTATAAAAAGACGTTTTGATTTTGCTTTGCACTACTTTGGCCGAAGGTTCAATTATACTATGCCGTCGGATCAACCGACGACCTCAGTACTGAAAAAATGCAAAGATAAGCATAAAGACAGGCATCCAAGGTCCAAAACCGACGATGAAACCTATTCTAGGCCAGTCGCCAGTTCTCAGTGAGGCGCTTTCACAGCCCCTGACAACCCGCTACCTCAGAGCCACAGGCCGCTTCCGACTCCCACGTGGAGACAACTAGGCCTCTGGAAACTGGCCTCTGGAAACTCAAGGTATTGGGCCTACGGAAACTAATCCCTTAGATGGGACCGGAGACGCTGAGCAGGCATCGGCTTCTGAGGGTGTTTTCAGACCTTCACAACTTACTATTAAAACAACAGCCAAGACAAAGGTGTACCATTAAAGACAAAAAAACAAGTACAGCATTCTCCTGGACAGTTCTCCATCCCCCTCCTGAGAAAAGGTCTAGGCAGGATACAGACTATGATTCCTCTGATCAGGTTTCCATTTCCTCTGATTCCTCTTCAGACCAGGGATACTCTCTACCCCCCTATGAGGACTCTGATGCTGAAGAATCTATCCCTTCAGCCTCTCCTCCTGAAGATTATTCTTTTGGGGAAACTTTACATACCATGAGGGAGCATTTCCATTGGGAAAGTCAGGATTACTCAGAATCCAAGAAAAGGATGAAGGATTTCCTTTTATTGCCTCAACACAGGCCACTGGCTATTCCGCCTGTGCTAGACATTGTGGATGATGTGTTCTCTGAATCCAGCTTATCTCCTGATTCTTTGCCCCCTGCTCCAGCCAAGCCAGATAGGTATTATAGAGTCCCTGACTCTCACAAGTTTCTTTACAAAAACCCTTCTGCTGATCCAGAAACTATTTCCCAGGGTCCAAAAGGGGTTAAGGCTTCCATTGCAAAAAATCCAGTACCCTCTGACAGAGATTCCAGAGCTTTGGATAGATGGGGGAAGAAAGTATACACTTCTGCAACTTTAGCAGTAAGACCTTTAAATTGTCAGTTTCACATGCTTAATTACCAACAATATTTAATGGCTCAGTTAAAACAGAAAAAGCTTGCAAGCTCAGAAGCTCCTGATTGTAAAGAAATGCAGGATTTATTGCATGCAGTTGAACAGGTGGGAAAACATACTCTGCAATGTGGTTTTGATTCTTTAAAGGCCTCTTGTAGAGCCGCAGTTACAGGTTCTGTGATTCGAAGACATGCTTGGTTAAAAGAACAGAGTTTACCTGATCATGTTAAGGCAAAATTATTGGATGCTCCTTTACAGCATGATACCTTGTTTGGTATTAAGACAGAAGAGGTGTTAAAGAAAATGGAGGATAAAGCTAAATCTATGCAAACAGTCAATGATTTCTTACAGGTACAGCCACCTCGGTTTAGCAGAAATTGGCCAACAAAGAATTGGTCCTTTCCAGTGTCGGACAGGCCACAGAGAGGCAGATACAGACGTCCAAGAGGCAGATCTCAACCCCAAGGCTCAAACAGACAACGACAGTGGGGCACCTCAACCCCAAAAGGAGGTGAGTACAAGTCTCAACCTTACAGGAAACCGTCACAATGACTTTCCCCTTCGTACGCCAAGCACGTCCCTTTTGGAAGCCCCCTTAGGGGGAAAACTAGCACTTTTTTCTCAAAACTGGCAATCGCCCAAGACAAATGGGTTCTGAATATTGTGTCTCAAGGTTACAGGTTTCACTTTCATACTTTACCAAGGCTAATAGGAATGCCAGACCTGCCACAAAATCTATGGGCAGAGGCACAAAAACAAATTTCAGCCCTCATGGACATGAGAGCTATTCAAAAAGTACCACAACAGGAACAAGGACAAGGATTAAGACTCTTCCTGGTCCCCAGAAAGGACAAAGCCTGGAGGCCCATACTAGACCTTTCCAATTCTGAATACTTACCTGGATACTCCAAAATTCAAAATGTTGACATTACAGCAGCTTCTGCCCATGCTGGGCAAGAAGGCTTGGCTTGTTACTCTGGACCTCAAAGAGGCATACCTGCATGTCACTATCAGACAAAATTGCAAAAGATACCACAAATTCAAAGCTGGTACCAATTCTCTGCACTGCCCTTTGGCTTTATCTACTGCGCCCAGCGTCTTCACAAAGTGCCTGGCACCAGTAATTGCATTTTGCAGACAGAAAGGAATTCAAATATATCCGTACCTGGACGACTGCCTCATTCAAGCTGAGACAAAGGACATTTTTTTACAGCATCTGGCGTTTGTAAAAAGGTTGCTAATTTCTATAGGGTACACAGTAAACGAAAAGTAGTAAAAACTAGTGCCCTCGCAACAGATTATATTCCTGGGTGCCAGCTTAAATACAATGGCCCAGATGGCTTACATCACGCCAGACGAACTAACTCAATATTTTCAATTATTGGCAAAAAAGTCCCATCTCCCTGCAAGAAAAATTCTGCAGGCCCTGGGATTCATGGCATTTTGCATACCACTAATACCATATGCCAGACTGCATATGAGGAAATTACAGTGGTACCTAAAAAGTGTTTGGACTCAACACTCTTAACAGTTTAGAAGCAGTAATACCAATGATTCCCTGCCTACAACAGGAGTTTTGATGGTGGGCACAGGCACGTCACCTAAACAAGGTTCAGCCTTTTACCCAACCCACAGCCAGGCAAACTCTAACAACAGATGCTTCGGATTACACCTGGGGGGAGCACACATGGCAGGAAAATGCATTCAGGGCAAGTGGACCACAGACCAGATGCATCTTCACATCAATCAAAAAGAGATGTTGGCTGTTCAAAATGCCCTAACAGCTTTCAAGGACCTTCTGCATCCAGGACAATTATTACTAAAGACAGACAACACCACAGTAATATGGTACATAAACAAGGAAGGGGGCACTCATTCTTATCCCCTATGCAGGCAAGCCATGACCTTGTGGAACACAGCTCTAACGTATCAAGTTCACCTGCAAGCACAATTCCTGCCAAGAAAAAAAATACTCTGGCAGACGATCTAAGCAGAAATATCATGGACCCTCACGAATGGAAATTGAATCCACAAATCTTCAGCATGGTAAAGCAAAAATGGGGATGCCCAGACATAGATCTTTTTGCCTCCCCAATGAATTGCCAACTACAAAAATTATGCACAGGGACTTATCACAAACAAGCATGGAAAGTGGATGCTCTTTTGTTCAGCTGGAAAAACCTAAAAGTTTATGCCTTCCCGCCACTGCCTCTCCTTTCAAAGGTACTCCTAAAAACCAGACAAGAAAACACACAGATGATCCTGATTGCTCCAGACTGGCCATGCCAGCACTGGTACCCTATCTTAAGGAACTTGGCTCAAGGCCCACCATGGATTTTGCCTCAAATTCCACACCTTCTGACTCAACAAAACAGTCAGATCCTGCAGGGTCAGCTCAAAACCCTAAACCTGGTTGCATGGCAGATACATTAGTCAAACAGGCAACACCTCTCCCTAAAGCTGTTATGGATGTCATTTTGGAGGCCAGAAGGCCTAGCACCAGGAAAGCTTACTCAGAAAAATGGAAGAGATTCTGTGCCTGGAACCAGGCACAAACCCTTGACCCTCTTGTTCCAAACATTCCTCTGATTTTACAGTACTTAACTGAGATGCTGGACAGAGGCCTATCCTTCTCATCAATTAAGATCCACGCCTTTGCCATTTTGGCACATTACAATACGGATCCTCCTTTATTCTCTCATCCCTTGCTAAAGCAGTACCTCAGAGGGGCTAAAAACATAAGACCGCCCCGGAGAGCACCAACACCAACTAGGGACCTCAATTTTGTTTTGGAAAAACTGACCCTACCACCTTTTGAGCCAGCCAATACAGCCGATCTAAAATTTTTATCATGGAAAACAGCTTTGCTCCTAGCATTAACTTCAGCACAAATAGTCTCAGAGCTACAGGCATTAATGGCAGTGGAACCTTTTATAATTTTTCATCAGGACAGGGGTTCTTTAAGGACAAACCCTATCTTTATGCCAAAGGTGATATCTAGTGTGGCTCTTAACCAAACCATCCATTTGCCAACTTTTTATCCAAACCCCCAGAATAAAGGGGAGAAACTTCTGCACTCATTGGACATACACAGACAGCTACGCTTCTACTTGGACAAAACAAAAGCTTTCAGGAAAACTGAGCAACTGTTTGTAGAATATGCTGCAGGATCACAGGGCAAGGCTATCTCAAAGCAGACTATATCCAAATGGATAGAACACTGTATTCGTCACCGCTACACACAGCATGGAAAATCTGCCCCTAATAACATCAGGCCGCATTCCACCAGAGCAACAGCCTTTCTCAGAGGAGTACCTACCAAGGAAATTTTGGAGGCTGCAACTTGGAGTTCATTGCACACCTTTACCAAGCATTACCACTTGCCTCTTTACTCTAAATCCAGAGCAGGATTTGCCACTGCAGTTCTGCAGGACCTCATAGCCAATCCTAACTCTTTGTAGACCAGCCACCCAACCTTAGCTTTGGGATTCTACCCAAGTGTAATGACTGCAGCAGTGTAACACGATGAACATAGTACAGTTTTATACCTACCATAAATGTAGATGTTCAAGTGTTCACACTGCTGCAGTCCAGGTTACCCTCCCTCCATCCCCTCTGAACTAGCTGGACTTATCTATACATTTCTATCCCATACAACCTTTGAGGTGTATTTGCTTGTAACTGACTGATGTCCTTCAAGGATGCATCTGCAGTCCTTACCAAATGGGTTGTCCTGTCGTCAGGCAGCCCTTCGGTCGGCCGGATTCCAAAGTCTGGGTCTGGCCTCGGCTGGTGTCGCACTTCACCCGACGTCATAGCTGCAGTTATTCGGGTATAAAGGCATCAGCCGACGCCATTTTCCTCAGTCTTTCTTGCCGTGCGCCAAGCAGAAGCTGTTCGCAAGTGCCGGTCGGTCAGATCCAGAGATTACTACTACCGAATACTATCAAGACTTCTAAAAGCTAAGTACCCGTGGGGACTCTTTCTTGCCTCCGCCGATGTCAGAGAAAGTGAATAACTGTTTATCTTGTGGGAAACAAATACCTCATAAAGATTTCCACTCCTACTGTATACATTGCTTAGGCCCAGACCACGACGTAGCAGCTTGTCTAGCCTGCGCTTCTTTTAACCGACGGACACTTAGACGTCGGTCGGAGTTTGCTGAACAAATTTTCGGCTCTGATTTTGCATACATTATGCCGTCGGATCCTCCGACAATGCAAATTTCCAAACGAAGAAAAGGACCGACACCCGCGGTCCGCGGTCTCAGCCGAAACCGCGATTATGCAAACCGCGAGTGTCTCGGTTTCGGCCGAAACCGAGCAAGCGGTTCTTTCTCCAGCCGAAACCATGCCTTCTACCGAGGCCTCCTCTAACCTGGTAGAATCTGCTTCTGAAATCCAGCCTTCTGTTGCGGTTTCTCAGGAATTATCAGCACAATTCCCCTGGATATTTCAACCCCTGCACGTGGAGCTGCTAGGCCTCCTGCAGCCATGTCTATTAAGGCCTTTGCCAGGGCTAAAGCAGCCAAAGCTTCAAAATCTGTGCCTGCCAAACTCCCCTCACACAGGCCCAGCACTAGCTCTCATATGCTATCTTTGGCTGAGGATTTAATTTCATTAATTCGTGGATCCCAGCCTCATCCAGACAGGTCCACTCTCCCTCCTCCAGAAAAGAGACCTAGAGCAGAGCCCCCTGAACCAGTATCCACTGATGGTTCCTCTGATGAATCAGAACATACAGACCTTCCTGAGGCTTCTTATTCTCCTTACGAGGACTCTGATGCTGAAGAGTCCATTCCTTCAGCCTCTCCACCTGAGGAATTTTCCTTTGGGGAAACCTTGCATGCTATGAGGGAACAATTTCAGTGGCAGGGCCAAGATTTCTCAGACTCCAGAAAAAGGCTTAGAACCTTTCTACATTTGCCACAACATAGGCCTTTACCAATACCTCCAGTTCTTTCTGTTGTAGATGATGCATTTAATGATGCTTGCACTGTTCCTGATTCATTACCTCCGGCTCCTGCTAAGCCCGATAGGTTCTACAGGGTCCCGGACACTCATCACCATTTATACAAGGCTCCTTTTGCAGATCCAGAGACCATCTCCCAGGGCCCTAAAGCTGTAGCTGCTACTTCTACTAAAAACCCCCTCCCCTCTGAAAGGGAATCCAGGTCCTTAGAGAGATGGGGTAAAAAAGTTTACACTTCTGCTACCTTGTCAGCTAGGGCTTTGAACTGCCAATTTCATATGATTTAATATCAAGAGTTTATGCTTGACCAGTTAACTAAAAAGCTTTCCTCTGAAGAATCTTTAGATAAAAAATATGTTCAGGAAATGGTACATAACATACAGCAGGTTAGTAACCATTCTTTAAAATGTGGCTATGATGCACTGGAGGCTTCCTTTAGATCAGCCATGACTGGCACAGTTGTCAGGAGACATGCATGGTTGAAAGAACAGGCATTACCAGACCATGTCAAATCAAAGCTTTTGGATGCACCCATGGACAAGGTCAATTTATTTGGTACCCCTGCTCAGCAGGTGCTAAAAAAGATGGAAGAGAAGGCGAAATCTGTACAAACCGTGAAAGATTTCTTACAGGTTCAACCTCCAAGGTTTAGCAGGAACGGGCCCTCCAAGAATTGGTCCTTTCCGGACTCCTCTAAGGCTCAGAGAGGCAGGAATAGGCGTTCAAGAGGCAGAAACCAATCCATGGGTGCCTACAGGGGACGCCAGTGGCAAGGCAACAACCAGCGAGGCACGGACGCAGCCACCACCACTACAACAACTCAATCACAGTGACTTGACAGTGGCACCGCCTACCAGGGAACAACTAGAAGCACCCTTAGGCGGAAAACTAACCTTATTCTCAAAAAACTGGCATTGCATCACAAGGGAAAAATGGATTTTGCAAACTATAGACCAAGGTTACAGGTTCCATTTCCATACTCTACCAGGGAAGAGAGGAATGCCAAACCTACCACCTACTCAAAGGACAGAAGCTCTAAAACAAATATCTCAGCTATTAAGAATGAGAACTGTGGAAAAGGTACCATCTATGGAGCAAGGAAAGGGATTTTACTCCAGACTCTTCCTGGTACCAAGAAAAGAAAATAAATGGAGACCCATTCTAGACCTGTCCGCTTTAAACACATTCCTTATTGTTCCAAAATTCAAAATGCTGACCCTACAGCAGCTTCTTCCCATGCTGGGCAAGGAGTCTTGGCTGGTAACTCTAGATCTCAAGGAGGCATACCTGCACGTCCCCATAAGACCAATTTGCAGAAGATACCTCAGATTTCTTGCAGGATCAGAGCATTATCAATTTTCAGCATTGCCCTTTGGCTTATCTACTGCGCCCAGAGTGTTCACGAAATGCCTGGCATCAGTAATTGCTCATTGCAGACTTCAGGGAATCCAAATTTATCCCTACCTGGACGACTGCGTGATACAAGCGGACAACAAAAGCAAGCTAGCAGAAGACTTACAAAGAGTCATTTACCTGCTGCAAGCCTTGGGATATACAGTCAATATCAAAAAGTCAAGGCTGATTCCATCCCAAAGAATAACCTTTCTGGGTGCAGAGCTGGACACATCAAAACAAATGGCATTCCTAACTGCAGAAAAGAAAGAGCAACTACCTCTCTACTTCTTGGCATTAACAAAGCAGAACCACCTAACTGCAAGAAAAGTACTGCAAGCTCTAGGCTTCATGGCATCCTGCATAATTCTGGTCCCTCATGCCAGACTGCATATGAGAAAGCTTCAGTGGTACCTAAGGAATTTGTGGTCCCAACACAAGCACAGCCTAGAAACCAAAATCCCAATAATCCCATGCCTGAAACAAGAGTTCCTATGGTGGGCTCAGGCCTGTCAATCAAACACAGGATTGCCCTTCTGCAACAGCCAACCAAGCCAAACCATCACGACAGATGCCTCAGACCTCGGTTGGGGGGCTCACATGCAGGGCAAGTGCATACAAGGCTTATGGACTCAAGACCAGCTGCGCCTACACATAAATCTAAAGGAAATGCTGGCAGTAAAATTGGCAATCCAGTCATTCAGACCATTTCTCCAAGAAGGTCAGTTGATGATAAGGACAGACAACACCACAGTTATGTGGTACATCAACAAACAGGGAGGCACCCATTCATATCCTCTATGCCGGCTGGCACTGGACCTATGGGATGTGGCCCTGAGCTACAACATTCAGTTACAAACAATTTTTGTACCGGGAAAAGAAAACATTCTAGCAGACATATTAAGCAGAACAACCACAGATGCCCACGAATGGATGCTTCATCCGGACATCTTCAAAGCCATCACAAGGAAATGGAGATTACCGCAAATAGACTTGTTTGCATCCCCATTCAATCACCAGCTAAAGAAATTCTGCACAAGGACGTACCACCCACTTGCTTGGAAGGTGGACTCCCTATCTTTCAGTTGGAAAAACCTGACAGTATACGCATTTCCACCACTTCCTTTGATGCACAAGGTGCTTCTGAAGATCTAAGAGGACCGTCCAAGGATCATTCTGATAGCTCCAGACTGGCCAAGACACCATTGGTACCCATTGCTGAGGAGCATGTCTCGGGAACAAATATGGACACTACCCCTGACCCCATTACTGTTAACACAGAACAACTACAACATCCTGCATCCAAACCTGAAAACTCTGCAGCTAACTGCCTGGAACATTACATAACAGCAATTAACCCAAATTTATCCCAAAGGGTTAAAGACATAATCCTGGAGGCTCGCAGACCTTCAACAAGAAAGAATTATGCAGCAAAATGGAAAAGATATCTCATTTGGAGTACTGCAAAGGGAGAAGATGTGACTCTGGTAAACATGGCCAACATCCTGGAGTACTTGGCAGAGCTCTTCCACACAGGCCTGTCCTATTCTTCCATCAAGATACATGCATCAGCTATTTCAGCACAATACAGCTTGGATTCTCCTGTCTTCTCTCATCCCCTGCTCAGACAGTTTCTGAGAGGAATTAAAAATGTAAAACCTCCCAGGAAACCACCATTGCCAGCATGGGACTTGAACTTTGTGCTAGAAAAATTGACACTTCCTCCTTTCGAGCCAGCAGCAACAGCAGAATTACAATACTTATCCTGGAAGACTGCTTTCCTGCTGGCAATAACTTCAGCAAGAAGGGTCTCTGAACTACAGGCATTAATGGCAGTGCAACCCTTCCTGATCTTCCATCAAGATAGAGTGTCCATGAGAACAAATCCTACATTTATGCCTAAGGTGGTATCCAGAGTGTCATTAAATCAGGCTATCCACCTACCTACATTCTTCCCAAACCCACAGAACAGGGCAGAAAGACTTTTGCATACCTTGGATGTACACAGACAGTTACGCTACTACCTGGACAGGACTAAGTCCAATAGAAAAACTGACCAGCTTCTGGTAGCATATGCCACAGGAAAGGAAGGAAAACCAATTTCAAAACAGACAATCTCCAAATGGATAGGAAATTGTATTAGATTTTGTTACTCCTACCATGGAAAGAAAACTCCAGAGAACATCAGGCCTCACTCCACAAGGGCTACAGCCACTACCACAGCTTTCTACGAGGAGTGGCTACCAAGGACATTATAGAGGCTGCTACTTGGACCTCCGTGCATACATTTGCCAAGCATTACAATTTACCTTTATACTCTAGATCCCGAGCAGGTTTTGCCACTGCTGTTTTGCAAGGGATCCTAGCTACACCATAATCTCTACTCTTTCCTCCTCCCTTGTTTAGCTATGGTATTCTACCCATTTGTAAGGACTGCAGATGCATCCTTGAAGGACATAGTACAGTTTTGTACCTACCATAAATGTAGATGTCCGATAGGAATGCATCTGCAGTCAGGATTACCCACCCACCTTCCCCTCTGAGGTACTCCTAGGGTATTTGCCAGCCTTCAGCTAGCTTGGGGGGGATCTATTATGGTGTATTTGTTTGTATATATGTACATACATGCTTATTTTTTGTGTTTGCTCTCTACTATTTGGAATCATTGGCATTTATCCAAATTTAGCCTTCCAAGAGGGCACCTGGCATCTGGGGCAAGAAACACTGAGGAAAATGGCGTCGGCTGATGCCTTTATACCCGAATAACTGCAGCTATGACGTCGGGTGAAGTGCGACACCAGCCGAGGCCAGACCCAGACTTTGGAATCCGGCCGACCGAAGGGCTGCCTGACGACAGGACTACCCATTTGTAAGGACTGCAGATGCATTCCTATCGGACATCTACATTTATGGTAGGTACAAAACTGTACTTTTTGTTTTTATTTTCTGTGTATATTTTTTACTAGCAATATGTATTGCCGACCTGCTTGGGGCCACCTAACATCTGGGGCAAGAAAAACTGAAGTAAATGGTGTCGGATGCATCTTATATACCCCTGGCGCACTGACGTCAGGGAAGAAGCGACAGCAACCGACGCCAGACCAAGACTTTGGAACTCTGGCCGACTACGGGACCGCCTGACGGCAGGATAACCCAAGTGTAATGGCTACAGCAGTGTGAACACTCGAACATCTACATTTATGATAGGTACAAAACTGTACTTTGTCCACCCTAAAGTCGGTAGTTAACTCCTCCATGCGGCTTATCTCCCATGTGGCTGATGGAGCGAGCAGAGCGGCGGGTTCAGGAGTTGTCCTTAGGCGCCACTCCTGGATGCGCAAGTGTCATTTTGCGGAGCCTTTTAAGTCCACCTTCACCAACGCCCCATTTGATGGTTCCTCCTTGTTTCGTCCCAAGGTGGAAGAAACACTCTGTGTGAGCAGGAAGGAAAGACTCTCTCTGCCGTGGGAGTCCGTTTTACTGTCTCCTCTCAACCATACCCCAAAGGTCAAAGGGGAGGTAAGATGTCGTTCAAAAAGTTCTAGGGGGCCTTTCCGGGCACACAGAGTGAATCCTCCTTCACAGGCAGAGGAAGAGGAAATGGTAGACATCACCCTAGAGGCAGGGGCGGTCCGCAATACCAGCAAGGCCGTGATTCCTTTCGAGGGCGGCCTTATCAGCGCTCCTGATGTGGGGCCCAACTGCGTTTCTCTGGGGCCAGTTGGGGGTTGCATCTCTTTGTATTCAGAAGCCTGGCTAAATATAACCTAGGACAAGTGGGTACAAAGAGTTGTTATGAGAGGCTATATCCCCTTTTCCCTTCCACCGTTTGCTCCCAAAAAGATCCCAGATGTTCCACCAAATCACAGGAATCAGGCAACTGTGGAGATCAACAAGTTGCTCTCAGAAAGAGTCATCCAGCCCGTCCCAGCAGACCAGACAGGATCCGGAACTTACTCCAGGTTTATTTTAGCCCCAAAACGAACCAGAGACTGGAGGCCAATTTTGAACCTCAGCAGATTAAATGAATCTGTGAAAAAGGACAAGTTTCGGATGGTCACACTGCAGTCGATACTCCTGTTGTTAGGGAACGACTATTGAATGTGCTCTGTGGAACTCCAAGACGCCTACTTCCGTATAAAAATGGACAAGGCGTCAAGGAGATATCCTGCGCTTCCGGCTGGGAGCCAGCCATTATCAGTTTAGTGCTCTGCCCTTTGGTCTCACCACAGCCCCCAGGGTGTTCACCAAATGCATGGCATTAGTGACAGCTCACCTGAGACGTCTGGGAATCCAGGTGTTTCCGTATTTGGTCGGCTGGCTCCTGACCTCCCCCACCAGGCATCTACTCCTCCAAAACAGGGACACCACCTTTCAGCTTTGTGCTCAACTAGGGATCTCCATAAACTGGGAAAAATCTGCATTACTGCCCTCGCAATCTGTGATTTTATAGGCGTAGAGGTAGACACAGTGGATATGACAGTTCGTCTTCCCGCCGAAAGTGCACAAAACCTCATCTCACAAGTTCAGCATCTGCTTTCGCTTCGGAAAGTCAAAGCAAAATGGATTCTTCAACTTCTTGGAACGATGGCCTCAACCATTCTGTTAATACCTTTAGCCAGGTTGCACATGAGAATTCTTCAGTGGCTCCTGTTTTCCCAGTGGTCATTCCAATATCTACCACTGAGTCACCCTATCCTACTGACGGAATCATGCAGAAAGGACCTTCATTGGTGGATAGCCCCCAACAACTTGTTCACGGGAGCTCCCTTTGTGCCTGCCCAACCCGTTGCCACTGTGACCACGGATGCCTCCCAGGTTGGGTGGTGGGGGCATTATCTTGGCAGGACGTCCACGGCACATGACAAGGACACGAGGCTCATCTGCATATCAACGTTCTGGAGATGAGAGCGGTGCTTCTGGTGTTGCAAGCACTTCAGGACCTTCTTCCTCCTGGGACGATTGCGATACATTCGGACAACATGTCGGTTGTGTGGTATGTCAGCAAACAGGGCGGTACCAGATCTTACCCATTCTTGTCGAGAGCCATGCGAGTTTGGGAATGGGCGATTTCTTCCCAGCACTTTCTGGTGGCAACGCACATTCCGGGGACAACCAACGTGATAGCCGACAAGCTAAGCCAGGCAATCTAACTGCCTCACGAGTGGTCCCTGAAACAGGAAATAGTGGAACACATTTTTCGAAAATGGGGACAACCTTGCTGCGACCTTTTTGCCAGTCCAGTCATTGCCAAGTGCAGCAGTTATTTTTCCCTAATTCCCCCTCTGGAGGAAACACCCAGAGACGCTCTGGTTCACGATTGGCCCACGGGACTTCTATATGCTTTTCCTCCATTTCCTCTTATCCCCAAAGTGATACAGAAAGCCAATCGATTGGGAAGCAAGTTGATCCTCATTGCTCCTTACTGGCCTCGTCAGGTCTGGTTCCCCTTCCTCGAGCCTCTTCTCCTGGATGATCCTTGGATTCTGGACCCAGTTCCCGATCTATTGACCCACATGTTGGGTTCGCTACACCCCTCTCTCCACACCCTCAAGTTGACAGCTTGGCTTCTCCAGTTCCATCTCTAGTCAGGCTTCATGATGTTTCGTCATCAGTGTCCCATATTCTTTTATCCTCGCATAAACCCTCAACCAGACGGCTGTATGACAATAAATGGAAAAGGTTCTCTATTTGGGCACAGAAAATGAAATTGGATCCTTATACCACTCCCGTTCCAGTGATTCTCGAATTCCTTTCGGAGCTTTTTCAGCAGGGATCTGCCATGGCCACCATTTTATTTAGGGTCTCCAAATGTCAACCTTATGTCTCATAAGCTTTGCAAGACTTTCTTTAGAGGAGCCACTTTACTGAGACCACCATTACAAGAACCTGTAGCTTCTTGGGACTTAAATTTTGTGTTGTCCAAACTAATATCCCCTCCCTTTGAACCGTCTCATTCATCTTCCTTAAAATATTTGTCTTGGAAGACTGTTTTTATTAGCTATTACATCAGCCAGACGTGTATCTGAGCTACAAGCCCTGTCTATTAAGCCACCTTATTTAGTCTTCTATAAAGACAGGGTTTCTTTACGTACCAATCCTTAGTTTGTTCTCAAAGTTTGTTCTTCTGCCACATTGAATCAGTCCATTGAGCTTCCAGTTTTCTTTCTCGATCATTGCAGAGCAGCTGAATATTGTTTCCACCAGCTGGATGTTCACAGACAGCTACGTTTTTATTTGCAACGGACCAAAGAATTTCGGAAGTCAGACCAGTTGTTCATTTCTTTTTCCAACTCCAGATTGGGCTTACCAGTTTCTAAGGTTACATTGTCTAACTGGATTTCTAGCTGCATAGCTTTCATGTGCAGTTCGGAGGGCAGACCTTTAGCCCACAAGATCAAGGCTCACAATACCAGGTCTCTTGTCTACCTCTGCAGCCTTTCAAGCCAAGGTACCAATTGATCATATCTGTGCAGCAGCTACGTGGGCTACCCCTCACACCTTCATTACTCATTATAAGTTGGATTTGGTTTCTAGTAGTAGAGCATCCTTTGGCTCCACGGTGCTCAGGAGTATTTTCCAATGAGCCACCCAAGAATAAGGCGCTAGGGACGTTGTCCCATATGTAAAAATGAAGGTTAGATTGGACTACCTAACATAAATAAGTTATGTACTCACCATAACATTCCATGTTGGTAGTCCATCTCACCCTTCATTTTTACCAACCTGCCCTCCTGCCCCCTCCTGGAAGATTTGGAGGTAATGCTTTAAATTTTTTGGTTGGCGACCCTTTAGTATTGGTTTGTTGGTTGGGGTTTTTTTTCTGTTTCTAGCGAGCAGCAAACAAGATCTGGGGATTGCACTGGTGCACCATGGGATACCTGCTTAGCCACGAGCCAACCAGAAGTCTTCGAGCTTGAAAATCAGCCGAGTCGGAGTCGAGGATCGGCTCCGAACCCATATGTAAAAATGAAGGGTGAGATGGACTACCAACATGGAAACGTTATGGTGAATACATAACTTCTTTTTTTTCTTTCCAGGGGCAAGGCATCCTTTGGCTCAGCCGTGCTCCAGATCTTCCTTCCATGAGGACCTCCCAGGGTTCATTGGTAGCTGGGGACTCTGTCCCACAGGTTGAAGGCCAAATGAAAATAACTTCAGATAAAGTTATGTACTCACCTTAACGTTCCATCTGAGTTGTTGCTTTTCATTTACCTTAAACCATCCCTCCCTCCTTCCCCCTGCCTTGCATGGGCTGTGTAGTAGACCAGATGGATGAGGCATATAACCCCCTCTGTTCTGGCTAGTTTCTCTCTTGATGAGCTTTGTGGTAATGCCAGGTTTATAGGCATATGGTCTAGGTTGGGGTGCTGGTGTTCTGTGGCAAACTCAATCTGAGGGGAGGAGAGAGACGGGGGCATTATGGGTAGGGGAGGAGCTTGGATCCGATGCTGCAGTATTAGACTGAGTCGGATCCGTTCCAGCTCCGGGTCCCACAGTTTGAACACAAATGAAAAGCAACAACTCAGATGGAACATTATGGTGAGTACATAATTTTTTTTTTTTTTTTTTTTTTTTTTTTTTTTTTTGTGAAACTAAGCCTTACACAAAAGATTCCATGCCCTCTCCATTGCACACTGGTCTCCCTACATTCAAGTATAATATGCATAATGCTGTAATGTCAGCATTTATTGTCATAATTTGTAATAATTTTAATTTATACTTTGTGTTCTTAGACAGTGCATATGCTCCAAAAATAGTTTATGTTTAATCAGTTATACTTACATTTGCCACTTATGACACAAGAAACTAAAAACCATAGTTGGATTAAGATATATATATATATATATATGTATATCTGGATGTATATATATATATGTGTGTATATATATATATATATATATATATATATATATATATGTTCTTCATCTCACATTGCTGCAGTCCTTACACATGGGTAGTCCGCTGTCCTCGGTCGGCCCGAATATCAAAGTATTAGGCTGACGTCGGTCAAGGCGCTTAAGACTGACATCAGGACGTCAGGGTACAAATGCGCATGACCGACGTCATATCCTCAGTCTTTTTTGCCGCATGGTCCGATGCAGAAGCAGCGTTGCAAGTGCCGTTCGGCGTTCTGAAATTTTTCAATTCGAGTTTCAGACCGAGTCAAAGTTGGCTAAGTACCCGTTGGGGAATATTTTAGTTTTTCTTGCCTCAGTGGTTTACCGGATGTCAGAAAAAGTGAATAACTGTATTTCTTGTGGGAAGCAGATACCGCATAGGGATTATCATACTTTGTGTATTCCTTGTTTGGGGCCTGAGCACGACGTTGTTGGGTGTCGCTTTTGTGCTAGGTTCAATAAGCGCACTATTAGCGAAGGTTAGATTGTGCTAGGTTGGTCTTCGAGCGGTGCAATTATAATATGCCGCCGGATTCTCCGGCCCGCTTCTTCAAAGAAGCGCAAAGACAAAGCAGCTAAACCCAGGCAAGAAGAGTCGTCCGTCAGACGCCGGTTCTTTAGAGGCGTCAGTGGAACCGTGGTTCCGGAGGCTTCTCTGGAGTCCCAGGGGAGACTTTGATATTGCAGGATGTGGCCTCTCAGGAGGCAGGTCAGGCTGAAGGGGCTTCTCAGGTTACTGTACTCCCTCCCTTCCTAGGGTGGTTAGGCCCTCTCCTTCTGTTTCCAAGGCTTCTCCCAGAGGCAGGCCAGGTTTAGCTTCTGTTGGTGTCACTCCTAGTTCAACAGGATCTGTGCCCAAGAAGCACATGCTTAAAATGGCAGAAGATTTAATTACTTTGATTAGAGGTTCTTTGCCCCCTCCTGATAAGAGGCCTAGGGTGGAGCCAGAGTTGGGGAGTTTTGAGCAGGCTTTGGATGTTTCAGAGTCTTCGGCTGAAGACTTGCAGGAGTACTCTCCTTATTCTGATTCTGATGCAGATGATTCGACTCCTTCTGCTTCTCCTCCAGAGGATTTTTCTTTTTCAGAGACTCTTCATTCCATGAGGGAGCATTTTAAGTGGGAAGGTCAGGACTTCTCTGATTCCAGGAAAAGGCTTAGGGAATTTTTGCTTTTACCCCAGCATAGGCCCTTGGCTATACCCCCTGTTCTGGATGTTGTGGAAGATGTGTTTGTAGAGGCTTCACTTAATCCTGATTCTTTGCCTCCTGCTCCTGTTAAACCGGATAGGTATTACAGGGTGCCTGAGGCTCATAAATATCTTTATAAGAGTCCTAGGGCGGACCCAGAAACCGTTAGTCAGGGACCTAAGGGTGTCAAGGCCTCTGTTGTAAAAAATCCGGTTCCTCCTGATAAAGAGGCCAGAGCTTTGGATAGATGGGGAAAGAAAGTCTATACTTCTTCCACCTTAGCTATGAGGGCTTTGAATTGCCAATTTCACATGTTGAAATATCAAAACTATCTTCTTTCTCAATTGAAGTCTAAGGTGGATGCTCTGGCGGAAGGCATTGAGTGTAAAGAATTACAAGATTTGGTGCATGTTTCTGAACAGGTGGGTAAGCATTCTTTACAATGTGGTTTTGATGCTGTACAGGCCTCGTCTAGGGTGGCTGCCACTGGTTCAGTTCTTCAGGCACGCCTGGCTGAGGGATCAGAATTTATCTGACCATGTTAAGACAAGGATTTTGGATGCTCCTTTACAGTCTGATGTGTTGTTTGGTTCACCTGTGGAGTCAGTCTTGAAGAAAATGGAAGACAAGGCTAAGTCTATGCAGGCTGTTAAAGATTTTTTGCAAGTTCAGCCTCCAAGTTTAGTAGGAATTGGCCTGCTAAGGGGTGGGCGTATCCTTCTTATGATTCTCAGTCTAGGGGTAGATCTAGGCGTGGTAGGGGCAGAGCTCAGAGTTCCTTCAGACCTAGAACGGGAGTTCACCTGCACAGTCTTCGGGTGAGGGCAGGGGCCAGTCCTTTCGTAAACAGGCCCAATGACCTACCTTTTCAGCTGCCAGATCCTTCTTGCCTGGCAGCACCTTTGGGAGGAAGGTTGGCACTCTTCAAGGAAAATTGGGGTTTGATTACTCAAGACAGATGGGTATTGGATATCATACACCAAGGTTACAAGTTTTATTTCCATACCTTGCCTCCTTTCAAAGGCATGCCAGACGTTCCTCCTCAGCAAAGACTAGAGGCTCACAAACAAATTTCTCTGCTACTTCAAATAGGGGCCATACAACCGGTCCCTCTACCAGAAGTGGGCCTAGGATTTTATTCTCGCCTGTTCCTAGTACCAAAGAAGGGGAACACGTGGAGACCAATTTTGGATTTGTCTATCCTCAACACATATCTGGACATTCCCAAGTTCAAAATGTTGACGTTACAACAGCTTTTACCTCTGCTGGGCAAAGATCACTGGATGGTGACTCTGGATCTCAAGGAGGCTTACCTTCATGTTCCTATCAGGCTCAGTTGCAGAAATTCTCTGCGTTTTCGGGCTGGGACTTCTCATTATCAGTTCTCTGCATTGCCCTTTGGCTTATCTACTGCGCCCAGAGTGTTCACGAAAGTTCTGGCTCCAGTGATAGCTTTCTTCAGGCTAAGAGGAATACAGATCTATCCTTATTTGGACGATTGCCTGATTCTGGCCCAAGAAAAGGACGAACTTCTTCAGCATTTACAGTATGTGATAGCAGTGCTAAGATGCCTGGGGTATTCTGTGAACGAAATAAAGTCCAGTCTAGTACCCTCTCAGGACATGTGCTTTCTGGGTGTGAGACTGAATACAGCATCCCAGATGGCCTTTTTGACCCCGGACAAACAAAAGAATCTTACTCTTTACTTCCATCACTTGTCTCATCAGTCCAGGCTGACTGCAAGGACAGTCCTTCAAGCCTTGGGGTTCATGGCATCTTGTATTCTGGTGCTTCCCAATGCCAAACTGCATATGAGGAAGCTACAATGGTATCTCAAAAATGTATGGACACAGCACTGCCAAGATATGGACACTGTCATTCAGATAATACCTTGCATTCAAAAGGAGTTTTTGTGGTGGGCTCAGGAATGTCACCTAAACAAGGGACTCTCTGTGACCCGACCAGAGGCGAGTCAGATTCTAACGACAGATGCCTCAGACAAAGCTTGGGGAGCTCATCTAAATGGAAAGTGGGTACAAGACACGTGGCCTGCCAGACTTCAACATCTACATATCAACTTGAAGGAGATGTTAGCAGTCCAATTTGCATTAATAGCTTTCAAGGATTTACTTCTTCCAGGGCAGGTGTTGGTTCTAACAGACAACACAACTGTCATGTGGTACATCAACAAGCAAGGGGGTAAACATTCTTATCCTCTATGCAGACAAGCAATGATTTTGTGGGAGCCTGCTCTCAGTTTACAGCTGAATCTTCAGGCAAGGTTTCTGCCGGAGCACAGAACTCCTTAGCAGATGTGTTGAGCAGACAAATTATGGATCCCCACGAGTGGAAATTGGATCCTCATGTATTTCAGAAATTGACAGTGTTATGGGGAACTCCAGACATAGATCTGTTCGCTTCTCCACTAAACTACCAGCTGCCAAAGTTTTGCACAAAAGGTTTCATCCCACAGCTTGGAAAGTGGATGCTCTTTCATTCAATTGGAGCAATCTTCATGTGTATGCCTTTCCACCTCTGCCTCTCCTCCCAAAGGTACTCCTGAAGGTCAGACAGGACAAGCCAAAGATGATTTTAATAGCTCCAGATTGGCCTCAACAGCACTGGTACCCATTACTGAGAAGTCTGGTATGGGAGCCTCCATGGCCTTTGCCTTCGATTCCACACCTGCTGTCTCAGGAGAACAGTCATTTACTCAATGTCAAACTTCACTCTCTACATCTAACAGCCTGGCATATTCTGTTTTAAACCCTGGAGGGTCTCAGCTTCCACAGCAAGTTTTGAATGTTATTTTGGAGGCCAGAAGGCCTAGTACAAGGAAAGTGTACGCAGATAAATGGAAGAGATTTTTATTTTGGAGTACAGCAAAGGAATTTGATGTTTCTAAGCCTAATTTAAGTGTGGCTCTTCAATATCTTACTGAGTTACTGGACAAAGGTTTGTCCTTCTCTTCTATTAAGGTTCATGCTGCAGCAATTTCTGCTCACTATGACTGTGACCCACCATTGTTTTCTCATCCTTTGTTTAAGCAATTCCTTAGAGGGGCAAAGAATATAAGACCCCACGTAGAGCTCCTACTCCTGCTTGGGATCTCAATTTTGTGTTGGAGAAACTCACTCTACAACCTTTTGAGCCTGCAGCTACTGCCGAGTTGAAATATTTATCATGGAAGACTGCTTTTTTGTTGGCCATTACCTCTGCGAGAAGGGTTTCTGAATTGCAGGCCCTTATGGCGGTTGAGCCTTTCTTAATTTTCCATAAGGATAGGGTATCTTTGCGTACTAATCCTTCCTTTATGCCTAAAGTGGTTTCTAGTGTGGCTTTAAACCAAACTATTCATTTGCCTACTTTTATGCAAACCCCCAAAATAAAGGGGAAAAGATTTTGCACACTTTGGATATACACAGGCAGTTGCGATATTATTTGAGCAGAACTAAAGGGTTCAGGCAGTCTCAGCAGTTATTTGTTTCATTTGCTTTGGGTTCTCAGGGCAAGCCTGTGTCAAAACAAACTATTTCTAAGTGGATTGGGTTTTGTATTGCTTTCTGTTATTCCCATCATGGTAAGGAGATTCCAGCTGGGATTAGGCCTCATTCCACTAGGGCTACTGCCACTTCTACAGCTTTTTTAAGGGGGGTGGCAACTAAAGATATTTTGGAGGCAGCTACTTGGAGTTCAGTGCATACTTTCTCTAAGCATTACCACCTTCCACTTTACTCTAAATCTAGGGCTGGTTTTGCCACTGCAATTTTACAGGGCATTTTGGCAGCTCCTAATGCTTTATAGTTTTGCCATCCTCCCTTACCTCTGCTTTGGGATTCTACCCAAGTGTAAGGACTGCAGCAATGTGAGATGAAGAACATAGTACAGTTTTGTACCTACCATAAATGTAGATGTTCGAAGATCCACATTGCTGCAGTCCAATTTACCCTCCCTCCTTCCCCTCTGTAGTTAGAGGCGGTTGTGTGGTTTGGGTTGTGAATATTGTGGATATTGTATATATTGTACATATGATTAGTGCAAGGGTGGTTGGTTGTTTTTTGCTGTCTTTTGGTTTTGACCTTTCTTTTTAGGGTCTTCTGACATCTGGGGCAAGAAAAGACTGAGGATATGACGTCGGTCATGCGCATTTGTACCCTGACGTCCTGATGTCAGTCTTAAGCGCCTTGACCGACGTCAGCCTAATACTTTGATATTCGGGCCGACCGAGGACAGCGGACTACCCATGTGTAAGGACTGCAGCAATGTGGATCTTAGAACATCTACATTTATGGTAGGTACAAAACTGTACTATATATATATATATATGTATGTATATATATATATATATATATATATATATATCTGTATATATATCTGTATGTGTGTGTGTGTGTATATATATATATATATATATATATGTGTGTGTGTATGTGTATCATGCCACCATTGGTTTCCAGTGCCTCTATCAAGTTGAGCCACTGGAGTGATCTCCGGGGTGAACTTTCTATTTCCCATCCACTCATCAAGATTTCTCTTGAAAAAGGCCAGTGAGGTGCTCCGCTTGACATGTATGGGAAGTCTATTCCAGAGCATGGGTTGTCTCTGGGTTATGACCCTGTGCCTCCAGCATGTTCCAGCATGTTCTGTTGATTGTGGTAATGAGGTTGAGATCCCTGGAGCGTGTGGTGCAGAGGGATTGGGATTTCTTTAGGTATAACATTTCTAACAGGGCTGGGTCAGACATGGCTTTGTACGTCAAGTAGAGATCACCTCTTAATAGAAGATATGAGACAGAGAAAAGCTTTAGATGTTCTTCATCTCACATTGCTGCAGTCCTTACACTTGGGTAGTCCGCTGTCCTCGGTCGGCCCGAATATCAAAGTATAAGGCTGACGTCGGTCAGGGCGCATTTGACTGACATCAGGACGTCAGGGTACAAATGCGCATGACCGACGTCATATCCTCAGTCTTTTTTGCCGCATGGTCCGATGCAGAAGCAGCATTGCAAGTGCCGGTTGGCGTTCTGAGATTTTTCGATTTAGAAGTTTCAGACCGAGTTCAAAGTTGGCTAAGTACCCCGTTGGGGAATATTTTAGTTTTTCTTGCCTCAGTCATTTACGGATGTCAGAAAAAGTCAATAATTGCATTTCTTGTGGGAAACAGATACCGCATAGAGATTATCATACTTTGTGTATTCCTTGCTTAGGGCCTGAGCACGGCGTTGTTGGCTGTCGCTCTTGTGCTAGATTTAATAAACGCACTATAAAGAGAAGGTTGGATTGTGCAAGGTTAGTCTTTGGGAAGCGGTGCAACTATAAAATGCCGTCGGATGCTCCGCCCGCTTCTTCGAAGAAGCGCAAGGACAAGGCAGTTAAGCCTAGGCTAGAAGAACCGTCTGTACCGGACGCCGGTTCTTTAGAGGTGTCGGTGGAGCCGGTGGCTCCACCGGAGGTTTCTTTGTGTTCCCAGGGTGAGACCTTATTATTGCAAGATGTGGCCTCTCAGGAGACAAGTCAGGCTGAGGGGGCTTCTCAGGTTACTATACTCCCCTCCCTTCCTGAGGTGGCTAGGCCCTCTCCTTCTCTTTCGAAGGCTTCTCCCAGGGGCAGGCCAGGTTTAGCTTCAGTTGGTGTTACCCCGAGCTCTTCAGGTACTGTGCCCAAGAAGCATATGCTTAAAATGGCAGAAGATTTGATTACTTTGATTAGGGGTTCTATGCCCCCTCCTGATAAGAGACCTAGGGTGGAGCCTGAGCTGGGGGGTTTTGAGCAGGCTTCAGATGTTTCAGAGTCTTCGGCTGAAGACTTGCAGGAGTACTCTCCTTATTCTGATTCTGATGTGGATGATTCTACTCCTTCTGCTACTCCTCCTGAGGATTTTTCTTTTCAGAAACTCTTCATTCCATGAGGGAGCATTTTAAGTGGGAAGGTCAGGACTTCTCTGATTCCAGGAAAAGGCTTAGGGAATTTCTGTTTTACCCCAGCATAGGCCTTTGGCTATACCTCCTGTTTTGGATGTAGTGGAAGATGTTTTTACAGAGGCTTCTCTTAATCCTGATTCTTTGCCTCCTGCTCCTGTTAAGCCGGATAGGTATTACAGGGTGCCTGAAGCTCATAAGTATCTTTTTAAGAGTCCTAGGGCAGACCCAGAAACTGTTAGCCAGGGGCCTAAAGGTGTTAAGGCTTCTGTTGTTAAAAATCCGGTTCCTACAGACAAGGAGGCTAGGGCCTTGGATAGATGGGGAAAGAAAGTCTATACTACTTCCACTCTTGCTATGAGGGCTCTGAATTGCCAGTTTCACATGTTGAAATACCAAAACTATCTCCTTTCACAATTGAAGTCTAAGGTTGATGCTCTGGCAGTAGGTATTGATTGTAAAGAGTTGCAAGATTTAGTGCATGTTTCTGAACAGGTGGGTAAGCATTCTTTGCAATGTGGTTTTGATGCTGTACAGGCCTCCTCTAGGGTGGCTGCCACTGGGTCAGTTCTTCGCAGGCACGCCTGGCTGAGGGATCAGAATTTGTCTGAACATGTTAAAACAAGGATTTTAGATGCTCCTTTACAATCTGACGTGTTGTTTGGTCCTCCTGTTGAGACAGTTTTAAAGAAAATGGAAGACAAGGCTAAGTCTATGCAGACTGTTAAAGATTTTTTGCAGGTCCAGCCTCCAAAGTTTAGTAGAAATTGGCCTACTAAAGGGTGGACGTATCCTTCTTATGATTCCCAGTCTAGGGGTAGATCTAGGCGTGGTAGGGCAGAGCTCAGGGCTCTTTCAGGCCTAGAACAGGGAGTTCTCCTGCACAGGCTTCGGGTGAGGGCAGGGGTCAGTCCTTTCGTAAGCAGACCCAATGACCTACATTTTCAGCTGCCAGAGCCTGCTCGTCTGGCAGCACCTTTGGGAGGAAGGTTGGCACTTTTCAAAGAAAATTGGAGTTTAATTACCCAGGACAGATGGGTGTTGGATATCATACACCACGGCTACAGGTTTTATTTCCATACCTTGCCTCCTTTCAAAGGCATGCCAGACGTTCCTCCTCAACAAAGAATAGAGGCTCACAAACAGGTTTCTCTGTTGCTCCAACTAGGGGCCATACAGCCGGTCCCTCTGCCAGAAGTGGGCCTAGGATTTTATTCTCGCCTGTTCCTAGTACCAAAGAAGGGGAACATGTGGAGACCAATTTTGGATTTATCTATCCTCAACACTTATCTGGACATTCCCAAGTTCAAAATGTTGACGTTGCAGCAGCTTTTACCTCTGCTGGGCAAAGATCATTGGATGGTAACTTTGGATCTCAAGGAGGCTTACCTTCATGTTCCTATCAGACTAAGTTGCAGAAAGTATCTGCGTTTTCGAGCTGGGACTTCTCACTATCAGTTCTCTGCATTGCCCTTTGGCTTATCTACTGCCCAGAGTGTTCACGGAAGTTCTGGCTCCAGTGATAGCTTTCTTCAGACTAAAAGGAATACAGATCTATCCTTATTTGGACAACTGCCTAATTCTGGCTCAAGGAAGGGAAGAGCTTCTTCATCATTTGGAATATGTGATAGCAGTGCTAAGATGCCTAGGGTATTCTGTGAACGAAATAAAGTCCAGTCTAGTACCCTCTCAAGACATGTGCTTTCTGGGTGTGAGACTGAATACAGCATCCCAGATGGCCTTTTTAACCCCGGACAAACAAAAGAGTCTATCCCTTTACTTCCATCAACTATCTCATCAGTCCGGGCTGACTGCAAGGACAGTCCTTCAAGCCTTAGGGTTCATGGCATCTTGTATTCTGGTGCTTCCCAATGCCAAACTGCATATGAGGAAGCTACAATGGTATCTCAAAATGTATGGACACAGCACTGCCAGGATCTGGACACTGTCATTCAAATAATACCTTGCATTCAAAAGGAATTTTTGTGGTGGGCTCAGGAATGTCACCTAAACAAGGGACTCTCTGTGACCCGGCCAGAGGCGAGTCAGATTTTAACGACAGATGCCTCAGACAAAGCTTGGGGAGCTCATCTAAATGGAAAGTGGATACAAAACAAGTGGCCTGTCAGACTACAACATCTACATATCAACATGAAGGAGATGTTGGCAGTCCAGTTTGCATTAATAGCTTTCAAGGAATTACTTCTTCCAGGACAGGTGTTGATTCTAACAGACAACACAACTGTCATGTGGTACATCAACAAGCAAGGGGAACATTCTTATCCTCTATGCAGGCAAGCAATGATTTTGTGGGAGACTGCTCTCAGTTTACAGCTCAGTCTTCAGGCAAGGTTTCTGCCAGGAGCACAGAACTCCTTAGCAGATGTGTTGAGCAGACGAATTATGGATCCCCACGAGTGGAAATTGGATTCTCATGTATTTCAGAAATTGACAGTGTCATGGGGAACTCCAGACATAGATCTGTTCGCTTCTCCACTAAACCATCAGCTGCCAAAGTTTTGCACAAAAGGTTTCATCCCACAGCTTGGAGTGGATGCTCTTTCTTTCAATTGGAGCAATCTTCATGTGTATGCCTTTCCACCTCTGCCTCTCCTCCCAAAGGTACTTCTAAAGGTCAGACAGGGCAAGCCAAGGATGATTTTAATAGCTCCAGATTGGCCTCGACAGCACTGGTACCCATTACTGAGAAGTCTAGTACGGAAGCCTCCATGGCCTTTGCCTTCGATTCCACACCTGTTGTCACAGGAGGACAGCCATTTGCTCAATGTCAAGCTTCACTCTCTGCACCTAACAGCCTGGCATATTCTGTTCTGAACCATAGTGGGCCTCCACTTCCTCAGCAAGTTTTGAATGTTATTTTGGAAGCTAGGAGGCCTAGTACAAGGAAAGTGTGCGCGGATAAATGGAAGAGATTTTTATTTTGGAGTGCAGCAAAAGATTTTGATGTTTCTGGGCCTAATTTGAGTGTGGCTCTTCAATATCTTACTGAGTTACTGGACAAAGGTTTGTCTTTCTCTTCTATTAAGGTTCATGCTGCAGCAATTTCGGCTCACTATGATTGTGACCCACCATTGTTTTCTCATCCTTTGTTCAAGCAATTTCTTAGAGGGGCAAAGAATATAAGACCCCCGAAAAGCTCCTGCTCCTGCTTGGGATCTCAATTTTGTGTTGGAGAAACTCACTCTACAACCTTTTGAGCCTCCAGCTACTGCTGAGTTGAAATATTTATCATGGAAGACTGCTTTTTTGTTGGCCATTACCTCTGCAAGAAGGGTTTCTGAATTACAGGCCCTTATGGCGGTTGAGCCTTTCTTGATTTTCCATAAGGATAGGGTATCATTACGTACTAATCCTTCCTTTATGCCTAAGGTGGTTTCTAGTGTGGCTTTAAACCAAACTATTCATTTGCCTACTTTTTATGCAAATCCCCAAAATAAAGGGGAAAAGATTTTGCACACTTTAGATGTTCACAGGCAGTTGCGTTATTATTTGGACAGAACTAAAGGGTTCAGGCAGTCTCAGCAGTTGTTTGTTTCTTTTGCTTTGAGTTCTCAGGGCAAGCCTGTGTCAAAACAAACTATTTCTAAGTGGATTGGGTTTTGCATTGCTTTCTGTTATTCCCATCATGGCAAGGAGATTCCAGCTGGGATTAGGCCTCATTCCACTAGGGCTACTGCCACTTCAACAGCTTTTTGAGGGGAGTGGCAACCAAGGATATTTTGGAGGCAGCTACTTGGAGTTCTGTGCATACTTTCTCTAGGCATTATCACCTGCCACTTTACTCTAAGTCCAGGGCTGGTTTTGCCACTGCTGTTTTGCAGGGCATTTTGGCAGCTCCTGCTTCCTTGTAGTTAGCCATCCTCCCTTACCTCTGCTTTGGGATTCTACCCAAGTGTAAGGACTGCAGCAATGTGAGATGAAGAACATAGTACAGTTTTGTACCTACCATAAATGTAGATGTTCGAAGATCCACATTGCTGCAGTCCAATTTACCTCCCTCCTTCCCTCTGTAGTTAGAGGTGGTTGTGTGGGTTGGGTTGTACATATTGTGTATATTGTATATATTGTACATATAGTTAGTGCAAGGGTGGTTGGTTGGTTGTTTGCTATCTTTTGGTTTTGACCTTTCTTTTTAGGGTCTTCTGACATCTGGGGCAAGAAAAGACTGAGGATATGACGTCGGTCATGCGCATTTGTACCCTGACGTCCTGATGTCAGTCAAATGCGCCCTGACCGACGTCAGCCTTATACTTTGATATTCGGGCCGACCGAGGACAGCGGACTACCCAAGTGTAAGGACTGCAGCAATGTGGATCTTTGAACATCTACATTTATGGTAGGTACAAAACTGTACTTTTTTTGAGTCTGTCCTTGTAGGGCATGTGTGTAAGGCCTGGGATCCTCTTTGTGTGGGGTAGTTTTGTGGCCTTTCCAGCTGATGCAGGTGTTTAGTGAGGTACATGCCAAGTGGGGCATTATGCTCAATGATTGGTCTAATGAGGGAAGAGTAGAGAGAGATGATGACCTATTACTTCCTGGATGCAAAACCCTTTGTAATGAGATGTGCCACATAGAAGGACTTTCTGACCGCAGTGGCAATGTGGTGGTCGAAGGAGAGGTTGCTGTGTCAGCCTGTGTCCTTCAGTGTTCAGTGGGCTACCATCAATGTCGTAATTCGTGGGAACTGAGTTTTTCCCCAAAGGGAATGACACATTTTTTGGCATTAAGCTTAAGGCCATGGTATCGACACCAGTCGTTGATCTCAGCGAGGCCTTTCTGTAGGATGTCTATATCACTTGGGGAGTTAGTAATGGCTCCCAGCTTGCAATCGTCTGCGAACTTGGTCAGCCAGAGTTCTTCCGTGTTGGCTTGGACTTCTGAGAAGTAGATGCCAAATAGGAGAGGACCCAAGACCGATCCCTGTGGGACTCCACTCGTGACTGGTCGGTCGACAGTCTGACTTGGAGTATATATATATATATATATATATATATATATATATATATATATATATATATATGTGTGTGTGTGTGTGTGTGTGTGTGTGTGTATATATATATATATATATATATACATTTACATATACATACATGCACTGAACTTTGAAGGCATGCCAGCTTTCATTTTTTATCATACAGCTTTTACAAACAGGCATTGACTTAATGTGAACTATTGCGGCAGAATTTATAAAAATGATGTGTGTATCCTGTATGACAAGGAGATGTATATACTTGTTCAGGTGTTTGAGTCCTCTTTTTTTTTTTTTTTTAATTATTACACCCAGCAGCCGACTGTGGGATGCTCCTGGGGTTTTCCTCATCCAACTGGTTTAGCAAACCCTTCTTGCTGCCCCTGGATGGGCTCCAACTTGTATTTGAGGCCATTGAGATTGAAGCCTCCTGGGCTAGCATCACACTGCTGCCAAGGGGAGTTTTTTGCTTTAAGGTTATTCCCCACATCCAAGTGCTGTTAGGTCAACCAAGGCAGTATTGTGCAGTGGCCTCACAGCATGTTGTGCATGGCACCACATTTGACTTTTCCAAAAAACGTGCGCCTAACCCCCCTCCCCCTTACAGACAGCACTACTGACTTATCCTTGTCTTCTGCCTGAGCTCAGCCGCAGAGATGTGCTGGAGGGTGGGCCATTCCTACCTCCAGATATGTACAGCCATTGATCTGATGTTATTCAAGTCATCATTCATCACTACAGGGTCTTGGATCTGATATCAGATCCGAGCTGGGAAAATACTACAGACAGATCCAAAGCTCTAGCTCCTTCCTTTTCCATGATGTCCTGCCGCCCTCTGCTCCCCAGATCTTGCTTGCTGTGTATCCTGTGGGGATGTGTTTCCAGTGGCTCTAGCTAGTTAAGTGCCTTTTTTTCTCTTTTTCTTAATTCTAGTTAGCTCCTAGTGTAATATTAGTGGAGTGCTTTTTGTAGTTGTAGTGTTTCTCTCCCTTCCCATAGTTTAGGTTTGCATAGTTAATTAGTGTTTTGGGGTTTTTTGGCGCCCTTTTTCTAGTAGCGGTTAGGGCATTGTTGTTGGAGTTTTCTTAGGGTTGGTGTTTAGTTGTGAACCTAGTTAATTAGGTTATGGATGATAAACCAGCCGGTTTAAAGAAGTGCTTCTCATGCGGTCGGAAAATGCCTCATTCCGATGTGCATGAATGAGGAGTGTGTGTATTGCTTGGGCGTTCTGCACCTGGATGTTGACTGTGACCTGTGTGCTGCATTTAACCCCAGGGCTTTGGCGGAGAGCTGCAGCAAGCTCTTGCTAAAGGGTCTGGCCCAGGTGGACCCTTCATGTCCCCCTCGAAGGCTCCTCCTTCTGATTTGAAGAGGAATGTCCCTTCTCTTCAGCAAGCTCCCTCAAAGAAACTGTGGCTGTCAGATGTTAAGTCTCTGGATCCGACTCCAGCCCAGTCCATCTCGGATCCGAGAGCCATTGAGCAGTCTCGCCGATCCAGGGCCTCTCTGGATCAGCCAGCCTCAGATCCGACCAGTTCGTCAGATCTGTCCTCTGTCTCGTTTAGGCCTTTGGATCCAATAGGGTCATCGGATCCGATTATAGTCCTGGAGGAGGTGGTGGTTCCTTCTACCTCTATACAGAGGTCTCAGTCGATTCTGAGACATCAGAGCTACTCCCCAGCTTATGGCAGTAGGTCAAGGAGATCTCCCTTCAAGTCTACCCACTCATCTTCCTCCTGTAGATCTTCTAGAAGTCTCTTGCCCTCAGACACTTACAGCATGATGAGGAGCTTTCTCAAAGCCCAAATAGAGTTGGAGCTTCTAGCTTCTCTTGCCCATCTGGCTAGGGGAACCTCACCCCTCCCGACTTTGCGCTCTCCTCATCCAACCCCGGTGGCATTGGATCCCAGAGACCTGGATGTCTGTGGTCAGATTCTGACGAGGCAGAGCATTCCCCCTTTCTTGACCCCGTTGGGGTCCCTGGATTATTCTGCTCCCTCACCCTCTGAGCAGGGTGAGCCCAGTGCCCAAGTGGTCAATGCTAGCTCCGTGGGGGGGGGTACCATCTTCTCAGACTGATCCCTTCCCCTCTGCACTTTGGCTTTTGATAGTTCTGGGCCGGTATCATCCAGGGGACACTGGCTGTTTCCGGACATGATCCTCCTCTCCGGGGGATGGGGCTGTTTCCAGCCCCTCAACTTTTCGTGTGGCAGAGAGGACCTTCTCCAGGTCTGGAGTTTCCTCTGCTGCACCCCCAGATCCCTCCCTGCCTCTCTACTTTGGCTGGTGAGGCTTCCTATCCTGTCCAGGGTCAACCCTCCTGATCAAGCCTTCAGTGGGTCCCTGTCTGTTCCGAGTCCTCCCCGGAGCCCCCAGTGGAGGAGGTTCATTGTAAGAAAAAGTGCAAGAGGAATGCACTTGGACTCCCCCGCTGAGTCCTTCACAGAGGATACGGACCTCGAGGAAAGAGACAGGTTCCCCAGATCTCCGCCCAATGACGTTTCCAGACTTGTTGTCTCATCCGGAGGGCATGGTTCATCCAAACCTCTAACATCTCAAGCTCACAGCGTGGCTTTTCCAATTGACATGATTGCCAGTCATCCTTTCCTCTTCTCTCCGTGAAATCATTGTGGCCCATCACAATCCTTCAAATAGGAAACTGTATCAAAGTAAATGGGAAAAGTTTGCAAGTTGGGCCCTTATGAACGAACTTGACCCTTGTACGACCCCCAATTCATAATGTTCCGGATTTTTTAGTTAGCCTTTATCGATCTGTTTCCTTTTCCTCAACAATTAAAGGCCATCTAGCAGCAATCTCGAACTTCCGTATGGGTTTTGATGTGTCATCCCTTATGTCACACAAACTTTGTAAAGCCTTCTTGAAGCGAGCCCTAATGTTAAGACCCCATTTTAAAGAACCCATTCCACCATGGGATCTAACACTAGTTATTCAGTCCCTTACTTTGGCTCCCCTTGAACTATCAGCTACTTGTGACTTAAAAGTTTTTGACTTAGCCACTAAAAATATAGTTTTCCATCACATCTGCCAGAGGAGTATCTGAGCTCCAGGCTTTGTCCTGCAAACCACCTTACATAATATTTCACAAAGACAGGGTCTTCCTTAGGACTAATCCATTCTTTTTACCAAAAGTAGTCTCAGAATCGAATATCAGTCAGACCCTTCAACTACCATTTTTTCCAAAAAAAGGGAGTACTCCCTTCATTTATTAGACGTCCACAGACAGTTACGTTTGTATCTTTACAGGACAAAAGATTTCAGAAAATTCGACCAATTGTTTGATGTCCTTCATGGATGCATCTGCAGTCATAACAACAGGGTTGTCCTGTCGTCAGGCAGCCCTTCAGTCGGCCGGATTCCAAAGTCCGGGTCCGGCTTCGGCTGATGTCGCACTTCACCCGACGTCATCTCTGTTGGTCTTCGGGTATAAAAGCATCAGCCGACGCCATTTTCCTCAGTCTTTCTTGCCGGCGCCAAGCAGAAGCTGTTCGCAAGTGCTGGTCGGTCGGATCCAGAGATTACTTCTACCGAATACTACTCAAGACTTCTAAAGCTAAGTACCCCGTTGGGGACTCTTTTTTGCCTCAGCCGATGTCAGAAAAAGTTAATAATTGTTTAACCTGTGGGAAACAAATACCTCATAAAGATTTCCACTCTTATTGTCTGCCTTGTTTAGGCCCAGCCCACGACGTAGCAGCCTGTTCGGCCTGTGCTTCTTTCAACCGAACGCTTAGGCGTCGGTCGGAGTTTGCAGAACAGTTTTTCGGTTCTGATTTTGCGTACATTATGCCGTCGGATCCTCCGACTACCCAATCTGCCAAAAAACGCAAAGATAAAGACCGACACTCGCGGTCCGCGGTTTCGGCCGAAACCATGGTTAAGCAAACCGCTAGTGTCCGAGAAAACTGATCAAAGTACAGCTGAACCTATCTCTACAACTGAGGCCCCTGCTACCACTCTTGAATCGGCCTCAGAAGTTTTATCCACTACGGTGGTTGCCACTGACTTATCAGACACCATTCCCTTGGATGTCTCTACCCCAGCACGTGGTGCTGCTAGGCCTCCAGCAGCCATGTCCATTAAGGCCTTCGCCAGGGCTAAAGCAGCCAAGACTACTAAGACAGGGCCTGTTAAACCCCCCACAACCAGGCCCTCTTCTAGTTCTCAAATGCTTACTTTGGCAGAAGATTTAATTTCTTTAATTAGAGGATCTCAATCTCACCCAGACAGGGCCTCTCAGCCCCCAGAGAAGAGACCTAGGGCAGAGCCCCCTGAGCCAGTGTCCTCTGATGTTTCTGCTGACGAATCAGACATAACTGACCAGCCAGAGGCTCCTTTCTCCAATTTTGAAGATTCTGATGCTGAAGAATCCATTCCAGCTGCTTCCCCACCAGAAGAATTCTCCTTTGGGGAAACCTTACATGCCATGCGAGAGCAGTTCCAATGGCAGCAACAGGATTTTTCAGACTCCAGAAAAAGACTTAGGACCTTTCTGCACCTCCCACAGCACAGGCCCTTAGCTATACCTCCTGTTCTCTCTGTGGTGGATGATGCTTTCAATGATGTCTGCTCCACTCCAGATTCTTTACCCCCAGCCCCTGCCAAACCAGACAGATTTTACAGGGTGCCAGATACTCATCAACACCTTTACAAGGCCCCACTTGCAGACCCCGAAAGTATATCCCAGGGTCCCAAGGCAGTAGCCGCGACCATAGCTAAAAACCCTATTCCTTCTGAAAGGGAAGCAAGGTCATTAGACAGATGGGGTAAAAAGGTCTACACTTCAGCTACTCTCTCAGCTAGAGCTTTAAACTGTCAGTTTCACATGATACAATACCAAGAGTTTATGCTTGATCAGTTAACTAAAAAACTAACCACTGATGAATCTCTTGATAAGAAATATGTATTAGAAATGGTAAATAACATACAACAGGTTAGCAACCATTCCTTAAAATGTGGCTATGATGCACTGGAGGCCTCATTTAGATCAGCCATGACTGGCACAGTGATAAGAAGGCATGCATGGCTAAAGGAGCAAGCCTTACCGGATCATGTTAAAGCTAAGTTGCTAGATGCTCCTATGGATAAGACAAGTTTGTTTGGTACACCTGCCCAGCAGGTTATGAAGAAAATGGAAGAAAAGGCAAAATCTGTTCAAACGGTTAAAGATTTCTTGCAGGTTCAACCCCAAGGTTTAGCAGGAACTGGCCTGCCAAAATTGGTCCTTTCCTGACTCCACAAAATTTCAAAGGGGCAGGAATAGACGCTCCAGAGGCAGAAACCAATCCAGAGGAGGTGCCTACAGAGGACGACAGTGGCAAGGTAACAACAGAGGCACAGACACAACCACTGCCACTACATCAGCACAACCACAGTGACTTAACCTAAATCCGCCTACCAGGGAACAAATAGCAGCTCCTCTAGGCGGAAAGTTAACCTTATTTTCAAAGAACTGGCACTACATAACAAAAGACAAGTGGATTTTACAAACCATAGATCAAGGTTACGGTTTCACTTCCACACTTTACCAGTCAAAAGAGGAATGCCAAATCTACCTCCAAATCAAAAAACAGAGGCACTACAACAGATAATGGAGTTAGCAAACATGAGAGCTGTGGAAAGAGTGCCAACAGCAGAGCAAGGAAAGGGGTTCTACTCCAGACTATTCCTAGTTCCAAAAAAGGAAAAAAGTTGGAGACCAATTCTCGACCTGTCCACCTTAAATACATACATCATTGTCCCAAAATTAAAAATGCTGACCCTACAGCAACTTCTTCCCATGCTGGGCAAGGAGTCTTGGCTGGTAACTCTAGATCTCAAGGAGGCATACCTGCACGTCCCCATTCGACCATTCTGCAGAAGATACCTCCGATTTCTTGCAGGATCAGAGCACTATCAATTCTCAGCATTGCCCTTTGGCTTATCTACTGCCCAGAGTATTCACAAAATGCCTGGCATCAGTAATCGCCATTGCAGACTACAGGGAATTCAAATTTACCCATACCTGGACGACTGCCTGCTACAAGGGGACAACAAAAGCAAGCTGACAACAGATTTACAAAGGGTCATTTACTTGCTACAAGCACTGGGATACACAGTCAATTTACAAAAGTCAAGGCTGATACCATCCCAAACAAGGACATTCTTGGGCTGAATTGGACACAGTAAAACAAATGGCATTCCTGACTACAGAAAAACAAAAGAACTCCCTCTTTACTTCTTGGCACTAACAAAACTGAACAAGTTAACAGCAAGAAAAGTACTGCAGGCCTTGGGCTTCATGGCATCATGCATAATCTTGGTCCCATTTGCCAGACTACATATGAGAAAACTACAGTGGTACCTAAAGAATTTATGGTCCCAACACAGACACAGCCTAGAAACAGAAATCCCACTAATTCCATGCTTAAAGCAGGAGTTCCTATGGTGGGCTCAGGCATGTCAGTCAAACCCAGGCCTACCCTTTCGCAGATGTCAAGCAAGCCAGACCATCACAACAGACGCTTCAGACCTAGGATGGGGGGCCCACATGCTGGACAAATGCGTGCAAGGATTGTGGACACAGGATCAACTTCACCTGCACATCAACCTAAAAGAAATGCTGGCAGTAAAACTGGCAATCCAAAAGTTCAAACCATTTCTCCAAGAGGGCCAGTTGATGATAAGGACAGACAACACCACAGTCATGTGGTACATCAACAAACAGGGAGGCACTCATTCATACCCCCTATGCAGAATGACTTTGGAGCTGTGGACCCTGGCACTCAGCTACAACATCCAGTTACAGGCAATATTTGTACCGGGAAAATTAAATACTCTAGCAGACATATTAAGCAGAACCACATCGGATGCCCACGAATGGAAGCTGCACCCGGACATCTTCAAGACCATCTCAAAGAAATGGGGAATGCCTCAGATAGATCTATTCGCATCACCTCTCAATTACCAGCTCAAAAAGTTCTGCACAAGGACATTCCACCCACTAGCATGGAAAGTGGATTCGCTCTCCTTCAGCTGGAAAGGCCTAACAGCATATGCATTCCCACCTCTTCCCTTGATACACAAAGTACTACTAAAAATCAAGGAAGAACGTCCAAGGATAATCCTGATAGCTCCAAACTGGCCAAGACAACACTGGTACCCACTGCTGAGGAGCATGTCTCGGAACAACATGTGGCCAATACCCCTGATGCCTTTGATGTTAACTCAGAACAACTACAGCATCATACATCCAAACCTAAAAACGTTGCAACTGACTGCATGGAACATCACATAGCAGCAGCTAATCCAGAACTTTCCCAAAGAGTTAAAGACATTATTCTTGAAGCACGCAGACCTTCAACAAGAAGGAACTATGCTGGAAAATGGAAAAGGTTTGTCATTTGGAGTACGGAAAGAGGAAAAGATGTGTCAAACATAGATATGCCTAACATTCTGGAGTATCTGGCGAACTTCTTCATTCAGGCCTGTCCTACTCCTCCATCAAGATACATGCATCAGCTATTTCAGCAGAATACAGCTTTGATCCACCTGTTTTTCGCACCCTTTGCTCAGGCAGTTCCTCAGAGGAATCAAGAATGTAAAACCTCCAAGGAAACCACCATTACCAGCTTGGGACTTAAACTTTGTGCTAGAAAAGTTGACACTATCACCCTTTGAACCAGCAGCAACAGCAGACCTACAACACCTGTCATGGAAAACTGCTTTCCTACTGGCAATTACTTCAGCAAGGAGGGTTTCAGAACTACAGGCCTTAATGGCAGTGCAACCCTTCCTCATCTTCCACCAAGATAGAGTGTCCATGAGGACTAATCCTACATTTATGCCTAAGGTGGTATCCAGAGTGTCTTTAAACCAGGCAATCCACCTACCTACCTTCTTTCCCAACCCACAAAACAGAGGGAAAGAATACTGCATACCTTGGATGTACATACACAGCTACCCTACTACTCCGACAGAACAACAAATAGCAGAAAGACTGACCAACTTTTTGTAGCCTATGCAACAGGAAGGGAAGGAAAAGCTATTTCCAAACAGACAATCTCCAAATGGATAGGAAATTGCATACGATTCTGTTACTCCTTCCATGGAAAACCAATTCCACAGAACATAAGACCTCATTCTACAAGGGCAACAGCGACTACCACAGCCTTCTTACGAGGAGTGGCAACCAAAGACATTATTGAGGCGGCTACTTGGACCTCCGTGCATACATTTGCCAAGCATTATAATTTGCCTCTATATTCCAGATCCCGAGCAGGGTTTGCCACTGCTGTACTGCAAGGGATCCTAAACACACCATAATCTACTTTTATCCTCCTCCCCTAGTTGGCTATGGTATTCTACCCAGTTGTTATGACTGCAGATGCATCCATGAAGGACATAGTACAGTTTTGTACATACCATAAATGTAGATGTCCGAACTGGATAGCATCTGCAGTCAGGATTACCCTCCCTCCTTCCCCTCTGTGGTACTCCTAGGGTGTTTACCCTCCTAATAGCTAGCTGGTGGGGGGGAGTCTTCTATGGTGTATTTGTTTGTATATATGTACATACATGCTTATTTTTGTGTTTACCTCTATCTTTTTGGAAACATTGGCATCTATCCAAATTTTAGCCTTCAAGAGGGCTACTGGCATCTGGGGCAAGAAACACTGAGGAAAATGGCATCGGCTGATGCTTTTATACCCGAAGACCAACAGAGATGACGTCGGGTGAAGTGCGACATCAGCCGAAGCCGGACCCGGACTTTGGAATCCGGCCGACTGAAGGGCTGCCTGACGACAGGACAACCCTGTTGTTATGACTGCAGATGCTATCCAGTTCGGACATCTACATTTATGGTAGGTACAAAACTGTACTTTTCCTTTTCCTCTCTTTCTTTCGGTAGTCCAGTTTCAAAGTTTACCTTAGCAAAATGGCTTAGAGACTGTATTACATTTATTTGTCAGTCGAAAAGGCTCCATCCTTCATGCCGAGTTAAGGCCCATTCAACTAAACCTATGGCAACTTCTGCAGTTTTTCATAGCAGAGCTTCTTTATATGACATTTGTGCAGCAGTCACTTGGGCTTCTCATACTTTTATCACTCATTACAAACTGGATCAGGTCTCTAGGAAACGGGCATCATTCTGTTTGATGGTGCTCTGGAATATTCTTGCGTGAGACCTCCCAAGATTTAGGTAGCTGGGGACTCTGTCACACAGTCAGGGATTATGTGAAGATTGACATCAGATAAAGAAGTTAATTCTCACCATAACGTTCCATCTGTGTTGTCGATCTTCACGTACCCTTGACATCCCTTCCCTCCATCTCCCAGCCTGAGCCTGTTAGTAGATCGAACTCTGCTAGGACTGGTTTCATATTATGGACACATATTTGGCCTCTTCTTCCTATTTGCTGTTTGTCTGCCACTATTTTAGGCAAACTCAGTCTGAGTTAATTTAAGAGGAGAATTATAGGTAAAAGCCTAGCTCGAGAGTTTGGAAGGCGCTAGATGAAATAAATGGCCAAGTCGGTTCCGAGGCTCAAAACCAAGCCCACAGTTAAGGATTAGTGAAGATCTACAATACAGATGCAACTTTGTGGTAAGACATAACTACTTTTTTAGTTCAAGAAATTATAGCCAGGACAAGTTCCACAGTAAATTCTCACTAAATCTGTCCGCAAGTATGTTAGCTATGTCTTTACAAAGGGTAATGCTATTATGGATTAGTCCTGATCTTTTTGATCAAGTCTTGAACGTATATTTGCATTTGAAAACCTACTGGAAGTCAGTCACATAACACTGAAAATGTAACTATGAGTCTTCTAAAATTGTTGTGCATTAACATCATTTTTTGGTTGGTGGCAAACAGCATGCACCCCACTATGTGGGGATGCATCCTTCACACCTCTGCTACATATACATAAATATGTGTATGTGTGCACACACACGTATAGATACACATAATACATACACTTAAACTCTGAAGTCGCTGTATTTTGAAGAGGGAATTTTCCAAAATACAACAGTTTCAGACTGCATTTAATTTTCTCTGTTCCAGTGAAAGAACATATGGCTGTCAAACATGGAATGGGAAACCTTTGCATTTAATATAATATTCAACTAATACATATCTGCTGAAATGATTATTTTATAATGTCAGACATATTTTGTTCAGATTTTTTTTTACTAAAAATTTTTGAAAAACACATTCTGACCACAAATCATACATTTTCAAATAGTAATGAAGCGAAGTCAGCTGGTATAGTATTTGTGCTCTCCTCTAATTTATTAAGTCCTAACTGAATATAAATTATGTTTTTATATATTTTTAAAGTGATGTATAAAGCAAACTCAGAATTTGTACGTTGATTCTTGTTCCATTTCTAAGAGTAAATCTGTTCCACGTTTCAGAATACTGTTGTATGACCTTCATTCCAGAATCATCTGTCACCACTAGAATTTATTATATTCCTTGAAAAATAGTACATTCCAGAGATGTTGGATATATATCAGTATAGGACAACAGACAATGATTCCCATATCAGTGACTCTAGGTGCTTAGCTACTGACAGAATTACAAATATTTGTCTTCGTACTGGGATACCATACATGGTAGTAGACAGATTTTGCTAAGCATGTGTGTTTTCTGTGCTTTCTAGGATGTTTAATAATCCCCACCCCATATCCTGCTACTTATCCAAGAGGTAAGACCTCCTAAAATTGTTCACCCATTTATGTTCAATGTCATGAAGTGTTTAGACGTACTACTTTTAACTTACTGGAAAAGTTCTTACTTCAGTTCCAAGGCAGGCATGACACTATCACACAGTTTCTGCAGAGGCTGGAAAGTGTGTGTCTGTTTTTTTGCACAGTTATGCCACTGCTGGGATGCTTTTGAGGTAGTCGGGTAACAGTATCTTCTTTACGAGCTGTCATGTTTGCGTGGTTTCAGAATCAACCACAGGCACCTTGATGATATGGAAACTGCTGTGATATATTGCCTGTGTGCTTCCAATTTACTGTGGTAAATGGGAGGTCTGCATAATCTGCATGTATGGTATTCTGGTTTTGTTGAGCTTATAACATTTTCCTGTAGGATGCTGTCAAATTGCTGCATATGTAGTGGTCTGCATAGGACATTTTACTTATGCCCTGTATTCTTTTAGTAAGGAACTTCTGTGGACGTTCCAATTGTTGGATATGCCTGGTTAGGTACATACTAAAGGGGGTGTTGTACTCAATGATAGTTCTGATGAATGCCGAATACAGTGGAACAATGACTTCCTTGGACGTAGATGCCATACCTTTGTTTATAAGTTGTACAACATAGAATGATTTCCTCACCACTGTAGACACATGGTGGTCAAAGGCTAGATTATTATCTGTGTTTGTCCCTAAGTCCCTGACTACTGGTTCAACTCTAACGGGTGTGTTGTCAATATGATAGTTACCATGGATGGATGACTTCCCAAAGGATAAATACTAATTTGCATTTCTTGGCATTTAGTTTTAGTTCATGGTTATGACACCATATGTTTGTCTGTGTTGGCCCCTCCTGGAGGACATATGTGTCAGTGTGAGATTCAGTGACCACTCCTAATTTGCAATTGTCTGCAAATTTAGTCAGCCAGAGACCACTGACATTGGCCTTCTGAGAAGTAAATGCCATAAAAGGAGCATTCTGAGGACCGATCCCTGAGGGACTCCACTTGTGACTGGCCTCTTTGTAGAGGTGGAATCTCCATTTCTAAATTCCTGGGACCTGTCTGTGAGCCAATTGGCTATCCACTGGGTGACATATGAGTTTGTACCTAACCTGTTGATTCTGTCATCAATGCCCAAGTGGGGTATTGTGTCAGATGCCTTGGCCAGGTCACGGTAGGCAGTGTGAACGATTTTGCCCAAATCCATTGCTTTGGTGACCTTCTCAAAGAAGTCTCCCAGGTTGAGTAGGCATGATCTGCCCTTGATGAATCCAAACTGGGTTGGGTCCAGTGTCTGGAGATTTGCTATATCTCTGTTGATCACTTCCATGATAATTCTTTCCAAGGCTTTACATATAAGACTGTGAGACTTATGGGTCTGTTATTTCCAGGGTCTGTAGATGGCCCACCTTTGTGCAGAAGGATGACTGTTGCCTTTTTCCATTCATGAGGCATGAAGCCCAGTCAGAGGCTACAGTTAAATAATAATTCCAGAGGCCCTAATAGGTCATGTTTCATGCTATTTCAAAGGCATCCTGGGATATAGTCTGGGCCCATTGATGCAGTGTTTTTGGTCTTAGAGAGAGCATTAAAGACCTGTTCCCTAGTGATAGTAGGGGGAGTTATATTTGATGATATTTTCTGTGGGAAGGCTGCGGGAGAGAGAGGAGTAAAGGTGGAGCTGAATTTATCAACCAGGAGGTTTACTTTATCTTCTGGCTTAGTATAGGTGGCTCTGTTTACAATGAGCTCTGCAGACAGTTGTGTACTACCTTTGAGGTTGCGGGCATAGCTAAAGAATGCTTTGTGGTTGTCCTTGGCCTGAGAGGCCAAACTTACCTCAAGTTTGGCTTTGGTAGACTTTATTTGCCCTGTGAGTGGTTTGTTTAGTTTGATGAGGGTGCTTTTATGCTGCTGGGTGCTGCACCTCCTAATTTTTGCCATGATTTGTCTTTTATTGCAAGTCTAGCAGCAAGAAAGTAGGGACATGTTGGAGCACACAACTACCAGAGAGTCAGTCACAACTGCTGCACTATACCAAAATGTGTCATTTTAAGGAATTTGTAAGACCGTTGCTTAGACTTTAGTCTGGATGTTTTCCAAGTGTTAGAAGTTGGACATCCTGTTTAATAGTATAGCATAGCAAATTTTACCGCTGTGTTTGCTGGGCATACTGTAAGTTCCTTCTCAAAAGTATTCCTTTTAATTGCTCTAGTACTCTCCCATGGGTATGGAACATTACTGCAGCTGTTCTCTGTGACAAAGTTAGTGCGTTTGTGCAAACAGCTCACCATAACAAATGTTTCTTAAGGTCATCACTACAATACAAACTCCTGCCCTGGCTTCATTTTCTCTGTGGCTGGTCAAATCCTGAGGAGCAGGGATTGAGGGTGTTATTGTTTGGACATTTCCAATACCTTTTCTAAATTTTACTTATTGCCTTTAAATCCACCAATACCTCGATGGGGCACGCTGAGGTAAGACTGTTCTTTAACTGGTCAGAGATTCTCTGTGCCTATGATAGCTCTGAATGCATTTCTGTCAGAAAGAACCAAACAATGTCACAGGTATATTTTTCTTCATGTGACATAAGGAAAAGAAGAGTTGCTTTCTTGAGGGGAAATCCGTGGAAGTTGAAAGGAGGGTTAGTTTATCTGCCTTTATCGGATCTCAATAGATAAAATAATAATACTACTACCCCAGGGCTGTCCTGATAGAACATCTGCTGTTATTGGTGAGTTGTTCATTCAGCTGTAATTTAGATTTGATCCAGTCTAACTAACCTGTCCATTTTTATAGCTAATCAGTGAAGGCCTTTGCAGGTGTTATGGACTTTGCCTTTAATGCATTCTCTATTTCTTGTTGTATGCTTTCAGGTTTAATAAAATAGCAAGCTGAGTCATTCTTTTTTTTTTTTTTTTTTTTTTATTGTGAATTAGTGTTGCTGGTTCCATAACTAGTACGCAATAATCAAAATGTTATGTCTCACAGTGTTCCATATTTTAGATGTATAAATAAAAAAACTGGAGTATAGATGGTTGAACAGATTGTTTTTATGGTTCTTTGTTTCCACAGCTTTTTATGGTTCTTTGTTTCCACAGCTTTTAAAACTGTATTGCTGTAGAGTCCTAGTCTTAGGAATGTCTTCTTTAAAAGTGTTAAATTGTTTACGTGTATAAGTGTTTTTTAAATATTCTATCACTGTTTTTTTTACAGGTGCATTGCGCTTCATGAGGAGGATTATTGGCCTCAAAGATGAATTTTATAATCGTTACATCATTAAGGGAAACCTGTTTGAACCTGTAATTAATGCCCTTGTAGACAATGGAACTAGATACAATCTATTGAATTCTGCTGTTGTTGAACTTTTTGAATTCATAAGAGTGGTAAGTGTTCATTTTAATGGATTGTTATTTTTGTGTAGACTTTTAACCATCTGTTTGTGCACTACTTCACCACTTCCTCATTCAGAAAGTGAAGTCATAGCTTGAGGATCCCTAATTAGTTTGCCTCTCTTTTCATGGCTGTGCTTGTAGTCTGTGTTCTGAGGCATTTGCAATACTGGAGATAGCTTCTTTATACTTTGTGTAGCCACAGTACCCACAGAAGCCTTATTAGAACTCAGAAGTACGATTTTATTCTACTGTAGATTTCATCCTATAAAGTAATATCCCATTTGAACTGACTGTAACTAAAAATCCCTGATTTTATTTTTGTTTGTTTTTTATTTTGTTGTTTTGTGTTAGTCTCGCTAAGCCAAAGGTCTTTCAGAGAAGACCAAGGGAGGTTTTCATACTGACTAGGGGAAGTTTGGCCAGGGCACCAGGGAGCTTCCCATAATCTTCATTAAGTACTGTGGGATGTTTTATGCCATCATAAGCTATGACCCACTAAGGCAGATGAGGCTTTGTTTTAATATGTCATCTGAAGTACGGCACTCAGAAGTATCAGTGGCAGTAATGGAAAATAAATCCAAGCAACGTGGGTGGGAGTAGAACCACAACCTTGAGTTCTATCAGCATCAAAAGCGAGTCAATGTCTTGAACCACTGACCAATACAAGGTTAACCTAAAAAGGAAGTTTTCTTACATAAAGCCTGTAGTGCCAGGATAGGTGAAACTGATTAAAAAATGGGTGTATTTTCTTATTTCAGTATCTTTGTACAGTATGTTTGGATGCTGTTTAGTATGCAGTATGTGTTTTCTCTGTCATGAAAACATGTGTAACCTTGTGATCTTTCTCTGCAAATAAAACAAAAAAAAAGAAAGAAAAGAGAGAGATGAAAGGCAAAAGAGAAATGTATAAAAACTTGTAATTGAAATGGAAAATGAGAGTCTCCAGTTTCTTACGAAGGACCTAATTCTTTGTGTAAAGGTATGTCACCCAAGGATCAAGAGTCAGGAAGATAAGACCCCATAAAATGCAATTACGAGGCCCTTCAAAGAAAATAGTCCAGAGTAAACAAATGGGAAACACTTCCTTTGTTTCAAAGGTCTGAATATGGCAAAACATGTTTACTGTTTAGTCTTCTGTATGTTGTGTAGAGGAAGTAAATGACATAATATGATGTAACACATTTATTTTCTCTGTGAAAAGGAATGATGAGCAAAAATGTGTCTTTAGAACTGAAATATGTGTAAAGGCAGTCAGCCTTGCTTGGGGGATCTTGGTGACCACATCTGTGAATGCTTGGGGTTTGTAATTCTGCAGTGTATAATTTTACTAACTTAGAATAGTTAGGTCCAGTATTTCTTCATTTAGAGATAGCTTGGCCTATTTAGGTTGGAGGATTCCTGAGTGTAAAGTAGAGGATGATTTTTGATAGTTTTGTGTGGGCATTTGAATGGTATGTTACCATCACCAAGTTGAGAAGGGGCTATGGATGTTTCTTCAGGTGTAAAGCAGGGTATGCAGTTTCTAAATTTTGTGAATGCAGGTTTACTTTATGCTGATGTTAAAGAATGTGTCATTGCATGTTTTAAACTGAGCCCTTAAATATACTTAAAGAAATGTAGAGAGCATAAAAGAAAAGAAGATAACAGTAATTGTATATATTGCAGAAATTTGCACTTCTTTTCATAGATTGGTGAGTTGATGAAAATCACCACATTTGAAGTGTTTGGAGATCTTTTGTTGAGGGAGCAAACCCTCCTTACTCTGCTTGAGGACATGAGGATTTGGTTGGCTGACTGGGATGTAATGCTGCTGAGGAGGAAGCGGCACCTCTGCCTGACAAACCAGATGTCCTTCTATTCACATGTTGCAGTATTCATAACAGTAGGGAGGTTGCTGCCTGCAGCGCCGACATCCACACAGTATACCAAAGTCTTGCTTCAGGAGGGGTACGTGTGACGTCATGCACCACGGCCATAAACTGACGTAAGGTATAAAAGTGACGTCTGCACGTACCCTCTTCAGAATTTTTCTGCCGCAGTGAACGTCTGACTTCAGTTCAGAAAGCAGATCACTATTTCAGATGACCGCTACAAACGACTGGTTCAGATAAGTACCCTGTGGGGTTTTCATTGTCTTTTTTTGGTTTTTGCTAATACGTACATGTCCACTAGAAAGGGAAAGTGTGCTTGTGGGAGACAAATTCCTCACAAGGACTTGCGCGATAAGGGTGCATTCAAATTAGGCGAGGCCCACGACCGTACATCCTGCCCTATTTGCAAATCATTAGTTTCAAAAACCCTTCACAGCCATCTGTCCACGCATAAACTTTACTTGGAAAATCAAAGGCTCCGATGTCTCGCCCTCAGTATGGAGGAAGGAGCAGGCCCATCCAAAGAGCTGCCGTGGAAAAGGCCAAGAAAACCAGGCTCAATTCCCATGCTGCGCCTCAGGCATTAAGGGAGATTCTTGAGACTGATGAAAGCCCGGATCTCTTCAGACCCCCGTTTCCTTACTAGGCCAGGGAACCACGATGGGAGCTGGACTGGCGGAAACCTCGAGTACATCCGCTGAGACAAATCAGCCATCAGATCCTGATGGCGTAGGGGAACCAAGACTCATTCAGTCAGAGGGCCCTGCTCTTCTTCCTCCATCCACCCAGACGTCGGCTCCTTCTCTTTCTCTGCTATCTACTCCAATGAAGAGAAAACAAAAAGTAAGACACACAGAAACACAACCAGCCCTAGGTTGGGAAGTTTTCTGGCAAAGCCCATTTAAGGCATTCCAGGCCGCCCTACAAACACAACAGCATCCAACTGATGTTCTTCGTTTTTCACTGTTGCAGTCATCAAATTTGGGTTATCTGCCTGCAGGTAGCCCTCAGCCGGCCTGAATACCAGTCTCTTTGGATTTCTGCGTCTGATGCTATTCCTTCTTCCATGACATCAGGTCGTCAGGGGTATAAAACATGCAGCCGACGCAATTACATCAGTCTTTCTTGCTGTGTGGTGCCCGAAGCAGAAGCAGTTCGCAAGTGCCGGTCGGCCGACTCCTGAAATTTTCATTTTTGAGTTTCAGAACCGAAGTCTTCAACTAAAGCTAAGTACCCCATTGGGGAAACATTTTCTTGCTCCTTTCCGATGTCAGTAAAAGTTAATAATTGCATTATTTGTGGAAAGCAAATACCTCATAAAGATTTTCATTCATACTGTATTCCTTGCCTAGGCCCTGATCACAACGTACCTTGCTGTCGGTTTTGTGCTTTATTTAATCAGCGCAATATCCGTCGTCGGTATATTTGCACCTCGAAATATTTCGGTTCTCGGTTTAATTATCCAGAAATGTCGTCGGTTAGCCATCTGACTTCCGGGATTCCAAAAAAACACAAGGATAAAGACAGAGACAGGCCACGGAGGTCCAAAACTGCTGACGATGCTTCTCCTAAGCCAGTCGCCAGTTCGCCGGTACTCAGTGAGATGCTTTACAGCCCCTGATACCTGCTACTTCTGATTCGCAGGCCTCTACTGAGACCCATTCGGAGTCCGGTATGCCGCGAGATGCTTCAACTATGGAACCTGCAGATGTCTCTACCTTGGATGGGTCCGGAGCCGCTGTGCAGGCACCGGCTTCTGAGGGTGTATTCAGGCCTACAGACGTGCATATTAAACCGACGCCTCCTTCTTCTTTTAGTCCTAAATCTCGAACCATGCCTAAAAAAAACGCTTCCAGGCCGCATGCTCAGGCCTCTATGCCTAAGAAAAACAAATGATAAGAGTAGCTGAAGATCTTATAACTCTAATCTGGGGAAGCCAGCATCCCCCTTCTAAGAGACCTAGGACTGAAGTTGTTTATGAATCTTCTGACCAGGATTCTGATTTTTCTGATTATCTGGATTTGCACTTATCTACTTATGAAGATTCTGATGCAAGGACTCTGTCCTCTCTGCTTTCCCTCCAGATGATTTTTCTTTTGGTGAAACCTTACATAATCTAAGGGAGCATTTCCACTGGGAAAGCCAGGATTTTTCTGATTCAAAAAAGAGGCTTAGGGATTTCTTACTCCTGCCACAGCATAGGCCTTTAGCTATTCCTCCAGTACTAGACATTGTTGATGATGCTTTTTCGGAATCTAGTTTGGCCCCTGATTCCTTGCCTCCTGCTCCCAGAAAACCTGACAGATATTGCAGGATTCCTGTTTCACACAAGTTCTTTTTTAAAAATCCTATTGCAGATCCAGAGACTATTTCACAGGGACCCAAGGGCATTAAGGCTTCTACTGCTAAAAATCCTACCCTTCTGATAGAGACTCCAGAGTGCTGGATAGATGGGGTAAGAAGGTTTACACTTCTGCAACCTTGGCCATTAGGGCTTTAAACTGCCAGTTCCATATGTTAAAGTATCAACAACATGTTATTGGATTGCTTAAACAGAAAATGATGTTGATTCCTGACTGTGCGGAAAATAAAGAATTACAGGATTTTAATGCATTCTGCTGAGCAGGTTGGAAAACGTACTTTGCAATGTGGATTTGATTCTTTAGAGGCCTCTTGCAGGGCTGCTGCTACTGGTTCTGTGCTCAGAAGGCATGCTTGGCTTAAGGAGCAATCTTTACCTGATCATGTTAAAGCTAAATTGTTGGATGCTCCCTTAAATCAGAACCACCTGTTTGGCAGCAAGGCTGAGGAAGTTCTGAAAAAGATGGAAGATAAAGCTAAATCTCTGCAAACTGTTAAAGATTTCTTATAAGTTCAGCCTTCTAGGTTTAGTAGGCACAGGCCTCTAAGAATTGGTCCTTTCCAGCCTCTTCAAGATCTTCTCAAGCCAAACCCAGACATAGCAGAAACCCCAGGTTTCAATCCCAGGGGACACACAAGACTAAGCAGTGGGGGGTTTCCGCACCCAAATCAGGGAGTAGTAAGACTCCCCCTATGGAAAACAGTCTCCATGACTTGCTTCTAAAACTTCCAAGCACTTCCCAACTGAATGCTCCTTTAGGCGGAAAGATTGGTTTGCAGGCCAAAAACTGGGAACTCATTACCCAGGACAAATGGGTTTTAAACAGTGTCCCAAGGATACATTTTTCACTTCCACACCTTACCAACACCAAGCAGGTGGCCAGATCTACCCCCAAATCAGTGGGCAGAGGCCCAAAATCAAGTACCCCCTCTCTTAAGCATGGGGGCTATTCAGTTGGTACCAGAAGAGGAAAAGGGGCAAGGGTTCTATTCGAGACTTTTCTTGGTACCCAGAAAAGGCAATACACTGCGTCCTATCCTGGACCCTTCTACTCTAAATACTTTTCTGGTGATTCCAAAATTCAAGATGCTGACTCTTCGCCAGCTGCTTCCTATGCTAGGCAAAGATGCATGGTTGGCAACACTAGACTTAAAAGAAACATACCTGCACATCCCTATTAGGGAGTCTTGCAGAAAATACCTACGCTTCAAAGCAGGCTACATGCACTATCAGTTCTCTGCACTGCCCTTTGGCTTATCTACTGCACCCAGGGTATTCACAAAGTGCCTAGCACCAGTCATTGCATTCTGCAGGCAAAGAAATATTCAAATACACCCATATCTGGACGATTGTCTAATTCAGGCAGAAAGCCAGGACATACTTTTGAATCATCTGGCCTTTGTTCAGAGGGTACTGACTTGTCTGGGGTACACCATAAGCAAAAATAAACCACAACTGGTACCCTGTCAACAAATTATATTCCTGGGAGCAAGCTTGAATACAACTTCCCAGATGGCTTTCCTCACTCCAGAGAAACAGATTCATTTGACAACCTACTTCAAACAAGTGGCCACAAAAACCCAGTTATCTGCAAAGCAAATACTGCAAGCCTTGGGGTTCATGGCCTCCAGCATTCTTCTAATTCCATATGCAAGGCTGCATATGAGGAAACTGCAAGGTATCTCAAAAGCCTATGGTGTCAACATTCACAGGATCTAGAGGCAGTGATTCCTATCATACCTTGCCTTTTGTCCCTTTGGTGGGCGGAGGCCTGTCACCAAAACAGGGGACTACCATTCACACTACCCCCTGCCGCCCAAACATTAACAACAGACGCATCAGACTATGCATGGGGGGCCCACCAGGCAGGGAAGTGCATTCAGGGCAAATGGAACCCAAGTCAGATGCACCTGCATATCAATCAAAAAGAAATGTTAGCTGTACAGAATGCTCTGACAGACTTCAAGGACCACATTCTTCCAGGACAATTAATGATAAAGACGGACAACACCACTGTTATGTGGTACATAAACAAGCAGGGGGGTACACATTCTTACCCCCTCTGCAGACTAGCCATGGCATTGTGGAACACAGCCCTGAGTTATCTGGTACATTTACAAGCTCAATTCCTGCCAGGAAAACTAAATACACTGGCAAGCGAACTAAGCAGAAACCTCATGGACCCACACGAGTGGAAACTGAAACCAAGGATTTTCAACATGTTGACAAGCAAATGGCAGAACCCAGATATAGACCTGTTTGCCTCCCCCCAAAACTACCAGTTGGACAAATTCTGCACAAGGGCTCCCCACAAACAAGCTTGGAAAGTGGATGCTCTGTCCTTCAGTTGGAAAAACCTATCAGTTTGTCTTTCTTCATCTGCCTCTGCTCTCCAAAGTACTATTAAAGATCAAACAAGACAAACTAAGGACGAGTTTGATTGCACCAGACTGGCCACGCCAACACTGGTTCCCCCTCTTGCGCAGTGTGTCACTGTGGGCCCCATGGCACCTACCTCAGACTTCTACTCTGTTGTCTCAGCAGGAGAACCAAATTCTGCATCCTCATCTTCTAACACTGAATTTAGCAGCCTGGCTAATTTCATAATTTCTCCTTTACCATCCCTCAGTAAATCAATGATGGATATCATTTTATAGGCAAGGAGGCCTAGTACCAGAAAGTCTTACGCTGAAAAATGGAAAAAAAATCTGTGCCTGGAACCAGTCTTAAGGGATGAACACAACAGTGCCCAATTTACCTCAGATCTTAGAATACTTAACTGAGATGCTTCATAAGGGCCTGTCTTTCTCCTCCATCAAAATTCACCCCTCAGCCATCTCAGCTCATTATAACACAGAACAACCCTTCTTCTTTCATCCACTGCTTAAGCAGATGTTCTTCATGTTTCACTGTTGCAGTCATCACATTTGGGTAATCTGCCTGAATATCAAAGTCTTGGGTCCTGCGTCGGTTGCTGTGTCCTCTTCCATGACATCAGGTTGTCAGGGGTGTAAAACATGCAGCCGACACTATTTTATTCAGTCTTTCTTGCCGCGCGGTGCCTGAAGCAGAAGCAGTTCGCAAGTGCCGGTCGGCCGACTCCTGAAATTTTCATATTCGAGTTTCAGAACCGAAGTCTTCAATTAAAGCTAAGTACCCCGTTGGGGAAACTTTTTCTTGCTCCTTACCGATGTCGGTTGTTGTTGTGTCTTTCGGCTTTTCCCGGTTAGGGGTCGCCATAGCGGAGCTCCGGTCTGCTAATGAGTGGCAGTTGATTTTTACTTGCCGAGTTGCCAGCCCTGACGCACAACCTTTAATGAAGGTATGCCCATTCACGTATGTCTCCACGCAGAAGACGCTCTAGCTGAGAATCGAACCGGACAGCGTCTTACTGTGAGGCGACAACGCTACACCACTACCGCGTAGTCCTTACCGATGTCAGTAAAAGTTAATAATTGCATTACTTGTGGGAAGCAAATACCTCATAAGGATTTTCATTTGTACTGTATTCCTTGCCTAGGACATGATCATAACGTGACTTACTGTCAGTTTTGTGCTAGATTTAGCTAACGCACTATTAAGCTTCGGTATATTTTTGCTTCAGAATATTTTGGATCATGATTTAATTACCCCGAAATGTCAGATAGCAATCGGACTACTGGAGTTCGCAAAAAACGCAAAGAAAAAGACAGAGACAGACCGTTGAGGTCCAAAACCGATGACGAAACTTCTCGTAAGCCAGTCGCCGGTACTCAGTGAGGCGCGTTCGCAGCCCCTGATACCCGCTACTTTTGAGTCACAGGCCTCTACCGAGACCCATGTGGAGTCCGGTATGCCGCAAGATTCTCAGAGTATTGTACCGGCGGATGTCTCTCCCTCGGATGAGTCCGGAGCCGCTGAGCAGGCACCGGCTTCTGAGGATGTTTTCAGGCCTCAACATTTCTATATAAAACCGACGCCAGCTTCAAAAACAAAGACAAAAACAACTTCTAAGTCTAAAAAAATGACGCATGAGCCACGTGCTCAGGCCTCTATGCCTAAAAACAGATGATTAAAATGGCTGAGGACTTAATTACCTTGATCAGGGGTTCCCAACCCCCCCCTGCTAAGAGGCCTAGGCAAGACACTGATTATGAATCTTCAGATCAGGTTTCTATTTCTTCTGATCAGGAATTTTCTATACCACCCTTTGAGGATTCAGATGCAGAAGAGTCCATTCCATCTGCATCTCCTCCTGAGGATTATTCTTTTGGAGAAAACTTGCATACATTAAGGGAACAATTTCATTGGGAGAGTCAGGATTTCTCTGAATCAAAAAAGAGGCTTAGGGATTTTCTTCTTCCTCAGCATAGGGCTTTGGCTATACCTCCTGTATTAGACATTGTTGATGTGTTTTCGGAATCTAGCATGGCTCCTGATTCCCTACCTCCGGCTCCTAGCAAGCCAGACAGATATTACAGGGTACCTGACTCCCACAAATTTTTATTCAAAAATCCTGCTGCTGATCCTGACACTATCTCACAGGGTCCCAAAGGTGTAAAGGCCTCCACAGCCAAAAATCCTACCCCCTCTGATAGAGGTTCCAGGGCGCTGGATAGATGGGGAACGAAAGTTTATACGTCTGCAACCTTGGCAATTAGGGCCTTAAACTGCCAGTTTCATATGCTTAAATATCAACAGCATGTTATGGGCTTATTGAAACAGAAAATTATGTTGATTTCTGATTGTGTAGAAAATAAAGAATTACAGGAATTATTGCATGCAGCAGAACAGGTTGGAAAGCATACTTTGCAATGTGGTTTTGATTCCTTGGAGGCCTCTTGCAGGGCCGCAGTTACTGGATCTGTGATTAGAAGGCTTGCCTGGCTCAAAGAGCAAAATCTGCCTGATCATGTTAAGGCTAATTTGTTGGATGCACCTTTACAGCATGATACTTTGGTAATAAGGCAGAAGAGGTTTTAAAGAAAATGGAAGACAAAGCTAAATCTATGCAAACTGTAAAAGATTTCTTACAAGTGCAGCCACCTAGATTAAGTAGACACTGGCCTACTAAAAATTGGTCCTTTCCTGTGTCCAATAGAGCCTCACAAGGCAAATCCATGCGCTCAAAATGCTCTAGATACCAATCACAGAGTTCTTACAGGTCAAAGCAATAGGGTGCCTCTACCTCCAAATCTGGAGGAAAAGTACAGTTTTGTACCTACCATAAATGTAGATGTCCGAACTGGATAGCATCTGCAGTCATAACAAATGGGTTGTCCTGTCGTCAGGCAGCCCTTCGGTCGGCCGGATTCCAAAGTCTGGGTCCGGCTTCGGCTGATGTCGCACTTCACCCGACGTCATCTCTGCTGGTCTTCGGGTATAAAGGCATCAGCCGACGCCATTTTCCTCCGTGTTTCTTGCCCCAGATGCCAGTTGCCCTCTTGGAAGGCTAAATTTTGGATAAATGCCAATGTTTCCAAAAAAGTAGAAGGCAAACACAAAAAATAAGCATGTATGTACATATATACAAACAAATACACCATAAGAGACTCCCCCCCCCCAGCTAGCTATTAGGAAGGTAAATACCCTAGGAGTACCACAGAGGGGAACGAGGGAGGGTAATCCTGACTGCAGATGCTATCCAGTTCGGACATCTACATTTATGGTAGGTACAAAACTGTACTATGTCCTTCATGGATGCATCTGCAGTCATAACAAATGGGTAGAATACCATAGCCAAACTAGGGGAGGAGGAAGAAAAATTATGGTGTAGTTAGGATCCCTTGCAGTACAGCAGTGGCAAACCCTGCTCGGGATCTAGAGTATAGAGGTAAATTATAATGCTTGGCAAATGTATGCACGGAGGTCCAAGTAGCCGCCTCAATAATGTCCTTGGTTGCCACTCCTCGTAAGAAAGCTGTGGTAGTGGCTGTAGCCCTTGTAGAATGAGGTCTTATGTTCTGTGGAATTGGTTTTCCATGGTAGGAGTAACAGAATCTTATGCAATTTCCTATCCATTTGGAGATTGTTTGGAAATTGCTTTTCCTTCCCTTCCTGTTGCATAGGCTACAAAAAGCTGGTCAGTTTTTCTGTTACTTTTGGTTCTGTCCAGGTAGTAGCGTAACTGTCTATGTACATCCAAGGTATGCAGCATTCTTTCCCCTCTGTTTTGTGGATTGGGAAAGAAGGTAGGTAGGTGGATTGCCTGGTTTAAAGACACTCTGGATACCACCTTAGGCATAAATGTAGGATTAGTTCTCATGGACACCCTATCTTGATGGAAGATTAGGAAGGGTTGCACTGCCATTAAGGCCTGTAGTTCCGAAACCCTCCTTGCTGAGGTAATTGCCAGTAGGAAAGCAGTTTTCCATGACAGGTGTTGTAGATCTGCTGTTGCTGCTGGTTCAAACGGAGGGAGTGTCAACTTTTCTAGCACAAAGTTCAAGTCCCATGCTAGTAATGGTGGTTTCCTAGGAGGTTTTACATTCTTGATCCCTCTGAGGAACTGCCTGAGTAGAGGATGTGAAAAGACAGGTGGATCAAAGCTGTATTCTGCTGAAATAGCTGATGCATGTATCTTGATGGAGGAATAGGACAGGCCTGTATGTAGAAGCTCTGCCAAGTACTCCAGAATGTTAGCAATATCTATGTTCGACACATCTTTTCCTCTTTCAGTACTCCAAATGACAAACCTTTTCCATTTTCCTGCATAGTTCCTTCTTGTTGAAGGTCTGCGGGCTTCAAGGATAATGTCTTTAACCCTTTGGGAAAGGTCTGGGTTAGTTGCTGCTATGTGATGTTCCAGGCAGTCAGTTGCAAGGTTTTTAGGTTTGGATGCATGATGTTGTAGTTGTTCTGAGTTAACATCAAAGGCATCAGGGTATTGACCACATTTTCTCCCGAGACATGCTCCTCAGCAATGGGTACCAGTGTTGTCTTGGCCAGTTCGGAGCTATCAGGATTATCCTTGGACGTTCCTCTTTGATTTTCAGTAGTACCTTGTGCATCAAGGGAAGAGGTGGAAATGCATATGCTGTCAGGCCTTTCCAGCTGAAGGATAGAGAGTCCACCTTCCATGCAAGTGGGTGGAATGTCCTTGTGTAGAATTTTTTGAGCTGGTGATTGAGTGGGGAAGCGAATAGATCTATTTGTGGCATTCCCCATTTCTTTGTGATGGCCTTGAAGATGTCCGGGTGTAGCATCGTGAGCATCCGAGGTGGTTCTGCTTAACATGTCTGCTAGGGTGTTCTCTTTTCCCGGTACAAATATTGCCTATAACTGGATGTTGTAGCTGAGAGCCAGATTCCAAAGGTCCAAAGTCATTCTGCATAGGGGGTATGAATGAGTGCCTCCCTGTTTGTTGATGTACCACATGACTGTGGTGTTGTCTGTCCTTATCATCAAATGGCCTTCTTTGAGGAATGGTCTGAATTTTTGGATTGCCAGTTTTACTGCCAGCATTTCTTTTTGGTTTATGTGCAGGTGCAGCTGGTCCTGAGTCCACAATCCTTGTACGCATTTGTCCAGCATTTGCGCCCCCCATCCTAGGTCTGAGGCGTCCGTTGTGATGGTTTGGCTTGCTCGAAAGTTGTGGAAGGGTAAGCCTGGGTTTGACTGGCATGCTTGAGCCCACCATAGGAACTCCTGTTTTAGGCATGGGATTAGTGGTATTTCTGTTTCTAAGCTGTGCCTGTGTTGAGACCATAAATTCTTTAGGTACCACTGTAGCTTTCTCATATGCAGTCTGGCATGTGGGACCAAGATTATGCATGATGCCATGAAGCCCAAGGCCTGCAGAACTTTTCTTGCTGTTAGTTTGTTCTGCTTTGTTAATGCCAAGAAGTAAAGAGGGAGCTCTTTTTGTTTTTCTGCAGTTAGGAATGCCATTTGTTTTACTGTGTCCAATTCCGCCCAAGAATGTTCTTGTTTGGGATGGTATCAGCCTTGACTTTTGTAAATTGACTGTGTATCCCAGGGCTTGTAGCAAGTAAATGACCCTTTGTAAATCTGTTGTCAGCTTGCTTTTGTTGTCCGCTTGTAACAGGCAGTCGTCCAGGTATGGATAAATTTGGATTCCTGTACTCTGCAGTGAGCGATTACTGATGCCAGGCATTTTGTGAATACTCTGGGCGCAGTAGATAAGCCAAAGGGCAATGCTGAGAATTGATAATGCTCTGATCCTGCAAGAAATCTGAGGTATCTTCTGCAATTTGGTCGAATGGGGACGTGCAGGTATGCCTCCTTGAGATCTAGAGTTACCAGCCAACACTCCTTGCCCAGCATGGGAAGAAGTTGCTGTAGGGTCAGCATTTTGAATTTTGGGACAATGATGTATGTGTTTAAGATGGACAGGTCGAGAATAGGTCTCCAACTTTTCTCTTTTCTTGGCACTAGGAAGAGTCTGGAGTAGAATCCTTTGCCCTGTTCTGTTATTGGTACTCTTTCCACAGCTCTCATCTTTGTTAATTCCGCTATCTGCTGCAGAGCTTCTATTTTTTTGATTTGGAGGCAGGTTTGGCATTCCTCTTTTTACTGGTAAGGTGTGGAAGTGGAACCGGTAGCCTTGGTCTATGGTTTGCAAAATCCACTTGTCTTTTGTGATATAGTGCCAATTTTTCGAAAATAAGGCTAACTTTCCGCCTAATGGTGCTGCTATTTGCTCCCTGGTAGGCGGAGTCAGAGCCAAGTCACTGTGATTGTCCTGTTGCAGTGGCAGTGGTTGTGTCTGTGCCTCGGTTATTGCCTTGCCACTGTCGTCCTCTGTAGGCACCTCCTCTGGATTGATTTCTGCCTCTAGAGCGTCTATTCCTGCCCCTTTGGGATCTTGTGGAGTCAGGAAAGGACCAATTTTGGCAGGCCAGTTCCTGCTAAACCTTGGGGCTGAACCTGTAAGAAATCTTTAACTGTTTGTACAGATTTTGCCTTTTCTTCCATTTTCTTCATTACCTGCTGGGCAGGTGTACCAAATAGACTGGCCTTATCCATAGGAGCATCTAATAGCTTTGCTTTAACATGATCCGGTAAGACCTGTTCTTTCAACCATGCATGCCTTCTTATCACTGTGCCAGTCATGGCTGATCTAAATGAAGCCTCCAGTGCATCATAGCCACATTTTAAGGAATGGTTACTAACCTGTTGGATGTTATTCACCATTTCTAATACATATTTCTTATCTAAAGATTCATCAGAGGACAGTTATTTAGTTAACTGATCAAGCATAAACTCTTGGTATTGTATCATGTGAAACTGACAGTTTAAAGCTCTAGCTGAGAGAGTAGCAGAGGTATAAACTTTTTTTCCCCATCTCTCTAAGGACCTGGATTCCCTTTCAGAAGGAATAGGGTTTTTTGCTGTGGTCGAGGCTACTGCCTTAGGCCCCTGGGATATAGTTTCGGGGTCTGCAAGTGGGGCCTTGTATAGGTGGTGATGAGTGTCTGGCACCCTGTAAAATCTATCTGGTTTGGCAGGGGCTGGAGGTAAAGAATCAGGAGCAGTGCAGACATCATTAAATGCATCATCCACAACAGGCAGTACAGGAGGTATAGCTAAGGGCCTATGTTGTGGTAAGTGCAGAAAAGTCCTAAGCCTTTTTCTTGAATCTGAGAAATCTTGTCCCTGCCATTGGAATTGTTCTCTCATGGCATGTAAGGTTTCCCAAAGGAAAATTCCTCTGGTGGAGAGGCAGCTGGAATGGATTCTTCAGCATCGGAATCTTCATAAGTAGAAAAAGGAGCCTCTGGCTGGTCTGTAATGTCTGAGTCATCCGCAGAATCATCAGAGGACACTGGCTCGGGGGCTCTGCTCTAGGTCTCTTTTCTGGGGGCTGAGAGGCCCTGTCTGGGTGAGATTGGGATCCCCTAATTAAGGATATTAAATCTTCTGCCAGAGTAAGCATTTGTGAACTAGAAGTGGGCCTGTGTGAGGGGCTTAACAGGCACTGATTTAGCAGATTTGGCTGCTTTAGCCCTGGCAAAGGCCTTAATAGACATGGCTGCAGGAGGCCTAGCAGCACCACGTGCTGGGGTAGAGACATCCAAAGGGATGGTGTCCGATAAATCACTAGGAACCACAGTTGTAGGCAAAATTTCTGAGGCCGATTCAGGTAAGGTAGCAGGAGCCTCAGTAGTAGTCATGGATTCGCTGAAGATTGACCAGTTTTCTCGGTTCGACGAAACCGAGACACTGCTTGCTTAACCGTGGTTTCGCGAAACCGCGGACCGCGAGTGTCGGTCTTTTCTTTGCGTTTTTAACAATTTGGGTAGTCGGAGGATCCGGCGGCATAATGTACGCAAAATCTGAGCGAAAAACTGTTCAGCAAACTCCGACCGGCCTAAGCGTTCATCGGTTGAAGGAAGCACAGGCCGAACAGGCTGCTACGTCGTGGTCTGGGCCTAAGCAAGGCAGACAGTAAGAGTGGAAATCTTTATGAGGTATTTGTTTCCCACAAGTTAAACAGTTATTGACTTTTTCTGACATCGGCTGAGGCAAGAAAGAGTCCCCAATGGGTACTTAGCTTTTAGAAGTCTTCGAAGTAGTATTCGGTAGTAGTAATCTCTGGATCTGACAGACCGGCACTTGCGAACAGCTTCTGCTTCGGGCGCCACGCGGCAAGAAAGACTGGGGAAAATGGCGTCGGCTGGTGCCTTTATACCCGAAGACCAGCAGAGATGACGTCGGGTGAAGTGCGACATCAGCGGCGGACCCAGACTTTGGAATCCGGCCGACCGAAGGGCTGCCTGACGACAGGACAACCCATTTGTTATGACTGCAGATGCATCCATGAAGGACATCAAAGCACAACCCTACAGTAAGCAGTCTCAATGACTTCCCTCTGCCATTACCAAGCACTTATCTTTTGGCATCCCCATTGGGGGGAAAATTAGCACTTCATGCTCAAAATTGGCAGTTAATTACCCAGGACAAGTGGGTATTAAACATAGTATCCAAGGGGTACACATTTCATTTCCATACTTTGCCAATTCCAAACGGTTGGCCAGATCTGCCACAAAATCAATGGGCAGAGGCTCAGAAACAAGTGACGTCCCTCATGGATATGGGGGCCATTCAACCAGTACCAGAACAGAAAAAAGGACAAGGGTTTTATTCAAGACTGTTTCTGGTACCCAGAAAAGACAATGCCTGGCGTCCAATACTGGACTTATTGATTTTGAACACGTTCTTGGACATCCCAAAATTCAAAATGCTGACTTTGCAACAGCTACTGCCCATGCTGGGCAAGAACGCTTGGTTAGTGACTCTAGACTTAAAAGAGGCATATCTGCATATCCCAATAAGGGAATCGTGCAGAAGATACCTCAGCTTAAGGCAGGTTTTATGCATTACCAATTCTCTGCACTGCCCTTTGGCTTTTTTACTGCGCCCAGGGTCTGTACAGAGTGCCTGGCACCAGTAATTGCATTTTGCAGACAAAGAAGCATACAAATGTATTCTTACTTGGACGACTGTCTCATTCAAGCAGAAAACAAGGACATTCTTCTTCAACATCTGGCGTTTGTAAAAAGGCTTCTAACATGCCTAGGGTACACAATAAACGAAAAGAAATCACAACTGGTACCCTCTCAAAAAATTACATTCCTGGGTGCAAGCTTGAATACAACTGCCCAGATGGCTTACCTTACGCCAGACAAACAAAGGCAACTGACTCTATATACTTCAAACAGCTGGCAACAAAAACCCAATTATCTGCAAGACAAATTCTGCAGGCTTTGGGGTTCATGGCATCCTGCATTCTACTAATTCCATATGCAAGACTGCATATGAAGAAACTTCAATGGTACTTGAAAAGTTTTATGGAGTCAACATTGTCACAGTCTGTAAACAATGATTTCTCTCATCCCCTGCCTACAACAGGAGTTTCTTTGGTGGGCAGAGACATGTCACCAAAACAAGGGTCTGTCATTCACTCTACACCCTGCCATCCAAACCCTAACTACAGACGCATCAGATTATGCTTGGGGGGCCCACCTGACTGGGAGATTCATTCAGGGCATATGGAGCCCAAAACAAATGCATCTGCATATCAACCAGAAAGAGATGCTAGCTGTTCAGAATGCCTTGACAGCCTTCAAGGACTTAATTCATCCAGGACAACTACTGATAAACACAGACAACACCACAGTTATGTGGTACATAAACAAGCAGGGGGGTACGCATTCCTATCCCCTCTGCAGACTAGCCATGGCATTGTGGGACACAGCCTTGACTTGCCAAGTACATCTTCAAGCTCACTTCCTGCCAGGAAAACAAAATACTCTGGCAGACGACTTAAGCAGAAATCTTATGGACCATCATGAGTGAAAACTGGATCCACAAGTCTTCAGCATGATAACACAGAAATGGGGGAGCTCAGACATAGATATATTTGCCTCTCCCCAAAATCACCAACTGGACAAATTCTGCACAAGGACTTTATCACAGACAAGCATGGAAAGTGGATGCCCTATCCTTCAGTTGGAAAAAACCTATCAGTCTACTTTTTTTCTCCTCTGCCTCTTCTCCCTAAGGTCTTGCTAAAATTCAGACAGGAAAAACCAAAAATGATCCTAATTGCCCCGGACAGGCCTCACCAGCACTGGTACCCAATTCTAAGGAATATGTCTCAACTCCCTCCTTGGTACTTGCCTCAAATAACCTCATCTATTGTCTCAGCAGAGCAGTCAAATTCTGCACACTCGGCTCCAAACTTTAAGCCTGGCAGCATGGCTGATCATGTAATTATTCAAACACCACCTCTCAGTAAATCTGTGATGGATGTCATTTTGGAAGCCAGAAGGCCTACTACTAGAAAATCTTATGCTGATACATGGAAGAGATTCTGTGCTTGGAACCAAGCACAAGGAACGGACATAACAAAACCAAATATTCCTCTGATTTTACAGTACTTGACTGAGATGCTTGACAAGGGCCTATCTTTTTCTTCAATACAAATCCATGCCTCTGCCGTCTCTGCTCATTACAACAAGGAGCCTCCCATCTTTTCTTATCCTCTGCTAAAGCAGTATCTTAAAGGGGCCAAAAATTTAAGCCCTCCCAGAAGATCACCAACTCCTGCATGGGACCTCAATTTTGTGCTGGAAAAACTCACCCTACCTCCTTTTGAACCAGCAGCTACTGCGGATATAACGTTTTTATCTTGGAAAACAACTTTCCTTTTGGCAATCACTTCAGCAAGAAGGGTTTCAGAACTACAGGCCCTCATGGCTGTGGAGCTTTTTATTACATTTTACCCAGACAGGGTGTCCCTCAGGACCAATCCTTCTTTTATACCTAAGGTGGTATCCAGTCTGGCTCTTAACCAAACTATTCACCTGCCAACATTTTACCCAAATCCGCAGAACAAGGGGGAGAGGATTCTGCATTCATTGGACGTACACAGACAACTAAGATTCTACTTAAACAGGACCAAATCTCTAAGAAAAACTGAGCAACTACTGGTAGCATTTGCTGCAGGATCAGCGGGAAAGGCTATATCAAAGCAGACTATTTCTAAGTGGATAAGCCACTGCATTCGTTTCTGCTACTTGCATCATGGTAAACCAGTGCCCAATGGAATCAGGCACATTCCACCAGGGCTGCCTCTACCTCAGCAGCCTTTCTCAGAGGAGTTCCAACCTAAGGCATTCTAGAAGCTGCTACTTGGAGCTCTGTTCATACTTTTGCAAAGCATTATCATTTGCCTCTCTTCTCTAAGTCCAGGGCAGGCTTTGCCACTGCAGATGTTCATCGTGTTACACCGCTGCAGTTATTACACTTGGGTTATCCTGCCATCAGGCGGTCCCACAGTCGGCCAGAGTTCCAAAGTCTTGGTCCGGCGTCGGTTGCTGTCACTTCTTCCCTTGCGTCAGTGCGCCAGGGGTATATAAGATGCATCCAACACCATTTTCTTCAGTCTTTCTTGCCGCGTGGTGCCCGAAGCAAAAGCAGTTCGCAAGTGCCGGTCGGCCGAATCCTGAGATTTTCGAAGTCTAATTTCAGATCCGAAGTCTTCAATAAAGCTAAGTACTCCTTTGGGGAAACTTTTTTCTTGCCTCAGACCGATGTCAGAAAAAGTTAATAATTGTATTTCTTGTGGGAAGCAAATACCTCATAAGGACTTCCACTCTTACTGTATTCCATGCCTAGGCCCTGATCACAACATCACTAGTTGTCGGTTTTGTGCTAGATTTAACAAACACACTATAAAACGACGTTTTGATTTTGCTTTGCACTACTTTGGCCAAAGGTTCAATTATACAATGCCGTCAGAACAACCGACGACCGCAATTCATAAAAAACGCAAAGACAAGGATAAAGACAGGCATCCAAGGTCCAAAACCGACGACGAAGCCTCTTCTAGGCCAGTCATCGGTTCGCCGGTTCTCAGTGAGGCGCTTTCACAGCCCCTGACACTCGCTACCTCAGAGCCGCAGGCCGCCTCCGACTCCCACATGGAGACAACTAGGCCTCTGGAAACTCAAGGTATTGGGCCTACGGAAACTAATCCCTCAGATGGGTCCGGAGCCGCTGAGCAGGCATCAACTTCTGAGGGTGTTTTCAGACCTTCACGACTTACCATTAAAGCAACAGCCAAGACAAAAACACCATTAAAGACAAAGAAGCAAGTACAGCATTCTCCTGGACAGTCCTCCATGCCTACGAAACAGATGCTCAAAATGGCCGAAGACCTCATTACTCTAATCAGGGGTTCCCATCCCCCTCCTGAGAAAAGGCCTAGGCAGGATACAGACTATGATTCCTCTGATCAGGTTTCCATTTCCTCTGATTCCTCTTCAGACCAGGGATACTCTCTACCCCCCTATGAGGACTCTGATGCTGAAGAATCTATCCCTTCAGCCTCTCCTCCTGAGGATTACTCTTTTGGGGAAACTTTACATACCATGAGGGAGCATTTCCATTGGGAAAGTCAGGATTATTCAGAATCCAAGACAAGGCTCAGGGACTTCCTTTTATTGCCTCAGCACAGGCCCCTTGCTATTCTGCCTGTGTTAAATATTGTGGATGATGTGTTCTCTGAATCCAGCTTATCACCTGATTCTTTGCCCCCTGCACCAGCCAAGCCAGATAGGTATTATAGAGTCCCTGACTCTCACACGTTTCTTTATAAAAACCCTTCTGCTGACCCAGAAACCATTTCCCAGGGTCCCAAAGGGGTTAAGGCTTCCATTGCAAAAAATCCAGTACCCTCTGACAGAGATTCTAGAGCATTGGATAGATGGGGGAAGAAAGTTTACACTTCTGCAACTTTAGCAGTAAGGGCTTTAAATTGCCAGTTTCACATGCTTAAGTACCAACAATATTTAATGGCTCAGTTAAAACAGAAAATGCTTACAAGCTCAAAAGCTCCTGACTATAAAGAAATGCAGGATTTATTGCATGCAGTTGAACAGGTGGGAAAACAAACTCTGCAATGTGGTTTTGATTCTTTAGAGGCCTCTTGTAGAGCCACAGTTAAAGGTTCTGTGAGTCGAAGACATGCTTGGTTAAAAGAACAGAGTTTACCCGACCATGTTAAGGCAAAATTATTGGATGCTCCTTTACAGCATGATACCTTGTTTGGTGTTAAGGCAGAAGAGGTGTTAAAGAAAATGGAGGATAAAGCTAAATCTATGCAAACAGTCAAAGATTTCTTACAGGTACAGCCACCTCGCTTTAGCAGAAATTGGCCTACAAAGAATTGGTCCTTTCCAGTGTCAGACAGGCCACAGAGAGGCAGATTCAGAATCCCAAGAAGCAATTCTCAACCCCAAGGCTCTTACAGACAACGACAGTGGGGTACCTCAACCCCAAAAGGAGGTGAGGACAAGTCTCAACCTTACAGGAAACAGTCTCAATGACTTGCCCCTTCGTATGCCAAGCACTTCCCTTTTGGCAGCCCCCTTAGGGGGGAAACTAGCACTTTTTTTTTCAAAATTGGCAAACAATCACCCAAGACAAATGGGTTCTGAGTATTTTGTCTCAAGGTTACAGGTTGCACTTTCACACTTTACCAAGGCTAAAAGGAATGCCTAACCTGCCACAAAATCAATGGGCAGAGGCTCAAAAACAAAATACAGCCCTCATGGACATGAGAGCTATTCAGAAAGTACCACAGCAGGAACAAGGACAAGGATTTTACTCAAGACTCTTCCTGGTCCCCAGAAAGGACAATGCCTGGAGACCCATACTAGACCTTTCAACTCTAAATACTTACCTGGATGTTCCGAAATTCAAAATGTTGACACTACAGCAGCTTCTTCCCATGCTGGGCAAGAAGGCTTGGCTTGTTACTTTGGACCTCAAAGAGGCATACCTGCATGTCCCTATCAGACAAGATTGCAGAAGATACCTCAGATTCTAAGCTGGTACAATGCACTACCAATTCTCTGCACTGCCCTTTGGCTTATCTACTGCGCCCAGGGTCTTAGCAAAGTGCGTGGCACCAGTAATTGCATTTTGCAGACAAAAAGGAATTCAAATATATCCATACCTGGACGACTGCCTCATTGAAGCAGAGAGAAAGGACATTCTTCTAAAGCATCTGGCGTTTGTAAAAAGGTTGCTAATTTCTCTAGGGTACGCAGTAAATGAAAAGAAGTCAAAACTAGTGCCCTCACAACAGATAATATTCCTTGGTGCCAGCTTAAATACAACGGCCCAGATGGCTTATCTCACGCCAGACAAACAAGGACAACTGACTCAATATTTTCAATTGCTGGCAAAAAAGTCCCATCTCCCTGCAAGAAAAATTCTGCAGGCCCTGGGATTCATGGCATCCTGCATACTACTAATTCCATATGCCAGACTGCATATGAGGAAATTACAATGGTACCTAAAAAGTGTTTGGACTCAACACTCTCACAGTTTAGAAACAGTAATACCAATAATTCCCTGCCTACAACAGGAGTTTCGATGGTGGGCACAGGCATGTCACCTCAACAAGGGTCAGTCTTTCACTCTACCCACAGCCAGGCAGACTCTAACAACAGATGCTTCGGATTACGCCTGGGGAGCACACATGGCAGGAAAATGTATTCAGGGCGAGTGGACCACAGACCAAATGCATCTTCACATCAATCACAAAGAGATGTTGGCTGTTCAAAATGCCCTAACAGCTTTCAAGGACCTTCTGCATCCAGGACAATTATTATTAAAAACAGACAACACCACAGTAATGTGGTACATAAACAAGCAAGGGGGCACTCATTCTTATCCCCTATGCAGGCAAGCCATGACCTTGTGGAACACAGCTCTAACTTATCAAGTTCATCTGCAAGCACAATTCCTGCCAGGAAAGAAAAGTACTCTGGCAGACGATCTAAGCAGAAATATCATGGACCCTCACAAATGGAAATTGAATCCACAAATCTTCAGCATGGTAATGCAAAAATGGGGGTGCCCAGACATAGATCTTTTTGCCTCCCCACTGAATTGCCAACTACAAAAATTCTGCACAAAGACTTGCACACAAGCATGGAAAGTGGATGCTCTTTCATTCAGCTGGAAAAGCCTAAAAGTTTATGCCTTCCCACCATTGCCTCTCCTTTCAAAGGTACTCCTAAAAGCCAGACAAGAAAAACCACAGATGATCCTGATTGCTCCAGACTGGCCACGCCAGTACTGGTACCCAATCTTAAAGAACTTAGCTCAAGGCCCACCATGGATTTTGCCTCAAATTTCACACCTTCTGACTCAACAAAACAATCAGATCCTGCACGGTCAGCTCAAAACCCTAAACCTGGCTGCATGGCAGATTCATTAGTCAAACAGGCAACACCTCTCTCTAAAGCTGTTATGGATGTCATTTTGGAGGCCAGGAGGCCTAGCACCAGGAAATCTTACTCAGAAAAATGGAAGAGATTCTGTGCCTGGAACCAGGCTCAAAGCCTTGACCCTCTTGTCCCAAATATTCCTCAGATTTTACAATACTTAACTGAAATGCTGGACAAAGGCATATCCTTCTCATCAATTAAAATCCACGCCTTTGCCATTTCAGCTCATTACAACATGGATCCTCCTTTATTCTCTCATCCCTTGCTAAAGCAGTACCTCAGAGGGGCTAAAAACATAAGACCGCCCCGGAGAGCACCAACACCAACTTGGGACCTCAATTTTGTTTTGGAAAAACTGACCTTGCTATCTTTTGAGCCAGCCAATACAGCCGATCTAAAATTTTTATCATGGAAAACAGCTCTGCTCCTGGCAGTAACTTCAGCACAAAGAGCATCAGAGCTACAGGCATTAATGGCAGTGGAACCTTTTATAATATTTCATCAGGACAGGGTTTCTTTAAGGACAAACCCTACCTTTATGCCAAAGGTGGTATCTAGAGTGGCTCTTAACCAAACCATCCATTTGCCAACTTTTTATCCAAACCCCCAGAATAAAGGGGAGAAACTTCTGCACTCTTTGGACATACACAGGCAGCTATGCTTCTACTTTGACAAAACAAACGCTTTCAGGAAAACTGAGCAACTGTTTGTAGCATATGCTGCAGGATCACAGGGCAAGGTTATCTCAAAGCAGACTATTTCCAAATGGATAGGACACTGTATTCATTAACGCTACACACAGCATGGAAAATCAGTCCCTAATAACATTAGGCCACATTCTACCAGAGCAACAGCCACTTCAACAGCCTTTCTCAGAGGAGTACCAACCAAGGAAATTTTGGAGGCTGCAACTTGGAGTTCAGTGCACACCTTTACCAAGCATTACCACTTGCCTCTTTACTCTAAATCCAGAGCAGGATTTGCCACTGCAGTTCTGCAGGGCCTCATAGCCAATCCTAACTCTTTATAGACCAGCCACCCAACCTTAGCTTTGGGATTCTACCCGAGTGTAATGACTGCAGCAGTGTAACACGATGAACATAGTACAGTTTTGTACCTACCATAAATGTAGATGTTTGAGTGTTCACACTGTTGCAGTCCAGGTTACCCTCCCTCCATCCCCTCTGTCCTAGCTGGACTTATCTATACCTTTCTATCCTATACAACCTTTGTGGTGTATTTGCTTGTAACTGAAGGTATTGTTTTTATTTTTTATATATGTTTTATTAGCAATATGTATTGCCTACCGACTTGGGGGCACCTGACATCTGGGGCAAGAATAACTGAAGAAAATGGCGTCGGATGCATCTTATATACCCCTGGCGCACTGACGTCAGGGAGGAAGCAACAGCAACCGACGCCGGACCAAGACTTTGGAACTCTGGCCGACTGCGGGGACTGCCTGACGGCAGGATAACCCAAGTGTAATGACTGCAGCAGTGTGAACACTCGAACATCTACATTTATGGTAGGTACAAAACTGTACTTTCTGCAGGGCCTTATAGCCGCCCCTAATGCTATTTAGTTCCATCCTCCCATCCATAGCTTTGGGATTCTATCCAAATGTGATGACTGCAACAGTGAAACACGAAGAACATAGTACAGTTGTGTACACTTACCATAAATGTAGATGTTCGAGTGTATTCACTGTTGCAGTCCGGGTTACCCACCCGCCATCCCCCTTTTTTTCTTCTAGAACTTCTCTTTCCTTCACTATATTCTAAAGCCTTTGTGGTGTATTTGCTTTTAGATGAAGGTAAAGTTTGTGTTGCTGAAGTGCATTTATATATATATATATATATATATATATATATATATATATATATGTTCATCGTGTTCCACTGTTGCAGTCATTACACTTGGGTTATCCTGCTGGCAGGCTACCCTCAGTCGGCCTGAATTCCAAAGTCCTGGTCCGGCGTCAGTTGCTGTTGCCTCTTCCCTCACGTCAGTGCACCAGGGGTATACAAGATGCAGCCGACGCCATTTTCTTCAGTCTTTCTTGCCACACGGTGCCCGAAGCAAAAGCAGTTTGCAAGTGCCGGTTGGCCGACTCCTGAGATTTTCGAAATTGAATTTCAGATCCGAAGTCTTCAATAAAGCTAAGTACCCCATTGGGGAAACTTTTTCTTGCTCCAGACCGATGTCAGTAAAAGTTAACAATTGTATTTCTTGTGGGAAGCAAATACCTCATAAGGATTTCCACTTTTACTGTATTCCTTGCCTAGGTCCTGACCACGACATTGCTAGTTGTTGGTTTTGTGCTAGATTCAACCAACGCAGTATTAAGCGTCAGTTTGATTTTGCTTTACATTACTTTGGACGAAGATTTAACTACATGATGCCGTCGGAACAACCGACGACCGGAATACATAAAAAATGCAAAGACAAAAAAAGGACAGGCATCCGAGGTCCAAAACCGACGACGAATCCTCTTCTAGGCCAGTCGCCGGTTCTCAGTGAGGCGCTTTCGCAGCCCCTGACACCCGCTACCTCAGAGCCACAGGCCGCCTCCGACTCCCACTTGGAGACAACTAGGCCTCTGGAAACTCAAGGTATTGGTTCTACGGAAACTATTCCCTCAGATGGGTCCCAATGACTTCCCTCTACAAAAGCCAAGCTCTTACCTTTTGACAGCACCCTTAGGGGGAAAACTAGCTCTCTTCTCACAAAATTGGCACGTGATCACCCAGGACAAATGGGTACTGAATATTGTTTCTCAGGGTTACAGGTTCCACTTTCACACCCTCCCACGGTCAAAAGGTATGCCAGACCTGACACAAAACTAATGGGCAGAGGCACAAAAACAAATTTCTGCACTCATGGACATGAGAGCTATTCAAAAAGTACCACAGCAAAAACAGGGGCAAGGATTTTACTCAAGACTTTTCTTGGTACCCAGAAAGGACAAAGCTTGGAGACCAATACTGGACCTGTCATTTCTAAATACTTTCCTGGATGTTCCAAAATTCAAAATGTTGACACTGCAGCAACATCTACCCATGCTGGGCAAGAAGGCTTGGCTAGTTACTTTGGACCTCAAAGAGGCATGCCTGCATGTCCCTATCAGACAATCTTGCAGAAGATACCTCAGATTCGTAGCTGGTTCAATGCATTACCAATTCTCTGCACTGCCCTTTGGCTTATCTACTGCGCCCAGGGTCTTCACAAAATGCCTGACACCAGTAATTGCATTTTGCAGACAAAAAGGAATTCAAATATATCCCTACTTGGACGACGGCCTTATTCAAGCAGAGAGCAAGGACGTTCTACTAAAGCATCTGGCGTTTGTAAAACAATTACTAATTTGCCTAGGGTACACAGTAAACAAAAATAAATCAAAACTAGTGCCCTCTCAAGAGATAATATTCCTGGGTGCAAGCTTTAATACTACTGCCCAGATGGCTTATCTCACGTCAGACAAGCAAAGGCAACTGACTCATTACTTTCAAATGATGGCAACAAAAATCCAGCTACCTGCAAGAAAAAATTCTGCAGGCTTTGGGCTTCATGGCATCTTGCATCCTGCTAATTCCATATGCAAGATTGCATATGAGGAAGCTACAATGGTACCTAAAAAGTGTTTGGACTCAACATTGCCACAGCCTGGAAACAATAATAACTCTTATTCCCTGCCTGCAACAGGAGTTTCGATGGTGGGCACTGGCCTGTCACCACAACAAGAGACAGCCTTTCACTAACAACAGATGCATCGGATTATGCCTGGGGGGGGCACACATGGCAGGAAAATGTATTCAGGGCACGTGGCCCAAGGACCAAATGCATCTTCACATCAATCAAAAAGAGATGCTAGCTGTACAGAATGCCCTGACAGCCTTCAAGGACCAACTACGTCCAGGACAACTATTACTAAAGATGGACAATACTACAGTTATGTGGCACATAAACAAGCAAAGGGGCACATATTCCTACCCCCTCTGCAGGCAAGCCATGACTTTGTGGAACACAGCACTGACCTACCAAGTGCATCGGCAGGCACAATTCCTGCCAGGAAAGAAAAATACTCTGGCAGACGAACTAAGCAGAAACCTCATGGACCCTCACGAGTGGAAACTAAATCGACAGGTCTTCAGCATGATGATAAAGAAATGGGGATGCCCAGACATAGATCTCTTTGCCTCCCTTCACAACTACCAACTACAGAGATTCTGCACAAGGACTTATCACTCAAAAGCATGGAAAGTGGATTCTCTATCTTTCAGCTGGAAAACCCTGACAGTTTATGCCTTTCCACCTCTCCCTCTCCTTCCCAAGGTGTTCCTAAAGGGCAGACAAGAGAAGCCAAAAAGTGATTTTGATTGCCCCACACTGGCCACGCCAGCATTGGTACACAATCCTAAAGAGCCTGTCTCAAGGCCCAGCCTAGACTTCACCTCTAATTCCTCATCTTCTGACTCAACAAAACAATCAGATCCTGCACAGCCAACTCAGAACCTTAAACCTGGCTGCATGGCGGATAATATAGCCACTCAGAACACACCTCTCTCTAAAGCTGTCATGGATGTCATTTTGGAAGCCAGGAGGCCCAGCACCAGGAAATCTTATGCAGAAAAATGGAAGAGATTCTGTGCATGGAACCAGGCACAAGGACTTGACCCACTTGTTCCAAATATTCCTCAGATTTTACAATACCTAACTGAGATGCTGGACAAGAGCCTATCCTTCTCATCAATTAAGATCCATGCCACTGCCATTTCAGCTCATTACAATACGGAACCTCCCATTTTCTCTCATCCACTGCTAAGACTGTACCTCAGAGGGGCAAAAAACATAAGACCCACAAGGAGAGCACCGATACCTACATGGGACCTCAACTTTGTCTTAGAAAAGCTCACACTACCTCCTTTTGAGCCAGCCAATACCGCTGACATAAAATTCTTATCATGGAAAACTGCTCTGCTCCTAGCAATAACTTCAGCAAGAAGAGTCTCAGAGTTACAGGCATTAATGGCAGTGGAACCTTTTATCATTTTCATCCGGACAGGGTTCTCTAAGGACAAACCCAACTTTTATGCCAAAGGTAGTATCTAGTGTGGCTCTTAACCAAACCATTCATTTGCCAACATTTTATCCAAATCCCCAGAATAAAGGGGAGAGACTTCTGCACTCTTTGGATGTACACAGGCAGCTACGCTTCTACTTGGACAAAACAAAAACTTTCAGAAAAACTGAGCAACTGTTTGTAGCATATGCTCCAGGATCACAAGGAAAGGCTATCTCAAAGCAGACTATTTCAAAATGGATAGGACACTATTCTTTGCTCCCCATTTGGGGGCACCTGACATCTGTGGCAAGAAAAACTGAATAAAATGGTGTCGGCTGCATGTTTTATACCCCTGACGACCCGACGTCATGGAAGAGGAGACAGCAACCGACGCAGGACCCAAGACTTTGATATTCAGGCCGACTGAGGGCAACCTGCCAGCAGATTGCCCAAATGTGATGACTGCAACAGTGAATACACTCGAACATCTACATTTATGGTAAGTGTACACAACTGTACTTTCCTCTGAGGGGCCAAAAATCTACGACCACCCAGGAGAGCTCCAACTCCTGCCTGGAACCTCAACTTTGTATTGGAAAAGCTCACCCTTCCTCCTTTCGAGCCAGCTGCCACTGCGGACTTAAAATTACTTTCTTGGAAAACAGCTTTCCTTTTAGCGATCACTTCAGCAAGAAGGTATCTGAATTACAGGCCCTCATGGCAGTGGAGCCTTTCATCATCTTTTATGCAGACAGGGTGTCCCTCAGGACCAATCCCTCCTTCATGCCCAAGGTGGTATCCAGTGTGGCCCTTAATCTGTCAATACATTTGCTAACCTCTTTCCTAATCCACAGAGTAAAGGGGAACTGATTCTGCACTCCTTAGACATGCACAGACAACTTAGTCTACTTGGACAGAACTAAACCTCAAAGAAAATCTATAATCAACTGCTGGTGGCATTTGCTGCAGGGGCAGAGGGGAAGGCTGTTTCAAAGCAAACCATTTCCAAATGGATAGAAAATTGCTTTTTTTTTGCTACAAACACCATGGAAAACCTATCCCACAGGGGATCAGACCCCACTCTACCTGGGCTGCATCTACCTCTACAGCCTTTCTCAGAGGCATCCCTACCAGGGACATCCTAGAAGCTGCTACTTGGAGTTCTGTACATACTTTCACCTAGCATTGCCATCTGCCAATGTTTTCTAAATCCAGAGCTGGTTTTGCCACTGCAGTGTTCCAGGGCCCTTTAGCTGGTCCTAATTCTATTTAAATTCCTCCTCCCATCCCTAGCTTTGGGAATCTACCCAAAAGTGATGACTGCAACAATGAAACACGAAGAACATAGTACAGTTGTGTACACTTACTATAAATGTAGATGTTCAAGTGTGTTCACTGTTGCAGTCCTGGTTACCCTCCCTCCAGCCCCCTTCTTTTTCTTTTTTGGATATACCTTTACTTTCCTTTACTATCTTCAAAAGCTTTTTGGTGTATTTGCTTTTTTGTTGGAGGTATAACCTTGTATATTTATAGATTTTATTGCTTGCCATTAAGGGGGCACCTGACATCCGGGACAAGAAAAACTGATGTAATGGCGTCGACTGCATGTTTTATACCCCTGACGACATGGAAGGAGGACAGCAACTAACGCAGGACTCATGACTTTGTTAATAGGGCCGACTGAGGGCTACTGCAAGCAGATAACCCAAAAGTGATGACTGCAACAGTGAATACACTCAAGCATCTACATTTATGGTAAGTGTACACAACTTTACTTTCTGCTATGAACTTAGAATACTCCATACATTGTTTTGTTAGCTTCTGTTATGTTTATTTTTCTCATACATGTTTCATTTAACGCTTTACAGGAGGATATAAAATCTCTTACAGCGCATATTGTTGAAAACTTTTACAAAGCACTTGAGCCTATTGAGTATGTTCAGACATTTAAAGGACTAAAGACAAGATACGAGCAAGAAAAAGACAGGCAAAGCCAAAAGCTAAGTAGGTATGTATGAGGTTATTTGAGCCCATATGCTTATTTGGTGTGGCCATGGAGTTTTTGTTTTTTCCCTTTACATTTCCTTGGTTGTCATGATCATTATGTGCTAAAAAAGGTTGTTTTTATCCACATCTTTTATGTGAAAGAGAGTATTTAAGGTGGAATGGTTATTGTACCTGTCTTTGTCTGTCACCTGTTGTGGGCAAAAGTACTTAAATGCAACAGTTTTAAAAAGGAACACTATTGCTGACTTAGCAGCTGTTGCTCACTCTAGCCTCATGATGGCCAGAATAGGTTAACAGTTTACTTGCATCTCTCTCCAGAGCTGTTTGTCTTTCTCTTTTTAAACATATTTTCTAATATACTGTCACTCTATGTGCCTGTTTCTTGTTTAAATGTAACTTTCTGTTAAGTCTTTCTTCAAACAGTCTTCCTCCCACACTTGTCTCAGTGCTTTTAAATTCATTTTCAGATTTCTCTGGGTCTTGCCTTTTCATGTCAGCAGTACTACTGAGTGATTTTCATATTTCTGTTCACTCACGCACAGGTTAGCTTGAATGCACTTTTTCATTTTACATGTTTTGGGGAAATCCCTTTTCTAGCATTTACTCTCCATTTTAAGAGCTACACGGCACTTGCTGTCATGCTTATAATGTGTTGTGTTGTATTAAAAGTGAGTGCCTGCAGTTTGGATACTCATGTGGTTCTGATGTTCATCGTGCATACAGCTGCAGTAATCACAGATGGGTTTTCTGCCGTCAGGAGGGTCCTCGGTCGGCCGAATTCCAAAGTCTAGGTCCGGCGTCGGTTGTTGTCGCTTTCTTTCCTGACGTCAGTGAGGCAGGTGTATATAAGACACAGCCAATGCCATTTTCTTCAGTCTTTTTTGCCGCGCGGTGCCCGAAGCAGAAGCAGTTCACAAGTGCCGGTCGGCCAGCTCCTGAATTTATGAAAAATTGGAAACCGAAGTCTTCATTAAAGCTAAGTACCCTGTTGGGGAAACTTTTCTTGCCTCAGACCGATGTCAGAAAAAGTTAACAATTGTATTTCTTGTGGGAAGCAAATACCGCATGAGGATTTCCATTCCCTCTGCATACCTTGTTTAGGCCCAGACCACGACGTCTCGGGCTGTCGCTTTTGCGCTACTTTCAATAAACGCACTATTAAGCGTCGAGCGGAGTTCTCCCAACACTTTTTTGGTACAGCCTTTGATTATAAAATGTCGTCGGAGACTCCGACTACCGTTTTGTCCAAAAAACGTAAGGACAAGGACCGACACGCGAGGTCCGCGGTCCCCACCGACACCACGTCAAAACGGGCTACACGTGGTCCGGTTCTCAGCGAGACGCCTATGCAGTCCCTGACTACCGACGACACTTCTTTGGCGGTGTCTTCTGTAACCGTGACCGCAGGTACCTCGGCCCAGACCCAGACTACAACCACCGAAGCCACTATGAGCGTTGAGCCTCCTAATGTGGACAGGTCCACTTCCACCCATGGTGTCTTTAGACCCTCATCTTCCTTTTCCATTAAGGCCTTTACCAAGTCCAAATCAGCCAGGCATCCCAAGAGGCCTGTTGCACAGGGCCCATCTCCAGGCCCCATGCCTAAAAAGCAGATGCTTAAAATGGCTGAGGATTTAATTACTCTTATCAGGGGTTCCCAACCCCCTCCAGACAAGAGACCCAGAGTGGAGGAAGATTCTCCCTCTTCTGATCAGGGCTCCATTTTTCAGAACATTCTGATATAGAGGAACACTCTTACTCCCCTTTTGAAGATTCTGATGCAGAGCAGTCCATTCCTTCTGTATCTCCTCCTGAGGATTTTTCTTTTGGGGAAACCTTGCACACCTTGAGGGAACACTTCCATTGGGAAGGCCAAGACTTTTCTGATTCCAAGAAAAGACTTGGGAATTTCTTTGTTACCTCAACACAGACCTCTGGCGATACCTCCTGTCTTGGACATACTTGATGATGTTTATTCGAGGCTTGCCTTAATCCGGATTCCTGCCTCCTGCCCCAGTCAAGCCTGATAGGTACTACAGAGTTCCTAACTCTCACCAATTTCTTTACAAAAGCCATAATGCTGAACCTGAAACCATTTCTCAAGGCCCCAAGGGAATGAAGGCCTCTACTGCTAAGAATCCACTACCTTCCGAAAGAGAGTCAAGATCCTTAGAAAGGTGGGGAAAAAAGGTATATACCTCGGCCACCCTAGCCATGAGGGCCTTAAATTGTCAGTTTCATATGCTTAAATATCAGCAGTTTCTGTTATCACAATTAAGAAATAAAATGTCTCAACCTGAACAACCAGACTTGGAGTTGCAGGATATGATGCATAGTGCAGAACAAGTGGGTAAACACACCTTACAATGTGGCTATGATGCCCTAGAGGCCTCAAGTAGAGCTGCTGTTACAGGATCAGTTATTCGTAGACATGCCTGGCTTAGGGAACAAATCTTGCCTGATCATGTGAAAGCTAAACTATTAGATGCTCCTTTACAAAAGGATGTGTTATTTGGTACTAATGCTGAGGAGATACTACGGAAAATGGAAGAAAAAGCCAAATCTATGCAAACTGTCAAAGCTTTTCTACAGGTTCAACCACCACATTTTTGCAGAAATTGGCCTTCTAAAAACTGGTCCTTTCCAGCCACGGACAAGCCCCAAAGAGGTAGATACAGGCACAAGGGGCAGAGGACAATCACAAGGATCATATAGAGGCAGGCAATGGCAAACTCCAGCACCAAGAGGTGGCGAAGACAGTGCACAACAATACAGGAAACAAACCCAATGACTTCCTCCTTTCCATGCCAAGCAAGTCTCAGCTGGCAGCACCCTTGGGAGGAAAACTGGCATTATTTACAAGAAATTGGCATATTGTCACAACAGACAAATGGATCCTGGACGTTATAAACAGAGGCTACAGATTTCATTTTCACACTCTTCCAAAAATGAGAGGCATGCCAAACCTGCCACACAATCAAAGGGCAGAGGCGCAATTACAAATTTCAAAGCTCATAGACATGAAAGCTATTCAAGAGGTACCTATTCACGAGCAGGGTCAAGGTTTTTACTCCAGGCTATTTCTGGTACCAAGGAAAGGATCCGACTGGAGACCCATTTTGGACTTATCCATCCTAAACACATTCTTACTCGTACCAAAATTCAAGATGCTCACATTACAGCAGCTTCTTCCCATGCTGGGCAAGGAGTTTTGGCTGGTAACATTGGACCTCAAGGAGGCATACCTGCATGTCCCAATCAGACAAAGCTGCAGAAGATACCTCAGATGCAGGTTCAATACACTATCAATTCTCTGCATTGCCCTTTGGCTTATCAACTGCGCCCAGAGTATTCACGAAATGCCTGGCATCAGTAATTGCCTACTGCAGACTTCAAGGGATACAAATTTACCCTTATTTGGACGACTGCCTGATCCAAGCGGACAGCAAGCACATACTTCTGGAACATCTGGCTTATGTAACACGGTTACTGCATTCTCTGGGATACACAATCAACAAAGAGAAGTCCAGGCTAACACCATCTCAGAAAATAACTTTCCTGGGTGCCAACTTGGACACAAACACCCAGATGGCCTATCTTACACCAGAAAAACAGGGGCAACTAACTCAATACTTCAAAATACTAGCAAATTGTACAAGGCTTACTGCAAGGAAAATCCTGCAGGCTCTGGGCTTCATGGCATCTTGCATTCTTTTAATCCCATGTGCAAAGTTGCATATGAGGAAACTTCAATGGTACCTAAAAAACCTTTGGTCTCAGCACAGCCACAGTTTGGAAACAATAATACCAATAATTCCATGTTTGCAAAAGGAATTTCTATGGCGGGCCCAAGCATGTCAAACAAACACAGGTCTCCCATTCTGCAAGCCTCAAGCAAATCAAGTCATCACAACAGACGCCTCAGATTACGCCTGGGGGCGCACATGACAGACAGGTGCATTCAGGGCAAATGGTCCCAAAAGGAAAAGCACCTTCACATCAATCAAAAAGAAATGCTAGCAGTGATAAATGCAATTACAGCTTTCAAGGACTTCCTGCATCCAGGACAATTATTGATAAGAACAGACAACACCACAGTAATGTGGTACATAAACAAACAAGGAGGAACACATTCATACCCCCTGTGCAGACTAGCCATGACACTTTGGAACTTGGCTCTGGAATGGCAAATCGAACTTCAAGCACAGTACTTGCCAGGTTTGGAAAAAACGCTGGCAGACAATCTAAGCAGAAATATGACAGATCCACACGAATGGAAGTTGCATCCTCAAGTGTTTACAAAGATAATCCAAGCGTGGGGGGAGGCCAGACATAGATCTCTTCGCCTCCCACAGGAATCATCAGTTGGAAAAGTTTTGTTCAAGGACCTTTCATCCAAAGGCCTGGAGAGTGGACGCCATTTCATTCATTTGGACAGCATGGACAGTTTACGCTTTCCCACCTCTGCCTCTTCTGCCCAAGGTGCTCTTGAAAGCAAGAGCAGACACACCGAAGATGATACTGATTGCTCCAGACTGGCCAAGACAACACTGGTACCCACTCCTGAGGAGCCTAACACATACTTCTCCCTGGTCCCTACCTCTAATGCCTCTTCTGCTGACTCAGCACAGCTACAAAACTCTTCACAGTCAGCTGAAAACATTCAATCTCGCTACATGGAAAATTCCTTAACACCACAACAGACTCTACTCCCCAAAGAGGTGCAGGATGTCATTTTGGAGGCCAGAAGGCCATCTACTAGAAAGGCTTACTCCGCAAAATGGAAACGGTTTTGCTCTTGGAATGAGAAAAAAGGCCAGGACCCTAGAAAACTGAATTTGCCTCAGGTATTACAGTATCTAGCTGAGCTGCTGAACAGTAGACTTTCATTTTCCTCCATAAAAATCCATGCCTCAGCCATTTCTTCAGAATTCAACACAGATCCACCCTTATTCTCTCACCCACTCTTAAGACAGTTCCTCAGAGGGGCTAAGAATATAAGACCACCAAGGAAACAACCAATTCCAGCCTGGGATCTTAATTACATTCTAGAAAAATTAACATTGCCTTCCTTTGAACCAGCTGCCTCAACAGATTTGCAATATTTGTCCTGGAAAACAGCTTTCCTTCTGGCCATTACCTCAGCTCGTAGGGTTTCGGAACTACAAGCCCTCGTGGCTGTGCAGCCCTTTCTCATCTTCCATCAGGACAGGGTTTCCCTTCGAACCAACCCGTCATTTATGCCTAAAGTGGTATCCAGGGTAGCTTTAAATCAAGCCATACACTTGCCTACCTTTTACCCCAATCCTCAAAACAAAGGGGAAAGGCTGCTACACTCCTTAGACATCCATAGACAGCTACGTTATTATTTGGACAGAACAAAGCCTTTCAGGAAATCAGAACAACTTTTTGTGTCCTATGCTGTAGGAGCTCAAGGGAAGCCAGTTACCAAACAGACAATTTCAAAATGGATAGGCCACTGCATACGGTTTTGTTACTCCTATCATGGAAAATCTGTCCCTACAGGCATCAGATCCCACTCCACCAGGGCCACAGCTACCTCTACAGCCTTCCTCAGAGGAGTTCCTACCAAAGATATTTTGGTGGCAGCCACTTGGAGTTCTGTGCATACCTTCACAAAACACTACCACCTGCCTTTATATTCCAAAACTAGAGCAGGCTTTGCCACTGCTGTGTTGCAGGGCATTCTGGCTCATCCCAGTTCCACCTAGTGCCTACCACCCTGTGCGTAGCTTTGGGATTCCACCCATCTGTGATTACTGCAGCTGTATGCACGATGAACATAATACAGTTTTGTACCTACCATAAATGTAGATGTTCAAGTGCTAATACAGCTGCCGTACAGTTTTCCCTCCCTCCTTCCCCTCTTGGTAAAGGCCTAGGGCCTAACCCCTCTTCATACAACCTGATTGGGTTATCCTTCTATGGTATATTTGCTTGCAACTACTGATTTTTGATTATATTGCATTTCATGTATATAATTATAATTTATGTATTGCCTTCCTTCTGGGGGCACCTGACATCTGGGGCAGGAAAGACTGAAGAAAATGGTGTCGGCTGTGTCTTATATACCCCTGCCTCACTGACGTCAGGAAAGAAAGCGACAACAACCGACGCCGGACCTAGACTTTGGAATTCGGCCGACCGAGGACCCACCTGACGGCAGAAAACCCATCTGTGATTACTGCAGCTGTATTAGCACTCGAACATCTACATTTATGGTAGGTACAAAACTGTACTTTTTTCATATTCATTACTGTTTACAATACATCCTGCTTTTTTCTCATGTTGTCTGTTTGGGTCACATTTTGTCGTACAAACCTCCTTTTTGTCAGTTAATTCTTTTAAACGTGTGCCAATAGTTTCACTTGATCTACACGTATCCACAGCTATTGATAAGGTCATGTCTGTTTCTGTTAATAGACTCTAACTTCATCATTTTTTGTACCACATGTTATTGCTTGTCTTACTAAAGGAATCATGCAACTTTACCATATTCAGTCTTTGGATGTTTTCCTCATCTCAGTAACCTGTATTGTGAAGGACCTTGTGTTCAGGTAATTACCAAATGTGAAAATAAATGGCAACGTATTTCTGGGACGGAAATACATTTCTCTGAATTTTACTATTTTATTTTGTCTTCTCTTCAAAAAAAGGCAAAATACTTAAATATGGCTTCTTCCCTGTCATTGTCCAGTAATACAGCACACTGAACTTTTTAGATGTTTCAGCTAATCCACTTATACTGATGAATAAATCAAATTTCTGGATCCAGTGCATCTAGTTTTCAGCCATGTTTCCTTGAAGCAAGAGAATTCTGTGAGGATGCACTTACCCATACTTCCACTGAGCATTATACTTCTGTAGTTTAGACACAGTCTCTTTTGTGCCACCCACATGGTCTGCCCCCTATTTGTAATCTGTCAGCTCATTCTTTCCTGTAAAAACAAAAGCTAGTTGTCCCAGAACTGGATGAGAGCTCTCCTCCCCATTCATTCCTATTCAGGAATCTCTTTGGCACTTTCATTTCCCTGGAGGTAATTCAGGAATTAGGAATTGGGGCAGTTTACTAGTTCAGTGGAGATCCCCTCCCCATCTCACGTAACACTTTTCCCATAGTCAGCCAGCATTCTTGCAGTGCCTGTTTGGGCAAGGAGTAATTGTCCACGTTTCCACCCACATCATCCTTAACTCTTGCTGCATTTAATAGTGCAAACCTGACCTTGCCTCTTCCAGTAGTAATTGCCTACCTACTGCTAAGTGTTGCTAATGCTCAAGGTCAAGCCACCTCCATTCTCCCAGGATGGGCACGCTGTCATCTGCCCCTCAAGCCCATTTTTCCCCACTTTGCCCTTCAAAACCTGTGCCACTATTTGGACACTGGTTACCTGATTTGTAGTTGGTACTACATTCCTCGTTGTCATGAGACAAAGGCAAGCCCAGTCTCTTGTTTGCAGTATGTTCATGTTTCCTGATGTTATGATAGATGTTTGCAAATCTAACACCATATGTCAGGAGGCTTAATGCAAGAGACGGGGCAGAATAATTATTCTTTAGATTTGATTGTCAGGCTTCATAAAGTAATCCTGTGTGGATATGTTTTACTTTATTCTACTTCACACGTATGCACACATGCATCTGTGTATATGTCTATATATATATATATATATATATATATATATATATATATATATATATATATATATATACACACACACACACACACGCACACACACGCAAACATATATGTATGTGTGTAAAATAAGAGTCTGTGCCAAGTAATTGTGTTAAAAGAAGGTAGATAAAAAACACATCTAAACAAACCTGATCAAACATAGTCCTGTTGCAAAACTGTTTAAAGAAAGCAAAAAAAAAAAGTTTCTTTTTTTTTCTCCAGAAGAGCAAGCCACTTCCACCCCCACATCCCTGCTAGCTACTTTTTTCTAGCAAGGGGTCATTGAGCCATTTTAAATTCTGTCATATGGCTTGTTTGAATGTAACAGAATGCATCATTGTATTCAGTGATCTCCCTGGAATGACTGGGTTACTGTTACGCTTTCTTGACTTTGGTAGAGATACACTAATCAGAGTACAAATTATCTGCCATCGTCTCTAGATCTTTTAATGGTGAAATCATTTTGCTATGACTTGATCATTTGTTTTGTAATACTAGTTTGTCCTTCTTTGCGAGGTCTATTAATGTTCTAGTTAATGACATTAAAGTTGTGGTCAATACTGCTCCACCAGCTGTTTAGTTTTTTGTAGACCATTTTGGAGAGCTTCAGTATCTTTTATTGAAGTAGTTATGCTGTTTTCAGTCATCAGCATATGTAGTTGTCCTCATCACATTTCCTAGTTTTATGTCTGAAAAGAGTAGTCCAAAAAGAAATGACTCCATGCACAGCCTCTGATAACCCCGTGTCAGGCTACCAAGTAATCTCCCACCTTGATTTGTGTCCTGTTGGCTTAACCAGTGCTTTGAATTGTGCAGCAGTTGACATTTAATGTTATAATTTTTGTCACTTATTGTTTTATATGGGGTAATGTGAAGTGCGTTAGCAAGTTGAAGGTAAACGGTGTGCAGGCCACCCCTGTGTCTCAAATGGTGCTGTTACTTTTTCAAGTAAAGCCACAGGATTCAAAATTGCGGGATCCCTCTGGACAAACCCAATGCCTTCTATATCTGATAGAAGTAGGTCCACAGTTTTAATTTTGGTTAAGCTTCTTTGTAATGCTTTCCCTGATTTTTCATAGACTGTACTGGTCAGGATGATGCCCTACTACAGCTTGTAGCCATAGGTTGGAGATGTCAGCATGCTAGCATTTTATTTAACATGACTGATAAGAGTTCAGAGAGGCTTTTCCTTTGTCCATTGTTGATAACCAACAGATACACTGTATTTCCATTGACCTGTAACAGATTTATCATTGTCTGTGTAGCACTCTTGACATTTTTCCCTTATTCTAAAGTTTGGGCATCTTTACAAATATTGTTGCTGTGTCCTGCCATTGTTCATTGGTAAAGTGTTGCATTTATCATTTTTCATTTGTATGACTTGATAAAATAGTTATTTGTTATTGCTTTCAGATTTTGTGACCAGGCTGAATTCATAGGCAAATTAAGATTTTATAATAAAAGCAAATAGTTTCTGTACTTTATTTAATCTAGTCTTGTTTTTGAATCAAGGTGGTTGCCAGAAAGACATTTTTCATGTAGACTGCCAACTGTATCATTTTTTGCCGTTGGGTGCTAATCACCTGCTGGCAAATGCTACAGCCTGAGCTCACTTTAGCAGTAGAGTTAGTTGCCTGTAGTGCTTGCTTTATGAATGTGAACACAGCAGACATCTGCCATTATTGTGTTTATAACCACAGCTTGAAAAGTAATGTTTCTTTTGGGAAATCACTGCTGAAGAGACTAAGCTATACAAGCTGTATACTTTTGCTGTCCTCCCCCTCTTGGGATTCACCCCAACTGTGGACTTAAGGGCAGTCCTTCTTGTTAGATTATAAGAAGTTCTCCTATATCAGTTGTTATTTAAGACTACCCTACTTGACAGGTTGAGGATACTTTCTCGTCATTCCCAATTGTTTGAGCAGCTCTTCAGTCAGCTGCTGCTGCTGTTGGAATTTCTTGTATGTATTCTTGGTTTACTTATCTAATAATGCAGTGTGAAAGATGCATTATTTCTTGATTTGCAGAATATCTCACTAGTGAAGTGGTAATGAAAGAGCAGGCTCTTGGAGTGAAGCCCCTCCCATAACCTTAACTGATATGATAAGACTACATTCTAATGTTGCAGTATATTCTTTACATGAGGGATCCTTCTCCATGATTGACCTGACATCTGGCCAGTATACAAGAGCTTTTAAACACTGTTAGTATGTGGGACATCACACGTATAGCTTAGTTGTACATCTGTCATAAAAGCGGCATCCACATGTACAGACCTCAGAACTTCTCCGCCTCGAGTCCGAACGCCATCTTCGAAGGTTGGTCCATTCACCCAAGTCGTTTGCTGTTGGTCCAGTTTTTAGATAAGTACCCCATTGTTTTTTTTTTTCTTTTTCTCTTGCTACTGCTTTCTGTTAGGGTTTCGTGTCATCCAGAAAAGGCAAGTGCCAATGTGGGAGACAGATTCCACTTAAGGATAGTCATGACCTGTCTCTCTCTTGTTTGGGACCTATGCACGACCACAAATCCTGCTCTGTTTGCCAGGCCTTCATCCCTAAGACCCTGATTGGCCATCTTTCATCCCTAAATATTTACTTAGAAAATACGCGACTGAAGTGTCTAGCTAGGGACATTATGGAGGGTGTGTCTGGGCCTACAGTCGAGCCTGTGTTGAAGAGGAAGGCCAACAAGCCGTAGCTTGAATCTTTAGCTTCACCTCCTACCTCTGATTCCTCTCTTGAGGTTGCTGAAGACTTGGAGATTAGTCCAGAGGTTGGCTTAGGTTCAGGGAACTGCATTGGATGCCGTCAAGGAATCCAACTTACAAACATCCTCGGAGGCAATGCAGACATCTGCATTGGACAGTCAGGGGGGAACCAACACTTATTTCAGAAGGCCCTAGAGATATCTCTCAGATTCTCGTTAGGGAGGATATTCCCACTGCTATAATTGAGTGCAGGCCTATGTCGGGTCCCTCACCTTTTCATAAGGTAGATGTATGGTTAAAAAGGAAGCGGAAAACCAAGCACATTTCTGCACCTAAAACTTCACAATGCGATTGGGAAACCTTTTCTCAAGGCTTGTTTAATGGCGGTTAATCCTCCTTCAGCTGATCCTGTTTCTCCTTTAACTTCTTCCACACTTAAAGAGAGTTAGGATTCTGGAATCATCTGAGGGTGAATCTTTGGCCTTCTCCACTCACATTCAATCCCTTTTGAATATGCTTCCCCTGAGGAAGAGTCTAATGGCACAGATTCTCCAGTAGAAGAGATCACCTTTGGGGAAACCTTAGCTAAAATGAGGACATTTTTTTAACTGGGACTGCTGTCAGGTTTCTAATGTGCAGAAAAGTTGTTTTGATCTTTTACAGATGGAGTCTCCTTTCCCTTCTGCTGTACCTCCAGTCTTAGTAGCATTTTTGGATGCATTTTCTACAGCATCTAAGACCCCAGACTCACAGGTCGTGCCCCTTAAATGCCTGATAGGATTTATAAGGTGCCAGACTACTTTAAATTTCTTTACAGATGCCCTTCAGCAGGTCATGCAGTGGATGTTCACCGTGTTTCCCTGTTGCAGTCATTACTGTTGGGTTATCCTGCTGGCAGGCTACCCGCAGTCGGCCTGAATTCCAAAGTCTAAGTCCGGCGTCAGTTGCTGTCGCCTCTTCCCTGACGTCAGTGCACCAGGGGTATAAAAGATGCAGCCGATGCCATTTTCTTCAGTCTTTCTTGCCGCGCGGTGCCCGAAGCAAAAGCATTTCGCAAGTCCTGAGATTTTCAAAGACGAATTTCAGATCTGAAGTCTTCATTAAAGCTAGGTACCCCGTTGGGGAAACTTTTTTCTTGCTCCAGACCGATGTCAGAAAAAGTTAACAATTGTATTTCTTGTGGGAAGCAAATACCTCATAAGGATTTTCATTCTTACTGTATTCCTTGCCTAGGCCCTGATCACAACGGTGCTAGCTGTCGGTTTTGTGCTAGATTTAACCAACGCACTGTTAAGCGTCAGTTCGATTTTGCTTTTCATTACTTTGGCCGAAGATTCAATTATATAATGCCTTCGGAACAGCCGATGACCGGAGTTTCTAAAAACGCAAGGAAAAAGAAAAGGACAGGCATCCGAGATCCAAAACCGACGACGAGGCTTCCGCTAAGCCAGTCGCCGGTTCTCAGTGAGGCGCTTTCGCAGCCCCTGACGCCCGCTACCTCAGAGCCACAGGCCACTGACGACTCCCACGTGGAGCCACCTAGGCCTCTGGATACTCAAGGTATTGGACACTCGGAAACCATTCCCTCAGATGGGTCCGGAGCCGGTGAGCAAGCATCGGCTTCTGAGGGTGTTTTCAGACCTACACAGTTATATGTAAAGCCTTCTTCAGCTTCCAAAGCAAAGACTAAAGCAGCTCTAAAGACAAAGCATTACACAGCATATACAGCACAGTACAGCATTCTCCAGGCCAGACGTCCATGCCTAAAAAACAGATGCTCAAAATGGCCAAAGACCTAATTACCTTGATCAGGGGTTCCCATCCCCCTCCTGACAAGAGGCCTAGGCAAGAGACAAACTATGACTCTTCAGATCAGGTTTCCATTTCCTCCGACTCTTCTTCTGTACAGGAATACTCTCTTCCTCCCTATGAGGATTCTGATGCTGAAGAATCTATCCCTTCAGCCTCTCCTCCTGAGGATTATTCTTTTGGGGAAACCCTGCATACCATGAGGGAGCACTTCCACTGGGAGAGCCAAGATTACTCAGAATCAAAGAAAAGGCTTAGAGATTTTTTATTACTACCTCAGCACAGGCCTCTTGCTATTCCCCCTGTGTTAGACATTGTAGATGATGTATTTTCAGAGTCCGGCCTTTCTCCAGACTCTTTACCTCCAGCCCCTGTTAAACCAGACAGATACTACAGGGTTCCAGATTCACATAAATTTATTTATAAAAACCCTGCTGCTGACCCAGAAACTATTTCTCAGGGTCCCAAAGGGGTCAAGACTGCTACTGCAAAAAACCCTATCCCTTCTGACAGGGATTCAAGGGCACTAGACAGATGGGGGAAAAAGGTTTACACTTCTGCTACTTTGGCTGTGAGGGCTTTAAATTGTCAATTTCATATGATTAAATATCAGCAATACTTAATGTCACTGCTAAAACAGAAAATGTTGGCAATTTCTGATTGTGCAGAAAATAAGGAAATGCAGGATTTATTGCATGCAACCGAACAAGTGGGGAAGCATACATTGCAATGTGGTTTTGATTCTCTGGAGGCCTCTTGCAGGGCTGCAGTTACGGGTTCTGTCATTAGGAGGCATGCTTGGTTAAAGGAACAGAATCTGCCTGATCATGTTGAAGCAAAATTATTAGATGCACCATTACAGCATGATACCTTATTTGGTGTTAAAGCAGAGGAGGTTTTGAAGAAAATGGAGGACAAAACGAAATCTATGCAAACAGTAAAGGATTTCTTACAGGTACAGCCACCAAGATTTAGCAGGAACTGGCCTACAAAGAATTGGTCCTTTCCAGTGTCAGACAGGCCACAAAGAGGCAGATACAGATGCCCCAGAGGCAGATCCCAGCCCCAGGGCTCATACAGGCCTAAACAGTGGGGCGCTTCTACCTCCAAAAGCGGAGAAGACAAATCACAGCCATACAGGAAACGGTCCCAATGACTTGCCTCTGCCAGCACCAAGCACTTATCTTTTGGCAGCCCCCTTAGGGGGAAAACTAGCACTTTTTTCTCAAAATTGGCACATGATCACCCAGGACAAATGTATCTTGAATATAGTGTCCCAGGGCTACAGGTTCCACTTTCACACCCTGCCAAAGGCAAAAGGTATGCCAGACCTGCCACACAATCAATGGGCAGAGGCACAAAAACAAGTTTCGTCCCTCATGAACATGAGGGCCATTCAGCAAGTACCACAGCAAGAGCAGGGCAAGGTTTTTACTCAAGACTTTTCTTGGTACCCAGAAAGGACAAAGCCTGGAGACCAATACTGGACCTGTCTGTTCTAAACACATTTCTGGACGTTCCAAAATTCAAAATGTTAAAACTGCAGCAGCTTCTGCCCTTGCTGGGCAAGAAGGCTTGGCTTGTAACTTTGGACCTAAAAGAGGCATAACCTGTATATCCCAATCAGTCTTGCAGAAGATACCTCAGATTCATAGCTGGCTCCATACACTACCAATTCTCTGCACTGCGGCTTATCTACTGTGCCCAGGGTCTTCACAAAATGCCTGGCACCAGTAATTGCTTTTTGCGGACAAAGATGAATTCAAATATATCCTTACTTGGACGACTGCCTTATACAAGCAGAGAACAAGGACATTCTACTAAAGCATCTGGCGTTCGTAAAAAGATTATTAATTTGCCTAGGGTACACCGTAAACGAAAAGAAATCAAAACTAGTACCCTCTCAAGAGATAATATTCCTGGGTGCAAGCTTAAATACAACTGCCCAGATGGCTTATCTCACGCCAGACAAACAAATGCAACTGACCTCTTACTTCAAAATGTTGGCAACAAAGACCCATTTATCTGCAAGAAAAATTCTGCAGGCTTTGGGCCTCATGGCATCCTGCTTTCTGCTAATTCCATATGCCAGACTGCATATGAGGAAACTTCAAAGGTACCTAAAAAGTGTTTGGACTCAACATTGCCAAAGCCTGGAAACAGTAATTACCCTCATTCCTTGCCTGCAACAGGAGTTTTGATGGTGGGCACAGGCCTGTCACCTCAACAAGGGACAGCCATTCACTCTACCCACAGCCAGGCAGTCAGTAACAACAGATGCATATGCCTGGGGGGGCCACATGGCAGGAAAATGTATTCAGGGCACATGGCCCACAAGCCAAATGCATCTACATATCAATCAAAAAGAGATGCTAGCTGTTCAGAATGCCCTGATAGCCTTCAAGGATCTACTTCATCCAGGACAACTACTGATAAGGACGGACAATACTATAGTCATGTGGTACATAAACAAGCAGGGAGGCACACACTCCTACCCCTTCTGCAGACAAGCCATGACTTTGTGGGACACAGCATTAACTTATCAAGTACACCTGCAAGCGCAGTTACTGCCAGGAAAGAAAAATACTCTGGCAGACGAACTAAGCAGAAACCTCACGAATCCCCACGACTGGAAACTGGATCCACAAGTCTTCAGCATGATAACAAAGGAATGGGGATGCCCAGACATAGATCTATTTGCCTCCCCTCACAACTACCAACTACAGAGATTCTGCACAAGGACTTATCACAAGCAAGCATGGAAAGTGGATGCTCTATCATTCAGCTGGAAAAGCCTAACAGTATATGCCTTTCCTCCTCTGCTTCTCCTCCCCAAGGTACTCCTAAAGGTCAGACAAGAGAAGCCAAAAATGATTCTAATTGCCCCAGACTGGCCACGCCAGCACTGGTACCCAATCCTAAAAAGCTTGTCTCAAGCCCAGCCTGGACACTGCCTCTAATTCCCTCACTTTCTGACCCAGCAAAGCAATCAGATTCTGCACAGCCAACTGAGGACCCTAAATCTGGCAGCATGGCGGATAATGTAGCCATTCAAAACACACCTCTCTCTAAAGCAGTGATGGATGTTATTTTGGAGGCCAGGAGGCCCAGTACCAGAAAATATTATGCAGAAAAATGGAAATGATTCTGTGCTTGGAACCAGGCACAAGGAATTGACACGTTTGTACCCAATATTCCTCAGATTTTACAATACCTAACTGAGATGCTGGACAAAGGCCTATCCTTTTCATCTATTAAAATTCATGCATCTGCCATTTCAGCTCATTACAATACGGAACCACCTGTTTTTTCTCATCCATTGCTAAGGCAGTACCTCAGAGGGGCCAAAAACATAAGATCTCCAAGGAGAGCCCCAATACCTGCAAGGGACCTCAATTATGTCTTGGAAAAACTCACACTGCCGCCTTTTGAGCCAGCCAATACAGCTGATCTAAAGTTCTTATCTTGGAAAACAGCTCTGCTCCTAGCAATAACCTCTGCAAGACTAGTCTCAGAGTTACAGGCACTCATGGCTGTGGAACCTTTCATCATTTTCCATCCAGACAGGGTATCTCTAAGGACAAACCCAAAATTTATGCCTAAGTTAGTGCCCAGTGTGGCCCTTAACCAAACCATTCATTTGCCTTTCTTTTTATCCAAACCCACAGAATAAGGGTGAGAGACTCCTGCATTCTTTGGACATGCACAGACAACTACGCTTCTACTTGGACAGAACTAAAGCTTTCAGAAAGACTGAGCAACTCTTAGTGGCATATGCTGCAGGATCTCAAGGAAAGCCTATCTCGAAACAGACTATTTCAGAATGGATAGGCCACTGCATTCGTTTCTGCTACTCACAACTTGACAAATCAGTGCCCAAGGGCTTTAGGCCTCATTCAACCAGGGCAGCTGCCACTTCAGCAGCCTTTCTCAGAGGATTACCAACCAAAGACATTTTAGAGGCTGCAGCTTGGACACACTTTTACCAAGCACTACCATTTGCCTCTCTACTCTAAATCCAGAGCAGGCTTTGCCACTGCAGACTGCAGGGCCTTATAGCTTCTCCTAATCCTATTTAGGCCCAGCCACCCAACCTCAGCTTTGGGATTCTACCCAAGAGTAATGACTGCAACAGTGAAACGCGATGAACATAGTACAGTTGTGTACCTACCATAAATGTAGATGTTCAAGTGTATTCACTGTTGCAGTCCAGGTTACCCACCCACCTTCCCCCTTTTCTTTGCTGGGACTTATCTATACTTCTCTATCCTATACAACCAATTGTAGATGAAGAAAATGTTTATTTTATGCATAATTATTGGCATAATTTTTAGCCTTCCATTTTGGGGGCACCTGACATCTGGGACAAGAAAACCTGAAGAAAATGGAGTTGACTGCATCTTTTATACCCCTGGCGCACTGATGTCAGGGAAGAGGCGACAGCAACTGACGCCGGACCTAGACTTTGGAATTCAGGCCGACTGCGGGTAGCCTGCCAGCAGGATAACCCAGGAGTAATGACTGCAACAGTGAATACACTCGAACATCTACATTTATGGTAGGTACACAACTGTACTTTTCCATTGCTTCTGACAAAACTTCTAGACTATTGCCATCCACCAAGCTTCTCCCTACTGATAAGGAGAGCAAGGCTGTGGAAAGATTAGGGAAAAAGTTCTGTACTTCTGCCACGTTACCTTTCTGTGCTGTAAACTGACAAACCCATATGACCAGATATGCCTTGGCTCTTCTTTCTCCAGCAGATGTTCTTCATGGATGTTCTTCGTGTTTCACTGTTGCGGTCATTACATTTGGGTAATCTGCTGGCAGATTGCCCTCAGTCAGCCTGATTAACAAAGTCTTGGGTCCTGCGTCAGTTGCTGCCCCTTCTTCCATGACGTCAGGTCATCAGGGGTATAAAACATGCAGCTGAAGCCATTACATCAGTCTTTCTTGCCGCGCGGTGCCCAAAGCAGAAGCAGTTCACAGGTGCCGGTCGGCCGACTCCTGACATTTTCGTTTTTGAGTTTCAGAACCAAAGTCTTCAACTAAAAGCTAAGTACGCTGTTGGGGAAACTTTTTCTTCTTCCTTACTGATGTCAGTAAAAGTTAATAATTGCATTACTTGTGGGAAGCAAATACCTCATAAGGATTTTCATCTGTACTGTATTCCTTGCCTAGGCCCTGTTCATAACATACCTTGCTGTCGATTTTGTGCTAGATTTAATCAACGCACTGTTAAACGTCGGAACATTTTTGCTTCTAAATATTTTGGCTCACGATTTAACTATCCAGAAATGACGTCGGTTAGCACTCCGACTACCGGAATACCTAAAAAACGCAAAGAAAAAGACAGAGACAGGCTGTCGAGGTCCAAAACTGACAACGAAGCTTCTCCTAAGCCAGTCGCTAGTTCGCCGCTACTCAGTGAGGTGCTTTCGCAGCCCCTGATGCCCGCTACTTTTGATTCGCAGGCCTCAACTGAGACCCATTCGGAGTCTGGTATGCCGCGAGATGCTTTAAGTATTGAACCCGTGGATGTCTCTACCTTAGATGGGTCCTGCGCCGCTGTGCAGGCACCGGCTTCTGAGGGTGTTTTCAGGCCTAAAGATTTGTATATTAAACAATGCCATCTTGAAAACTAAGGCCAAAATCTACTTCCATGTCTAAAACACCGACGCTTGGGCCATGTGTGCATGCCACTCTGCCTAAAAAACAAATTATCAAAATGGCTGAAGATTTAATTACCTTGATCAGGGGTAGCCAACCCCCTCCTGCTAAGAGGCCTAGGCAAGACATTGATTATGAATCTTCTGATCAGGATTCTATTTTTTCTGATTCTTCTACTGAACAGGATTTATCTATACCTACTTATGAGGACTCTTGATGCAGAAGATTCCATTCCTTCTGCTTCTCCCCCTGAGGATTTCTCTTTTGGGGAAACTTTACATACCTTAAAGGAACATTTCCACTGGGAAAGTCAGGATTTCTCTGAATCTAAAAAGAGACTTGGGGATTTTCTTCTTCTTCCTCAGCATAGGCCTTTGGCTATACCTCCTGTTCTAGACATTGTTGATGATGTTTTTTCAGAATCTAGTATGACTCCTGATTCTCTGCCTCTGGCTCCTAGTAAGCCAGACCGATACTACAGGGTTCCTGACTCCCACAAATTCCTTTTCAAAAATCCTACTGCTGATCCTGAAACCATTTCTTAGGGTCCCAAGGGTGTTTAGGCCTCTACTGCTAAAAATCCTACCCCTTCTGATAGAGATTCCAGGGCGCTGGTTAGATGGGGTAAGAAGGTTTACACTTCTGCAACCTTGGCAATCAGGGCTTTAAACTGTCAATTTCATATGCTTAAATATCAACAGCATATTTTGGGACTACTTAAACAGAAAATGATGTTAATTTCTGACTGTGTGGAAAATAAAGATTTACAGGATGTACATTCAGCTGAACAAGTTGGAAAACATACTTTGCAATGTGGTTTTGATTCCTTGGAAGCCTCTTGCAGAGCTGTTGTAACTGGATCTGAGCTAAGAAGGCATGCTTGGCTTAAAAAGCAAACTCTGCCTGATCATGTTAAAGCAAAATTGTTGGATGCTCCTTTACAACAGGACCGTCTCTTTGGTAATAAGGCTGAAGAAGTGTTAAAAAAGATGGAAGATAAAGCTAAATCTATGCAAACTGTGAAAGATTTCTTACAAGTGCAACCTCCAAGATTTAGTAGGCACTGGCCTACAAAGAACTGGTCCTTTCCAGTCCCTTTGTGAGCCGCTCAAGTCAAATCCAGACATTCCAAAGGCTCCAGGTTTCAGTCACAAGGAACTTTTAGAACAAAACAGTGGGGTGCCTCCACCTCCAAATCTGGAAACAACAAGGCACCTCCCTATGGTAAACGGTCTCAATGACTTCACTCTACACTCACCAAGCACTTACCTTTTAGCCGTCTCTTTGGGGGGAAAACTGGCACTTCATGCAAGAAACTGGCAACTTATTACCCAGGACAAATGGGTTTTAAATATAGTATCCCAGGGATACAGATTCCATTTCCACACATTGCCAATACCAAACGGATGGCCATACCTGCCCCCAAATCAGTAGGCAGAGACCCAGAACCAAGTTCTGTCCCCCATGAACATGGGGGCTATTCAACCAGTACCAGAAGAGGAAAAGGGACAAGGTTTCTATTCAAGACTTTTCCTGGTACCCAGAAAAGACAAATCATGGCATCCAATTCTGGACTTATCCACTCTAAAAACATTTCTGGACATTCCAAAATTCAAGATGCTGACTCTTCAGCAGTTACTACCTATGCTAGGCAAGAATGCCTGGTTGGTAAATCTAGACTTAAAGGAGGCTTACCTGCATATTCCAATCAGGGAATCTTGCAGAAGATACCTCCGCTTCAAGGCAGGCTACTTGCATTACCAGTTCTCTGCACTGCCCTTTGGCTTATCTACTGCGCCCAGCGTCTTCACAAAGTGCCTGGCTCCAGTAACTGCATTTTGCAGGCAAAGAAATATTCAAATATATCCATACCTGGACGATTGTCTAATTCAGGCAGAAAACAAGGACATTCTCCAAAGCATCTGGCGTTTGTAAAAAGTGTTCTAACTTGTCTAGGATACACCATAAACGAAAAGAAATCACAACTGGTATCCTCTCAAAAAATTACATTCCTGGGTGCAAGCTTGAATACAACTGCCCAGATGACTTACCTTACGCCAGAAAAGCAAATTCAATTGGTGACTTACTTCAAACAGTTGGCCACAAAAACCTTGCTATCTGCAAGACAAATTCTGCAAGCCTTGGGTTTCATGGCCGCCTGCATTCTTCTAATTCCATATGCAAGACTGCATATGAGGAAACTTCAGTGGTACTTAAAAAGTTTATGGAGTTAACATTGTCACAGCCTAGAAGCAATGATTCCTGTCATACCTTGCCTGCAACTAGAGTTCCTGTAGTGGGCAGAGGCCTGCCACCAAAACAAGGGACTACCGTTCACTCCACTCCCTGCCGCCCAAACCCTAACTACAGACGCATCAGACTATGCTTGGGGGGCTCATCTGGCGGGGAAGTGCTTTCAGGGCAAATGGAGCCCAAATCAAATGCACCTTCATATCAATCAGAAAGAGATGCTAGCTGTACAGAATGCACTGACAGCCTTCAAGGACTACCTTCATCCAGGACAATTAATGATAAAGACAGACAACACCACAGTTATGTGGTACATAAACAAGCAGGGGGGTACACATTCATACCCCTTTGCAGACTAGCCATGGCATTGTGGAACACAGCCTTGACCTACCAAATACAACTACAAGCTCAATTCCTGCCAGGAAAGCTGAATACTCTGGCAGATGAACTAAGCAGAAATCTTATGGACCCACACGAATGGAAACTGGAACCACGAATTTTCAACATGTTGACACGCAAATGGGAGAGTCCAGACATAGATCTTTTTGCCTCACCCCAGAACTGTTAGTTGGACAAATTCTGCACAAGAATTTATCACAAAAAAGCTTGGAAAGTGGATGCTCTGTCATTCAACTGGAAAAACCTATCAGTCTATGCTTTTCCTCCTCTGCCTCTGCTCTCCAAAGTTCTACTAAAAGTCAGACAGGACAAACCAAAAATGATTCTGATTGCTCCAGGCTGGCCTCGCCTACACTGGTACCCACTGCTGCACAATGTGTCACACCTTCCTCTGTGGCACCTGCCTCAGACACCTTACCTACTGTCTCAGCAGAACTACCAAATTCTGCACACTCAGCTCCAAGCTTTGAATCTTGCAGTGTGGCTAATCACTCAGTTTCACTCTTGGCATCCCTCAGCAAACCTGTGATGGATGTCATTTTGAAGGCTAGTTGGCCTAGTATTAGAAAATCTTATGCTGACAAATGGAAAAGATTCTGTGCCTGGAACCAATCAAAAGGAATAAACACAGCAATGCCCAGTATTCCTCAGATTCTGCAATACTTAACTGAGATGCTTCACAAGCGCCTATCTTTTTCTTCCATAAAAATCCATGCCTCTGCCATTTCAGCTCATTACAACACAGAACCTCCCCTCTTCTCTCATCCTCTGCTAAAGCAGTATCTTAGAGGGGCCAAAAATTTAAGACCTCCCAGGAGAGTGCCAACTCCTGCATGGGACCTCAATTGTGTTTTGGAAAAACTCACTCTCCCTCCTTTTGAGCCAGCTGCTACTACAGACCTAAAATTTCTCTCCTGGAAAACAGCTTTCCTTTTAGCAGTCATTTCAGCTAGAAGGATTTCAGAGTTACAGGCTCTTATGGCAGTGGACCCTTTCATTATTTTTTATCCGGACAGGGTGTCTCTCAGGACCAGTCCATCTTTCATGCCTAAGGTGATATCCAGTGTGGCTCTTAATTAGACCGTTCATCTGCCAACTTTCTTTCCCAGTCCACGGAACAAGGGTGAGCGGATTCTGCATTCATTGGATGTACACAGACAACTTAGATTCTACTTAAACAGGACAAAATCTCTAAAAAAAAATCTGAACAACTATTGGTGGCATTTGCTACAGGGGCAGAGGGAAAGGCTATTTCAAAGCAGACTATTTCCAAATGGATAAGCCATTGTATTCATTTCTGCTATATGCACCATGGTAAACCTATCACCAAGGGGATCACATCTCATTCCACCAGGGATGCATCTACTTCTGCAGCCTTTCTCAGAGGGGTTCCTACCAGAGACATTCTAGAAGCTGCTACCCTGGAGCTCAGTTCATACATTCACCAAACGTTACCATTTACCTCTCTTCTCAAAATCCAGAGCTGGCTTTGCCACTGCTACCCTGCCGGGCCTTATAATTGCTCCTAATGCTGTATAAATCCGTCCTCCCTACCATAGCTTTGGGATTCTACCCAAATGTAATGACTGCAGCAGTGAAACACGAAGAACATAGCACAGATGTTCTTTGTGTTTCACTGTAGAAGTCATTACATTTGGGTAATCTGCTGGCAGGTTGCCCTCAGTCGGCCTGAGTAGCAAGGTCTTGGGTCCTGCGTTGGTTGCTGTCTCCTCTTCCATGACGTCAGGTCGTCAGGGGTATAAAACATGCAGCCGACATCATTTTAATCAGTCTTTCTTGCCACACGGTGCCTGAAGCAGAAGCAGTTCGTAAGTGCCGGTCGGCAGACTCCTGCAATTTTCGTTTTCGAGTTTCAGAACCAAAGTCTTCAAACTAAAGCTAAGTACCCCGTTGGGGAAACTTTTTCTTGCTCCTTACCGATGTCAGTAAAAATTAATAATTGCATTACTTGTGGGAGGCAAATACCTCATAAAGATTTTCATTTGTACTGTATTTCTTGCCTAGGCCCTGATCACAATGTGCCTTGCTGTCGGTTTTGTGCTAAATTTAACTAACGCACTATTAAGCGTCTGTATACTTTTGCTTCTCAATATTTTGGTTCAAGATTTAACTGTCCTGAAATGTCGTCGGTTAGCAATCCGACTACCGGAGTTCACAGAAAACACAAGGAAAAAGACAAAGACAGACCGTCAAGGTCCAAAACCAATGACAAAGCTTCTCCTAAACCAGTCGCCGGTTCGCCGGTACTCAATAAGGCGCTTTCGCAGCCCCTGATGCCTGCTACTTATGAGTCGCAGGCCTCTACCGAGACCCATTCGGAGTCCGGTATGCCATGAGATTCTGCAAGTATTGAACCCACAGATGTCTCTCCCTTGGATGGGTCCGGAGCCACTGAGCAGGCACCGGCTTCTGAGGATGTTTTCAGGCCTCACCATTTGTATATTAAACCGACGCCATCATCAAAAACAAGGCCAAAATCAACTTCTATGTCTAAAAAACCGACGCATGAGCCACATGCTCAGGCCCAAATGCCTAAAAAACAACTGATCAAAATGGCTGAGGATATAATTACTCTGATCAGGGGTTCCCAACCCCCCCATGCTAAGAGGCCTAGCCAAGGCACTGATTATGAATCTTCAGATCAGGTTTCCATTTCTTCTGATTCCTCTTCTGATCAGGAATTTTCTATTCCACCTTATGAGGACTCTGATGCAGAGGAATCCATCCCTTCTGCTTCTCCTCCTGAGGATTACTCTTTTGGAGAGACTTTACATACTTTAAGGGAACATTTTCACTGGGAGAGAAGTCAGGACTTCTCAGAATCTAAAAAGAGGCTTAGGGATTTTCTTCTTCTTCCTCAGCATAGGCCTTTGGCAATACCTCCTGTATTAGACATTGTTGATTATGTGTTTTCGGAGTCAAGCATGGCTCCTGATTCCCTGCCTCCGGCTCCTAGTAAGCCAGACAGATATTACAGGGTTCCTGACTCCCACAAATTTATTTTCAGAAATCCTGCTGCTGACCCTGAAACTATTTCTCAGGGTCCCAAAGGTGTTAAGGCTTCTACAGCCAAAAATCCTACCCCTTCTGATAGAGATTCCAGGCCAATGGATAGATGGGGAAAGAAGGTTTATACGTCTGCAACCTTGGCAATCTGGGCTTTAAACTGCCAGTTTCATATGCTTAAATATCAACAGCATGTTATGGGCTTACTGAAACAGAAAATAATGATGATTTCTGATTGTGTGGGAAATAGAGTTACAGTATTTATTGCATTCAGCAGAACAGGTTGGAAAGCATACTTTGCAATGTGGTTTTGATTCTTTGGAGGCCTCTTGCAGGGCCGCCGTAACTGGATCTGTGATAAGAAGGCATGCCTGGCTCAAGGAGCAAAATCTGCCTGATCATGTTAAAGGTAAATTGTTGGATGCCCCTTTACAGTGGAACAGTCTGTTTGGTAATAAGGCAGAAGAGGTTTTAAAGAAAATGGAAGACGAAGCTAAATCTATGCAAACTGTAAAAGATTTCTTGCAAGTGCAGCCACCCAGTTTCAGTAGACACTGGCCTACTAAGAATTGGTCCTTTCCTGTGTCCAACAGAGCCGCTCAGGGCAAACCCAGACGCTCCAAAGGCTCCAGATTTGAATCACAAGGATTTTACAGGTCGAAGCAATGGGGTGCCTCCACCTCCAAATCAGGAGGTAACAAAGCACAACCCTACAGCAAGCAGTTTCATTGACTTTCCTCTGCCATCTCCAAGCACTTATCTTTTGGCAGCCCCCTTGAGGAGAAAACTAGCACTTCATGCTCAAAACTGGCATTTAATTACCCAGGACAAGTGGGTATTAAACATAGTATCCCAGGAGTACAGATTTCATTTCCACACGTTGCCAATTCCAAACGGATGGCCAGATCTGCAACCAAACCAGTGGGCAGAGGCCCAGAAACAAATCATGTCCCTCATGGATATGGGGGCGATTCAACCAGTGCCAGAAAAGGAAAAAGGACAAGGATTTTATTCAAAACTTTTCCTGGTACCCAGAAAAGACAAAACATGGCGTCCAATTCTGGAATTATCAATTCTAAATACGTTCCTGGACATTCCAAAATTCAAAATGCTGACTTTACAACAGCTACTACCTATGCTAGGCAAGATTGCCTGGTTGGTAATTCTAGACTTAAGAGGCTTACCTGCATATCCCAATAAGGGAATCTTGCAGAAGATACCGCCGCTTCAAAGCAGGCATTTTGCATTACCAATTCTCTGCACTGCCCTTTGGCTTGTCTACTGCGCCCAGGGTCTTTACAAAGTGTCTGGCACCAGTAATTGCATTTTGCAGACAAAGAAACTTTCAAATTTATCCATATCTGGACGATTGTCTCATTCAGGCAGAGGGCAAGGACACTCTTCTACATCTGGCGTGTGTAAAAAGGCTTCTAACATGCCTAGGGTACACCATAAATGAAAAGAAATCGCAACTGGTACCATCTCAAATAACTACATTCCTGGGTGCAAGCTTGAATACAACTGCCCAGATGGCTTATCTCACGGCACACAAGCAAATTCAATTGACAACATACTTCAAACAAGTGGCAACAAAACCCAACTGTATGCAAGACAAATTCTGCAGAATTTGGGGTTCATGGCATCCTGCATTGTACTAATTCCATATGCAAGACTGCATATGAGGAAACTTCAGTGGTACCTAAAAAGTTTATGGAGTCAACATTGTCACAGTCTGGAAACAATGATTCCTCTCATTTCCTGCCTACAACAGGAGTGTCTTTGGTGGGCAGAGGCATGTCAACAAAACAAGGGACTGTCATTCATTCTACCCCCTGCCACCCAAACCATAACTACAGATGCATCAGACTATGCTTGGCGGGCCCATCTGGCAGGGAGATGCATTCAGGGCAAATGGAGCCCAAACCAAATGCATCTACATATCAACCAGAAAGAAATGCTAGCTGTACAGAATGCTCTGACAGCCTTCACTGACTTCCTTCATCCAGGACAACTACTGATAAAGACGGACAACACCAGTTATGTGGTACATAAACAAGCAGGGGGGTACCCACTCCTACCCCCTTTGCAGACTAGCCATGGCCTTGTGGAACACAGCCATGACTTACCAAATACATCTTCAAGCTCAATTCCTGCCAGGAAAGCAAAATACTCTGGCAGATGACCTAAGCAGAAATCTTATGGATCCGCATGAATTCAAACTGGATCCACAAATCTTCAGCAGGTTAACACAAAAATGGGGGAGCCCAGACATAGATCTATTTGCCTCTCCCCAAAACTATCAGTTGGACAAATTCTGCACAAGAACTCAACACAAAAAAGCATGGAAAGTAGATGCTGTGTCCTTCAGCTGGAAAAACCTATCAGTCTATGCCTTTACCCCTCTGCCTCTACTCTCCAAGGTCTTACTAAAAGTCAAACAGGAAAAAACAAAAATGATTCTAATTGCTCCGGACTGGCCTCGCCAGGACTGGTACCCACTTCTAAGGAATATGTCACACTTCCTCCTTGGTATTTGCCTCAAACACCTCACCTATTGTCTCAGCAGAACTATCAAATTCTGCACACTCAGCTACAAACTCTGAATCTTGCAGCATGGCTAATCAACTAATTTCACCAACCACATCTCTCAGTCAACCTGTGATGGATGTCATTCTGGAGGCCAGAAAGCCTAGTACGAGAAAATCTTATGCTGATAAATGGAAGAGATTCTGTGCTTGGAACCAAGCACAAGGAATAGACACATCAAACCCAATATTCCTCAGATTTTGCAATACTTAACTGAGATGCTTCACAAGGGTCTATCCTTTTCTTCAGTAAAAATCCATGCATCTGCCATCTCGGCTCATTACAACACAGAGCCTTCCCTCTTTTCTCATCCCCTGCTAAAACAGTACCTTAGAGGGGCCAAAAATTTAAGGCCTCCCAGGAGAGCGCCAACTCCTGCATGGGACCTCAATTTTGTGCTGGAAAAACTCACCCTACCTCCTTTTGAACCAGCAGCTACTGCGGATATAAAATTTCTTTCTTGGAAGACAGCCATTCTTTTGGCAGTTACTTCAGCTAGAAGGATTTCAGAACTACAGGCTCTCATGACAGTGGAGCCTTTCATTATATTTTACCCAGATAGGGTGACCCTCGGGACCAATCCTTCTTTTATGCCTAAAGTGGTATCCAGTGTGGCTCTTAACCAGACCATTCACCTGCCAACTTTTTTCCCAAATCCACAGAACAAGGAGGAGCGGATTCTGCATTCATTGGATGTACACAGACAACTAAGATTCTACTTAAACAGGACAAAGTCTCTTAAAGTCTGAGCAACCACTGGTGGCATTTGCTGCAGAATCAGAGGGGAAGGCTATATCAAAGCAGACTATTTCTAAATGGATATGCCATTGCATTTGTTTCTGCTACTTGCACCATGGTAAACCTGTGCCCAAGGGGATCAGATCCCATTCCACCAGGGCTGCCTCTACTTCAGCAGTTTTTCTCAGAGGGGTCCCTATCAGAGACATTCTAGAAGCTGCTACTTGGAGCTCAGTTCATATGTTCACAAAGCATTACCATTTACCTCTCTTTTCTAAATCCAGGGCAGGCTTTGCCACTGCAGTCCTGCAGGGCCTTATAGCTGCTCCTAATGCTGTTTAGTTCCATCCTCCCATTCATAGCTTTGGGATTCTACCCAAATGTAATGACTGCAGCAGTGAAACACTAAGAACATAGTACAGATGTTCATCGTGCATACAGCTGCAGTCATAACAGATGGGTTCTTCTGCCGTCAGGCGGGTCCTCGGTCGGCCGAATTCCAAAGTCTAGGTCCGGTGTCGGTTGTCGTCGCTTCTTCCCTGACGTCAGTGCGACAGGGGTATAAAAGAACCAGCCGACACCATCTTCTTCAGACTTTCTTGCCGCGCGGTGCCCGAAGCAGAAGCAGTTCGCAAGTGCCAGTCGGCCAGCTCCTGAAATTACGAAAATTTTGCAACCGAAGTCGTCTTGAAAGCTAAGTACCCCGTTGGGGAAACTTTTCTTGCCTCAGACCGATGTCAGACAAAGTTAATAATTGTATTTCATGTGGGAAGCAAATACCGCATAAGGATTTTCATTCCCTCTGCATTCCTTGCTTAGGCCCAGACCACGATGTCTCGGTCTGTCGTTTTTGTGCTACTTTCAACAAACGCACCATTAAGCATCGGGCGGAGTTCACCCAGCACTATTTTTGGCTAAAAATTTAACTACATTATGTCGTCCGATACTCCGACTCCAGTTTTGTCTAAAAAAACGCAAAGATAAGGACCGACACACGAGGTCCGCGGCCTCTACCGACACCACGCCAAAGCCGACTACAGGTGATCCGGTTCTCAGCGAGGTGCCTACGCAGCCCCTGCCTACCGACGACACTTCATTGGCGGTGTCTACTGTGCCCGAGGTCGCAGGCTCCTCTGCCCACACCCCGACTACAGATACCGAAGCCACTCTTGGTGGTGAAACTCAAAATGTAGACAGGTCTGCCTCCTCTCAAGGTGTCTTCAGACCTTCATCTTCTTTTTCCATCAAGGCTTTCACTAAGTCTAAAGCAGCCATGCATTCTAAGAGACCAGCTACACAGGGCCCTTCTCCAGGTTCCATGGCTAAAAAACAGATGCTTAAAATGGCTAAGGATTTAATTACTCTTATCAGGGGTTCTCAACCCCCCCCGGACAAAAGGCCCAGAGTGGAGGAAGAATCCCCCTCCTCAGACCAGGCCTCCATTATTTCAGAGCACTCTGATGAACAGGAACATTCTTACTCCCCTTTTGAAGATTCATGATGCAGAGGAGTCCATTCCCTCTGTCTCCCCCCCAGAGGATTACTCATTTGGGAAACCTTGCATACCTTGAGGGAACACTTCCACTGGGAAGGCCAAGAGTACTCAGACTCCAAGAAAAGGCTTAGGGATTTTCTCTTGCTACCTCAGCACAGGCCTCTGGCTATACCTCCTGTCTTAGACATACTAGATTATGTGTATTCGGAGGCCTGCCTTAACCCAGACTCTTTACCTCCAGCCCCAGTCAAGCCTGACAGGTACTACCGGGTTCCTGACTCACACCAATTTTTATTCAAAAGCCATGCGGCTAACCCAGAAACTATATCACAGGGCCCGAAAGGGATTAAGGCCTCCACTGCTAAAAATCCATTACCTTCCGAGAGAGATTCCAGATCTTTAGAAAGGTGGGGGGAAAAGGTATACACCTCGGCCACCTTAACCATGAGGGCATTAAACTGCCACTTCCATATGTTAAAGTACCAACAGTTTCTGTTATCACAGTTGAGAAGCAAAATGTCCCAACCTGAACAACCAGACTTGAAGGAGTTGCAGGATTTGATGCATAGTGCAGAACAAGTGGGTAAACATACCTTGCAATGTGGTTTTGATGCCCTAGAGGCTTCATGTAGAGCTGCTGTTACAGGATCAGTCATACGTAGACATGCCTGGCTCAAGGAGCAAACCTTGCCAGATCATGTCAAAGCTAAATTACTAGATGCCCCTCTACAAAAGGATGTATTATTTGGTGTTAAAGCTGAGGAGGTATTAAAGAAAATGGAGGAAAAGGCTAAATCAATGCAAACAGTGAAAGATTTTCTACAGGTACAACCTCCACGTTTCAGTAGAAATTGGCCCTTTCCAGCCACGGACAGACCCCAAAGAGGTAGATACAGGTGCCCGAGGGGCAGAGGGCAATCTCAAGGATCGTTTAGAGGCAGACAATGGCACGCTCCTACACAAAGAGGTGGTGAGGATAGTTCGCAGCAATTCAGAAAGCAAACCCAATGACTTTCCCCTTTGCATGCCAAGCAAGGCTCAAATGGCAGCACCCTTAGGCGGAAAACTGGCATTATTTTCGAAAAATTGGCATATTGTCACAAAAGACAAATTTTATTTTATTTTATTTTACATTTGTTAACCGGGCTAGTCTAGCTGGATATATTTCCATTTTCAGTAGAGGCCCGGGGAGAAAAGCTCCACATATAGAGATAACAGATTACAGACTGGTAGGACTTAGACAAGGAATATTGTTATCCAAACAAGAGTAGGAGTTAAAAATTTCTAGACAATCTAAATGACATCATAATGAATATTATTACATAGTTTAAAAAACAAGGAAACAAAAAAATTGTAAGACCAAGGACAGAGAAATGTACATTGTTACCAAAAGGAAAGGAGTTTAACTTTCTGGATAATCTAAAATAACATCATATTGAACATTTTTGCTTAATTTTAACAGCAGGTAAAGAAAGTGGAAGACAAAGGAGGAGAGAGAAACAACAATAGAGAGAGAGAGTAGAGATACAGGTTTACAGGAAAAGAGTCATGGATTCTGAAAAGAGTCAAAGACCAAATGGATCCTGGACATTATAAACAGAGGCTACAGATTCCATTTTCACACCCTTCCAAAAATGAGAGGCATGCCAAACCTGCCACACAATCAAAGGGCAGAGGCACAAAGACAAATTTCAGATCTCATGGACATGAAAGCTATTCAAGAGGTACCTACTCAAGAACAAGGTCAAGGTTTTTATTCCAGACTATTCCTGGTACCAAGGAAGGGAAATGATTGGAGACCTATTTTGGACCTATCCATCCTAAACACATTTCTACTCGTACCAAAATTCAAGATGCTCACATTACAGCAGCTTCTTCCCATGCCCGGCAAGGAGTCTTGGCTGGTAACATTGGACCTCAAGGAGGCATACCTGCATGTCCCAATCAGACAAAATTGCAGAAGATACCTCAGATTTCTTGCAGGTTCAACCCATTATCAATTCTCTGCATTGCCCTTTGGCTTATCTACTGCGCCCAGAGTATTCACGAAATGCCTGGCATCAGTAATTGCCTACTGCAGACTTCAAGGGATACAAATATACCCATACTTGGGCGATTGCCTGATCCAAGCGGACAGCAAGCACATACTTCTGAAACATCTGGCTTTTGTAATAATGTTGTTGAATTCTCTGGGATACACAGTCAACAAAAAGAAATCAAGGCTAATACCCTCTCAGAAAATAATTTTCCTGGGTGCCAGTTTGGACACAAACACCCAGATGGCCTACCTCACGCCAGAGAAACGGGGGCAACTAACTCAATACTTCAGAAAACTAGCAAATTTCACCAGGCTGACTGCAAGGAAAATCCTGCAGGCTCTGGGATTCATGGCATCTTGCATACTACTAATCCCATGTGCAAAGCTGCATATGAGGAAACTTCATTGGTACCTGAAAAACCTGTGGTCTCAGCACAGCCACAGTTTGGAAGCAATAATACCACTAATTCCATGCCTTCAAAAGGAATTTCTGTGGTGGGCTCAAGCATGCCAAACAAACACAGGTCTCCCATTCGGCAAGCCTCAAGCAAATCAAGTCATCACAACAGACGCCTCGGACTACGCCTGGTGGGCGCACATGACAGATCGGTGCATTCAGGGCAAATGGTCACAAAAAGAAAAGCACCTTCACATCAGTCAAAAGGAAATGCTAGCAGTGATAAATGCTATTATAGCTTTCAAAGACCTTCTACATCCAGGTCAACTATTGATAAGGACAGACAACACCACAGTAATGTGGTACTTAAAAAAACAGGGAGGAATCCATTCATATCCCCTATGCAGGCGGGCCATGTCACTTTGGAACATGGCTCTGGAATTACAAATCGAACTTCAAGCACAGTACTTGCCAGGCAAAGAAAACACGCTGGCAGACAACCTAAGCAGAAATATGACAGATCCACACGAATGGAAGTTGCATCCTCAAGTTTTTACAGAGATAATTCAAGCATGGGGAAGGCCAGACATAGATCTCTTTGCCACCCACAAAAATCACCAATTGACAAAATTCTGCTCAAGGACCTATCATCCACAGGCCTGGAAAGTGGACGCACTCTTTCAGTTGGACAACAATGACAGTTTATGCCTTTCCACCTCTTCCTCTGCTGCCCAAAGTTCTACTAAAAGCCAGAGCAGACAGACCAAAGATGATTCTCATTGCTCCAGACTGGCCAAGACAACACTGGTACCCACTCCTGAGGAGCCTGACGCATTCCCCACCATGGATCCTGCCTCTAATGCCTCTTCTGTTGACTCAGCACAACTTCAAAACTCTTCACAGTCAGCTGAAAACACTCAGTCTAGCCGCATGGAGGATTCCTTAAATTCACAACAGACCCTACTCTCCAAGGAGGTGCAGGATGTCATTTTGGAGGCCAGAAGGCCTTCTACTAGAAAAGCCTACTCCGCAAAATGGAAAGGGTTTTGTGCCTGGAATCAGAAAGAGTCAGAATCCTGGAACACTGAATTTACCTAAAATATTACAGTACCTAGCTGAGATGCTAAGCAGTGGACTTTCATTCTCCTCCATCAAAATCCATGCCTCAGCCATTTCTGCTCAATACAACACTGATCCTCCTTTATTCTCGCATCCTCTCTTAAGACAGTTCCTCAGAGGGGCTAAGAATATAAAATCTCCAAGGAAACAACCAGTACCTGCTTGGGACCTCAATTTCATTCTAGAAAAATTGACCCTGCCTCCATTTGAGCCAGCTGCTTCAACAGAACTGCAATATTTGTCATGGAAAACAGCCTTCCTTCTGGCTATCACCTCAGCACGCAGGGTTTCGGAACTACAAGCCCTCATGGCTGTGCAGCCTTTCATCATTTTCCATCAGGACAGAGTTTCCTTATGAACCAACCCTTCCTTTATGCCAAAGGTAGTATCCAGGGTAGCCTTGAATCAGGCTATCCACTTACATACCTTCTACCCTAATCCACAAAACAAAGGGGAGAGACTACTACATTCCTTGGACATTTACAGACAGCTTCGTTATTATTTGGACAGAACAAAGCCATTCAGAAAATCAGAGCAACTCTTTGTGTCCTATGCTACAGGTGCTCAAGGGAAGGCTATTTCCAAACAGACAATCTCAAAATGGATAGCCCACTGCATACGCTTTTGTTGTTCTTTTCATGGTAAAATTGTACCTACAGGCATCAGATCTCACTCCACAAGGGCCACAGCTACCTCTACAGCTTTCCTCAGGGGGATTCCTACCAAAGATATTTCTGAAGCAGCCACTTGGAGCCACTTTCTCCAAGCACTATCACCTACCATTATACTCCAAATCTAGAGCGGGCTTTGCCACTGCAGTCTTGCAGGGCATCCTTGCTCCTCCTAGTTCTACTTAGTGCCTGCCACCCCTTTTTTAGCTTTGGGATTCTACCCATCTGTTATGACTGCAGCTGTATGCACGATGAACATAGTACAGTTTTGTACCTACCATAAATGTAGATGTTCGAGTGCTAATACAGCTGCAGTCCAGGTTTCCCTCCCTCCTTCCCCTCTTGGGACAGCCCTAATAGCTAACACCTACTCATACAACCTGATTGGGGTATTCTTTTATGGTGTATTTGCTTGCAACTACTGTGTTTTGATTATATTGCATTGCATTATTACATAAATTTATGTTTTGCCTTCCTTCTGGGGGCACCTGACATCTGGGGCAAGAAAAACTGAAGAAAATGGCGGCTGGTTCTTTTATACCCCTGTCGCACTGACGTCAGGGAAGAAGCGACGACATCCAATGCCAGACCTAGACTTTGGAATTCGGCCGACCGAGGACCCGCCTGACGGCAGGATAACCCATCTGTTATGACTGCAGCTGTATTAGCACTCGAACATCTACATTTATGGTAGGTACAAAACTGTACTACGTCAAGTCATCAGTAGTATAAAGCAAGGCAGCTGATGGCATTTCATCAGTCTTCCTTACCGTGGAGCCCGAAGCAGAAGCAGATGTTCTTCATGTTTCACTGTTGCAGTCATTACATTTGGGGTAATCTGCTGGCAGGTTGCCCTCAGTCGGCCTGAATTCCAAAGTCTTGGGTCCTGTGTCTATTGCTGTCTCCTCTTCCATGACGTCAGGTCGTCAGGGATATAAAACAAGCAGCCAACGCCATTTTCTTTAGTCTTTCTTGCCACGCGGTGCCCGAAGCAGAAGCATTTAGCAAGTGCCGGTCGGCCGACTCCTGAAATATTCGAATTTGAGTTTCAGAACCGAAGTCTTCACTAAAGCTAAGTACCCCACTGGGGAAACTTTTTTCTTGCTCCATAATGATGTCAGAAAAAGTTAATTGTATTACTTGTGAGAAGCAAATACCTCATAAGAATTTCCATTTATACTGTATTCCTTGCCTAGGCCCTGATCACAACGTGCCTGGCTGTCGGTTTTGTACTAGATTTAACCAACCCACTATTAAGCGTCTGTATATTTTTGCCTCAAAGTATTTTGGAAACGGATTTAACTACCAGAAATGTCGTCGGGATAGCAGTCCGACTACCGAAGTACATAAAAAACACAAAGAAAAGGACAGTGATATACAGTCGAGGTCCAAAACCGACGACAAAGCTTCTCCTAAGCCAGTCGCCGGTTCGCTGGTACTCAGTGAGGCACTTTCGCTGCCCCTGATACCCGCTACTTTCGAGTCGCAGGCCCCTACCGAGACCCATGTGAAGTCTGGCATGCCGCGAGATACTCAGAGTATTGGACCCATGGATGCATCTCCCTCGGATGGGTCCGGAGCCGCTGAGCAGGCACCGGCTTCTGAGGGTGTATTCAGGCCACAACATTTTTTATATCAAACCAATGACAGCTGCAAAAGCAACTTCTAAAACTAAAAAACCGACACATGAGCCACATGCACAGGCCTCTATGCCTAAAAAACAGATGATCAAAATGGCTGAAGACCTTATTACCTTGATCAGGGGTTCCCATCCTCCTCCAGATAAGAGGCCTAGGCAAGACACTGATTATGAATCTTCAGATCAGGTTTCTGTTTCTTCTGATTCCTCTTCTGATCAGGAATTATCTATACCTCCCTATGAGGATTCTGATGCAGAGGAGTCTATACCATCTGTATCACCTCCTGAGGATTATTCATTTGGAGAAACCTTGCATACTTTGAGGGAGCATTTTCACTGGGAGAGTCAAGATTTCTCAGAATCAAAAAAGAGGCTCAGGGATTTCCTTCTCCCTCAGCACAGGCCTTTAGCCATACCCGCTGTTTTAGACATTGTGGATAATGTGTTTTCGAGTCAAGCTTGACCCCTGACTCCTTACCTCCGGCTCCCAGCAAGCCTGACTGATATAACAGGGTCCCTGACTCTCACAAATTTTTATTTAGAAACCCTGCTGCTGATCCTGAAACTATTTCACAGGGTCCAAAGGGAGTTAAGGCCTCAACAGCAAAAAATCCTATCCCCTCTGACAGAGATTCAGGGGCACTGGATAGATGGGAAAAATGTTTGTACATCTGCAACCTTGGCAATTAGGGCATTAAACTGCCAGTTTCATATGCTCAAGTATCAACAGCATGTTATGGGATTGCTGAAACAGAAAATGTTGCTGATTTCTGAATGTGCAGAAAATAAAGAATTGCAGGAATTATTGCATGCAGCTGAACAGGTTGGAAAGCATACTTTGCAATGTGGTTTTGATTCCTAAGAGGCCTCCTGCAGGGCCGCAGTTACTGGATCTGTGATTAGGAGGCATGCCTGGCTAAAAGAGCAAAATTTGCCTGATCATGTTAAAGCTAAATTACTAGATGCACCTTTACAGCATGATACTCTATTTGGTATTAAGGCTGAAGAGGTTTTAAAGAAAATGGAAGACAAAGCTAAGTCTATGCAAACTGTAAAAGACTTCTTACAAGTGCAACCACCAAGATTCAGTAGACACTGGCCTACAAAAAATTGGTCCTTTCCTGTGTCAGAGTTCAAAGGAGCAAATCCAGACGCCCTAAGGGTTCCAGATACCAGGCAGAAGGTTCATATACAGGTCAAAGCAATGGGGCGCTTCTACCTCTAAATCTAGAGGAGATAAAGTGCAAACGTACAGAAAACAGTCCCAATGACTTCCCCAGGCAGTTACCTTTTGGCAGCACCCTTAGGGGGGAAATTAGCACTTTTTGCTCAAAATTGGCAGTTAATAACCCAGGGCAAGTGGGTGCTAAACATAGTATCACAGGGATACAGATTCCATTTCCATACTCTGACAGTGGCAAACGGTTGGCCAGATCTGCCAAGAAATCAATGAGCAGAGGCCCAGAAACAGGTTACGTCCCTCATGGATATGTGGGCCATTCAGCCAGTACCAGAACAGGAAAAAGGACAAGGTTTTTACTCAAGACTAATGTTCATCGTGCATACAGCTGCAGTCATAACAGATGGGTTCTCCTGCCATCAGGCGGGTCCTCGGTCGGCCGAATTCCAAAGTCTAGGTCCGGCGTCAGTTGTCGTCGCTTCTTCCCTGACGTCACTGCGACAGGGTTATAAAGGAACCAGCCGACGCCATTTTCTTCAGTCTTTCTTGCCGCGCGGTGCCCAAAGCAGAAGCAGTTCGCAAGTGCCGGTCGGCCAGCTCCTGAGATTACGAAAATTTGGAAACCGAAGTCTTCTTAAAAGCTAAGTACCCCGTTGGGGAAACTTTTCTTGCCTCAGACCGATGTCAGACAAAGTTAATAATTGTATTTCTTGTGGGAAGCAAATACCGCATAAGGATTTCCATTCCCTCTGCATACCTTGTTTAGGCCCAGACCACGACGTCTCAGTCTGTCGCTTTTGTGCTACATTCAACAAACGCACTATTAAGCGTCTGGCGGAGTTCGCTCAGCATTATTTTGGGAAAGCATTTAACTATATTATGTCGTCGGATACTCCGACTCCGGTTTTGTCTAAAAAACGCAAAGACAGGGACTGACACACGAGGTCCGCGGCCTCTACCGACACCACGCCAAAGCCGACCACACGTGGTCCGGTTCTCAGCGAGGCGCCTACGCAGCCCCTGACTACCGACGACCTGTCTTTGACTGTGTCTCCTGTGCCCGAGGTCGCAGGCTCCTCGGCCCACACCCCGACTACAGATACCGAAGCCACTCTTGGCGTTGAAACTCAGAATGTGGACAGGTCCACCTCCACTCAAGGTGTCTTCAGACCTTCCTCTTCTTTCTCCATCAAGGCTTTCACAAAATCTTAAGCAACCATGCCCTCTAAGAGACAAGCTACACAGGGTCCATCTCCAGGCCCCATGCCTAAGAAACAGATGCTTAAAATGGCTGAGGATTTAATCACTCTTATCAGAGGTTCTCAGCCCCCTCCGGACAAAAGGCCTAGAGTGGAGGAAGATTCCCCCTCCTCTGATCAGGGCTCCATTATTTCAGAGCACTCTGATGATCAGGAACATTCTTACTCCCCTTTTGAAGACTCTGATGCGGAGGAGTCCATCCCTTCTGTATCCCCCCCTGAGGATTACTCATTTGGGGAAACTTTGCATACCTTAAGGGAACACTTCCACTGGGAAGGCCAGGATTATTCAGATTCCAAGAAAAGGCTCAGGGAATTTCTCTTGCTCCCTCAGCACAGGCCTCTGGCTATACCTCCTGTCTTGGACATCCTAGATGATGTTTACTCGGAGGCCTGCCTTAACCCGGACTCTCTACCTCCAGCTCCAGTTAAGCCTGACAGGTACTACAGGGTCCCTGACTCGCACCAATTTCTATACAAAAGCCATGCTGCTGACCCAGAGACCATCTCACAGGGCCCCAAGGGAGTTAAGGCCTCCATTGCTAAAAATCCATTGCCTTCAGAGAGAGATTCCAGATCCTTAGAAAGGTGGGGAAAAAAGGTATATACCTCGGCTACCTTAACCATGAGGGCCTTAAACTGTCAGTTTCATATGCTAAAATACCAACAGTTTTTGTTATCACAATTGAAAAGTAAAATGTCACAACCTGAACAACCAGACTTGAAGGAGTTGCAGGATTTGATGCATAGTGCAGAACAAGTGGGTAAGCATACCTTACAATGTGGTTTTGATGCTCTAGAGGCCTCATGTAGAGCTGCTGTTACAGGATCAGTCATACGTAGGCATGCCTGGCTCAAGGAACAAGCCTTGCCTGATCATGTCAAAGTTAAATTACTAGACGCCCCTCTTCAAAAGGATGTACTATTTGGTGCTAATGCTGAGGAGGTATTAAGGAAAATGGAGGAAAAGGCTAAATCAATGCAAACTGTGAAAGAATTTCTACAAGTTCAACCCCCACGTTTTAGTAGAAATTGGCCTTCCAAAAACTGGTCCTTTCCTGCCACCGACAGACCCCAGAGAGGCAGATACAGGTGCCAGAGGGGCAGAGGACAATCCCAAGGATCGTATAGAGGCAGACAATGGCAAGCTCCTACACAGAGGTGGTGAGGACAACTCGCAATCTTTCAGAAAGCAAACCCAATGACTTTCGCCTTTGCATGCCAACCAGGTCTCAAATGGCAGCCCCCTTAGGAGGAAAGCTGGCATTATTTTCAAAAAATTGGCATATTGTCACAAAGGACAAATGGATCCTGGACATTATAAACAGAGGCTACAAATTCCATTTTCACACCCTTCCAAAAATGAGAGGCATGCCAAACCTGCCACACAATCAAAGGGCAGAGGCACAAAGGAAATTACAGATCTCATAAACATGGAAGCTATTCAAGAGGTACCTATGCACGAACAAGGTCAAGGTTTTTATTCCAGGCTATTTCTGGTGCCAAGGAAGGGAAAAGATTGGAGACCTATTTTGGATCTATCCATCCTAAACACATTTCTACTCGTACCAAAATTCAAGATGCTCACTCTACAGCAATTTCTTCCCATGCTGGGCAAGGAGTCTTGGCTGGTAACATTGGACCTCAAGGAGGCATACCTGCATGTCCCAATCAGACAAAATTGCAGAAGGTACCTCAGATTTCTTGCAGGTTCAACCCATTATCAGTTCTCTGCATTGCCCTTTGGCTTGTCTACTGTGCCCAGAGTATTCACGAAATGCCTGGCATCAGTAATTGCCTACTGCAGACTTCAAAGGATACAAATATATCCCTATTTGGACGACTGCCTGATCCAAGCGGACAGCAAGCACATTCTTCTGAAACATCTGGCTTATGTAATAATGTTATTCAACTCTCTGGGATACACAGTCAACAAAAAGAAATCAAGGCTAATACCCACTCGGAAGATAATTTTCCTGGGTGCCAATTTGGACACAAACACCCAGATGGCCTACCTCACGCCAGAGAAGCAGGGGCAACTAAGTCAATACTTCAGAACACTAGCAAATTGCACCAGGCTGACTGCAAGGAAAATCCTGCAGGCTCTGGGATTCATGGCATCTTGCATCTTACTAATCCCATGTGCAAAGCTGCATATGAGGAAACTACAATGGTACCTGAAAAACATATGGTCTCAACACAGCCACAGTTTGGAAACAATAATACCACTAATTCCATGTCTGCAAAAGGAATTTCTGTGGTGGGCTCAAGCATGTCAAACAAACACAGGTCTTCCATTCAGCAAGCCTCAAGCAAATCAAGTCATCACAACAGACGCCTCTGACTACGCCTGGGGGGGGCGCACATGACAGATCGGTGCATTCATGGCAAATGGTCCCAAAAAGAAATGCTAGCAGTAATAAATGCTATTATAGCTTTCAAGGACCTTCTACAACCAGGTCAACTATTGATAAGAACGGACAACACCACAGTTATGTGGTACATAAACAAGCAGGGAGGAACACATTCTTACCCCCTATGCAGACTGGCCATGTTACTTTGGAACATGGCCATGGACTTACAAATGGAACTACAAGCACAGTACTTGCCAGGCAAGGAAAACACGCTGGCAGACAACCTAAGCAGGAATATGACAGATCCACACGAATGGAAGTTGCATCCAAAAGTTTTTACAGAAATAATCCAAGAATGGGGAAGGCCAGACATAGATCTCTTTGCCTCCCACAAAAATCATCATTTGACAAAATTCTGCTCAAGGACCTTCCATCCAAAGGCCTGGAGAGTGGACGCTCTCTCTTTCAGTTGGACATCAATGACAGTTTATGCCTTCCCACCTCTTCCTCTGCTGCCCAAAGTTCTATTGAAGACCAGAACAGACAGACCAAAGATGATCCTCATTGCTCCGGACTGGCCAAGGCAACACTGGTACCCACTCCTGAGGAGCCTGACGCATTCCCCACCATGGACCCTGCCTCTAATGCCTCTTCTTCTGACTCAGCACAGCTTCAAAATTCTTCACAGTCAGCTAAAAACACTCAATCTAGCCGCATGGAAGATTCCTTAGCATCACAGCAGGCCCTACTCTCCAAGGAGGTGCAGGATGTCATTTTGGAGGCCAGAAGGCCATCAACTAGAAAAGCTTACTCCATAAAATGGAAACGTTTTTGTGTCTGGAATGAGAAAAAGGGCCAGGACCCTGGAAAACTGAATTTACCTCAAATACTACAATATTTGGCTGAACTGCTAAACAGTGGACTTTCTTTCTCCTCCATCAAAATCCATGCCTCAGCCATTTCTGCAGAATACAGCACTGATCCACCTTTATTCTCTCACCCTCTCTTAAGACAGTTCCTCAGAGGGGCTAAGAATTTAAGACCTCCAAGGAAACAACCAATACCTGCTTGGGATCTTAATTTCATTTTGGAAAAACTGACCTTGCCTCCCTTTGAGCCAGCTGCCTCATCAGATTTGCAATATTTGTCCTGGAAAACAGCTTTCCTTCTGGCTATCACCTCAGCTCGTAGAGTTTCAGAACTACAGGCTCTCATGGCTGTCCAACCTTTTGTCATCTTCCATCAGGACAGAGTTTCCTTACAAACCAAACCCATCCTTTATGCCTAAAGTGGTATCCAGGGTAGCTTTAAATCAGGCCATACATTTACCTACTTTTTATCCTAATCTTCAAAACAAAGGGGAGAGATTACTACATTCCTTGGACATCCACAGACAACTGCATTATTATTTGGACAGAACAAAGCCTTTCAGAAAATCAGAACAGCTCTTTGTAGCCTATGCGGTAGGAGCTCAAGGAAAGCCAATTTCCAAACAAACAATCTCAAAATAGATAGCCCACTGCATACGCTTTTGCTATTCCTTTCATGGCAAAACTGTACCTACAGGCATTAGAACTCATTCCACCAGGGCCACAGCCACCTCTGCAGCCTTCCTCAGAGGAGTCCCTACCAAGGATATTTTGGAAGCAGCCACTTGGAGTTCTGTGCATACCTTATCCAAGCACTACAACCTACCATTATACTCAAAATCTAGAGCAGGCTTTGCCACTGCAGTCTTGCAGGGCATTCTGGCTCCTCCTAGTTCCACCTAGTGCCTACCACCCCTTTCTTAGCTTTGGGATTCTACCCATCTGTTATGACTGCAACTGTATGCACGATGAACATAGTACAGTTTTGTACCTACCATAAATGTAGATGTTCGAGTGCTAATACAGCTGCAGTCCAGGTTTCCCTCCCTCCTTCCCCTCTTGGGACAGGCCTATAGGCTAGCACATCCTCATACAACCTGATTGGGGTATTCATTTATGATGTATTTGCTTGCAACTACTGTATTTTTATTATATTGCACTGCATTATTACACAAATTCATGTATTGCCTTCCTTCTGGGGGCACCTAACATCTGGGGCAAGAAAAACTGAAGAAAATGGCGTCGGCTGGTTCCTTTATACCCCTGTCGCACTGACGTCAGGGAAGAAGCGACGACAACTGACGCCGGACCTAGACTTTGGAATTCGGCCGACCGAGGACCCGCCTGATGGCAGGAGAATCCATCTGTTATGACTGCAGCTGTATTAGCACTCGAACATCTACATTTATGGTAGGTACAAAACTGTACTTTCTTGGTACCCAGAAAGGACAAGGCCTGGTGGCCAATACTGGATTTATCGATTTTGAACACATACCTGGACATTCCAAAATTCAAAATGCTGACTTTGCAGCAGCTTCTGCCCATGCTGGGCAAGAATGCTTGGCTGGCGACATTAGACCTAAAAGAGGCATACCTGCATGTCCCAATAAGGCAGTCATGCAGGAGATACCTCAGATTCAAGGCTGGCTGAATGCATTACCAATTCTCTGCACTGCCCTTTGGCTTATCTACTGCACCCAGGGTCTTTACAAAGTGCCTGGCACCAGTAATTGCATTTTGCAGACAAAGAAGTATACAAATATATTCTTACTTGGACGACTGTCTTATTCAAGCAGAGAACAAGGACATTCTTCTTCAACACCTGGCATTTGTGAAAAGGCTTCTAACATGCCTAGGGTACACAATAAAAGAAAAGAAATCACAACTGGTACCCTTTCAAAAGATAACATTCCTGGGTGCAAGCTTGAATACAACTGCCCATATGGCTTACCTCATGCCAGACAAGCAAAGGCAACTGACTGCTTACTTCAAACTGATGGCAACAAAAACCCAGTTATCTGCAAGACAAATTCTGCAGGCTTTGGGCTTCATGGCATCCTGCATCCTACTGATTCCATATGCAAGACTGCATATGAGGAAACTTCAGTGGTACCTAAAATGTTTATGGAGTCACCATTGTCACAGTCTGGAAACTGATTCCTCTCATTCCCTGCCTACAACAGGAGTTTCTATGGTGGGCAAAGGCTTGTCACCAAAACATGGGGCGGGCCTTCACTCTACCCCCTGCTAGCCAAACCTTAACAACAGATGCATCAGATTATACCTGGGGGGCCCACATGGCGGGAAGATGCATTCAGGGCATATGGACCCCAAAACAAATGCATCTACATATCAACCAGAAAGAGATGCTAGCTGTTCAAAATGCCCTGACAGCCTTCAAGGACTTACTTCATCAAGGACAACTACTGATAAAGACGGACAACACCACGGTCATGTGGTATATAAACAAGCAGGGGGGGGCACGAACTCATACCCCCTTTGCAGATTAGCCATAGCACTGTGGGACACAGCTTTGACTTACCAAATACATCTTCAAGCTCAATTCCTGCCAGGAAAACGAAATACTCTGGCAGACAATTTAAGCAGAAACCTTCTGGATCCTCACGAGTGGAAAAGTACAGTTGTGTACCTACCATAAATGTAGATGTTCGAGTGTATTCACTGTTGCAGTCATTACACTTGGGCTATCCTGCTGGCAGGCTACCTGCAGTCGGCCTGAATTCCAAAGACCTGGTCCGGCGTCGGTTGCTGTCACCTCTTCCCTGACGTCAGTGCGCCAGGGGTATATATGATGGAGCCGACACCATTTTCTTCAGTTTTACTTGCCCCAGATGTCAGGTGCCCCCAAGAAGGAAGGCAATACATATTGCCTATAAAAGCATACAGTAAAATAAAAACCAATACCTTCCTCTACAAGAAAATACACCACATAGGTTGTATAGGAAGAGAAGTTTAAATAAGTCCCAGCAAAGAAAGGGGGGTGGAGGGTGGATAACCTGGACTGCAACAGTGAATACACTCGAACATCTACATTTATGGTAGGTACACAGCTGTACTATGTTCATCGTGTTTCACTGTTGCAGTCATTACACTTGGGTTGAATCCCAAAGCTGAGGTAGGGCGGCTGGGTCTAGATAGGATTAGGAGTGGCTGTGAGGCCCTGCAGAACTGCAGTGGTAAAGCCTGCTCTGGATTTAGAATAAAGAGGTAAGTGATAATGCTTGGTAAAGGTGTGTACTGAAGTCCAGGTTGCAGCCCCCATAAAATCCTTGGTTGGTACTCCTCTGAGAAAGGCTGCTGAAGTGGCTGCTGCCCTGGTAGAATGTGGCCTAATATTCTTAGGCACTGACTTGCCATGCTGTGCATAGCAGAAATGAATACAGTGTCCTATCCACTTTGAAATAGTGTGCTTTGAGATAGCCTTTCCTTGTGATCCTGCAGCATATGCCTCAAACAGTTGCTCAGTTTTTCTGAAAGCTTTTGTTTTGTCCAAGTAGAAGCGTAGCTACCTGTGTATGTCCAAAGAGTGCAGAAGTCTCTCCCCTTTATTCTGGGGATTTGGATATTGGCAAATGAATGGTTTGGTTAAGAGCCACACTGGATACTACCTTTGGCATAAATGTTGGGTTTGTCCTTAGAGAAACCCTGTCCTGATGAAAAATGATAAAAGGTTCCACTGCCATTAATGCCTGTAACTCTGAGACTCTTCTTGCTGAAGTTATTGCTAGGAGCAGAGCAGTTTTCCATGAAAATAATTTTATATCAGCTGTATTGGCTGGCTCAAAAGGAGGTAGTGTGAGTTTTTCCAAAACAAAGTTGAGGTCCCATGTAAGTATCAGTGCTCTCCTTGGGGGTCTTATGTTTCTTGCCCCTCTAAGGTACTGTCTTAGCAGTGGATGAGAGAAAATAGGAGGTTCCGTATTGTAATGAGCTGAAATGGCTGAGGCATGGATCTTAATTGATGAGAAGGATAGGCCTTTGTCCAGCATCTCAGTTAAGTATTGCAAAATCTGAGGGATATTTGGAACAAGTGATTTTCATCGTGTTTCACTGCTGCAGTCATTACACTTGGGTTATCCTGCCGTCAGGCGGTCCCACAGTCGGCCAGAGTTCCAAAGTCTTGGTCCGGCGTCGGTTGCTGTCGCCTCCTCCCTGACGTCAGTGCGTCAAGGGTATATAAGAAGCAGCCGACGCCATTTTTTTCAGTCTTTGTTGCCGCGCGGTGCCCGAAGCAAAAGCAGTTCGCAAGTGCCGGTCGGCCGACTCCTGAGATATCAATTTCGATTTTCAGAACCGAAGTCTTCAATAAAGCTAAGTACCCCATTGGGGAAACTTTTTCTTGCCTCAGACCGATGTCAGTAAAGGTTAATTTTATTTCTTGTGGGAAGCAAATACCTCATAAGGATTTTCATTCTTACTGTATTCCATGCCTAGGTCCAGATCACAACGTCACTAGTTGCCGGTTTTGTGCTAGATTTACCAAACGCACTATTAAGGTTCATAGGTTAGTACTAGGCTAACTGCCCTTGCGAGCCATTTTAAGCCTAGCCCAATTATCCTTTGTGAGACTCAAACCCTGCACCTTGTGTTTTTAAGGCAAACACCTTAACCATTAGGTCACCCTCCCAACCCAACGTCAGTTTGATTTTGCTCGCCATTACTTTGGCCGAAGGTTTATTTATACCATGCCGTCGGAACAAACGACGACCGGAATTCACAAAAAACGCAAAGATAAGGATAAGGACAGGCATCCGAGGCCCAAAACTGACGACGAAGCCTCTTCTAGGCCAGTCGCCGGTTCTCAGTGAGGCGCTTTTGCAGTCCCTGACACCCGCTACCTCAGAGCCGCAGGCTGCGACCGACTCCCACGTTGGGTTGCCTAGGCCTCTGGATACTCAAGGTGTTGGACCTACGGAGACCAACCCTTCAGATGGGTCCGGAGCCGCTGAGCAGGCATTGGCTTCTGAGGGTGTTTTCAGACCTTCACAACTTACCATTGCATCTACAGCCAAGTCTAAAACTACATTAAAGACAAAGAAGCAAGTACAGTATTCACCTGGACGGGCCTCCATGCCTAAAAAGCAGATGCTCAAAATGGCCGAAGACTTAATTACTCTGATCAGGGGTTCCCATCCCCCTCCTGATAAAAGGCCTAGGCAGGATACAGACTATGATTCATCTGACCAGGTTTCAATATATTCTGATTCCTCTTCAGACCAGGAATACTCTTTACCCCCCTATGAGGACTCTGATGCTGAAGAATCAATTCCTTCAGCCTCTCCTCCTGAGGATTACTCTTTTGGGGAAACTTTACATACCATGAGGGAGCATTTCCATTGGGAGGGCCAGGATTACTCAGAATCCAAGAAAAGTCTCAGAGACTTTCTTTTATTGCCTCAGCACAGGCCCCTTGCTATTCTGCCAGTGTTGGATATTGTAGACGATGTGTTCTCTGAATCCAATTTAAATCCAGATTCTTTACCCCCTGCCCCTGTCAAGCCAGACAGGTACTACAGGGTCCCTGACTCTCACAAATTTCTCTATAAAAACCCTGCTGCTGACCCAGAAACTATTTCCCAGGGTCCCAAAGGGGTAAAGACCTCCACGGCTAAAAATCCAGTTCCCTCTGACAGGGATTTTAGAGCATTAGACAGATGGGGGAAGAAAGTTTACACCTCTGCAACTTTAGCAGTAAGGGCTTTAAACTGCCAGTTTCACATGCTTAAATATCAACAATATTTACTGTCTCAGTTAAAACAGAAAATGAGTACAAGTGCAGAACAACCTAATTTTAAGGAAATGCAGGATTTATTGCATGCAGCTGAACAAGTGGGAAAGCATACTTTGCAATGTGGTTTTGATTCATTAGAAGCTTCTTGTAGAGCAGCAGTTACAGGATCTGTGATTCGAAGACATGCTTGGTTAAAGGAACAAACCTTACCAGATCATGTTAAGGCAAAATTATTGGATGCTGCTTTACAGCAAGATATTTTATTATTTGGTGTTAAGGCAGAAGAGGTATTAAAGAAAATGGAGGATAAGGCAAAACCTATGCAAACAGTGAAGGATTTTTTACAGGTACAGCCACCAAGATTTAGCAGGAATTGGCCTACGAAAAATTGGTCCTTTCCAGTGTCAGACAGGCCACAAAGAGGCAGATACAGACGCCCAAGAGGCAGATCTCAGCCCCAAGGCTTTTACAGACCATGACAGTGGGGTGCTTCAACCCCAAAAGAAGGTGAGGACAAGTCACAACCTTACAGGAAACAGTCCCAATGACTTCCCCCTTCCAATGCCAAACTCTTCCCTTTTGGCAGCTCCCTTGGGGGAGAAACTAGCACTTTTTTTCACAAAACTGGCGAGCAATCACCCAAGACAAATGGGTGCTGAATATTGTGTCTCAAGGTTACAGGTTCCACTTTCACACTTAACCAAGGCTAAAAGGTATGCAAGACCTGCCACACAATCAATGGGCAGAGGCGCACAAACAAATTACAGCCCTCATGGACATGAGAGCTATTCAAAAAGTACCACAGCAGGAACAAGGACAAGGATTTTACTCAAGACTCTTCCTGGTCCCCAGAAAGGACAAAGCCTGGAGACCCATACTAGTCCTTTCCACTCTAAATACTTACCTGGATGTTCCGAAATTCAAAATGTTGACACTACAGCAGCTCCTTCCCATGTTGGGCAAGAAATGCTTGGCTTGTTACTTTGGACCTCAAAGAGGCATACCTTCATGTCCCTATCAGACAAAATTGCAGAAGATACCTCAGATTCATAGCTGGTTCAATGCACTACCAATTCTCTGCACTGCCCTTTGGCTTATCTACTGCACCCAGGGTCTTCACAAAGTGCCTGGCACCAGTAATTGCATTTTGCAGACAAAAAGGAATTCAAATATATCCATACCTGGACGACTGCCTGATTCAAGCAGAGAGCAGTGACATTCTTCTAAAGCATCTGGCGTTTGTAAAAAAGTTAAGTTGCCTAGGGTACACAGTAAACGAAAAGAAGTCAAAACTAGTGCCCTCACAAGAGATAATATTCCTGGGTGCCAGCTTAAATACAACAGCCCAGGTGGCTTATCTCACACCAAACAAACAAGGACAACTGAGTCAGTATTTTCAAATGATGGAAACAAAGTCCCAACTCCCTGCAAGAAAAATTCTGCAGGCCTTGGGATTCATGGCATCTTGCATACTACTAATACCATATGCCAAACTGCATATGAGGAAATTACAATGGCACCTGAAAAGCGTATGGACTCAACACAGCCACAGCTTGGAAACAATAATACCACTAATTCCCTGCCTTCAACAGGAGTTTCTATGGTGGGCTCAGGCGTGTCACCTCAACAAGGGTCAGCCTTTCACCTTGCCCACAGCCAGGCAAACAATGACAACAGAAGCATCGGATTACGCCTGGGGAGCACACATGGCAGGACAGTTTATTCAGGGCAAATGGTCTGCAGATCAAATGCATCTCCACATCAATCAAAAAGAGGTGCTAGCTGTACAAAATGCCCTAACAGCTTTCAAGGACCTCCTACATCCAGGACAACTTCTAATAAAGACGGACAACACCACAGTGATGTGGTATATAAACAAACAAGGGGGCACACATTCCTACCCCCTATGCAGGCAAGCAATGACCTTGTGGAACACAGCACTGACCTACCAAGTTCAACTACAAGCACAATTCCTGCCAGGAAAGAAAAATACATTGGCAGACGAACTAAGCAGAAATATCATGGATCCTCACGAGTGGAAACTAGATCCACTAGTATTCACAATGATAACTCAAAAATGGGGGAGCCCAGACATAGATCTGTTTGCCTCCCCCCAAAACTACCAACTGCGAAAGTTTTGCACAAGGACAATACCACACACTAGCTTGAAAAGTGGACGCCCTCTCCTTCAGTTGGAAAACACTAACAGTGTATGCCTTTCCTCCACTGCCTCTTCTGGCAAAGGTGCTGCTAAAAGCCAGATTAGAGAGGCCACAAATGATACTCATTGCTCCAGACTGGCCATGCCAACACTGGTATCTAATATTAAGGAACATGGCTCAAGGCCCACCATGGATTTTACCTCAAATTCCTCACCTGCTGACTCAGCAAAACAATCAGATTCTACACAGCCAGCTCAAGACTTTAAATCTGGCTGCATGGCAGATTATCTAAACAACCAGTCAACACTTCTCTCTACAGTTTTTATGGATGTCATTCTGGAGGCCAGGAGACCCAGCACCAGGAAAACCTACTCAGACAAATGGAAAAGATTCTGCGCCTGGAACCAGGCTAAAGGCCAAAATCCTCTTGTCCCAAATATTCCTCAGATTCTGCAATATTTAACTGAGAATATTGCACAAAGGCCTTTCCTTTTCGTCTATAAAGATCCACGCTTTAGCTATTTCAGCTCATTACAACACGGATCCTCCTATTTTTTCACATCCATTATTAAGACAGTACCTCAGAGGGGCTAAGAACATAAGACCGCCCCGAAGAGCACCAACACCAACTTGGGACCTCAATTTTGTTTTGGAAAAACTTACACTACCGCCCTTCGAGCCAGCTTTTTCAGCTGATTTACAATTTTTATCATGGAAAACTGCCCTGCAGCTAGCAATAACCAGCACAAAGAGTCTCAGAGCTACAGGCCCTAATGGCAGTGGAGCCTTTCATCATTTTTCATCAATACAGAGTCTCTTTACGAACTAACCCTTCCTTTATGCCAAAGGTAGTATCCAGTAACCAAACCATTCATTTACCCACCTTTTATCCAAACCCCCAGAATAAAGGGGAAAGGCTCCTACACTCTTTGGACATTCACAGGCAATTACGTTTCTACATGGATAAAGCAATGGTTTTCAGAAAATCTGATCAGCTTTTTGTATCCTATGCAGCAGGATCTCAAGGAAAGCCTATATCAAAACAGACTATTTCAAAATGGATAGGACATTGTATTCCATTTCTGCTACACACACCATGGGAAACCTGTACCTGGTAACATTAGGTGTCATTCCACCAGGGCTACAGGAACATCAGCAGCCTTCCTCAGAGGGGTACCAACCAAGGATATTTTGGAAGCTGCAACTTGGAATTCAGTGCACACCTTCACCAAGCACTACCACTTACCTCTATACTCAAAAACCAGAGCTGGCTTTGCCACTGCAGTTTTGCAGGGCCTACTAGCTTCTCCAAACCCTGTTTAGTACCAACCGCCCAGCCTTAGCTTTGGGATTCAACCCAAGTGTGATGACTGCAGCAGTGTAACACAATGAACATAGTACAGTTTTGTACCTACCATAAATGTAGATGTTAGTGTGTTCACACTGCTGCAGTCCAGGTTACCCTCCCACCTTCCCCTCTTCTTACCTGGGTTTTATCTATAGCTCACTGTTTATACAATCTCTAAGATGTATTTCTATATGGTGTATTTGCTTACAGCTGTAGCTATTGTTTTCTACTTATTTACTTAGGATTATGTATTGCCTTCCTATTTGAGGGCACCTGACATCTGGGGCAAGAAAAAACTGAAGAAAATGGCGTTGGCTGCCTCTTTTATACCCCTGTCGCACTGACGTCAGGGAGGAAGCGACAGCAACCGATGCCGGACCAAGACTTTGGAACTCGGGCTGACTGCGGGGACCGCCTGACGGCAGATAACCCAAGTGTGATGACTGCAGCAGTGTGAACACTCGAACATCTACATTTATGGTAGGTACAAAACTGTACTTTTCCCTCCCTCCACCCCCTCTTTTTTTCTTCTCTTTCCTTGCAAGGGACATATTGGTATTTACTTTCTATTGGTAGGGTTCTTCCAGCAGAACCTGACTCCTGCTTGGGGGCTCCTGACAGGTTAGGGCAAGAAAATCTGATGTAATGGCGTCGGCTGCCTTACTTTGTACTACTGACAACCTGACGTCAGTCCTGAAGCGAGAGCAAGCGACGAAGAAATACTAAGCCTCTGGTATATGGGCTGGCTGAGGGCTACCCTGGCAGGGATAACCCAAATGTGATGACTGCAACAGTGAATACACTCGAACATCTACATTTATGGTAAGTGTACACAACTGTACTTTCTGTGGCTCATGTTTTCAATGTTTTTCAGCCACTTCAATACCATAATGTTTGCACAATCCCCATTACAACAGTTTTGCCACATTATTATGCCTTTCAGTGTACAATCCTTCTTCAATTAGTATTTCACAACCAGCAAGGAGGTTTGCGACTGTTTCAATTCTACAAAACCTGCATTTGTCTGTTTCTCCCACATGTTCAATGGACTTTATAAACCAGAGTGTATGTAGCCCACTATCTTAGGCCACCAAAATTAACCTTTAATCTCTTGGTTTGAATTAATCTCTCCTTAACCATTCCTGCATTCGTTCTTGATCAACATGAGGTTCTTCCAGACGTTTTCTACACTTGCAACTATTTATGCATTTTCCACATTTCTTGCCTTCTCCTCTGGTCCTTCACTTTATATTCTTTTTTTTTTGTTTTGTTTTTTTTTTTGGCACATTCAGTTGCCGCCTGATTTTTATCTAATTTTGCTTTGATTTCAATTTCTGCTTGACACCGATATGCTTCTGCTAGATTAAGCAGAGAAGTCGTCTTAGATTTATTCTCCTCATGTTTCAAAACTTTCACTGCGTTTCAGTCTTGTGAGCTCAGGAGATAATGTGTGGAGTCCCATGATTGCAGATTTGTACATGTAAAAAGTTTCAAGGAGGCCCATCCCTCCTTTGGAACAGGGAATATATAATCTTGGGATTCACTATACAATCTCGAAATACTGAAATGTCAAATTTCAGTATTTCAACACTGAATAGTGGAAAACCCACATACACGAAAACCCAAAATCACGAATACCACAACTGCGACCATTCACAAACACACAAACCAGCACATAATCACACACATACACCTACCTAACTACACTAAAACAAACATAACACACACAAACACACCTAACCTACCTATAAGCAGGGGGGCAAGTCTCTCTGCACGCCCTATGTGGGGGGCTGTGCCCTCCAACCCCCCTACTTATATAATCTAACTCCGAGGTCACACTAAACACACAAAAAACACCACCACACACACACTCGCTCACACACAAACACACACACTAAAATCCCTACCCAATACCCTCACATACACATCACTTACCGAAACCCCAGATAAATCCACAAATTGCACAACACGTCATGAACGCGACACCACGATATCGGCGGATTTGACACTTCCGCATTAGGCATAGTGCAGATGTTCATCGTGTTACACTGCTGCAGTCATCACACTTGGGTTATCCTGCCATCAGGCGGTCCTGCAGTCGGCCAGAGTACCAAAGTCTTGGTCCGGCGTCGGTTGCTGTCGCTTCTTCCCTGATGTCACTGCGCCAGGGGTATATAATATGCAGCCAACGCCATTTTCTTCAGTCTTTCTTGCCGCACGTTGCCCGAAGCAGTTCGCAAGTGCCGGTCGGCCGACTCCTGAGATTTTCAAAGTCGAATTTCAGATCCGAAGTCTTCAATAAAGCTAAGTACCCCGTTGGGGAAACCTTTTTTCTTGCCTCAGACTGATGTCAGAAAAAGTTAATAATTGTATTTCTTGTGGGAAGCAAATACCTCATAAGGACTTCCACTCTTACTGTATTCCATGCCTAGGCCCTGATCACGACATCACTAGTTGTCGGTTTTGTGCTAGATTCAACAAATGCACTATAAAGAGACGTTTTGATTTTGCTTTAACTACTTTGGCCGAAGGTTCAATTATACCATGCCGTCGGATCAGCCGACGACCTCAGTAACGAAAAAACGCAAAGACAAGGATAAAGACAGACATTTAAGGTCCAAAACCGATGACGAAACCTCTTCTAGGCCAGTCGCCGGTTCTCAGTGAGGCGCTTTCGCAGCCCCTGACACCCACTACCTCAGAGCCACAGGCCGCTTCCGACTCCCACGTGGAGACATCTAGGCCTCTGGAAACTCAAGGTATTGGGCCTATGGAAACTATTCCCTCAGATGGGTCTGGAGCCGCTGAGCAGGCACCGGCTTCTGAGGGTGTTTTCAGACTATCACAACGTAATATTAAAACAACAGCCAAGACAAAGGTACCATTAAAGACAAAGAAACAAGTACAGCATTCTCCTGGACAGTCCTCCATGCCTAAGAAAGAGATGCTTAAAATGGCCGAAGACCTCATTACTCTAATCAGGGGTTCCCATCCCCCTCCTGAGAAAAGGCCTAGGCAGGATACAGACTATGACTCCTCTGATCAGGTTTCCATTTCCTCTGATTCCTCTTCAGACCAGGGATACTCTTTACCCCCCTATGAGCACTCTGATACTGAGGAATCTATCCCTTCAGCTTCTCCTCCTGAGGATTACTCTTTTGGGGAAACTTTACATACCATGAGGGAACATTTCCATTGGGAAAGTCAGGAATACTCAGAATCCAAGAAAAGGCTCAGGGATTTCCTCTTATTGGCTCAGCACAGGCCCCTGGCTATTCTGCCTGTGCTAGACATTGTGGATGATGTGTTCTCTGAATCCAGCTGATCTCCTGACTCTTTGCCCCCTGCTCTAGCCAAGCCAGATAGGTATTATAGAGTCCCTGACTCTCACAAGTTTCTTTACAAAAACCCTTCTGCTGATCCAGAAACTATTTCCCAGGGTCCAAAAGGGGTTAAGGCTTCCATTGCAAAAAATCCAGTACCCTCTGACAGAGATTCCAGAGCTTTGGATAGATGGGGGAAGAAAGTATACACGTCTGCAACTTTAGTAGTAAGAGCTTTAAATTGCCAGTTTCACATGCTTAAGTACCAACAATATTTAATGGCTCAATTAAAACAGAAAATGCTTGCTAGCTCAGAAGCGCCTGATTGTAAAGAAATGCAGGATTTATTGCATGCAGTTGAACACGTGGGAAAACATACTCTGCAATGTGGTTTTGATTCTTTAGAGGCCTCTTGTAGAGCCGCAGTTACAGGTTCTGTTATTCGAAGACATGCTTGGTTAAAAGAACAGAGTTTACCCGATCATGTTAAGGCAAAGTTATAGGATGCTCCTTTACAACATGATACCTTGTTTGGTGTTAAGGCAGAAGAGGTGTTAAAGAAAATGGAGGATAAAGCTAAATCTATGCAAACAGTCAAGGATTTCTTACAGGTACAGCCACCTCGGTTTAGCAGAAATTGGCCAACAATAAATTGGTCCTTTCCAGTGTCAGACAGGCCACAGAGAGGCAGATACAGATGCCCAAGAGGCAGATCTCAACCCCAAGGCTCAAACAGACAACGACAGTGGGGCACCTCAACCCCAAAAGGAGGTGAGGACAAGTCTCAACCTTACAGGAAACGGTCACAATGGCTTTCCTTTGCGTACGCCAAGCACGTCCCTTCTGGAAGCCCCCTTAGGGGGAAAACTAGCACTTTTTTTCTCAAAACTGGCAAACAATCACCCAAGACAAATGGGTCCTGAATATTGTGTCTCAAGGTTACAGATTCCACTTCCATACTTTACCAAAGCTAAAAGGAATGCCAGACCTGCCACAAAATCAATGGGCAGAGGCACAAAAACAAATTTCAGCCCTCATGGACATGAGAGCTATACAAAAAGTACCACAACAGGAACAAGGATTTTACTCAAGACTCTTCCTGGTCCCCAGAAAGGACAAAGCATGGAGGCCTATACTGGACCTTTCAATTCTGAATACTTACCTGGATATTCCAAAATTCAAAATGTTGACATTACAGCAGCTTCTACCCATGCTGGGCAAGAAGGCTTGGCTTGTTACTCTGGATCTCAAAGAGGCATACCTGCATGTCCCTGTCAGACAAAATTGCAGAAGATACCTCCGATTCAAAGCTGGTACAATGCACTACCAATTCTCTGCACTGCCCTTTGGCTTATCTACTGCGCCCAGGGTCTTCACAAAGTGCCTGGCACCAGTAATTGCATTCTGCAGACAAAAAGGAATTCAAATATATCCATACCTGGACGACTGCCTCATTCAAGCAGAGACAAAGGACATTCTTCTACAGCATCTGGCATTTGTGAAAAAGTTGCTAATTTCTCTAGGGAACACAGTAAACGAAAAGAAGTCAAAACTAGTGCCCTCACAACAGATTACATTCCTGGGTGCCAGCTTAAATACAACGGCCCAGATGGCTTACCTCACGCCAGACAAACAAATGCAACTAACTCAATATTTTCAACTACTGGCAAAAACGTCCCATCTCCCTGCAAGAAAAATTCTGCAGGCCCTGGGATTCATGGCATCCTGCATACTACTAATACTGTATGCCAGACTGCATATGAGGAAATTACAATGGTACCTAAAAAGTGTTTGGACTCAACATTCTCACAGTCTAGAAGCAGTAATTCCAATAATTCCCTGCCTACAACAGGAGTTTCGATGGTGGGCACAGGCATGTCACCTAAACAGGGGTCAGCCTTTTACCCAACCCACAGCAGGCAAACTCTAACAACAGATGCTTCGGAGTACGCCTGGGGAGCACACATGGCAGGAAAATGCATTCAGGGCAAGTGGACCACAGACCAGATGCATCTTCACATCATTCAAAAAGAGATGTTGGCTGTTCAAAATGCCCTAACAGCTTTCAAGGACCTTCTACATCCAGGACAACTATTACTAAAGACAGACAACACCACAGTAATGTGGTACATAAACAAACAAGGGGGCACTCATTCTTATCCCTTATGCAGGCAAGCCATGACCTTGTGGAACACAGCTCTAACGTACCAAGTTCACCTGCAAGCACAATTCCTGCCAGGAAAGAAAAATACTTTGGCAGACGACCTAAGCAGAAATATCATGGACCCTCACGAATGGAAATTGAATCCACAATTCTTCAGCATAACACAAAAATGGGGATGCCCAGACATAGATCTTTTTGCCTCCCCTCTGAATTGCAACTGCAAAAATTCTGCACAAGGACTTATCACAAACAAGCATGGAAAGTGGATGCTCTTCTGTTCAGCTGGAAAAACCTAAAAGTCTATGCCTTCCCACCACTGCCTTTCAAAGGTACTCCTAAAAGCCAGATAAGAAAAAACACAGATGATCCTGATTGCTCCAGACTGGCCACGCCAGCACTGGTACCCTATCTTAAGGAACTTGGCTAGGGGCCCACCATGGATTTTGCCCCAAATTCCACACCTTCTGACTCAACAAAACAATCAGATCCTGCACGGTCAGCTCAAAACCCTAAACCTGGCTGCATGGCAGATACTTTAGTCAAACAGGCAACACCTTTCTCTAAAGCTGTTATGGATGTCATTTTGGAGGCCAGGAGGCTTAGCACCAGGAAAGCTTACTCAGAAAAATGGAAGCGATTCTGCACCTGGAACCAAGCTCACAGCCTTGACCCTCTTGTTCCAAACATTCCTCAGATTTTACAATACTTAACTGAGATGCTGGACAGAGGCCTATCCTTTTCATCAATTAAGATTCACGCCGCTGCCATTTCTGCACATTACAACATGGATCCTCCTTTATTCTCTCATCCCTTGCTAAAGCAGCACCTCAGAGGGGCTAAAAACATAAGACCGCCCCGGAGAACACCAACACCAACTTGGGACCTCAGTTTCGTTTTGGAAAAACTGACCCTACCACCTTTTGAGCCAGGCAATACAGCCGCTCTAAAATTTTTGTCATGGAAAACAGCTCTGCTCCTGGCAGTAACTTCAGCACGAAGAGTCTCAGAACTACAGGCATTAATGGCAGTGGAACCTTCTATAATTTTTCATCAGGACAGGGTATCTTTAAGGACAAACCCTACCTTCATACCAAAGGTGGTATCTAGTGTGGCTCTTAACCAAACCATCCATTTGGCTACTTTTTATCCAAACCCCCAAAATAAAGGGGAGAAACTTCTGCATTTTTTGGACATACACAGGCAGCTGCGCTTCTAATTGGACAAAACAAAAGCTTTCAGGAAAACTGATCAACTGTTTGTAACACTGACGTCAGGGAAGAAACGACGGCAACCGATTTCTGACCAAGACTTTGGAACTCTGGCCGACTGCGGGACCGCCTGACAGCAGGATAACCCAAGTGTGATGACTGCAGCAGTGTGAACACTCGAACATCTACATTTATGGTAGGTACAAAACTACTTTTCGGGTAACTGCATTTTCCACTATTCGGTCTCGACGTACTGAAATTCGACATTTCAGTACATTGAGATTGTCTAGTGAATCCATAATCTTGGTATACACTGATTTTTATAAGTCATTTGGTGAGCATGAAGCATCCTCCTTGTTTTCTTATCTAATCTACCAAACACGTTTTGGGGCCAGTCGATCACTCCAAAACTGTGAATTAGTTCAGGAAGTGCAAATTGTTGAATTTTGTTCCTAGATGTCAACGCTGTTTTCAGGATTAATTTAAGTGTTCTAAAGTATTCCGTATTAAGTTTTATTCACTTTTGTTCATGTTTTTTTGTTGATCCTTCATCAGTTCCCAAATATTTGTACACTCCCTCTTGCTCAAGTTCTTTTACATCACATTCTTGTCCCAAACTGATGTTTTCCAGGTGCTGCAGTTTTCCTGCTTTAAAGGTTGCTTTTGCACATTTATCCAGACTAAATGGCATTCTTATATCATTTGAAAAAGTTTTGACAACCTGCAGTTGTGCTTTCAGTTCCTCATCTAATGAGCTATACAGTTTTAAATCATCGACAAAGAGAAGTTGAGAAGTCTTTACACTTTGTTGTTTTCTAGGAGGCAAATTATAGCCATGGCCTACGCTGTTAAACAGCTTAATGGGTTAATGGCAAGGCAGAATGTCAATGGTGACATAGTCACCCTGGAATGTCCCCCTTTGAATTTTTATCCCTGGGATAATAATTTGTCCTTTATCATGGCTTAATTGCAGAGTAGTCCGTCACTGTTCAATGGTCACTATAATGTAGTCAATCAGTGTAGGGTGTACGTTATACATTTTTAAGCACTCTTTTATCCATGAGTGTGGGATACTTTCAAATGCTTTTTTGTAGTCAGTCCATGCCATACTTAGATTCTTCCCCTTTTTACAGTTCTCCACTATGTCTTTATTTAATAACATATGATCCTTTGATGTCCTTCTATTCCTGTGTTGCATTATTCTAGTAGTGGGATTTTCAGCCCTCCGGCGACTCATACGTCAGCTTCTATACAAAAGCTTCAGCTTGGCTGTTGCAGTGTGCGTGGGACGTCACACGTAGGCCTTAAACCAGGGATCTTAACTGTGACATCTGCACGCACAGTCCTCAGAACTTTTCAGCCGCAGATGACCTTCGCATTGTACAATCGCTTCTTCACAGACGTCGCATCTTAAAAGATAAGTAACCCGTTGGGTTTCTATTTTCTTATTTTGCTGATTGTTATTGCTTAGGCTTGGTTGTTGTAGTCTTTTAGCTGATGTCAGGTAAAAAGGGAAAGTGCCAATGCAAAAGCCAGATACCTTATAAAGACCCCCATGATAGGTGTGTTTTTTGCTTAGGCCGGGAACACAATCACTCCTCCTACACAATTTGTCAATCCTTTGTGCGTAAGACCCTATGCAGCTGTCTGGCTGCTTTAAACCTTTACCTTGAAAACCAGAGCCTTAAGCGGTTAGACCTTAGCATTGATCGTGTATCGGAGACCGCACCCGAACCTCCGCGCAAGAAAGCTAGGTTTCCTAGGCCTTCCTCGCCTGCTGCTCTGCTTACCGACGCACCGCCAAGTGCCAAGCTAGGGGTTGAGGCACACTTGGCGGATCTGTCGACTGCAGAGACGTCCCTTGAGGAAGCCATTGCACAGCCCAACGACCAGCATGTCCTCTGAGCTTATCCAGACAGCGACTTCCGTCGAGGGGGAACCAGTTTCAGGGGTACTTCCGACTGGGATCCAGACTTTGGATTTGTTAGCCTCCATGCCCGACGCCATGCCACTCCCTGCTTCCACTCCGGCCAAAAAGAAGCAGAAAACTAAACATATTTCCTCTTCTACAGAAGTAACACCAGACTGGCAGGCCTTCACCTCCGACCTCATACAGGCCTTTATGGCTCTCAGGCCTTCAGCCACAGCCCCCCCCCCCACTCTGCCTCTATTGAGCCCTAGGCCTCCTCCTGCTTCTTCCCTCCCACCCATGACCCCTCAAGTCAGGGAGGAAGAGCATGATTCTTCATTCTCATCCTCAGAAGAGTCATTCTCATGTGTGTCCCAGATTGCCTCCCCCCAGGAATATTACTCTCCTGATGACTGGTATCTGTGGAAGGGGATTCTCCTCCTGAGGATATTATGTTTGGTGAGATCATCACCAAAATGGATTACTTTAAATGGGATACGTCCCAAATGACTGACACCCAAAAGAGGTACTTTGAGCTGCTGCAAGTAGAATCACCACCCCAACCCCCAAAAACTTTCATGGCCACCCTAGATCTAAAAGAGACCTACCTGCACAAACCCATCAGGACCTCTCACAGGCAATTCCTACGTTTCTCTGGACCTTCCTCTCACTTCCAATTTACTGCCTTGCCCTTTGGTTTATCCACTAGCCCCAGCAATTGCCTTTTGCAGAACCCAGGGAATCCAGATTTACCCTTATCTGGACGACATCCTGATTCTGGCAAAGTCCAGAGATACTCTCTCAAGGCACCTACAGTTCACCATGTCCCTTCTGCAGAATCTAGGGTTCACCATCAAACTGCCAAAATCCTCCCTGATCCCAGGCCAGGACAAGATCTTCCTAGGCTGCAGAATCAGAACAGACAATTTGAAGGCCTCTCTCCCGCAGGACAAGGTTCTTTCTTTGACCTCCCACTTTCAGGAAACCCTAGTGTCCCAGAAGGTGACGGCAAGGCAATTCCTCCGTCTCCTGGGCTTAGTGGCAGCTACCATCCCCATGCTACCACTGGCAAGGATGTACATGCGCAAGATTCAGTGGTGTCTCAAAAGCATTTGTGCCCAACATCTTCATCCCTCAGAGCAGGTCATTCCCCTCCTTCCCTGTCTAAAGGCAGAAATCAGCTGGTGGATCCAGCAAGTCCAACTAAATCCGGGCATCCCTCTACAACCACCTACCCCAACCCAAGTAATGCATACAGATACCTCAGATTCAGGCTGGGGAGCAACCCTGGCTTCCTACAGGATTCAAGAAAAGTGGTATCCCTCTCTACAGGCCAAGCACATCAATATCAGGGAAATGGCAGCAGTCTTCTTAGCACTGAAAACCTTTATTCCACTTCTGTTTCCAGGCATGCTCCTGATAGTGACTGACAACGCCACAGTTATGTGGTACCTCAACAAGCAGGGAGGAACAAAGGCTTGTCAGCTGTGCAGACTAACCCTGCTGATATGGGACCTAGCCTCTCTCCACAACTTAGTCCTGCAGGTGGCCTACATCCCCTCACAGGACAACCACCAAGCAGATCTCTTGAGCAGGACCTCGTCACCTCAGTACGAGTGGATGCTGAACAGAGAGGAGGTCTTCCTGGACATAGTCCACTGGTGGGTGCTCTACAAATAGGCTTGTTTGCTTCCCCCCCAGAACAGGCAACTGCAGATGATCTGCTCAAAAGCCTACTCCCCTCTAGCATGGAGAGTGGATGCTTTCAGCATCTCTTGGGAGGGGAAGTTCCTTTATGCCTTCCCCCCATTCCCACTGATTCAGAAAGTCGTCCTGAAAATCCTGAAGGACAAACCAAAAATCTTGTTAGTGACTGCCTACTGGCCAAGGCACCACTGGTTCCCCACACTCTACAAGCTAGCCAAGGGCTATCGCTTCAAGTTACCCTACAAGGTGGACCTACTGACACAAGACAAAGGAACTCTCCAACACCCACACTTGCAGATGTTGTCCCTGACTCTGTGGGTGATAAACTTTTAATCCCTACTACACCATTCTAGAAGCAGCTGTTTGGACATATCTTCACCAAACATTGCAGGTTGGTTGGCATCTCCAGATCTAGAGCTGGTTTTACTAGAGCCACTCTTCATAGCTTTCTTGAGAGTTCATCTTGTCCTTCCTCCTACCAGGTTTCCTCCTGAACTTTAGTACTCTCCCTCATGTAAGGAATACTCAGACATTGGACTAGGACGACATAGAATACTTGTGTAAAATCTTACCATAACCATAGATGTCCTTCTCTTCTATGTTGCAGTATTCTATCCCTCCCTCCTTCCCCCGGTGCCTTCTTTTGTTCTGGAAGTCTGATAACCTCCTTGTTTCTTGGAGCGGTGTTCCTCTTGGGGCATTCACTTCTGAGAAGTGTACGTGCGGGCATCGCTTTTATGGCTGACATACTCCTAAGCCATACTTGGAATGTCCCACATACTAGCAGTACTTAGGCTGTTGTATACTGGCCAGACGTTGGGTCGCCCACGGCGGAGGATCCCTCATGTAAAGAATACTGCAACATAGAAGAGAAGGACGTATATGGTTATGGTAAGATTTTACACAACTGTTCTTTCTCTGCCACAATTTGCTTCCTTATATGTTTGTGTAAACTTTTACTCTGCATATTTAATGTATCATCTACACCTCATGATAGGTATCGAAGAGATGCAAGAGCATTGGATGAAGATGAAGAAATGTGGTTTAATGAAGATGATGATGAAGAAGGTGAAGCGGTGGTACCTCCTGTAGAGAAAGCTAAATCTGAGGAAGATTTTCCTGACAGCTATGGAAAATTCATTGAAGCTAAGAAAGGTATGCTTGTTTCCTTCATATACTTCATTTTGTAAAAATATTTAAACATTACTTATTTTGAAATGAGCTTTAAAATTATTTTTCATTTTCAGTAGAGGGCAAATGCTGATGACATTCTGTGTATTTGCCCTCATAGGTTTATAGTAAAGTAGTAGGCTAGCTGCACTTTTAGCCATTTTAAGCTTACCAGTTTCCCATTTAATGCTTGAATTAACCTATCCGATTTGGTGTTAGATCGGTCGCAAGTATCCCATGGTGGATAATTATATGTTACCCCTAGTAAAAATAACTGGGATCATACCATAGATAATTTGAGGGGAATAACCTATGGAATAAAGCATTTAGAAGTTGCCTCTGTTCACTAATAGTACAGAGGGCAATCCTGGGATAAATTTCTACATATCCATAGGTCCAAATTGCACTTGAATATGGACAGAGATTAGCTTTGTTTCACATGAATAGGGAGTCTGTTCCAGAGCAGTGGTATCGTTTTCGAGGTATACATATCCTGCCAAACAGTTCTGTTGATGTTGCAGAAAAGGTTTAGATCACTGGACTGAGTATTTCTGATGCCATTTGACTTGCTGATGTGCAGTAGGTGCATCAGTATTGGGTTGGAGGATGCCTTGTATGCCAGACACAGGTCACCTGTTAGTAGTCTGACAGGGCTTTGAGTTGGTCCATGTGGGGCATGTTGTATAGGATTTGTATCCTTCTAGTAAGGTATCGGGCATTTCAGTTTTTGCACATGTGTGAACACAGATGCCTGTCAAAGGGGACATTATACTCCGTAATTGGTCTAAGGGCTGAATAAAGGTAGGCTGGCACAATGGTTAAGATGTTTACCGTACAAACAGTGGGGATGGGGTTTGACTCTCACATGAGGTAATTAGATAGATTTAAAATGGTCCACAAGGGCAGCAGTCATTTCATGGCTAGGCGTAGAAAGGCCCTTGTGGTTGTTAGCCTAGTAAAAACATGTGAACCTATAAAGCGGGGCAATCATATTGCTAGATCTAGACGTAGTCCCTTTGTTTATAAGCTGCGCAGTTTAGAAGGACTTTCTTTCGATGGGGTACACATGTTGGTTGAAAGTTAGGTTACTGTCCACATAAGTTCCCATATCTCAAAATAACCGGGTCAACTCTTACAGGTGATGTTCATGTTTCACTGTTGCAATCATCACATTTGGGTTATCTGCTTGCAGTAGCCCTCAGTCGGCCTGATTAACAAAGTCTTGTGTCCTGCGTCGGTTGCTGTCTTTTCTACCATGACGATAGGGGTATAAAACATACAGCCAACGCCATTACATCAGTCTTTCTTGCCGTGCGGTGCCCAAAGCAGAAGCAGTTCACAAGTGCCAGTCGGCCGACTACTGAAATTTTCCTTTTCGAGTTTCAGAACCAAAGTCCACAACTAAAAGCTAAGTACCCCGTTGGGGAAACTTTTTCTTGCTCTAAACCGATGTCAGTAAAAGTAAATAATTGCATTTCTTGTGGAAAGCAAATGCCTCATAAAGATTTTCATTCGTACTGTATTCCTTGCCTAGGCCCTGACCACGATGTACCTCGCTGTCGGTTTTGTGCCTTATTTAAACCACGAACTATCCGTCGTCAGTATAATTTCGCTTCTAAATAGTTTGGTGCTCGGTTCATTTATCCAGATATGTCTTCGGTAAGCCATCCGACTACCGACATTCCGAAAAAACACAAAGATAAAGACAGAGACAGGCTGCCTAGGTCCAAAGCTGCTGATGACGATTCTCCTAAGCCAATCGCCAGTTCGCCGGTACTCAGTGAGGTGCTTTTGCAGCCCCTGATACCCGCTACTTCAGATTCACAGGCCTCTACTGAGACCCATTCAGAGTCCGGTATACCGCGAGATGGTTCATCTGTGGAACCTGCGGATGTCTCTACCTTGGATAGGTCCGGAGCTGCTGTGCAGGCACTGGCTTCTGAGGGTGTATTCAGGCCTACTGACTTGCATATTAAACAGACGCCATCATCTTCTTCAAGGCCTAAAACTCGAACCATGCCTAGAAAACTGATGCCCAGACCGCATGGTCAGGCCTCTATGCCTAAAAAACAAAAGATAAGAATGGCTGAAGACCTTATTACTTTAATCAGGGGAAGCTAACCTTCCCCCTTTAAGAGACCTAGGACTGAGTTTAATTATGATACTTCTGACCAGGATTCTGAAATTTGTTTCCTCTGATGACCAGGATTTACCCTTATCTACCTATGAGGATTTCTACTTTGGTGAAACCTTGCATACTCTTAGGGAGTATTTTCATTGGGAAAGTCAGGAATTCTCTGATTCTAAAAAGAGGCTTAGGGATTTCTTACTCCTGCCCCAGCACAGGCCTTTAGCTATCCCTCCTAGTACTAGACATTGTTGATGCCTTTTCGGAATCTAGCTTGGCCCCTGACTCTTTAACTCCTGTTCCCAGAAAACCTGATAGGTATTACAGGGTTCCTGACTCTCACTAGTTCCTTTGCAAAAATCCTACTGCGGATCCTGAGACCATTTCACAGGGATCCAAGGGCATTAAAGCTACTACTGCCAAAAATCCTACCCCCTCTGATTGAGACTGCAGGGTGCTGGATAGATGGGGTAAGAAGGTATACACTTCTGCAATTTTGGCCATTAGGGCCTTAAGCTGCCAGTTTCATATGTTAAAGTGTCAGCAGCATATTATTGGATTGCTTAAACAGAAAATGATGTTGATTCCTGATTGTGCTGAAAATAAGGATTTACAGGATGTAATGCATTCTGCTGAACAAGTTGGAAAACATACTTTGCAATGTGGTTTTGATTCGCTAGAGACATCTTGCGGGGCTGCTGTCACTGGGTCTGTACTTAGAAGGCGCTTGACTTAAGGAACAGTCCTTGCCAGATCATGTTAAAGCTAAATTACTGGAAGCTCCCTTAAATCAGGAATGCCCTTTTGGCAATAAGGCAGAAGTTCTTAAAAATATGGAGGAAAAAGCTAAATCTATACAAACTGTTAAAAGATTTCTTACAAGTACAACCTCCAAGATTTAGTAGGCATTGGCCTTCTAAGAATTGGTCCTTTCCTGCCTCTTCCAGGCCTTCTCAGTCCAAACCCAGATCCAGCTGAGCACCCAGGCTTCAGTCCCAGGGTTATGCACAGGACTAAGCAGTGGGGGGCCCCCACTTCCAAATCTGAGAGTAGTAAAACTCCCCCTATGGTAAACTGTCTCAATGACTTAACGTTAAAACTTCCAAGTACTTCTCAACTGACTACCCCCATGTTCATTGTGTTTCACTGTTGCAGTCATCACTGTAGGCTTCTTCCTGCCGGCAGGCAGCCCTCGGTCAGCCAGAATCCCAAAGTCTGTGTCCGGCGTCGGCTGTTCAGTCATGCTCCCTGACGTCACAGCACCAGGAGTACAAAGCTGCCAGCCGACGCCATGTTCTCTAGTCTTTCTTGCCGTGCGGTGGAAGCAGTTCGCAAGTGCCAGTCGGCTGACTCCTGATATTTTTCGTGCTTCATTCCGAAGACTTTCTTCTTTTTCTCAAAGCTAAGTACCCCGTTGGGGAAACTTTTTTCTTGCTCCAGTCCAATGTCAGAAAAAGTTAATAATTGTATTTCTTGTGGGAAGCAAATACCTCATAAGGATTTCCACTTTTACTGTATTCCTTGTTTAGGCCCTGACCACGACGTAGCTAGTTGTCGGTTTTGTGCTAGATTTAACCAACGTACTATTAAGCGGAGATACGATTTTGCTTTTCACTACTTTGGCAGGCGATTTAATTACAGTATGTCATCGGACATGCTTCCGACTACCGGAGTTCACAAACGACCCAAGGATAAGGACAGGCCTCCAAGGTCCAAATCAGACGACCGTTTACAAGCAGAGCCAGCTACAGGTTCGGCCGTCGTCAGTGAGGCGCTTTCGCAGCCCCTGTCGTCGGCCATTACAGAACCGATTGCCAAGACAGACTCCCACGAGGAGCCAACTAGGCCTTTGAGTACTCCAGGTGCAGGACCTTCGGACAATGCTCCCTCGGATGGGTCCGGCGCCGCTGTGCAGGTACCAGCTTCCGAGGGGGTTTTCAGGCCTACACAGCTTCTGATAAAGGCAAAGACAAAGGCGAAGACTCCTTCTAAATCAAAGACTCAAGCCCAGGCCTCTTCTGATCTGGGACCCAAATCTCAGAAACAGATGCTTAAAATGGCGGAGGACTTACTAACCATGATTAGGGGTTCACATCCCCCTCCAGACAAAAGGCCAAGGCAAGAATTGGATTATGAATCCTCTGATCAGGCATATATTTCTTCAGTTTCTTCCTCTGAACAGGAATATACTTTCCCTCCTTGTGAGGATTCTGATGCTGAGGAATCCATTCCTTCAGCTTCTCCCCCTGAGGATTTTTCTTTTGGGGAAACTTTACATGACATGAGGGAACATTTTCACTGGGAAGGACAGGAGTACTCTGAATCTTAAGAGAAGACTTAGGGATTTCCTTCTTCTTCCCCAACACAGACCCCTGGCTATTCCTCCTATTTTGGATATTGTGGATTATGTCTTTTCTGAGGCTAATTTAACTCCTGACTCCTTTCCTCCAACCCCTGCAAAGCCTGACAGATATTACAGGGTCCCTGACTCCCACCAGTTCCTTTACAAAAATCCTGCTGCTGATCCAGAAACCATTTCTCAGGGTCCTAAGGGTGTTAAGGCCGCCTCTGCTAAAAACCCTGTTCCATCAGATAAGGATTCTAGAGCTTTGGAGAGATGGGGCAAGAAAGTGTACACTTCTGCTACTTTATCCATTAGGGCTTTAAATTGTCAATTTCATATGCTAAAATATCAGCAATTTTTGCTGTATGTTATGAAACAAAAGCTGGGTACCATTTCTGCATGTGCAGATAATAAGGAATCACATGATTTGATGCATGCTACTGAGCAGGTGGGGAAGCATGGCTTACACTGTGGTTTTGATGCCTTGGAGGCTTCATGCAGGGCGGCTGCCACTGGCACAGTCATTAGAAGGCATGCTTGGTTAAAGGAACAAAACTTGCCTGATCAAGTGAAAGCAAAGTTACTAGATGCTCCTGTTCAGCATAATGTTTTGTTTGGGTCTAAGGCTGAAGAGGTGACAAAGAAAATGGAGGATAAGGCAAAATCCATGCAAACGGTTAAGGATTTCTTACAAGTTCAGCCCCCAAGATTTAGCAGAAATTGGCCAACTAAAAATTGGTCCTTTCCCAGCTTGGACAGGCCTCAGAGGGGTACATATAGGCGCTCCAGAGGGAGGGCCCAAGCACAGACCTCTTACAGACCTAGACAGTGGAGTGCTTCCACCCCCAGGGGTGGAGAGGACAGACCTCAGTCTTATAGAAAACAGGCTCAATGACTCCCCCTGCATGGCTCCAGGAACCTCTCTCCTGGAAGCCCCTCTAGGAGGAAAACTCTCTCTCTTTCACCAAAATTGGACTTACATAACCCAAGACAAGTGGGTTCTGGATGTAGTTTCAAGAGGCTAAAAATTCCACTTTCATACCTTGTCAAGACCAAACGGATGGCCAGACCTACCAAAACACCAATGGGCAGAGGCATTAAATCAGGTGGGATCCCTCATGGCTATGAGGGCCATAGAACTGGCTCCACAATCAGAGACGGGGCAAGACTTTTACTCAAGGCTCTTTCTAGTTCCCAGAAAACAAAATTCCTGGAGACCCATCCTGGATCTGTCAGTCTTAAATACTTTCCTGGAGATACCAAAGTTCAAGATGCTTACTCTGCAGCAGCTCCTGCCAATGTTGAGCAAAAATGCATGGATGGTGACATTGGATTTAAAGGAGGCTTACCTACACATCCCTATCAGACAGGAGTGTAGAAAATACCTCAGGTTCAAGGCCGGCTCGAAACATTACCAATTCTCTGCGCTGCCCTTTGGCTTGTCTACTGCGCCCAGGGTCTTCACCAAGTGCCTGGCACCAGTAGTAGCTTATTGCAGACTCAAGGGAATTCAAATTTACCCTTATCTGGACGACTGCCTTATTCAAGCAGACAGCAAGGATGTCTTACTCCAGCACCTGGAATTTGTTCAAAATCTACTGAAGTACCTGGGATTCACTGTGAACATAAAAAAGTCAAATTTGACACCCACACAACAGATAACTTTTCTGGGTGCTCTTCTAAACACAACAACCCAGATGGCATTCCTGACATCCGAGAAACAACTACAGCTGGCTTCAACTTTCAAAACCCTGGTGTTAATGTCTCCGCTAACTGCATGGAAATTCCTGCAGGCTTTGGGTTTCATGGCCTCCTGCATCCTTCTCATACCATATGCAAGACTGCATATGAGAAAAATACAATGGTACCTAAAAAATGTATGGTCCCAGCATTGCCACAGTCTAGACACACAGATTGCTGTCTTGCCTTGCCTACAAAAGGAATTCCATTGGTGGACCATGGCATGTCTTCAAAACAAAGGGAAAGCCTTCAGTCTGCCTCCAGCCAACCATGTGTTAATCACGGATGCCTCGGATTACGCATGGGGAGCCCACTTGCAGGGGAAAGGCCTGCAAGGTTTTTGGACAGAGGATCAGAAGCACCTGCATATCAATTTAAAAGAGATGTTAGCTGTGCAGAATGCCCTCTTGGCTTTCAGGGATCTTCTACAGCCAGGACAACTACTGATACGGACAGACAGCACCACAGTTATGTGGTACATAAACAGGCAAGGGGGTTCACACTCCTACCCCCTTTGCAGACTAGCCATGACTCTATGGAGCACATCTCTAGCTTGCAAAGTGGATCTACAAGCTCAGTTCCTGCCAGGGAAACAAAATATTCTGGCAGACAGCCTGAGCAGGAACCTGTCAGACCCACACGAGTGGATGCTAGACACCCAAATATTCAAGATGATTACAAAAGCCTGGGGCTGCCCAGACATAGATCTATTTGCATCCCCCCTCAACCACCAGTTACAGATGTTTTGCACAAGGACATAACACAAACTAGCATGGAAAGTGGATGCTCTCTCATTCAGTTGGAGGAACCTCTCGGGGTATGCCTTTCCTCCTCTACCTCTTCTTCCACGGGTGTTATTAAAGATCAAGCAGGACAAACCCAAGATGATTTTACTGGCCCCAAATTGGCCTAGTCAATTTTGGTACTCAACACTGATGAATCTATCCCAGGAGCCTCCTTGGATTCTACCTCAGATTCCAAATCTTTTGTCCCAACACCAGGGCCAGGTTCTGCACTCTCATATCAAAACTCTTAGCCTGGCAGCCTGGCGTATTCAGGGTCTATGATTAATCCTACCCTTCCCAAACAGGTCATGGATGTCATCTTAGAAGCTAGACAGCCTAGCACTAGAAAATCTTATGCAGGTAAATGGAAGAGATTTTGCACCTGGATGCATGCTCAGGATTCGGATCCTCTCATTCCTAATATCCCATTGATTTTACATTACCTGACAGACATGTTACATAAGGGTTTATCCTTCTCCTCCATAAAAATACATGCCTTAGCTATCTCTGCACATTACAATACAGATCCTCCAATCTTTTCGCATCCACTTCTGAAACAATATCTCAGAGAAGAAAAGAATTTAAGGCCCCCTAGAACACCACCCATACCTGCCTGGGACCTCAACTATGTTCTGGAAAAACTCACTCTGCCTCCTTTTGAGCCTGCTGCCACATCTGATATTAAGTATTTATCATGGAAGACAGCTATACTACTGGCTTTGACTTCAGCCAGGAGAGTCTCGGAGTTACAAGCACTCATGGCTGTGGAACGTTATATTATGTTTCATCAAGACAGGGTGTCTTTAAGGACTAATCCTACTTTCATGCCTAAAGTGGTTTCTAAAGTGGCTTTAAACCAAACTATTCCCCTGCCAACTTTTTTTACTAATCCACAAAATAAGGGGGAAAGGATCTTGCATTCCTTGGATGTGCACAGGCAGCTTCGTTTTTACCTGGACAGAACCAAGGATATCAGGAAAACAGAACAACTGTTGTTTCTTATGCAGCAAATTCCCAAGGCAAAGCTATTTCAAAACAGACCATTTCTAAATGGATTGTTCATGGAATCAGATTTTGTTACTCTCATCATGGAAAGCAAATCCCAGGAAAAATTAGGACTCACTCTACTAGATCTGCTGCTACTTTAGCTGCCTTTCTCAGGGGAGTACCTACCAAAGATATTTTGGAAGCTGCAACTTGGGAGTTCAGTGCATACTTTCTCTAAGCACTATAATCTCCCTCTTTATTCTAAGTCTAGGGTAGGCTTTGCTTCTGCAGTCTTGCAGGGCCTTCTAGCCGCCCCTACTACTCTATAACCACCACCCTTTATCTCAGCTTTGGGATTCAACCCTACAGTGATGACTGCAACAGTGAAACACGATGAACATAGTACAGTTGTTTACACTTACCATAAATGTAGATGTTCGAGTGTCTTCACTGTTGCAGTCTGGGTTACCCACCCTCCTGTCCCATCTTATACTTTTATTAGTGTGGTTTCCTACTTCACCCTTCTTCTGAGGTGTATTTGCTACAGGGTATGGGGTTTGTTGTATGTTACATTTTTGTTTTACTATTAGCCTTCACTTTTGGGCACCTGACATCTGGGGGACCCAGACTTTGGGATTCTGGCCGACCGAGGGATGCCTGCTGGCAGGAAGAACCCTACAGTGATGAATGCAACAGTGAAGACACTCGAACATCTACATTTATGGTAAGTGTACACAACTGTACTTTTTGGGGGAAAGATTGCTCTACATGCAAAAAACTGGGAACTCATTACCCAGGACAAATGGGTTTTAAATATAGTGTCCCAAGGATACAGATTTCACTTCCACACGTTACCCAACCCCAAACGGTTGGCCAGATCTTCCCCCAAATCAGTGGGCAGAGGCTCAAAAGCAGGTACTCTCTCTCTCTTAAGCATAAAGGCTATTCAGACTGTACCAGAAGAGGAAAAGGGACAAGGTTTCTACTCAAGACTTTTCCTGGTACCCAGAAAAGAGCATTCATAGCGTCCTATCCTGGACCTGTCTACTCTAAACACCTTTTTGGAGATTCCAAAGTTCAAGATGCTGACTCTTCACCAATTACTTCCTATGCTAGGCAAAGCTGCCTGGTTGGCAGCACTAGATTTAAAAGAAGCATACCTGCACATCCCAATCAGGGAATTTTGCATAAGATACCTACGCTTCAAAGCAGGCTACATGCACTATCAGTTCTCTGCACTGCCCTTTGACTTATCTACTGCTCCCAGGGTATTCACAAAGTGTTTCACTGTTGCAGTCATTACATTTGGGTAATCTGCTGGCAGGGTGCCCTTAGTCGGCCTGAATGCCAAAGTCTTGGGTCCTGCGTCGGTTGCTGTCTCCTCTTCCATGATGTCAGGTCATCAGGGGTATAAAACATGCAGCCGACACCATTTTCTTCAGTCTTTCTTGCCACGCGGTGCCCGAAGCAGAAGCAGTTTGCAAGTGCCGGTCGGCCGACTCCTGAGATTTTCGTGTTCGAATTTCAGATCCGAAGTCGTCAATAAAGCTAAGTACCCCGTTGGGGAAACTTTTTTCTTACTCCAGACAGATGTCAGAAAAAGTAAATAATTGTATTTCTTGTGGAAAGCAAATACCTCATAAGGATTTTCATTCTTACTGTATTCCTTGCCTAGGCCCTGATCACATCGTTTCTGGTTGTTGGTTTTGTGCTAGATTTAACCAGCGCACTATTAAGCATCGGTATGTTTTTGCTTTAAACTATTTTGCACACCGGTTTAATTATCCAGAAATGTCGTCGGATAGCCATCCGACTACCGGAGTTCACAAAAAACGCAAAGAAAAGGAGAGAGATAGACAGCCGAGGCCTAAAATCGACGACGAAGCTTCCCCTATGCCAGTCGCCGGTTCTCAGTAAGGCGCTTTCGCAGCCCCTGATGCCCGCTACTTTAGAGTCACAGACCGCTACCGACTCCCATGTGGAGTCGGCCATGCCACTGGAAACTCAAAGTATTGGAGCCTCAGATACTATTCCTTCAGATGGGTCCGGAGCTGCTGAGCAGGCACCGGCTTCTGTGGGTGTATTCAGACCTAAACATCTTTACATTAAACCGACTTCAGCTTCAAAGGCAAAGACTAAAAAGCACCTTCTAAAGCAAAGAAACAAACTAAAGAGTCGCGTGGTCAGGCCTCTATGCCCAAAAAACAGATGCTCAAAAGACTTAATTACCTTGATCAGGGGTTCCCATCCCCCTCCTGATAAGAGGCCTAGGCAAGAGACTGACTATGAATCTTCAGATCATATTTCCATTTCTTCTGATTCCTCTTCTGATCAGGAATATTCTCTTACCCCCCATGAGGATTCTGATGCTGTAGAATCTATTCCTTCAGCTTCTCCTCCAGAGGATTATTCTTTTGGGGAAACTTTGCATACCATGAGGGAGCATTTCCACTGGGAGAGCCATGATTTTTCAGAATCTAAAAAGAAGCTCAGGGATTTCCTTTTACTTCCTCAACACAGGCCACTAGCCATTCCAACTGTGTTAGACATTGTAAATGATGTGTTTTCGGAGTCTAGTCTTACCCCTTTCTCCTTACCTCCAGCTCCTGTTAAGCCTGACATATTACAGGGTTCCTGACTCTCATAAATTCCTTTTTAAAAACCCTGCTGCAGACCCAGAAAACTATTTCACAGGGTCCCAAAGGGGTTAAGGCTTCTGCTGCAAAAAAACCTACCCCCTCTGACAGAGATTCTAGGGCACTGGATAGATGGGGAAAAAAGGTTTACACATCTGCTACCTTGGCTATAAGGACCTTAAACTGTCAGTTTCATATGCTCAAATATCAGCAACATGTCATGGCATAGCTTAAACAGAAATTGTTAAACTCTGAATGTGCAGAAAACAAAGAAATGCAGAATTTATTGCATGCAGCTGAACAGGTTGGAAAGCATACTTTGCAAGGTGGTTTTGATTCTTTGGAGGCCGCCTGCAGGGCCGCAGTTACGGGTTCTGTAATTAGGATGCATGCTTGGTTAAAGGAACAAAATCTGCCAGATCATGTCAAAGTTAAATTATTAGATGCACCTTTACAGCATGATACTTTGGTTGGTGTTAAGGCAGAACAGGTGTTAAAGAAAATGGAGGACAAAGCTAAATCTATGCAAACTGTCAAATATTTTTTTTACAAGTGCAGCCACCTAGGTTTAGTAGACACTGGCCAACTAAGAATTTGTCCTTTCCTGTGTCAGACCTCAAAGGGGCAGATCCAGATGCCCTAGAGGCAGATCCCAGGTGCAGGGGTCATACAGGTCAAAGCAGTGGGGTGCTTCTACCTCCAAAGTTAGAGTAGACAAATCACAGCCATACAGGAAACAGTCCCAATGGCTTTCCCCTGCCTGCACCAAGCACGTATCTCCTGGCAGCACCCTTAGGTGGAAAATTAGCACTTTTTTCTCAAAATTGGCACATTATAACCCAGGACAAGTGGGTTCTAAATATCATGTCACAAGGCTACAAGTTCTATTTCCATCCCCTACCAAAGGCAAATGGCTGGCCAGATCTGCCAAAAAATCAATGGGCAGAGGCACAAAAACAAGTCTCATCCCTCATGGACATGGGGGCCATTCAACAAGTACCAGAGCAAGAGCACAGACAAGGATTTTACTCACGACTGTTCTTGGTACCCAGAAAGGACAAGGCCTGGAGGCCAATACTGGACCTATCTATTCTGAACGCATTCCTGGATATACCAAAATTCAAGATGTTGACACTGCAGCAGCTTCTGCCCATGCTGGCCAAGAACGCTTGGCTTGTGACTATAGACCTAAAAGAGGCATACCTGCATGTCCCAATCAGACAAATATGCAGAAGGTACCTCAGATTCAAGGCTGGCTCAATGCATTACCAATTCTCTGCACTGCCCTTTGGCTTATCTACTGCACCCAGTGCCTGGCACCAGTAATTGCATTCTACAGACAAAGAGAAATACAAATATATCCTTACTTGGACGTCTGTCTAATTCAAGCAGAGAACAAGGACATTCTTCTACAGCATCTGGTGTTTGTGAAAAGACTTCTAACATGCCTGGGGTACACAGTCAACGAAAAGAAATCAAAACTAGTACTCTCTCAAGAGATAATATTCCTGGGTGCAAGCGTAAATACAACTGCCCATATAGCTTATCTCATGCCAGACAAACAAAGGCAACTGACTACCTATTTCAAAATGTTGGCTACAAAGGCCCAGTTATCTGCAAGAAAAATTCTGCAGGCTTTGGGCTTCATGGCATCCTGCATCGTACTAACTCCATATGTAAGACTGCTTATGAGGAAAATTCAATGGTATCTAAAAAGTGTTTGGGCTCAACATTGCCACAGCCTGGAAACTATGATTACTCTCATTCCCTGCCTGCAACAGGAGTTTCGATGGTGGGCAAAGGCTTGTCTCCAAAACAAGAGACAGCCATTCACTTTACCCCCAGCCAGGCAGACTAACAACGGATGCATCATATTATGCCTGGGGGGCCCATATGGCAGGAAGATGCATTCATGGCACATGGACCTCAAACCAAATGCATCTACATATCAATCAAAAAGAGATGCTAGCTGTTCAAAATGCCCTGACAGCCTTCAAGGACTTGCTTCATCCAGGACAGCTACTGACAAAGACAGACAACACCATGGTCATGTGATATATAAACAAGCAGGGGGGCACACATTCTTACCCCCTTTGCAGTCTAGCCATGACTTTGTGGGACACAGCATTGACTTACCAAGTACATCTGCAGGCACAATTCCTGCCAGAAAGGAAAAATACTCTGGCAGACGAACTAAGCAGAAACCTCATGGATCCCCACGAGTGGCAGCTGGATCCACAAGTCTTCAGCATGATAACAAGGAAATGGGGACGCACGGACATAGATCTATTTGCCTTCCCTCACAACCACCAACTAAAAAGATTCTGCACAAGGATTTATAACAGACAAGCAAGGAAAGTGGATGCCCTATCTTGCAGCTGGAAAAACCTATCAGTATATGCCTTTCCCCCATTGCCTCTCCTCCCCAAGGTACTCCTAAAGGTCAGACAGGAGAAGCCAGAGATGATACTGATTGCTCCAGACTGGCCCCACCAGTACTGGTATCCAATACTAAGGAACTTGTCTCAATGCCTAGCTTGGACCTTACCTCAAATACCTCATCTACTGTCCCAGCAAAACAATCAGATCCTGTACAGCCAACTCAGGACTTTAAACCTGGCAGCATGGCAGATAATGTAGTCATACAAAACACACCTCTCAGTAAAGCTGTGATGGATGTCATTTTGGAAGCCAGAAGGCCTAGTACTAGAAAATCTTATGCTGGAAAATGGAAGAGATTCTGTGCTTGGAACCAGGCACAAGGAACTGATACAGCTGTGCCAAATATTCCTCAGATTTTGCAATACTTAACTGAGATGCTGGACAAAGGCCTATCTTTTTCATCTGTTAAAATTCATGCCACTGCTATTTCTGCTCATTACAGTACAGAGCCACCAATCTTTTCTCATCCCTTATTGAAGCAGTACCTCAGAGGAGCCAAAAATTTAAGGCCACCAAGGAGATCACCAATGCCTGCATGGGACCTCAACTATGTCTTGGAAAAACTCACCCTGCCTCATTTTGAGCCAGCTGCTACTGCTGATATAAAGTTTTTATCTTGGAAAACAGCTCTACTCCTAGCAATAACTTCTGCAAGACAAGTTTCAGAGCTACAGGCACTCATGGCTGTGGAACCTTTTATCTTTTTTTTTTATCCAGACAGGGTCTCTCTCAGGACAAACCCAACATTTATGCCTAAGGTGGTGTCCAGTGTGGCTCTTAACCAAACTATTCACCTGCCAACTTTTTATCCAAATCCACAGAACAAGGGGGAGAGAATTCTGCATTCTTTGGACATACACAGACAGTTTAGATTCTACTTGGACAGAACCAAAATTTTCAGAAAGACAGCAATTACTTGCGACATGCTGTAGGATCACAAGGAAAGGCCATCTCAAAGCAGACTATTTCAAAGTGGATAGGCCACTGCATTCGTTTCTGCTACGTACACCATGGCAAGCCAGTGCCTAAGGGCATTAGGCCACATTCAACCAGAGCTGCAGCCACTTCAGCAGCCTTTCTCAGGGGAGTACCTACCCAAGGACATTTTAGAGGCTGCTACTTGGAGTTCAGTGCACACCTTTACAAAGCACTATCATCTGCCACTCTATTCTAAATCCAGTGCAGGCTTTGCCACTGCAGTTCTGCAGGGCCTCATAGCCGCTCCTAATGCTGTTTAGCTCCAGCCTCCCGACCATAGCTTTGGGACTCTACCCAAATGTAATGACTGCAACAGTGAAACACGAAGAACATAGTACAGATGTTCATCGTGGTATGCTGCTGCAGTCATCACATTTGGGTTATCCTGCCGTCAGGCGGTCCCGCAGTCAGCCTGAATTCCAAAGGCTTGGTCCGGCGTCAGTTGTCGTCGCTTCTTCCCTGACATCAGAGCGGCAGGGATATAAAAGAGGCAGCCGACGCCATTTTCTTCAGTCTTTCTTGCCGCGCGGTTCCCGAAGCAGGAGCAGTTCGCAAGTGCCGGTCGGCCAGCTCCTGAGATTTTCTAACAGAATTTCAGCCGAAGTCTTCTATAAAGCTAAGTACCCCGATGGGGAAACTTTTCTTGCCTCAGACCGATGTCAGACAAAGTTAATAACTGTATTTCTTGTGGGAAGCAAATACCTCATAAGGATTTTCATTCTTATTGTATTCCTTGCCTAGGCCCAGACCACGACGTTTCTGGTTGTCGGTTTTGTGCTAGGTTCAATAAACGCACTATTAAGCGTCGGACTGATACCGCCCGACATTATTTTGGCAAATAATTCAACTACATTATGTCATCGGAACCTCCGACTACCGCTTTGTTTAAAAAACGCAAGGACAAAGACCGGCAGCCTAGACCAGATACCGAGGTCTCGGTTAGGCCTGTCGCCGGATCTTCGGTATTCAGTGAGGCGCCTACGCAGCCCCTGACTACCGCAGATTTAGAAAATACAACTACCTCTCAGTCAGAATCTACCGGGCCACTGGAGCCGGTTCCTCCTCAACTCGCGGACGCCAGCGCTGGCGGCGATCCGGAGACTATGGACAGGCCTTTGGTTTCAGAAGGCGTCTTTAAACCGACGACTCTTTCCGTTAAGTCATACGCTAAGCTTCCAAAGGTTAAGAAACCGGGTCCACAGACTCCCATACAGGCCCCTATGCCTAAAAAACAGATGCTCAAAATGGCGGAGGACCTGATTACCCTTTTCAGAGGATGTTCATCGTACATACAGCTGCAGTAATCACAGATGGATTTTCAGCCATCAGGCGGTCCCTCGGTCGGCCGAATTCCAAAGTCTTGGTCCGGCGTCGGTTGTCGTCGCTTACTCTTCTGACGTCAGTAAGGCCAGAGTATATAAGACACAGCCGACGCCATGTTCTTCAGTCTTTTTTGCCGCGCGGTGCCCGAAGCAGAAGCAGTTCGCAAGTGCCGGTCGGCCAGCTCCTGAATTACGAAAAAATTGGAACCGAAGTCTTCTTTAAAGCTAAGTACCCGTTGGAAACTTTTCTTGCCTCAGACCGATGTCAGAAAAAGTTAATAATTGTATTTCTTGTGGGAAGCAAATACCGCATAAGGATTTCCATTCCGTTGCATACCTTGTTTGGGTCCAGACCACGACGTCTCGGGCTGTCGCTTTTGCGCTACCTTCAATAAACGCACTGTCAAGCGTCGGGCGGAGTTCGCCCAACACTACTTTGGTAAAGCTTTTGATTATAAGATGTCGTCGGACACTCCGACTACCGTTTTGTCCAAAAAACGCAAGGAAAAGGACCGACACGCGAGACCCGCGTTCCTTGCCGACACCACGCCAAAACAGGCTACACGTGGTCCGGTTCTCAGCGAGACGCCTTTGCAGTCCCTGACTACCGACGACACTCCTTTGGCGGTGTTCTCTGTACCCGAGACCGCTGGGTCCTCGGTCCTTTCCCAGACTACAACCGAAGCCCCTGCTAATGTCGAGCCTACTAATGTGGACAGGTCCACCTCCACCCATGGTGTATTTAGGCCCTCATCTCCTTTTTCAATAAAGGCTTTTACTAAATCCAAAGCAGCCAGGCATCCCACGAGGCCTGATGCACAGGGCCCATCTCCTGGACCCATGCCTAAGAAACAGATGCTTAAAATGGCTGAGGATTTAATTACTCTTATCAGAGGTTCTCAGCCCCCTCCTGACAAGAGACCCAGAGTGGAGGAAGAATCTCCCTCTTCTGATCAGGGATCCATTTTATCAGAACATTCTGATGCAGAGGAACACTCTTACTCCCCTTTTGAGGATTCGGATGCAGAACAGTCCATTCCTTCTGTATCCCCTCCTGAGGATTTTTCTTTGGGGAAACCTTGCACACTTTGAGGGAACACTTCCATTGGGAAGGCCAAGACTTTTCAGATTCCAAGAAAAGACTCAGGGAATTTCTTTGGTTACCTCAGCACAGACCTCTGGCTATACCCCTGTTTTGGATGTACTGGATGATGTCTATTCGAGGCTTGCCTTAACCCTGATTCTCTGCCTCCTGCACCAGTAAAACCTGATAGGTATTACAGAGTACCCAGCTCTCACCAATTTCTCTACAAAGGCCATAATGCTGACCCTGAAACCATTTCACAAGGCCCCAAGGGATTAAAGGCCTCCACTGCCAAGAATCTACTCCCTGCAGAAAGGGAATCCAGATCTCTAGAAAGGTGGGGTAAAGGTATATACCTCGCCACCCTAGCCATGAGGGCCTTAAACTGTCAGTTTCATATGATTAAATATCAACAGTACCTGTTATCACAATTAAGGAACAAAATGTCTCAACCTGAACAACCAGATTTAAAAGAGTTACAGGATATGATGCATAGTGCGGAGCAAGTGGGTAACCACACCTTACAATGTGGTTATGATGCCCTAGAGGCTTCCAGTAGAGCGGCTGCCACAGGATCAGTCATTCAGGCATGCCTGGCTTAGGGAACAAAATTTACCTGATCATGTGAAAGCTAAACTTCTTGATGCTCCTTTACAAAAGGATGTATTATTTGGTACTAATGCTGAGGACATACTACGGAAAATGGAAGAAAAGCCAAATCTATGCAAACTGTCAAGGCTTTCTTGCACGTCCAACCACCACGTTTTAGCAGAAATTCGCCTTCAAAATACTGGTCCTTTCCAGCCACTGACAAGCCCCAAAGAGGTAGATACAGACGACAAGGGCAGAGGGCAATCACAAGGATCATATAGAGGCAGACAATGGCAATCTCCAGCACCAAGAGGTGGTGAAGACAGTGCACAACAATACAGGAAGCAAACCCAATGACTCCCTCATTTCCATGCCAAGCAAGTCTCAGCTGACAGCACCTTTGGGAGGGAAACTAGCATTATTTGCAAGCAATTGGCATATTGTCACAACAGACAAATGGATACTGGACATTATAAACAGAGGCTACAAATTTCAATTTCACACTCTTCCAAAAATGAGAGGCATGCCAAACCTGCCACAAAATCAAAGGGCAGAGGCACAACTGCAAATTTCAAAGCTCCTAAACATGAGAGCTATACAAAAGGTACCTACACTCCAACAAGGTCAAGGTTTTTATTCAAGACTTTTTCTGGTACCAAGAAAAGGAACCGACTGGAGACCCATTTGGACTTATCCATCCTAAACACATTCCTACTCGTGCCAAAATTCAAGATGCTCACATTACAGCAACTTCTTCCCATGCTGGGCAAGGAGTTTTGGCTGGTAACATTGGACCTCAAGGAGGCATACCTGCATGTCCCAATCAGACAAAGCTGCAGAAGATACCTCAGATTTCTTGCAGGTTCAATCCACTATCAATTCTCTGCATTGCTCTTTGGCTTATCTACTGCGCCCAGAGTATTCACAAAGTGCCTGGCATCAGTGATTGCCTACTGCAGACTTCAAGGGATACAAATATACCCTTATCTGGACGACTGCCTGATCCAAGCGGACAGCAAACGCATACTACTGGAACATCTGGCTTATGTGACACGGTTACTGCTTTCTCTGGGATATACCATCAACAAGGAGAAATCAAGACTAACACCATCTCAGAAAATAACCTTCCTGGGTGCCAACTTGGACACAAACACCCAGATGGCATATCTTACGCCAGAAAAACAAGGGCAACTATCTCAGTACTTCAAAACACTAGCAAAACGTACCAGGCTTACTGCAAGGAAAATCCTGCAGGCTCTGGGATTCATGGCATCTTGCATTCTTCTAATCCCATGTGCAAAGCTGCATATGAGGAAACTTCAATGGTACTTAAAAAATCTATGGTCTCAACACAGTCACAGTTTGGAAGCAATTATACCAATAATTCCATGTTTGCAAAAGGAATTTCTATGGTGGGCCCAAGCATGTTAAGTAAACACAGGCCTTCCATTCTGCAAGCCTCAAGCAAAACAAGTCATAACCACAGACGCCTCAGATTACGCCTGGGGCACATGAAGGACAGGTGCATTCAGGGCAGATGGTCCCAAAAGGAAAAGCACCTTCACATCAATCAAAAAGAAATGCTAGCAGTGATAAATGCAATTACAGCTTTCAAGGACTTCCTGCATCCAGGACAATTGCTGATAAGAACAGACAACACCACAGTAATGTGGTACATAAACAAACAAGGAGGAACACATTCATACCCCTTGTGCAGACTAGCCATGACTCTCTGAAACTTGGCTCTGGAAAGACAAATCGAACTTCAAGCACAGTACTTGCCAGGACTGGAAAACACACTGGCAGACACTCTAAGCAGAAATATGACAGATCCACACGAATGGAAGTTACATCCTCAGGTGTTTACAGAGATAATCCAAGCGTGGGGGAGGCCAGACATAGATCTTTTTGCCTCCCACAGGAATCATCAACTGAAAAAGTTTTATTCAAGGACCTTTCATCCAAAGGCCTGGAAAGTGGACGCCCTTTCATTCAGTTGGACAGCATGGACAGTTTATGCATTCCCACCTCTGCCCCTTCTGCCCAAGGTGCTTTTGAAAGCAAGAACAGACAAACCGAGGATGATACTGATTGCTCCAGATTGGCCAAGACAACACTGGTATCCACTCCTGAGGAGCCTAACACATACTCCTCCCTGGTCCCTGCCTCTAATGCCTCTCCTACTGACTCAGAACAGCTACAAAACTCTTCACAGTCAGCTGAAAACACTCAACCTCGCTGCATGGAAAATTCCTTGACACCACAACAGTCCCTACTCTCCAAGGAGGTGCAGGATGTCATTTTGGAGGCCAGAAGACCATCTACTAGAAAAGCTTACTCTGCAAAATGGAAGCGGTTTTGCTGTTGGAATGAGAAAAGAGGCCAGGACCCTAGAAAATTGAACTTGCCTCGGGTTTTACAGTACCTAGCTGAACTGCTGAACAGTGGGCTTTCATTTTCTTCCATAAAAATACATGCCTCAGCCATTTCTGCAGAATTCAACACGGACCCTCCTTTATTCTCTCACCCACTCTTACGACAGTTCCTCAGAGGGGCTAAGAATATAAGACCTCCAAGGAAGCAACCAATACCAGCCTGGGACCTTAATTACATACTAGAAAAATTAACATTGCCTCCCTTTGAACCGGCTGCCTCAACAGATCTGCAACATTTGTCCTGGAAAACAGCTTTCCTTCTGGCCATCACTTCAGCTCGTAGGGTTTCTGAACTACAGGCCCTCATGGCGGTGCAGCCCTTCCTCATCTTCCATCAGGACAGGGTTTCCCTTACCAACCCATCTTTTATGCCAAAAGTGGTATCCAGGGTACCTTAAATCAAGCCATACACCTACCTACCTTTTATCCTAACCCTCAAAACAAAGGGGAGAGGCTGCTTCACACTTTAGACATCCATAGGCAGCTACGTTATTATTTGGACAGAACAAAGTCCTTCAGGAAATCAGAACAACTTTTTGTGTCCTATGCCGTAGGGGCTCAAGGGAAACCAGTTACCAAACAGACCATTTCCAAGTGGATTGGCCACTGCATACGGTTTTGTTATTCCTATCATGGGAAATCTGTCCCTACTGGTATCAGATCTCACTCCACCAGGGCCACAGCCACCTCTACAGCCTTCCACAGAGGCGTTCCTACTAAGGATAGTTTGGAGGCAGCCACTTGGAGTTCTGTACATACCTTCACAAAACACTACCACCTACCCTTATATTCCAGAACAAGAGCAGGCTTTGCCACTGCTGTTTTGCAGGGCATTCTGGCTCAACCCAGTTCCTCATAGTACCTACCACCCTATGCATAGCTTTGGGACTCCACCCATCTGTGATTACTGCAGCTGTATGCACGATGAACATAGTACAGTTTTGTACCTACCATAAATGTAGATGTTCGAGTGCTAATACAGCTGCAGTACAGGTTTCCCTCCCTCCTTCCCCACTTGGTAAAGGCATGGGGCCTAACAACCTCTTCATACCACCTGACTGGGTTATCCTGCTATGTTTTATTTGCTTGCTTACACTGATTTTGCATTACATTGCATTGCCTGCATATGTAGATAAGCCTTATTTATGTATTGCCTTCTTTTTGGGGGCACCTGACATCTGGGTCAAGAAAGACTGAAGAACATGGCGTCGGCTGTGTCTTATATACTCTGGCCTTACTGACATCAGAAGAGTAAGCGACGACAACCGACGCCGGACCAAGACTTTGGAATTCGGCCGACCGAGGGACCGCCTGACGGCTGAAAACCCATCTGTGATTACTGCAGCTGTATTAGCACTCGAACATCTACATTTATGGTAGGTACAAAACTGTACTTTCCCAGCCCCCTCCTGACAAAAGGCCTAGACTGGAGGAAGATTTACCTCCTCCTGACCAGGAATCCATTTCCTCAGCAGACTCTGAGGAACAGGAGTATCCCTTCCCTCTCTATGAAGACTCAGATGCTGAGGAGTCTATTCCCTCTGTTTCCCCCCCTGAAGACTTCTCTTTTGGGGAAACCCTGCACACCGTGAGAGAGCATTTCCACTGGGAAGGACAGGATTACTCTGACTCCAAGAAAAGACTCCGTGAGTTTCTTCTTTTGCCTCAGCATAGACCCCTAGCCATTCCTCCTGTTTTGGACATTCTGGATGATGTCTACACTGAATCCAGTCTAAATCCAGATTCCTTACCTCCAGCACCACCTAAACCAGACAGATACTATCGAGTCCCTGATTCTCACAAGTTTTTATATAAAAGCCCTGCTGCAGACCCAGAAACCATTTCCCAGGGTCCAAAAGGGGTTAAGGCCTCTACTGCTAAGAATCCACTACCTGCGGAAAGAGATTCCAGGGCATTAGAAAGATGGGGGGAAAAGTGTATACCTCTGCCACTTTGGCCATGAGGGCATTAAACTGCCAATTCCACATGATTAAATACCAGCAGTACTTGCTTACTCAGTTAAAACAGAAAATGATCCCTCAAACAGATCAACTAGATTTCAAAGGGATGCAAGATTTGTTGCATGGAGCAGAACAAGTGGGAAAACATACCTTGCAGTGTGGTTTTGATTCTTTGGAGGCCTCATGTAGAGCAGCAGTCACAGGGTCTGTAATACGTAGACATGCTTGGCTAAAAGAGCAGACCTTACCAGAACATGTCAAAGCAAAGTTACTGGATGCTCCACTGCAAAAGGATGCATTATTTGGTGTCAAAGCAGAGGAAGTTTTAAAGAAGATGGAAGAAAAGGCAAAATCAATGCAAACAGTTAAAGATTTTTTACAGGTAGAACTTCCTCGCTTCAGCAGAAACTGGCCATCAAAAAACTGGTCCTTTCCTGCTTCAGACAGACCCCAAAGGGGCAGGTACAGACGCCCTAGGGGCAGAGGTCAGGCACAGGGTACCTTCAGGCCTAGACAATGGCAAACAACAACTCAAAGAGGGGGAGACGACAGATCTCAACCCTTCAGAAAACAAACTCAATGACTTTCCTCTTCGCCTGCCAAGCATAATTGCCCAGGCAGCACCTCTAGGAGGAAAACTGGCTCTTTTCCCACAAAATTGGCACATCATAACAAAGGACAAATGGTTTCTGGATATTATTACACGAGGCTACAGATTTTATTTTCACACTTTACCACGGATGAGAGGCATGCCAAATCTGCCAACAAACCAATGGGCAGAGGCACAAAAGCAAATTTCAGCTCTCATGAACATGAAAGCAATTCAAAAGGTACCTGCAAAAGTGCAAGGTCAAGGATTTTACTCAAGACTGTTTCTAGTACCAAGAAAGGACAAAGCCTGGAGACCCATCTTAGACCTTTCAATTCTAAACACGTACCTGGACATTCCCAAATTCAAAATGCTCACACTACAGCAGCTTCTTCCCATGCTGGGCAAGGAGTCTTGGTTGGTAACGTTGGACCTCCAAGAGGCATACTTGCATGTCCCAATCAGACGAGATTGCAGAAGATACCTCAGATTTTTGGCAGGCACAACGCATTATCAATTCTCTGCATTGCCCTTTGGCTTATCTACTGCGCCCAGAGTATTCACGAAATGCCTGGCATCAGTAATTGCATACTGCAGACAGCGAGGAATACAAATTTATCCATATCTGGACGACTGCCTGATCCAAGCGGACAGCAAATACATCCTACTGCAGCATCTGGCATTTGTGACAAAGTTGCTAAGTTGCCTAGGGTACACAGTAAACAAAAAGAAGTCAAAACTAATACCCTCACAAGAAATAATTTTCCTGGGTGCCAGCTTGAATACAACGACCCAGATGGCTTACCTCACGCCAGACAAGCAAAAACAACAGGCTCAGTACTTCAAAAACATGGCAACTTCTACCCAGCTCACTGCAAGGAAATTCCTGCAGGCATTGGGGTACATGGCATCCTGCATTCAACTAATTGCATATGCAAGGCTGCATATGAGAAAACTACAATGGTACCTAAAAAGTGTATGGTCCCAGCACAGACACAGCCTCGAAGCAACTATAACTCTCATTCCCTGCCTTCAAAAGAGTTTCTATGGTGGGCTCAAGCATGCCAAGCAAACAAGGGCCTTCCTTTTGTCTCACCTCCTCCAAACCAAACCTTGACAACAGATTCATCAGACTACGCCTGGGGTGCACACATGGCAGGACAATGCATACAGGGCAAATGGTCTGCAAACCAAAGGCAACTACACATCAATCAAAAGGAGATGCTAGCTGTAAAAAATGCACTAACAGCCTTCAAGGACCTTTTGCATCCAGGACAACTTCTAATAAGGACGGACAACACCACAGTTATGTGGTACATAAACAAACAAGGAGGGACGCACTCCTACCCACTATGCAGACAGGCAATGGACTTGTGGAACACAGCATTAACTTACCAAGTACAACTGCAAGCACAATTCCTGCCAGGAAAAGAAAACATTTTGGCAGACAAATTAAGCAGAAATTTGACAGACCCTCACGAATGGAGACTACACCCACAAGTATTCTCAATGATAGCTCAAAGGTGGGGACCGCCAGACGTAGATCTGTTTGCCTCAACCAACAATTGCCAGCTACAAAAATTTTGCACAAGGACTTGCCATCCCCTGGCCTGGAAAGTGGATGCCCTATCATTCAGTTGGACAGCATTGTCATTCTACGCCTTCCCACCTCTGCCTCTACTCACCCAGGTATTACTGAAAACCAGATCAGAGAGACCACAGATGATCCTCATTGCCCCGGACTGGCCACATCAATACTGGTACCCACTACTACGAAACTTGACTCACAGCCCTCCATGGATCTTACCTCAATTCCCTCTGCTGTTAACCCAACAAAACTCTCAGATCCTTCACAGTCAGCTAAGGACCTTAAATCTAGCTGCATGGAAAATACCTTAAATTATCGAACAACACTTCTCTGAAAGGACGTCCAGAATGGCATTTTGGAGGCCAGGAGGCCCAGCACCAGAAAAACTTACTCAGACAAATGGAAAAGATTTTGTGTATGGAGCCAGGCCAGAAGCCTAAATCCTGGCATCCCAAATATTCCGCACATACTCCAATATCTAACTGAGATGCTACACAAAGGCCTTTCTTTCTCATCCATAAAGATCCATGCTTCAGCCATTTCAGCTCAATATGATACGGTTCCTCCCATTTTCTCTCATCCTTTGCTAAGGCAGTTTCTCAGAGGGGCAAAAAATGTAAGACCCCCCAGAAAGCCACCTACTCCAACTTGGGATCTAAATTTTGTTCTGGAAAAGTTAACACTTCCTCCTTTCGAACCAGCCTTTACAGCAGAGCTTCAATACTTAACATGGAAGACAGCCCTGCTGCTGGCTATCACCTCAGCACGCAGAGTCTCAGAACAGCTGGCACTTATGGCAGTGGAACCTTTCATCATTTTCCATCAGGACAGAGTATCTTTACGCACCAACCCTTCTTTCATGCCAAAGGTAGTATCCAGTGTGGCTCTCAATCTGACCATACACTTGCCCACCTTTTATCCAAACCCACAGAGTAAAGGAGAAAGACTCCTTCACTCTTTGGACATTCACAGACAGGTACGCTACTATTTGGACAGGACAAAGGCCTTCAGAAAATCTGACCAACTCCTTGTATCCTGTGCACCAGGCTCAGAAGGAAAGGTTATTTCAAAACAGACCATCTTCAAATGGATAGCAAATTGCATCCGCTTTTGATACTCACACCATGGGAAAGCAGTGCCTACTAGTATTAAGTCTCACTCTACCAGGGCTACAGCAACCTCAGCAGCCTTCCTCCGAGGAGTCCCAACAAAGGACATTCTGGAGGCAGCTACCTGGAGTTCAGTGCACACCTTCACCAAGCATTACCACCTTCCTCTGTTCTCAAAAACCAGAGCTGGGTTTGCCACTGCAGTTCTGCAGGGCATCTTAGCTGCACCTAACCCAGTTTAGCTCCTACCACCCAACCATAGCTTTGGGACTCTACCCAAGTGTGATGACTGCAGCAGCATAGCACGATGAACATAGTACAGATGTTCATCGTGCATACAGCTGCAGTAATCACAGATGGGTTCTCTGCCGTCAGGCGGTCCCTCGGTCGGCCGAATTCCAAAGTCTTGGTCCGGCGTCGGTTGTCATCGCTTTCTCTTCTGACGTCAGTGAGGCCAGAGTATATAAGACACAGCCGACGCCATGTTCTCCAGTCTTTTTTGCCACGCGGTGCCCGAAGCAGAAGCAGCTCGCAAGTGCCGGTCGGCCAGCTCCTGAATTACGAATATTTTGGAATCCGAAGTCTTCATTAAAGCTAAGTACCCCGTTGGGGAAACTTTTCTTGCCTCAGACCGATGTCAGAAAAAGTTAATAATTGTATTTCTTGTGGGAAGCAAATACCGCATAAGGATTTCCATTCCCGCTGCATACCTTGTTTGGGCCCAGACCACGACGTCTCGGGCTGTCGCTGGCGCTACCTTCAATAAACGCACTATTAAGCGTCGGGCGGAGTTCGCCCAGCCCTACTTTGGTAAAGCTTTTGATTATAAAATGTCATCGGACACTCCGACTACCGTTTTGACCAAAAAACGCAAGGAAAAGGACCGACACGCGAGGCCCGCGGCCCCCGCCGACACCACGCCAAAACAGGCTACACGTGGTCCGGTTCTCAGCGAGACGCCTTTGCAGTCCCTGACTACCGACGACACTTCTTTGGCGGTGTCCTCTATACCCGAGACCGCTGGGTCCTCGGCCCTTTCCCAGACTACAACCGAAGCCTCTGCTAATGTTGAGCCTACTAATGTGGACAGGTCCACCTCCACCCATGGTGTATTTAGGCCCTCATCTTCTTTTTCAATTAAGGCCTTTACTAAATCCAAAACAGCCAGGCAGCCCATGAGGCCTGTTGTACAGGGCCCATCTCCAGGTCCCATGCCTAAAAAACAGATGCTTAGAATGGCTGAGGATTTAATTACTCTTATCAGAGGTTCTCAACCCCCTCCAGACAAGAGACCCAGAGTGGAGGAAGATTCTCCCTCTTCTGATCAGGGATCCATTTTATCAGAACATTCTGATGCAGAGGAACACTCTTACTCTCCTTTTGAGGATTCGGATGCAGAACAGTCCATTCCCTCTGTATCCCCTCCTGAGGATTTTTCCTTTGGGGAAACCTTGCACACCTTGAGGGAACACTTCCATTGGGAAGGCCAAGACTTTTCAGAGTCCAAGAAAAGACTTAGGGAATTTCTTTTGTTACCTCAACACAGACCTCTGGCTATACCCCCTGTTTTGGACATACTGGATGATGTCTATTCGGAGGCTTGTCTTAACCCGGATTCTCTGCCTCCTGCGCCAGTCAAACCTGATAGGTATTACAGAGTACCCAGCTCTCACCAATTTCTCCTCAAAAGCCATAATGCTGACCCTGAAACCATTTCACAAGGCCCCAAGGGATTGAAGGCCTCCACTGCCAAAAATCCACTTCCTGCAGAAAGGGAATCAAGATCTTTGGAAAGATGGGGGAAAAAGGTTTATACCTCGGCCACCCTAGCCATGAGGGCTTTAAATTGTCAGTTTCATATGCTTAAATATCAACAGTTCCTGTTATCACAATTGAGGAACAAAATGTCTCAACCTGAACAACAAGATTTAAAGGAGTTATATGATGCATAGTGCAGAACAAGTGGGTAAACACACCTTACAATGTGGTTATGATGCCTTAGAGGCCTCAAGTAGAGCGGCAGCTACAGGATCAGTCATTCACAGACATGCCTGGCTTAGGGAACAAAATTTACCTGATCATGTGAAAGCTAAACTTCTAGATGCTCCTTTACAAAAGGATGTGCTGTTTGGTACTAATGCTGAGGAGATACTACGGAAAATGGAAGAAAAAGCCAAATATATGCAAACTGTCAAAGCTTTCTTACAGGTCCAACCACCACGTTTTAGCAGAAATTGGCCTTCAAAAAACTGGTCCTTTCCAGCCACTGACAAGCCCCAAAGAGGTAGATACAGACGCACAAGGGGCAGAGGGCAATCACCAGGATCATATAGAGGCCGACAATGGCAAACTCCAGCACCAAGAGGTGGCGAAGACAGTGCACAACAATACAGGAAACAAACCCAATGACTCCCTCATTTCCATGCCAAGCATGTCTCAGCTGGCAGCACCTTTAGGAGGAAAACTAGCACTATTTGCAAGCAATTGGCATATTGTCACAACAGACAAATGGATCCTGGACATTATAAACAGAGGCTACAAATTTCAATTTCACACTCTTCCAAAAATGAGAGGCATGCCAAACCTGCCACAAAATCAAAGGGCAGAGGCACAACTGCAAATTTCAAAGCTCATAAGCATGCGAGCTATTCAAGAGGTTCCTACTCACCAACAAGGTCAAGGTTTTTATTCAAGACTTTTCCTGGTACCAAGGTAAGGAACCGACTGGAGACCCATTTTGGACTTATCCACCCTAAACACATTTCTAATCGTACCAAAATTCAAGATGCTCACATTACAGCAGCTTCTTCCCATGCTGGGCAAGGAGTTCTGGCTGGTAACATTGGACCTCAAGGAGGCATACCTGCATGTCCCAATCAGACAAAGCTGCAGAATATACCTCAGATTTCTTGCAGGTTCAATCCACTATCAATTCTCTGCATTGCCCTTTGGCTTATCTACTGCGCCCAGAATATTCACAAAGTGCCTGGCAAAGTGCCTACTGCAGACTTCAAGGGATACAAATTTACCCTTATCTGGACGACTGCCTGATCCAAGCCGACAGCAAGAACATACTTCTGGAACATCTGGCATATGTGACACGGTTACTACTTTCTCTGGGATATACAATCAACAAAGAGAAATCAAGGCTAACACCATCCCAGAAAATAACTTTCCTGGGTGCCATCTCAGTACTTCAAAATACTAGCAAAAAGTACCAGACTTACTGCAAGGAAAATCCTGCAGGCTCTGGGATTCACGGCATCTTGCATTCTATTAACCCCATTTGCAAAGCTGCATATGAGGAAACTTCAATGGTACCTAAAACACCTATGGTCTCAACACAGTCACAGTTTGGAAACAATAATACCAATAATTCCATGTTTGCAAAAGGAATTTCTATGGTGTGCCCAAGCATGTCAAGCAAACAAAGGCCTCCCATTCTGCAAGCCTCAAGCAAAACAAGTCATAACCACAGACGTCTCAGACTACTGGGGCACATGACGAACAGGTGCATTCAGGGCAAATGGTCCCAAAAAGAAAAGCACCTTCACATCAATCAAAAAGAAATGCTAGCAGTAATAAATGCAATTACAGCTTTCAAGGACTTCCTGCATCCAGGACAATTAATTACTGATAAGAACAGACAACACCACGGTAATGTGGTACATAAACAAACAAGGAGGAATACATTCATACCCCTTGTGCAGACTAGCCATGACTCTTTGGAACTTGGCTCTGGAAAGACAAATCGAACTTCAAGCACAGTACTTGCCAGGATTGGAAAACACACTGGCAGACCATCTAAGCAGAAAAATGACAGATCTACACGAATGGAAGTTACATCCTCAGGTGTTTGCAGAAATAATCCAAGCATGGGGGAGGCCAGACATAGATCTTTTTGCCTCCCACAGGAATCATCAATTGGAAAAGTTTTGTTCAAAGACCTTTCACCCAAAGGCCTGGAGAGTGGACGCCCTTTCATTCAGTTGGACAGCATGGACAGTTTACGATTCCCACCTCTGCCTCTTCTGCCCAAGGTGCTTTTGAAAGCAAGAACAGACAAACCGAAGATGATACTGATTGCTCCAGATTGGCCAAGGAAACACTGGTACCCACTCCTGAGGAGCCTAACACATACTCCTCCCTGGTCCCTGCCTCTAATGCCTCTTCTGCTGACTCAGCACAGCTACAAAACTCTTCACAGTCAGCTGAAAACACTCAATCTCGCTGCATGGAAAATTCCTTAACACCACAACAGAACCTACTCTCCAAGGAGGTACAGGATGTCATTTTGGAGGCCAGAAGGCCAGCTACTAGAAAAGATTACTCCAAAATGGAAGCGGTTTTGCTCTTGGAATGAGAAAAAGGCCAGGACCATAGAAAACTGAACTTGCCTCAGGTATTACAGTACCTAGCGGAGCTATTGAACAGTGGACTTTCTTTTCTTCCATGAAAGTCCATGCCTCAGCCATCTCTGCAGAATTCAACACGGATCCTCCTTTATTTTCTCACCCACTCTTACGACAGTTCCTCAGAGGGGCTAAGAATATAAGACCACCAAGGAAACAACCAATACCAGCCTGGGATCTTAATTACATACTAGAAAAATTAACATTGCCTCCTTTTGAACCAGCTGCCTCAACAGATTTGCAATATTTGTCCTGGAAGACAGCCTTCCTTCTGGCGATCACTTCAGCTCATAGGGTTTCTGAACTTCAGGCCCTCATGGCGGTGCAGCCCTTTCTCATTTTCCATCAGGACAGGGTTTCCTCTGTACCAACCCATCATTTATGCCTAAAGTGGTATCCAGGGTAGCTTTAAATCAAGCCATACACCTACCCACCTTTTACCCCAATCCTCAAAACAAAGGGGAAAGGCTGCTACACTCCTTAGACATCCATAGGCAGCTTCGTTATTATTTGGACAGAACAAAGTCCTTCAGGAAATCAGAACAACTCTTTGTGTCCTATGCTGTAGGGGCTCAAGGGAAGCCAGTTACAAAACAGATTATTTCAAAGTGGATAGGCCACTGCATACGGTTTTGTTACTCCTATCATGGCAAATCTGTTCTTGCAGGTATCAGATCGCACTCCACCAGGGCCACAGCTACCTCTACAGCCTTCCTCAGAGGAGTTCCTACCAAAGATATTTTGGAGGCAGCCACTTGGAGTTCTGTACATACCTTCACAAAACACTACCATCTGCCTTTATATTCCAGAACAAGAGCAGGCTTTGCCACTGCTATTTTGCAGGGAATTCTGGCTCAACCCAGTTCCTCCTAGTACCTACCACCCAGTGCATAGCTTTGGGATTCTACCCATCTGTGATTACTGCAGCTGAATGCACGATGAACATAGTACAGTTTTGTACCTACCATAAATGTAGATGTTCGAGTGCTAATACAGCTGCAGTACAGGTTTCCCTCCCTCCTTCCCCACTTGGTAAAGGCATGAGGCCTAGCAACCTCTTCATACTACCTGACTGGGTTATCCGGCTATGTTTTATTTGCTTGCTACCACTGATTTTGGATTATATTGCATTGCTTGTATATGTATATAAGCACTATTTAGGTATTGCCTTCCTTCTGGGGGCACCTGACATCTGGGGCAAGAAAGACTGACGAAAATGGCGTCGGCTGTGTCTTATATACTGTGGCCTCACTGACGTCAGAAGAGAAAGCGACGACAACCGACGCCGGACCAAGACTTTGGAATTCGGCCGACCGAAGGGCCGCCTGACGGCAGAGAACCCATCTGTGATTACTGCAGCTGTATTAGCACTCGAACATCTACATTTATGGTAGGTACAAAACTGTACTTTTTGTACCTACCATAAATGTAGATGTTCGAGTGGTTATGTTGCTGCAGTCCAGGTTACCCTCCCTCCATCCCCCCTTCCTAACAAGGCTTTTCTTATACCTCCATGTACTTCTACCTTTGGGATGCATGTCTATATGGTGTATTTGCTTACAACTAGTACCATTGTTTTGCACTAAAGTATGTTTTGCAAGCTTCTTATTTTGCCTTCTTAGTTTGGGGCACCTGACATCTGGGGCAAGAAAAACTGAAGAAAATGGCATCGGCTGCCTCTTTTATACCCCTGTCGCTCTGACGTCAGGAAAGAAGCGACGATAACCGACGCCGGACCAAGGCTTTGGAATTCAGGCCGACTGCGGGACCGCCTGATGGCAGGATAACCCAAGTGTGATGACTGCAGCAGCATAACCACTCGAACATCTACATTTATGGTAGGTACAAAACTGTACTTTGTGTACACTTACCATAAATGTAGATGTTCGAGTGTATTCACTGTTGCAGTCCAGGTTACCCTCCCGCCATCCCCGTCATTCTACAGTTTATCTTTCCTTCTCTATCTTCTACAACCTGTGTGGTGTATTTGCTTGTAGATGAAAGTAAAGTTTATATTGATGCATGTATATATATAAATATTTATAATATTGCTATCTTTTTGGGGGCACCTGACATCGGCGGCAAGAAAAACTAAAGAAAATGGCGTTGGCTGCATGTTTTATACCCCTGACGACCTGACGTCATGGAAGAGGAGACAGCAACCGACACAGGACCCAAGACTTTGGAATTCAGGCCGACTGAGGGCAACCTGCCAGCAGATTTCCCAAATGTAATGACTGCAACAGTGAATACACTCGAACATCTACATTTATGGTAAGTGTACACAACTGTACTTTCTCTGCACTGCCCTTTGGCTTATCTACTGCGCCCAGGGTATTCACAAAGTGCATAGCTCCAGTCATTGCATTTTGCAGGCAAAGAAATATTCAAATATACCCATACCTGGATGATTGTCTAATTCAGGCAGAAAGCCAGGATATACTTTTGAATCATCTGGCCTTTGTACAAAGGGTGCTAACTTGTCTGGGGTACACCATAAACGAAAATAAATCACACCTGGTACCCTGTCAACAAATTATATTCCTGGGAGCAAGCTTGAGTACAACTTCCCAGATGGCTTTCCTGACGCCAGAGAAACAAATTCATTTGACAACCTACTTCAAACTAGTGGCCACAAAAACCCTGCTATCTGCAAGGCAAATACTGCAAGCCTTGGGGTTCATGGCCTCCTGCATTCTTCTAATTCTATATGCAAGACTGCATATGAGGAAACTACAATGGTATCTAAAAAGCCTATGGTGTCAACATTCTCATGGTCTAGAAACAATGATTCCCATCATACCTTGCCTACGCCTAGAGTTCCTTTGGTGGGCAGAGGCCTGCCACCAAAACAAGGGACTCCCATTCACTCTACCCCCTGCCGCCCAAACCCTAACAACAGACGCGTCAGACTATGCATGGGGTGCTCACCTGGCAGGGAAGTGCATTCAGGGCAAATGGAACCTAAATCAAATGCACCTGCATATCAATCAAAAAGAAATGTTAGCTGTACAGAAGGCTCTGACAGCCTTCAAGGACCACATTCTTCCAGGACAATTAACGGTAAAGACGGACAACACCACTGTTATGTGGTACATAAACAAGTAGGGAGTACCCATTCTTACCCCCTCTGCAGACTAGCCATGGCATTGTGGAACACAGCCTTCAGCTACCAAGTGCATCTATAAGCTCAATTCCTGCCAGGAAAACTAAGTACACTGGCAGACGGACTAAGCAGAAACCTCATGGACCCACACGAGTTGAAACTGGAACCAAAGATTTTCAACATGTTGACAAACAAATGGGGGAGCCTGGATATAGACCTGTTTGCCTCCCCCCAGAACTACCAATTAGACAAATTTTGCACAAGGACTCCCCACAAACAAGCTTGGAAAGTGGATGCTCTCTCCTTCAACTGGAAAAACCTATCAGTTTATGCCTTTTCTCCTCTGCCTCTCCTCTCCAAAGTACTACTAAAGATCAAACAGGACAAACTGAGGACGATATTGATTGTACCAGACTGGCCACGCAAACACTGGTACCCCCTCTTGCGCAGTGTCACTGTTGGCCCCATTGCACCTGCCTCAGACCCCCTACCCTGGTGTCTCAGCAGGAGAACCAGATTCTGCACCCTCAGCTTCAAACTCTGAACCTAGCAGCTTGACTAATTACCTAATCTCTCCTTTACCATCCCTCAGTAAACCAGTGACGGATATCATTTTAGAGGCAAGGAGGCCTAGTACTAGAAAATCTTATGCTGAAAATGGAAAAGATTCTGTGCCTGGAACCAATCTCAAGGGATGAGCACAGCAGCGCCTAACTTGCCTCAGGTTTTATAATACTTAACTGAGATGCTATACAAGGGCCTTTCTTTTTCCTCCATCAAAATTCACGCCTCAACCATTTCAGCTCATTATAACACAGAACCTCCCCTCTTCTCTCATCCACTGCTCAAGCAGTTCCTCAGAGGGGCTAAAAATTTAAGACCACCCAGGAGAGCCCCAACTCCAGCCTGGGACTTTAACTTTGTCTTGGAGAAAGTCACTCTTCCTCCCTTGAGCCAGCTGCTAGTGCAGATTTAAAATTCCTTTCTTGGAAAACAGCCTTCCTTTTAGCAATCACTTCAGCAAGAAGGGTATCTGAATTACAGGCCCTTATGGCAGTGGAGCCTTTCATCATCTTTCATGCAGACAGGGTGTCCCTCAGAACCAATCCCTCCTTCATGCCCAAGTTGGTATCCAGTGTGGCTCTTAATCAGTTCATTCATTTGCCATCCTTCTTTCCTAATCCAAAGAACAAAGGGGAATGGATACTGCACTCCTTAGATGTGCACAGACAACTTAGATTTTACTTGGACAGGACTAAACCTCAAAGGAAATCTGAACAACTGCGGGTGGCATTTGCTGCAGGGGCAGAGGGGAAGGCTATTTCAAAGCAAACCATTTCTAAATGGGTAGGCTATTGCATTCATTTCTGCTATAAGCACCATGGAAAACCTATCCCACAGGGGATCAGACCTTCATTCAGCCAGGGCTACATCTTCCTCTACAGCCTTTCTCAGAAGTGTTCCTACCAGGGACGTCCTAGAAGCTGCTACCTGGAGTTCTGTACATACTTTCACCAAGCATTACCATCTGCCAATTTTCTCTAAATCCAAAGCTGGCTTTGCCACTGCAGTCTTGCAGGGTCTTATAGCTGGTCCTAATGCTATCTAAATTCCTCCTCCCATCCTTAGCTTGGGAATCAACCCAAATGTGATGACTGCAACAGTGAAACACGAAGAACATAGTACAGTTACCATAAATGTAGATGTTCGAGTGTAGAAAAACTGAGGTAATGGAGTCGGCTGCATGTTTTATACCCCTGACTACCTGACGTCACGGAAGAAGAGACAGCAACCGACACAGGACCCAAGATTTTGTTAATCAGGCTGACTGAGGGCTACTGCAAGCAGGTCACCCATATGTGATGACTGCAGCAGTGAATACACTCGAACAACTGCATTTATGGTAAGTGTACACAATTGTACTTTTTGTCAGTGTGTTAGTTCCCTGGGTAGATGACTTCTCAAACAATACAATAATGATTTGTTTTGGCATTTCATTTTAATCTGTGATACTGGTATCAGTTATTTGTTTGGGGCAAAGTTTCCTGCAGGATAGCCAAGCCATTTGGTGATTCATTGACTGCTCCCATCTTGCAGCCATCTGCAAATTTAGTTAGCCAGAGACTTTGGTATTGGTTTTTACTTTAGAGAAGTAGATGGCAAACAGGAGACGTCGTAGCACCGAATGCTGGGGGACTCCACTGGTGACTTGTGTTTTTGTGGGGTAGTTTCCCCTATTTTGATCTCCTGTGGGTCCTGTCTGTGAGCCATTTGTCAATCCAGCAGGCAATGTATGTGTCTATTCCCAGTTTATTTAGCTTTTCTACACTGCATGAGTGGGGCGAATGTGTCAGAAGCCTTGGCCACATCAAGATTTGTGGTGTGTACCATTTTACCTTCAAGCCATTGCTTAGACGACCTTTTCAAAAAAGTTCACCAGGTTGAGTACGCATGACCTGTCCTTGACAAATCCATACTGAGACAGAGTCCATTGCTCAGAGGTTCCCTATTTCATTATTGATTAGTTCCATGATAAGTCTTTCTGTAGCTTTGCGTATGTTGCTGCTCAGTCCTGTAGTTCTGAAATGGCCTGGATCTGTGGAAGGTCCTCCCTTATGCAGTGGAATGACTAGCTGTTCTCCGTTTTTTTTTTTTTTTTGGTACAAAACCTGTATTGAGGTTGAGGCTGAACAGTGCTGTTTGGAGCTGTCTGAGTCATGCTTCATGCTATATAAGAGGCATCCAGGGATATTGTCAGGAGCTATTACTTTGGTATTTTTAGCTTTTGATAGCACTTTTAGGACTTGGCCTTGTGTGATAGTTGGAGGTGAATTTGTTTCAGCTGCATAACTAAAAAAAGCCTTGTGATCGTCTTTGGCATGGATGGCTGTTTTAGCCTCAAACTTGGATTTAGTGGATGTCCTTCATGGATGCATCTGCAGTCATAACAACTGGGTTGTCCTGTCGTCAGGCAGCCCTTCAGTCGGCCGGATTCCAAAGTCCGGGTCCAGCTTCGGCTGATGTCGCACTTCACCCGACGTCATCTCTGTTGGTCTTCGGGTATAAAGGCATCAGCCGACGCCATTTTCCTCAGTCTTTCTTGCGCGTGCGCCAAGCAGAAGCTGTTCGCAAGTGCCGGTCGGTCGGATCCAGAGATTACTTCTACGAATACTACTCAAGACTTCTAAAGCTAAGTACCCGTGGGGAACCTTTCTTGCCTCAGCCGATGTCAGAAAAAGTTAATAATTGTTTAACCTGTGGGAAACAAATACCTCATAAAGATTTCCACTCATTGCCTGCCTTGTTTAGGCCCAGCCCACGACGTAGCAGCCTGTACGGCCTGTGCTTCTTTCAACCGACAACGCTTAGGCGCCGGTCGGAGTTTGCAGAACAGTTTTTCGGTTCTGATTTTGCGTACATTATGCCGCCGGATCCTCCGACTTCCCAATCTGCCAAAACGCAAAGATAAAGACCGACACTTCGGGTCCGCGGTTTCGCCGAAACCACGGTTAAGCAAGTCATGAGTGTCTCGGTTTGGCCGAAACCGAGAAAACTGCTCAAAGTACAGCTGAATCTATCTCTACAACTGAGGCCCCTGCTACCACTCTTGAATCGGCCTCAGAATTTTTATCCACTACGGTGGTTGCCACTGATTTATCAGACACCATTCCCTTGGATGTCTCTACCCCAGCACGTGGTGCAGCTAGGCCTCCAGCAACCATGTCCATTAAGGCCTTCGCCAGGGCTAAAGCAGCCAAGACTACTAAAACAGTGCCTGTTAAACCCCCCACTACCAGGCCCTCTTCTAGTTCTCAAATGCTTACTTTGGCAGAAGATTTAATTTCATTAATCAGAGGATCTCAATCTCACCCAGACAGGGCCTCTCAGCCCCCAGAGAAGAGACCTAGGGCAGAGCCCCCTGAGCCAGTGTCCTCTGATGTTTCTGCTGATGAATCAGACATTACTGACCAGCCAGAGGTTCCTTTCTCCAATTTTGAAGATGCTGATGCTGAAGATTCCATTCCAGCTGCTTCCCCACCAGAAGAATTCTCCTTTGGGGAAACCTTACATGCCATGCGAGAGCAGTTCCAATGGCAGCAACCGGATTTTTCAGACTCCAGAAAAAGACTTAGGACCTTTCTGCACCTTCCACAGCACAGGCCCTTAGCTATACCTCCTGTTCTCTCTGTGGTGGATGATGCTTTCAATGATGTCTGCTCCGCTCCAGATTCTTTACCCCCAGCCCCTGCCAAACCAGACAGATTTTACAGGGTGCCAGATACTCATCACCACCTTTACAAGGCCCCTCTTGCAGACCCCAAAACTATATCCCAGGGTCCCAAGGCAGTAGCCGCGACCATTGCTAAAAACCCACTTGATAAGAAATATGTATTAGAAATGGTAAATAACATACAACAGGTTAGTAACCATTCCTTAAAATGTGGCTATGATGCACTGGAGGCTTCATTTAGATCAGCCATGACTGGCACAGTGATAAGAAGGCATGCATGGCTAAAAGAGCAAGCTTTACCGGATCATGTTAAAGCTAATTTGCTAGATGCTCCTATGGATAAGACAAGTTTGTTTGGTACACCTGCCCAGCAGGTTATGAAGAAAAGGCAAAATCTGTCCAAACGGTTAAAGATTTCTTGCAGGTACAACCCCCAAGGTTTAGCAGGAACTGGCCTGCCAAAAATTGGTCCTTTCCTGACTCCACAAGATCTCAAAGGGGCAGGAACAGACGTTCCAGAGGCAGAAACCAATCTAGAGGAGGTGCCTACAGAGGACGACAGTGGCAAGGTAACAACAGAGGCACAGACACAACCTCTGCCACTACATCAACACAACCACAGTGACTTAACCCTAAATCCGCCTACCAGGGAACAAATAGCAGCTCCTTTAGGCGGAAAGTTAACCTTATTTTCAAAGAACTGGCACTACATAACAAAAGACAAGTGGATTCTACAAACCATAGATCAAGGCTACCGGTTCCACTTCCACACTTTAACAGTCAAAAGAGGAATGCCAAATCTACCTCCAAATCAAAAAACAGAGGCTCTACAACAGATAATGGAGTTAGCAAACATGAGAGCCGTGGAAAGAGTGCCAACAGCAGAGCAAGGAAAGGGGTTCTACTCCAGACTATTCCTAGTTCCAAGAAAGGAAAAAAGTTGGAGACCAATTCTCGACCTGTCCACCTTAAATACATACATCATTGTCCCAAAATTCAAAATGCTGACCTTACAGCAACTTCTTCCCATGCTGGGCAAGGAGTGTTGCTGGTAACTCTAGATCTCAAGGAGGCATACCTGCACGTCCCCATTCGACCAATCTGCAGAAGATACCTCAGATTTCTTGCAGGATCAGAGCACTATCAATTCTCAGCATTGCCCTTTGGCTTATCTACTGCGCCCAGAGTATTCACAAAATGCCTGGCATCAGTAATCGCCCATTGCAGACTACAGGGAATTCAAATTTACCCATACCTGGACGACTGCTTACTCCAAGGGGACAACAAAAGCAAGCTGACAACAGATTTACAAAGGGTCATTTACTTGCTACAAGCACTGGGATACACAGTCAATTTACAAAAGTCAAGGCTGATACCATCCCAAACAAGGACCTTCTTGGGCTGAATTGGACACAGTAAAACAAATGGCATTCCTAACTACAGAAAAACAAAAAGAACTCCCTCTTTACTTCTTGGCACTAACAAAACTGAACAAGATAACAGCAAGGAAAGTACTCCAGGCCTTGGGCTTCATGGCATCATGCATAATCTTGGTCCCATTTGCCAGACTACATATGAGAAAACTACAGTGGTACCTAAAGAATTTATGGTCCCAACACAGATACAGCCTGGAAACAGAAATCCCACTAATTCCATGCTTAAAACAGGAGTTCCTATGGTGGGCTCAGGCATGCCAGTCAAACCCAGGCCTACCCTTCCGCAGATGTCAAGCAGGCCAGACCATCACAACAGACGCTTCAGACCTAGGATGGGGGGCCCACATGCTGGACAAATGCGTGCAAGGACTCTGGACACAGGATCAACTTCACCTGCACATCAACCTAAAAGAAATGCTGGCAGTAAAACTGTCATCCAAAAGTTCAAACCATTTCTCAAAGAGGGCCAGTTGATGATAAGGACAGACATGACCACAGTCATGTGGTACATCAACAAACAGGGAGGCACTCATTCATACCCCCTATGCAGAATGACTTTGGAGCTGTGGACCCTGGCACTCAGCTACAACATCCAGTTACAGGCAATATTTGTACCGGGAAAAGAAAATACTCTAGCAGACATACTAAGCAGAACCACTTCGGATGCCCACGAATGGAAGCTGCACCCGGACATCTTCAAGACCATCTCAAAGAAATGGGGAATGCCTCAGATAGATCTATTCGCATCACCTCTCAATCACCAGCTCAAAAAATTCTGCACAAGGACATTCCACCCACTAGCATGGAAAGTGGATTCGCTCTCCTTCAGCTGGAAAGGCCTAACAGCATATGCATTCCCACCTCTTCCCTTGATACACAAAGTACTACTAAAAATCAAGGAAGAACGTCCAAGGATAATCCTGATAGCTCCAAACTGGCCAAGACAACACTGGTACCCACTACTGAGGAGCATGTCTCGGAACAATATGTGGCCAATGATGCCTTTGATGTTAACTCAGAACAACTACAGCATCATGCATCCAAACCTAAAAACGTTGCAACTGACTGCATGGAACATCACATAGCAGCAGCTAACACAGAGCTTTCCCAAAGAGTTAAAGACATTATTCTTGAAGCACGCAGACCTTCAACAAGAAGGAACTATGCTGGAAAATGGAAAAGGTTTGTCATTTGGAGTACTGAAAAAGGAAAAGATGTGTCAAACATAGATATGCCTAACATTCTGGAGTACCTGGCCGAACTTCTTCATTCAGGCCCGTCCTACTCCTCCATCAAGATACATGCATCAGCTATTTCAGCAGAATACAGCTTTGATCCACCTGTTTTTTCGCACCCTTTGCTCAGGCAGTTTCTCAGAGGAATCAAGAATGTAAAACCTCCAAGGAAGCCACCATTACCAGCTTGGGACTTAAACTTTGTGCTAGAAAAGTTGACACTATCACCCTTTGAACCAGCAGCAACAGCAGACCTACAACACCTGTCATGGAAAACTGCTTTCCTACTGGCAATTACTTCAGCAAGGAGGGTTTCAGAACTACAGGCCTTAATGGCGGTGCAACCCTTCCTAATCTTCCACCAAGATAGAGTGTCCATGAGGACTAATCCTACATTTATGCCTAAGGTGGTATCCAGAGTGTCTTTAAACCAGGCAATCCACCTACCTACCTTCTTTCCCAACCCACAAAACAGAGGGAAAGAATACTGCATACCTTGGATGTACATAGACAGCTACGCTACTACTTGGACAGAACAAAAATAGCAGAAAGACTGACCAACTTTTCAGTAGCTTATGCAACAGGAAGGGAAGGAAAAGCTATTTCTAAACAGACAATCTCCAAATGGATAGGAAATTGCATACGATTCTGTTACTCCTTCCATGGAAAATCAATTCCACAGAACATAAGACCTCATTCTACAAGGGCAACAGCCACTACCACAGCCTTCTTACGAGGAGTGGCAACCAAAGACATTATTGAAGCGGCTACTTGGACCTCCGTGCATACATTTGCCAAGCATTACAATTTGCCTCTATATTCCAGATCCCGAGCAGGGTTTGCCACTGCTGTACTGCAAGGGATCCTAAACACACCATAATTTACCTTTATCCTCCTCCCCTAGTTGGCTATGGTATTCTACCCAGTTGTTATGACTGCAGATGCATCCATGAAGGACATAGTACAGTTTTGTACCTACCATAAATGTAGATGTCCGAACTGGATAGCATCTGCAGTCAGGATTACCCTCCCTCCTTCCCCTCTGTGGTACTCCTAGGGTGGTTACCCTCCTAATAGCTAGCTGGTGGGGGGGAGCCTTTTATGGTGTATTTGTTTGTATATATGTACATACATGCTTATGTTTGTGTTTACCTCTATCTTTTTGGAAACATTGGCATCTATCCAAAAAATTTAGCCTTCAAGAGGGCTACTGGCATCTGGGGCAAGAAACACTGAGGAAAATGGCGTCGGCTGATGCCTTTATACCCGAAGACCAACAGAGATGACGTCGGGTGAAGTGCGACATCAGCCGAAGCTGGACCCGGACTTTGGAATCCGGCCGACTGAAGGGCTGCCTGACGACAGGACAACCCAGTTGTTATGACTGCAGATGATATCCAGTTCGGACATCTACATTTATGGTAGGTACAAAACTGTACTTTTCTGTTCAGTGCCTTAGTCCCTTTTTTCAGTGAAGAGGGCACTATCATTCTTACTTTTAGTCAGAATTATCTTTTATTGCATTATTTGTTGATGTTATAGTTCCAACATTGGGGTTTGTTTCTGAAGGTTGCCCTGCACTTGTTTCTACAGAGTACATACTGTTTACTTACTATTTAGTGGGGCAGTGTGTGTTTCAAAGTATTCATCAGTTTATTGGGTTTGATGGGGATTTGAAGCTTGCCCGTGTATAACTTAGAACTTAGGAGTAGGTAGTTTGTATTACAGAAATTTCTGAAGGTACATTGGGTGTATGGGGTCTGTTTTTTTCAGTTTTATTTTGAAACAGACGACTTTATGGTCAGACCTAACAAGCGACAAAGATAAGCAAGAGATGGTGCCAAATGCCACAGTGTCGATAAGGACAACATCCTAGATGTTGTTCCCCTAGTGGGTACACTGACTAAATTGTTCTAGGGTGTTTGTATTGATATATTCCAGAAGGTTATGTGCTTGTGCAGTAGTGGCTGTGTAGGTTTCCCAGATGTTCTTCGTGTTTCACTGTTGCAGTCATCACACTTGGGTTATCCTGCCAGGGGTAGGCCTCAGTCAGCCCGAATATCAGAGGTTTAGTATTTCTACGTCGGTTGCTGTTGCTCCAGGACTGACGTCAGGTCGTCAGTGGTATAAAGTCAGGCAGCCGACGCCATTACATCAGTCTATCTTGCCGAGGAGCCCAAAACAGAAGCAGTTTGCACGAGTCCCGGTCGGCCGCTACCTGAGTTTTCATTTCCAAATTGAAGATGAAGTCTTCTAAAGCTAAGCACCCCATTGGGGACCCTTTTTTCTTGCTCTAACCAATGTCAGAAGAAGTTAACAATTGTCTCGCCTGTGGAAAGCAAATGCCACACTGAGAATGTTCTTCGTGTTTCACTGTTGCAGTCATTACATTTGGGTATTCCTGTTGGCAGGTTGCCCTCAGTCGGCCTGAATTCCAAAGTCTTGGGTCCTGCGTCGGTTGCTGTCGCCTCTTCCCTGACGTCAGGTCGTCAGGGGTATAAAAGATGCAGCTGACGCCATTTTCTTTCAGTCTTTCTTGCCGCGCGGTGCCCGAAGCAGAAGCAGTTCGCAAGAGCCGGTCGACCAACTGCTGAGATTTTCGTGTTTGAGTTTCAAATCCGAAGTCTTCATTAAAAGCTAAGCACCCCGTTGAGGAAACTTTTTTCTTGCTCCAGTCCAGTGTCAGAAAAAGTTAATAATTGTATTTCTTGTGGGAAGCAAATACCTCATAAGGACTTTCATTCTTACTGTATTCCTTGCCTAGGCCCTGACCACTACGTTTCAAGTTGTCGGTTTTGTGCTAGATTTAACCAGCGCACTATTAAGCATCGGTACGATTTTGCACTAAGCTATTTTGGGCGTAGATTTAATTATACAATGTCTTCGGATAGCCATCCGACTACCGGAGTTCACAAAAAGCACAAAGAAAAAGACAGGCAACCGAGGTCCAAAACCGACGACGAAGCTTCTCCTAAGCCAGTCGCCGGTTCTCAGTGAGGCTCTTTCGCAGCCCCTGACGCCCGCTACTTTAGAGTCGTAGGCCGCTACCGACTCCCACGTGGAGTCGTTCAGGCCGCTGGAAACTCAAGGTATTGGAGCCTCGGAGACTATTCCCTCAGATGGGTCCGGAGCCGCTGAGCAGGTATCTGCTTCTGAGGGTGTTTTCAGACCTAAACAATTGTACATTAAACCGACTACAGCTTCAAAGGCAAAGACTAAAGCACCTTTAAAGTCAAAGAAACAAGTTCACCAGCCACATGGACAGGCCTCCATGCCCAAAATCAGATGCTCAAAATGGACGAAGACTTAATTACCTTGATTAGGGGTTCCCATCCCCCTCCTGATAAGAGGCCTAGGCAAGAGACAGACGATGAATCTTCAGAACAGGTTTCCATTTCCTCAGATTCATCTTCTGATCAGTAATATTCTCTTCCCCCCTATCAGGATTCTGATGCTGAAGAATCTATTCCTTCAGTTTCTCCTCCTGAGGACTACTCCTTTGTGGAAACCTTGCATACCATGAGGGAGCATTTCCACTAGGAGAGCCAAGATTTTTCAGAATCTAAGAAGACGCTCAAGGACTTCCTTCTTCTACCTCAACACAGGCCTCTAGCTATTCCACCTGTGTTAGACATTGTAGATGATGTGTTTTCAGAGTCTAGTCTGACCCCTGACTCCTTACCTCCAGCTCCTGTTAAGCCTGACAGATACTACAGGGTTCCTGACTCTCATAAATTCCTTTTCAAAAACCCAGCTGCAGACCCAGAAACTATTTCTCAGGGTCCCAAAGGGGGTTAAGGCTTCCACTGCAAAAAACCCTACCCCCTCTGACAGAGATTCTAGGGCACTGGATAGATGGGGAAAAAAGATGTACACATCTGCTTCCTTGGCTATAAGGGCCTTAAACTGCCAGTTTCATATGCTCAAATATCAGCAATATGTCATGATACTGTTTAAAGGAGTACCGCACCCACAGACTCAAAAAACATGTTTAAAACATCATGGCATGATGTTTCCTACACTTTAACAGCACTCTGGGATTATTTACAGGATTTTAAATATTTTTATATGTAATTACAGACTCTGACCACCTGGAGTACAGCATATTGACGTGGTTTGGATAAGTCAGGTTGCCACTCAGTATCCCACAAGTCATTGTTTTGGTCACAAATGTTACATCATGCAGGCCTCCATTTGCCTAAAGCTCTTGTCATTTCATAGATGTTGCATGCGTACAAAGTTCTGAGTAAAACAGAACAGTTAAAGTAACATTCCCTGCTGCTGAATTACTCCTTAAAACTGAAACAGTGCAAATGTCACAGAACACACACAAAGTGCTGTTTACTGATGCCTTTTTTTCTAATTTATTTGAAATGGCACTAATTTGTGAGACAATGAATTCCAGTCTTTTTACTTCTCCCCTCCCCCGCAACACCTAGCTTCCCTAGCTGTCAAAGTCCTGAGGGTAATTTGACTTGGTAATTTCATTGACTGGCAGATCTCAGCAGGGTGCTTGACTCATGTAATTCAATCTTTGCTCTAGCATTTCTTTTGTTACATGGGACATTTTTTTTTTTTTTGCTGCACTGTAGCCATGGCCTTACTTTACTGCATTAGCATCCAGTTTATGTAGCAACTTCTGTAAGATCTTGCACCAGGGAGCTAAATAAAACTTTTAAAATATTAAACCAGTTTAGATCTGTATTAGTGTAAGTGTCTAAGGTATCACTTCATGCTTCCACCTTGCTAAAAATGATTTACATGTGCAAAGTGTGTTGTTATTCAGTGTTTGCCTACATATTTTTTTACTGCACTGGTTGGTTTGCAAAAAAACCTTTTGCAGTGTCCCTAGATTTCTCTTTGTACATACAAACATTGCTATATTTTCCCCTTCTTTTTTTGTGTGTCCAGAAGTCACTTCTCACAAAATAATATTTTTTTTAATAAAGGACATCAAGGTTAATTTACCTTGAATCAGATAATGGATGACACTGCAAAGAATCACTGTTGAAATATTTGTGCTTGGACTAAACCCCTTACTAAATATTTGCCAGACTACAGTTGAATTGGTGCTATGGCTTTAATTATCCACCATTACATACCAGTTTTGCAGTGTAGTAACCACCTGCCTTGCCCATATACCTTTAGCCATGAATATGCAGCTACTCCTGTTCATGTATGTGAATTAATCTTCAGACTTGCGGTGTGGAAGCTACACTGAATTCTAAGTGCTTGTTCAGGTTTCACATGGGGCTTGCGTAAAGCTACTCTCAGGTTAAGCCACTATCAATATGTTGCACTGCCACCTCTGATACGAGGGTAATTTTTAATAAGTTTATTCCCGCACTGCACACTAGCAGTATCTGGTGCAAATACAAGAGAGGTATGCAAGCGATACACCACCTAAGTATCATTTGCCATGCAGAATATACAAGTAATACATTTCTGTGTTTCAAAACATCGCTGTTACTACACTACTACTGAATAAAATGTACATATTGAAATGCAACATAATCTGTTATCAGATGCAATTACGATTTTTTCCCTGTCGTAAATAATTTCCAGGATTCTCTGGCTTTTTGGTTTCATTCACTTAACTGGCTACCTGTAGGTTTGCTCTTTCTTAGCAAGTTGCAGTAAATATTTTGTTATCCTTTTGTTTACCTGTTACTAGAAGCTGTAATATCAGTGATACTGTCCTTAACATATTCCTGCCAGCACCCCATAAAATGAAATGCAGAATAAGGGCTTGAACACAACAGTATGTATAACTGATGTAATGTTGCAGCACATTCAAACTGGAGTTCAGTGCAAACTTCACCCCCCCCCCCCAAAAGGAGAGATAACTATCCCAGCGGAGTGTAGCCGCCCCAGCATCTCAAATGCGCAAATGAAAACTGCTCTGTCTAAAGCTAAGAACACAGCATCCATGGGACTGGATGGTGTCCCCAGCTGTGTGCTACCCGAACTCAATGAGGAACTAAACACGCACATAAGGCTGCTGTTTAATCTTAGCCTTACCACAGGAAACGTGCCCAAGGAGTGGCGTACGGCAACTGTGGTCCCACTTCACAAAGGCAGTGCTTCTACGGACCCTGGAAATTACCACCCCATAAGCTTAACAAGCCTGATCTGCTTTGCTTGCTTTCGACAACCAAGAAAGTTATTTTCCTGTGCCCCTGTCAAGCAGAACCACAAAATTGTACCCCGGGGTGAATTACCTATTACCCATCCAATCAAGATTTTTCTTGAAGAGTGCTAATGAGAAGATAGGTAGTCTGTTCCACAGTATGGGAAGTCACTGGGACAGGACTCTTTCCCTTCAGCATGTTCAGTTTGAGGTGACAAGCTTTAGGTCCCTAGAGCATGTAGCTTGGAGTGATTGGTACTTCTTTAAGTGGAATATTTCCAACAGCTCTGGGTTTGAAATAGCCGATGGAGTAAAGCTGGAGTTTTTAGAGACTGTCTGCGTAAGGCATCTGTTTGAGGCCAGTAATCCTCTTTGTGAGGTATTTTTGCAGCCTTTCCAGTTATTGTAGATGTCTTGCGAGGTACATACCAAAAGGGGCGTTGTACTCTATAATGGATCTAATGAGTCATGAGTAGTTCATAGGTTCATAGGTTCATACTAGGCTATCTGCCCGAGGGCATTTATAAGCCTAGCCCATAGCTTTGTGGCTTACGCCACCCCTTTAGTATGGGGAACTATACCCATTATTTTGCTGTGCCTCTGTCTAGTAGTGACACTGAGGTAATCCCTGGAGTATATCTGCGATCTCCCATCCATTGGTCAAGATTTCTCTTGAACAAGGCCAGCGAGGTGCTCTGCCTCACATATACCGGGATTTTGTTCCACAGCATAGGGAGTCTTTGGGTGATGAATCTATCCCTCCAGCACGTCCTATTAATAGCCGTGTCGAGGTTTAAGTCTCCCGCCCTTGTGGCTCTGACGGATCTAGATTTTTTGAGGTGAAGCATATTCATCAAATCTGGGTTTGACATGGCCTTGTATGTCAGGCAAAGGTCACCTCTGAGCAAGCGGTAGCGACTGAATAGAGCTGGAGTTCTTTCAGTCGGGCAGCATAGGACAGATTTTGAGACCCTTTATCCTTTTGGTGAGGAACTTTTGTGGCCTCTCCAGCTGCTGCAAGTGTCGGGTCAGATACATTCCGAATGGGGCATTGTACTAAATCATTGGTCTGATGAGTGATGAGTATAGGGAGACTATGACCTCCCTTGATCTAGATGTGAATCCCTTCATGATAAGGTGGGCAATGTAGAAGGTCTTCCTAACTACTTTAGCTACATGGGTGTCGAATGACAGGCTACTGTCAACCTGGGTCCCCAGGTCCCTGATAACTTCTTCTGTGCTCAGAGGATTACCACCTATATGGTAGCTAGGGGTAACCTTGTTTTTCCCGAAGGATATGACTATGCATTTTTTGGCATTTAACTTTAGGCCATGGCTCTGGCACCAGTCATCCGTTTCTGTGAGACCCTTCTGAAGGATATCTGTGTCAGATGTGTTTTCGACTACAGGGCCCAGTTTGCAGTCATCTGCAAAGTTTGTCAGCCATAACCCTCCTGTGTTTGCTTGTACTTGGAAAAGTAGATGCCAAACAAGAGTGGGCCCAGGACTGAGCCCTGTGGGACACCACTTGTGACAGGCTTTGAGTCTGACATGGCGCCAGCAACTCTGACCCTGTGGGTTCTGTTACTCAGCCAGTTTGCAACCCATCTTGTGATGTATGGGTTAACATTTAAGCTGATGAGTTTTTCAATGATACCCGAGTGGGGTATTGTGTCAAGGCCTTCGCCAGATCGAGGTAGGCTGTATGGACTGCCTTTCCCTCATCAATGGCTTTGGTGACTGTTTGAAAAAGTCAACCAAGTTTAAAAGGCATGATCTGCCTTTGACAAAGCCAAACTGGGTTGGATCCAAAGTCTGCAAGTTCCCTATGTCTTTATTTATGAGGTCCATTATGATCCTCTCCATGGCTTTGCAGATAAGGCTTGTCAAGCTAATGGGCGGTAATTTCCAGGGTCTGTGGAGGCACCGCCTTTGTGAAGTGGGACCACAGTGCAGTGCGCCACCCCTGGCAATGCGTATCCAGAGGTGAGACTATGATTAAACAGCTGTCCTAGCTGTGGGTTTAATTCCTCGTTGAGTTCGTGGAGCACACAGCCTGGGACACCATCAGGTCCCATGGATGCTGTGTTTTGCTTTGGAGAGAGCAGTTCTCACTTGGGCGTTTGAGATGTTTGGGGGGCTGCAACCATTTGGTATAGATATCTCTCCTTTTGGGGGGGAGGGGGGGGAGAAGTTTGCACTGAACCTGTCAGCCAGTATGTTGGCAATGTCTGTAGGATCCGTAATCTTTACATCATTTTGAACTAGTTCTGAGCATATCTGGGAGTTTCCTCCCAGGTTTCTAACATAGCTAAAGAAGGCCTTATGATTGTCTTTTGAGTCTTTAGCTATTTTTCTCTCAAAATTTGCTTTGGATGATTTTATGAGAGCTCTTAGTTTTTTACTTATAGTGATCAAAGGTGTCTTACCTTTTAAGGATTTTGCTCTATCTTGTAGTAGCTTCCTCCTTTTGTTGTAGAGTTTGTTTTATGGCTGGGGTCCACCAGACTGGACGCTTGCCCTTGGTACAAAGAGTCTTTGTTTTGCTTGGGATTGCCTTATCCATGCAGTCCTGCAGGTGCTGGTAGAAGGCATTTGTAAGTGATTCAGCGGCTTGAGTACTGTTTTCCGCCGCCTCGGGGCCTTCAAGGAGACCACACTAGTCTTTAGAAGTGTGAAGTTGGCTTCGAGAAGTTTTTACTGTGGGCTCTGTTATTTCAGGTGGGGGTGGGATGAGGACCTCCAGCAAGATTAGTTTGTGATCTGATCTCACCAGTGAGGGGTATACTTCCGGTGTTGAACATTGTGCTCCCATGTTCGTGATGATGAGATCAAGTATGTTTTCTCCTCTTGTGGGGATGGTGACTAGTTGTTCCATGGCATTTGAGTTTATGAATTCCAGGAACTTTTGGGCTAGGGTGTTTGGGCTTGAGTAGTGTTCCCAGTCTATATTAGGGTAATTGAAGTCACCTAGTATGATGGTGTTTGGAGATACATTTATCCCCTCCAGTGTTTTCAGGAAAGCCATGTGAGGTTCCTGAGTTTGTGAGGGTGGCCTGTAACATGCTACAATTTGCAGAGCAGTCTTGCCTATGGTTAATTGCACCTGGATGGTCTCCGATGCATCGTGCGTTGCCACCAACCTTGAGGTGTGGGTGTCCTTGATGAATATGGATACCCCCCCTCCTTTCTTGGTATTGTCCGGATTTTGGGGCCGGAACGCATGATATGAGGTAAAACCTGTTAGTGCTGGGGTGCTCTCAGGAGCCTTGAACCAGGTTTCTGTCACAGCACAGACATCAATGTTCTCCATACTGTGAAGGGCCTCGAGTGCGTGCATTTTGAGATTTAGACTTCTGGCATTGAGCAGCATTACCCTTAGTTTTTTTCCTTTTTTGTGTTCTAGGGTGGTAGGTTTAGAATTTGAGCCTTGCCTAAAAAAGGCACTATGGGGTGGCAAGAGCCTTTGCCAATATCCGAATCCCAGGGTGACAGGTGCAAGCCGTCCCTAAGCAGCGTGGCTTGTCCAGCATGTCATCCCAGGCAGACAGACATTGGATCCCCTTTGAATGACACCAGAGTTTAAGCCAATTGTTAAAGCTGATCATCTTATCTCTGTATTGTGGCATCATTCTTGGTGAAGGTAGGATACTGCTCAAGGTCAGGGTCATACCTGCCTGGGCTACATAATCAGAGAACTCCTCAATGTCTCTTTTCATGTAGTCCAAGGAGGTACGTCTCAGGTCGTTTACACTAGCGTGGACAATGACTGAGTCATATTTGTACCTGCTGTTGAGAGACCTGAGTGCTTGCATCATGTGGCGGATTCTAGCGCCCGACAGGCAGCTTACTGTAACTCTCTCCTTACTCAGTCTGGTGAGCGGGACGTCAGTGTGTCTGACTATGGAGTCACCAATGACTACTGTGTCTGGCATTGTGTTTGGCCTTAAGGGCTGTGACTGTTTGACGCTCTGACTGTGAGGTCTATGTGTTGCAGGTGTTGTGTTCTGAGGTGGTGGTTGTTTGGGTGTCTGCTTTGGTGGCCTCTGCTGTTTTGGTAGATTTTTGATCAGAGCCTCCGCGTATGTCTTTGTGTGTTTATGTGTATGATTTGAGGTTGTGATGGTACTATGTGAGACTGGGTCTATAGTGTGTGTGGTAACCTTCTCCTCCTGTCTGGTCTTGCCAGTCCTAAGTTGAGAGAGCTCAGCCTCCAGTTTGGCCGTATAGTTGCATCTCTCGCATGTATTTGTGTTTTGTGGGAGGAGGAGAGGGTTGTCTGTGTACATGAGGCAATTGTAACATTGCCTCAATATTCCCAGGTTCACCAGCTGAGCAGGAGAGGATACTAGCAACTGATCCCTCGACATGCTAGAAGAAATAGACAAAAAAAACTTTAAAAGAGATTCTGGGGGATGTGGGTGTCCGAGAAATGGGGTTCGCCTTTTTGGGGTACTATCTATAACAAGAGTGCTGTATCTCGGTGATAAGTACTGTAGGAGCAAGTGCTAGGTTTGACAGATACAGAATAGGCTACTCGGAGTCAGGTAGAGATGATCTTTTTAGTTATAGGATATGCTGATTAGATCAGTAGTATAGTTCGAGGAAAGTAGTTTTAAGGGAAAATTTGAAGAGTGGACTTAAGGTAGCCCTAATAGTTTAAATCTGCTTAACCGGCGCTGCCGCAACAGTGGCAACTCCGCGCTAAACCGCGCGTTTAGCGTGTTTTATATCAGGGGGCTGAAAGAAGCTAGGAACTGGCCCAAAACAACCAATAAACTACAAGTTGCTGGCTGAAACCTCACAAAACTGGACCAACAGGCAGCTCAATGCTTCCCACTCCCACTGGTAAGCAAGGGAACTTCCTCTCTTCCAAATTAGGTAAAGAATCAGTAACAGGAACTGCAAACAAAGTCCAGGGATCAGCAAGCTCTGAAACTGGACTATTCTAGCTCAGTAAGGCGGGAAAACAAGAGATATTTTTGTTTTTTTTGTTTTGTTTTTTTCAGAAAACAAGCAGAAACAGATACAGTAAACACTTATAAATGCTATAAATCGGCTATCACAGCCTACACAAACAATTTGCAACAGTTACAGATTTTAAAAGTAACAAACTGAGAAACAAGTGCAATAACAGAATAAATGCAGAATAAACAATAACAATGTATCAGCAAGCAGGCGAAATACAGTTGCTAGATAAATAGAAGTGGAAAGCCACAAAAATATACTTAAATCAGGTAAAGTCACTTTTTTAGCTCTCTGAAGCTTGGATTACTCTGCTGGCCACCACGAGGATCTGTGCTGAGTAGGTACAAGCTAAAAAACGCGTAGCGTGTTTTATATCAGGGGCTGAAAGAAGCTAGCAACTGGCCCAAAACGACCAATAAACTACAAGTTGCTGGCTGAAACCTCACAAAACTGGACCAACAGGCAGCTCAATGCTTCCCACTCCCACTGGTAAGCAAGGGAACTTCCTCTCTTCCAAATTAGGTAAAGAATCAGTAACAGGAACTGCAAACAAAGTCCAGGGATCAGCAAGCTCTGAAACTGGACTATTCTAGCTCAGTAAGGCGGGAAAACAAGATATATATATTTTTTTTTTCAGAAAACAAGCAGAAACAGATACAGTAAACACTTATAAATGCTATAAATCGGCTATCACAGCCTACACAAACAATTTGCAACAGTTACAGATTTTAAAAGTAACAAACTGAGAAACAAGTGCAATAACAGAATAAATGCAGAATAAACAATAACAATGTATCAGCAAGCAGGCGAAATACAGTTGCTAGATAAATAGAAGTGGAAAGCCACAAAAAATATACTTAAATCAGGTAAAGTCGCTTTTTCAGCTCTCTGAAGCTTGGATTACTCTGCTGGCCACCACGAGGATCTGTGCTGAGTAGTGGGAAACAATGACCTCTTTTTCAGGATGAGAAACCTTTTGTGATGGTGTGCCATGTAGAAGGATTTCCTGACCACAACAGACCCAGGGAACTACCACCCCATTAGCCTGACGAGCCTCTTCTGCAAGGCCATGGAACGGATCATCATGGAACTCATAAACAAAGACATAGGAGATCTCCAAACTCTGGACACCACACAGTTTGGGTTTGTAAAAGGCAGATCATGTCTCCTAAACCTGATAGACTTCTTTGAAGTAGTCACCAAAGCCATAGATGAGGGTAAGGTGGTTCACACAGCCTACCTAGATCCAGCCAAGGCGTTCAACACCATCCCCCACTCTGGAATTATAGATAAGCTCACTAAACTAGGTATACATGCCTATTACTGACAGAACCCACACTGTGAAAGTAGCAGACTCCAAATCAGACTTCAGACCAGTGACAAGTGGAGTATCACAGGGTTCAGTCATGGGTCCTCTTCTGTTTGGCATCTACTTCTCTGAAGTACAGGCTAACACAGAAGGTCTTTAGAAATGACTACACATGGTAACGCCTTGCTGTGTCTAATTATGGTGGCTGCCAAAAAAACAATTACTAGAAAATGGAAATCAAAATCAAAACCAACTACACTACAAGCAGTGAATATAGTAAAGATAAAACTGAAATTGAGATCTTTAGAAAAAGAGTAAGAGCCAACTTCATAGGAAAACAATGTGAATTGTAAGAACACATTACAGGTTGAAAAGCAGCAAGACTTAAATGAGCTATGTAACGTCTAACTGAATTTAATTAGGTAGATATGTGATGCATAATGTTTGCAAATGGGAGTGTGTTGGCGTAGTCTGTTTTCATTTAGACAACATTATGAATCGCCAAGGTTGTGAGATGTATCTTGGAAAAAAAAAAAAAGACAGGAATATGCCATCACATTCCCCAAAACTACTACTATACCAAAATTCAAATCAGGCAAATTTACTTCTATGCGCTTATCACAGAGCAGCTATCAATTAATTAAAATGATCTACATTACATGCATGTAAGCTTTGGTTGCAACGTCCGTCATGACACAGCTAGATGACAACTACATAAATGCCATAACCCCAGCAGGAAGCAAAATTACCACCCACTTAAAAACATTAGCTCCAGCAGATCTCATGATACAGCTTTATGTATCTTCATACAAAAATAAAAAAAGTGAATAAGCTACTGCCTACAACACCAAAATCCAAAGACAACATGCTCCAAATACAGCCAGATAATTTAACTAATTAATATTCCATTTCTTACACAATCTACTGCCTTAAATCAACCCTTAAATAAGTACTGGTAACCCTGCATGGTTAGACATTCCTTTATTTAACTTACCACAAAAACCTTCCAACACAATATTTTACTTTTCTTCCCTTAATGACAGCATACCTTTACTCCATCCGTCATGCAAGTTCCTTCATTTTTTGGCATCAATTTCCTTTACTGTAAATCAGCATTGTAACCTCATCACCAGCACCACCTTTCCATTGTTCTCACATCTTTTAAAATTCTACATACAAATCTATGGGATTTTCTGGTATACTAAAATATATGTATATATTTAGTTACTTTTAATATTTAGTTTATAGTGGATTACAAGAGTAATAAAATGGCAGTAAGGGTGAAAAAGGCATGCATAAAATTTCCCTAGTCACAGGCCAAATAAGACATCCTAAACCTTAGCACACAATTTCTTCACTGGGCACGGTTCACAGCTAAGCTAACAGGTTCTACTGTCCACAAAAAATTTCTATGGAAAAACAAATATGCAATGTGCAGCCAGTCATAATTTCACTTTCACGAGAAAAACTTTAAAACGAAGGAAAACTGGGTTTACTCGAGTTGTGAGTCTGTATTAAGTACTGTCCCAAAAACGAAACCTACCCGATTAAAAACATGCTGGAATGTTTAGAGGGCTACCCTTATGGTTTCTGTAAAACAATGGAATTAACTGAAAATGTTGATTCCGTTTCCTTGCTTAATGAAATTATAAGTCAATCTGGTTTATACTTTGTGTTTCTCTTACTATATGCACCGGTCCTTTTCCCCCGACTTTCAGTAGTTGAACCCCCAACTCCTTTCATTGCTTAGTTTTATTTTATCCACGCACTGTTCAGTCCCAACCCAGCTGCTCTCTGCTTTATTAACATGCTTTGTAACCAGGTAAAGTAAATGAAATGTGTGGGACAAGGGCTGCCACCTTTTCCAATGCCTGAAGTTGGACAATTTTGTATGGAAGTAAGTTTACTGGGCAGGTCATACCAATAACCATTAAAAAGAACTAGACTTCACTTTGTTGCTGAAATAAAAACTCACTTCTATAGCATTTGAGTTGTACATGTTGTTTCGTATCATAGTAGTGTTTCAGATAAAAAAAATAATTGTTTTATGCAACTATCAGAAGAAATTTGAGAAATATTTTTTGTTTTAAAAGCGCAGAATATTGTCCAATTGTCATGTTTATTAAAAGCTTAAACAGAGACAGTCTTGCGTAAAAAGGGGCATGTGGTAACCCTGCATCATGAAAGGAAATATAGAATTACTAAAGAGATAGTCATTATGAAACACGTGTAATTTGCTACATACAAGTTGAATGCAGAGTACTGCTTGCTAACACGACTATTTGACTGTTTGAGAAATAGAAAAACTTTGCTTTAGAAAAAGTTTGCAAATACTCATTATAAATTTCCTGTGTGGGTGTAAATGAGCATTACCTTTCGGTCCTCTTACATTTTATATGTATTTTTTTTTTTAACATTTATCTTTTAATGCAACTTGGCTATGTTCTTGTTTTGTGTATGCGTCCATTGTTTACAAGTGACCCATTTGCCTTAACGGCCAACTTGGTTCCTGCTGATGAAAGTGCATCGTCTGCAAATGTGATCCCCCAGAAAGCAAGACTGAAAGTGCAATTGTGAGTACTAAATGGGGCATTGCCTGTATCTTGCAATATATTCCTTACTCTCAGTATAAGTTCTAGTATTATCGGGATGTGACCGGGCAAATAACCCAAACCTCAGAGCAGTAAAAACCATAGCGCTGGCTTCAAAAAATCATAGCGGGAAGTCCAAAACAGGAACATTTTCTATTCTCTCTCTGTCTTCCTTTCTTTTTTTAATGAATAGAACAGATTTTCAGATGAAACCCTTATAATACATGCACCCCAAACATGTCAAACTTTATAAAGAAAATCAATGAGTACAGGAGCAGTTGTAGACAGCATTTTAAATTCCGTAATTTCATGTCGACAAAATAAATATAACCTGTTTTATTTAATTGCATGTACTGGCATCTGTCTTGTAGCCAAGTCCTGCCCTTTTGAAACTGACTAAATTAATGGGGGGGGGGGAGAAGAGGAGAGAGAAGAGGAGAGAGAAGGATCTGTCTTGTAGCCAAGTCCTGCCCTTTTGAAACTGACTCAATTAATTGGGGGGGGGGAGAAGAGAGAGAGGGAGGGAGAGAGAGAGAGAGAGAGAAAGAAAAGAGAGAGGAGAGAGAGAGAGACACACAGAGAGACGTATAATATTATATAATAACACACAGCATACGTAGTATTTGACAACGATGGTGTAATACAGCATATCAATTATATGTTGAAATGTGCATTTTCTGCATGGTTTCATCTGGACAAAACTGCTGTCACTGTTTTTGATTAGTGCGGTTCATACCAGGCTATCTGCCCTAAGGCATTTATAAGCCTAGCCCAAATTTTTGTGGCTTACGCCACCCCTTATAAAGAAAAATATTGTGCCCATTAGTTTGTTGTGCCTCTGTCCAGCAGTGACACAGAAATGATTCCCGGGGTAAACCTATGATCTCCCATCCACAGGTCAAGATTTCTCTTGAACAGAGCCAGCGAGGTGCTCTGCCTCACGTGGACCGGGATTTTATTCCACAGCATAGGGAGTCTGAGTGATAAATCTATCCCTCCAGCACGTCCTATTTATATCCGTGCTAAGGTTTAAGTCGCTTGCTCTAGTGGTTTTGGTGGATTTGGATTTTTTTGAGGTGGAGCATGTCCATTAATTCCGGGTTGGACATGGCCTTGTATGTCAGGCACATGTCACCTCTGAGCAGACTGTATGCGACTGAATAGAGCTGGAGTTTCTTCGATCTGGCAGCATATGACAGATTATGGAGTCCCTTTATCCTTTTGGTGAGGAACTTTTGGGGTCTCTCCAATTGCTGCAGATGTCAGGTGAGATACATCCCGAATGGGGCATTGTACTCGATCATTGGTCTGATAAGTGAAGAGTACAGGGGAACAATGACCTCACTAGATCTGGATGTGAATCCCTTCATGATCAGGTGGGCAATGTAGAAGGTCTTTCTAACCACTTTAGCAACGTGAGTGTCAAAAAAAAGGCCACTGTCAACCTGGGTCCCTAATAACCTCTTCTGTGCTTAGTGGATTGCCACCTATATGGTAGCTTGGGGTTACCTTGTTTTTCCCGAAGGGTATGACTATACATTTTTTGGCGTTTAACTTCAGGCCATGGCTCTGGCACCAGCTATCTGTTTCCGTGAGTCCCTTCTGAAGGATATCCGTGTCCGATGCACTTTCCACTATGGCGCCCAGTTTGCAGTCGTCTGCAAACTTTGTCAGCCAAAGTCCTCCCATGTTGGCCTGTACTTCAGAGAAGTAGATGCCAAAAAATAGGTGGCCAAGGACCGAGCCCTGTGGGACACCACTTGTGACCGGCTTGGAGTCTGACATAGCGCCAGCAACTCTAACCCTGTGGGTTCTGTCCTTAAAGCCAGTTTGCAACCCATCTTGTGACATATGGGTTTACATTTAAGCTGGTAATTTTTCTACAATACCCGAGTGGGGTATTGTGTCGAAAGCCTTTGCAAGGTCAAGGTAGGCTGTATGGACTGCCTTTCCCTCATCAATGGCCTTGGTGACTGTTTCGAAGAAGTCGACCAAGTTCAAAAGGCATGATCTTCCCTTGACGAAGCCAAACTGGGTCGGGTCCAATGTCTGCAAGTCCCCTATATCTTTGTTTATGAGCTCCATTATGATCCTCTCCATAGCTTTGCAGACTAGACTTGTTAAGCTTATAGGGCGGTAATTACCAGGGTCCGTAGAGGCACCGCCTTTGTGGAGTGGGACCACAGTTGCCATACGCCACTCCTTGGGCACGTATCCTGTGTTAAGGCTGAGATTAAACAGCTGCCTTATGTGCGGGTTTAATTCCTCATTTAGCTCGTGTAGCACACAGCCGGGGACACCATCCGGTCCCATTGATGCTGTGTTTTTAGCTTTAGAGAGAGCAGCTTTCACCTGCGCATTTGAGATGTCTGGGAGGCTACACTCCACTGGGATAGTTATCTCTCCTTTGGGGGGTGAAGTTTGCACTGAACCTGTCTGCCAGTATGTTGGCAATGTCTGTGGGTTCAGTGATGTTTGTATCATTTTGGACTAATTCTGAGCATATCTGGGAGTTTCCACCCAGGTTCCTAACATAGCTGAAAAAGGCCTTATGATTGTCCTTTGAATCCATGGTAATTTTTCTCTCAAAATTGGCCTTAGTTGATTTTATGAGTGCTCGTATTTATTTTACTAATAATGATCAGGGGTGACTTCCCTTTTATGGATTTTGTTCTATCATGTAATAGCTTTCTCCTCTTATTGTAAAGTTCGTTAATGGCTGGGGTCCACCAGACTGGACGTTGCCCTTTGTGGAAAGAGTCTGGGTTTTATTTGGGATTGCCTGATCCATGCAGTGCTGGAGGTGTTCATAGAAGGCATTTGTAAGGGCTTCCGCAGCTTGGGTTGTGGTTTCCACTGGCTCAGGGGCCTTGAAGGATACCACACCAGTCTTGAGTAGTGTGAAGTTTGCTTTAGAGAAGTTCTTCACTGTGGTCTTTTTTGTTTGGGGTGGGGGCGGGATGTGATTTCCAGTGAGATTAGTGTATGATCAGATCTCACCAATGAGGGATATACTTCTGGTGTGGAGCATTTTGTCCCCATGTTTGTGATAATGAGATCTAGTATATTTTCTCCTCTCGTGGGAACAGTGACTAGCTGTTCCATGGCATTTTAATTTATGAACTCCAGGAACCGTTGGGCTAGAAAGTTTGGGCTTGAGTAATGTTCCCAGTCTATATTCGGGTAGTTGAAGTCACCCAATATGATGGTGTTTGGAGATACATTTATACCCTCCAGTGTCTTCAGGAAGGCTGTGTGTGGTTCCTGAGTTTGAGTTGGAGGCCTGTAGGATGCTACAATTTGTAGAGCAGTTTTGCCTATGGTTAGTTGCACCTGGATGGTTTCGGAAGCTTTGTGCGTTGCCACCAACCTGGAGGTGTGGGTATCCTTTATGAATATGGAGACACCCCCTCCTTTTGCGGTGTGGTCCGGGTTTTGGGGCCGGAACGCATGATATGAGGTAAAACCTAATAGTGCCGGGGTGCTCTCAGGAGCCTTGAACAAGGTTTCAGTTACAGCACAGACATCGATGTTCTCCATACTGAGAAGGGCCTCGAGTGCGTGCATTTTGATATTTAGACTTCTGGCATTGAGCAGCATTACCCTCAGTTTCTTCCCATTTTTGTTTTCTAGGGTGGTAGGTTTAGAATTTGAGCCTTGCCTAAAAAAGGCACTATGGGGGTGGCAAGAGCCTTAGCCAATATCAAGAATCCCAAGGGTGACCGGTGCAAGCCGTCCCTTGCGAAGCAGCGTGGCTTGTCAAGCATGTCATCCCAGGCAGACAGACACTGGATCCCCTTTGAATGACACCAGACATTAAGCCAATTGTTAAAGCTGATCATCTTGTCTCTATATTGTGGCATCATTCTTGGTGAAGGAAGGATACTGCTCAGGGTCAGGGTCATACCTGCCTTGGCTACATAATCAGAGAGCTCCTCTATGTCTCTTTTCATGTAGTCCAGGGAGGTATGTCTCAGGTCGTTCACACCAGCATGGACAATGACTGTGTCATATTTGTACTTGCCGTAGAGTGACCCGAGTGTTTGTGTTATGTGGCGGATTCTAGCACCCGATAGGCAGCTTACTGTGACCCTCTCCTTGTTCAGCCTGGTGAGTGGGACGTCAGTGTGTCTGACTATGGAGTCACCTATGACAACTATGTTTGGTGTTGTATTTGGCCTTAAGGGCTGTGACTGCTTTGCACACTGCTTTTGTGGTTTATGTGTTGCTTGTGGGGTGTCTTGAGGTAGCAGTTGTTTGGGTGTCTGCTTTGGAGGACTCTGCTGTTTAGGTAAATTTTTACTCAGAGCCTCCGAGTATGTCTTTGTGTGTTTATGTGTTTGATTCAGTGGTGTGGTAGCATTATGTGAGGCTGGTTTTGTGGTGTGTGTAGTTGCCTTCTCCTCCTGTCTGGTCTTGCCAGTCCTGAGTTGAGAGAGCTCAGCCTCCAGTTTGGCTAAATAGCTGCATCTCTCGCAAGTATTTGCTGCTCTGATCAGCAGGACGATCAAGGCTCTCCCAGTATGAAAAAAGCCAGTGAAACCTAACAGGATAAAACTGAGTTACTGACTAGTAATTATACTGCCCGGATGCCAACAAAGAAGGTATGTGGAGAAAATAGCAGAATAATCATCCAGGAAAGAACAGAAAACTCTAGCTGGGAAGAAATCTGCATCTGTTTAGCAAAAGCATATACCCCTTTTGTTATTAATATTTAGAAGACTACCGAAGTAACTATAAGTGGAACAATTTTGTTCTTATTAGTATTTGTATAGAAACTAATGATATAATGTGCATGCTATATTGTAAAGCAATTTTGTGGGTGCAGTCAGGGTATTTTAAATGTGAATTGGGGAAGTCTTACCTGTGACAGGTGTACATGGTAAATATAGTAAACCAAGAAAGCATATTTTCTTAGTTGTAATGCATCCAGGCTTTACTCCGCGACAACGTGAGAAAGACTAAAAAGAAGCAGTTAATATAATGTGATTTTGGGATGCTGTGGTGGTGGTGGGGGGATGTCAAAGTGTGTAGATTACATACATATAGAATTTAAGATAATAATCTCTCGTGTTCTTACAGGGGTGGATGCTTAGATTACTGTCCTTGGTTTAAGCTATAGCCAATTTTTTTAAGCAGATAGGTCTGAAAAATAATACACAATGATGAAATGCATAGAACATTAGTATTCTTCTATTTGCAAAATCATTAATTATTTTGTCTATTAACAAATGCTCTTAGTTGCAGACAATGTCTACATGCGCAGGCAGTTAACCATGAAAGATCTGAAGTATTCAGAGTAAAATTTTACTGATTTTTTTATGCATCTGCAAATTTACTTGTGGATTTTTCTCATTATGAACTACTTTTGCTTGGCGACAAGCTGTTAATCAAGAGACCTCTGAACACTATGTGCTGATAGAAATGGAAATGGTACAATTTAATTAACATTTAAAGGTACCCTGGCAAGCAGTTCAGTGAAAAATACATGGAAGATGTGAATTCAGTAGTAGGAACTCAAAATACAGCATTTAAATATTATTTTACAAGGTACAATAGCTGGGTTAGACTGAAGAAATTATATCACAAATAAGCAAATGTATTTAATTCAAATCCTTAACACACATCCAATAACTACTTAAGATCATCCACCAATGAATTATAAAATAAAAACGCAGGATAAAGAAGTAAAAATGAGACACTGGCACTTTCCTACTTACCTGTTTAAACAGAGGAATTAAAGGCATGAGTAACAGAATTTACTTCAGAAGGGACAGTTAGTGACTGGGATAAAATGAAAATGGAGTTTAAAAACAAGGTAGAAATAAAAGAGAAAGATATCAGAAAGACGTAATTGGAATTATTTAGAGAGGTTGACAAATGTTAAAGTACTGCAGAATACGAAAGGGTAAATAAGGGGTATTTGGATAATATGCATGATGTTAGAAGGCTTACATTAAGCAACTATTTTTTGTTAAAAACCACCACTGCGCATAGAGTTTTAGCACAATATCTTAGGCAACCAAATGTAGAAAGGATTGCTGCCAAACTTACGAAGCGTATCACAAAAAAAAAAAAAATCGCATCCAATACATGTATTGGAACTATTTCAGAAAATTAATGAAAATCTGTATAAAGCAAAGAATTGTGTTTACAACAAAAGGCACAAATGTAAATATTCATGGGAGACTTCTTTATGCCAAGGTTACAGGAAGATGAGGCTCAGCAATTATTTGCCAAGACAGGAAGAGATGAGAAAAAAGGGAAGTCTCCAGGAACAGACTGCATTCCCGTGGAAGTTAGAGAGTTGGGACGGAAGAAAGTGATAAATATCTGGAAGGTTTTTTTTAACAGTATTTTAAGGGGGGTACTAGCATCTTGGAAGAAAGCTGTTGTGGGTTTATTACGCTAAGAGAATAAAGACTCTTCAGACCCAGCTTCATATAAACACATTTCAATTTTAAACCATGACTAAAAAGGGTTTATGTCTCTACTAGCTAACAGAATGGCAAACATATTGCCAAAATTGATAGATATGGTTCACTGTGGTTTTGTGGAAGGGAAGCAAGCACTTGACAACATTAACAGAACAATGATCAAGATGGAAGCAGAATGTAAGAAACTGCTTTTGCTGGCTGGGTGCAAAAGCATTAGTCAGTCAAGCTGGGTTTTATAACAAGGGCAATGGTTGCATTTGCATTCCCTGACAGAATAACAGGGTTAATCAGGTGACTAATTGAAGTTTTGGAGGCAAGAATTAAGTTGGGAGGATCCCTTATTGACAAGCTGTGTTTGAACAAAGGAACATGGCAGGGGGTATCCTCTTTCCTCTTTACTTTCTTTATATTTAGAGACATTGCCATAAAAATAAGGAAATCAGAAATTCAATGATGTAACACCCCTTTATCCCCATTTCATCTTTCCTTGTCTCATTTTGTCATACCCTTACTACTGCCTCTCGTTTATCCTACTTCCCTCTTCTCTTTACATCTCTTTTACACTTCTTTCTACTCCTCTTCCATTAGCATGCCTTTCTTACATTTTCTCTGTCTTCTCCCCATGGTATCCTTTCTTGCATCTATTCTTACTTGCCTCTTCTAAAATGTCTTCATGTGTCTGTATATAATGATGTGCTGCTGTCCCTGTAGCATAAGCCGTCTCAGTCATTATAGCCACATTTTATCAATAAAGCTCTGCTAAGCACAATGCCATTTTCCATGTTTTGACATTGTTAGCTGCTTCTTGAAGTAAATGCTGTAGCATATTCTTACATCTACATCAGAGTATGGGGAGTCTCTGAGTCAGGGACCTATCCCTCCAGCATGTTTTGTTCATGGTGATGACCAAGTTTAGACCCCTGGAGCGTGCGGGCTCTGAGGGATTTGGATTTCTTTAAGTATAGCATGTCCAACAGCACTGGGTTTGACATAACCTTCTATGTTAAGCAGAGATAGTCTCTGAGTAGGCGATATGCGACAGAGTACACCTGTAGTTTTTTTAGATGGTCAGCATAGGGCATCTGCTTTAGGCCTGTAATTCTTTTAGTGAGGTATTTCTGTGGCCTTTCCAGTTGTTACAGATGACTTGTGAGGTACATACCAAATGGGGCATTGTACTCTATAATGGGTCTAATGAGGGATGAGTACAGTGGGACAATGACCTCCTTTTTTCTGGATGAAAAGCCCTTAGTGGCGAGGTGTGCCACATAGAAGGATTTCCTGACTCTTGTGGCTGTGTGGTTATTATGTATTATGTGATTTATAGGTAGGTACTAGGCTATCAGCCCAAGGGCCTACGTAAGCCTAGCCAACAAGGTTCCCTAGCTTACGCCACCCAAGAAAGTAATTTTCCTGCACCACTGTCGACAGAGACACAAAAGTGATCCTTGAGGTGTATTTCCTATTTCCCATCAACTCATCAAGATTTTTCTTGAAGAGTGCCAATGAAGAACTTTGCTTGACATGGATGGGTAGCCTGTTCCAGAGTATGGGAAGTCTCTGGGACAGGAATTTATCCCTCCAGTATGTCCTGTTTATTGTGGTATCAAGGTTTAGGTCCCTAGAGCGCGTAGCTCGGAGGCATTGGGATTTCTTTAGGTGTAGCATGTCCAACAGCTCTGGGTTTGACATAGCTTTATATGTTAGGCAGAGATCATCTCTGAGTAGGCAATATGCTATGAAGTAAAGCTGGAAGTTTTTAAGGCGGTCAGTGTAGGGCATTTGTTTGAGGCCAGTAATCCTCTTAAGGCGGTCAGTGTAGGGCATTTGTTTGAGGCCAGTAATCCTCTTTGTGAGGTACTTCTGTGGCCTTTCCAGCTGCTGCAGATGTCTTGTGAGGTACATTCCAAAAGGGGCGTTGTACTCTATAATGGGTCTAATGAGTGTCGAGTAGAGGGGAACAATGACCTCTTTTTTCCTGGATGAGAACCCCTTTTATGATGAGGTGTGCCACGTAGAAGGACTTCCTGACTACTGTGGCGATGTGACTATCAAAGAAGAGACTAATGTCCACCTGGGTAATAAGGTCTCTTATCACGCATTCGGCATTAAGTAGATTGCTACCTATGTGGTAGTTCATGGGTACAGAGTTTTTCCAAAGGGGATGACACTGCACTTTTTGACATTGAGCTTCGGGCCATGGCTCTGACACCAGGCATTTGTCTCAGTGAGACCCTTCTGTTGGATGTCCACATGATTTGGGGACTTGACTATGGCTCCAGGTTTGCAGTCATCTGTGAACTTCGTTAGCCAGAGGCCTTCTGTGTCAGCCTGTACTTCATAGTAGATATCAAAACAGGAGAGGTCCCAGGACAGAACCCTGTGGTACTCCACTTGTCACTGCTTTGAGGTCAGATTTGGAGTCTGCAACTTTTACAGTGTGGGTTCTGTCAGTGAGCCAGTTGGCAACCCATCTTGTGACATAGGGATTTATACCTAGTTTAGTGAGTTTAGCTATAACTTCAGAATGGGGGATGGTGTTGAAAGCCTTGGCGAGGTCAAGATTGGCTGTGTGAACCACCTTACCCTCATCTACGGCTTTGGTGACTGCCTCAAAGAAGTCGATCAGGTTCAGGAGGCATGATCTGCCTTTCACAAACCCGAACTGGGTGGGATCCAGAGTTTGGAGGTTGTTTATGAGTTCCATGATGATACATTCCATGGCCTTGCAGACCAGGCTCGTCAGTCTAATAGGTCGATAGTTCCCGGGATCAGTGGTGGCTCCCCCTTTGTGGAGTGGGATAACTTTTGATGTGCGCCATTCAGTGGGCACAAAGCCTGATGAAAGGCTATTATTGAACAAGGTGCTTAAGTGGGGAGCCAGTTTGTTCTGAAGTTCATGTAAAACACAGCCTGGGATGTTGTCCGGTCCCATGGATGCTGTGTTTTTGGCTTTAGAGAGAGTGCAGCCTTTACCTGCGTAGTTGTGATTAGAGGGACTCTGCATTCTTCCTGTATAGATATGGGCCCTTTAGGGTGTGAGAGGGGGGGTAAAGTTAGCACTGAACCTATCTGCCATGATGTTGGCAATATCAGTTGGTTCTGTAATTTTCTTGCCTTTGTGCTGTAACTCGGAGCAGATCTGGGTGTTGCCATCGAGATTCTTGACATAGCTGTAGAATGCTTTGCGGTTGTCCTTGGAATTAGTGGCGATTTTGTTTTCGTAGCTAGCTTTGGAGGATCTTATAAGGGATCCCAGCTTCTTACTGAGGCTGACCAGGGAGCTCCTCCACTCATGGGATTTTATTCTCTTTTGCAACAGTTTCTTCCTTCTGTTGTACAGTTTGTTTATGGCAGGGGACTACCAGATTGGCTTCCTTTTTTTTGGAGGATAGCACCTTCGTTCTGTTTGGGATAGAAGTAGATGCCAAACAAGAGTGGTTTCAGGATTGAACCCTGAGGTACACCGCTTGTCACTTGTCTGGAGCTGGATTTTGAGTCTGCTATTTTTACAGTGTGGGTTCTGTCAGTAAGCTAGTTGGCAACCCATCGAGTGACGTAGGGATTAATATCCAGCTTAGTAAGTTTATTATGATTAAAGAGTGGGGGATGGTGTCAAAGGCCTTGGCAAGGTTGAGATAGGCTGTGTGGATCACCTTACCCTTGTCCACGGCTCTGGAGACTGATTCGAAGAAGTCAATCAGGTTGAGGAGACAAGAGTAGCCCTTTACGAAACCAAACTGGGTGGGGTCCAGTGTTTGAAGGTTGCCAATGTCTTTGTTTATAAATTCTATGAAAATGCGTTCCATGGCTTTGCAGATCAGGCTCGTCAGACTGATGGGATGATAGTTCCTGGGATCCAAGGTGGATTCCCCCCTTATGGAGTGGGATAACTGTAGCTCTGTGCCACTCATTGGGCACAAAGCCTGAGGTGAGGCTATGATTAAACATAACACTTAGGTGAAGTGCCAGTTCATTTTGTAGTTCGTGTAATACACAGCCCGGGATGTCATCTGGTCCCCATGGATGCTGTATTCTTAGCTTTGGAGAGTGCATTTTTTTACCTGTGTGACCGTGAGTACTGGAGTTTGGCAATCTTTTGGTACTGAGATGGGCCCTTTACGTTGGTGAATTTGGCACTGAATCGATCTGTCAGGATATTGGCAATATCCTTTGGATCAGTATATTTAATGCCATTCTGTTGTAGCTCAGAGCAGAACTATAAAATTCTCTGTGGTTGTCCTTGGAATCTTTGGCAATTTTATTTTTGTAACTAGCTTTGGAGGACTTTATGAGGGATCTCAGCTTCTTACTGAGGCTAGTAAGGGAGTTTTTTGCATCCTGGGATTTTCCTCTTTTCAGCAGCAGTTTCTTCCTTTTGTTGTATAGTTTGTTTATGGCAGGGGACCACCAGATTGGGTTCCTTTTTTTGGAGGAGACCATCTTGGTTCTGTCTGGAATGGCATGAATCATGCATGAGTGGATGTGCTTGTACTTGTACAGTGCTTTAGTGTAGGATTCAGCAGTTGATCTTTCAGTTCCAGTCTGCATTGGTGTCATGAAGTTTGTCACTTCTGACTTGAGTAGCATAAAATTGGCTTTGAAGAAGTTTTTTATGGTGGTTTCCCTACTGGGGATGGGATGCGGATGTCAAGGGTGATTAGCTTATGGTCAGACCTGACCAATGAGGGGGTGACCACTGGTGTAGAGCATCGATCTCCCATGTTGGTAATGACCAGGTTTAGGATATTTGAGCCCCTGGTGTGACTATGGATTAGTTGGTCCAGGGCGTTGGAATTTATGAATTCCAAGAACCATTGGGCAAAGGTGTTGGTACCCAAGTATTTTTCCCAATTAATGGCAAGTAAAGATACTGGAAAATGGGCCAGGGGGGAATGAAATTTACCAAAAAGAATACATTTAGTTTTGGATGCTATTTAGTATGAGGGTTTCAGCACTAATCCACTCACCTAGGCAACTGAAGTCAGATTTTAGATATTGCTGTTAGGGAGTGGGCAGATAAGTAGAGAACAATGTCATCTACATATAGGAGAAGAGGAAGGTAAAGAAGATAAAGTGGAAGTTTATTGATGCATATAGAGACAGAAAGGGTGGGAAAGAATAGATCCTTGAGGTACACCTTTGAGTATTGGAGAAAAGAGAGAGAGGTACAGGAGGTATTGTTCACTGAGAAATAGCGGTGGGCATCAGGGTTAATGCCAAATTCTGAAGGGTGAATTACAAGAAAAAGGTATTTGACCAACTCAGAGGCCCTGGTGAGATCTATAAAAATTATATAAGATAACATCCAGCTGTCTTCAGAATATTTTTATTTTTCAAAAAAAGCAAGGACATTTTTGGATGCTGAATATGCAAAGAAGGAAATAAAGGTTTATCCAACAAAAAGTGAACCAGAAAGTTGAAAGTAATTCTGCTTTTCTTTCCTCTAATAGCAAAGTCCACAGACAGTACTTGCCAGTAAAACCTTTTCCAGTGTCTCAAAGAAAAATTACTGAGCGACAAAAAAAAAAAGCACTGAAGCTGAAGAGAAAAACAAGGAGTACACTAGATTTGAAACAAACTTGCTGTTGGGTGATCAACAGGAGGAAAAGTAAGATTCTGCAAGTAGGAAACAAACAGGCACCTGTAATGGAATATTTCTGTAAGATACAGTTTGGATGCGAGAACTATCTTTTTGCAAGAAATGTAAAGTAGGGGAAAAAAAGACTAGAATTTTGTGGATTATTTTAAAACTGGTTGTGAACTAGGAAGTATAACTTTCCACTTAGTCATTAATATTTATAAGGTTGATGAAGAAAGTGAAGACACTGCAAGTAATAACGATTTCCATTTTTTTCTTAGGAACGAGAATAAACAAAGTAAAAAGGTTATTTTCCTTGTGTTTGTAATAGATATATAATAAATTTCTTGAAGTCAACTGCATATTACGTTGTAAAGCAGTTATATACAGTATACACAGGTATTCTAAATCTGAGACTGGGGGTCAAGGCCTGGGAAGCACTAGTTTTTATTATTTTTTTTTTTTTTTTTGAAAACCTTTTTGGCACCTTGTGTTGTGAATTCTGCAAGATGAGCTAAATTGTTGAACTGCAGGAACGTTTGGGGTTGCTGCTTCATTTTACAAGAAAAGCTAGTGGTCGCACTGGCCTGAATGGCTCCCTTTCAAGGCTTGCCTTTTCCACACATCTGGTGATTCATTACTTTAATTACTTATTTTCGCTGGCAATGATTTGGCAGTTTATTCTCAATGGCAGTTATTGTGATTATAACTAGCAAAATCTGTACTGAAAGCATGACTGTGGCCATTATGTTCCAAGTCAATGGGTATGTTTGGTTTCCAGGCAAGTGCAAGCATATTTAATTCCCTACATAAGCAACTGACACCGATTGATACAATGATTTCCTGTAGATTTGCCTAGGGAATAATTCACACATCAAGGGGTAGGGTCAGAGGAACTGGTAGGGCATTTAGATGAAGGCAAGCCAGTTAAGGGCTGCAATGTTGTAAAGGCAGCTGGTAGCGGAGTTAGGTTATAAGAAAAAGGGTATGTAAGAAGTGGAGCAGCGAGGCTAGGTGTGTGTATGCGTTGGTCAAAAGAAGTACAGCACACTGGACAACAGACTCCACTGCTACAGACAGATCTGTCTTGTCATGATATATATTGCTGAAGAACTCAGCAGGCTCTTACCTGACAGCTAATGGTAAAGTGGAATACCAATGTTGTATTTGCAAGGGGTCTGCCTCCCATGCATCCCACCCCACTACTAAACAAACATACTGATTCCATGGGCAGCCCCTTTCAGCGAAGAAAAAATAATTTAATTTTGCTAGTAAAGTAAATACTATGTTTTGTTTTATTTTCGGCATACATTTACAGAGTTCCTGCAAACAACCAAATATTCATATTTCTCACATTTTGAGATATGATTTACAGGAAAACCAATAACTGGACTGTTCTAAATCTAATACAAAGCACACAAGAAGAAACAAAGTGTATATAAGTCTGATAAATGCATCCAAGTCACCAGAACTGTAAGCCAAATAAAATGTGCATCAAACACAAAACAAAATGAACATACAATTCACGTGAAACCTACCAAAATCCAGTACTTTTCCAGAAATGGTCCATTCTTCCTTTACATTCAGAAACATTCACTTTTATAACATAACTTGTTTCAACAAAGCTCAGCAAATGATACAGAATAAAAACTGCGGTGATCCAAAACTCCATAGCAAGCATTATGAAAGGATTCACCACAAAATCATCAGGTCACCTAATACAAATGAGGGCTTTGTATTAGAACACTACCCCTCCGGCAAACCTCAATTCACTAAAATAGTATTTCCAAAAGTCGGGATTAGTTTTTAGCTACTGCACTGCTTCAACACTTCACAAAATACGTACACAAATTTAAGAAGGAAGTTCTGTCAAGATCATGTGACAGATGACAACTGTACCAAAATAATTATGCTTTTCCTTCTCCATAAACACTAATTTTCTGCTACTCGGCCACGTAACTTGCCAAATTTTTTATCTGTATTCCTCAGGAAATTTGTGGTGGTTTACCAAACCACCAAGGATTTAGATCAGGAAACAAAGACTCTCAGAGTTCAAATCCTTCTGAAAAATGCATGCTATCACAAATCCTGTCACGCTGGTAGCGTCCTAAATTTGTAGGAACTAGATAAAAATATGCCCCCACTGTTATTTCAGATTACGCCCAGATTTATCGAGCTAAGAGGTTGAGATATATACAATTTACCATACCCGTTAAGAAACATATTGGGGTTTTATACTTTGTACAACCCGTTTAGTTATTAGGTCCAGTTTAAAAAAGAAAAAAAAATGTTGTGTTTATTTTAGTAAAGAAAGCGCCTTCCTTTGTAACCCAAGCAATGCCTACATCTTTACCTCTTTTACTACTTTATATATGCAACACTGAATTGTACAGCAACCCGCCTTTGTACAAGTGTAAATTAAACACTAAAAGCGCGTTACATATCACGGAATATTACTTACCTTTTGTCGTTTCATTTTCTTGAGTTGTTAGTGGAGCTTCAGCATCCAGTCGCATCGCTCGATTTTGCTGCTTATGAATTTAAATTGTAAAAAAGGAAGAGACGTGCGGGATACAGTTTTTCTTCTCTTTTAGTACTTTGAATTTTTTTAAAAAAAAATGAACAGGGATACCAGGAAAAGGCATGTTTTTTTTTTTTTCTGGGAATAAAGCGTTTGCTCTGTAATTTAGTATTATCGAAGATGGTAGCCTTTTATCTAATGCATTCATGTAGTCACCTTTTGAGATACTTTCTTCAGTGTGTTGTACACATAAGGCGGACAGCTAATAAATTCAGTATGTTCGGTTTTTTTTACTGTTGTGGTTAGTATGTGTGCATTATCCTTGGATTATGACCACATTTGGAGGTGTTGAGAAGTCTCCGTATTAAGTAACATTGTTATGTCATCGATAGCGGTGAAAAGTTGGCTTTTTGATGCGTCTGTTTATGATGATGCCGCAAAGGTGTGCTTCACCACCCTTCATGTAATTGTTCTAGTTATACTGTTTAATATTTGAGGGGGGTTTTGTATCATTTACTCAAAAGTCGTGTATTTGCTGATTGATATGAGTCTTCTTGAAGTTTATACGTGTTCTTTGGTAAATGTGACATAAAAGCTCCGTTTTTTTTCTGAAAAGGTAACTCGGTGCAGCACTTCCCTGGGCGATTTGTGACCTAGTCACGTTTTTCTACAGCTCTGTGGGCAATAGACCCAGAGGGTGTTAAAATGAACATTCATTAACATTTACTGGCACCTTTGGGTAAAGACGCTTCTTTTTTTGCCTCCCACCATCCCATTAGGAAAGTAAGCTGATGTGAAGTGCTTGGTTAGGTTTTGGACCATTTTATATAGCGGATTCAGTATTCCTTGGCAACATGACAGTGTGTAAAGGAGTGAAACAGTTAAGTGGTCATTCTGAAGAGACTGTGGAAACCTCCCACCCCCACCCAGCATCAGACGTGAAACTTTGCGAGGACAATTAACTACAACAGCTCATGTTTTGTTTGCATAACTGTGCAATCACGATCTAGCTGGCCCTTCTGTTACAATTCTTTAACTGTAGTTTTGCATAAGAAAAAATAAATAAACAGCTTAGTGAGTGAAAGTAGAAGGCGAGGCAGACCATGATTGCATAGTTATGCGTACAAAAACACATACACCTATTGTCAACAAAACCTGTTACTATTACCAACAAACCAAGAACACGTGTACGCGTTTCTATATGCAGCTATGAATTCACAAACACGGCAAGTTACACTGTTTATTATTAAATTAAGCAAAAGCAAAAGAAATTCGGCTACAACTTTAGTGATTTTAAAAAAAAGTTTACTTACCAATTTAGCAGATCCCTGAAAAAACGCTGTTAACAGCAAAGCTTCCCGCAACAGGTTCCTTTGGCAAAATAAGGCGTACTGGAAACACCGACAGGAAATGAACTTCTCTACTTCCTGCAGCTCTATTTTAGCACTCCAAGGCTGGGGGAAGGACAAGGCAGCTGTGACATCACAAAATGGGTGGGTTTGATTGTTTGACCGAGGCCGGCTGCGGTGATGTCACTTCAGGGGAGGGAACTGTTAAAAAAAAAAATACCTCCACTGCCTGGCCGCGATGATGTCAGTAATTGGGTGACTCCAGCATGCTAAACTGAAACGTGAGAGAATGTTTTTGAAAGGTAAACAATCCCTGTACGCTAAGGTAGGCTTGGTTAAGAAAAGTGAGGGGAATTGAAATGTTTTAAATGATGCTTTGTTGTTTGTTTATAAAGGAATAAATAAATAGGGAGGAAAAAGGCAGGGAAGTTGAGCAATTATGTTTAGAAACCCGTTGTACTCCTTTAAACAGAAAATGTTGGTAAATTCTGCATGTGCAGAAAACAAAGAAATGCAGGATTTATTGCATGCAGCTGAACAACTTGGAAAGCATACTTTACAATGTGGTTTTGATTCTCTGGAGGCCTCCTGCAGGGCCGCTGTTATGTGTTCTGTAATTAGGAGGCATGCTTGGTTAAAGGAACAAAATCTGCCTGATCATGTCAAAGCTAAATTATTAGATGCACCATTACAGCATGATACCTTGTTTGGTGTTAAGGCAGAAGAGATATTAAAGAAAATGGAGGACAAAGCTAAATCTATGCAAACGGTCAAATATTTTTTACAAGTACAGCCACCTAGGTTTAGCAGACACTGGCCTACAAAGAATTGGTCCTTTCCAGTGTCAGACAGACCTCAAAGGGTCAGATCCAGATGCCGTAGAGGCAGAGATCCCAGCCTCAAGGTTCGTACAGGTCTAAGCAATGGGGTGCTTCTACCTCCAAAAGTGGAGAAGACAGATCACAACCATACAGGAAACAGTCCCAATGACTTCCCACTGCCTGCACCAAGCACTTATCTACTGGCAGCACCCTTAGGGGGAAAAAATAGCACTTTTTTCTCAAAATTGGCACATTATAACCCAGGACAAGTGGGTTCTAGACATAGTGTCACAAGGCTACAAGTTTCACTTCCATACCCTGCCAAGGGCAAACGGTTGGCCAGACCTGCCAAAAAATCAATGGGCAGAGGCTCAAAAACAAGTCTCATCCCTCATGGACATGGGGGCTATTTAACATGTGCCACAGCAAGAGCAGGGACAAGGATTTTACACAAGACTTTTCTTGGTATCCAGAAAGGACAAAGCATGGAGACCAATACTGGACCTATCTATTCTAAACACTTTCCTGGATATACCAAAATTCAAGATGTTGACCTTGCAGCAGCTTCTGCCCATGCTGGGCAGAAAGGCTTGGCTCGTCACTTTAGACCTAAAGGAGGCATACCTGCATGTCCCAATCAGACAATCATGTAGAAGATACCTCAGATTCAAGGCTGGTTCAATGCATTACCAATTCTCTTCACTGCCCTTTGGCTTATCTACTGCTCCCAGGGTCTTCACAAACTGCCTGGCACCAGTAATTGCTTTCTGCAGACAAAGAGGAATACAAATATATCCTTACTTGGACAACTGCCTCATTCAAGCAGAGAACAAGGACATTCTACTACAGCATCTGGCGTTTGTGAAAAGACTTTTAACATGCCTAGGGTACACAGTCAACGAAAAGAAATCAAAACTAGTACCCTCTCAAGAGATAATATTCCTGGGTGCAAGCTTAAATACAACTGCCCAGATGGCTTATCTCACGCCAGACAAACAAAGGCAACTGACTACCTGTTTCAATGAAATGGCAACAAAGGCCCAGTTATCTGCAAGACAAATTCTGCAGGCTTTGGGCTTCATGGCATCCTGCATCCTACTAATTCTATATGCAAGACTGCATATGAGGAAACTTCAATGGTACCTAAAAAGTGTCTGGACACAACATTGCCACAACCTGGAAAAAATGATTACTCTCATTCCCTGCCTGCAACAGGAGTTTCGATGGTGGGCAAAGGCTTGTCACCAAAACCAAGGGACAGCCATTCTCACTACCCCCAGCCAGGCAGAACCTAACAACGGATGCATCAGATTATGCCTGGGGGCCCACATGGCAGGAAAAGGCATTCAGGGCACCTGGTCCACAAATCAAATGCATCTACATATCAATCAAAAAGAGATGCTAGCTGTTCAAAATGCCCTGACAGCCTTCAAGGACCTAATTCATCTGGGACAACTACTGGTAAAGACAGATAATACTACGGTCATGTGGTACATAAACAAGCAGGGGGGCACGCATTCTTACCCCCTTTGCAGACTAGCCGTGGCTTTATGGGACACAGCATTGACTTACCAAGTTCATCTGCAGACACAATTCCTGCCAGGAAAGGACAATACTCTGGCAGACGAACTAAGCAGAAACCTCATGGATCCCCACGAGTGGCACCTGAATCCACAAGTCTTCAGCATGATAACAAAGAAATGGAGACGCCCGGACATAGATCTATTTGCCTCCCCTCACAGCTATCAACTAAAAAGATTCTGCACAAGGACTTATCACAGACAAGCATGGAAAGTGGACGCGTTATCTTTCAACTGGAAAAACCTATCAGTATATGCCTTTCCTCCACTGCCTCTTCTCCCCAAGGTACTCCTAAAGGTGAGACACCAGAAACCAAAAATGATTCTGATTGCCCCAGACTGGCCCTGCCAGTACTGGTATCCGATCTTAAGGAACTTGTCTCAATGCCCAGCCTGGACCTTACCTCAAATACCTCATCTACTGTCCCAACAAAACATTCAAATTCTGCACAGCCAACTCAGGACTCTAAACCTCGCAGCATGGCGGATAATGTAGCCATACAAAGCACACCTCTCAGTATAGCTGTGATGGATGTCATTTTGGAAGCCAGAAGGCCTAGTACTAGAAAATCCTATGCTGGAAAATGGAAGAGATTTTGTGCTTGGAACCAAGCTCAAGGAACTGACACAGCTGTACCAAATATTCCTCAGATTTTACAATACTTAACTGAGATGCTAGACAAAGGCCTATCTTTTTCATCAATTAAAATTCATGCCTCTGCCATTTCGGCTCATTACAATACAGAGCCCACCACTCTTTTCTCATCCTTTATTAAGGCAGTATCTCAGAGGAGCCAAAAATTTAAGGCCTCCAAGGAGATCGCCAGTGCTTGCATGGGACCTCAATTATGTCTTGGAAAAACTCGCCCTACCTCCTTTTGAGCCAGCTGCTACTGCGCATATAAAGTTTATATCTTGGAAAACAGCTCTGCTCCTAGCAATAACTTCTGCAAGACGAGTGTCAGAGCTACAGGCTCTCATGGCTGTGGAACCTTTTATCATTTTTTATCCAGACAGGGTCTCTCTGAGGACAAACCTTACATTTATCACTAAGGTGGTGTCCGGTGTAGCCCTTAACCAAACTATTCATTTGCCAACTTTTTATCCAAATCCACAGAACAAGAGGGAGAATATTCTGCATTCTTTGGACGTACACAGACAACTTAGATCCTATTTGGACAAAACTAAAGTTTTCAGAAAGACAGAACAATTACTAATGGCGTATGCTGCAGGATCACAAGGGAAGGCCATCTCCAAGCAGACTATTTCAAAGTGGATAGGTCACTGCATTTGTTTCTGCTACTCAGCATGGCAAGCCAGTGCCTAAGGGCATTAGGCCACATTCAACCAGAGCTGCAGCCACTTCTGCAGCCTTTCTCAGGGGAGTACCAACCAAAGACATTTTAGAGGCTGCTACTTGGAGTTCAGTGCACACCTTTACAAAGCATTACAATCTGCCACCTTACTCTAAATCCAGAGCAGGCTTTGCCACTGCAGTTCTGCAGGGCCTCATAGCCGCTCATAATGTTGTTTAGCTCCAGCCCCCCAACCATAGCTTTGGGACTCTACCCAAATGTAATGACTGCAGCAGTGAAACACGAAGAACATAGTACAGTTGTGTACACTTACCATAAATGTAGATGTTCGAGTGTATTGACTGTTGCAGTCCAGGTTACCCACCCACCATCCCCCTTATTTCTGCTGGAACTTATCTTTACTTCTCTGATCTATACAACCAATGTGGTGTATTTGCTTGTGGATGAAGGTAAAGTTTATTTTGATGCATGTATGTTTTATATATATATCTAGCCTACCCTTTAGGGGGCACCTGACATCTGGGGCAAGAAAAACTGAAAGAAAATGGTGTCTGCTGCATCTTTTATATACCCCTGATGACCTGACTTCAGGGAAGGGGCGACAGCAACCGACGCAGGACCCAAGACTTTGGAATTCACGCCTGCTGAGGGCAACCTGCCAGCAGGATTACCCAAATGTAATGACTGCAACAGTGAATACACTCGAACATCTACATTTATGGTAAGTGTACTTTTCCATTCTTACTGCGTCATCTGTTAAGGTCCAGACCACGACATCCCTCGCTGTCGGTTTTGTGCTTTGTTCAAAGCCAGAACTATACATTGTCGGGCCCTTATTGTAGCTAAATATTTTCGCTCTCAATCTCCGTATTCCAAAATGGCTTCCGTAAGTCATCCGACTACCGATCTTCCGAAAAAACGTAAGGATAAAGACAGACCGCACAGGTCCAAAACTGCAGACGACCCTTCCGTTAAGCTAGTCGCCAGTTCGCCAGTCTTCATTGAGACGCTTTCGCGGTCCCTGGTGCCCGCTTCTGTGTATTCGCAGGCCGCTACCGAAACCCATTCAGAGTCCAGTATGCAGCGAAAGTCTTTTTTGACTAAGGATCCTGCAGATGTCTCTACCTTGAATGGTTCCAGAGCATTGGCTCTGCTCCACAGAGGGATGGTTAATGAATCAATGGGGTGGCAAAAGCTGACACATTTTGGCTGTCCTTATGAATGGCCTCTGGCAGTTGGCCACGTACCTACCTATGAATCTATGCATACAGTATCTGCATATGCTGATAGCTTAAATTATTGTTCATGTGTTGACTTACCTTATGCCAATGGCTGTTGTGTGTGCAATAGTTGAGGGCTGCCTATGTTGGATGCACAGAGTAGACTGCCTGTACATTACAATTTACAGGTAGTCTTGTGCGTGTGCCATCCATTTTTACTGTGTGTGCAGGTGGAGAAAGGTGTCAGTCCCTAGGTTCCTACACTGTCAGTGTGTGTGCTATATGTTCCCTCTTTGCCAAGGCATGGGCATACTGGGCACGCCTCCGTCTGCATACTGGGGCTGGCTCAGGGTGTTCGTGGTCTGAGTACCTCTGTGCCTGTGGGGCCCTTAGCAATGGTGGTGGGCTGTGAGGGCATTTACCATTCTGCCCCTGCTGCAGCTGTTTCCGCAGGACCATATTGTTTAGCATGGCACACACTATGAAGATGTGGGCACATGTGCCTGGAGAGTACTGCAAGGCTCCACCAGATATGTCCAAGCAATGGAAGAGTGATTTCAACATCCCAAACACACGCTCTATAATGATTCTGGTTTGCGTGTGCCCCATTTTGGTGTTCCTGCATGGGTGTGTGTGCATTTCTGATGGGAGTCATCATCCACGGTTCCAGTGCATAGCCAGCATCCCCCACCAGGTGGCCATTTGGGATGTCCCCCCCTGGCAAATAACTGATACAGCTGTGAGGCATGCCAGATGTGGGAGTCGTGATAGCTTCCAGGGCTGCCAGCACACACATCCATGATAATGCCCTGGGCATTGCACATGATCTGGCAGTGGATGGAGGTGTATCCCTTGCGGTTTATGTAGCATCTACCCTGCTCACCTGGTGGTGACTTGATGTGTATGTGCGTGCAGTCTATTGCACCCAGTACCTCCGGGTATTCTGCCACACGGTGGAAGAGATGTATATTGCTGGCCAACTCCTCCTGCATTTGTGGGATGTATATGTGCTCATTGGCATGTGGTAACATGGCATCCAGGAACTGGTGTAGTACCCTGGATGCTGATGCCTGTGAGGTACCCATGATATCCCCAGCTGGTCTTTGAAAGGTACCTGTAGCTAGTATTTTCAGGTGTACACATACCTTCGTATCCACTGGGATGGGTTCCCTACTGTTTGTTCTGGCTCTGAGGCGTGGCCGGCACAGCTCCACAAGTTGCTGTAGAGTGTCCCTGTCCACCCTGTAAAGCTCTACTATCTCCAGATCATGTAGCCCCTGGTAGGTTACCCTGGGTCTGAACACTCTCCTCCTCTGGTGCCTGCAGTGGTCATGTGCATCATCCTCTACACCACCTTCAGTCTCCAACACATGCTGGTGGATCAAAGCTATGGCAGCCCCTAACATGTACATAATAAAAGTTCCCCGTCTGTATACACCACTGGTGCGGAGTGGGAATACACAAATGTGTGTGAGGTGCTTTTACACTTTATAGTATTGTGCTATGGATGCTGCTGATGTAAGTGGGTGTGTATGAGCTATTCCAGCTGCTGTGTGTCTTAATTATGGGTTTTGCAATGAGTACTGCATATGTGGGGCCTTTACTGTGGAGATCTACTTGTCTGCCTTGATTAATCTGTTGCCCTTTAATTCACTTTTAGACCTGGATCCCCTCCCATTATCTGGCATGCATCCACCTGCCGTCTTTCTTGTTTTGTACGCTCCCTATTCAGTCCTGGCGAAATGTGCCTTGTAGCTGATATACTGCATATCACCTTTGTTCTGCTTCGACACTTTGCTGTTTTCTTTGCCCCTCCCCTTCTCTGTTCTTCAGGTAGCTGTCTGCCGCCTTGTTAGCTGTTGTCAGTGGCCCACTGTAGGCTCCTGGGTGTTAATTAGTCGTTTGTACTCCAATTTCACTGCTGCAGCATTTCCTTATTTCTTTCCTATATCCTTCCTGTTTCAGCTGCAATGCCCGCCACTCATACCCGTTTACCAGGTTTACGTGCATTTTCATCTCCGTTCACATGCATACTCTATTTACTCTCATCTAAGCATAGCTATCCTGCAGCTTTGCCTAGCTAGGGGCAGACCAGTTTAGCAATCCTCCTATGTGCTTACTGCAATGGCGACACACCCCTCTCTTGATGTCCTCTTTATCTCAAGGGCTCACCTTGGTGTTATAACGCTACGCTGTGATGTGCATCCTTACAGCAGCGGGGAATCTGTGATTCACTATTACTCCTTTCATTTGCATGGCATTCCCTACTAATTCCTAGCTACTGCGCATAACACTGTCACTGCCCCTTAGCAACCCTTGTGCCATGAGTATGGTGTAGCATGCCTGACAATGACTATTATGGGGAAATCGTGATATGTGTTTCATTGCGGTTTTATTCTATATTTTTATATATTCCTTGCGATCCCCTTTGTGCTCCGCTGCCTTGCGCTTCCACGTCGCGATAGTGCGACTATATATATTAAATGTTAATTTCATATTTTATAGTTTTTTTTTATGCCAGTGGCTATATATTTAGCCATTAGCATATATTAAAAATATAATACATGTGTCTGGTCAGCTGTCATGGCTCCGATTTTACGTTTGCAAAAATGTAAACCGTTTTTTACGGTTTACATTTCTGCATGTTTACACTACGCTTGCACCACTTCCTGAATCGCTACATACCTTCATTTGCATGCTACACTGCTGCAAATCGGGTAATTAGCATACAAGGCTCAGGAGTTTTGCTGGCGTAGCGTGCGCAGGTAGTGCACGTGGGAACGGCTCATACCTGAATCGCTCGGCGGCCATCTTTGGTGTTAGAACGCCGATGCTACGCCTGCACCTGGCGCAAGCTTCATGAATCCCGGGATTTATCTTTTAATTACACAAAACTGTGCTAAATATGTGCCAGTCTGTCCTTTATGTGCCAAATCTTTTTGTACTTTTCAGAATAAAAGTCTGCATATACTGTAGTTCGGTTAAGAATGTTTTATTTTCTACAGTGGAAGTAGATGCCAATAATATCCAAATCAAATCTTACCGTGTTCAGTAACAGTGCTGATAAACTGAAATAGACTGAATTATAATGTCTGTAGCTTCTGCACTGATACCGTCGGTAATTTCTGCACTCATAATGTCAAATCTTACTGTCTGCAGTAACAATGCTGATAAACTGAAGTAGACTATTAGACTAAATTATAATGTCCGTAGCTTCTGCACTCATTATACTGTCCATAAATCATGTACTCGGAATGTCAGATCTTACTGTCTCCAATAACAGTGCTGGTAAAGTGATGAAATAGACTGAATTATAATGTCCGTAGCTTTATTTTTTTTCTCCTGAACAGTATAATTAGTATTTTGAAGTGCTGGATATTTGACCTGCCATCTGCACTTAACTCTCGAGTGTCTGTACCAAACTTCTGTGGACCACACTCCAATGACTTTCTGCTTATCAGTCTGAATGAACTAACTGATCGCTGTGTCTGAAGCATCTCCTAATAATACTAAAACCTTGTAAATCTCTACACACCTCTTAAGCCTTAGTTGCGAAGCCTGTTTGTACTTAATGTACTGCACATTCTGTTATAACATTTTATTCTTATCAGTATTCTTGACTGAAGATTACTGAAACATTCCTTTTTATAATATGGCTGTGTTTACTATATTTATGTCTAACAAAATACATTTAAATGAAACCTAAATTTATACAACAGATAGTTTCAGACAAATTGGTTCTGAAAGTCATCCATCAAGGTTACAAATGGAAGTGGCAGGAAATTCCTCCTGTCCAGGAGGTCATTCCTCATCCTCCAGATCAGAGACTTTTGTTTGTCAGTGCTTCATCATATACTGTCTTAAGGAGTAATAGAAACAGCTCCGCCTTCCCAGGTGGGGGAAGCGCTTTTATTCAAGGATGTTACTAGTGCCAAAGAAAGAAAGAAAAACATTATTGGAGACCAGTTCTGGATCTTTCTTTCCTAATCTTGTTTGTGGTAGTGCCCAAATTCAAAATGATGTCACTTCACAACCTGTTACCTCTTCCTCTTTCAATCCTGGTAACACTAAACTTAAAAGATGCTTATCACATCCATGTTCATCCAGACTTCAGATCTTTCTTAAAGTTTTGTGTGCCTGGATCACATTATCAATTCTCTACCTTACACATTGGATTGCCCACTGCACCAAGAGTATTCACATAATTTCTAGCTCCAGTTATAGCTCGTTGCAGGCTACAGGGTATCCACACGTTTCCATATTTGGATGACTTGCTTCTCTTTGTAGAGTTTTTAAAAGTGTCAGGACTCTCTCTCTCTCTTGGGTGAGATATCTCTTACACAAGCTGGGAGTCCAAGAAAACATTCAAATGTTTTTCCTAACTCTTTCACAAAAGATTGTGTTCTTGAGATGTCAACTAGATAACTCCGTTCAAAAAGTTTTTCTTCCACAGGAAAAATAAAACTTTATCTAGATCGATTTCTACGGTTTTCCACTCAGTTTTCAGCCACTGCAAGGGAATATGGCAGGATTTGGGGTCTCATGGCATCTGTGATTCTCATGATACCCCTGGCAAGATTCTACTTGAGAAAGATACAGTAGTATCTGAAATCACTTTGGTCCCATCATCAGCACCCTTTTTTATCCTTTCATGTCCCAGTGATGCAGTTTGTCAGAAAATAAATCTTTTGTTGGAGACAACAGATATCCTTAAATCCAGGTCTCCCCTTCTCCTTCCCTACTTCAATGCAGTCATTTACCACAATTTGGCCTTTGAGGAGCAGTTTCAGAAGGGATAAAAGTGCAGGGAGTGTGGGACATCAAGGACAGATGAAATTAAATATCAAGGAGATGCTTGTCCTCATCAAGTCACTTAACTGTCTGAACCATCTTTGGTCCCTGGGACCTCTTCAAGTGGTTACAGATAATGCCACAGTCATGCGTCATATAAGCAAGGGAGAACAAGGTTGTACCCACTTTGCATACTAGCCATGTCAGCTTGGGATATAGCATCACAGCACAGTTGCACTCTGTAGATATCCTCCATTCCTTCAGAGCAAACTTGTGTGGCAGACAAACTGAGCAGGACCAGGGCAGACACTCACAGATGTAAACTAGATCAGGTGGTCTTCCAAGAACTGATTCATCTTTGGGAGGAGTTCCTTAAGTGGACCTCTCTACCTCCTTTCTGAACAAAAATCTGGTGAGATTCTGTGCCAGGGCTCCATGCAAGAAGGCCTAAAAGACAGATGCTTTTTCTTTTCCTTAGACAGGAGTGTACTTGTATGCTTGTCTACTCTTTCTATTAATATCCTGAATACTTCTGAAGATTCAAAGTGACTCCGCCAAGATCATTATGGTGACTCTCTTCTGGCCCAGGGATCCATGGTTATCCCTTCTGGGGCCATGGGCAGTTAACACAAGCTTCTTCGCAGACTGGATCTACCCACACAAGAAGGGTGTTTAACATACCCTGTGATGCCCATGCACTAGCCCACAAATCAGGGAGCTTCAATCCTCACCACTAACACCAGTTAGGAGTGTCCGTATAGGGGAAAGGATAATAAATACAGACACAGTAAAGTACAGTTTCCCTTAAGAGCACACATATCACAGTCTGTGGCTGGCTTTTCCCTTTCTATCCAGGTCCCCAATAAGACTCCCCACTGGTACAGCTATAGGGTCCAGATCTCAGCCTAGTGGGCAAGCTAAAACCTCCAGCACAGTCTCTGTCCAACCAGTGCTTCGTGTCCCTGCCAAAGTAGCCGACACAGACACACACACACTTTGAGATAAGAGTTATATACAGATACTCCTGGGGAAGACTGGCACAGGTTCTCCAGCTGTGCCCCTTTTACCCAGACTATACAGTAGTACCACTTGCCACCACCAACTAATATTTATCAGCTACCAAAAGGCCCTTATGAAAGGGTGTCCAATTATACTGTGCAATATTATTATCCAAATGGTAAGTGCAACTGAACAGTCAAGCCTTATTTGGAGTGACTTTGTACAGTATCACTCTATATATATATATATATATATATATATATATATATATATATATATATATATATATATATATATATGCAGTGTACTCTAGAGATCAAATTATCTCTACACAAAACAGCCACAGTTGAAAGGTTTAAAATATGTAATAATAAAGAATAAAAACACAAGACAAAACTTATTACTACACAGTGCTAGTCGAGTTCAGAGATCAGAGAGAAATACTTAAAATAATACAGTACAAAAGTTCTGACAGCAATACAGAAAAAACTAATCTAATCTTCCTAGTTCCTAGCTATATCTAAGAGAAAACACAGTTCAAAAATAAACTTACATATAGAACACAGGGAGAGCTGGTGAGTTGGATGTTCTCTAGACAAATGCTCAAATGCCCTCATTATTTCTGTCCTTAAACTGATAACACAGTACCATGGATTCATTTCAGATGACCTGTTCCCAGGCTAACAGAAACTCAGACGTTAATAGCCCTTTTGATCTTGCAGCTGGTCAGGAAGCCAGAGCAATAAAATAAATTATACATGCAAATTCTAGCAGTTAACTCTGGTCTCAAGACAATAGCCAGAATTCATTCATCCAGACATTTCTGATCCAAGTCCCGAGATCAAAGACAGTCATGAAATGCTTGACTTGTCAGCTTTCTTACAGCAGGGTGCACTGTTGTTACATTTTTTCAGTTCAACATCCAATACAGTCCTTTCACATTTAAGAGAACAAGCCTGTGGCTTATATTAATATTTACAAATGACAGAATTATCTACAAATTCTATCCAGCTACGCTGGCAGCCTTCACCTATCTTCACCCATCTCCCCCCCTGGAGAACTCAGGCTAGTTTTTCAAGTGACCCTTGAGAAACGTTGCTTGAGAGGGTTAGATTTGAGCATGCCTTACCCCATTCCCTGTCTTGAGAGCCTATCTGCGTTAACATTGCTAATCCCACTGCGGTGCTGCACTGACATATCATATGCTTGCAACCCTAGACTCCATCTTATCAACTTGACATTTTGCTGGCTGACTCTGTTTAAATTGTGGTCTGTCACTACAGTAAATTTTCTTCCATACAGATAAGGCTGACGTTTTTGCAGTGCCCACACTGTGGCTATACATTCCTTTTCTACAGCTGCATAGGATTCCTCCCTGGATTGGAGCGTATGACTGAGATAAACCACAATGGGTGCTCTTCTCCCTCTGAAGAAATCTGGCTAAGTACAGCCCCCACCCCATGGTTTGAAGCATCCACCTGCACAACAAATTATTTGCTTTACTCTGGACTGGCTAACACAGGGGATCCTTCCAAAGCTTCTTTAAGCTTCTGGAATGCCTGCTCACATGCTGGGGTCCACACTACCTTATCTGGCCTGTTTTTCCTTGTCAGGTCTGTGAGGGGAGCAGCTATGGTACTATAACTGGGGATGAATTTTCTGTGTAAGAATGCCCTCACCTGCTTTTTGGCAACAGGTGCAGGCCATGCCTGAATGGCTTCTACTTTGGCAGGTTCTGGCCTGATGTTACCACTCTGCACTCTGTCCCAGGTAGGAGCCCTCTGCCATACCCACCTGACATTTGCTCGGCTTAATGGTCAACCCTGCCCTCTGTAGTCTGCCCAGCATTTCCCTGACATGTTGAAGGTGCTCTTGCCAGGACTGGCTGTAGATGGCAATATCATCTAGGTAAGCAAGGGAAAACCCTCCTGCTCCTGCGAAGATATGATCTACCAGTTTCTGGAAAGATGCTGGGGCATTTTTCATCCCAAAGGGCATCTTTGTGAACTCATACAAGCCAAAAGGAGTCACAAAGACTGACCTCTCTCTAGCACTGGGTGTCAAGGGCACAAGCCAGTAAGCTTTGGTAAGATCAATAGTTGTAAGATACTTTGCCCCACCCAGCTGCTCTAGGGCCTCATCTGTCCTAGGCATAGGGTAAGCATCTGACTCTGTGTGACTATTTAATTTCCTGTAGTCCACACAGAACCTGGTGTTGCCATCCATCTTTGGCACCAGCACCACTGGTGAGGCCCAGGGACTGTTAGACTCTTGAATTACCCCTAGTTCCAACATCTCCTGTATCTTCTCCCTCAGAGTCTGTTTAACTCTCTCAGGCACTCTATAAGGGGCCTGCCTAATAGGCCTTTGGGGTCCTGTATCCACCTGGTGCTGCACCAGGTGAGTGCACTCTGGTTTCCCAGTAAACATAGGTTCATAGGTTGGTACTAGGCTATCGGCCCTAGGGCCTATGCAAGCCTAGCCATAACAATTCCCTGGATATTTCTTCCCACAATATTTACTTCTCTGGACCCCTGTCTAGCAGGGCGACTGACGTGATCCCCGGGGTGAATTTCCTATCTCCCATCCAATCATCAAGATTCCTTTTGAAGAGGGCCAAGGAGACGCTCTGCTTGACATTTATGGGCAGTCTATTCCAGAGTATGGGGAGTCTTTGGGTCAGGAACCTATCCCTCCAGCATGTTTTGGTCCCCAAACATGTTCCCAAACTCCTGTAACACTGCTCGTATTTCTCGAACCAGGGTAGGAGATAACTCCTGGGACATTGCTACTCATTCCACTGAGGTGTCGGTCTGAGCCTCACTGAGGAGATCATTCTCCAGATCTCCCTCAGACTCCTCTTGCAATCCACTGCAAAGGCTCAGCACAAGGGCCTCCTTATCATGGTAAGGTTTCATTATGTTAACATGGTACAGTTTGTGCCCCTGACTAGCAGTTCCACCGTGTAGTTAACATCACTTACCTTTCTTACCACCTTGTAGGATCCCTCCCAAGCTGCTTCCAGCTTGTTGTGTCTGACAGGAATGAGAACCATTACCTGCTGCCCTACTGCATACTCTCTAGCTCAAGCATTCCTGTCATACCATACCTTTTTCTGGTATAGGGCTTCTGCCAGATTCTCCAGGGCTATGCCCATGAGTTCCCTGAGCCTTGTCCTGAGGTTTAGGACATATGCCACAATGGACTCTTTGAGATTCAGACTCACCTTCCCACTCATCTCGAATTAAATCTAGAGGTCCCCTCACCCTATGCCCATACAGCAACTCAAAGGGTGAAAAACCTGTGGATCCCTGGGGAATCTCTCTGTAAGCAAACAGATGGGGCAAATATTTGTCCCACTCCCTCTTAAACTGGTCTGCAAATGCCCGTAGCATGGACTTGAGTGTAGAGTTTAACATCTCAACAAGACCATTAGTCTGGGGATGGTAGGGGGTGGTGTTCAGGTGCTTCACCCCACAGTACTTCCACAGACAAGCCAGCAGGTCTGCCATGAAATTCGCACCTCTGTTAGTCAGTATTTCTTTTGGGAAACCTACCCTGCTGAAAATCTCTAACAAAGCATTTCCCACCTTTTCTGCCTCAGTGGAGGACAAAGCCACTGCCTCAGGGTATCTTGTAGCATAATCTATTACCGCTAGGATTTACTTTTTCCCTGTGGAACGTGGGGTACTCAGAGGCCCCACATTATGCATAGCTACCCTCTGAAATGGCTCCTCAATCACAAACAAAGGTATCAAAGGAGCTCTCACCTTGTCTCCTGCCTTGCCTACTTTTTGGCACTGCTCACAGGTCCTGCAGTACCCTGTTACATCTGTGGAAATTCCAGGCCAGTAGAAGTCCTGCATAATACATCTCTTTGTACGTTTTATGCCCATGTGACCTGCAAAGGGAATATCATGGGCTATGGCTAAAAGCGCCAAGCGGTAGGCTCCTGGCACTACCAACTGCTGTACCCTCTCATCTTCTAACCCTCCCTCAGGGGTCCACTCTCTATACAGTAACTCCTTGTCCCAGTTTACAGATTCCCCCTTCCCTTGAGAATCAGGTGCATCCCTAGCTACCTGCCTCAGGCCTTGCAATGTAGGGTCTGAGAGCTGAGCCTGTCTCAACTTTCTCTTTGTAACCCTTCCCAGCTCCCCTTCCACAGAAGTCTAGCATCATCTGACAGTGGTGCCTCATTGTCAGCCTGGGTACTACTTCTCACCTCTACTTTTGCAGTCACTCTGTCCAAGGGAACATCAGTACCCGCAAGTAGCTGTGGCTCACCTTCAGTCTCACTGCTACTGAGTAGCTCTCTCCCTGAAGTAACCACCTCACCAGTCCTGGCTGCAAGTATGCAGTCTGTCTTGGTCTCCCCCAGGCTACCAAACCCACATGCTTGTTTTGAAGCCTGACTGCTTGTAACTGCATTAACACATGGTACTGCCTCATCCATATCCTTCCCTATCAGGACATCTGCAGGATGGTAGTTCCATACCCCTGTTGTCTCAAGACATCCTACTATTGGCATTTTGTCTTCCCCACTTACTGGCTCTCTCACCTTTTGTTCCCCACCTTGCCCCCGTGCACATCTGTATGCCACATGGTCCCACTAGTTGCATTCAAAGCATTTAACCCTAGGTCCTGGACATGTACCTGGACTAGTGGCTTCCCCTGCTACTGGCAGATTCTGTTGGGGCAGTCTGTGCTGACCACCATGGGCTCCTTTAGAGCCATGAGCAGCAGTGGAGGTCCCCTTCCTGTGCAGGGATGCCTTGCTTGCTAGGTATAGGTCTCCTTTCTTCCCCAGCTCATCTGAAGTAGCACATTGTCTATCAGCTAACCAGATCTTCATGTTCTCAGGCAAAGTGCTAAGGGCTTGTTCCCTCACCAAAAATTTTGCAGCCCTTCAAAAGTGGTGACCTGACATCCACTCACCAGCTATGAAAATAAGTGCTCAGTTCAGCAATATATTCACACACACTTTCATCTGCCTTGCGCCAATACGTTTCAGGTGTTAGCTTAAAAAATTCTAACACGCAGTTCTTAACAGTAGTATTATCAAAATATTCCTGATCAGAAATTTTAGACAACGCAGTTACAGCTTTACCATGGAGTAAGGGGGTCAGGAACTGTACCCAGAGCCGTTGGTCAACAGCGTACTGATGTTCTTCGTGTTTCACTGTTGCAGTCATCACATTTGGGTTATCTGCTTGCAGTAGCCCTCAGTCGGCCAGATTATCAAAGTCTTGGGTCCTGCGTCGGTTGCTGTCTCATCTTCCATGAAGTCAGGTAGTCAGGGGTATAAAGCATGCTCTTGCTGTGCGGTGCCCGAAGCAGAAGCAGTTCGCAAGTGCCGATCAGCCGACTCCTGAAATTTTCGTTTTTGAATTTCAGAACCGAAGTTTTCAACTAAAGCCAAATACCCCGTTGGGGAAACTTTTTCTTGCTCTAAACCGATGTCAGCAAAAGTCAGTAATTGTATTTCTTGTGGAAAGCAAGTACCTCATAAATTTTTTAATTCGTACTGTATTACTTACCTAGGCCCTGACAACGACGTACCTCGCTGTCGGTTTTGTGCCTTATTTAAACAATGAACTATTCGTCATCGGTATATTTACGCTTCTAAATATTGTGGTATCCGGTTCAATTACCCAGATATGTCTTCGGTAAGTCATCCAACTACCGACATTCTGAAAAAACTCAAAGATAAAGAGAGAGACAGGCCGCCTAGGTCCAAAGCTGCCGACAATGCTTCTCCTAAGCTAGTCGCCAGTTCGCCGGTACTCAGTGAGGCGCGTTCGCAGCCCCAATACCCACTACTTCAGATTCGCAGGCCTCTACTGAGACCCATTCGGAGTCCGGTGTGCCCCAAGATGCTTCAGCTGTGGAACCTGCTGATGTTCATAGTGTTTCATTGTTACAGTCATTACACTTGAGTTATCCTGCTGGCAGGCTACCCGCAGTCGGCCTGAATTCCAAAGTCCTGGTCCGGGGTCGGTTGCTGTCACCTCTTCCCTGACGTCAGATGTTCTTCGTCTTCCATTGCTGCAGTCCTGACTATTGGGTATAGTCCGCGTCCCAGTCGGCCCGAATACCAGAGTATAAGGCTGACGTCGGTCATGGCGCCTTAGACTGACGTCAGTACGTCAGGGTACTAATGCGCATGACCGACGTCATTTCCTCAGTCTTTTTTGCCGCATGGTCCGATGCAGAAGCAATTTTGCGAGTGCAGGTTGGCGTTCTGAGATTTTCCGAAACCGGAGTTTCAGACCGAAACAGAGTTGGCTAAGTAACCCGTTGGGAACATTTTGGTTTTTCTTGCCTCAGTATTTAACCGGATGTCAGAAAAAGTAAATAACTGTATTTCTTGTGGGAAGCAGATACCGCATAGGGATTATCATACATTGTGTATACCTTGTTTAGGGCCTGAGCACGACGTTGTTGGTTGCCGCTCTTGTGCTAGATTTAACAAGCGCACTATTAAGAGGAGGCTTGATTGTGCTAGGTTAGTGTTTGGGAAGCGTTGCAATTATAATATGCCGTTGGATGCTCCGACGCCCGCTTCATCCAAGAAGCGCAAGGACAAAACAGTGAAGCCTAGGGGTGAGGAACCGGCAGTCCCGGACGTCGGTTCTTTAGAAGGCTCAGGGGAGCCAGAGGTTTTGCCAGGAGTCTCTCTGGAGTCTCAGGCAGATACTTTACTGTTACAGGATGTGCCCTCTCAGGAGGTAGGCCAGGCTGAAGGGGCTTCTCAGGTAACTGTTCTTCCCTCTCTTCCCAAGGTAGTTAGGGCCTCTCCTTCTGTTGCCAAAGCTTCTTTTAGAGGTAGGCCAAGTTCAGCTTCTGTAGGGCTTCTCCTAGCATTTCGGCTCTGTGCCTAAGAAACATATGCTTAAAATGGCAGAAGATTTGATTACTCTGATTAGAGGTTCTATGCCCCCACCTGATAAGAGGCCTAGGGTGGAACAGGAGTTTGATAGTTTTGAACAGTGTTCACAGGCTTCAGAGTCTTCTGTGGAAGACTTGCAAGAGTTTCCTACTTATTCTGATTCTGATGTGGATGATTCCACTCCTACAGCTTCTCCTCCTGAGGATTTTTCATTTTCAGAGACTCTTCACTCCATGAGGGAGCACTTTAAATGGGAAGGCCAGGATTACTCTGATTCCAGGAAAAGGCTTAGGGAATTCTTGTTTTACCCCAGCATAGGCCCTTAGCTATTCCTCCTGTGTTGAATGTGGTGGAGGATGATTTTGCAGAGGCTTCCCTGAACCCTGACTCCTTGCCTCCTGCTCCTGTTAAGCCTGATAGGTATTATAGGGTGCCCGAAGCTCATAAGTATTTGTTTAAGAGTCCTAGGGCGGACCCAGAAACTGTTTCTCAGGGGCCTAAAGGTGTTAAAGCTTCTGTGGTTAAAAATCCTGTACCCTCTGATAAAGAGGCAAGGGCTTTGGATAGGTGGGGTAAGAAAGTATATACTTCTTCCACTCTAGCCATGAGGGCGTTGAATTGTCAGTTTCATATGCTGAAATATCAGAATTATCTCCTTTCACAATTGAAATCTAAGGTGGATGCTTTGGCGGAAGGTATTGAGTGTAAAGAATTGCTGGATTTGGTTCATGTGTCTGAACAAGTGGGTAAGCATTCTTTGCAGTGTGGTTTTGATGCTGTTCAGGCCTCCTCGAGGGTGGCTGCTACTAGTTCTGTTCTTCGCAGACATGCCTGGTTGAAGGATCAGAATTTAGCTGAGCATGTTAAGACCAGGATTTTGGATGCTCCTTTACAGTCTGATGTGTTGTTTGGACCGCCTGTGGAAGCAGTTTTAAAGAAAATGGAGGACAAAGCTAAGTCTATGCAGACTGTTAAAGATTTTTGCAGGTGCAGCCTCCAAGTTTAGTAGAAATTGGCCTGCTAAGGGGTGGACATATCCTGCTTATGGTTCCCAGTCTAGGGGTAGGTCTAGCCGTGGTAGGGGCAGGGCTCAAGGTTCGTTTAGGCCTAGATCAGACAGTTCACCTGCTCAGACTTCTGGTGAGGGCAGGGGTCAGTCCTTTCGTAAGCAGAACCAATGACCTGCCTTTTCAGCTGCCAGTGGATTCTCGTCTGGCAGCTCCTTTGGGAGGAAGATTGTCTCTTTTCAAAGAAAATTGGGATTTAATCACTCAAGACAGATGGGTGCTGGATATCATTCATCACGGTTACAGATTTTATTTCCACACAATGCCCCTTTCAAAGGCATGCCAGATGTTCCTCCTCCACAAAGAAAAGAGGCTCACAAGCAAGTTTCTCAGTTACTCCAGATAGGGGCCATTCAGCCAGTCCCTGTATCAGAAAGGGGCTTGGATTTTATTCTCGCCTGTTCCTAGTACCAAAGAAGGGGAACACGTGGAGACCAATTTTGGATTTATCTATCCTCAACACTTATCTGGACATTCCCAAGTTCAAGATGTTGACGTTACAGCAACTGTTACCTCTGCTGGGCAAGGATCACTGGATGGTAACTTTGGATCTCAAGGAAGCTTACCTTCATGTGCCTATAAGGCTAAGTTGCAGAAAGTATCTGCGGTTTCGAACTGGAGATTTTCATTATCAGTTCTCTGCATTGCCCTTTGGCTTATCTACTGCCAGAGTATTCACAAAGGTTCTGGCTCCAGTGATAGCTTACTTCAGGCTTCAAGGCATTCAAATCTATCCTTACTTGGACGACTGCCTGATTCTGGCTCAAGAAAAGGAAGACCTTCTACAGCATCTGGAATATGTCATAGCAGTGCTAAGATGCCTAGGGTATTCTGTGAACGAAATAAAGTCCAGTCTAGTACCCTCTCAAGACATGTGCTTTCTGGGTGTGAGACTGAATACAGCAGCCCAGATGGCCTTTTTAACCCCGGACAAACAAAAGAGTCTGTCACTTTACTTCCATCAACTATCTCATCAGTCCGTGCTGACTGCAAGGACAGTCCTTCAAGCATTAGGGTTCATGGCATCTTGTATTCTGGTGCTTCCCAATGCCAAACTGCATATGAGGAAGCTGCAATGGTATCTCAAAATGTATGGACACAGCACTGCCAAGATTTCGACACTGTCATTCACATAATACCTTGCCTTCAAAAGGAATTCTTGTGGTGGGCTCAGGAATGTCACCTAAACAAGGGACTCTCTGTGACCCGGCCAGAGGCGAGTCAGATTTTAACGACAGATGCCTCGGACACTGCTTGGGAGCTCATCTAAATGGAAAGTGGATACAAGACAAGTGGCCTGCCAGACTACAGCATCTACATATCAACATGAAGGAGATGTTAGCAGCCCAGTTTGCATTGATGGCTTTCAAGGAGTTACTTCTTCCAGGGCAGGTGTTGATTCTAACAGACAACACAACTGTCATGTGGTACATCAACAAGCAAGGGGAACACATTCTTATCCTCTATGCAGGCAAGCAATGATTTTATGGGAGACTGCGTTAAGCCTGCAACTAACTCTTCAGGCAAGGTTTCTGCCAGGAGCACAGAACTCCCTAGCAGATGTATTAAGCAGACAAATCATGGATCCCCACGAGTGGAAACTGGATCTTCATGTATTTCAGAAATTGACAGTGTCATGGGGAACTCCAGACATAGATCTGTTCGCTTCTCCACTAAACCACCAGCTGCCAAAGTATTGCACAAAGGGGTTTCATCACACAGCTTGGAAAGTGGATGCTCTGTCTTTCAGTTGGAAAAACCTTCATGTCTATGCCTTTCCACCTCTGCCTCTTCTTCCAAAGGTATTATTAAAGGTCAGACAAGACAGGCCAAGGATGATTTTGATAGCTCCAGATTGGCCTCGCAACACTGGTACCCACTTCTACGGAGTCTTGTAAAGAAGCCTCCATGGCCTTTACCTCTGATTCCTCATCTGTTATCTCAGAAGGACGGTCATCTGCTCAATGTCAAGCTTCAATCTCTTCATCTCACAGCTTGGCATATTCTGTGTTGAAGCACAGCAGGTCTCAGCTTCCTCAACAAGTTTTAAATGTGATTATGGAAGCTAGAAGGCCTAGTACTAGGAGAGTGTATGCAGAAAAATGGAAGAGATTTTTATTTTGGAGTACAGCAAAGAATTTGGAGATTTCAGAGCCTAATTTGAGTGTGGCTCTTCAATATCTTACTGAATTATTGGATAAAGGTTTGTCCTTCTCTTCCATAAAGATTCATGCTGCAGCAATTTCAGCTCACTATGATTGTGACCCACCTTTGTTTTCGCATCCTTTGTTCAAGCAGTTTCTTAGAGGGGCAAAGAATATAAGACCCCCACGTAGAGCTCCTACTCCTGCTTGGGATCTCAATTTTGTGTTGGAAAAACTTACTCTACAACCTTTTGAGCCTGCAGCTACTGCTGAATTGAAATATTTGTCATGGAAGACTGCTTTTCTGTTGGCTATTACTTCTGCAAGAAGGGTGTCTGAGTTGCAGGCCCTTATGGCAGTAGAGCCCTTTTGATTTTCCATAAGGACAGGGTATCATTACGCACTAATCCTTCCTTTATGCCTAAGGTGGTTTCTAGTGTGGCTTTAAACCAAACTATTCATTTGCCTACGTTTTTGCAGATCCTCAAAATAAAGGGGAAAAGATTTTGCACACTTTAGATGTACACAGGCAATTGCGTTATTATTTGAGCAGGACTAAGAATTTTAGGCAGTCTCAGCAGTTACTTGTTTCTTTTGCTTTGAGTTCACAGGGCAAGCCTGTGTCAAAACAAACTATTTCTAGGTGGATTGGCTTTTGCATTGCATTTTGTTATTCCCATCATGGCAAAGAGGTTCCAGCTGGGATTAGGCCTCATTCCACTAGGGCTACTGCCACTTCAACAGCATTTCTAAGGGGTGGCAACTAAGGATATTCTGGAAGCAGCTACTTGGAGTTCAGTGCATACTTTCTCTAGGCATTATCACCTGCCTATATACTCTAAGACTAGGGCTGGTTTTGCCACAGCTGTTTTACAAGGCATGTTGTCAGCTCCTGCTACTTTATAATTTGCCAGCCTCCCTTACCTCTGCTTTGGGATTCTACCCAATAGTCAGGACTGCAGCAATGGAAGACGAAGAACATAGTACAGTTTTGTACCTACCATAAATGTAGATGTTCGAGGATTCCATTGCTGCAGTCCAATTTACCCTCCCTCCTTCCCTCTGTGTTTCGGGTGGTTGTGTAGGTGAGTTTACATGCTTATATTTTTTGTATATATTGTTGTATATATTGTACATGTTTTTTGGTGCAGGTTGTTTTTGGGACTTGTCTTTTTGGGTCTTCTGACATCTGGGGCAAGAAAAGACTGAGGAAATGACGTCGGTCATGCGCATTAGTACCCTGACGTACTGACGTCAGTCTAAGGCGCCATGACCGACGTCAGCCTTATACTCTGGTATTCGGGCCGACTGGGACGCGGACTATACCCAATAGTCAGGACTGCAGCAATGGAATCCTCGAACATCTACATTTATGGTAGGTACAAAACTGTACTTTTGCCAGGGGTATATAAGATGCAGCCGACACCATTTTCTTCAGTCTTTCTTGCCGCGCGGTGCCCAAAGCAAAAGCAGTTCGCAAGTGCCGGTCGGCCGACTCCTGAGATTTTCGAAATTAAATTTCAGATCCGAAGTCTTCAATAAAGCTAAGTACCCCGTTGGGGAAACTTTTTCTTGCTCCAGACAGATGTCAGTAAAAGTTAACAATTGTATTTCTTGTGGGAAGCAAATATCTCATAAGGATTTTCATTCTTACTGTATTCCTTGCCTAGGCCCTGACCACGACGTTGCTAGTTGTCGGTTTTGTGCTAGATTCAACCAACGCACTATTAAGCGTCGGTTCGTTTTTGCTTTACATTACTTTGGCCGGAGGTTTAACTACATAATGCCGTCGGAACAACTGATGACCGGAGTTCATAAAAAGCGCAAGGACAAAGAAAAGGACAGGCATCCGAGGTCCAAAACCAATGATGAAGCCTCTTCTAGGCCAGTCGCCGGTTCTCATTGAGGCGCTTTCGCAGCCCCTGACACCCGCTACCTCAGAACCACATACCGCTTCCAACTCCCACGTGGAGACAACTAGGCCTGTGGAAACTCAAGGTATTGGGCCTATGGAAACTATTCCCTCTGATGGGTCCAGAGCCGCTGAGCAGGCATCGGCTTCTGAGGGTGTTTTCAGACCTACACAGCTTACTATTAAGACCTCTTTAGCAGCCAAGGCAAAGTCTAAAACTCCTTTAAAGACAAAGAAGCAAGTACAGCATTCTCCTGGACAGTCATCCATGCCAAAGAAACAGATGCTTAAAATGGCCGAGGACCTAATTACTTTGATCAGGGGTTCCCATCCCCCTCCTGATAAAAGGCCTAGGCAAGACACTGACTATGACTCCTCTGACCAGGTTTCTATTTCTTCTGATTCCTCTTCAGAACAGGGATATTATCTTCCTTCCTATGAGGACTCTGACGCTGAAGAATCTATCCCTTCAGCCTCTCCTCCTGAGGACTACTCTTTTAGGGAAACCCTGCACACCATGAGGGAGCATTTCCATTGGGAGAGCCAGGGTTATTCAGAATCCAAGAAAAGACTCAGAGGTTTTCTTTTATTGCATCAGCACAGGCCCCTTGCTGTCCCCCCTGTGCTAGATATTGTTGATGATGTATTTTCTGAATCCAATTTGTCTCCTGGTTCTTTACCCCCTGCTCCAGTTAAGCCAGATAGGTACTACAGGGTCCCAGATTCTCATAAATTTCTTTATAAAAACCCTGCTGCTGATCCAGAAACAATTTCTCAGGGTCCCAAAGGGGTCAAGGCTTCCACTGCAAAAAACCCCGTTCCCTCTGATAGGGATTCTAGAGCACTGGACAAATGGGGGAAAAAGTTTACACCTCTGCTACTTTAGCTGTAAGGGCTTTAAACTGCCAGTTTCACATGCTTAAATATCAACAATATCTAATGTCTTTGTTAAAACAGAAAATGCTTACAAGCTCTGAATGTCCTGAAAACAAGGAAATGCAGGACTTATTGCATGCTGCTGAACAAGTGGGAAAGCATACTTTGCAGTGTGGTTTTGATTCATTAGAGGCTTCTTGCAGAGCCGCAGTTACAGGTTCTGTCATTCAAAGGCATGCTTCGTTAAAAGAACAGAGTTTACCTGATCATGTTAAAGCAAAATTATTGGATGCTCCATTACAGCATGATACTTTGTTTGGTGTTAAGGCAGAAGGCGTGTTAAAGAAAATGGAGAATAAAGCAAAATCAATGCAGACAGTAAAGGATTTCTTACAGGTTCAGCCACCCAGATTTAGCAGGAACTGGCCTTCTAAGAATTGGTCCTTTCCAGTGTCAGACAGGCCACAAAGGCAGATACAGACGCCCAAGAGGCAGATCTCAGCCCCAAGGCTCATACAGACCTAAACAATTGGGTGCTTCAGCCCCCAAAGGCGGAGAAGACAAATCACAACCTTATAGGAAACAGTCCCAATGACTTTCCTCTACCAGTGCCAAGCACTTACCTTTTGACAGCACCCTTAGGGGAAAAACTAGCACTTTTCTCACAAAATTGGCACATGATCACCCAAGACAAATGGGTTCTGAATATTGTTTCTCAGGGTTACAGGTTCCACTTTCACACCCTACCAAGGCCAAAAGGTATAATAGACCTGCCACACAGTCAGTGGGCAGAGGCACAAAAACAAATTTCTGCTCTCATGGACATGAGGGCTATTCAAAAAGTACCACAGCAAGAGTAGGGGCAAGGATTTTACTCAAGACTTTTCTTGGTACCCAGAAAGGACAAAGTCTGGAGACCAATACTGGACCTGTCTACTTTAAATGCTTTCCTGGACGTTCCAAAATTCAAAATGTTGACACTACAGCAACTTCTACCCATGCTGGGCAAGAAGGCTTGGCTAGTTACTTTGGACCTCAAAGAGGCATACCTGCATATCCCAATCAGACAATCTTGCAGAAGATACCTCAGATTCATAGCTGGCTCAATGCATTACCAATTCTCTACACTGCCCTTTGGCTTATCTACTGCGCCCAGGGTCTTCACAAAATGCCTGGCACCAGTAATTGCATTTTGCAGACAAAGAGGAATTCAAATATATCCCTAATTGGACGACTGCCTTATTCAAGCAGGGAGCAAGGACATTCTACTAAAGCATCTGGCATTTGTAAAAAGATTATTAATTTGCCTAGGGTACACAGTAAATGAAAAGAAATCAAAACTAGTGCCCTCCCAAGAGATAATATTCCTGGGTGCAAGCTTAAATACAACTGCTCAGATGGCTTATCTCACGCCAGACAAACAAAGGCAACTGACTCATTACTTTCAAATTGCAACAAAGACCCAGCTACCTGCAAGAAAAATTCTGCAGGCTTTGGGCTTCATGGCATCCTGCATCCTGCTAATTCCATATGCAAGACTGCATATGAGGAAGCTTCAATGGTATCTAAAAAGTGTTTGGACTCAACATTGCCACAGCCTGGAAACAATACTAACTTTCATTCCTTGCCTGCAACAGGAGTTCCGATGGTGGGCACTGGCCTGTCATCACAACAAGGGACAGCCTTTTACTTTACCCACAGCCAGGCAGACACTAACAACAGATACATCGGATTATGCCTGGGGGGCACACATGGTGGGAAAATGTATTCAGGGCACGTGGCCTGCAGACCAAATGCATCTTCATATTAGTCAAAAAGAGATGCTAGCTGTACAGAATGCCCTGACAGCCTTCAAGGATCTACTACATCTAGGACAACTGTTGCTAAAGACGGACAGTACTACAGTCATGTGGTACATAAACAAGCAAAGGGCACACATTCCTACCCCCTGTGCAGGCAAGCCATGACTTTGTGGAACACAGCACTGACCTATCAAGTACATCTGCAGGTACAATTCCTGCCAGGAAAAAAAAATACTCTGGCAGATGAACTAAGCAGAAACCTCATGGACCCTCATGAGTGGAAACTAGATCCACAAGTCTTCAGCATGATAACAAGGAAATGGGGATGCCCAGATATAGACCTATTTGCCTCCTCTCACAACTGCCAACTACAGAGATTCTGCACAAGGACCTATCACTCACAAGCATGGAAGGTGGATGCTCTATCATTCAGCTGGAAAACCCTAACAGTTTATGCCTTTCCACCACTGCCTCTCCTCCCCAAGGTACTCCTAAAAGTCAGACAAGAGAAGCCAAAAATGATTCTGATTGCCCAAGACTGGCCACGCCAGCACTGGTACCCAATCCTAAAGAGCTTGTCTCAAGGCCCAGCCTGGACTTTTCCCCAAAATCCTCATCTACTGACCCAACAAAACAATCAGATCCTGCACAGCCAACTCTGAACCTTAAATCTTGCTGCATGGCGAATAATATAACCACTCAGGGCACAACTCTCTCTAAACCAGTTATGGATGTCATTTTGGAAGCCAGGAGGCCCAGCACCAGGAAATCTTATGCACAAGGACTTGAACCGCTTGTTCCAAATATTCCTCAGATTTTACAATACCTAACTGAGATGCTGGACAAAGGCCTATCCTTCTCATCAATTAAGATCCATGCCTCTGCCATTTCAGCTCATTACAATACGGAACCACCTATTTTTTCACATCCACTGTTAAGGCAGTACCTCAGAGGGGCAGAAAACATAAGGCCCCCAAGGAGAGCACCGGTACCTACATGGGACCTCAACTTTGTCTTGGAAAAGCTCACACTGCCTCTCTTTGAGACAGCCAATACAGCTGAGATAAAATTCTTATCATGGAAAACTGCTCTGTTCCTAGCAATAACTTCAGCAAGAAGAGTCTCAGAGTTACAGGCATTAATGGCAGTGGAACCTTTTATCATTTTTCATCCGGGCAGGGTCTCTCTAAGGACAAACCCAACATTTATGCCAAAGGTAGTATCCAGTGTGGCTCTTAACCAAACCATTAATTTGCCAACTTTTTATCCAAATCCCCAGAATAAAGGGGAGAGACTTCTGCACTCTTTGGACATACACAGGCAGCTATGCTTCTACTTGAACAAAACAAAAGCTTTCAGAAAGACTGAGCAACTTTTTGTGGCATATGCTGCAGGATCACAAGGAAAGGCTATTGCAAAGCATACCATTTCAAAATGGATAGGACACTGCATTTGTTTTTGCTATGCACAGCATGGCAAATCAGTGCCTAAGAATATTAGCCCACATTCTACCAGGGCAGCAGCCACATCAGCAGCCTTTCTCAGAGGAGTACCAACCAAGGACATTTTGGCAGCTGCAACTTGGAGTTCAGTGCACACTTTTACCAAGCACTATCACTTACCTCTTTACTCTAAATCCAGGGCAGGCTTTGCCACTGCAGTTCTGCAGGGCCTCATAGCCACTCCTAATCCTATTTAGACCCAGCCGCCCAACCTCAGCTTTGGGATTCAACCCAAGTGTAATGACTGCAACAGTGAAACACGATGAACATAGTACAGTTGTGTACCTACCATAAATGCAGATGTTCAAGTGTATTCACTGTTGCAGTCCAGGTTACCCACCCACCATCCCCCTTTCTTTGCTGGGACTTCTCTATACTTCTCTATCCTATGCAATCTATGTGGTGTATTTGCTTGTAGATGAAGGTATTGTTTATTTTAGTGTATGTTTTTTATAAGCAATATGTATTGCCTACCTTCTTGGGGGCACCTGACATCTGGGGCAAGAAAAACTGAAGAAAATGGCATCGGCTGCATCTTGTATACCCCTGGCACACTGACGTCAGGGAAGAGGCGACAGCAACCGACGCCAGACCAGGACTTTGGAATTCAGGCCGACTGCGGGTAGCCTGCCAGCAGGATTACCCAAGTGTAATGACTGCAACAGTGAATGCACTCGAACATCTACATTTATGGTAGGTACACAACTGTACTTTGTCTCTACCTTGGATGGGTCCGGAGCCGCTGTGTAGGCACCGGCTTCTGAGGGTGTATTAAGGCCTATTGACTTGCATATTAAACGGACACCATCTTCTTCTTCAAGGCTTAAAACTCGATCCATGCCTAGAAAACCGACGCCTAGACCGCATGGTCAGGCCTCTATGCCTAAAAAACAAATTATAAGAATGGCTGAAGACCTTATTACTTTAATCAGGGGAAGCCAACATTCACCCTCTAAGAGACCTAGGACTGAATTTGCTTATGATACTTCTGATCAGGATTCTGAAATGTCTGTTTCCTCTGATGACCAGGATTTACCCTTATCTACCTCTGAGGATTCTGATGCAGAGGACTCTATTCCCTCTGCTTCCCCTCCAGAGGATTTCTCTTTTGGTAAAACCTTGCATACTCTTAGGGAGCTTTTTCGCTGGGAAAGCCAGGATTACTCTGATTCTAAAAAGAGGCTTAGAGATTTCTTACTCCTGCCCCAACACATGCCTTTATCTACCCCCCTCTGTACTGGACATTGTTGATGATGCCTTTTCGGAATCTAGCTTGGCCCCTGACTCTTTACCTCCTGCTCCCATAAAACCTGATAGATATTACAGGGTTCCTGACTCTCACAAGTTCCTTTTTAAAAATCCTACTATGGATCCTGAGACCATTTCACAGGGACCCAAGGGCATTAAGGCTACTACTGCCAAAATTCCTACCCCCTCTGATAGAGATTCCAGGGCACTGGGTAGATGGAGTAAGAAGGTATACACTTCTGCTACCTTGGCCATTAGGGCCTTAAACTCCCAGTTTCATATGTTAAAGTATCAGCAGCATATTATTGGATTGCTCAAACAGAAAATGATGATGATTCTTGACTGTGCTGAAAGTAAGTATTTGCAGGATGTTCATCGTGTTTCATTGTTGCAGTCATTACACTTGGGTTATCCTGCTGGCAGGCTACCCGCAGTCGGCCAGAATTCCAAAGTCTAGGACCGGCGTCGGTTGCTGTCGCCTCTTCCCTGACGTCAGTGCGCCAGGGGTATAAAAGATGCAGCCGACGCCATTTTCTTCTGTCTTTCTTGCTGCGCAGTGCCCGAAGCAAAAGCAGTTCGCAAGTGCCAAATTTCAGGCAGGATTTAATGCATTCTGCTAAACAAGTTGGAAAACATACTTTGCAGTGTGGTTTTGATTTACTAGAGGCATATTGCAGGGCTACTGTCACTGGGTCTGTACTTCGAAGGCATGCTTGGTTCAAGGAGCAATCTTTGCCAAATCATGTTAAAGCTAAATTGCTGGATGCTCCCTTAAATCATGACTGCCTGTTTGGCAACAAAGCAGAAGTACTTAAAAAGATGGAGGAAAAAGATAAATCTATGAAAACTGTTAACAATGTCCTACAAGTACAAGCCCCCAAGATTTAGTAGGCATTGGCCCACTAAGAATGGTCCTTTCCTGCCTCTTCCAGGCCTTCTCAGTCCAAACCCAGATCCAGCAGCACACCTAGGCTTCAGTCCCAAGGTATGCACAGGACTAAGCATGTGGGGGTCTCCCACTTCCAAATTAGGGGAGTAGTAAGACTCCCACCTATGGTAAACTGTCTCAATGACTTAACTTCAAAACTTCCAAGCCCTTCTCAACTGACTGCTCCTTTAGGGGGAAAGATTGCTTTGCAGGCAAAAACTGGGAACTCATTACCCAGGACAAATGGGTTTTAAATATAGTATCCCAAGGATACAGATTTCAATTCCACATGTTACTAATCCCAAAAGGTTGGCCAGATCTACCCCCAAGTCAGTGGGCAGAGGCTCAAAAGCAATTACTCTCTCAAGTATAAGGGCTATTCAGACTGTGCCAGAAGAGGAAAAGGGACAAGATTTCTACTCGACTTTTTCTGGTACCCAGAAAAGACAACTCATGGAGTCCTATCCTGGACCTTTCTATCCTAAACACCTTTTTGGTGATCCCAAAATTCAAGATGCTAACTCTTCACCAATTGCTTCCTATGCTCGGCAAGGATGCCTGGTTGGCAACACTAGATTTAAAGGAAGCCTGCCTGCACATCCCAATCAGGGAATCTTGCAGAAGATACCTACTCTTCAAAGCAGGCTACATGCACTATCAGTTCTCTGCACTGCCCTTTGGCTTATCTACTGCGCTCAGGGTATTCACAAAGTGCCTAGCTCCAGTCATTGCATTTTGCAGGCAAAGAAATATTGAAATATACCCATACCTGGACGATTGTGCAGTTCAGGCAGAAAGCCAGGACATACTTTTGAATCATCTGGCGTTTGTACATAAGGTGCTAACTTGTCTGGGGTACACCGTAAACAAAAAGAAATCACATGTTGTACCCTGTCAACAAATTATATTCCTGGGAGCAAGCTTGAGCACAACTTCCCAGATGGGTTTCCTCACGCCAGAGAAACAAATTCATTTGACCGTTAACTTCAAACTAATGGCCACAAAAACCCTGCTATCTGCAAGGCAAATACTGCAAGCCCTGGGGTTCATGGCCTCCTGCATTCTCCTAATTCCATATGCATGACTGCATATGAGGAAACGGCAATGGTATCTAAAAAGCCTATGGAGTTAACATTCTCAGGATCTAGAAGCAATGATTCCTATCATACCTTGCCTACAGTTGAGTTCCTTTGGTGGGCAGAGGCCTGCCACCAAAACAAGAGACTACCATTCACTCTACCCCCTGCCGCCCAAACCCTAACAACAGGTGCATCAGACTATGCATGGGGGGCTCAACTGGCAGGCAAGTGCATTCAGGACAAATGGAACCCAAGTCAAATGCACCTACATATCAATCAAAAAGAAATGTTAGCTGTATAGAAATCTCTGACAGCCTTCAAGGATCACATTCTTCCAGGACAATTAATGGTAAAGACAGACAACACCACTGTTATGTGGTACATAAACAAGCAGGGGGGGTACCCATTCATAGCCCCTCTGCAGACTAGCCATGGCTCTGTGGAACACAGCCTTGAGCTACCAAGTGCATCTACAGGCTCATTTCCTGCCAGGAAAGCTAAATACACTGGTAGACTAACTAAGCAGAAATCTCATGGACTCACACGAATGGAAACTGGAACCAAAGACTTTCAACATGTTGATAAACAAATGGGGGAGCCCAGATATAGACCTGTTTGCCTGCCCCCATAACTACCAATTGGACAAATTCTGCACAAGGACTCCCCACAAACAAGCTTGGAAAGTGGATGCCCTGTCCTTCAACTGGAAAAATCTATCAGTTTATGCCTTTCCTCCTCTGCCTCTCCTCTCCAAAGTACTACTAAAGGTCAAACAGGACAAACCAAGGACGATACTGATTGCACCAGACTGGCCACCCCAACACTGGTACCCCCTCTTGCGCAGTGCGTCACTGCTGGCACCATGGCATCTGCCTCAGACCCCTGCCCTGCTGACCCATCAGGAGGGCCAGATTCTGCATCCTCAGCTTCAAACACTGAACCTGGCAGCCTGGCTAATTACCTGATCTCTCCATTACCATCCCTCAGTAAACAGGTGTTGGATGTCATTCTGGAGGCAAGGAGGCCTAGTACTAGAAAATCTTATGCTGAAAAATTGAAAAGATTCTGTTACTGGAACCAATCTCAAGGGATGAGCACAGCAGCACCCAAGTTACCTCAGAGTCTTCAATACTTAACTGAGATGCTTCACAAGGCCCTTTCATTTTCCTCCATCAAAATTCATGCCTCAGCCATTTCAGCTCATTACAACACAGAACCACCCCTTTTCTCTCATCCACTGCTCAAGCAGGTCCTCAGAGGAGCCAAAAACTTAAGACCACCCAGGAGAGCCCCAACTCCAGCCTGGGACCTTAACTTTGTATTGGAAAAACTCACTCTACCCCCTTTTGAACCAGCTGCAAGTGCAGAGTTAAAATTCCTTTCTTGGAAAACCGTCTCCCTTTTAGCAATCATTTCAGCAAGAAGAATGTCTGAATTACAGGCCCTTATGGCAGTGGAACCTTTCATCATCTTTCATGCGGACAGGGTGTCCTTCAGGACCAATCCCTCCTTCATGGCTAAGGTAGTATTCACTGTGGCTCTTAATCAGTCCATTCATTTGCCAACCTTCTTTTCTAATCCACAGAACAAAGGGGAACGGATACTGCACTCCTTAGATGTGCACAGACAACTTAGATTTTACTTGGACAGGACTAAACCTGTCAGGAAATCTGAACAGCTGCTGGTGGCATTTGCTGCAGGGGCAGAGGGGAAGGCCATTTCAAAGCAAACCATTTCTAAATGCGGATAGGTCATTGCATTCATTTCTGCTATAAGCACCATGGAAAACATATCCCTCAGGGGATAAGACCACATTCAACCAGGGCTGCATCTACCTCTACAGCCTTTCTCAGAGGTGTCACTACCAGGGATATCCCAGAAGCTGCTACCTGGAATTCTGTACATACTTTCACCAAGCATTACCATTTGTCAATTTTCTCCAAATCCAGAGCTGTTTTTGCCACTGCAGTCTTGCAGGGCCTTATAGCTGGTCCTAATGCTATCTAAATTCCTCCTCCCATCCTTAGCTTTGGGAATCTACAAAAAGTTCGCAGGTGCCGGTCGGCCGACTCCTGAGATTTTCAAGTTCAAATTTCAGATCCGAAGTCTTCATTAAAGCTAAGTACCCTGTTGGGGAAACTTTTTTCTTGCTCCAGACCGATGTCAGAAAAAGTTAATAAATGTATTTCTTGTGGGAAGCAAATACCTCATAAGGAATGTCCTTCATGGATGCATCTGCAGTCATAACAAATGGGTTGTCCTGTCGTCAGGCAGCCTTTCGGTCGGCCGGATTCCAAAGTCTGGGTCCGGCTTCGGCTGATGTCGCACTTCACCCGACGTCATCTCTGCTGGTCTTCGGGTATAAAGGCATCAGCCGACGCCATTTTCCCCAGTCTTTCTTGCCGCGTGGCGCCCGAAGCAGAAGCTGTTCGCAAGTGCCGGTCGGTCAGATCCAGAGATTACTACTACCGAATACTACTTGAAGACTTCTAAAAGCTAAGTACCCGTTGGGGACTCTTTCTTGCCTCAGCCGATGTCAGAAAAAGTCAATAACTGTTTAACTTGTGGGAAACAAATACCTCATAAAGATTTCCACTCTTACTGTTTGCCTTGCTTAGGCCCAGACCACGACGTAGCAGCCTGTTCGGCCTGTGCTTCCTTCAACCGGCGAACGCTTAGGCCGGTCGGAGTTTGCTGAACAGTTTTCGGCTCAGATTTTGCGTACATTATGCCGCCGGATCCTCCGACTACCCAAATTGTTAAAAACGCAAAGAAAAGACCGACACTTCGCGGTCCGCGGTTTCGCCGAAACCACGGTTAAGCAAGTGAGTGTCTCGGTTTCGTCCGAAACCGAGAAAACTGGTCAATCTTCAGCCGAATCCATGACTACTACTGAGGCTCCTGTTATCTTACCTGAATCAGCCTCAGAAATTTTACCTACAACTGTGGTTCCTACTGATCTATCAGACACCATCCCTTTGGATATCTCTACCCCAGCACGTGGTGCTGCTAGGCCTCCTGCAGCCATGTCTATTAAGGCCTTTGCCAGGGCTAAAGCAGCCAAATCAGCTAAATCAGTGCCTGTTAAACCACCCTCACTCAGGCCCACTTCTAGTTCACAAGTGCTTACTCTGGCAGAAGATTTAATATCTTAATTAGGGGATCCCAATCTCACCCAGACAGGGCCTCTCAGCCCCCAGAAAAGAGACCAAGGGCAGAGCCCCCCGAGCCTGTGTCCTCTGATGATTCTGCGGATGACTCAGACATTACAGACCAGCCAGAGGCTCCTTTTTCCAATTATGAAGATTCAGATGCTGAAGAATCCATTCCAGCTGCCTCTCCACCAGAGGAATTCTCCTTTGGGGAAACCTTACATGCCATGAGAGAACAATTCCAATGGCAGGGACAAGATTTCTCAGATTCAAGAAAAAGGCTTAGGACTTTTCTGCACTTACCACAACATAGGCCCTTAGCTATACCTCCTGTCCTGTCTGTTGTGGACGATGCATTTAATGATGTCTGCACTGCACCTGATTCTTTACCTCCAGCCCCTGCCAAACCAGATAGATTTTACAGGGTGCCAGACACTCATCACCACCTATACAAGGCCCCACTTGCAGACCCCGAAACTATATCCCAGGGGCCTAAGGCAGTAGCCTCGACCACAGCAAAAACCCCTATTCCCTCTGAAAGGGAATCCAGGTCCTTAGAGAGATGGGGGAAAAAAGTCTACACCTCTGCTACTCTCTCAGCTAGAGCTTTAAACTGTCAGTTTCACATGATCCAATACCAAGAGTTTATGCTTGAACAGTTAATTAAAAAGCTGTCCTCTGATGAATCTTTAGATAAGAAATATGTATTAGTAATGGTGAATAACATCCAACAGGTTAGTAACCATTCTTTAAAATGTGGCTATGATGCACTGGAGGCTTCATTTAGATCAGCCATGACTGGCACAGTAATAAGAAGGCATGCATGGTTGAAAGAACAGGTCTTACCGGATCATGTTAAAGCTAAGCTATTGGATGCTCCTATGGATAAGGCCAGTCTATTTGGGGAACCTGCCCAGCAGGTAATGAAGAAAATGGAAGAGAAGGCAAAATCTGTACAAACAGTTAAAGATTTCTTACAGGTTCAGCCCCAAGGTTTAGCAGGAACTGGCCTGCCAAAATTGGTCCTTTCCTGACTCCACAAGATCACAAAGGGGCAGGAACAGACGCTCTAGGGGCAGAAATCAATCCAGAGGAGGTGCCTACAGAGGACGACAGTGGCAAGGCAATAACCGAGGCACAGACACAACCACTGCCACTGCAACAGGACAATCACAGTGACTTGGCTCTGACTCCGCCTACCAGGGAGCAAAGAGCAGCACCATTAGGCGGAAAGTTAGCCTTATTCTCGAAAAATTGGCACTATATCACAAAAGACAAGTGGATTTTGCAAACCATAGACCAAGGCTACCGGTTCCACTTCCACACTTTACCAGTAAAAGGAGGAATGCCAAACCTGCCCCCAAATCAAAAATAGAAGCCCTGCACCAGATAGCGGAATTAATAAATATGAGAGCTGTGGAAAGAGTACCAATAACAGAACAGGGCAAAGGATTCTACTCCAGACTCTTCCTAGTACCAAGAAAAGAGAAAAACTGGAGACCTATTCTCGGCCTGTCCATCTTAAACACATACATCATCGTCCCAAAATTCAAAATGCTGACCCTACAGCAACTTCTTCCCATGCTGGGCAAGGAGTGTTGGCTGGTAACTCTAGATCTCAAGGAGGCATACCTGCACGTCCCCATTCGACCAAATTGCAGAAGATACCTCAGATTTCTTGCAGGATCAGAGCATTATCAATTCTCAGCATTGCCCTTTGGCTTATCTACTGCGCCCAGAGTATTCACAAAATGCCTGGCATCAGTAATCGCTCACTGCAGAGTACAGGGAATCCAAATTTACCCATACCTGGACGACTGCCTGTTACAAGCGGACAACAAAAGCAAGTTGACAACAGATTTACAAAGGGTCATTTACTTGCTTCAAGCCCTGGGATACACAGTCAATTTACAAAAGTCAAGGCTGATACAATCCCAGACAAGAACCTTCTTGGGCGCGGAATTGGACACAGTAAAACAGATGGCATTCCTAACTGCAGAAGAACAAAAAGAGCTCCCTCTTTACTTCTTGGCATTAACAAAGCAGAACAAACTAACAGCAAGAAAAGTCCTGCAGGCCTTGGGCTTCATGGCATCATGCATAATCTTGGTCCCACATGCCAGACTGCATATGAGAAAGTTACAGTGGTACCTAAAGAATTTATGGTCTCAACACAGGCACAGCTTAGAAACAGAAATACCACTAATCCCATGCTTAAAACAGGAGTTCCTATGGTGGGCTCGGCATGCCAGTCAAACCCAGGCTTACCCTTCCACAAATTTCCAGCAAACCAAACCATCACAACGGACGCCTCAGACCTAGGATGGGGGCACACATGCTGGACAAATGCGCATAAGGACTGTGGACTCAGGACCAGCTGCACCTGCACATAAACCAAAAGAAATGCTGGCAGTAAAACTGGCAATCCTAAAATTCAGACCATTCCTCAAAGAAGGCCATTTGATGATAAGGACAGACAACACCACAGTCATGTGGTACATCAACAAACAGGGAGGCACTCATTCTTACCCCCTATGCAGAATGACTTTGGACCTTTGGAATCTGGCTCTCAGCTACAACATCCAGTTACAGGCAATATTTGTACCGGAAAAGAGAACACCCTAGCAGACATTTTAAGCAGAACCACCTCGGATGCTCACGAATGGATGCTACACCGACATCTTCAAGGCCATCACAAAGAAATGGGGAATGCCACAAATAGATCTATTCGCTTCCCCACAAAATCACCAGCTCAAAAAATTCTGCACAAGGACATTCCACCCACTTGCTTGGAAGGTGGACTCTCTATCCTTCAGCTGGAAAGGCCTGACAGCATATGCATTTCCACCTCTTCCCTTGATGCACAAGGTACTACTGAAAATCAAAGAGGAACGTCCAAGGATAATTCTGATAGCTCGAACTGGCCAAGACAACACTGGTACCCATTGCTGAGGAGCATGTCTCGGGAGAAAATGTGGTCAATACCACTGATGCCCCTGATGTTAACTCAGAACAACTACAACATCATACATCCAAACCTAAAAACCTTGCAACTGACTGCCTGGAACATCACATAGCAGTACCTAACCCAGACCTTTCACAAAGGGTTAAAGACATTATCCTTGAAGCCCGCAGACCTTCAACAAGAAGGAACTATGCAGGAAAATGGAAAAGGTTCGTCATTTGGAGTACTGAAAGAGGAAAAGATGTGTCGAACATAGATATTGCTAACATTCTGGAGTACTTGGCAGAGCTTCTACATACAGGCCTGTCCTATTCCTCCATCAAGATACATGCATCAGCTATTTCAACAGAATACAGCTTTGATCCTCCTGTCTTTTCACATCCTCTACTCAGGCAGTTCCTCAGAGGGATCAAGAATGTAAAACCTCCTAGGAAACCACCATTGCCAGCATGGGACTTGAATTTTGTACTAGAAAAGTTGACACTCCCTCCGTTTGAACCAGCAGCAACAGCAGATCTACAACACCTGTCATGGAAAACTGCTTTCCTACTGGCTGTTACTTCAGCAAGGAGGGTTTCGGAACTACAGGCCTTAATGGCAGTGCAACCCTTCCTAATCTTCCATCAAGATAGGGTGTCCATGAGAACTAATCCTACATTTATGCCTAAGGTGGTATCCAGAGTGTCTTTAAACCAGGCAATCCACCTACCTACCTTCTTTCCCAATCCACAAAACAGAGGTGAAAGAATAATGCATACCTTGGATGTACATAGACAGTTACGCTACTATCTGGACAGAACCAAAGGTAACAGAAAAACTGACCAGCTCTTTGTAGCCTATGCAACAGGAAGGGAAGGAAAAGCAATTTCCAAACAGACAATCTCCAAATGGATAGGAAATTGCATAAGATTCTGTTACTCCTACCATGGAAAACTAATTCCACAGAACATAAGACCTCATTCTACAAGGGCTACAGCCACTACCACAGCTTTCTTAAGAGGAGTGGCAACCAAGGACATTATTGAGGCGGCTACTTGGACCTCCGTGCATACATTTGCCAAGCATTATAATTTACCTCTATATTCTAGATCCCGAGCAGGGTTTGCCACTGCTGTACTGCAAGGGATCCTGACTACACCATAATTCTTATTCCTCCTCCCCTAGTTTGGCTATGGTATTCTACCCATTTGTTATGACTGCAGATGCATCCATGAAGGACATAGTACAGTTTTGTACCTACCATAAATGTAGATGTCCGAACTGGATAGCATCTGCAGTCAGGATTACCCTCCCTCCTTCCCCTCTGTGGTACTCCTAGGGTATTTACCCTCCTAATAGCTAGCTGGGGGGGAGTCTCTTAATGGTGTATTTGTTTGTATATATGTACATACATGTTTATTTTTTGTGTTTGCCTTCTACTATTTTGGAAACATTGGCATTTATCCAAAATTTAGCTTTCCAAGAGGGCAATTGGCATCTGGGGCAAGAAACACTGAGGAAAATGGCGTCGGCTGATGCCTTTATACCCGAAGACCAGCAGAGATGACGTCGGGTGAAGTGCGACATCAGCCGAAGCCGGACCCAGACTTTGGAATCCGGCCGACCGAAGGGCTGCCTGACGACAGGACAACCCATTTGTTATGACTGCAGATGCTATCCAGTTCGGACATCTACATTTATGGTAGGTACAAAACTGTACTTTTTCATTCTTACTGTATTCCTTGCCTAGGCCCTGACCACGACATTGCTAGTTGTCGGTTTTGTGCTAGATTTAACCAGCGCACTATTAAGCATCGGTAACATTTTGCATTTCATTATTTTGGCAGAAGATTTAATTATATAATGCCGTCAGAACTGCCGACTACCGGAATTTATAAAAAGCGCAAAGACAAAGGAAAGGACAGGCATCCGAGGTCCAAAACCGACGACGAGGCTTCAGCTAGGCCAGTTGCCGGTTCACCATTTCTCAATGAGGCACTTTCGCAGCCCCTGACAGCTGCTACCTCAGAGCCACAGGCCGCTTCCGACTACCACGTGGAGCCGACTAGGCCGCTGGAAACTCAAGGTATTGGAATCTCGGAAACTATTCCCTCAGATGGGTCTGGAGCCGCTGAGCAGGCATCGGCTTCTGAGGGTGTTTTCAGGCCTACACAGTTATATGTAAAAACAACTTCATCTTCAAAGACAAAGATTAAAGCACCTCTAAATACAAAGAAACAAGTACAACATTCCCCTGGACAGGCCTCCATGCCTAAAAAACAGATGCTTAAAATGGCCGAAGACCTAATTACTTTGATCAGGGGTTCCCATCCCCCTCCTGATAAGAGACCTAGGCAAGAGACAGAATATGAATCTTCAGATCAAGTTTCCATTTCCTCTGATTCCCCTTCTGAACAGGGATACTCTCTTCCTCCTTGTGTGGATTCTGATGTTGAAGAATCTATCCCTTCAGCCTCTCCTCCTGAAGATTATTATTTTGGGGAGACCCTGCATACTATGAGGGAGCATTTCCATTGGGAAAGCCAAAATTACTCAGAATCTAAGAAAAGGCTCAGAGATTTTCTTTTACTACCTCAGCACAGGCCGCTTGCTATTCCTCCTGTTTTAGACATTGTAGATGATATATTTTTAGAGTCCAGTCTCACTCCTGACTCTTTACCACCAGCTCCTGTTAAGCCAGACAGATACTACAGGGTTCCTGATTCACATAAGTTTCTTTATTAAAAACCCTGCTGCTGACCCAGAAACTATATCTCAGGGTCCCAAAGGGGTCAAGGCGTCCACTGCAAAAAACCCTATTCTCTCTGATAGGGATTCAAGGGCCCTTGACAGATGGGGGAAAAAGATTTACACTTCTGCTACTTTGGCTGTAAGGGCCTTAAATTGTCAGTTTCATATGCTTAAATATCACCAATATCTTATGTCACTACTAAAACAGAAAATGTTGACAAATTCTGAATGTGCAGAAAACAAAGAAATGCAGGATTTATTGCATGCAGCTGAACAAGTGGGAAAGCATACTTTGCAATGTGGTTTTGACTCTATGGAGGCCTCCTGCAGGGCCGCTGATACGGGTTCTGTCATTAGGAGGCATGCTTGGTTAAAGGAACAGAATCTGCCTGATCATGTTAAAGCAAAATTATTAGATGCTCCATTACAGCATGATACCTTGTTTGGTGTTAAAGCAGAAGAGGTGTTGAAGAAAATGGAGAGCAAAGCTAAATCTATGCAAACAGTCAAGGATTTCTTACAGGTACAACCTCCCAGATTTAGCAGGAACTGGCCTGCAAAGAATTGGTCCTTTCTAGTGTCAGACAGGCCACAAAGAGGCAGATACAGATGCCCCAGAGGCAGATCCCAGCCCCAGGGCTCATACAGGTCTAAACAATGGGGTGCTTCTACCTCCAAAAGCGGAGAAGATAAATCACAGCCATACAGGAAACAGTCTCAATGACTTTCCCCTGCCAGCACCGAGCACTTATCTTCTGGCAGCCCCTTTAGGGGGAAAACTAGCACTTTTTTCACAAAATTGGCGCATGGTCACCCAGGACAAATGGGTCCTGAATATAGTTTCTCAAGGCTACAGGTTCCATTTTCACACCCTGCCAAGGGCAAACGGAATGCCAGACCTGCCACACAATCAATGGGCAGAGGCTCAAAAACAAGTTTCAGCCCTCATGGACATGAGGGCCATTCAGCGAGTGCCACAGCAAGAGCAGAGACTAGGATTTTACTCAAGACTCTTCTTGGTGCCCAGAAAGGACAATGCATGGAGACTAATACTGGACCTGTCTATTCTAAACACATTTCTGGATATTCCGAAATTCAAAATGTTGACTCTGCAGCAGCTTCTGCCCATGCTGGGCAAGAAGGCATGGCTTGTGACTTTAGACCTAAAAGAGGCATACAGGCATGTCCCAATCAGACATTCATGCAGAAGATACCTCAGATTTATAGCTGGCTCAATGCACTACCAATTCTCTGCACTGTACTTTGGCTTATCTACTGCGCCCAGGGTCTTTACAAAATGCCTGGCACCAGTAATTGCATTTTACAGACAAAGAGGAATACAAATTTATCCTTACTTGGACGATTGCCTTATTCAAGCAGAGAACAAGGACATTCTACTACAGCATCTGGCATGTGTAAAAAGATTACTAACATGCCTAGGGTACACAGTAAACGAAAAGAAATCAAAACTAGTACCCTCACAAGAGAGAATATTCCTGGGTGCAAGCTTAAATACAACTGCCCAGATGGCTTATCTCACGCCAGACAAAGACAACTGACTACTTATTTCAAAATGTTGGCAACAAATACCCAGTTATCTGCAAGAAAAATTCTGCAGGCTTTGGGCTTCATGGCATCCTGCATACTGCTAATTCCATATGCAAGACTGCATATGAGGAAACTACAATGGTATCTAAAAAGTGTTTGGACTCAACATTGCCACAGCCTGGAAACGATAATTACCCTCATTCCCTGCCTGCAACAGGAGTTCCGATGATGGGCAGAGGCCTGTCACCACAACAAGGGACAGGCTTTCACTTTACCCACAGCCAGGCAGACATTAACAACAGATGCATCAGATTATGCCTGGGGGGGGGGCATATGGCAGGAAGACGTATTCAGGGCACATGGTCCGCAAGCCAAATGCACCTACATATCAATCAAAAAGAGATGCTAGCGGTTCAAAATGCCCTGACAACCTTCAAGGATCTACTTCATCCAGGACAACTATTGATAAAGACGGACAATACTACAGTCATGTGGTACATAAACAAGCAGGGAGGAACACATTCCTACCCCCTCTGCAGACTAGCCATGACTTTGTGGGACACAGCATTGACTTGCCAAGTACATCTGCAAGCACAGTACCTGCCAGGAAGGATAAATTCTCTGGCAGACGAACTAAGCAGAAAACTAATGGATCCCCACGAGTGGAAATTGGATCCACAAGTCTTCAGCATGATGATAAGGAAATGGGGATGCCCGGACATAGACCTCTTTGCCTCACCTCACAACTGCCAACTACAGAAATTCTGCACAAGGACTTATCACAAGCTAGCATGGAAGGTGCATGCTCTATCTTTCAGCTGGAAAAACTTAACAGTATATGCCTTTCTCCCACTGCCTCTCCTCCCCAAGGTACTCCTAAAAGTCAGACAAGAGAAGCCAAAAATGATACTGGTTACCCCATACTGGCCCCGCTAGCACTGGTACCCAATCCTAAAGAGCTTGTCTCAATGCCCAGCCTGGACATTGCCTCAAATTCCTCACTTATTGACTCAGAAAAACAGTCCGATCCTGCACAGCCAACTCAGGACCTTAAACCTGGCAGCATGGCGGATAATGTAACCATTCAAAACACGCCTCTGTCTAAAGCAGTGATGGATATTATTTTGGAGGCCAGGAGGCCTAGCACCAGAAAATCTTATGCAGAAAAATGGAAGAGATTCTGTGCTTGGAACCAGGCACAAGGAATTGACACAATTGTACCAAATATTCCTTAGATTTTACAATACTTAACTGAGATGCTGGACAAAGGCCTATCCTTTTCCTCAATTAAGATTCATGCCTCTGCCATTTCAACTCATTACAATACAGAACCACCTCTATTTCCTCATCCATTACTAAGACCCCCAAGGAGAGCACCAGTAGCTGCATGGGACCTAAATTATGTATTCGAAAAACTCACACTGCCTCCTTTTGAACCAGCCTCTACAGCTGATATAAAATTCTTATCTTGGAAAACAGCTCTGCTCCTAGCAATAACCTCTGCAAGACGAGTCTCAGAGTTACAGGCACTCATGGCTGTGGAACCCTTTATCATTTTCCATCAGGACAGGGTTTCTCTGAGGACAAACCCGATATTTATGCCTAAGGTAGTGTCCAGTGTGGCCCTGAATCAAGCAATTCATTTGCCTAACTTTTATCCAAACCCACAGAATAAGGGTGAGAGACTTCTGCATTCTTTGGACATTCACAGGCAGCTACGCTTCTACTTGGACAGAACCAGAGCTTTCAGAAAAACTGAACAACTTCTAGTGGCATATGCTGCAGGATCACAAGGAAAGGCTATCTCAAAGCAGACTATTTCAAAATGGATAGGCCACTGCATTCGTTTCTGCTATTCACATCATGGAAAATCAGTGCCTAAGGGCATTAGGCCACATTCAACCAGAGCAGCAGCCACTACAGCAGCCTTCCTCAGAGTAGTACCAACCAAAGACATCTTAAAGGCTGCAACTTGAAGTTCAGTGCACACTTTTACAAAGCACTATCACTTACCTCTCTACTCTAAATCTAGAGCAGGCTTTGCCACTGCAGTTCTGCAGGGTCTCATGGCCTCTCCTATTCCTATTTAGCCCCAGCTGCCCAACCATAGCTTTGGGATTCAACCCAATTGTAATGACTGCAACAGTGAAACACAATGAACATAGTACAGTTGTGTACCTACCATAAATATAGATGTTTGAGTGTATTCACTGTTGCAGTCCAGGTTACCCACCCACCATCCCCCTTTCCTTTGCTGGGTCTAATCTGTACTTCTCTATTCTATACAACCTATGTGGTGTATTTTCTTGTAGATGAAGGTAGAGTTTTACTTTACTGCATGCATGTTTATTGGCATAAATAAGCCTACCCTTTTGGGGGCACCTGACATCTGGGGCAAGAAAAACTGAAGAAAATGGCGTCGGCTGCATCTTTTATAGCCCTGGCGCACTGACGTCAGGGAGGAGGTGACAGCAACCGACGCCGGACCAGGACTTTGGAATTCCGGCTGACTGTGGGTAGCCTGCCAGCAAGATAACCCAATTGTAATGACTGCAACAGTGAATACACTCAAACATCTACATTTATGGTAGGTACACAACTGTACTTTACTCCTTTCCCCATTACCTCCATGACTCTGCGAAGAGTCAGCATCTCCTTTTCATCCTGTCTCTGCCACTCCTTTTCCACAGTTTCCAGGCGTATCAGTTTCTCACTCTCCTCAGCCTGCAAACGTCGCAGTTTCTCATTGTCCTCACTCTCTAGATGTCTCAGTCTCTCAGCTGCTTCTATTTTCACATGCCTGGCCTTCAACTCAAGTCTCTCTAGCTCCAGATGAATTTTTAAGTCCTCTGCAGAAAGGTTGAGCTGTCCATCCTGTGTGTGGTGCATCTCCACTGCCAGTCTGATCGTCCTCCTGGTTGCTGTTTTCTGATGCAGCTGTGACCAAAGCTGCAGTCATGTCTACCTTAGTCAGGTTTCCATGCACCAGTCCCCTAGCCTGGCACATCTCAGCCAGCTGGCTCCTTATCCACTTTCTGTACTCCTCTGCTGACGTGCTGCCTGCTCTCCATGATTAACTAAGCTAATAAAAGAAGTAAAACAATTGTGATCTGAACTCTGAGTATTCACTGCTTGGCTGATTTAGAGTACGAAAACACCTTCAGTGGTCACTGTACACAAGCTACAGGAAGTCACTCTTCCCACACCACTACAAGCCAATTAGTATTTGCCAGCCGATTAATATGTGGTGTGGATATCCCACCACTGCCAAACAGTTAATATGTGATGCGCGTACACTAGCCCAGCAATCAAGGAGCCTCAATCCTCCCCACTAACACCAGTGAGGAGCGTCCGTATAGGAAAAGGATAATAAATACACACACAGTAAAGTGCAATTTCCCTTAAGAGCACACAGAGATCAGTCAGTCTGGGACTGTTTTTTCCCTTTCTCTCCAGGTCCCCAATAAAACTTCCCATTGGCACAGCTGTAGGGTACAGATCTCACCCTAGTGAGCAAGCTGAAACCTGCAGCACCCTCTCTGTCCAACCAGTGCTTCGTGTCCCTGCCCAAGTAGCTGACACACACACGCTTTGAGATCAGAGTTATATACTATATACAATCACACAGACACTCCCGGGGAAGGCTGGTACAGGTTCTCCAGCTTTCCCCCTTTTACCCAGACTATATGGTAGTACCACTTGCCACCACCCGCTAATATTTATCAGCTACCAAAAGGCCCTTATGAAAGGGTATCCAATTATATACTGTGCAATATTATTATCCAAATGGTAAGTGCAACTTGAACAGTCAAGGCTTATTTGGAGTGACTTTGCACAGTATCACTATATATATATATATATATGTGTGTATATATATATATATATATATATATATATATATATATATATATGCAATGTACTCTAGAGATCAAATTATCTCTACACAAAACAGCCTTTAATAAAGAATAAAAACACAAGGCAATACTTCTTACTACACAGTGCTAGTCAAAAGAGTTCAGAGATCACAGAGAAATACTTAAAATACAGTAGAAAAGTTCTGACATCAGTACAGAAAAAACTAATCTATTCTTCCTAGATGTTCATCGTGCATACAGCTGCAGTAATCACAGATGGGTTCTCTACCGTCAGGCGGTCCGTCGGTCGGCCGAATTCCAAAGTCTTGGTCCGGCATCGGTTGTTGTCGCTTTCTCTTCTGACGTCAGTGAGGCCAGAGTATATAAGACACAGCCGACGCCATGTTCTTCAGTCTTTTTTGCCGCGCGGTGCCCGAAGCAGAAGCAGTTCGCAAGTGCCGGTCAGCCAGCTCCTGAATTACGAATATTTTGGAAACCGAAGTCTTCATTAAAGCTAAGTACCCGTTGAAACTTTTCTTGCCTCAGACCGATGTCAGAAAAAGTTAATAATTGTATTTCTTGTGGGAAGCAAATACCGCATAAGGATTTCCATTCCCTCTGCATACCTTGTTTGGGCCCAGACCACGACGTCTCGGGCTGTCGCTTTGCGCTACCTTCAATAAACGCACTATTAAGCGTCGGGCGGAGTTCGCCCAGCACTACTTTGGTAAAGCTTTTGATTATAAAATGTCGTTGGACACTCCGACTACCGTTTTATCCAAAAAACGCAAGGAAAAGGACCGACACGCGAGGCCCGCGGTCCCCGCCGACACCAAGCCAAAACAGGCTACACGTGGTCCGGTTCTCAGCGAGACGCCTTTGCAGTCCCTGACTACCGACGACACTCCTTTGGCGGTGTCCTCTGTACCCGAGACCGCTGGGTCCTCGGCCCTTTCCCAGACTACAACCGAAGCCTCAGCTAATGTTGAGCCTACTAATGTGGACAGGTCCACCTCCACTCATGGTGTATTTAGGCCCTCATCTTCTTTTTCAATTAAGGCCTTTACTATATCCAAAGCAGCCAGGCATCCCACGAGGCCTGTTGCACAGGGCCCATCTCCAGGTCCCATGCCTAAAAAACAGATGCTTAAAATGGCTGAGGATCTAATTACTCTTATCAGAGGTTCTCAACCCCCTCCAGACAAGAGACCCAGAGTGGAGGAAGATTCTCCCTCTTCTGATCAGGGATCCATTTTATCAGAACATTCTGATGCAGAGGAACACTTTTACTCTCCTTTTGAGGATTCGGATGCAGAACAGTCCATTCTGTCTGTATCCCCCCCTGAGGATTTTTCCTTTGGGGAAACCTTACACACCTTGAGGGAACACTTCCATTGGGAAGGCCAAGACTTTTCAGATTCCAAGAAAAGACTTAGGGAATTTCTTTTGTTACCTCAACACAGACCTCTGGCTATACCCCCTGTTTTGGACATACTGGATGATGTCTATTCGGAGGCTTGTCTTAACCCGGATTCTCTGCCTTCTGCACCAGTCAGACCTGATAGGTATTACAGAGTACCCAGCTCTCACCAATATCTCTTCAAAAACCATAATGCTGACCCTGAAACCATTTCACAAGGCCCCAAGGGATTGAAGGCCTCCACTGCCAAGAACCCACTTCCTGCAGAAAGGGAATCAAGATCTTTAGAAAGGTGGGGTAAAAAGGTATATACTTCGGCCACCCTAGCCATGAGGGCCTTAAATTGTCAGTTTCATATGCTTAAATATCAACAGTTCCTGTTATCACAATTAAGGAACAAAATGTCTCAACCTGAACAACCAGATTTAAAGGAGTTACAGGATATGATGCATAGTGCAGAACAAGTGGGTAAACACACCTTACAATGTGGTTATGATGCCCTAGAGGCCTCAAGTAGAGCGGCTACAGGATCAGTCATTCGCAGACATGCCTGGCTTAGGGAACAAAATTTACCTGATCATGTGAAAGCTAAACTTCTAGATGCTCCTTTACAAAAGGATGTGCTGTTTGGTACTAATGCTGAGGAGATACTACGGAAAATGGAAGAAAATGCCAAATCTATGCAAGCTGTCAAAGCCTTCTTACAGGTCCAACCACCACGTTTTAGCAGAAATTGGCCTTCAAAAAACTGGTCCTTTCCAACCACTGACAAGCCCCAAAGAGGTAGATACAGACGCACATGGGGCAGAGGGCAATCACAAGGATCATATAGAGGCCGACAATGGCAAACTCCAGCACCAAGAGGTGGCGAAGACAGTGCACAACAATACAGGAAGCAAAGCCAATGACTCCCTCATCTCCATGCCAAGCATGTCTCAGCTGGCAGCACCTTTGGGAGGGAAACTAGCATTATTTGCAAGCAATTGGCATATTGTCACAACAGACAAATGGATCCTGGACATTATAAACAGAGGCTACAAATTTCAATTTCACACTCTTCCAAAAATGAGAGGCATGCCAAACCTGCCACAAAATCAAAGGGCAGAGGCACAACTGCAAATTTCAAAGCTCATAAACATGAGAGCTATTCAAGAGGTACCTACTCACCAACAAGGTCAAGGTTTTTATTCAAGACTTTTTCTGGTACCAAGGAAAGGAACCGACTGGAGACCCATTTTGGACTTATCCATCCGAAAAGAGGCCAGGACCCTAGAAAACTGAACTTGCCTCCGGTATTACAGTACCTAGCGGAGCTGCTGAACAGTGGACTTTCATTTTCTTCCATAAAAATCCATGCCTCAGCCATTTCTGCAGAATTCAACACGGATCCTCCTTTATTTTCTCACCCACTCTTACGACAGTTCCTCAGAGGGGCTAAGAATATCAGACCACCAAGGAAGCAACCAATACCAGCCTGGGATCGTAATTACATACTAGAAAAATTAACATTGCCTCCTTTTGAACCAGCTGCCTCAACAGATTTGCAATATTTGTCCTGGAAAACAGCCTTCCTTCTGGCCATCACTTCAGCTTGTAGGGTTTCTGAACTACAGGCCCTCATGGCGGTGCAGCCCTTTCTCATTTTCCATCAGGACAGGGTTTCCCTTCGTACCAACCCATCATTTATGCCTAAAGTGGTATCCAGGGTAGCTTTAAATCAAGCCATGCACCTACCTACCTTTTACCCCAATCCTCACAACAAAGGGGAAAGGCTGCTACACTCCTTAGACATCCATAGGCAGCTACGTTATTATTTGGACAGAACAAAGGCCTTCAGGAAATCAGAACAACTCTTTGTGTCCTATGCTGTAGGGGCTCAAGGGAAGCCAGTTACAAAACAGACTATTTCAAAGTGGATAGACCACTGCATACGGTTTTGTTACTCCTATCATGGGAAATCTGTTCCTACAGGTATCAGATCACACTCCACCAGGGCCACAGCTACCTCTACAGCCTTCCTCAGAGGAGTTCCTACCAAAGATATTTTGGAGGCAGCCACTTGGAGTTCTGTACATACCTTCACAAAACACTACCACCTGCCTTTATATTCCAGAACAAGAGCAGGCTTTGCCACTGCTGTTTTGCAGGGTATTCTGGCTCAACCCAGTTCCTCCTAGTACCTACCACCCTGTGCATAGCTTTGGGACTCTACCCATCTGTGATTACTGCAGCTGTATGCACGATGAACATAGTACAGTTTTGTACCTACTATAAATGTAGATGTTCGAGTGCTTATACAGCTGCAGTACAGGTTTCCCTCCCTCCTTCCCCACTTGGTAAAGGCATGGGGCGTAACAACCTCTTCATACTACCTGACTTGGGTTATCCTGCTATGTTTTATTTGCTTGCTACCACTTATTTTGGATTATTTTGCATTGCTTGTATATATTATACATATAAGCATAGTTTATGTATTGCCTTCCTTCTGGGGGCACCTGACATCTGGGGCAAGAAAGTTTGAAGAACATGGCGTCGGCTGTGTCTTATATACTCTGGCCTCACTGACGTCAGAAGAGAAAGCGACAGCAACCGACGCCGGACCAAGACTTTGGAATTCGACCTACCGAGGGACCGCCTGACGTCAGAGAACCCATCTGTGATTACTGCAGCTGTATTTGCACTCGAACATCTACATTTATGGTAGGTACAAAACTGTACTTTCCTAGCTATATCTAAGAGAAAATACAATTCTAAAATAAACTCACATAGAATACAGACAGAGCTGGTGAGTTAGATGTTCTCAAGACAAATGCTCAAATGCCCTAATTCGTTCTGCCCTTAAACTGATAACACAGTACCACTGATTCTTTTCAGATTACATCACTTCTTTCTGGTTCCCAGGCTAACAGAAACTCAGAGGTTAATAGCCCTTTTGATCTTGCAGCTGGTCAGGAAGCCAGATCAATAAAAGAAATTATGCGTGCAAATTCTAGCAATTAACTCTGGTCTCAAGACAATAGCCAGAATTCCTTCATCCAGACATATCAGCTCCAAGTCCTGAGATCAAAGACAGTCATGTGAAATGCTTGACCTATCAGCTTTCTTACAGCATAATGCACTGTTGCATTTTTTTTCAGTTCAACATCCGATACAGTCCTTTCACATTTAAGAGAACAAGGCTGTGGCTTATATTAATATTTACAAATGACAGAATTATCTACAAATTCTATCTAGCTAGGCTGGCAGCCTTCACCTATCTTCACATACCCCAATATCAGTTAACTTCAGTTGACTCCCTGGATGATAGAGTCTTAATTCCTTTTAGGCACCTGTTTACTGAGGATGTGCAGCAGGTACTAATGGAGGCAAGAAAGTTTTTACTAGAAAATTATATATTAACAAATGGAAAAGGTTTTTCTAGTTAGTGCCAACAACTACCCAGCACCGATTCAGGGCTAGTTGTTCCCTGGTTCTGCAGTATTTCTTAGTGTTAGTATTCTATGGCCTTTCTTATTTCTTTGTCAAGTTTCATTTATCAGCCATTTCAGCATGTCTGCCCATAGATCCTCCTCTTTCAGTGCAGCTTTATGTCAAAACGTTCATGAAATGGGTTTTTCATAAGACTCCTCCATGAAAACCAGTGGTGCCCCTCCTTGCGGTCTTAATTTAGTGTTAGAGAAACTAACAAGTACTCCATTTGAACCAGCTAATCTAGCTGATTTGAGGTTCTTAATATGGCAAACAGTTTTACTTATTGCCCTTTCTTCTGCAAGAAGGGTATTGTGAGTTGCAAGTTCTTATGGTGAGTCCACCCTTTTTCATTTTCCATAGGGACAGGGTTTCTTTGAGAACTAAACCATCTTTTATGCCTAAAGCAGTATCTGAGGTTACTTTAAGCCAAACTGTCCACCTCCCCCGTTTCTTTCCTGAACCTAAAAATGAGGGAGAAAGGATATTTCATACTTTGAATGTCCACAGACAACTTTGGTACCGTCTTGCTCAGACTAAATCTTTCAGATCAGTTTGTTCATTCCTTGCGAAGGTAAGAAGGAACAACTTGTGTCAAAACAGATTATTTCTTGTTTAAGGCTATTACCTTTTGTTATACACAGTATAACAAAACTATTCCAGGTAGGGTCAAGGCGCATTCTGCCAGAGACTTGGCAAAATCAAAGTTTTTTTTTTTTTTGGAAACACTTGAGGTATACAAAACCTATATCATAACTAAAAAAAATCCTTGTGGTTTTGACACAAGTCAGCATTATTTTGGTAAATTTGGGGTAACTTTGGTTTATTGACTCTTGAGCCTGTAGCCTAGTAACCATCCATAAGTGTTGAAAAATGATGCAAGACTTAACTAAAATATTAGATATTGTTAGGATGTTTTCGATATTTGCACTGTACTAAAGTAGAATGGGCACTGTTTTTCTTGATGTTAATAGCTAAAAAGCTATCTCAAAAGAAATATAAATCAAAACTGCCACAGGTAGTGACAGATATCATTGAAATAATGAACAAGCCATATATGGAGAGTTATATTGCCAGACGAATTTCGTGGAGCAAATATGTAGCTAAGAGGTTACCATGGCAGATATATAAATATACACTTTGTGGCTAACATTTTGTCTACACAATAAAAAGGTATTGAAATGTTGTAGTTACTGATGTATAGCTTTAAGTTCAGTTGGATTGGTTTACTGTCTAGAAATTGTTGGCTTGGATGTTAAGAAAATGAAGTTCCTGAAACGTGTTTTAAGATACAGTATTGTCCTATTTATTGTATTAAATTCTGTCTTGTGACACAGCATATACTTATGGTTCACTTTTGTTCAGGCTGTTCAAGGTTGACATAAATTGATTGTAGAAGTAATATGTAGGTGTCAGTGGTATTGCACCTGATGGAATTAGCATCTGAGTGACACTGATGTGTATTATGTTTGATTTAATTTTAATCAAATGTTATACCAAGTCCATCCATATTTCATGTTAAAATGTGTATTAGATAATGTATAGTAAGACTGGTACAAGGTTATGTCTGAATGTTAGATTGTAGAATTATTTGGATATAATATGCAGTAGTTTTTTTCTTCAAAAAAAAATCTTGACTCATTTTCCTGTCATTATAAGAGTTTCCTTTGAGTATTGCTGGACCCGTCAACCTGCAAGGTGTCTTAGCTCTAAGAGACAAAAAAAAAAAACAGAACTCTTCTCTGCATGTCACCGAAACAGGCATTGACCTAAAAGACCTTCCTGAAGACATTGACATGTATGTTTGCTTGTCTGTAATCGTCTCACATGCCTTATTGCACATGAGGAAGTTATGGTACTAACACAGAAATGTACTTATACTATGTTGACCTGCTGGCATATGGGCAATACCTATGTCTGTGCCACCAATGACTTAGACTTAGGAACACACCCGGTACAAAAGGGGTCAACTAGGGAGAAGGGTGAAACAGGTGTTACCCAGCTACTCTGCCATTGGGGTGAGTGGATTGTTTATCACTGCCTGCATGACTGATACAGTCCTAAGAACAGTATAGGCTGCAGTCTGTAATGATGGAGATTGACTGAACATTTGGCTTGTGACTTGCCTTTGTGGGTTGATGTCATTGCATGGCATTGCTCTCTGTTAGGGATCCTGAAGGACCACCACAGAATGATGGCTTCTGGTGCTTGTCCATGACTCCTCATGTGAGCTCCTTTTTCCCATTCTTTGAATTTAGTTGTCTCAAGACTGTGCTACCAAGAAATTGGGAGGCCTTCCTGGTGAAGAGATACATCCAGCATTACACAGAAAGATGCTAATGCAGTACTTTGGGCGGGACATGAGAGAGACAGGAAACAAGCCAGGGGCTAGCAGTGATTGTGGACATAGGAGTGTGGGTTGCTCTGGTGCACTGATCTCTAAAGCCATTCAATCTGGGGAGCAGAGGATTACCTTAATTTCAGTTGCTCTGAGGAGTTTGCTTGGTGGATGACCGAGATAGTCAGCAGTCCAAGAATGCTTTTCCCACTACCATATCCAACACAGGAGCCAAATACAGATGCTTTGGAGTTAGTTTGAGAAGTCCACATGAGTCAATTCAGTTTCCCTTTTCTTTGAATGGGGACCTGAGGAACAGGCACACAAATGTAAATTAGTTGATGGCAGTACTGTATGCCCATAACGCTTTCATCTCAGTTCGACAGTTATGAATGTTCAAGATAGTGATAGACAGCATCGCAGTGATTGGGTACTTGAGTAAACAGGGGGCCCAGCCCTATCCTTGCCACAGACTAGTCGTGAAAATGTCTGACCTAGCCACCTGCACACATTTTCACCTACAGGCTTTGTACATCCCTAGCAGTCCAGAAGACAGGAAAATGGCATCAGTGGAATCTGGGCAATAGAATGTTCATAACGCAATGAACTGGGGCAGCCCAGAAGTGTACTTGTTTACTTCAGAAACCAGCAGCCATCTGCTGGTCTTCTGAATGCTTCAGCCATGTACAACAGACCGTGAATGCTGTTACCTTCTGTACTGTCATCATAGCCCTCCCAGTATTCCCCTTACTCCTAGAGTGCTTGTTGAGGCAAAAGAGGAAAAAGCCAAACTTATCCTGCTAGCTTTTCCTTAGCCATGGTAGATGTGGTTCATCTAGTTGATTTGCATGTTTGAGCAGAAACCTATTTCTCTCCCACTTCCCTACAGTCTTACACAGAAGGAGGGAGCCCTGATCCACCCATGTCCCTTGGGTTCAAAGTTTAAAAGTTTTCAGACCAGTTCTTCATTGACTTTTGTTCTCTTCAAAAGTAATAACTGCTCTTCAGTAGGCCCAGTACAAGAAACCCCTACTTGAAGTGGAAGATGTTTTTCTTTTGATGCAGTAACCAAAATGTGGACCTTAGCTTACATCCCACGGATCCCGATACCTCTCAGACCTCTCTTTACCATAGTTTGGCCTCTTCTGCCAAGGTCCAGCTTTATACCATTTCTGCTTGCCTGTCACTGGATGCCCTAGTCTCCACCAACTCAATATTGAAACTATTTTCCAAGTGTACCCTTTATCTCAGACTACATAGGAGGCCTGTCCCCTTCTTTGGAGCTCAAACTTTGCTAAAGGAGTTTGTATTACCTTCTTTTGACCTGTCTCAACACATTTCAAGCCGCTGCCTTAAATTACACTTTTTTGGTAGCCATCACCTCATCAAGGAGGATTTCAGTGCTCCAAGCCTTAACATATGTACATTGTTTTATTTCCGCAAAGATGGTTTCCTTAAGGGTCCAATCCATTATTTATTCATGTGGTGTTTTCAGAAGTTCATAGGTGTTTACTAGGCTAACGACCACAAGGGCCTTTTTAAGCCTGGCCTGCATCCCAAATCTCTGTCAAGTTCTGATACCCTTGATAAGTGTAAGCATGGGCCTGGGAGATGAACTATTTACAGGTTACCCGTTTGCATTAGAGCCTTTCCCTCTGCTAATATTTAACTCCAGTCCTCAGAATTAAGGGATGATTCTGTTCACCATGGATGTTTGCAGAGAACGGAAGCATTACATTGCCAGGACCAAAGACTTTAGACAGACGCAACTTTTGCCTCCTTTATGCAGTGGAAGCATGTAGGCCCCTGCTCAGACATAGGCTTTCTGAATGGATGGCCAATTGCCATACCATGATTGCAAGGTTCTCTTTATCTGGGCAAGTCAGGGCCCACTCTCCAAAACTAGCAGCCACTACTACTGCTCTTTTTTAAGAATGTATGTAAGCAAATTATTTGTAAAGCTGCTGCATGGCACTCGGTCATCCTCTTTGCCAAATGTTATCTGCTGGTCCTGCACTATAGCAGTAGATCAGCTTTTGTAGCACTTGTGCCAAATGGTTTCTGCTTCTTTGCATTCTTCTGCTCTGCAGAAGTACAGCATCAGTGATCCTTATGATGAGCATAGTACACTTGTGTGAGGATACTCATTAAAACAGTAGGAGTTTGACTGTAGGATCATTGCTACAGTAGCATTTCCTATCCATATGCCCCACCACTATGAACATCAATTATCTCTTGTCCATTCAGCTTTACTTGAAGGAGGCAAACCTGATGTTTTGCTAGGAAGTCATCTTTCCGGCAATTTCTTAATTGATGGGGGAATCTCATTTTGTATTGCATATTCTTAGGGGTTTGTTTCCATCAGAGGGAACAGATCCACCATGGTGTTTCTAGGGAGATACTTACCAGTAGTCTGTTTTGCTGAAGGATATGATTGAGAATGCATTTCTTACATAGTGAAGGTTGCAGTTCATTAGGCAGAGTGTCTCAGGTGTTGCAGTTACTAAATGAAGGGCCATTCCCCTTCTGGCTAATATGGAAGTGTGTGTGTGTGTGGGGGGGGGGGGTCAGGCAAATTTGTGACCTTCCAGCTCCAATAAAGAACAGATAATGATGCAGCATTATTTTCCTATGTACTTCCAGGTTTCTAGCTGAGGTAATCCGTATGAGAGTAACCAGTCACTTGGAAATGGTCATCTGTACTGCTCTAGAAGTCTGGCCTCTAGAAGACTGATAACACATCTGCAGCCAAAATCCTATTCTACACATCTGCTGCAGCCATAGCTCTCAACCTCTTAGCACAAAAAATCTGGGCAAAGCCAAAACTAATGGGGGGTTAAAGCCCCCAAAATAGGGACATTTTTTAAATATTGCTCTTATAAACTTAGTTACTAGAGTAAAAGGTCTTGTGTTACCGTGCATTTTCTGAAGGATATGAAGTCTGAAACTCAAATTACTGTCATTTACTGAATTCAATCCTCACTGATTCATCAACAAATCCAGAAAGTCGCCTATTATGTGAGGAACAGACCAAAAATATGAGGCAGAAAGTCTGGGCATTCTGCGAAAATCTAGACAGCTGAAAAGTATGACTGCAGCAGTGATTCTGTACTGGAATAGTTTCAGTTGTGAGTACTCTTGTGCAGTTGTACTTTCACTTAATCTTTCCAAATAAAAGCTAACCGTAATTACAAGCTACATCAGTCTTGAAATTTTCTGCCTCGAAAATGTCAAGGCAAAATTACAAAGTTTTTCAGAAGTATAACCCTGCACTAATAGGGAGTGGCGAGCAGTCATGAGAAGCAAGTTTTGAAACATGAACAGCAGTTAAGAGGAGTTGATGTTATGCTGTTTTTATCAGACAGTTTTACTGCAGTGTCATAGAATAAGAACTGCAGTTATATTTTAGACTGAGAAAAGTTGAGTAAAAAAGAAAACATAGTATGGAAATATTTTTTGAAACTGATGTTTGGGAGATTTTTTTTGAAGTCTGATGTTTTTTGAACTTTTTTTATCACCAGTACTTGTTGCATTAAAGTCTCATGAGGTTTAAAGGTAAAGTGCTGTTTATGTTCCATGCCTGATTCTGTTGGCCATTGGCCTTCTCATTTTCTGATCTGTACTAACCTTACTTACATTTTCATGGTTGCAGCTAAAGAAAATGAAGATAAAGAGAATCTTCCTAAAAGAACTGCTGGTGGCAACTTCAAATTCACATTCTCCCATTCTTCCAGTGGTACAAACAATAACAGTAAGTCTGGAGCAACCCAGGCATCACCAGGCAGTCCAAATAGCTCATCCTCAAAGAGCAGCAACTCTTCTTCATCGGTATCTTCAGCAAAGGTTAGATCATTGATTTTTTATTTATTTATTATTTTTTTAGTTTTAGAAATTATTATCATGACTTGAATATAGAGGACAAAAGAAATTGCATCTGTATGCTTGTAGGTGACCATAAATACTTTCTCATGTATTTGATTTTGTCTCTGTCCCAGAGGAAAGAGAAACAACTCTGAACATGTGTAACAAGATGATTGGTGAGGTAAAATAAAGCTTTCCCAAATATCTTAAAGCAAGCTGCACCTGTAATACTTGGGTTGTTAATGTGTGTGGAATTCCACTGTTGAGCATATTCACATTATCATTGAAAACCATTATACTAAATTTTTTTCATTTTTCTCTCCCTCCATCCTTTGATTAGGTTAGTTCCACTTGGTTACTAGCCTCTTTTCAGGAGAGACCCAAGGTGGTATTTATACTTCTATGGGAAATTTGGCCAGGGCAATGGGGAACTTCTACTACTCTTTTCAATGTGTGCTGTGGGGTCTTTTGCATCCACCTGAGTTACCAACAACTCAAACAGATGGGGCCTTGGTTTAACGTCTCATCCAAAGGATGGTACACTTATGACTGCAGGACCTTCCTTATGGTGTGCTGCAGTATCAGCTATTGATCTGCTTGGAATGGGACTAGAACTGACAGCCTTCTGCACCAAAGGCAGGTGTGCTACATGTTGTGCCACTGACGCAACATATTTTTTAAGTATGCTGTTTTACCTTGATTAGTTGCTTGTGATGATCTCTAATCAAAAGACAGGTTTATCCAGTACAAATTTGAAAACATCATCACAGTTAGTATATGTACAGTGTATTCCATATTTGAAAGAGGCTGAAAATTATTACTTTTCAGCCTTAAAGAGATAAATACCAAGCATTTAAGTGTTTAAAAAAATGCATGCCCATAGAAGAGCTGACTACTTAAAGAAAATGTAACTTTGTTGTGTTACTGGTACTTCCCAGTAATTGCAGATGCTCATTTTGTATTGTGGCCCATGTATGTTTCCTTGTAGACCCTGGGATTCTGACATATCATACAAGACTGATGTGTCATTAGTTAAGCAGCCATTAAAAGTACATTTAGCAAAGGCCATAGGTTGGTTATCAGTCACTGAATGTTAAAGGGGGGGGGATCACAGAGCAATTCTGTTATGAATTGTAAAGTTGGGTTATGAGTGATTCTAAAGTTGGAAGGCTGCCTTAAAGTCTGTCAGTCTCGTGCTTAACCTTCAGGCATGTGCTAGTGGGCATGCAGATTACCACATCACCTCCAAATTGGGGGGATCTGAACATTAATGGTACATTTCTCTGCTTTTTTATGTATTAAATGAAAAGGAGTTTCTAAATGATGGCTTTCATTTTCAAATGTATCTCATTTCTCCTTAGTAACCTCACTCTCCAGGTCTTTCTGAATTAATAGGGCCAATAGGAAAAGTGGAGAGGGGCTTGATGGTTGCAGGGATATTGAACTAAAAACAAAAGTTGTATGTCTGTATTCTAGAAAGGAACTGGGTAATGCAGAGACTGTCCTGGCTTGCCGTGTCACAGTATGACATGCACTGACTGGAGAGAGATTTTTCCCTAAATGAGAAAACAGAGGGAGAATTCAGAACTGTGTTGAGCTGGGGATTTAAGAGAAACACACCCAACACTTAACCCAGTGCAGAAGGCCACCATAGTCTGATAATTAAACTCACCAAAGGGAACAGTCTGTGGCAGAGGTTTATAACCTGTGGCTTTGGAACCATGTGTGGGTCTTTGGCCATTCCCTGTGGCTTTCTGGCATTTTTAAAAACACGGTTACACATAGCAACATTAGTAAAACATGTCAGTACATTAAACATAAATATTCGTCACTATTCAGTTACTTACCAGAAGGCTGCACCCAGTGCAGCTCTCAAAACCTTGGTTGTTTAAGAGGTTTTAAAAAAAATGTCATATTTTGCATTGTTGGTATATGGTTTATGTAAGAATTTAATTCAGCGTAGTTAGTCAAGATACTGTAGCTGAATTTGTTTTTAGCTCTTGTCTGCTGTTTTGTACTTTTGGGTGAAAGAGCAACTGCATCAAAAAAAGGATAAAGAGCAGTCTTGACCATTCCCTTTGTGTGTGCGTGTGTGTGTGTGTGCGTGTGTGTGTGTGTGCGTGTGTGTGTGTGCGTGTGTGTGTGTGTGTGTGTGTGTGTGTGTGTGTGTGTGTGTGTGTGCGTGTGTGTGTGTGCGTGTGTGTGTGTGTGTGCCTGAGCATTTAGTTTAAATGTTCTAGGAACTCAGACATATTTTACTTCTCTTGACAGACATGCACATATTCAAAATTCTTCTGATGTTCTTTGTGTTTCACTGTTGCAGTCACCACACTTGGGTTATCCTGCCAGGGGTAGCCCTCAATCGGCCCAAATACCAGAGGCTTAGTATTTCTGCGTCGGTTGCTGTCGCTCGAGGACTGATGTCAGGTCGTCAGTGGTATAAAATCAGGCAGCTGACACCATTACATCAGTCTTTCTTGCCGAGGAGCCCGAAGCAGAGGCAGTTCACACGAGTGCCGGTCGGTCACTACCTGTGTTTTCATTTCCGAATTGAAGTTAGGGATCCTTTTATCTAGCTCTAACCAGTGTCAGAAAAAGTTAACAATTATTTCGCTGTGGAAAGCAAATGCCACACCAAGATTTCCATTCTTACTGCGTCACCTGTTTAGGCCCAGACCATGACATCCTTTGCTGTCGGATTTATGCTTTGTTCAATGCCAGAACTATATGTCGGGCCCTTCTTGTAGCTAAATATTTTCACTCTCGATCACCATATTCCGAATTGGCTTCGGTAAGCCATCCGACTACCGATCTTCTGAAAAAAAGTAAGGATAAACACAGACAGACCGCACAGGTCCAAAACTGCCGACGATGCTTCCGTTAAGCTAGTCGCCAGTTCGCCCTTCCTCAGTGAGGCGCTTTCGCAGCCCCTGATGCCTGCTTCTGTGGATTCACAGACCACTACCGAGACCCGTTCGGAGTCCAAAATGCCGCGAGACTCTTCTTTGACTAAGGATCCTGTGGCTGTCTCTACCTTGGGTAAGTCTGGAGCCGCTGAGCAGGCACCGGCTTCCGAGGAAGTTCTTCACACTACCGATACTCAACACAAACCGACGACTTCTTTCGCGTCTTCATTTTTTTCTAAAACTACAGAGTCTCTAAGGCCCAGGGTACGATATACGCCTAAAAAAACGACCCAACCTCAAGCACCTGCTTCCATGCCTCAATCTCAAATGCTTAAAATGGCGGAAGTCCTTAATCTTACTTATTAGGGGAAACCAGCCTACCCCTTCCAAAAGAAAAAGAGACTTGTCCCCAGCAGTTTTATCTGACCAGGAGTTAGTTTACTCTGAGGTTTCTGAATATGAAAAAATGCGACCCTTGTCCGCTTATGAGGATTCATATGCAGAAGAATCCATTCCTTCTGCCTCTCCTCCAGAGGATTTTTCATTTGGTGAAACCCTGCATACTTTAAAGGAGTATTTCCAATGGGAGTGTCAGGACTATCCTCAGTCCAAAAAGAGACTCGGGGAATTCTTAGATTTACCACAGCACAGACCTTTAGCCATTCCTCCTGTCCTGGATGTTGTGGATGATGTTTTTATAGAATCCAGTTTAACTCCTGACACCCTTCCTCCTGTTCCCAGGAAGCCTGACGGGTATTACAGAGTCCCTGACTCTCACAAATTTCTTTTCAAGAATCCTACTGCTGACCCAGAGGTCATCTCCCAAGGACCTAAAGGAATAAAAGCATCCACAGCTAAGAATCCCACCCCCTCGGACAGGGATTCCCGAGCTTTAGACAGATGGGTAAAAAAGTAACACCTCTGCAATTCTTGCCATTAGAGCACTAAATTGTCATTTCCACATGCTGAAATACCAGCAACATACTATGGAACTCCTTAAACAAAAAATATGTACCTTTCCGGCTTGTGCAGAAAATGAAGAATTACAGGAGGTGATACATTCTGCAAGCCAAGTTACTAGACACACCTTGCAATGTGTCTTTGATGCCCTAAAAGCATCCTGCAGGGCAGTAGTCACAGGTTCTGTACTTAGAAGGCATGCTTGGCTTAAGGAGCAGACCTTAACAGACCATGTCAAATCAAAACTATTGGACGCACCATTGAACAAAAATAATTTGTTTGGCACCAAAGCAGAAGAGGTCTTAAAAAAAGATGGAAGAAAAAGCTAAATTTATGCAGACAGTTAAAGACTTCTTGCAGGTCCAGCCTCCGACGTTCAGTAGGCATTGCCCTCCAAGCACTGGTCCTTTCCGGCCCCCTCTAGACCAGCTCAGACAAGACCTAGGGGAAGCAGACCGCCCAGACAATAGTCCCAGAGAATGCAGAAATCTAAACAATGGAGATGTCCTTCAAGGATGCATCTGCAGTCATAACAAATGGGTTGTCCTGTCATCAGGCAGCCCCTCGGTCGGCCGGATTCCAAAGTCTGGGTCTGGCTTCGGCTGGTGTCGCACTTCACCCGACGTCATTGCGGCAGTTTTCGGGTATAAAGGCATCAGCCGACGCCATTTTCCTCAGTCTTTCTTGCCGCGTGCCGCCCAAAGCAGAAGCTGTTCGCAAGTGCCGGTCGGTCAGATCCAGAGATTACTTCTACCGAATACTACTTCGAAGACTTCTATAAAGCTAAGTACCCCGTTGGGGACTCTTTCTTGCCTCAGCCGATGTCAGAGAAAGTTAATAACTGTTTATCTTGTGGGAAACAAATACCTCATAAAGATTTCCACTCCTATTGTATACATTGTTTAGGCCCAGACCACGACGTAGCAGCTTGTCTAGCCTGTGCTTCTTTAACCGCGGACGCTGAAACATCGCCGGACTTTGCTGAACAGATTTTCGCCCGATTTTGCCTACATTATGCCGTCGGATCCTCCGACTACGCAAATAACTAAAAAACGCAAAGAAAAGGACCGACACTCGCGGTCCGCGGTTTCGGCTGAAACCACGGCCAAGTAATCCGCGACTGTCTCGGTTTCGGCCGAAACCGAGCAAGCGGTTCTTTCCTCAGCCGACAACTTGCCTTCTACCGAGGCCTCTTCTATTCTGGTAGAAACGGCTTCTGAAATCCAACCTTCTGTTGCGATTTCTCAGGATTTATCAGACACCATTCCACTAGATATTTCTACTCCTGCACGTGGAGCTGCTAGGCCTCCTCCAACCTGCTACAAGCACTGGGATACACAGTCAATTCAAAAAAGTCAAGGCTGATTCCATCCCAAATAATAACCTTTCTGGGTGCAGAACTGGACACATCAAAACAAATGGCATTTCTAACTGCAGAAAAGAAAGAACAACTTCCTCTACTTTTTGGCATTAACAGAACACAGCCATCTAACTGCAAGAAAAGTGTTACAAGCTCTAGGCTTCATGGCATCCTGCATAATTCTGGTCCCTCATGCCAGGCTTCATATGAGAAAGCTACAGTGGTACCTAAAGAATTTGTGGTCTCAGCACAAGCACAGCCTGGAAGCCAAAATTCCAATGATCCCATGCCTGAAACAAGAGTTCTTATGGTGGGCACAGGCCTGTCAATCAAACACAGGACTGCCCTTCAGCAAAAGTCATCCAAGACAAACTATCACGACAGATGCCTCAGACCTCGGTTGGGGGGCACACATGATGGACAAGTGCATTCAAGGCCTATGGATTCAAGACCAACTGCATCTGCACATAAATCTAAAAGAAATGATGGCAGTAAAATTAGCAATCTAGGCATTCAGACCTCTTCTCCACGAAGGCCAGCTGTTGATAAGGACAGACAACACCACAGTTATGTGGTACATCAACAAACAGGGAGGCACACACTCATACCCACTGTGCCGGCTGGCACTAGACCTATGGGATGTGGCTCTGGGTTACAACCTTCAGTTACAGGCAATTTATGTTCCAGGGAAGGAAAACATTCTAGCAGACATATTAAGCAGAACTATAACAGATGCCCACGAATGGATGCTGCATCCGGACTTCTTCAAAGCCATCACAAGAAAATGGGGATTGCCACAAATAGACTTGTTTGCATCCCCATACAATCACCAGTTGAAGAAATTCTGCACAAGGACTTACCACCCACTTGCTTGGAAGGTGGACTCCTATCCTTCAGTTGGAAAAGCATGACAGCATGCATTCCCACCACTTCCTTTGATGCACAAGGTGCTTCTCAAGATCAAAGAGGAACGTCCGAGGATCATTCTGATAGCCCCAGACTGGCCAAGACAACATTGGTACCCACTTCTGAGGAGCATGTCCAGGGAACAAATATGGAAACTTCCACTGATCCCATTACTGCTGACACAGAACAACTACAACATTCTGCATCCAAGCCTAAAAACTCTGCAACTAACTGCCTGGAACATTACATGACAGAAATTAACCCTAATTTATCCCAAAGGGTTAAGGACATAATCCTGGAGGCTCGTAGACCTTCAACAAGAAAGAATTATGCAGCAAAATGGAAAAGATATCTCATCTGGTGTGCTGCAAAAGGGCAAGATGTGACACGGGTGAACATTGCCAACATCCTGGAGTACTTGGCTGAGCTCTACCACACAGGCCTGTCCTATTCCTCCATCAAGATACATGCATCAGCTATTTCAGCACAATACAGCTTGGATCCTCCTGTCTTCTCGCATCCTCTGCTCAGACAGTTTCTGAGGGGAATTAAAAATGTAAAACCTCCCAGGAAACCTCCATTGCCAGCATGGGACTTGAACTTTGTGCTAGAAAAACTGACTCTGCCTCCTTTCGAGCCAGCAGCTACAGCAGACTTGCAATACTTATCCTGGAAGACTGCCTTCCTGCTGGCAATAACTTCAGCAAGAAGGGTCTCTGAACTACAAGCATTAATGGCAGTACAACCCTTCCTGATCTTCCATCAAGATAGAGTGTCCATGAGAACAAATCCTACATTTATGCCTAAGGTGGTATCCAGAGTCTCTTTAAATCAGGCTATCCACCTTCCTACCTTCTACCCCAATCCACAGAACAGGGGAGAAAAGCTCTTACATACCTTGGATGTACACAGGCAATTACGCTACTACCTGGACAGGACAAAAAACAATAGAAAAACTGACCAGCTTCTGGTAGCTTATGCAACAGGAAAAGAAGGAAAACCAATTTCTAAACAATCTCCAAATGGATAGGAAATTGCATTAGACTTTGTTACTCCTACCATGGAAAGAAAACTCCAGAGAACATCAGGCCTCACTCCACAAGGGCCACAGCCACTACCACAGCTTTCTTACGAGGAGTAGCTACCAAGGACATTATAGAGGCTGCTACTTGGACCTCCGTGCATACATTTGCCAAGCATTATAACTTACCTTTATACTCTAGATCCCGAGCAGGGTTTGCCACTTCTGTTTTGCAAGGGATCCTAACTACACCATCATTTCTTCTCTTTTCCTCCTCCCCTAGTTTAGCTATGGTATTCTACCCATTTGTTATGACTGCAGATGCATCCTTGAAGGACATAGTACAGTTTTGTACCTACCATAAATGTAGATGTCCGAGAGGAATGCATCTGCAGTCGGGATTACCCACCCTCCTTCCCCTCTGAGGTACTCCTAGGGTACTTACCAATCTTCAGCTAGCTTGGGGGGGATCTATTATGGTGTATTTGTTTGTATATATGTACATACATGTTTATTTTGTGTGTTTGCTCTCTACTATTTGGAAACTTTGGCATTTATCCAAATTTAGCCTACCAAGAGGGCACCTGGCATCTGGGGCAAGAAACACTGAGGAAAATGGCGTCGGCTGATGCCTTTATACCCGAAAACTGCCGCAATGACATTGGGTGAAGTGCGACACCAGCCGAAGCCAGACCCAGACTTTGGAATCCGGCCGACCGAGGGGCTGCCTGATGACAGGACAACCCATTTGTTATGACTGCAGATGCATTCCTCGCGGACATCTACATTTATGGTAGGTACAAAACTGTACTTTCCTCCACTTCAAAAACAGGGAGTGCTAAGCCCACCCCTTTATGGAAAGAGCTCACAATGACTTTACACCTCCACCCCTTACCTCTGCCCACCTGGTTGTGCCCATAGGAGGAAAACTCTCCTCCCATGCCAAAATCTGGGCCTCTATCACCAATGACCAATGAGTCTTCAACATAGTGTCCCAGGGATACAAATTTTATTTCCACACTGTACCTTACCCCAAAAGGGTTCCCAGATCTTCCTCCAAACCAGTGGGCAGAGGCACAAAACCAAGTCCATTCCCTGCTCTCCATGGGGGCAATACAGCCTATTCCTGCAGACCAGATAGGCCAAGGTTTCTATTCCAGGCTTTTTCTGGTACCCAGAAAAGAGGGCATCTAGCACCCAATCCTCGATCTATCAATTCTAAACATCTTCCTGGTGATACCAACATTCAAAATGCTCACCTTCCAGCAGCTTCTTCCTATGCTATCCAAAGATGCTTAGTTAGCCACTCTAGGCGTAAAAGAGGCCTATATACACATCCCAGTCAGGGATTCCTGCAGGAAATATCTCTGTTTCAGAGCAGGATCTATGCGCTTTCAGTTCTCTTCGCCTCCCTTTGGCTTATCCACTGCTCCCAGAGTTTTCACAAAATTCCTGGCTCCAGCCATTGCTTTTTGCAGACAAAGAAATATTCAGATTTACCCATACTTAGACGACTGCCTTATTCAGGCAAACAGCCAGGAGACGCTCCTCAAGCACCTGGCCTGTGTAAAGACCCTACTAACCTTACTAGGTACACAATCAACGAAAAGAAATCCAAACAGGTGCCCACCCAAAGGATAATCTTCCTGGGAGCAAGTCTAGACACAGCTTCCCAGGTACCATACTTTACTCCAGAGAAACACATTTTCCTGACAGACTACTACTCTCAACTAGCCACAAGGCCCCAGCTAACTGCAAGGAAGGTCCTGCAAGCTCTGGGGTTCATGGCATCTTGCATGCTACTCATTCCATATGCCAGACTGCATACAAGGAAACTTCACTGGTACCTAAAGAACCTTTGGTGCCGGCACTCTCAAGACCTGGAAACTCTTATACTTATAATTCCTTGCCTCAGAAAAGATTTTCTGTGGTAGGGAACAGCGTGCTCCCACAACAAGGGAATGCCTTTCTCCCCATCCCCCGCTGCCCAGACCCTCACCACAGACTCATCAGACTACGCTTAGGGTGCACACCTGGACGGCAGGTGCTTGCAGGGCCTATGGAGCCCACAGCAACTCCCTCTGCACATCAATCAAAAAGAAATGATGGCTGTGCAGCATGCCTTGAGAGCTTTCATACCCCTTCTCTCTCCAGGGTCTCTCCTGATCAAAACATACAACACCACTGTGATGCGGTACATCAACAAGCAGGGAGGGACTCACTCCTACCCTCTATGCAAGCTGGCCATGACCCTTTGGCACACAGCCTCTGCCATGCAACTACACCTGTTAGCACAATTCCTACCAGGCTCTCTCAACTCTCTGGCAGACCAATTAAGTAGAAATCTTCTGGACCCACACAAGTGGCAACTCGACAGAAGTACCTTCACCCTAATAACTCAGAAATGGGGAACCCCGAAGGTCGACCTCTTTGCCTCCTACACCAACCATCAGCTCAGCAAATTCTGCACCAGGGAGCATCACAGCATGGCTTGCAAAGTGGATGCCCTGTCCTTCCCCTGGGGTCAATCTTATCGGTGTATGCTTTTCCTCCCCTACCTCTCATCCCCAGGATACTACTCAGAATAAAGGATGAAAAACCAAGGGCCATTCTCATAGCTCTAGACTAGCCCCGGCAGCATTGGTACCCCTTGCTGCGCAGTCTGTCCTTGCTACCCCCATGGCATCTTCCTCTGATTGCAAACCTCTTGACCCAGAGGGAAGGGGAGTTCTTGCATCCCCAATTACAGATACTCTGTTTGGCAGCTTGGTTTATTCTCTGATCCCGAACCAATCTGCCAACCTCAGTAAACAGGTTTTGGATTGTTATCCATGAGCGAAGACGTCCTGGATCCAGGCTAAGGGAGCCAATACGGCTCAGCCCTCCCTTAGCTGACCTTCTACACAGTGGCCTCTCCTTCTCCTCTATAAAAATTCATGCCTCTGCTATTTCTGCTCATTTTCCCACTGAGCAGCCCCTTTTTCTCACACCATTTGATCAAACAGTTTCTAAGAAGGGCTAGCAGCTTGAGGCCACCCAGAAGGGCACCAACACCACCTTGGGACCTTAACTTTGTATTGAAAAAGCTCACCCTGCCCCCTTTCAAACCAGCTTCCTCTGCAGAGCTAAAATTTCTGTCCTGGAAGACAGCATTCCTTCTGGCCATCACTTCAGCCAGAAGAGTTTCTGAGCTACAAGCACTCATGGCTGTGGAACCCGTCATCATTTTCATGCAGACAGGGTATCCCTCAGAACTAACCCATCCTTCATGCCCAAGGTGGTGTCCAGTGTGGCTCTTAACCAATCCATTCATTTGCCCACCTTTTTTCCTAATTCCCCAGAAAAAGGGGGAAAGGATTCTTCACTCTCTGGATGTGCACAGACAGCTCAGATTCTATCTAGACAGGACTAAATACTTCAGAAAGTCTGATCAATTGCTGATTAGCTTTGCTACAGGGGCAGAAGGCAAAGCCATCTTCAAACAAACCATTTCCAAATGGATAGCACACTGCATGCATTTCTGCTACAAACAGCATGGAAAGCCTCCCCCCAAGGGGACAGGACACGGTCCACCAGAGGCTGCCACCTGGACATCTGTTCACACTTTCTTCTCTCTTCTCCAAATTAAGGTCAGGGTTTGCCTCTGCAGTCTTGCAGAGCATCCTAACCAGCCCTTAGTTTCATAGACTGCCTCCACCCTTTTTCTCAGCTTTGGGAATCAACCCAGATATGATGACTGCAACAGTGAAACACTAAGAACATAGCATAGATGTTCATCGTGTTACACTGCTGCAGTCATTACATTTGGGTTATCCTGCCGTCAGGTGGTCCCGCAGTCGGCCGGAGTTCCAAAGTCTTGGTCCAGCGTCGGTTGCCGTCGCTTCTTCCCTGACGTCAGTGCGTCAGGGCTATAAAAGATGCATCAGACGCCATTTTCTTCAGTCTTTCTTGCCGCGCGGTGCCCGAAGCAGAAGCAGTTCGTAAGTGCCGGTCGGCCGACTCCTGAGATCTTCGAAGATGAATTTCAGATCCGAAGTCTTCAATAAAGCTAAGTACCCCATTGGGGAAACCTTTTTCTTGCCTCAGACCGATGTCAGAAAAAGTTAATAATTGTATTTCTTGTGGGAAGCAAATACCTCATAAGAACTTCCAGTCTTACTGTATTCCATGCCTAGGCCCTGATCACGACGTCACTAGTTGTCGATTTTGTGCTAGATTTAACAATCGCACTATAAAAAGACGTTTTGATTTTGCTTTGCACTACTTTGGCCAAAGTTTCAATTATACTATGCCGTCGGATCAACCGACGACCGCAATACCAAAAAAACGCAAAGACAAGGATAAAGACAGGCATCCGAGGTCCAAAACCGACGACAAAACCTCTTCTAGGCCAGTCACCGGTTCTCAGTGAGGCGCTTTCGCAGCCCCTGACACCCACTGCCTCAGAGCCACAGGCCGCCTCTGACTCCCACATGGAGACAACTAGGCCACTGGAAACTCAAGGTATTGGGCCTACGGAAACGAATTCCTCAGATGGGTCCAGAGCTGCTGAGCAGGCATCGGCTTCTGAGGGTGATGTCCTTCAAGGATGCATCTGCAGTCTTTACAAATGGGTTGTCCTGTCGTCAGGCAGCCCTTCGGTCGGCCGGATTCCAAAGTCTGGGTCTGGCTTCGGCTGGTGTCGCACTTCACCCGACGTCATTGCGGCAGTTATTCGGGTATAAAGGCATCAGCCGACGCCATTTTCCTCAGTCTTTCTTGCCGCGTGGTGCCCGAAGCATAAGCTGTTCGCAAGTGCCGGTCGGTCAGATCCAGAGATTACTACTACCGAATACTGCTTCGAAGACTTCTAAAAAGCTAAGTACCCCGTTGGGGACTCTTTCTTGCCTCAGCCGATGTCAGAAAAAGTGAATAACTGTTTAACTTGTGGGAAACAAATACCTCATAAAGATTTCCACTCTTACTGCTTACCTTGTTTAGGCCCAGACCACGACGTAGCAGCTTGTTTAGCCTGTGCTTCTTTCAACCGACGGACGCTTAGACGTCGGTCGGAGTTTGCTGAACAGTTTTTCGGCTCAGATTTCGCGTACATTATGCCGTTCAATCCTCCGACTTCACAAGTTGCTAAGAAACGCAAAGAAAAGGACCGACACTCGCGGTCCGCGGTTTCGGCCGAAACCGCGGTTAAGCAAACCGCGAGTGTCTCGGTTTCGGCCGAAACCGAGCAAGCGGTTCTAACTTCAGCCGAATCCATGACTACTACCGAGGCCCCTTCTAACCTGGTTGAATCGGCCTCTGAAATCCAACCTGCTACTGTGGTTTCACAAGAATTATCGGACACCATCCCCTTGGATGTTTCAACCCCTGCACGTGGTGCTGCTAGGCCTCCTGCAGCTATGTCCATAAAGGCCTTTGCCAGGGCTAAAGCAGCCAAAACTTCTAAGTCTGTGCCTGTTAAGCCCCCCTCTCACAGGCCCAGCTCCAGTTCCCAAATGCTTACTCTGGCAGAGGATCTCATCTCTTTAATAAGGGGATCCCAACCTCATCCAGACAGGGCCTCTCAACCTCCTCCAGAAAAGAGACCTAGAGCAGAGCCCCCTGAGCCAGTGTCCTCAGATGATTCTTCTGATGATTCAGACAATACAGACCATCCAGAGGCTCCTTTTTCTCCTTATGAAGACTCCGATGCTGAGTAATCGATTCCTTCTGCCTCTCCACCAGAGGAATTTTCCTTTGGGGAAACCTTACATGCCATGAGGGAGCAATTTCAATGGCAGGGGCAAGATTTCTCAGATTCAAGGAAAAGGCTTAGGACTTTTTTGCATTTACCACAACATAGGCCTTTAGCTATACCTCCAGTTCTTTCTGTTGTAGATGATGCATTTAATGATGCTTGCACTGCTCCTGATACTTTACCTCCAGCCCCTGCTAAGCCCGATAGGTTCTACAGGGTCCCGGACACACATCACCATTTATACAAGGCCCCTTTTACAGATCTTGAGACTATCTCCCAGGGGCCTAAGGCAGTAGCTTCGACCTCAGTTAAAAATCCCCTCCCCTCTGAAAGGGAATCCAGGTCCTTAGAGAGATGGGGTAAAAAAGTATACACCTCTGCTACTCTCTCAGCTAGGGCATTGAACTGTCAGTTTCATATGATCCAATACCAGGAGTTTATGCTTGATCAGTTAACTAAGAAACTGTCCTCTGATGACTCTTTAGATAAGAAATATGTTCTAGAAATGGTGCATAACATTCAGCAGGTTAGTAACCATTCTTTAAAATGTGGCTATGATGCACTGGAGGCTTCCTTTAGATCAGCCATGACTGGCACAGTTATCAGAAGGCATGCATGGTTGAAAGAACAGGTCTTGCTGGATCATGTTAAAGCAAAACTATTAGATGCTCCTATGGATAAGGTCAATTTATTTGGTTCTCCTGCTCAGCAGGTACTGAAGAAAATGGAAGAGAAGGCAAAATCTGTACAAACAGTGAAAGATTTCTTACAGGTTCAGCCTCCAAGGTTTAGCAGGAACTGGCCTTCCAAAAATTGGTCCTTTCCAGACTCCTCTAAAACACAGAGGTGCAGGAATAGGCGTTCAAGAGGCAGAAACCAATCCAGAGGAGGTGCCTACAGGGGACGCCAGTGGCAAGGTAACAACCAGCGAGGCACAGACACAACTACTACCACTGCAACAGGACAATCACAATGACTTGGCTCTGGCACCGCCTACCAGGGAACAAATAGCAGCACCCTTAGGCGGAAAATTAGCCTTATTTTCAAAAAACTGGCACTGCATCACAAGAGACAAGTGGATTTTGCAAACTATAGACCAAGGCTACAGGTTTCATTTCCATACTTTACCAGCAAAAAGAGGAATGCCAAACCTACCACCAAATCAAAAGACAGAAGCTCTAAAACAAATAGCTCAATTAGCAAAAATGAGAGCTGTGGAAAGGGTACCATCTATGGAACAAGGAAAGGGATTTTACTCCAGACTCTTCCTGGTACCAAGAAAAGAGAAAATTGGAGGCCTATTCTCGACCTGTCCGCTTTAAACACATTCATCATTGTTCCAAAATTCAAAATGCTGACCCTACAGCAACTTCTTCCCATGCTGGGCAAGGAGTCTTGGCTGGTGACTCTAGATCTCAAGGAGGCATACCTGCACGTCCCCATACGACCAAATTGCAGAAGATACCTCAGATTTCTTGCAGGATCAGAGCATTATCAATTCTCAGCATTGCCCTTTGGCTTATCTACTGCACCCAGAGTGTTCACGAAATGCCTGGCATCAGTAATCGCTCACTGCAGGCTTCAGGGAATCCAAATATATCCATACCTGGACGACTGCCTGATACAAGAGGACAACAGAAACAAGCTAACAAAAGACTTACAAAGAGTCATTTACTTACTGCAAGCCCTGGGATATACAGTCAATATAAAAAAATCAAGACTGATTCCATCCCAAAGAATAACCTTCTTAGGTGCAGAATTGGACACATCAAAACAGATGGCATTCCTAACTGCAGAAAAACAAGAACAACTTCCTCTCTACTTCTTGGCATTAACAAAGCAGAACCAACTAACAGCAAGGAAAGTACTGCAGGCCTTGGGCTTCATGGCATCCTGCATAATCCTGGTCCCTCATGCCAGACTACATATGAGAAAGCTACAGTGGTACCTGAAGAATTTATGGTCTCAACACAGGCACAGCCTAGAAACCGAAATACCACTAATCCCATGCCTGAAACAAGAGTTCCTATGGTGGGCTCAGGCATGTCAGTCAAACCCAGGTTTGCCCTTCCACAGCATTCAACCAAGCCAAACCATCACAACGGACGCCTCAGACCTCGGTTGGGGGGCCCACATGCTGGACAAGTGCATACAAGGCTTATGGACTCAAGATCAGCTGCACCTGCACATAAATCAAAAGGAAATGCTGGCAGTAAAACTGGCAATCCAGAATTTCAGACCATTCCTCCAAAAAGGGCAGTTGATGATAAGGACAGACAACACCACAGTCATGTGGTACATCAACAAACAGGGAGGCACTCATTCATACCCTCTATGCCGGATGGCACTGGACCTATGGAGTATGGCTCTGAGCTACAACATTCAGTTACAAGCAATTTTTGTACCGGGAAAAGAAAACATCCTAGCAGACATATTAAGCAGAACTACCTCGGATGCTCACGAATGGATGCTACACCCGGACATCTTCAAGGCCATCACAAGGAAATGGGGACTACCACAAATAGACCTATTCGCATCCCCGCTCAATCACCAGCTCAAGAAATTCTGCACAAGAACGTACCACCCACTTGCTTGGAAGGTGGACTCTCTATCCTTCAGTTGGAAAAGCCTGACAGCATATGCATTCCCACCTCTTCCTTTGATGCACAAGGTGCTATTGAAAATCAAAGAGGAACGTCCAAGGATCATTCTGATAGCTCCAGACTGGCCAAGACAACATTGGTACCCATTACTGAGGAGCATGTCTCGGGACAAATGTGGACACTACCCTGATTCCATTGCTGTTAACTCAGAGCGGCTACAACACCCTGCATCCAAACCTGAAAACTCTGCAGCTGACTGCCTGGAACATTACATAAGAACAACTAACCCAGATTTATCCCAAAGGGTTAAAGACATTATCCTTGAGGCCCGCAGACCTTCAACAAGAAGGAACTATGCAGGAAAATGGAAAAGATTTCTCATTTGGAGTACTGAAAGGGGAAAAGATGTGTCAAAGGTAGACATAACCAACATCCTGGAGTATTTGGCAGAGCTTTTCCATACAGGCCTGTCCTATTCCTCCATCAAGATACATGCATCAGCTATTTCTGCAGAATACAGCTTGATCCCCTGTCTTCTCATCCTCTACTCAGGCAGTTTCTGAGAGGAATTAAAAATGTAAAACCTCCTAGGAAACCACCATTGCCAGCATGGGACTTGAACTTTGTGCTAGAAAAATTGACACTCCCCTTTCGAACCAGCAGCAACAGCAGAACTTCAACACCTATCCTGGAAAACTGCTTTCCTGCTGGCAATTACCTCAGCAAGAAGGGTTTCTGAGCTACAGGCTTTAATGGCAGTACAACCCTTCCTAATCTTCCATCAAGACAGAGTGTCCATGAGAACAAATCCTACATTTATGCCTAAGGTGGTATCCAGAGTGTCTTTAAACCAGGCTATCCACCTACCTACATTCTTCCCCAATCCACAGAACAGGGGGGAAAGACTGCTGCATACTTTGGATGTACATAGACAGTTACGCTACTACCTGGACAGAACCAAGAGCAATAGAAAAACTGACCAGCTTCTGGTAGCATATGCAACAGGAAGGGAAGGAAAAGCAATTTCAAAACAGACAATCTCCAAGTTGATAGGAAATTGCATCAGATTCTGCTACTCCTACCATGGAAAGCAAACTCCACAGAACATAAGGCCTCATTCTACAAGGGCTACAGCCACTACCACAGCTTTCTTAAGAGGAGTGGCTACCAAGGACATTATAGAGGCTGCTACTTGGACCTCCGTGCATACATTTGCCAAGCATTATAACTTACCTTTATACTCTAGATCCCGAGCAGGGTTTGCCACTTCTGTTTTGCAAGGGATCCTAACTACACCATCATTTCTTCTCTTTTCCTCCTCCCCTAGTTTAGCTATGGTATTCTACCCATTTGTAAAGACTGCAGATGCATCCTTGAAGGACATAGTACAGTTTTGTACCTACCATAAATGTAGATGTCCGAGAGGAATGCATCTGCAGTCAGGATTACCCACCCTCTTTCCCCTCTGAGGTACTCCTAGGGTATTTGCCAATCTACAGCTAGCTTGGGGGGGATCTATTATGGTGTATTTGTTTGTATATATGTACATACATGCTTATTTTATGTGTTTGCTCTCTACTATTTGGAAACTTTGGCATTTATCCAAATTTAGCCATCCAAGAGGGCACCTGGCATCTGGGGCAAGAAACACTGAGGAAAATGGCGTCGGCTGATGCCTTTATACCCGAATAACTGCCGCAATGACGTCGGGTGAAGTGCGACACCAGCCGAAGCCAGACCCAGACTTTGGAATCCGGCCGACCGAAGGGCTGCCTGACGACAGGACAACCCATTTGTAAAGACTGCAGATGCATTCCTCTCGGACATCTACATTTATGGTAGGTACAAAACTGTACTTTTTCAGACCTTCACAACTTACCATTAAAACAACCGCCAAGACAAAAGTACCATTAAAGACCAAACAAGTACAGCATTCTCCTGGACGGTCCTCCATGCCTAAGAAACAGATGCTTAAAATGGCCAAAGACTTCATTACTCTAATCAAGGGTTCCCATCTCCCTCCTGAGAAAAGGCCTAGGCAGGATACAGACTATGATTCCTCTGATCAGGTTTCCATTTCTTCTGATTCCTCTTCAGACCAGGGATACTCTCTACCCCCCATGAGGACTCTGATGCTGAAGAATCTATCCCTTCAGCCTCTCCTCCTGAGGATTATTCTTTTGGGGAAACTTTACATACCATGAGGGAGCATTTCCATTGGGAAAGTCAGGATTACTCAGAATCCAAGAAAAGGCTCAGGGATTTCCTATTATTGCCTCAGCACCGGCCTCTGGCTATTCCGCCTGTGCTAGATATTGTGGATGATGTGTTCTCTGAATCCAGCTTATGTCCTGATTCTTTGCCCCCTGCACCAGCCAAGCCAGATAGGTATTATAGAGTCCCTGACTCTCGCAAGTTTCTTTATAAAAACCCTTCTGCTGATCCAGAAACTATTTCCCAGGGTCCAAAAGGGGTTAAGGCTTCCATTGCAAAAAATCCAGTACCCTCTGACAGAGATTCCAGAGCTTTGGATAGATGGGGCAAGAAAGTATACACTTCTGCAACTTTAGCAGTACAAGCTTTAAATTGCCAGCTTCACATGCTTAAGTACCAACAGTATTTAATGGCTCAGTTAAAACAGAAAATGCTTGCAAGCCCAGAAGCTCCTGATTGTAAAGAAATGCAGGATTTATTGCATGCAGTTGAACAGGTGGGAAAACACACTCTGCAATGTGATTTTGATTCTTTAGAGGCCTCTTGTAGAGCCGCAGTTACAGGTTCTGTGATTCGAAGACATGCTTGGTTAAAAGAACAGAATTTTACCTGATCATGTTAAGGCAAAATTATTGGATGCTCCTTTACAGCATGATACCTTGTTTGGTGTTAAGGCAGAAGAGGTGTTAAAGAAAATGGAGGATAAAGCTAAATCTATGCAAACAGTCAAGGATTTCTTACAGGTACAGCCACCTCGATTTAGCAGAAATTGGCCAACAAAGAATTGGTCCTTTCCAGTGTCAGACAGGCCACAGAGAGGCAGATACAGATGCCCAAGAGGCAGATCTCAACCCCAAGGCTCAAACAGACAACGACAGTGGGGCACCTCAACCCCAAAAAGAGGTGAGGACAAGTCTCAACCTTACAGGAAACAGTCACAATGACTTTCCCCTTCGTACGCCAAGCACTTCCCTTTTGGAAGCCCCTTAGGGGAAAACTAGCACTTTTTCTCAAAACTGGCAAACAATCACCCAAGACAAATGGGTTCTGAATATTGTGTCTCAAGGTTACAGGTTCCACTTTCATACTTTACCAAGGCTAAAAGGAATGCCAGACCTGCCACAAAATCAATGGGCAGAGGCACAAAAACAAATTTCAGCCCTCATGGACATGAGAGCTATTCAAAAAGTACCACAACAGGAACAAGAACAACGATTTTACTCAAGACTCTTCGTGGTCCCCAGAAAGGACAAGGCCTGGAGGCCCATACTAGACCTTTCAATTCTAATTACTTACCTGGATATTCCGAAATTCAAAATGTTGACATTACAGCAGCTTCTACCCATGCTGGGCAAGAAGGCTTGGCTTGTCACTCTGGACCTCAAAGAGGCATACCTGCATGTCCCTATCAGACAAAATTGCAGAAGATACCTCAGATTCAAAGCTGGTACAATGCACTACCAATTCTCTGCACTGCCCTTTGGCTTATCTACTGCGCCCAGGATCTTCACAAAGTGCCTGGCACCAGTAATTGCATTTTGCAGACAAAAAGGAATTCAAATATATCCATACCTGGACGACTGCCTCATTCAAGCAGAGACAAAGGACATTCTTCTACAGCATCTGGCATTTGTAAAAAGGTTGCTAATTTCTTTAGGGTACACAGTAAACGAAAAGAAGTCAAAACTAGTGCCCTCACAACAGATTATATTCCTGGGTGCCAGCTTAAATACAACGGCCCAGATGGCTTACTTCACGCCAGACAAACAAGTTCAACTAACTCAATATTTTCAATTACTGGCAAAAAAGTCCCATCTCCCTGGAAGAAAAATTCTGCAGGCCCTGGAATTCATGGCATCCTGCATACTACTAATACCATATGCCGGACTGCATATGAGGAAATTACAATGGTACCTAAAAAGTGTTTGGACTCAACCCTCTCACAGTTTAGAAGCAAGTAATACCAATGATTCCCTGCCTACAACAGGAGTTTCGATGGTGGGCACAGGTATGTCACCTAAACAAGGGTCAGCCTTTTACCCTACCCACAGCCAGGCAGACTCTTAACAGCAGATGCTTCGGATTACGCCTGGGGAGCACACATGGCAGGAAAAGGCATTCAGATCAAGTGGACCACAGACCAGATGCATCTTCACATCAATCAAAAAGAGATGTTGGCTGTTCAAAATGCCTTAACAGCTTTCAAGGACCTTCTGCATCCAGGACAATTATTATTAAAGACAGACAACACCACAGTAATGTGGTACATAAACAAGCAAGGGGGCACTCATTCTTATCCCCTATGCAGGCAAGCCATGACCTTGTGGAACACAGCTCTAACGTATCAAGTTCACCTGCAAGCACAATTCCTGCCAGGAAAGAAAAATACTCTGGTAGACGATCTAAGCAGAAATATCATGGACCCTCACGAATGGAAATTGAATCCACAAATCTTCAGCATGGTAACGCAAAAATGGGGATGCCCAGACATAGATCTTTTTGCCTTCCCACTGAATTGCCAACTACAAAAATTCTGCACAAGGACTTATCACAAACAAGCATGGAAAGTGGATGCTCTTTTGTTCAGCTGGAAAAACCTAAAGATTTATGCCTTCCCGCCACTGCCTCTCCTTTCAAAGGTACTCCTAAAAGCCAGACAAGAAAAACCACAGATGATCCTGATTGCTCCAGACTGGCCACGCCAGCACTGGTACCCAATCTTAAGGAACTTAGCTCAAGGCCCACCATGGATTTTGCCTCAAATTCCACACCTTCTGACTCAAGAAAACACTCAGATCCTGCACGGTCAGCTCAAAACCCTAAACCTGGTTGCATGGCAGATTCATTAGTCAAACAAGCAACACCTCTCTCTAAAGCTGTTATGGATGTCATTTTGGAGGCCAGGAGGCCTAGCACCAGGAAAGCTTACTCAAAAAAATGGAAGAGATTCTGCGCCTGGAACCAGGCTCAAAGCCTTGACCCTCTTGTTCCAAACATTCCTCAGATTTTATAATACTTAGCTGAGATGCTGGACAGAGGCCTATCCTTCTCATCAATTAAGATCCACGCCTCTGCCATTTCAGCACATTACAACACGGATCCTCCTTTATTCTCTCATCCCTTGCTAAAGCAGTACCTCAGATGGGCTAAAAACATAAGACCGCCCCGGAGAGCACAAACACCAACTTGGGACCTCAATTTCATTTTGGAAAAACTGACCCTGCCACCTTTTGAGCCAGCCAATACAGCCGATCTAAAATTTTTATCATGGAAAACAGCTCTGCTCCTGGCAGTAACTTCAGCATCAAGATTCTCAGAGCTACAGGCATTAATGGCAGTGGAACCTTTTATAATTTTTCATCAGGACAGGGTTTCTTTAAGGACAAACCCTACCTTTATGCCAAAGGTGGTATCTAGTGTGGCTCTTAACCAAACCATCCATTTGCCAACTTTTTATCCAAACCCCCAGAATAAAGGGGAGAAACTTCTGCATTATTTGGACATACACAGGCAGCTACGCTTCTACTTGGACAAAACAAAAGCTTTCAGGAAAACTGAGCAACTGTTTGTAGCATACACTGCAGGATCACAGGGCAAGGCTATCTCAAAGCAGACTATATCCAAATGGATAGGACACTGTATTCGTTACTGCTACACACAGCATGGAAAATCAGTCCCAAATAACATTAGGCCTCATTCCACCAGGGCAACAGCCACTTCAACAGCCTTTCTCAGAGGAGTACCTACCAAGGAAATTTTGGAGGCTGCAACTTGGGAGTTCAGTGCACACCTTCACCAAAGCATTACCACCTGCTTCTTTACTCTAAATCCAGGGCAGGATTTGCCACTGCAGTTCTGTAGGGCCTCATAGCCAATCCTAACTCTTTATAGACCAGCCACCCAACCTTAGCTTTGGGATTCTACCCAAGTGTAATGACTGCAGCAGTGTAACACGATGAACATAGTACAGTTTTGTACCTACCATAAATGTAGATGTTTGAGTGTTCACACTGCTGCAGTCCAGGTTACCCTCCCTCCATCCCCTCTGAACTAGCTGGACTTATCTATACCTTTCTATCCTATACAACCTTTGTGGTGTATTTGCTTCTAACTGAAGGTATTGTTTTTATTTTATATTTATATTTTTTATTAGCAATATTTATTGCCTACCTACTGTGGGCACCTGACATCTGGGGCAAGAAAAACTGAAGAAAATGGCATTGGTTGTATCTTCTATACCCCTGGCGCACTGACGTCAGGGAAGAAGCGACGACAACCGACGCCGGACCAAGACTTTGGAACTCCGGTCGACTGCGGGACCGCCTGACGTCAGGATAACCCAAGTGTAATGATTGCAGCAGTGTGAACACTTGAACATCTACATTTATGGTAGGTACAAAACTGTACTTTGTGTACACTTACCATAAATTTAGATGTTCGAGTGTATTCACTGTTGCAGTCCTGGTCCCCCCATCCCCCTTTCTTCTCTTTCTCTTTTTATTACCATTCTAATTTGTTCCCCTTTCCTTTAAAGGGACTTATTGGTATTTATTTTCCACTGGTGGGATTTCTTCCACTAGACCCTGGCCTCCTACTTGGGGACTCCTGACAGGTTAAGGCAAGAAAAACTGATGTAATGGCGTTGGCTGCCTTACTTTATACTACTGACGACCTGAAGCCAGTCCTCAAGCGGCAGCAACCGATGCAGAAATACTAAGTCTCTGGTATTCAGGCTGGCTGAGGGCTACCCTGGCAGGGATAACCCAAATGTGTTGACAGCAACACTGAATACACTTGAACATGTACATTTATGGTAAATGTACACAAGTGTACTTTTGCCTACCTGCTTACAGACCCAGTGTCTTTATCCTTTTAACAGTTAACACAGTCCTTGAAGAGAGTTCTCCCATCTAAGCCCACCCAGGATGCTCATTCCTCCTCCTTCTTGAGACTCAAACTTTGGGTTGGAGAAACTGACTTTGCCCAACTCTGAAATTTCTCTGCTGGAATTCTGACTTTAGTGGCCATTACTTCAGCCAAGAGAATCTGTGAGCTGCAAGCCTCCTTGCTCAAAGAGCCCCACACAGTTTTTCATAAGAAGAGGATAAGCCTTGGTAAAAAAACAATTTGTACTGAAGGTGGACTTAAGAGTTGGTGTTAGATCAGACATCTTAGTAGATGTTCTTCTGGCATAGACATCAGTACAAGGAAAAAAAGGATATTACATATAATAGATGCACATAGGCAATTAAGGCATTACACTAAATGAACTAAGAAATTTAGACAGTCTGTGCTTGGCTTTTTGTCTCTTATACACAAGGAAAACAAGACAGACTTGTATCAAAGCAGACTTTAATGGCTGGCCGTCTGCATTAACCTGTTTTTGTGACCACCATGGTAATATCCCCTTGATCCACCTAATCGTGTGATCTGATATTGTTAATCCTCGTTCATTCCTTACGTATGGGTATCGGTTCTGAGCTCGGAACCGACCCGGCCATTTTCCATGCTCGCATCAGCTTCAAACTCTCGAGCTAAAACTCTTACCCACAATTCCCCTCTCCCTGTTACCTCCAATTTCGTTTGCCGCATTGCCATCCGGTCGTGTCAAGCTATTTCTCTTGAGCTAAGTACAGTCAATTATTGTTCAATTGCTTTACAAATTACTTTTCTGTCAGAAAAGTTGATATTTTATTGTCTCTTGCCCTATCGCATCTAGCGTTCATAATTTCCTCAGGTTTTTTCTGTCCTTTACTTACCCTTTTTACCGCGAGGTCATTTTTCCTTACCATCATTGGTAATCCCTTTCCTTTTCTTTTTCATACCTTCGGTTACTCTCTTGTACCATTGTTGGTACTTTTTTATTTGTTAATATGGCAGATAAAAAGGGTAGTCCAGGGTTTAAACAGTGTTCTGATTGTGGACACAAACTGCCTACTTCTGATGCACACTCTTTATGTGTTTATTGTTTGGGAGCATCCCATTTATCTGTTGAACCACCTTGTACTATATGTGAAAACTTTTCTAATAGAACTTTGTTAGAAAGGAAAAATAAGCTGATACTGAAGGGACTTCTAAAATCTCCCTTTTCAGAGGCTATTTCTGGGTCAGAGGTCTCAACCCCTCCTAAAGCCCATAAGAAAATAGATGTTTCTACTAAGGCTAAATCCTTGCCTTCGTCCCCGGCTGAGGACTCGCACCAACCAAAATCTAAAAAGGCTAAAATTTCGGCTGCGGAGCTCTCTGTCAGCCCCAGTGCTTTCGGTGCCCAGTCCTTCGGCACAGAGGCTTTCGGCTCCATTAGTGATTTTGGCTCCGTCCTGTCCTGCAGCCTTCTACGTATCGGCACCGAGGGGCTCCTCAGTTCAGACCTTTACCACTGTATCGGCACCGACCGTTCAGTCGGCACAGACCTTGACCCGCGTCGGCTCCGAGATCTTCCTCGGAACCGAGGCCTTTATTACTGACTCCAGTTTTGTCGGATCCATTTTTGGCACCGATGACTTCTTCGGTGCAGACTACAGTAGTTCAGTCTTTCTCGGCATCATTGTCCTCTGTGCGATCAGATGAGATGGACACCAAGTCTGCCTCTTTTGTGGACAGGCCTGTTTCTCCCTCAGTCTCTGTGAGGTCCACTAGAATTCTTTCTGAACATGATGTGTTGCGTCTTGTGGACCAGGCATTCTTGGCCAGAGGTATTCCACCCCCCAGAAACTATCCTTCCTTGGGAGGTGATCACCCATCTCCAAAGACACCTTCTTATTCTCTTCCTTCATTGCCTTTGAAGTCCATGTATGTAGTACAGTCTTCCCCTTCTGCGGTTCCCTTTATGGATCTCACTAAGGAATTGCAGTTGCCTTCGTGGCTGGAAAGTTTTGCTATGACCCAGGATGTCAGCTGTGATACGCATAGCTTGCTGCTCCACAGCCATCCAGAGACTCCGGGTCGGCAGGCTGAGCCACTTAGGGGAGGAGTGTCCCCTGTCCTTGACATACACTCCTCTCCGGGTGGACCAGCCTTCCAACTGATGGAGATGGCTTTCACTGCTGCTGGCGATACCGGACTGTCTATACCTCCGCCCTCCTCTGGTACACTAGTTTCACAAGTCGCACCTAGAGGACACCGGGTGCAGGGGCCTCAGGACATATTCCCTCAGTAATCCCCTTTTCCGTTGTCTTTCCCAGCTTCTCCCGCTTAGGAGGTCCACCGGACAAGTTCGTGTAAGAGGAAGCACATGGACTCCACAGAGGAGTCTCTCACCGAAGACACAGTTTTCGATGAGGGGGGAGGATCCCCTGGGTCACCCTCTGAGGTATCCTTTGGCGATATCCTTGAAATCCTGAAACAGAAAGGTGAATGCAGCCCTCTAATCTGACCCCTGAGGAATCTGTGTTCCTGCAGGCTTTTCGTGCCCGGCCCCCTACCTCCTGGGTTTACTCCACCTGCCGATGAACTTGTCAAGTTCATCGTGCAGCGTGCTTGGAAGGCCCCTGATACTGTTGAAGCTATTCCCCGGAGGCCAGGTAAGATCTTGTCCCCTCCTGCTTCAGATCCCCATTGGTCCAGAGGTCTTCCTGTAGATGCTTTGCTGGTGGTGGCCGCAACAAAAAAGGATCTGGCAGAAGAAGAGCCAGACTGTCCACTCGCCTAACAGAGAGTCCCGGGCCCTGGACAGAATGGCGAAGCGCACTTTTTCTTCAGCAACCTTTGCTATCAGGTCCCTGAATTGTATGGCACATTTTACCAGGCTTCAAAGGGATCTGGTTTCTGAGCTCTCTGAAACCTTGGCTGGTGCAGTGTCTGATGAGGTCCGTGACAAAGTGGCCTCTCAGCTGGCCACCATTGAGTCTAACTCCTCTATGCGATTGATATCTCATGCATCAGAAGGAGCAGCTAGAGTGGCGGGTTCAGCTGCAGTCTTGAGACGACACGCCTGGATGCGCTTGTGCAACTTCATGGAACCTTTTAAGTCTTCCTTTCTTAATGCCCCCATTGAGCCCTCCTTGTTGTTTGGGCCCAAAGTTAAAAGCACACTGGCCAGATGTGAACAAGACAGTAAGAACCTTTCTGCCATAGGTGTCCGTTATTCTTCCCCTCCGCGTGCTTTCTCCCGAAACCAAAAGAGTGGGAAGATATGGTTCAAGAAATCTCAGGGTCCTTTCCGTGACACACAGGCCGAGTTCTCCCCCAGAGGCAGAGGGGGAAACTCACAGGGAAGACGCTCCTTTTGGGGCAGAGGGGAACCGCATAACCAGGGTTCCAGGGATTCTTTCCCTGGCCAATCCTACCAGCACTCCTGAAGAGCGGCCCAACTCTTTTCCTCTGGAGGTGGATGGGGGACGTTTCTCCTTGTACCCTTCTGCCTGGCTAACCATCACCACTGATTCTTGGGTACAAAGGATCATAACCAGAGGTTATCATATCCCCTTTGATCTTTGTCCCATCCCTTCAAAAAATCTTCCCGACATTCCACCCAGTCAAAGGGAAGAAGCAGCACTAGAGATAGAAAAGCTGCTAAGAAAAAAAGAGTCATCCAAATAGTCCCTCCAGACCAGATAGGATCTGGATTCTACTCAAGACTATTTTTGGTGCCAAAGAAAACCGGGAACTGGAGACCAATTTTGGATCTCAGTGTATTGAACAAGTTTGTGAGAGTACAAAAATTCCGGATGGTCACTATACAGTCTATCCTCCCGCTTTTGGGAAAAAACGATCGGATGTGCTCTATAGATCTTTAAGATGCGTACTACCACATAAAGGTGGACAGGCCATCAAGAAGATTTCTGTGCGGGAGCCAGTCACTACCAGTTCAGAGTACTGCCCTTTGGACTCTCTACAGCCCCCAGAGTGTTCACCAAGTGCATAGCAGTTGTCACAGCTCACTTGCGACTTCAAGGATTCCAGGTAGTTTCCATACTAGACGACTGGCTCATTTCCGCCCCCACCAGACATCTACTGGAAAAAGCCCTGGCATACTGTCTCTGCTCAAAGGCTAGGCATAACCATAAACTGGCAGAAATCCAATCTCACTCCATCTCAGTCGACAGAATTCATAGGGATTATCTTGGACACATAAAACTGCAGAGCTGCTATTCCAGTGCACAGAATTTTAAGGATAAAGCAACAACTAATTCCAATTCTTTCAAAGGAAAAATCCACGGCTCACTCAGTTCTACAGTTGTTGGGTTCCATGGCAGCCTCCATCACCATTGTTCCCCTGGCCAGGTTTCACATGAGGCTTCTACAATGGCTACTTCTCACCCAGTGGTATCCTTTTCAGCATCCTCTTTCAGCCGTGATTCGAGTAACCCACAGGTGCAAACAGGATTTAAATTGGTGGATGACACACAATCTCTCTCAATGGTCTCGCCCCTTTTCCCCCCAGCAACCCAAGGCCACAGTGACCACTGATGCCTCCCTGATGGGGTTAGGGGGGCTATGTCAGGGACAGACAGTCCAAGGCACTTGGTCCCAACCGGACGTCCATCTGCATATAAATGTTCTATAGCTGAGGGTGGTGCTTCTGGCATTGCAACCATTCCATCCCCTGCTGCCATCTGGGACAATTGTGATTCAATCAGACAACATGGCGGTGGTCTGGTACATCAACAAGCAAGGTAAAACCAAATCTTACCCCCTTTGTCGAGAGGCCATGAGGATATGGCAATTGCTGATGGCTACCAACCGTTTTCTTCTAGCAATGCACATTCCTGGGAGTTCCAACGTGATAGCAGACAGAATCAGCAGGTGCATTCTGCAACCTCACGAGTGGTCCCTGAATCCCTTGATAGCGGCGGAGATATTCCACCGCTGGGGCTGCCCTTGCTGCAACCTCTTTGCATCCCCGGCCAACTACAAATGCAGCAACTACTTTGCCCTGATTTCCCCCTCCGGGACAGTCACCCAGGGATGCTCTAGTCCACGATTGGCCCTCAGGCCTTCTCTAAGCATTTCCGCCCTTTCCTGTCATTCCCCAGTTTCTGAAGAAAGCTTGGCAGTTGAAGAGCAAGGTAATCCTCATAGCACCATATTGGCCATGACAGATTTGGTTCCCATTCCTTTGGCCTCACCTACTAGATCGACCATGGATCCTCCATCCAATCCCGGAGTTGATCTCACACCCCAGAACCTGCTTCATCCCAACCTGAACAGCCTGAAGCTAACTGCTTGGCTACTCCAATTCCCTTGATTGCCTGGCAGAATTACCAGTACGTGATATTCTCATTGCTTCTCATTGCTTCTCATAAGTCCTGCACTAGAATTACTTATCTGAGCAAGTGGAAAATATTTACCTGTTGGCTGAAAGATAAACAAGTAGACCCCTTTTCAGCACCAGTGTCGATCATACTAGACTATCTGTCCAACCTGTTTCAATCGGGTCTGTCGGCCTCTACCATTGGAGTTCATTTGGCTGAAATTTCTAATTTTCATGAAGGTGTCCAAGATTCCTCTCTTATGTCCCATAAATTGTGCAAGACCTTCATAAAAGGTGTGAATCATCTGAAGCCACCTTTTAGAGAACCTATTCAACCATGGGATTTGTCATTAGTTCTACAAGCTCTGACAATGGCACCTTTTGAACCGGCCTCTTCTTGCAACCTCAAGTATTTGTCATGGAAAACCTTGTTTTTGGTCGCTATTACTTCTGCCAGACGTATTTCTGAACTTCAAGCTTTATGTATCAAAAGTCCATACTTATTTTTCACAGAGATAGTGTCTCTGAGAAGTAATTCGTCATTTCTGCCGAAAGTGATCTCTGAAATGTCCATTAATCAAGCCATTGAATTGCCAGTTTTCTTTCCCAACCATTCAAACAGAGGAGAGTATTGCCTACATACCCTTGATATACACAGGCAAATCCATTTTTATCTAAACGGGACTAAACTCTTTCGTAAATCTGACCAGTTATTTTTGGCCTTTTCTGTACCTAGATTAGGATTGGCTGTTGCTAAGGTCACATTAGCTAGATGGTTGAAGGACTTTGTGACCTTTATTTACACACAACGTAATATCTCGTTGCCTACTACCATGAAAGCTCATTCAACAAGGTCGGTGGCAACTTCTGCTGCCTTCCATGCCAAAGCTTCTTTACATGACATCTGTGCAGCTGCAACATGGGCTACGCCTCATACCTTCATCAATCATTACAAATTGGATTTGGCCTCCAGGGGAAGAGCATCTTTCGGTTCTGTGGTGCTCAGGAATGTCCTTCCATGAGAGCCTCCCAGGAATAGAGGTAGCTCGGGACTCTGTCCCATACGTAAGGAATGAACACGGATTAACAATATCAGATAAAGAAGTTATGTCTTACCATAACGTTCCATCTGTATTGTTGATCCTCGTTCAGTCATTACGACCCTCCCTCCTTCCCCCTCCTGTGGTTTCTAGTGGATTTCACCATCCAGTTCTCTTAGGTTATTTGACCAGAGGTAGCCTCTACCTTCTTTAACTTGCAAACTCAATCTGAGGTAATGGAGAGTGGAACTGTGGGTAAGAGTTTTAGCTCGAGAGTTTGAAGCTGACGTGAGCTTGGAAAATGGCCGGCTCGGTTCCGAGCTCGGAACTGATACCCATACGTAATGACTGAACGAGGATCAACAATACAGATGGAATGTTATGGTAAGACATAACTTCTTTTTTACTAGTTCTACTTGATGCTGAGGACTTTACAGCAGATCTTACAATTGGGCTTTCAGGATATGAGGGCCTAAGTGGGAGGATGGTCCATTAGTTTTCTGTCACACCAGGAGGACTTGAGATTCAGACTTTCAGCTTTAGGCAAATGTTTGAAATTTAGAAAGGCTGTCCATTGAACTGCAGGATTGTACACATAGGGAACATGACCCAGTGTCAGCATTTGAGCTAGTTCCGGCTTCTCTTGTCACATCAGCACACATCCTTCAGATGCTCAAACCCCCCCCCCCCATATTTTGTCCATTCAGAAACTGGTACTTGGTGGGAAACTCCATCCCAATCAACTTCCTGTGAGAAGTCTGAGGACCAAGAAGCCATTACGTACAAGGCAGAGAAGGACAGGCTAGTTCCTCTCTCTCTCTCTGCCCTTCCCATCAACTTCCTGTGAGAAGTCTGAGGACCAAGACGCCATTATGTACAAGGCAGAGAAGGACAGGCTAGTTTGTCTCTCTCTCTCTCTCCCTCTCTCTCTCTGCCCTTCATCTCTCATCTTGACAACTTTCTGTCTTTTTCAGATAAATGAGAAATCTTGATGCATATTCATTTCTTTTTGAATGGCCTGATGTTCATCGTGTTTCACTGTTGCAGTCATCACTGTAGGGTTCTTCCTGCCGGCAGGCAGTCCTCGGTCGGCCAGAATCCCAAAGTCTGGGTCCGGCGTCGGCTGTTCAGTCATGCTCCCTGACGTCAGAGCGCTAGGAGTGCAAAGCTGCCAGCCGATGCCATGTTCTCCAGTCTTTCTTGCCGTGCGGTGAAAGCAGTTTGCAAGTGCCGGTCGGCTGACTCCTGATATTTTTTCGTGCTTCAGTCCGGAGACTTTTCTTCTTCTCAAAGCTAAGTACCCAGGTTGGGGAAACTTTTTTCTTGCTCCAGTCCGATGTCAAAAAGTTAATAATTGCATTTCTTGTGGGAAGCAAATACCTCATAAGGATTTCCATTCTTACTGTATTCCTTGTTTAGGCCCTGACCACGACGTAGCTAGTTGTCGGTTTTGTGCTAGATTTAACCAACGTATGATTAAGCGAAGGTACGATTTTGCTTTTCACTACTTTGGTAGGCGATTTAATTATAAAATGTCGTCGGACACGCTTCCGACTACCAGAGTTCACAAACGACGCAAGGATAAGGACAGGCCTTCGAGGTCCAAATCAGACGATGTTTTACAAGCAGAGCCAGCTACAGGTTCGGCCGTCGTCAGTGAGGTGCTTTCGCAGCCCCTGTCGTCAGCCATTTCAGAACAGATTGCCGAAACAGACTCCCACGAGGAGCCAACTAGGCCTTTGAGCACTCCAGCTGCAGGACCTGCGGACAATGCTCCCTCGGATGGGTCCGGAGCCGCTGTGCAGGTACCAGCTTCCGAGGGGGTTTTCAGACCTACACAGCTTCCGATAAAGGCAAAGCCAAAGACTCCTCCTAAATCTAAGACACCAGCCCAGGTCTCTTCTGATCCGGGACCCAAATCTCAGAAACAGCTACTTAAAATGGCGGAGGACTTACTAACCATGATTAGGGGTTCACATCCCCCTCCAGACAAAAGGCCAAGGCAAGAATTGGATTATGAATCTTCTGATCAAGCATCTATTTCTTCAGTGTCTTCCTCTGAACAGGAATATACTTTCCCTCCTTATGAGGATTCTGATGCTGAGGAATCCATTCCTTCAGCTTCTCCCCCTGAGGATTTTTTTTTTGGGGAAACTTTACATGACATGAGGGAACATTTTCACTGGGAAGGACAGGAGTACTCTGAATCTAAGAGAAGGCTTAGGGATTTTCTTCTTCCCCAGCATAGACCCCCGGCTATTCCTCTTATTTTGTATATTGTGGATGATGCTTTTTCTGAGGCTAATTTAACTCCTGACTCCTTTCCTCCAGCCCCTGCTAAGCCCGACAGATATTACAGGGTCCCTGACTCCCACCAGTTCCTTTACAAAAATCCTACTGCTGATCCAGAAACCATTTCTCAGGGTCCTAAGGGGGTTAAGGCCGCTTCTGCTAAAAACCCAATTCCGACAGATAAGGATTCCAGAGCTTTGGAGAGATGGGGCAAAAAAGTGTACACTTCTGCTACTTTATCTATTAGGGCTTTAAATTGTCAATTTCATATGCTAAAATATCAGCAATTTCTACTGTCTGTTATGAAACAAAAGCTGGGTACCATTACTGCATGTGCAGATAATAAGGAATTACACGATTTGTTGCATGCCACTGAACAAGTGGGTAAGCATGGTTTACACTGTGGTTTTGATGCCTTGGAGGCTTCTTGCAGGGTGGCTGCTTCTGGCACAGTCATTAGAAGGCATGCTTGGTTAAAGGAACAAAACTTACCTGATCAAGTGAAAGCAAAGTTACTGTATGCTCCTGTTCAGCATAATGTTTTGTTTGGGTCTAAGGCTGAAGAGATGATAAATAAAATGGAGGATAAGGCAAAATCCATGCAAACGGTTAAGGATTTCTTACAAGTTCAGCCCCCAAGATTTAGCAGAAATTGGCCAACTAAAAATTGGTCCTTTCCCAGCTTGGACAGGCCTCAGAGGGGTAGATCTAGGCGCTCCAGAGGGAGGGCCCAAGCACAGACCTCTTACAGACCTAGACATTGGAGTGCTTCCACCCCCACGGGTGGAGAGGACAGACCTCAATCTTATAGAAAACAGGCTCAATGACTCCCTCTGCATGGCTCCAGGAACTTCTCTCCTGGAAGCCCCTCTAGGAGGAAAACTCTCTCTTTTTCAACAAAATTGGACTTGCATAACCCAAGACAAGTGGGTTCTGGATGTAGTTTCAAGAGGTTACAAATTCCACTGTCATACCTTGCCAAGACCAAACGGATGGCCAGACCTACCAAAACACCAATGGTCAGAGGCATTAAACCAGGTGGGATCCCTCATGGCTATGAGGGCCATAGAACTGGTTCCACAATCAGAGACGGGCCAAGGTTTTTACTCAAGACTCTTTCTAGTTCCCAGAAAGCAAAATTCATGGAGACCCATCCTGGATCTGTCAGTCTTAAAACACTTTCCTGGACATAGCAAAGTTCAAGATGCTTACTCTGCAGAAGCTCCTGCCAATGTTGAGCAGAAATGCATGGATGGTGACATTGGATTTAAAGGAGGCTTACCTACACATCCCAATCAGACAGAAGTGCAGAAAATACCTCAGGTTCAAGGCCGGATCGAGACGTTACCAATTCTCTGCGCTGCCCTTTGGCTTGTCTACTGCGCCCAGGGTTTTCACCAAGTGCCTGGCACCAGTAGTAGCTTATTGCAGACTCAAGGGAATTCAAATTTACCCTTATCTGGACGACTGCCTTATCCAAGCAGACAGCAAGGATGTCTTACTCCAGCATCTGGAATTTGTTCAAAATCTTCTCAAGTACCTGGGATTCACTGTGAACATAAAAAAGTCAAATTTGACACCCACACAACAGATAACTTTTCTGGGTGCTCTTCTAAACGCAACAAACCAGATGGCATTCCTGACATCCGAAAAACAACTGCAGCTGGCTTCAACTTTCAAAACCTTGGCGTCAGTAACTCAGCTAACTGCAAGGAAATTCCTGCAGGCTTTGGGTTACATGGCCTCCTGCATCCTTCTCATACCAAATGCAAGACTACATATGAGAAAAATACAATGGTACCTAAAAAGTGTATGGTCCCAGCATTGCCACAGTCTAGACACACAGATTGCTGTCTTGCCTTGTCTACAAAAGGAATTCCATTGGTGGACCATGACATGTCTTCACAACAAAAGGAAAGCCTTCAGTCTGCCTCCAGCCAGCCAAGTGTTAACCACGGACGCCTCGGATTATGCATGGGGAGCCCACTTGCAGGGAAAAGGTCTGCAAGGTTTTTGGACAGAGGATCAGAAGCACCTGCATATCAATTTAAAAGAGATGTTAGCTGTACAGAATGCCCTCTTGGCTTTCAGGGACCTTCTACAACCAGGACAACTACTGATACGGACAGACAACACCACAGTTATGTGGTACATAAACAAGCAAGGGGGTTCACACTCCTAACCCCTTTGCAGACTAGCCATGACTCTTTGGAACACAGCTCTAGCTTGTGGATCTACAATCTCAGTTTCTGCCAGGGAAACAAAATATTCTGGCAGACAGCCTGAGCAGGAACCTGTCAGACCCACACGAGTGGATGCTAGACACCCAAATATTCAAGATGATCACAGAAGCCTGTGGCTGCCCGGACATAGATCTATTTGCATCCCCCCTCAACCACCAGTTACAGATTTTTTGTACAAGGACATTTCACAAACTAGCATGGAAAGTGGATGCACTATCATTCAGTTGGAGAAACCTCTCTGGGTATGCCACTACCTCTTCTTCCACGGGTGTTATTAAAGATCAAGCAGGACAAGCCCAAGATGATGATTTTACTGGCCCCACATTGGCCTCGTCAATTTTGGTACTCAACACTGGTGAATCTATCCCAGGAGCCACCTTGGATTTTTACCTCAGATTCCAAATCTTTTGTCCCAACACCAGGGCCAGGTTCTGCACTCTCATGTCAAAACTCTCAGCCTGGCAGCCTGGCGAATTCAGGGTCTATGATTAATGCTTTTCTTCCCAAACAGGTCATGGATGTCATCATAGAAGCCAGACGGCCTAGCACTAGAAAATCTTATGCAGGTAAATGGAAGAGATTTTGCACCTGGATGCATGCTCAGGATTCGGATCCCCTCATTCCTAACATTCCACTGATTTTACTTTACCTGACAGACATGCTACATAAGGGTTTATCCTTCTCCTCGATAAAAATACATGCCTCAGCTATCTCTGCACATTACAGTACAGATCCTCCAATCTTTTCCCATCCACTTCTGAAACAATATCTCAGAGGAGCAAAGAAAGGCCCCCTAGGACACCACCCATACCTGCCTGGGACCTCAACTGTGTTCTGGAAAAACTCACTATGCCTCCTTTTGAGCCTGCTGCCACATCTGATCTTAAGTATTTATCATGGAAGACAGGTATCCTGCTGGCTTTGACTTCAGCCAGGAGAGTCTCGGAGTTACAAGCACTCATGGCTGTGGAACCTTATATTATTTTTCACCAAGTAGTCTTTAAGGACTAATCCAACTTTCATGCCTAAAGTGGTTTCCAAAGTGGCTTTAAATCAAACTATTCACCTGCCAACTTTTTTCACTAATCCACAAAATAAGGGGAAAAGGATCTTGCATTCCTTGGATGTACATAGACAACTTCGTTTTTACCTGGACAGAACCAAGGATATCAGGAAAACAGAGCAACTGTTTGTTTCTTATGCAACAAATTCCCAAGGCAAAGCTATTTCAAAACAAACCATTTCTAAATGGATTGCTCATGGAATCAGATTTTGTTACTCTCATCATGGAAAGCAAATCCCAGGAAAAATTAGGACTTACTCTACCAGAGCTGCTGCTACTTCAGCTGCCTTTCTCAGGGGAGTACCTACCAAAGATATTTTGGAAGCTGCAACTTGGAGTTCAGTGCATACTTTCTCTAAGCACTACAATCTCCCTCTTTACTCTAAGTCTAGGGCAGGCTTTGCTTCTGCAGTCTTGCAGGGCCTTCTAGCCGCCCCTTCTACTCTATAACCGCCACCCTTTATCTCAGCTTTGGGATTCAACCCAACAGTGATGACTGCAACAGTGAAACACGATGAACATAGTACAGTTGTGTACACTTGCCATAAATGTAGATGTTCGAGTGTCTTCACTGTTGCAGTCTGGGTTACCCTCCCTCCTGACCCCTCTTATATTTTCATTAGTGTGGTTTCCTACTTCACCCTTCTTCTGAAGTGCGTTTGCTTCAGGGTAAGGGGTTTGTTGTATGTTACTTTTTTTGTTTTACTATTAGCCTTCATTTTTGGGCACCTGACATCTGGGGCAAGAAAAACTGGAGAACATGGCGTCGGCTGGCAGCTTTGTACTCCTAGCGCTCTGACGTCAGGGAGCATGACTGAACAGCCAACGCCGGACCCAGACTTTGGGATTCTGGCCGACCGAGAGCTGGTGGAATCTTTAAGCTGCTCCTCCATTCTTGGAGCTGCAGATCTAGAGGTAATTTGTTGGCCATGGTCATGTACGCACTCTAGAGATAAAGCTGTTTGTCACTCAGGAAAAAAACAGCATTCTTCCTTATGTTTCAGTACAGCATGACAAAAAAGGAGGTAGTTATGGGCACAGTCTCTGTCATGTGGCTGTGAAGGTTCCTGTGTTTCTTCCTACCATTCCCTCTAATCACATACCTCATCACAAGTTTCAGGGAAGAAAGACCAAAACTAATTTTCATGTCCACTTGTGGCCTAGAATGATTAATTTCAGGCTCTTGAATACCTTGTCTTGCAGGTAGTACTGCCTTTCCAAGCCGTAGATGTCTCTCACAATTGGTCTGACTCTGTCTCTCAGGATCTGACTTCTTTCATAGATGCTTGTATTTCACTTGACCTTCCAGTACAGGTTTCAGAAGTGATTGAGGTATCATGAAGGCTTCTATTCAGCACCCTATGCTTTCGGTTGGAAACGGTTTTCCACTTGAGTGGAGTGGTGCCCTGTACCACCCTATTTGCTCAGCTTGTAGGTAATCTAGACCTACCATAAGACACCTTTATAATTTGTGTCCTCCATTTTTTCATGGTCACAATTTGTGTATCAGGCATTTAAACTCATCCTGACCCTGTGGAAGGCACAGGTGTGCCCCAGAATAATGTTCTGCATGGTTGTTATTCTCCTTAAGGATCTACATGCAAAGTCTTGCTCTCCTTATTTCTCAAACCCCTTCATCATCATTATCCTTTTCCACTTTATTGATAACAGTCTGTTTGAGTTATGTATATGAGCCTTAATTGCTTAGTTCTAAAGTATCTGTTCAAATCAGGTACTGATAAACCACCTTGTTCTGTAGGGAGATCAACACATCTACTTAACTCTTGCACTGTTCCCCTACCAAATAATTTCCTTCAAGTCTTTATCACCACCCACACATGCTTCTCTGGTTGATAAAATTATCCCTTATCTGTATATAAAACTAAGGGACTAGAAACATTTTCACTGCGTGTATGTTACTATCCATATCCATAATCAAGAGCTTCTATTTTCTCCATTTTGTATTATCTTTTGTTTAGTCACTTCACATATGTCCTTAGCTTCACAACAGAATCCTTTTTAATCCATACACCTAAATACTTCATCTTATCACGACCCCATAAATAATGGCTACTGGTGAATCCATTCAGTTGTGGGTGCATAGTTTACCACCATAGCCTTCATTTTGTCTTCATTTGTTTTGTATCCCAAAAAGACTTGAAGATGTCCCCAAATGTTCCACAACTCCAAAATGTCCTTTTCTATATTTATCAGGAGCAAAATATTACCTGTAAATAAAGGTAACTTTTCTTAGTTACTATACCAGTTATATCCTTAAAGTTGGGAGTTTCTCATTTTCTTCGCTAATAGCTGTAAATATAAAGCAGGTAATAGAGAGAGAGAAAAAAGAAGACACCCCTGTATGGTTCCTCTCTTCAAATGCAATTTGTCTGAGAAGAACCCATCCACTTTAATTCTTGCCTAAAACCCTTCACATATTCGTCTTATTAACCCTGTTATTATATCAAAGAATGCAGATTGGTATCATTGCCCTACTCATAAAATCTCAGCTGACTCTATTGAATGCTTTCTTTGCATCAAGACTTAACAAATTGCAATGTTTCCTTGCACTGTACTAACCTCTGGCTCAATAGTGTTCCTTTGTTCTCTTAATTTTGTCAAATGTTTGCTTCCCCTCCACAAAGCCAATTTGATCTATATCTATCCATTTTGGCAACATGTTTGCCATTCTGTTAGTATAAATACTTTATAATGTGGTGTACAATGTAGCTGGGTCTGAAGGATCTTTGCAGTCTTTGGGTAATACAGCCACCGCAACTTTCTTCCAAGATGCTGGTACCCCCTCCCTTCTTTAAAATATTGTTAAAACACTACCTTTCAAATATTTATTACTTTCTTCCTTCCCAACCTTCATACTTCCACAGGAATACTGTCTGTTCCTGGAGACTTCCCTGTTGATTATCCATCACAGTTTCTATCTCTTCCTGTCTTAAGTATGAATTGTTGACCTTCGTTTTGTAACCTTGGCATAATTAAGTCTTCCATAAATGTTTTGCATTCTGCTTCTTCTTAGTTTCCACATTTCTTTGCTTTATACACATCTTCATAAAATTTCAGAAGCATCTCTAATATCTGTATAAGATCTCTGGTTATTTTTCTTGTCAAAAGCTGTCTACAACAACCCTTTCAACTTTTTGTTTCATAAGTCATTGCGCTAAAAGTGTTTATGCTCTGGAGTTATTAAAAATACTTGCCTAATCAACCTTTTTAAACTCGTGCATATAGGTTCATAGGTTACTAGGCTATCAGTCAGAGACATTTTAAGCCTAGCCAAACCTTGCCAGAGTTTACTGATGACATGTGTCCGTACCCCAGGGAATTTAACTGTTTCAGTTTAGGCTTGTACACATCAAGCATTCATGGGTTACTCCTGCCCATTAGAGACGTAGGTGCCAAACCAGGGATAAATTTACATTTTCTCATCATTTGGTCCAAGTTACATTTGAATAGTGTTAAGAACAAGTTTTGCTTCACAGCGATGGGAAGCCCACTCCAAAGAAAGGGTAATCTTTGAGAGACATAGCTGTCCCTCCAACTTGTCCTGTTTATGTTGCATACAAGGTTTAGATCATTAGAACAGGTATTTCGGATGCAATTTTTTTGCAGATGTGCATCAAATCCATCAGTGTTGGATCAGAGGATGCCTTAGAGACTAGGCATAGATCCCCTCGCAGCAGTCTGTAGGAGAGCAAGCACAGGAGCATGGCTTTGAGATGGCCTATATAGGACTTGTTTACTGCTTGTTTTTTTTTTTTTTTTTTTTTTTTTTTTTTTTTTTTTTTTTGTGAGGAACCTCTGTGGTATCTCAAGCTGTTGCACATGCCTAGTCAGGTACATGCCAAAGTGTATACAAAGGTTATTGTCCAAATACTCCCCTTTTTCCCCCTTAGCACTCTGTGCTTGCTTATCTCCTTGTTCTGAGATTCCCCGTCTTTATGCAGTACTTTGACATTTGTTGACACTGCTTAATAATTCCAATTACTTCTTTTCCACATCTTTCTGTCACATTTCTACCATGTCTTTAAACTCCATTTTTATTTTATCCCACTCACTTAGCTGTCTCTTCTGTGGAAATTTCTGTCTTTTATAATTGCTCTCAAATCATTTCCACTACACGTTCCATAAATTCTCCTATGTTTAACAGTTAAATAGAAAAGTACCAGTGCCTTATTTTTATTCCTTACCCTGCATCACTTTTTTTTTGCTGGTGCATGATCTGAAAGTTATTGAATAGGTCTCAAAGCTTTCCACATCTTTAATTTCATTTTTACTGTTGCATGATGTGAAACTGTTACTGGATTGAGTCTCAAAAACTTTTAATTAAATACACATGCTCCTGTGAATTATAATTTCTAACCATTCTGTCCCAGTTATTGTAAATTGTATCAGAGTTCCTGTCACTGAATTCTGAATGGATTGCACTTGCATACTGCATGTCTGCAAGTAAACGTAGTTGATGATGAAAAAAATAACTTTACAAGTCCATAGAGGGGGCTGGCATAATGGTTAAGGTGTTCACCTTAAAGATACAAGGTGCAGGGTTCGATTCTGACATGGGGTAATTGGCTAGGCGTAAAAAAAAATGGCCCACAGGGGCAGTTAGCCTAGTACTAATCTATGAATCTGTGGAAGAGCCTTTGTAGATTTCACTTGGAACACAATGTTCAGACCTCTCATGATTATTTGCTTGCACCTGTAGACTTCTTGTCTCCAGTGCAGTGAATTTTCTAGTGGAAGAAAATAGCTATTGCTCTTTCAGCTTTTCCCGGTTAGGGGTCACCACAGCGGATCACCTGTCCGCTCATGATTGGCAATGGAGTTTTTACGGTGTCGAGTTGCCAGCCCGGCGCCCAACCTTCCACAGAAAGCACACACAAGTACACACTCACACCTAGGACCAATTTAGTGTCCAATCCACCTACAGCATGTCTTTGGGATTTGGGAGGAAACCGAAGCACCCGGAGGGAACCCACTCGACCACAGGGAGGACATGCAAACTCCACACAGAAGGCACCCCAGCCGAGGATCGAACCGGAGAACTTCTTGCTGTGAGGTGGCAATGCTAACCGCGGTGAAGAAAATAACTAATAATTTTGCAAGGAAGAGCCACCATTTTCCATGGCTTTCATCGTTGTCTTATTTTTCAAGTTAGTTTGCTTAAAAAAATATCAAGAGCTTAAACTAAAATTATCAGTATAGAAATTCATGTTTATAAAACGGCAAATTGTTTTCTTAATTCTGCATATAATAACGTCAATATACATTTACATCCCCACACCACAGTGGCCTAAGCTTACAACTTTATATTTGTTTTAAACTGCTTCATTCAAACATTTCTTACTTTGTTACAGCTGGATTTGTTGCAACTAAGAAGTGCTTTCTTTCTTTAATATTTTTAACATATACAGCTGTTATTGATAAGACTCTCCCAACCTTACATATAAAATACCTCTGACTGGATGCTGTACAAACTGCTTTACAGTATAACATGCAATTTACGTTGTTAAATTGTTGTACAAATGTTAGGAAGAACATTAGTGACACAAAGTGGGGATTATACAAAGAATCAGTCTTTTTTCAGCCACTTCTTGCAAAACCGTGTGTCTAAACCTATATCATTTATTTTTTTTATTTATTACATTAGATTGCTGGTTAGTGTCCAACTGGGCACGTAGCCCATTTTCAGTGGTGACCTGGGGGAGAAAAGCTCCAGTATTAAGCTACATAGATACATAGGATTAAGGTTTGTAATATTGAACAAAATCACCAAGTAATATGGGATTAATTAATGTATGTATGCATTTATTTAGTTAACATTTGTTTACTGGGAAAGTACGACTTGGAACAAAGCCAGTTTTCAGTGGAATCCTGGGGAGAAACACTCCAGATGCATGTGATTTGTAATCTCACATTTATTTACTAATTTTACATTGTTGCTGTTCTTTATCTTGATCATCTCCATTTCCCAGCGCCAGTCTCTGGTTTTAGTCTGCGATACTCCTGATTCTTGTAGTCATTTCATGGGCTTTTTTTCTGTCACTCAGGCATTTTCTTTTGGAACATAGAAGTCTATCACTGGCAAAGACTGTCTTTGTTATTGTCAGAAGATTCAGAAGCAGAGTCACCTTCAGATTGCTGGATGTCCTCCTTTTGAATACGATTAAACAAAACTCAAATAAACAACTCTGCGAGTACATCAATAAGTACTGCCACCTAAAACGAGCGGATAATAATAATGAAGCTATTCGGCAAGTGTGACAAACTCACGACTTTATTAATACAAATAACGGCTTAAAAAACAGGTACTAAAGAAACTTATTATTCATTATCAGATTACATTATTTACCATCACAATATTTATATAGTATATTTGTCTAGACATTTTAAGCTATGAATTCTGTTATATTATGTGTCATATATTTGATTTAACACTTCATAACATTTTTGTATATGTCTTTTTCATAGAAAGGCATTTGAATGAACATTTATGGACATTGGTGCAAACTTTGTGTATTGTGTTAGGGTCACTTTACATTTTCATATTCTAGTTTGGCGCCAAAAAAGGCATAAAACAGCTTACTGTGTAAACAGTGAATTAGTTCTGATGAAGCCCGGATATACTGGGTGAAAGCGCTCAACTCATGTTAATATACAGGTTCATTTTTTCTTTAGTACCTGTTTTTTAAGCCGTTATTTGTATTAATAAAGTCGTGAGTTTGTCACACTTGCCGAATAGCTTCATTATTAATATCCGCTCGTTTTAGGTGGCAGTACTTATTGGTGTATTCGCAGAGTTGTTTATTTGATGTCCTCCTTTTACCATGTCTCATTATTCTTAATGTAGGATTCTCAGCCTCAGGCTACCTGAACGTCTGCTCCTATTCAAAAACATAAGCCTGGTTGCTGTTGGTGCATGGGATGTCAGATGAAAGGCCATAAACCAGGGGCCTTAAATGTGATGTCTGCACGCACAGACCTCAGAACTTTTCTGCCGCAGTCGAACGTCAGATCGATCGCATCGCTCCTCTACTATCAAGAAGTCTTATGCTAAGTACCCCATTGAGGAATTCTTAATTTTATTATTGGTCGAGCTTGGTTAGCTGTTTTGTTCTTAGCTGATGTCTGCTAAGAAGGGTAAATGCTGATGCCAACATCAAATTCCGCATAAGGACGCCCATGACTGTTGCATATTTTGTTTAGGCTGGGAGCACGACCATACATCCTGTGACATTTGCCAATCCTTTGTCCCTAAAATGCTCACAAGCCATCTGGCCACTTTTAATCTGCACCTGGAAAACAAGAGACTTAAAAAGTTAGCCCTTAGGATGGATCCCGAGTCGGCCGCCCAGGTGGAGCCACCATGAAAAAAGGCCAAACTTTCACGGCTTACTACCACTGCCCCTCCATCATTGGACACCCCGCCAGCTGCCAATTTAGGGGTTGAGGAATGCCTGCTAGAGCCATCTACTTCATCGGCCTCCCCTTGAGGAAGCCGCTTGTGAAGTACCGGCCAGCACATCTGCGGAGGTTACTCAGACGTCGGTTTCTACCAAAGCTGAGGGGGAACCAGACTCCACCGGACACCCAGTAGGGATGCAGGAATCTGAACCCTCTCCGTTAGCTCAGGCCTTTGTAACTAGGCCTTATCCCAAAGCTACCTCTTTGAAAAGAAAGCAAAAAACCAAACATCTTTCTTCCTCTTCGGAAGGAATTCCTGGCTGGCAGTCATTTACTCAGTCCTTGATGCAGGCCCTCGGCCTCCTCACCCTCCACTATCCCAGTGCTTAGTTCTAGACCTGCTTCAGCTATCTCTGTTCTCCCTCCCACTCCTCAGGAAGAAGAGGAGGATGTTTTCTCATCATCATCAGATGAGTCTGTTAGTTACTCATCTCAAATAGCCTCTCCACTAGAATACTATTCCCCAGATGAGGAATCCATAGAAGGGGACTCTCCTCCAGAAGATATCACTTTTGGAGAGACCATTACTAAAATGAAAGAAAATTTCAAATGGGATGCTTCCCAAATGACCGAAACTCAAAAAAGATACTTTGAGTTGCTGCAACTTAAATCTCTCTCTCCATGTGCCATCCCCCCCAGTTATTCCTGCATACCAAGACGCATTTGCTTCTACATATAAAAATCCAGAATCTCATCCACTTGCTCTTGAGACAAGATCATTTCTATAAGGTGCCTGTTGACTACAAATTTCTGGTGAAGCCCCCTTGGCGGACCCTGCAGTCATTGCTGTGGCCCCTGACAACCAGTGAAGACTGATCCCATCCTCGTCTGTTCTGCCTACTGACAAGGATAGCAAGAACATGGACAGGCTGGGTAAGAAGGTCTATACGTCTTCCACCCTAGCCTTCAGAACCATTAATTACCAAACCCATATGATTAAGTATGCCCTGGACTTGGTATCCCAAGCATCTACACTTCAAGCCTCCCTGCCTGACTCTCCCATCAAGACAGAAGCAGCATCAAAGCTGACCCTGGCATCCCAAGTAGCTAGACATTCCATTAGATGCAGTTATGATGTAGCAGAGGCCTCTGTGAGATTTGCTGCTTTTGCATTTGTGCTTCGCAGATATTCATGGCTCCGGCTACAACCATTGCCTGAAGATTTTAAATCTAAAATTCTGGATACTCCATTAGATAGCAACCTCTTGTTTGGCAAATAGTCTGATGAACTGTTTAAGAACCTTCAGGAGAAGAGCAAGGAGTTAAAAGACATTAAGCACCTCCTAGTGTCTCCTGTTCCAAAGTACTACAGAAATTATCCAGCTAAGACCTACGTGTGCAGGACTCCTTCCACTGCTACTCCTCCTTCATCCGGACATAAGAAAGGTAACATGAGGCAACCCTCTTCCCTTCCAGGCCCGCTCCTTCTCAGTCTACTCACAGCCAGCCCTTTCAGGACAAAAATGGTACCAACAATGCGTGACTGCCTTTGCCCATCTCCTCCTGTCAGCCCGTCTCCCACACTGCCTGCCCCTCTGGAGAACTGTCACCTCAGACCGCTGGGTCCTGGCAGTAGTAGAAAGGGGATACTTTCTGTCTTGGAAAGAAACTCTCACACCATGGGGCATCCCTTTTCCCCAAAAAATCAACTACACCTTATCCCTCAAATTATACAGGATCTACTGGCTTTTGGAACAATAGAACCTGTCCCCTCAGGACAAGAAGGAAAAGGTATCTACTCAAGGCTATTCCTGGTACCAAAAAAGGATGGACCATGGAGGCCAATCCTGGACTTGTCTTTTCTAAACCTTTTTCTAAAAGTCCCTTCCTTCAGAATGCTATCTCTTCAGACCCTTCCTCCACTATTGCCACCCCAGTCATTCATGGCCACTCTAGACCTAAAGGAGGCCTACCTCCGTATCCCCATACAGCCCACTTACAGAAAGTACTTACATTTTCCTGGGCCCTGTTCTCACTTTCAATTTACTACATTGCCGTTTGGTTTATCCACTGCACCCAGGGTCTACACCAAATGCCTGTCTCTCACCATAGCTTACTGCAGGACCAAGGGCATTCATATCTATCCCTACCTAGATGACATACTCATTCTGGCAGAGAAAGAAAGCACCCTAAAAAGTCATCTGCAGTTTTCCATGTCTCCCACTACAAGGGTTGGGATTCACCCTCAACCTCCCCAAATCTTCCCTTGTACCACAGTAGATCAAAATCTTCCTGGGATGCAGGATCCGAACAGACCTGATGAAGGCATTCCTCCCTCCAGACAAGGTGCTTTCTGTAACAGACCACTTCCAGGATCTTCTCCGGACCCACCAACTGTCAGCAGGACAATTCATGTGACTTCTTGGTCTTATGGCAGCCACTATTCCCATGCTTCCACTAGCCAGGATGCACATGAAGCTACAGTGGTATTTAAAGAAGGTATGGTCCCAACACAGCCACCCTCTAGACTTCCAGATTCTAATCCTACCCTGCCTCAAGTCAGAACTACAGTGGTGGATTCAACAGATTCAAATGAACCCAGTTCTTCCTCTAATACCACCTACACCAATTCAACATATGCACACAGATGCCTCAGATCTGAGCTGGGATCTATCATGATGGGCCTCAAGGTGCAAGAACTCTAGCAGGCACACCTCCTGAAAAAAACACGTCAACGTAAGGGGGATGACTGCAGTTCATGTAGCCCTAAAAGTCCTCCTCCCCCTTCTACAGCAAGGTCCCCTCCAAGTCTTCACCGACAACACCACAGTCATGTGGTACATCAACAAACGGGGAGACAAAACCTTACCTCCTCTGCCAGCTAGCAATGCAGATTTGGGACCTAGCCTCACAAAACAACTTATCTCTGCAGGCGGTCTACATCCCATCTCAGGACAACCACCAAGCGGATGGTGTCATCAGATCATTCTCTCTGCATCACTAGTGGATGTTACACAGAGAAGTTATTCTAGACATTGTCCACCAGTGGGGCACACCTCAAATAGATTTATTTGCCTCCCCCCAGAACAAACAACTAACAAAATTCTGTACGAAGGACCACTCCCCTCTAGCCTGGAGAGTGGATGCCTTCACCATCTCATGGAAGGGACAATTTCTGTATGCCTTTCCTCTCATTCAGAAAGTCCTCCTGAAAATCAGGAAGGAAAATTCAAAAATCTTGCTGGTGACTACCTGTTGGCCAAGGCAGCATTGGTTCCTCCTTCTGCTATCCCTTGCCAAGGGCAATCACCATAATTTACCCTACAAGGTGGACCTACTTGCACAGCAGAAGGGAACTCTCATCCACCCTCATCTGGAGATGCTGTGTCTAAAACACCGGATGATAAACTTTTAATATCCTTCAGACACCACTACTCTAAGGACGTCCTTTCTGTCCTGAGGGAGGCCAGGAAACCTAATACAAGGAAATCCTACATTCTAAAATGGGAATGTTTCTCCAAATGGTATCTCCAAAAGCTTAGGGATCCCTTTCTAGTGGGTGTAATTCTTGTTCCTAGCATATATATGTGGGTTTATCAAGAAAGGCCTTTCATAGTCATCAGTAAAAGTGCACACCTCTGCTATCTCTGCCTACTTACCCTTAGACCCTCCTTTACTCTCCAGGCTAGGGAGTCCTGCACATCAGACCACTGAGAAAGCCTATTTCACCACCTTGGGACCTAAACTTTATCCTGGAAAAAACACTGGCCCCATTTGAGCCAGCTAGTTTTGCATCGCTACAAATGTGCACATGGGTAACAATCCTGCTGGTAGCTCTCTCTTCAGCCAGAAGGGTGTCAGAGTTACAGGCTGTCATGGCATGCCCCCCCCCCCACACACACACACACACACACACTGTCTTCCACAAAACCTTCTTTCATGCCCAAAGTGGTCAACTAGCTGTCATTAAACCGATCCATTCACCTGCCCACCTTATTTCCCTCTCCTAGCAATGACAGCGGGAGAATTCTACATTCCCTGGATATTCACAGGCAATTAAGGTTTTATTTGGACAAAACCAAGACCATTAGAAAATCTAATCAGCTCTTTGTATCCTTTCATCCCAGGGCCCTGGGCAATGCAGTCTCCAAACAAACTATCTCCTGTTGTTTCAGGAAAACTCTTTGCTTCTGCCACTCCTACCATGGCAAAGATTTACTTCAGGGGGTAAAAGCGCACTCTACCAGGGCTGTAGCATCCTCCAAGGCCTTCTTCAGGGGCCTAGACACAACCTCCATCCTGGAGGCAGCCACTTGGTCCACTATACACACATTTACCAGGCACTGCAAGTTGGATCATATCTCCAGAGCCAGAGGAGGTTTTGCTAGGGCAGTCCTGCAGGGATTTCTAGAATCGGCTACCTCTACCCTTCACCCTTCCTAAGCTGTGGTACTCTCCCACAGTAAGAATACTGCAACATGGGAATAGAAGGATATAGAATATTTGTGTAAAATCTTACCATAACCATAGATGTCCTTCTCTTCCATGTTGCAGTATTCCTTCCTTCCCACCATCCCCCTGCATCCCTTTCACCTGTCTATGGGGCACCCTAGGGCACCTCCTAGATTATGGTCTCATTGGGCAGTCTGTGGCATTTCACCGGTGTGGAGGACATCATTTGGCTCTACCTAGTTCACTATCTGGGCAGTTAGTTCTGAGGTCTGTGTGTGCAGACGTCACATTTAAGGCCCCTGGGTTATGGCCCTGCGTGTGACGGCCCACGCACCACCAGCAACCAGGCTTAAGCTTTTGAATAGGAGCCAATGTTCGGGTTGCCTGTGGCAGAGAATCACAAAGTAAGAATACTGCAACATGGAAGATAAGGACATCTATAGTTATGGTAAGATTTTACACAACTATTCTTTCTCTTTGTTGGTTAAACATTATTTTCTCCTTACCCTGTTCTTCATCCAAAACTGTCTTTGATCCTCCAGGAAAAAAATACTTTGAAGATGGGTAGATACAGCAGCTTGAGTGTCAACCTTCCTCTTGGCATTCACTGTTTGCTGGCATAAACTTCCTTCTCTTCTGTCTGGTGCACAGTGAATAGTCAATTTCTACAAATACTTTGCTTTCCTCAGTTTTTAGTAGTTTTTCCCTTCTTCAACAGTTTTGTCAGGAGAAACTCATTCTGTTGGACTGGTTGCATGTTTACTAATATAGGTCTTGTCTACTTTCATGTGGCCAGATTTGGCACATATACACAATGTGCCTTCTCAGTTAACAAATCCTGTTGCTGAACACTAATCTAGTTGCTTCTTGTCCTGTCATAAAATGAATGCAGTCTGTTCCTTCCAGTTTGTCTTGTACAGCAGAAAATTTCAGATGTTCTTCGTGTTTCACTGTTGCATTCATCACATTTGGGTTATCTGCTTGCAGTAGCCGTCAGTCGGCCTGATTATCCAAGTCTTGGGTCCTGCATCGGTTGCTGTCTCATCTTCCATGACATCAGGTATTCAGGGGTATAAAGCATGCAGCCGACGCCATTACATCAGTCTTTCTTGCCATGCGGTGCCCGAAGCAGAAGCAGTTCGCAAGGCCGGTCGGCCGACAACTGAAATTTTCGTTTTCGAGTTTCAGAACCGAAGTCTTCAACTAAAGCTAAGTACCCCGTTGGGGAAACTTTTTCTTGCTCTAAACCGATGTCAGTAAAAGTCAATAATTGTATTTCTTGTGGAAAGCAAATACCTCATAAAGATTTTAATTCATACTGTATTCCTTGCCTTGGCCCTGACCATGACATACCTCGCTGTCAGTTTTGTGCCTTATTTAAACAACGAACTATTTATCATCTGTATATTTACACTTCTAAATATTTTGGTACTCGGTTCAGTTATCCAGATATGGCTTCAGTAAGCCACCCGACTACCGACATTCCGGAAAAAAGCAAAGATAAAGACAGAGACAGGCCGCCTAGGTCCAAAGCTGCTGATGACGCTTCTTCTAAGCTAGTTACCAGTTTGCTGGTACTCAGTGAGGCGCTTTCGCAGCCCCTGATACCTGCTACTTCAGATTCGCAGGCCTCTACTGAGACCCATTCGGAGTTCGGTATGCCGCGAGATGCTTCAACTGTGGAACCTGCGGATGTCTCTACCTTGGATGGGTCCGGAGCCGCTGTACATGCACCAGCTTCTGAGGGTGTATTCAGGCCTACTGACTTGCATATTAAACTGACGCCATCTTCTTCTTCAAGGTCTAAAACTCGATCCATGCCTAGAAAAACAGACGCCCAGACTGCATGGTCAGGCCTCTATGCCTAAAAAACAAATGATAAGAATGGCTGAAGACCTTATTACTTTAATCATGGGAAGCCAACTTTCTCCCTCTAAGAGACCTAGGACTGAATTTGCTTATGAATCTTCTGATCAGGTTTCTGAAATTTCTGTTTCCTCTGATGACCAGGATTTACCCTTATCTACCTGTGAGGATTCTGATGCAGATGACTGTATTCCCTCTGCTTTGCCTCCAGAGGATTTCTCTTTTGGTGTAACCTTGCATACTTTTAGGGAGTATTTTCACTGGGAAAGCCAGGATTACTCTGATTCGAAAAAGAGGTTTAGAGATTTCTTACTCCGGCCCCAACACAGGCCTTTAGCTATCGCCCCTGTTCTGGACATTGTTGATGATGCCTTTTTGGAGTCTAGCTTGGCCCCTGACTCCTTACCTCCTGCTCCCAGAAAACCAGATAGATATTACAGGGTTCCTGACTCTCTCAAAATCCTACTGCAGATCCTGAAACCATTTCACAGGGACCCAAGGGCATTAAGGCTACTACTGCCAAAAATCCTACCCCCTCTGATAGAGATTCCAGGGCGCTGGATAGATGGGGTAAGAAGGTATACACTTCTCCAACCTTGGCCATTAGGGCCTTAAACTACCAGTTTCATATGTTAAAGTATCAGCAGCATATTATTGGATTGCTTAAACAGAAAATTATGCTGATTCCTGACTGTGCTGAAAATAAGGATTTACAGGATTTAATGCATTCTGCTGAACAAGTTGAAAACATACTTTGCATTGTGGTTTTGATTCACTAGAGGCATCTTGCAGGGCTGCTGATGTTCTTCGTGTTTCACTGTTGCAGTAATTACATTTGGGTAATCTGCTGACAGGTTGCCCTCAGCCTGATTAACAAAGTCTTGGGTCCTGCGTCGGTTGCTGTCTCCTCTTCCATGATGTCAGGTCGTCAGGGGTATAAAACATGCAGCCAACGCCATTTTATTCATTTTTTTCTTGTTGCGCAGTGCCCGAAGCAGAAGCAGTTTGCAAGTGCCGGTCGGCCAACTCCTGAAATTTTCACATCCGCATTTCAGAACCAAAGTCTTCAACTAAAGCTAAGTACCCCATTGGGGAAACTTTTTCTTGCTCCTTACCGATGTCAGTAAAAGTTAATAATTGCACTAATTGTGGGAAGCAAATACCTCATAAGGATTTTCATTTGTACTGTACTCCTTGCCTAGGCCTAGATCATAACGTGCCTTGCTGTCGGTTTTGTGCTAGATTTAACCAACGCACTATTAAGCGTCGGTATATTTTTGCTTCAAAATATTTTGGATCCAGATTTAATTACCCTGAAATGTCGTCTGTTAGCAATCCAACTACCGGAGTTCACAAAAAACGCAAAGAAAAAGACAGAGACAGACCATCGAGGTCCACAACCGATGAAGCTTCTCCTAAGCCGTTCGCCGGTACTCAGTGAGGTGCTTTCGTAGCCCCTGATACCCGCTACTTTTGAGTCGCAGCCCTCTGCCAAGACCCATGCGGAGTCCGGTATGCCGTGAGATTATACATCTGCAACCTTGGCAATTAAACTGCTAGTTTCATATGCTTAAATATCAACAGCATGTTATGGGCTTATTGAAACAGAAAATTATGTTGATTTCTGATTGTGTGGAAAATAAAGAATTACAGGAATTATTGCATGCAGCAGAACAGGTTGGAAAGCATACTTTACAATGTGGTTTTGATTCTTTGGAGGCCTCTTGCAGGGCCGCAGTTACTGGATCTGTGATTAGAAGGCATGCCTGGCTCAAGGAGCAAAATCTGCCTGATCATGTTAAAGCTAAATTGTTGGATGCCCCTTTACAGCATGATACTCTGTTTGGTAATAAGGCAGAAGAGGTTTTAAAGAAAATGGAAGATAAAGCTAAATCTATGCAAACTGTAAAAGAGTTCTTACAAATGCAGCCACCCAGGTTCAGTAGGCACTGGCCTACTAAAAATTGGTCCTTTCCTGTGTCCAACAGAGCTTCTCAAGGCAAATCCAGGCGCTCAAAAGGCTCTAGATACTAATCACAGGGTTCTTACAGGTCAAAGCAGTGGGGCGCCTACACCTCCAAATCTGGAGGAAACAAAGCACAACCCTACAGTAAGCAGTCTCTATGACTTCCCTCTACCTTCACCTAGCACTTATCTTTTGGCAGCCCTTTTGGGGGGAAAATTAGCTCATCATGCTCAAAATTGGCAGTTAATTACCCAGGACAAGTGTGGGTATTAAACATAGTATTCCAGGGGTACAGATTTAATTTCCATACTTAGCCAATTCCAAACGGTTGGGCAGATCTGCCACAAAATCAATGGGCAGAGGCTCAGAAACAAGTTACGTCCGTCATGGATATGGGGGCTATTCAACCAGTACCAGAACGGGAAAAAGGACAAGGTTTTTATTCAAGACTTTTCCTGGTACCCAGAAAAGACGATGCCTGGCGTCCAATACTGGACTTAACGATTTTGAACACGTTTCTGGACATTCCAAAATTCAGTTGCTGACTTTACAACAGCTACTGCCTATGCTGGGCAGGAACGCTTGGTTAGTGACTCTAGATTTAAAAGAGGCATACCTGCATATCCCAATAAGGGAATCGTGCAGAAGATACATCCGCTTCAAGGCAGGTTTTTTGCATTACCAATTCTCTGCACTGCCCTTTGGCTTATCTACTGCGCCCAGGGTCTTTACAAAGTGCCTGGCACCAATAATTGCATTTTGCAGACAAAGAAGCATACAAATTTATCCTTATGTGGACGACTGTGTCATTCAAGCAGAGAGCAAGGACATTCTTCTTCAACATCTGGCATTTGTAAAAAGGCTTCTAACATGCCTAGGGTACACAATAAATGAAAAGAAATCCCAACTGGTACCCTCTCAAATAATTATATTCCTGGGTGCAAGTGAATACAACTGCCCAGATGGCTTACCTTACGCCAGACAAACAAAGGCAACTGACAACATACTTCAAACAGATGGCAACAAAATCCCAGTTATCTGCAAGACAAATTCTGCAGGCTTTGGGGTTCATGGCATCCTGCATTCTACTAATTCCATATGCAAGACTGCATATGAGGAAACTTCAGTGGTACCTAAAAAGTTTATGGAGTCAACATTGTCACAGTCTGGAAACAATGCTTCCTCTCATTCCCTGCCTATAGCAGGAGTTTCTTTGGTGGGGAGAGACATGTCACCAAAACAAGGGACTGTCATTCACTCTACCCCCTTCCACCCAAACTCTAACTACAGGCACTTCAGACTATACTTGGGGGGGCCCACCTGGCGGGGAGATGCATTCAGGGCATATGGACCCCAAAACAAATGCATCTGCATATCAACCAGAAAGAGATGCTAGCTGTTCAGAATGCTTTGACAACCTTCAAGGACTTACTTCAACCAGGACAACTAGTGATAAAGACAGGCAACACCACGGTTATGTGGTACATAAACAAGCAGGGGGGTACATATTCCTAACCCCTTTGCAGACTAGTCATGGAATTGTGGAACACAGCTTTGACTTACCAAGTACATCTTCAAGCTCAATTCCTGCCAGGAAAACAAAATACTCTGACAGACGACCTAAGAAGAAATCTTATGGACCCGCACGAGTGGAAACTGGATCCACAAATCTTCAGCATGGTAACACAGAAATAGGGGAGCCCAGACATAGATCTATTTGCCTCTACCTAAAATTATCAACTGGACAAATTTTGTACAAGGTCTTATCACAGACAAGCATGGAAAGTGGATGCCCTGTCCTTCAGTTGGAAAAACCTATCAGTCTGTGCCTTTCCCCCTCTGCCTCTTCTCCCCAAGGTCTTATTAAAGGTCAGACAGGAAAAGCCAAAAATGATCCTGATTGCTCCAGACTAGCCCCGCCAGCACTGGTACCCAATTCTAAGGAATATGTCTTAACTCCCTCTGTGGTACTTGCCTCAAATACCTCATCTACTGTTTCAGCAGAGCAATCAAATTTTGCACACTCAGCTCCAAACTCTGAACCTTGCAGCATGGCTGATCATTTAATTATTCAAACAACACCACTCAGTAAATCTGTGATGATGTCATTTTCGAAGCCAGAAGGCCTAGTACTAGAAAATCTTATGCTGATAAATGGAAGAGATTCTGTGCTTGGAACCAAGCACAAGGAACGGACACAGCAAAACCAAATATCCCTCAGATTTTACAATACTTGACTGAGATGCTTAACAAGGGCCTGTCTTTTTCTTCAATAAAAATCCATGCCTCTGCCATCTCGGCTCATTACAACACGGAGCCTCCCCTCTTTTCTCATCCTCTGCTAAAACGGTATCTTAGAGGGGCCAAAAATTTAAGGCCTCCCAGAAGATCACCCACTCCTGCATGGGACCTCAATTTTATGCTGGAAAAACTCACTCTGCCTCCTTTTGAACCAGCAGCTACTGCGGATATAAACTTTTTATCTTGGAAAACAGCTTTCCTCTTGGCAATCACTTCAGCAAGAAGGGTTTCAGAACTACAGGCTCTCATGCCTGTGGAGCCTTTTATTACATTTTATCTGGACAGGGTGTCCCTCAGGACTATTTCTTCCTTTATGCTTAAAGTGGTATCCAGTGTGGCTCTTAACCAAACAATTCACTTGCCAACTTTTTACCCAAATCCACAGAACAAGGGGGAGCGGAATCTGCATTCATTGGACGGACACAGACAACTAAGATTCTACTTAAACAGGACCAAATCTCTAAGAGAGTCTGAGCAACTACTGGTGGCATTTGCTTCATGATCAGAGGGGAAGGCTATATCAAAGCAGACTATTTCTAAGTGGATAAGCCACTGCATTTGTTTCTTCTACTTGCACCATGGTAAACCTGTGCCCAAGGGAATCAGGTCACATTCCACCAGGGCTGCCTCTACCTCAGCAGCCTTTCTCAGAGGAGTTCCAACCAAAGACATTCTAGAAGCTGCTACTTGGAGCTCTGTTCATACCTTCACAAAGCATTATCATTTGCCTCTCTTCTCCAAATCCAGGGCAGGCTTTGCCACTGCAGTTCTTCAGGGCCTTATAGCCGCCCCTAATACTATTTAGTTCCATCCTCCCATCCATAGCTTTGGGATTCTTCCCAAATGTAATGACTGCAACAGTGAAACAGGAAGAACATAGTACAGTTGTGTACACTTACCATAAATGTAGATGTTCGAGTGTATTCACTGTTGCAGTCCGGGTTACCCACCTGCCATTCCCCTTTTCTATAACTTCTCTTACCTTCAGTATATTCTAAAGCCTTTGTGGTGCATTTGCTTTTAGATGAAGGTAAAGTTTATGTTACTAAAAGTGCATTTACATATCTTGCTGTTTATTTATATGTGTGTGTGTATATATATATATATATATATATATATATATATATATATATATATATATATATACACATTCATATGTATATATATATTTTTGCTCCCCATTTGGGGGGCACCTGACATCTGGGGCAAGAAAAACTGAATAAAATGGCATCGGCTACATGTTTTTTTACCCATGATGACCTGACGTCATGGAAGAGGAGAGCGCAACCAACGCAGGACCCAAGACTTTGTTATTCAGGCCGACTGAGGGCAACCTGCCAGCAGATTACCCAAATGTAGTGACTGCAACAGTGAATACACTCGAACATCTACATTTATGGTAAGTGTATACAACTGTACTTTACTGGGTCTGTACTTAGAAGGCATGCTTGGCTTAAGAAGCCATCTTTGTCAAATCATGTTAAAGCTAAATTGCTGGATGCTCCCTTAAACCAGGACCGCCTGTTTGACAACAAAGCCAAAGTACTTAAAAAGATGGAGGAAAAAGCTAAATCTATGCAAACTGTTAAAGATTTCCTGCTAGTACAGCCTCTAAGATTTAGTAGGCGTTGGCCCTCTAAGAATTGGTCCTTTCCTGCCTCTTCCAGGCCTTCTCAGTCCAAACCCAGAACCAGCAGAACACTCAGGCTTCAGTCCCAAGGTATGCACAGGACTAAGCAGTGGGGGGCTCCCACTTCCAAAGCAGGGAGTAGTAAGACTCCCACTTATGGTAAACCTGTCTCAATGTCTTAACTTTAAAACTTCCAAGCCCTTCTCAACTGACTGCTCCTTTAGGGGGGAAGATTGCTCTGCAGGCAAAAAACTGGGAACGCATTACCCAGGACAAATGGGTTTTAAATATAGTTTCCCAAGGATACAGATTCCACTTCCAAACTTTACCAACCCCAAACAGTTGGCCAGATCTACCCCTAAATCAGTGGACAGAGGCTCAAAAGCAAGTTCTCTCTCTCTTAAGTATAAGGTCTATTCAAACTGTCCCAGAAGAGGAAAGGGGACAAGGTTTCTACTCTAGACTTTTTCTGATGCCCAGAAAAGACAACTCCTGGCATCCTATCCTGGATCTCTCTATCCTAAACACTTTTTTGGTGATCTCAAAATTCAAGATGCTATCTCTTCACCAGTTGCTTCCTATGCTAGACAAGGATGCCTGGTTGGCAACACTGGATTTAAAGGAAGCCTGCCTGCACATTCCAATCAGGGACTCTTGCAGAAGATACCTACTCTTCAAAGCAGGCTACATGCTTTATCAGTTCTCTGCACTGCCCATTGGCTTATCTACTGCTCCCAGGGTATTCACAAAGTGCCTAGATCCAGTCATTGCATTTTGCAGGCAAAGAAATATTCAAATATACCCATACCTGGACGATTGTCTAATTCAGGCAGAAAGCCAGGACATACTGTTGAATCATCTGGCATTTGTACAAAAAGTGCTAACTTCTCTGGGGTACACCATAAAAGAAAAGAAGTCTCATCTTGTACTCTGCCAACAAATTGTATTCCTGGGAACAAGCTTGAACACAGTTTCCCAGATGGCTTTCCTCATGCCAGAGAAACAAGTTCATTTGACAGCTTACTTCAAAGTAATGGCCACAAAGACCTTGCTATTTGCAAGACAAGTACTGCAAGCCTTGGGGTTCAAGGCCTCCTCCATTCTCCTAATCCCATATGCAAGACTGCATATGAGGAAACTACAGTGGTTTCTAAAAAGCCTATGGTGTCAACATTCTCAGAATCTAGAAGCAATGATTCCTATCATACCTTGCCTACAGTTAGAGTTCCTTTGGTGGGCAGAGGCCTGCCACAAAAACAAGGGACTGCCATTCACTTTACCCCCTGCCACCCAAACCCTAACAGACTCATCAAACTATGCATGGGGGGGGGGCTCACTTGGCAAGGAGGTGCATTCAGGGCAAATGGAGCCCAAGTCAAGTGCACCTGCATATCAATCAAAAAGAAATGTTAGCTGTACAGAATGCTCTAACAGCTGTCAAGGACCACATTCTTCCAGGACAATTAATGGTAAAGACGGACAACACCACTGTTATGTGGAACATAAACAAACAGGGGGGAACCCACTCATACCTTCTCTGCAGACTAGCCATGGCTCTGTGGAACACAGCCTTGAGATACCAAGTGCACCTACTGGCTCAGTTCCTGCCAGGAAAGCTAAATACACTGGCATACGATCTAAGCAGAAATCTCATGGACCCACACGAGTGGAAACTGGAAATAGACATTTAACATGTTGACAAACAAATGGGGTAGCCCAGACGACCTGTTTTCCTCCCCCCAGAACTACCAATTGGACAAATTCTGCACAAGGACTCCCCATAAACAAGCTTGGAAAGTGGATGCCCTGTCCTTCACCTGGAAAAATCTATCAGTTTATGCCTTTCCTCCTCTGCCTCTCGTCTCCAAGGTACTACTAAAGATCAAACAGGACAAACCTAAGATGATACTGATTGCACTGGCCATGCCAACACTGGGTACCCCCTCTTGCACAGTGTGTCACTGCTGGCACCATGGCACCTGCCTCAGACCCCTATCCTGCTGTCCCAGCAGAAGGGCCAGATTCTGCACCCTCAGCTTCAAACCCTGAACCTGGCAGCCTGGCTTAATTACCTGATTTCTCCGTTACCATCCCTCAGTAAACAAGTGTTGGATGTCATTCTGGAGGCAAGGAGGCCTACTAATAGAAAATCTTATGCTGAAAAATGGAAAAGATTCTGTTCCTGGAACCAAACTCAGCGGATGAGCACAGCAGCGCACAATTTACCTCAGATTCTTCAATACTTAACTGAGATGCTTCATAAGGGCCTTTCCTTTTCATCCATCAAAATTCATGCATCAGCCATTTCAGCTCATTACAACACAGAACCACCCCTCTTCTCTCATCCACTGCTCAAGCAGTTCCTCAGAGGGGCCAAAAACTTAAGACCACCCAAGAGAGCCCCAACTCCAGCCTCTGGGATCTTAACTTTGTATTGGAAAAACTTACTGTACCTCCTTTTGAGCCAGCTGCAAATGCAGAGTTGAAATTCCTTTCTTGGAAAACAGCCTTCCTTTTAGCCATCACTTCAGCAAGAAGGGTGTCTGAATTACAGGCCCTTATGGCAGTGGAGCCTTTCATCATCTTTCATGCAGACAGGGTGTCCCTCGGGACCAATCCCTCCCTCATGCTCAAGGTAGTATCCAGTGTGGCTCTTAATCAGTCCATTCATTTGCCAACTTTCTTTTCTAATCCACAGAACAAAGGGGAATGGATACTGCACTCCTTAGATGTGCACAGACAACTTAGGTTTTACTTGGACAGGACTAAACCTCTCAGGAAATCTGAACAGCTGCTGGTGGCATTTGCTGCAGGGGCAGAGGGGAAGGCCATTTCAAAGCAAACCATTTCTAAATGGATAGGTCATTGCATTCATTTCTGCTATAAGCACCATGGAAAACCTATCCCTCAGGTGATAAGACCACATTCAACCAGGGCTGCATCTACCTCTACAGCCTTTCTCAGAGGTGTCCCTACCAGGGATATCCCAGAAGTTGCTACCTGGAATTCTGTACATACTTTCACCAAGCATTACCATTTGTCAATTTTCTCCAAATCCAGAGCTGGTTTTGCCACTGCAGTCTTGCAGGGCCTTATAGCTGGTCCTAATGCTATCTAAATTCCTCCTCCCATCCTTAGCTTTGGGAATCTACACAAATGTGATGACTGCAACAGTGAAACATGAAGAACATAGTACAGTTGTATACACTTACCATAAATGTAGATGTTCAAGTGTGTTCACTGTTGCAGTCCTGGTTACCCTCCCTATTCCTTTTTACTATGCTTAAAAGCTTTTTGGTGTATTTGCTTTTTTTGTTGGAGTTATAACCTTGTGTGTATGTGTGTGTATATATATATATATATATATATATATATATATATATATATATATATATATATATATATTTAATTGCTTCCCATTAGGGGGGCACCTGATATCTGGGGCAAGTAAAACTGATATAATGGCGTCTGCTGCATGCTTTATACCCCTGACTACCTGACGTCATGGAAAATGAGACAGCAACCGACGCAGGACCCAAGACTTTGATAATCAGGCCGACTGAGGGCTACTGCAAGCAGATAACCCAAATGTGATGACTGCAGCAGTGAATTCACTCGAACATCTACATTTATGGTAAGTGTACACAACTGTACTTTTTCTTTGAGGACTCTGTACTCTAATTCTACTATTTTTGAAACGGATCTTCCTGAGAAGCCCCATACTCGGCCAACCTTTTCTTCATTTCAATCTCTGATTGTTGCAGTTTTGTCAGTTTATCTGAATAGCTAGTTAATACTTCTTCGGTAGTTGTCAGCTTTTGTTACTTGATTTTTATATATTTTTTTAGTGTTTCACTTAAACACCTCTTAGTACATTTGATTTTATTGTACTCTAAATTACTGGACGCCATGTACTGTACCAAAGATGAAGCTTGAACTGTTTTTTGATGAAGAGCTGCAATATTCTTTCCAACCATAGCCTTTTCTTCTCCTTTACTTGTTGTTTTTCTTACTTTCTCCAAATTTCTTCCTTGCTGGCATCCAGCCATTGTAATTACAAGCCAGTAACATAATTTTATCTAAACTGATAGCTTTTACTGGCTTTTATCAAAGTTTTTCGGTTTTCATGGTGGTAGAGCTCTAATCAACTTATTGATCAACGTGCAGCCGTCTTGGTAGTCCAGGAACTGGTTTGTGTTAATCAACTGTATTTCCCCTCTGTGTTTGAGTCTGTCATTGAAAAACTTTAGCGTCTACTTCTCCATCAGATGATGCCTCATTTGGGCCGCCAGTGCTTAGAATGAGTGATTACTTCATATAGGAGGCTAAGGAATGTCCAGGGTACAAAGAGCATATGGGCCTGCCTGAGACTAAGCCCTTAATCATTCCTCTTGTCATTCAAGCCTTTGAAATGTATACCATTGTTGCAGATTAGCTGCTGCTTTCAAACAGCCTTTTAAAACCCCAGTTGCAGATCTAGCTGTGCTGTCTGTGGATTTCTGCAAGGTAAGAACTGTAGCTTCAGTAAAACTCATTACACATTTGGTGTGGAACCCTACAACTCTGTAGCCCTGGCTTTCAGGGCCCTTAATTACCAAGCCTGTATACTGACGTACCAGGGGACTATCTTGTCAGAAGTAAAGGAAAAGGCTAAAGATATTGGTGACAGGTACCTGAAAGAGAAAGGCACTAGATACTGCAACCTTAGTTGTCAGGTAGCCAAACACCATTAAGTGTGGCTGTGATGCGATAGGTGCATCATGCAGGGAGTTGCCAGTAGTCTAAACACATAGCCCTTGCTAGACCATGTTAAAGCAGAACTTCTTAATGCCCCACTGGAAAAGGAGCTTCTGTTTGGTGCAGAAGTGGTGTTTAAAGAACTGGAAGAAAATGGGGAGACTACTATGCAGTCACTACAAGTTATTTCATTCCGCTGCACCAGAATGCAGCAAAGGAGAAAGTCCTACTAGAAACTGGCATTTCTTTCAGAGTCAAAGAAAATGGTAGCAGCAGAAGGCTGTGGAAGACCACTGTATAAAAAGATAGCAGACATTGAAAAGAAAAAACTGCTCGCCCTAAGGACCAAGACCTAGAGAGGGAGCAGCTATGACTTATCCCTCCTCATCATGCGACCAGATCCCACCCCAACCCACACAATTTCAAATGATGTCCTTCATGGATGCATCTGCAGTCATAACAACTGGGTTGTCCTGTCGTCAGGCAGCCCTTCAGTCGGCCGGATTCCAAAGTCCGGGTCCGGCTTCGGCTGATGTCGCACTCCACCCGACGTCATCTCTGTTGGTCTTCGGGTATAAAAGCATCAGCCGACGCCATTTTCCCCAGTCTTTCTTGCCGCGTGGCGCCCGAAGCAGAAGCTGTTCGCAAGTGCCGGTCGGTCGGATCCAGAGATTACTTCTACCGAATACTACTTCGAAGACTTCTAAAGCTAAGTACCCCGTTGGGGACTCTTTCTTGCCTCAGCCGATGTCAGAAAAAGTTAACAATTGTTTAACCTGTGGGAAACAAATACCTCATAAAGATTTCCACTCTTACTGTCTGCCTTGTTTAGGCCCAGCCCACGACGTAGCAGCCTGTTCGGCCTGTGCTTCTTTCAACCGACGAACGCTTAGGCGTCGGTCGGAGTTTGCAGAACAGTTTTTCGGTTCTGATTTTGCGTACTTTATGCCGTCGGATCCTCCGACTACCCAATCTACCAAAAAACGCAAAGATAAAGACCGACACTCGCGGTCCGCGGTTTCGGCCGAAACCATGGTTAAGCAAACCGCGAGTGTCTCGGTTTCGGCCGAAACTGAGAAAACTGATCAAAGTACAGCTGAACCTATTCCTACAACTGAGGCCCCTGCTACAACTCTTGAATCGACCTCAGAACTTTTACCCACTACGGTGGTTGACTTATCAGACACCATCCCCTTGGATGTCTCTACCCCAGCACGTGGTGCTGCTAGGCCTCCAGCAGCCATGTCCATTAAGGCCTTCGCCAGGGCTAAAGCAGCCAAGACTACTAAAACAGTGCCTGTTAAACCCCCACATCCAGGCCCTCTTCTAGTTCTCAAATGCTTACTTTGGCAGAAGATTTAATTTCCTTAATTAGAGGATCTCAATCTCATCCAGACAGGGCCTCTCAGCCCCCAGAGAAGAGACCTAGGGCAGAGCCCCCTGAGCCAGTGTCCTCTGATGATTCTGCTGATGAATCAGACATAACTGACCAGCCAGAGGCTCCCTTCTCCAATTTTGAAGATTCTGATGCTGAAGAATCCATTCCAGCTGCTTCCCCACCAGAAGAATTCTCCTTTGGGGAAACCTTGCATGCCATGCGAGAACAGTTCCAATGGCAGCAACAGGATTTTTCAGACTCCAGAAAAATCTCTCTGTGGTGGATGATGCTTTCAATGATGTTTGCTCCGCTCCAGATTCTTTACCCCCAGCCCCTGCCAAACCAGACAGATTTTACAGGGTGCCAGATACTCATCACCACCTTTACAAGGCCCCTCTTGCAGACCCAGAAACTATATCCCAGGGTCCCAAGGCAGTAGCCGCAACCACAGCTAAAAACCCTATTCCTTCTGAAAGGGAAGCAAGGTCACTAGACAGATGGGGTAAAAAGGTCTACACTTCAGCTACTCTCTCAGCTAGAGCTTTAAACTGTCGGTTTCACATGATACAATACCAAGAGTTTATGCTTGATCAGTTAACTAAAAAACTAACCACTGATGAATCTCTTGATAAGAAATATATATTAGACATGGTAAATAACATACAACAGGTTAGCAACCATTCCTTAAAATGTGGCTATGATGCACTGGAGGCTTCATTTAGATCAGCCATGACAGGCACAGTGATAAGAAGACATGCATGGCTAAAGGAACAAGCTTTACCGGATCATGTTAAAGCTAAGTTGCTAGATGCTCCTATGGACAAGACAAGTTTGTTTGGTACACCTGCCCAGCAGGTTATGAAGAAAATGGAAGAAAAGGCAAAATCTGTTCAAACTGTTAAAGATTTCCTGCAAGTCCAACCCCCAAGGTTTAGCAGGAACTGGCCTGCCAAAAATTGGTCCTTTCCTGACTCCACAAAATTTCAAAGGGGCAGGAATAGACGTTCCAGAGGCAGAAACCAATCCAGAGGAGGTGCCTACAGAGGACGACAGTGGCAAGGTAACAACAGAGGCACAGACACAGCCACTGCCACGACATCAGCACAGCCACAGTGACTTAATCCTAAATCCGCCTACCAGGGAACAAATAGCAGCTCCTCTAGGCGGAAAGTTAACCTTATTTTCAAAGAACTGGCACTACATAACAAAAGACAAGTGGATTTTACAAACCATAGATCAAGGTTACCGGTTTCACTTCCACACTTTACCAGTCAAAAGAGGAATGCCAAATCTACCTCCACATCAAAAAACAGAGGCTCTACGCCAGATAATGGAGTTAGCAAACATGAGAGCTGTGGAAAGAGTGCCAACAGCAGAACAAGGAAAGGGTTCTACTCCAGACTATTCCTAGTTCCAAGAAAGGAAAAAGTTGGAGACCAATTCTCGACCTGTCCACCTTAAATGCATACATCATTGTCCCAAAATTCAAAATGCTGACCCTACAGCAACTTCTTCCCATGCTGGGCAAGGAGTCTTGGCTGGTAACTCTAGATCTCAAGGAGGCATACCTGCACGTCCCAATTCGACCAATCTGCAGAAGATACCTCAGATTTCTTGCAGGATCAGAGCACTTTCAATTCTCAGCATTGCCCTTTGGCTTATCTACTGCCCAGAGTATTCACAAAATGCCTGGCATCAGTAATCGCCATTGCAGACTACAGGGGATTCAAATTTACCCATACCTGGACGACTGCCTGCTACAAGGGGACAACAAAAGCAAGCTGACAACAGATTTACAAAGGGTCATTTACTTGCTACAAGGACTGGGATACACAGTCAATTTACAAAAGTCAAGGCTGATACCATCCCAAACAAGGACATTCTTGGGCTGAATTGGACACAGTACAACAAATGGCATTCCTGACTACAGAAAAACAAAAGAACTTCCTCTTTACTTCTTGGCACTAACAAAACTGAACAAGTTAACAGCAAGAAAATTTCTACAGGCCTTGGGCTTCATGGCATCATGCATAATCTTGGTCCCATTTGCCAGACTACATATGAGAAAACTACAGTGGTACCTAAAGAATTTATGGTCCCAACACAGACACAGTCTAGAAACAGAAATCCCACTAATTCCATGCTTAAAACAGGAGTTCCTATGGCGGGCTCAGGCATGCCAGTCAAACCCAGGCCTGCCCTTCCGCAGATGTCAACCAAGCCAGACCATCACAACAGACGCTTCAGATCTAGGATGGGGGCCCACATGCTGGACAAATGCGTGCAAGGATTGTGGACACAGGATCAAATTCACCTGCACATCAATCTAAAAGAAATGCTGGCAGTAAAACTGGCAATCCAAAAGTTCAAACCTTTCCTCAAAGAGGGCCAGTTGATGATAAGGACAGACAACACCACAGTCATGTGGTACATCAACAAACAGGGAGGCACTCATTCATACCCCTATGCAGAATGACCTTGGAGCTGTGGACCCTGGCACTCAGCTACAACATTCAGTTACAGGCAATATTTGTACCGGGGAAAGACAATACTCTAGCAGACATACTAAGCAGAACCACTTCGGATGCCCACGAATGGAAGCTGCACCGGACATCTTCAAGACCATCTCAAAGAAATGGGGAATGCCACAGATAGACCTATTCGCATCACCTCTCAATCACCAGCTCGAAAAATTCTGCACGAGGACATTCCACCCACTAGCATGGAAAGTGGACTCACTCTCCTTCAACTGGAAAGGCCTAACAGCATATGCATTTCCTCCTCTTCCTCTGATACACAAGGTACTACTAAAGATCAAGGAAGAACGTCCAAGGATAATCCTGATAGCCCCAAACTGGCCAAGACAACACTGGTATCCACTACTGAAGAGCATGTCTCGAACAACATGTGGCCAATACCCTGATGCCTTTGATGTTAACTCAGAACAACTACAGCATCATACATCCAAACCTAAAACGCTGCAACTGACTGCATGGAACATCACATAGCAGCAGCTAATCCAGAACTTTCCCAAAGAGTTAAAGACATTATTCTTGAAGCACGCAGACCTTCAACAAGAAAGAACTATGCTGGAAAATGGAAAAGGTTTGTCATTTGGAGTACCGAAAGAGGAAAAGATGTGTCAAACATAGATATGCCTAACATTCTGGAGTATCTGGCGAACTTCTTCATTCAGGCCTGTCCTACTCCTCCATCAAGATACAGGCATCAGCTATTTCAGCAGAATACAGCTTTGATCCTCCTGTTTTTCACACCCTTTGCTCAGGCAGTTCCTCAGAGGAATCAAGAATGTAAAACCTCCCAGGAAACCACCATTACCAGCTTGGGACTTAAACTTTGTGCTAGAAAAGTTGACACTAGCACCCTTTGAACCAGCAGCAACAGCAGACCTACAACACCTGTCATGGAAAACTGCTTTCCTACTGGCAATTACTTCAGCAAGGAGGGTTTCAGAACTACAGGCCTTAATGGCAGTGCAACCCTTCCTAATCTTCCACCAAGATAGAGTGTCCTTGAGGACTAATCCTACATTTATGCCTAAGGTGGTATCCAGAGTATCTTTAAACCAGGCAATCCACCTTCCTTCCTTCTTTCCCAACCCACAAAACAGAGGGAAAGAATACTGCATACCTTGGATGTACATAGACAGCTACGCTACTACTTGGACAGAACAAAAATAGCAGAAAGACTGACCAACTTTTGTAGCCTATGCAACTGGAAGGGAAGGAAAAGCTATTTCCAAACAGACAATCTCCAAATGGATAGGAAATTGCATACGATACTGTTACTCCTTCCATGGAAAACCATTTCCACAGAACATAAGACCTCATTCTACAAGGGCAACAGCCACTACCACAGCCTTCTTACGAGGAGTGGCAACCAAAGACATTATTGAGGCGGCTACTTGGACCTCCGTGCATACATTTGCCAAGCATTATAATTTGCCTCTTTATTCCAGATCCCGAGCAGGGTTTGCCACTGCTGTACTGCAAGGGATCTTAAACACACCATAATCTACCTTTATCCTCCTCCCCTAGTTGGCTATGGTATTCTACCCACTTGTTATGACTGCAGATGCATCCATGAAGGACATAGTACAGTTTTGTACCTACCATAAATGTAGATGTCCGAACTGGATAGCATCTGCAGTCAGGATTACCCTCCTCCTTCCCTCTGTGGTACTCCTAGGGTGTTTACCCTCCTAATAGCTAGCTGTTGGGGAGTCTTTATGGTGTATTTGTTTGTATATATGTACATATATGCTTATTGTTGTGTTTACCTCTATCTATTTGGAAACATTGGCATCTATCCAAATTTTACCCTGCAAGAGGGCTACTGGCATCTGGGGCAAGAAACACTGAGGAAAATGGCGTCGGCTGATGCTTTTATACCCGAAGACCAGCAGAGATGACGTCGGGTGGTGTGCGACCTCAGACGAAGCGGACCCGACTTTGGAATCCGGCCGACTGCAGGGCTGCCTGACGACAGGACAACCCACTTGTTATGACTGCAGATGCTATCCAGTTCGGACATCTACATTTATGGTAGGTACAAAACTGTACTTTCCTCCTAGTGCCTACCACCCAGTACATAGCTTTGGGATTCTACCCATATGTGATTACTGCAGCTGTATGCACGATGAACATAGTACAGTTTTGTACCTACCATAAATGTAGATGTTCGAGTGCTAATACAGCTGCAGTACAGGTTTCCCTCCCTCCTTCCCCACTTGGTAAAGGCATGAGGCCTAGCAACCTCTTCATACTACCTGACTGGGTTATCCGGCTATGTTTTATTTGCTTGTTACCACTGATTTTGGATTATATTGCATTGCTTGTATATGTATATAAGCACTATTTAGGTATTGCCTTCCTTCTGGGGGCACCTGACATCTGGGGCAAGAAAGACTGAAGAACATGGTGTCGGCTGTGTCTTATATACTCTGGCCTCACTGACGTCAGAAGAGAAAGCGACGACAACCGATGCCGGACCAAGACTTTGGAATTCGGCCGACCGAGGGACCGCCTGACGGCAGAGAACCCATATGTGATTACTGCAGCTGTATTAGCATTTGAACATCTACATTTATGGTAGGTACAAAACTACTTTCTCAGACATCCTTGAGATCCTTAAGCAGAGGGGGAACTGGACCGCCCTCAACCCTTCCGAGGACGAGTCGGTGTATCTGGACGTGTTTGGTTCTCGCCCTTCCACCTCCTGGGTGTCTCCGCCTTTCGACCCGCTCATGGAAGTAGTGGCTTGGAAGGCGTGGACGGCCCCGGGCACAGTGGAACCAACTCCCCGTCCGACAAACAGTTTCTTACATAGGGTGTCCCTGTTGATGCCATGGTGGTTGCAGCAGCCACTAAGAAGGAGTTGGATGACCCTTCAGTGCCTGTTCATCTACCTAATAAAGAATCTAGGACAATGGACAGGTACGGGAAGCGGATGTTCTCTTCAGCGACCTTTTCCATGCGGTCGCTGAACTATCTGTGCCATTTCACCCGCCTTCAGAGAGATTTCCTTAAGGAACTGGGTGATACCGTTCAGGATCCATCTGCTGCGTGGTCTCAGGAAAAGATTTAACTCCCAGCTGGCGACCCTTAATTCTATAGTCAACTCCTCCATGCGGCTCATTTCTTATGCAGCCAATGGGGCGAGTAGAGCCGCAGGCACAGGCGTGGCTTTGAGAAGACATGCTTGGATGCGGTTATGTAACTTTGCTGACCCCTTTAAGGCGTCCTTCACCAATACCCCCTTCGATGGTTCGGCTTTGTTCGGGCCACAGGTGAAGGATACCCTTACTAGGTGTGAGCAGGAAGGCAAGACTCTCTCTGCCATGGGAGTTCGTTTTTCTACTCCTTCTAGACCATACCCTAAAGGTCAGAAGAGTGGGAAAATGTGGTTTCGCAAACCCCAAGGAGTCGTGCCTGACACACGTGGCGAGTTTCCCTCCAGGGGCAGAGGAGGGAACAACAACAGATGCCGCCCGAGGGGCAGAGGGGGTCAGCAAAATCAGGGTAGCAGGGAATCTTTTTCTGACACACCCTTTCAGCACCCCTGAGGGGTTGCCCGACTGTCCACTCTCGGTGGCAATCGGGGGAAGATTGTCACTGTACCCAGAAGCCTGGCGACTTCTCACACAAGACAGTAAGGTACAGTCTATCATATCTGAGGGTTACAAAATCCCCTTTGTCCACACCCCCATGCAAACAAACAGGTCCCTTCCAGATGTTCCACCTGGTCTAAGGGAACAAGCAGTACTAGAAATTTCAAAACTGCTAGAAAAAAGAGCCATCCAGCCAGTCCCAGCAGACCAGCAAGGATCCGGAATTTACTCCAAGTTCTTTTTGGTACCAAAGAAAACAGGGGACTGGAGACCCATTTTGGATCTCAGCAGGTTAAACAAATCTGTTCAAAGAACGAAGTTCCGGATGGTCACGCTTCAGTCCATTCTACCCTTTTTGGGTCCGGACATTTGGATGTGCTCCATAGACCTTCAGGATGCGTACTACCATATCAGCATGAACAGACGCTCCAGGAGGTTTCTCCGCTTCCGGCTGGGAGCCAGTCACTATCAGTTCAGAGCCCTGCCCTTTGGTCTCACCACAGCCCCCAGGGTGTTCACCAAATGCATGGCAGTGGATGTCCTTCAAGGATGCATCTGTAGTCCTTACAAATGGGTTGTCCTGTCGTCAGGCAGCCCTTCGGTCGGCCGGATTCCAAAGTCTGGGTCTGGCCTCGGCTGGTGTCGCACTTCACCCGACGTCATCTCTGCTGGTCTTCGGGTATAAAGGCATCAGCCGACGCCATTTTCCTCAGTCTTTCTTGCCGTGGCGCCGAAGCAGAAGCTGTTCGCAAGTGCCGGTCGGTCAGATCCAGAGATTACTACTACCGAATACTACTTCAAGACTTCTAAAGCTAAGTACCCCGTTGGGGACTCTTTCTTGCCTCAGCCGATGTCAGAAAAAGTGAATAACTGTTTAACTTGTGGGAAACAAATACCTCATAAAGATTTCCACTCTTACTGCTTACCTTGTTTAGGCCCAGACCACGACGTAGCTGCTTGTTTAGCCTGTGCTTCCTTCAACCGACGAACGCTTAGGCGTCGGTCGGAGTTTGCTGAACAGTTTTTCGGCTCAGATTTTGGGTACATTATGCCGTCGGATCCTCCGACTACTCAAATTGTTAAGAACGAAAGAAAAGGACCGACACTCGCGGTCCGCGGTTTCGGCCGAAACCACGGTTAAGCAAACCGCGAGTGTCTCGGTTTCGGCCGAAACCGAGCAAACGGTTCAATCTTCAGCCGAATCCATGACTACTGCCGAGGCCCCTTCTACCCTTGTTGAATCGGCCTCTGAAGTTTTGCCCACTAATGTGGTTTCTCTAGAATTATCGGACACCATCCCTTTGGATGTCTCTACCCCAGCACGTGGTGCTGCTAGGCCTCCTGCAGCCATGTCTATAAAGGCCTTTGCCAGGGCTAAAGCAGCCAAAACTGCTAAGTCTGTGCCTGTTAAGCACCCCTCTCACAGGCCCAGTTCCAGTTCCCAAATGCTTACTCTGGCAGAGGATCTCATCTCTTTAATAAGGGGATCCCAATCTCACCCAGACAGGGCCTCTCAACCTCCAGAAAAGAGACCTAGAGCAGAGCCCCCTGAGCCAGTGTCCTCAGATGACTCTTCTGATGTTTCAGACAATACAGACCATCCAGAGGCTCCTCTTTCTGCTTATGAAGATTCTGATGCTGAAGAATCTATTCCTTCTGCCTCTCCACCAGAGAAAGTTTCCTTTGGGGAAACCTTACATGCCATGAGAGAGCAATTCCAATGGCAGGGACAAGATTTCTCAGATTCAAGAAAAAGGCTTAGGACCTTTTTACACTTACCGCAACATAGGCCCTTAGCTATACCTCCAGTTCTTCCTGTTGTGGATGATGCATTTAATGATGTTTGCACTGCTCCTGATACTTTACCTCCAGCCCCTGCTAAGCCCGATAGGTTTTACAGGGTACCGGACACTCATTTCCACTTATACAAGGCTCCTTTTGCAGATCCTGAGACTATCTCCCAGGGGCCTAAGGCAGTAGCTTCGACCTCAGCAAAAAATCCTCTCCCTTCTGATAGGGAATCCAGGTCCTTAGAGAGATGGGGTAAAAAAGTATACACCTCTGCTACTCTCTCAGCTAGAGCTCTGAACTGTCAGTTTCATATGATCCAATACCAAGAGTTTATGCTTGATCAGTTAACTAAGAAACTGTCCTCTGATGATTCCTTAGATAAGAAATATGTTCTAGAAATGGTGAATAACATTCAGCAGGTTAGTAACCATTCTTTAAAATGTGGCTATGATGCACTGGAGGCTTCATTTAGATCAGCCATGACTGGCACAGTTATAAGAAGGCATGCATGGCTGAAGAAACAGGTCTTGCCGGATCATGTTAAAGCAAAGCTATTAGATGCTCCTATGGATAAGGTCAGTCTATTTGGTTCTCCTGCCCAACAAGTAATGAAGAAAATGGAAGAGAAGGCAAAATCTGTACAAACAGTTAAAGATTTCTTACAGGTTCAGCCCCCAAGGTTCAGCAGGAACTGGCCTTCCAAAAATTGGTCCTTTCCAGACTCCTCTAAAAATCAGAGAGGCAGGAATAGACGTTCCAGAGGCAGAAATCAATCCAGAGGAGGTGCCTACAGGGGACGCCAGTGGCAAGGCAATAACCAACGAGGCACAGATACAACCACTACCACTGCAACAGGACAATCACAGTGACTTGGCTCTGACACCGCCTACCAGGGAACAAATAGCAGCACCCTTAGGCGGAAAGTTAGCCTTATTTTCAGAAAACTGGCACTATATCACAAGAGACAAGTGGATTTTGCAAACTATAGACCAAGGCTACAGGTTTCATTTCCACACCTTACCAGTAAAAAGAGGAATGCCAAACCTACCACCAAATCAAAAGACAGAAGCCCTGAAACAAATAGCTCAATTAACAAAGATGAGAGCTGTGGAAAGGGTACCACCTACAGAACAGGGCAAGGGATTTTACTCCAGACTCTTCCTAGTACCAAGAAAAGAGAAAAGTTGGAGACCTATTCTCGACCTGTCCGCTTTAAACACATTCATCATTGTTCCAAAATTCAAAATGCTGACCCTACAGCAACTTCTTCCCATGCTGGGAAAGGAGTATTGGCTGGTAACTCTAGATCTCAAGGAGGCATACCTGCACGTCCCCATACGACCAATTTGCAGAAGATACCTCAGATTTCTTGCAGGATCAGAGCATTATCAATTCTCAGCATTGCCCTTTGGCTTATCTACTGCGCCCAGAGTGTTCACGAAATGCCTGGCATCAGTAATCGCTCATTGCAGGCTTCAGGGAATCCAAATTTATCCATACCTGGACGACAGCCTGATACAAGCGGACAACAAAAGCAAGCTGACACAAGATTTACAAAGAGTCATTTGCTTACTACAAGCCCTGGGATACACAGTCAATTTAAAAAAGTCAAGACTGACACCATCCCAAACAAGAACATTCTTGGGTGCAGAATTGGACACAGTAAAACAGATGGCATTCCTAACTGCAGAAAAACAAGAACAACTTCCTCTTTACTTCTTGGCATTAACAAAGCAGAACAAACTAACAGCAAGGAAAGTACTACAGGCCTTGGGCTTCATGGCATCCTGCATAATCTTGGTCCCCCATGCCAGACTGCATATGAGAAAGCTACAGTGGTACCTAAAGAATTTATGGTCTCAACACAAGCACAGCTTAGAAACCGAAATACCACTGATCCCATGCCTGAAAGAAGAGTTCCTATGGTGGGCTCAGGCATGCCAGTCAAACCCAGGTTTGTCCTTCCACAACATTCAAACAAGCCAAACCATCACAACGGACGCCTCAGACCTCGGTTGGGGGGCTCACATGCTGGACAAGTGCATTCAAGGCTTATGGACTCCAGATCAGCTGCACCTGCACATAAATCAAAAAGAAATGCTGGCAGTAAAACTAGCAATCCAGAATTTCAGACCATTCCTCAAAGAAGGCCAATTGATGATAAGGACAGACAACACCACAGTCATGTGGTACATCAACAAACAGGGAGGCACTCATTCATACCCCCTATGCCGAATGGCTCTGGACCTATGGAATATGGCTCTGAGCTACAACATTCAATTACAGGCAATATTTGTACCGGGAAAAGAAAACATCCTAGCAGACATGTTAAGCAGAACTACCTTGGATGCTCACGAATGGATGCTACACCCGGACATCTTCAAGGCCATCACAAAGAAATGGGGAATACCACAAATAGACCTATTCGCATCCCCACTCAATCACCAGCTCAAGAAATTCTGCACAAGGACATACCACCCACTTGCTTGGAAGGTGGACTCTCTATCCTTCAATTGGAAAGGCCTGACAGCATATGCATTTCCGCCTCTTCCTTTGATGCACAAGGTACTACTGAAAATCAAAGAGGAACGTCCAAGGATAATTCTGATAGCTCCAAATTGGCCAAGACAACATTGGTATCCATTGCTGAGGAGCATGTCTCGGGGGGAAACGTGGACACTGCCCCTGATTCCTTTGATGTTAACTCAGAGCGACTACAACATCCTGCATCCAAACCTGAAAACTCTGCAACTGACTGCCTGGAACATTACATAAGAGCAACTAACCCAGATTTATCCCAAAGGGTTAAAGACATTATCCTTGAGGCCCGCAGACCTTCAACAAGAAGGAACTATGCAGGAAAATGGAAAAGGTTTGTCATTTGGAGTACTGAAAGAGGGAAAGATGTGTCAAAGGTAGATATTGCCAACATCCTGGAGTACTTGGCAGAGCTTCTCCATACAGGCCTGTCCTATTCCTCCATCAAGATACATGCATCAGCTATTTCTGCAGAATACAGCTACGATCCCCCTGTCTTCTCACATCCTCTACTCAGGCAGTTCCTGAGAGGAATAAAGAATGTAAAACCTCCTAGGAAACCACCATTACCAGCATGGGACTTGAACTTTGTGCTAGAAAAATTGACACTCCCTCCATTCGAACCAGCAGCAACAGCAGATCTTCAACACCTATCCTGGAAAACTGCTTTCCTACTGGCAATTACTTCAGCAAGAAGGGTTTCGGAACTACAGGCTTTAATGGCAGTACAACCCTTCCTAATCTTTCATCAAGATAGAGTGTCCATGAGAACTAATCCTACATTTATGCCTAAGGTGGTATCCAGAGTGTCTCTAAACCAGGCAATCCACTTACCTACCTTCTTTCCCAATCCACAGAACAGGGGGGAAAGACTGCTGCATACATTGGATGTACATAGACAGTTGCGCTACTACCTGGACAGAACCAAGGGCAATAGAAAACTGACCAGCTTCTAGTAGCTTATGCAACAGGAAGGGAAGGAAAAGCAATTTCCAAACAGACAATCTCCAAGTGGATAGGAAATTGCATAAGACTCTGTTACTCCTACCATGGAAAGCAAATTCCACAGAACATAAGGCCTCATTCTACAAGGGCTACAGCCACTACCACAGCTTTCTTACGAGGAGTGGCTACCAAGGACATTATTGAGGCTGCTACTTGGACCTCCGTGCATACATTTGCCAAGCATTATAACTTACCTCTATACTCTAGATCCCGAGCAGGGTTTGCCACTGCTGTTTTGCAAGGGATCCTAACTACACCATAATTCTTCTTCCTCCTCCCCTAGTTTGGCTATGGTATTCTACCCATTTGTAAGGACTGCAGATGCTTCCTTGAAGGACATAGTACAGTTTTGTACCTACCATAAATGTAGATGTCCGAACAGGATAGCATCTGCAGTCAGGATTACCCACCCTCCTTCCCCTCTGTGGTACTCCTAGGGTATTTGCCCACCTAATAGCTAGCTGGGGGGGGATCTCTTATGGTGTATTTGTTTGTATATATGTACATACATGCTTATTTTTTGTGTTTGCCTTCTACTTTTTGGAAACATTGGCATTTACCCAAAAATTTAGCTATCCAAGCGGGCAACTGGCATCTGGGGCAAGAAACACTGAGGAAAATGGCGTTGGCTGATGCCTTTATACCCGAAGACCAGCAGAGATGACGTCGGGTGAAGTGCGACACCAGCCGAGGCCAGACCCAGACTTTGGAATCCGGCCGACCGAAGGGCTGCCTGACGACAGGACAACCCATTTGTAAGGACTGCAGATGCTATCCTGTTCGGACATCTACATTTATGGTAGGTACAAAACTGTACTTTACGGCTCACCTGAGACGGCGGGGATTCCAGGTGTTTCCATATCTAGACGACTGGCTCCTGACTGCTTCCACCAGGCATCAGCTAATCCGAGCCAGGGATTATACCATCCAAACTTGCTCAGAGCTAGGTATCTCTATAAACTTCGAAAAGTCTGCGTTGTTGCTTTGTCAATCTATAACCTTTATAGGCGCCATATTAAACACAAAAGAACTGTCGGCAAAACTTCCATTAGAAAGAGTATTAGACATTCGCCGACATGTTCAAACGTTACTACGATGCAAGAGAATTCAGGCCAGATTTGTACTGAAAACCTTGGGTCTCATGGCAGCAGCAATCACATTACTTCCCATGGCTCTTTTTCACATGCGGATTCTTCAATGGATGCTTTTTACCCAATGGTCTTTTCAACAGCTTCCAATGTCTCACAACATAATAATCACCCAGTCATGCAAAGACCACCTTTCTTGGTGGATGGTCTCCCCTCAAGTTTTTCAGGGCAGACCGTTTGTACTTCCTCCTCCGGTTGCCACGGTGACAACGGATGCCTCCCTGATCGGGTGGGGGGGGCATTTTCAGGGTAGGACTGTCCAGGGCACTTGGCAACCCCTAGAGTACCGTCTGCACATAAACGTCTTGGAGATGAGAGCGGTACTTTTAGTGTTGCAAGCTCTTCAGGACTCTCTGCCTTCCGGGTCTGTTGCATTTCAGACGGGCAATATGTCAGTAGTGTGGTACATCAACAAGCAGGGCGGAACCAGGTCCTGTCCCTTATGTCGAGAAGCACTCAGACTCTGGCAGTGGGCATTCTCCTCTCAACAGTTTCTGATAGCAACACACATTCCCGGGAAGTCCAACGTCATAGCGGACAGGCGAAGCAGAGCAATTCTTATGCCTCACGAGTGGTCTCTCAATCAGTTAGTAGCGGACAAAATTTTTCGCAGATGGGGTCAACCTTGCTGCGACCTTTTTGCAACCCCTCTCAACAGCTAGTGCAGCAACTTCTTCACTGTCTTCCCCCTCCCAGGCCATTCCCCCAGAGACACTCTAGTTCACGATTGGCCCCGGGGTCAGCTCTATGCATTCCCTCCTTTTCCCTTAATTCCAAAACTGATTCGGAAAGCGACCGCTTTGGGATCCAGGATGATCCTCATTGTTCCTTACTGGCCTTGACAAATTTGGTTCCCATTCCTGCATCGTCACCTGCTGGAGCAGCCCTAGAATCTGGACCCAGTGCCAGACCTCTTTCCATCAGTCGGGCCGGCTGCACCAATCCCTTCACTCTCTCAACCTCACAGCTTGGTTGCTCCACTTCCAACCTTAGCCAGGCTTCCACATGTTTCTGAGCCAGTCTGCGAAATCATACTTTCTTCGCACAAACCTTCTACTAGAAAGACTTATGCTAGTAAGTGGAAACGTTTTTCTTTCTGGGCAGAGGCTAGGAAGATAAACCCCTTTACAGCCCCTGTCCATAATGTTTTAGATTTTTTGGCGGAACTTTTTCGAGCAGGTTCCTCAGCTGCCACCATTAGGGTCCAATTGGCTGCTATCGCAAATTTTCATGTTAGCCTATCAGAGTCCAGTATCATGTCCCACAAACTTTGTAAGGCTTTTCTTAAAGGGACTATGTTACTTAGACCCCCAATTAAAGATCCCTCCCCCCCCTCCGTGGGATTTGAACTTGATATTAACTTCATTGATTCTCCCTCCTTTTGAACCTGCAGCTTCTTGTTCCTTAAAATTACTCTCCTGGAAGACTCTCTTCTTAGTAGCCATCACCTCGGCCAGAAGAGTATCGGAACTTCAAGCCCTTTGTGTTCGCCCCCCATATGTTATTTTTCACAAAGATAGAGTCTCACTCAGGACTAATCCTTCCTTTTTGCCCAAAATATCCTCAGAGACAAATCTCAATCAGGCTATTGATCTTCCTGATGTTCTTCATTCCACATTGCTGCAGTCCTAACTATTGGGTAGTCCGCTGTCCAGTCGGCCCGAATACCAAAGTATATGGCTGACGTCGGTCAGGGCGCATTAGACTGACGTCAGTATGTCAAGGTACTAATGCGCATGACCGACGTCATATCCTCAGTCTTTTTTGCCGCATGGTCCGATGCAGAAGCAATTTTGCGAGTGCAGGTTGGCGTTCTGAAAGTTTCTGAAGTCAGAGTTTCAGACCGAATCAAAGTTGGCTAAGTACCCCGTTGGGGAATATTTTGGTTTTCTTGCCTCAGTATTTAACCGGATGTCAGAAAAAGTGAATAACTGTATTTCTTGTGGGAAACAGATACCTCATAGGGATTACCATACTTTGTGTATACCTTGTTTAGGGCCTGGGCACGGCGTTGTTGGATGCCGCTCTTGTGCTAGATTTAACAAACGCACTATTAAGAGAAGGTTAGACTGTGCCAGGTTAGTTTTGGGAAGCGTTGTAATTATAAAATGCCGCCGGATGCTCCGGCCCGGCTTCGCTCAAAAACGCAAAGATAAAGCAGCAAAGCCTAGGGTGGAGGAACCGACAGTCCCAGACGTCGGTTCTTTGGAAGGCTCAGTGGAGCCGGAGGTTTTGCCAGGTGTCTCTTTGGAGTCTCAGGGAGAGACTTTACTGTTACAGGATGTATCCTCTCAGGAAGTAGGCCAGGCTGAGGGGGCTTCTCAGGTGGCTGTTCTTCCCTCTCTTCCTAAGGTGGTTAGAGCCTCCCTTTCAGTTTCCAAGGCTTCTTTGAGGGGCAGGCCAAGTTTAGCTTCTGTGGGGTTTCCCCTAGTGCTTCAGGATCTTTGCCTAAGAAACATATGCTTAAAATGGCAGAGGATTTGATTACTATGATTAGGGTTCTATGCCCCTCCTGATAAGAGGCCTAGGGTGGAACCTGAGTTTGAGAGTTTTGAGCAATGCTCGGAGGCTTGAGTCTTGGCTGAAGACTTGCAGGAGTACCCTCCTTATTCTGATTCTGATGTGGATGATTCTACTCCTTCTGCTTCTCCTCCTGAGGATTTTTCATTTTCAGAGACTCTGCATTCCATGAGGGAGCATTTTAAATGGGAAGGTCAAGATTTCTCTGATTCCAGGAAAAGGCTTAGGAATTCTTGTTTTACCCCAGCATAGGCCTTTAGCTATACCTCCTGTTTTGAATGTGGTGGAAGATGTGTTTGCAGAGGCTTCCCTGAATCCTGATTCTTTGCCTCCTGCCCCAGTTAAACCGGATAGGTATTATAGGGTGCCTGAAGCTCATAAGTATCTTTTTAAGAGTCCTAGGGCAGACCCAGAAACTGTCTCTCAGGGGCCTAAAGGTGTGAAGGCCTCAGTTGTTAAAAATCATGTCCCTCCTGATAAAGAGGCAAGGGCTTTGGATAGATGGGGAAAGAAAGTGTATACTTCTTCCACTTTAGCCATGAGGGCGTTGAATTGTCAGTTTCACATGTTAAAATATCAGAATTATCTTCTTTCACAGTTGAAATCTAAGGTGGATGCTCTGGCTGAAGGTATTGAGTGTAAAGAGTTGCAGGATTTAGTTCATGTGTCTGAACAGGTGGGTAAACATTCCTTGCAGTGTGGTTTTGATGCTGTGCAGGCCTCCTCCAGGGTGGCTGCCACTGGTTCTGTTCTTCGAGGCACGCCTGGCTGAGAGATCAGAATTTAGCTGAGCATGTTAAGACAAGGATTTTGGATGCTCCTTTACAGTCTGATGTGTTGTTTGGTTCACCTGTGGAAGCAGTTTTGAAGAAAATGGAGGACAAGGCTAAGTCTATGCAAACTGTTAAAGAATTTTTGCAGGTGCAGCCTCCGAAGTTTAGTAGAAATTGGCCTACTAAGGGATGGACTTATCCTGCTTATGATTCCCAGTCTAGGGGTAGGTCTAGACGTGGTAGGGGCAGAGCTCAGGGTTCTTTTAGGCCTAGGACAGGGAGTTCCCCTGCTCAGACTTCTGGTGAGGGCAGGGGTCAGTCCTTTCGTAAGCAGACCCAATGACCTGCCTTTTCAGCTGCCAGTACGTTCTCGCCTGGCAGCACCTTTGGGAGGAAGGCTGTCTCTTTTCAAAGAAAATTGGGATTTAATTACCCAAGACAGACGGGTTCTGGATATTATTCACCACGGTTACAGGTTTTATTTCCATACCTTGCCTCCTTTCAATGGCATGCCAGACATTCCTTCTCTTCAAAGAACAGAGGCTCACAAGCAAATTTCTCTGTTGCTCCAAATAGGGGCCATTCAGTCAGTTCCTGTGCCGGAAAGGGGCCTAGGATTTTATTCTCGCCTGTTCCTAGTACCAAAGAAGGGGAACACGTGGAGACCAATTCTGGATTTATCTATCCTCAACACTTATCTGGACATTCCCAAGTTCAAAATGTTGACGTTACAACAGCTTTTACCTCTGCTGGGCAAAGATCACTGGATGGTAACTTTAGATCTCAAGGAAGCTTACCTTCATGTGCCAATAAGACTAAGTTGCAGGAAGTATCTGCGTTTTCGAGCTGGAAATTCTCATTATCAGTTCTCTGCATTGCCTTTTGGCTTATCTACTGCCCAGAGTATTCACAAAGGTTCTGGCTCCAGTGATAGCTTACTTCAGGCTAAAAGGAATCCAAATCTATCCTTACTTGGACGACTGCCTGATTCTGGCTCAAGAAAAGAAGATCTTCTACAGCATCTGGAATATGTCATAGCAGTGCTAAGATGCCTAGGGTATTCTGTGAACGAAATAAAGTCCAGTCTAGTACCCTCTCAAGACATGTGCTTTCTGGGTGTGAGACTGAATACAGCAGCCCAGATGGCCTTTTTAACCCCGGACAAACAAAAGAATCTTTCCAGTTACTTCCATCATCTATCTCTTCAGTCCGGGCTGACTGCAAGGACAGTCCTTCAAGCCTTAGGGTTCATGGCATCTTGTATTCTGGTGCTTCCCAATGCCAAACTGCATATGGGGAAGCTACAATGGTATCTCAAAAATCTGTGGACACAGCACTGCCAGGATTTGGACACTGTCATTCAAATAATACCTTGCATTCAAAAGGAATTTTTGTGGTGGGCTCAGGAATGTCACCTAAACAAGGGACTCTCTGTGACCCGGCCAGAGGCAAGTCAGATTCTAACGACAGATGCCTCAGATATTGCTTGGGGAGCTCATCTAAATGGAAAGTGGATACAAGACAAGTGGCCTGCCAGACTACAGCATCTACATATCAACATGAAAGAGATGTTAGCAGTTCAGTTTGCATTAATTGCTTTCAAGGAGTTACTTCTTCCAGGGCAGGTGTTGATTCTAACAGACAACACAACTGTCATGTGGTACATCAACAAACAAGGGGGAACACATTCTTACCCATTGTGCAGACAAGCAATGATTTTATGGGAGACTGCGCTCAGTCTGCAACTAACTCTTAAGGCAAGGTTTCTGCCGGGAGCACAGAACTCCTTAGCAGATGTATTAAGCAGACAAATCATGGATCCCCACGAGTGGAAACTGGATCTTCATGTATTTCAAAAATTGACAGTGTCATGGGGAACTCCAGACATAGATCTGTTCGCTTCTCCACTAAACCACCAGCTGCCAAAGTTTTGCACGAAGGGATTTCATCACACAGCTTGGAAAGTGGATGCTCTTTCTTTCAGTTGGAAAAATCTTCATGTGTATGCCTTTCCACCTCTGCCTCTTCTTCCACAGGTGCTTCTAAAGGTCAGACAAGACAAGCCGAGGATGATTTTAATAGCTCCAGATTGGCCTCGGCAGCACTGGTACCCCGTACTGAGGAGTCTGGTAAGGAAGCCTCCATGGCCTTTACCCTTGATTCCACACCTGTTGTCTCAGAGGGACGGTCATCTGCTCAATGTCAAGCTTCACTCTCTACATCTGACAGCCTGGCATATTCTGTTTTGAAAGACAGCAGGTCTCAGCTTCCTCAACAAGTTTTAAATGTGATTATGGAAGCCAGAAGACCTAGTACAAGGAAAGTGTACGCAGAAAAATGGAAGAGATTTTTGTTTTGGAGTGCAGCAAACAATTTGGAGATTACTGAGCCAAATTTGAGTGTGGCTCTTCAATATCTTACTGAGTTACTGGACAAAGGTTTGTCTTTCTCTTCCATTAAGGTTCATGCTGCAGCAATTTCAGCTCACTATGATTGTGACCCTCCATTGTTTTCGCATCCTTTGTTCAAGCAATTTCTTAGAGGGGCAAAGAATATAAGACCCCCACATAGAGCTCCTACTCCTGCTTGGGATCTCAATTTTGTGTTGGAGAAGCTTACTCTACAACCTTTTGAGCCTGCGGCTACTGCTGAATTGAAATACTTGTCATGGAAGACTGCTTTTTTGTTGGCCATTACTTCTGCAAGAAGGGTTTCTGAGTTGCAGGCCCTTATGGCAGTGGAGCCTTTTTTGATTTTTCATAAGGATAGGGTATCTTTACGTACTAATCCTTCCTTTATGCCTAAGGTGGTTTCTAGTGTGGCTTTAAACCAAACTATTCATTTGCCTACCTTTTATGCAGATCCCCAAAATAAAGGGGAAAAGATTTTGCACACTTTAGATGTACACAGGCTATTGCGTTATTATTTGAGCAGGACTAAGGATTTTAGGCAGTCTCAGCAGTTGTTTGTTTCTTTTGCTTTGAGTTCAAAGGGCAAGCCTGTGTCAAAACAAACTATTTCTAGGTGGATTGGGTGTTGCATTACATTTTGTTATTCCCATCATGGCAAGGAGATTCCAGCTGGGATTAGGCCTCATTCCACTAGGGCTACTGCCACTTCCACAGCATTTCTAAGGGGTGGCAACTAAGGATATTTTGGAGGCAGCTACTTGGAGTTCAGTGCATACTTTCTCTAAGCATTATCACCTTCCTCTCTACTCTAAGTCTAGGGCTGGTTTTGCCACAGCTATTTTGCAAGGCATGTTGTCAGTTCCTGCTTCCTTATGATTTGCCAGCCTCCCTTACCTCTGCTTTGGGATTCTACCCAATAGTTAGGACTGCAGCAATGTGGAATGAAGAACATAGTACAGTTTTGTACCTACCATAAATGTAGATGTTCGAGGATCCACATTGCTGCAGTCCAATTTACCCTCCCTCCTTCCCCTCTGTGTTTAGGGGTGGTTGTGTAGCTGAGGTTATATTTTGCTAATTGTGTATATATTGTATATATATTTTTTGGTGCAGGTATTTTGGGAGTTTTTGGTTTTTGGCCTTATCTTTTCAGGGTCTTCTGACATCTGGGGCAAGAAAAGACTGAGGATATGACGTCGGTCATGCGCATTAGTACCCTGACGTACTGACGTCAGTCTAATGCGCCCTGACCGACGTCAGCCATATACTTTGGTATTCGGGCCGACTGGACAGCGGACTACCCAATAGTTAGGACTGCAGCAATGTGGATCCTCGAACATCTACATTTATGGTAGGTACAAAACTGTACTTCTTTTTTCCTAATTATTCAAACAGAGCTGAACAAAAGTTACACTATTTAGACGTTCACAGGCAGTTACGTTTTTATTTGGATAGGACAAACAGTCAAGAAAATCAGATCAACTCTTCCTGTCCTATGCTGAGGGGAAGCAGGGCCTACCATTTTCTAAGGTAACCTTGTCCAGGTGGCTGACCTGTATTATTACCTTGATCTACCAACTGAGACATAAAGAACTTCCTTCAAAACTAAAAGCTCATTCTACCAGAGCATTGGCTACGTCGGTAGCTTTTCAGCCTAGACTTCCAATGGAATCTATTTGTGCTGCAGCAACATGGGCCACTCCTCATACCTTCATTTTGCATTACAAGTTGGATATGGCCTCCAAGAGTTGAGCTGATTTTGGTTCCACTGTGCTCAAGAGTCTGTTTCAATGAGCCACCCAGGGCTAAGGTGCTAGGGACGCTGTCCCATCCAGCAAGAATGAAGGAGAGCTAGACAACTTAACATTAAGAAGTTATGTACCTACCATAACGTTCCATGTTAGTTGTCTTCATCTCGCCTTCTTTCTTGCGTCCCATCCTCCATCCCCCTAGCCTGGTTAGGACCGAGAAGAATCCCCTTTGAGGCCTTCTTCCTACGGTTGACCTTGTTTTTAGGTTACGTCCTCCTCTGTTTGTAGCACTGTAGGCAAACCTTTGGTGGGTACTAGTGTGTTTTTTCCATGGTGTTAGCTTTTCCAAACGAGATCTGGATATCTGACACCTAGCATTGTGGGATAAGGGGATGCCTCGAGCCGGTAAATAGCTCTCGAGCTTTAGTAAAAGGCCGAGTCGGAGCCGAGGATCGGCTCCGAACCCATCCAGCAAGAAAGAAGGCGAGATGAAGACAACTAACATGGAACGTTATGGTAGGTACATAACTTCTTATTATGCTACTCAATGCCAGGAGTTTAAATCTCAAAGTGCACGCGCTCGAAGCACTCCTCGGTATGGAGAACGTCAACATCTGTGCAGTAACTGAAACCTGGTTCAAGGCTCCACAGAGCACCCCAGCACTACCGGGCTACAACTCATACTACACATTTTGGCCACAGAACATGGACCGAAACACAAAAGGAGGGGGTGTATCCATATTCATCAAGAATACCTACACCTCCAGGTTCGTGGCGTAGCATGATACCTCCGAGATCATCCATGTGCAACTAACATCAGGCAAATTTGCAGTGCAAATTGTGGCCTGCTACAGATCACCCTCCATGACCCAGGACCACCACAACGCCTTTCTGGAGACACTGGAAAACATGAAGGTTCTACCGAACACCTTGATATTGGGCAATTTCAATTACCCTACCGTTAACTGGGAAAACTACTCAAGTACAAAACTCCCAGGTTCAGCACTTCCTGGAATTTATCAACTCAAATGCCCTGGATCTGCTGGTAAACTCCCCTACTAGAGCTGAAAACATATTGGACCTGGTCATCACCAACATGGGCGACAGGTGTTCCACACTGGAGGTCAACCCGTCACTGGTTAGATCAGACCATAAACTAATCACTCTGGATGTCCACACCACACCACCAGCTCCAACCAAGGAAACCACAGTGAAAATTTTTCTATAGCAAACTTCACCTTACTTCAGACAGAAGTGGTAAGTTTCTCAGCCCCCACGCTAAAGGATAACAGTGTCCAAGATGCAGGAACCTTTACAAATGCACTCTATGAGCACCTACAAGGATTCATGGATTGTGCCATCCCTAGCAAAACCAAGACTCACTCCCCTAAGAGAAGGAAACCAGTCTGGTGGACCCTTGCCATAAACAGGTTATAAAATAGGAGGAGGAATTTAGCTCAGAAAAAAAAAGCAAATCCCAAGAAGGAAAGACATCCCTGATCAGTATCAATAAGAAACGAAGGTTCCTCATAAAATCCTCCAAGGCTAACTTCGAAAGAAAAATTGCCAAGGATTCGAAAGATAACCGCAAAGCCTTCTTTAGCTATGTCAAGAATCTAAGTGGCAGCTCGCAGATATGCTCTGAGCTAGTGCAAAATAGCACAAAATATACTGAACCCACTGATATTGCCAACATCCTGGAAGGTTCAGTGCAAACTTCACCCCCCCCCCCCCCCCAAAAGGGCACACAACAATACCGGAAAAGTGTAGTGTCCCGGAAATCACAGATGCTCAGGTGAAAACAGTCTTTTCAGAAGCCAAAAGCACAGCGTCAGTGGGGCCAGATGGTGTCCCAGGCTGCGTCAGAATGAACTAACCCCCCACCTAAACACACTGTTCAACCTCAGCCTCTCCACAGACTACGTGCCCATAGAATGGCGCACAGCAACGGTTATTCTGCTCCACAAAGGAGGGGCCACAACTGACCCTGGTAACTATCGCCCCATAAGCCTGACTAGCCTGGTCTGCAAGGCTATGGAGCGCATCATCATAGAACTCATTAACAAAGACATTGGGAACCTCCAAACACTTGACCTGACCCAGTTCGGCTTTGTTAAAGGAAGATCATGCCTACTAAACCTGGTTGACTTCTTCGAGACAGTCACCAAGGCCATAGATGAGGGAAAGGTAGTTCACACTGCCTACCTTGACCTCGCCAAGGCTTTTGACACCATTCCCCACTCGGGAATTTTAGAAAAACACACCAACCTGAACATAAACCCCTACGTCAAAAGATGGGTTGCCAATTGGCTTACAGACAGAACTCACACGGTAAGAATAGCGGGCTCCAGGTCCGACTCTAAACCAGTCACAAGTGGTGTCCCACAAGGCTCGGTCCTGGGACCCCTACTGTTTGGCATATACTTCTCAGAAATACAGGCAAACACAGGAAGACTATGGCTAACCAAGTTCGTCGATGACTGCAAACTGGGAGCCATAATTGACTCTCCGGCTGACACAGACATTCTCCAAAAGGGCCTTACTGAGACGGACACCTGGTGTCAAAGTCATGGTCTCAAGCTGAATGCCAAAAAATGCATAGTCATCTCGTTTGGGAAAAACCCATGAATTACCACATAGGTGGCAGCCCCCTTAATACAGAAGAGGTAATAAGAGATCTGGGGACCCAGGTAGATAGTAATCTCTCCTTTGGCAATTATATTGCCAAAGTAGTTAGGAAATCCTTCTATGTAGCCCATCTAATTACTAAAGGGTTCGCATCTAGAAATAAAGAGGTTATAGTGCTCCTCTACACGTCATTCATCAGACCCATCATAGAGTACAATGCCCCATTTGGGATGTACCTCACAAGACACTTCCAACAGCTGGAAAGACCACAAAAGTACCTCACCAAGAGGATTACTGGCCTCAAACATATGTCCTATGCAGCCCAACTGGAAAAACTCCAGCTGTACTCAGTGGCATATCGCTTACTCAGATGTGATCTCTGCCTGACTTACAAAGCCATGTCCAACTCGGAATTGGTGGACATGCTCCACCTAAAGAAATCCAAGTCACTGCGAGCCACTCGCTCTAGTGAGCTAAACCTCGCCACAACAATAAATAGAACATGCTGTAGGGATAGATTCCTGTCACAGAGACTCCCCATGCTGTGGAACAAAATTCCTAACTGCATTAGGCATAGCCCCTCACTAACACTCTTCTAGAGAAACCCTGACGAGTGGATGGGTAACAGAAAATACTCCCCTGGGATCACTTCATTGGCTCTTCTTGACAGAAGCTCAATTAATTAATCAATGGGACAGCGAAAGCTGACACACTCTGGCTAGGCCTATAAATGCCCTCGGGCAGATAGCCTAGTACCTACCTATGAACCTATACGTTGCAATCTATGTTGCAATCTAGCTGAAGCTGTATGCATATGCTTTCTCAAAATAGTGACTAGAGGTTGGTGATCAGTTTCGATCTGGATAGGTCGACCGTAAATATAATCATGAAACTTCGAACATGCAAGCACAATCGCCAAAAGCTATTTCTCAATCTGGACATATTGAATCTCAGTTTGGGTAAGAGTTCTCGATGCATAGGTTACTGGTCTACCCTGTTGGAAGAATGACTGCACCTAGACCAAATTTAAAAGCATCATAGGAAGGAGTAACTGGTTTGTGAACATCATACTAGCTGAGAAGTTGGTGGGTTAACAATTTTCTGTTTTAGGACATCAGATGCTCCTTGGTGCTGTTCTGACCATGACCAAATTACATCTTTGCATGTCAGGTCTTTGAGCGGTGCTGAAAGTTGGCTCAAATCTGGAATGAACTTGCTTGCTTAGATAGTTAATCATGCCAAGAAAATGGTATAGGGCTTGGACACTGTCTGGAGCTGGCATCTCGAGAATTGCTCTTTGCTTAAAGGATCTGGTCGTAAGCCTGACCTGGTAAACAAGTGACCAACATAAGTAACTTCTTGTAGCCTGAACTTGCACTTCTGAGAATCCAGCTTAAGATTTACTTGACGTGCTCTTTCCAGAACTTTCTTGAGCTTTCTGTCATGTTCGACTTCACCATTGCCTCCTACTAGAATATCATCTACTTTAATAGAACAGGAATATCCAGAAAAAAATTGCCCCATTGCATGCTGAAAGACTTCACTGGCAGAATTTATTCCAAATAGCATTCTCAAAAACCTGTATCTTCCAAATGGTGTACCAAATGTGGTTAATGAAGATTTTTGGTCAAGCAAAATTTGCCAAAGTGTGCTCTTTGCATCTAAGACAGAAAAACAGTGGCATTAGGCATGAGGGCAGCAACCTCTTTGACTGTGCTCATTGGATGGCGAGTTCTTTTTAATGCTTTGTTCAAGTCTCTTGGATCAATACATATTCTGCTATCATCTGAGCTTTTCTTATGAGCTACTACCATGGAGGATACCCATTCAGTAGGTTCTTTTACTGGACAAATTACTCCTAGCTGCACCATTCTATCTAGCTGAGTTTTGAGTCTGCTCTGCATAGCTACTGGAACTGTCCATGCTGGTCTGATAACTAGACTGATCTCTAGGTCTAACTTCATGGAGTACACAACTGGTAGTTTGTCTGCAAAAATGTCAACGTACTCAGAAAAAATTGTTTGGGCGAAATTAGAGCTGTTGTCAAGCAGGCTTACTTGGTGAACTTTTTCATTAAGTGAAAGCAGTCCCACTTTCAAACTGTCTATGAGGCCTAATAATGACTGCTAATGTTTCTTGACTATGAAAAACTGCAAGTCATTACTGTTCCCAGCAGAGTACATGAAAGCACTACTGTGCCTTCGGTTTGAATCTCTTCACTATCATAAGCAACAAGCTTCGCACACTTTGTCAAATCAAGTTGCCCTGCAGCTTTTACTGTAGCAAATGTTTCTACTGACATAACCTTGCACTTTGAGCCAGTATCTACTTTGAGCTCTACGGGACTCCCATTAATTTAAGCAGTACAAAAAATTTCATACTTTGCCCACAAATCTACTGCATTAACTGTTTCACCAAGCACAGACACACCATCAACATAAAAAGTACGGTCGCAGCTTTCTAATTAACTTGCCTCTTGGAATGCCCTCTTTTATGAAAGAATATGCCTTATTTGATTTACAAAATCTTTTCAAATGATTCTGCGTATTGCAAGAATGACACTGCTGACCAAAAGCTAAGCACTTTTCTCTTTTGGGTTCGTGATTTCCACCACAATTACGACAGTTGACTGGGAAGCTAGGTGGGGGCATCTGTTTTGACTTTGTTGACTCACCCTTATGCTTCACTAAGCATGTTCCGGAATTTGCTTAAAAAGACTGGGGGGGGTTGCCAAGGACTGTTACAGAACCTACAGTATCTGCCATATGCTTGGGCCTGTTTCTTTTAACCATGTGCTGCATACTATTAACATGAGTTTTGTCACTGTGCCTTTCATAGCTATTCTCATTTGTAAGCATACTTGTGTGCTTTTTTGTAAGCTCGTATATCTGACAAATCTCAGTGGCCTTATTCAGCGTTAAGTCACTGTCTTGAAGCAAAATCTTTTTCACTGTGTCATTATTACTACACACAAGTCTGTCCTTTATCAGCTCATCTCTCAAATCACCAAATCTGCATGTTTTAGCCTTATGTCTCAAGTCAGCTATATATGCTGCAAAAGTTTCACCAGGCTTTGTATTCTTTGTGTAAAATAAGTGCCTTCCCATTGTAATATTCATTTTGAGGTTACACATTTCTCTAAATTTGTATTTTAAACACTCAGTCTTCCCGCTTTTCAGCCGGTACCACTATATGGCGGTCTTCCCCCTCCCATGCAAACACAGCAGGTGTGTACAGAAATGAAAGTCTCTTTCAACGGCCTCTGTACCAGATAAATTAAGTTCCTTTTGTATGTGCGTCTTTGTCAGAAAAATTAGCCTGTATGACAGTATCGTATTCCTACTCAAACACACTCCAATTTTCTGCAATATTGTAATCAAACATAAGTGGTGCAGGTCTGTGAGGTCCTTCTGCCATGCCCACAGATTATAGTAAAACACAATGCAAAATGGCCCTTGTAACTACGTACGAACATTCGCACACACCTTCTACTTGTAATAATAGTCAAATGTGCTTTGGAATAACTGTACTTTGTGAAATACTCTTTGAAACAACTGTACTTTGCGAAATAACTACTGTAATACTGCACACACTTGCAAAACACTTTGCACATTTTGGAGATTTTGAATAGCTTTAGTTAATACAAAAAAGTAGCACATAAAAACATACAGTAGTTTTCCCTTTTTTTTACGTTTTAAGCTATTTGGATATTTCAAACATTTTCATTATTATTTCAAATAATTTTATCAGTATGTCACAGTTTTGGACATATGTCCTTCTAATCAATGTTGCAGTATTCCGTACATATGGGGTTATATTCCGCCCAATGACCTGACGTTCAGCCTGTATACAAGAACGTAGAGCCACTGCCTGTATGTGGGATGTCACACGTAGGCACAGACGTCAGCCATAAAAGGGATGTCCACACGTACCATCCTCAGAACTTTTTCGCTGCCATTCGGAAAGGTTGACTTGTATGTTCGGTCTGCCGTTGTATCCTATTGGTTTGTCTTACAGCTTCAGATAAGTACCCCTTAAGGAATTTAATATATTGCTACTGCCTTTTATTTTAATGTCATCCAGGAAGGGCAAGTGTAGATGTGGAAGGCAAAGTCCACATAAGAATAATCACAAGTTCTGCTTGTTTTGGGCCTGCTCACGACCACCAGTCCTTTTCTGTTTGTCAGGCCTTCGTCCCTAAAACTTTGCTCAGTCGTCTGTCGGCTTTGAACTTATATTTAGAAAACCAAAGATTACATTTTTGGCTAGAGACGCAGTGGAGGGTGCTGCTAGTACTTCTGAGACGTCTGTAAAGAGGAAGGTCAGCTAGGGTCACATCCTCTTCAGCTGTGCCTGCTTCCTCCGATGTATGCCCTTGGGGTTGATGAAAACCTGGTAGTACGATCGGAGGTAGGGTCTGCTCCCTTGATGGGTACTGGTTTGGAAGCCAATTAGGAGTGCAGATCCTAGCATGGCCGAGGCTATGCAGACATCCGGTTCAGATGACTTGGGAGAACCACGTCTGTTGATTGCAGAAGACTTTGGAACTGTTCCAGCTTCCTTGTCCAAAGAATTAACAGAGTTTAGGCCTACGTTTGTTTGCTCGCCTCAATAGGAAAAACGTGAAGAAGAAGCAAAAGACTTTCCATGTTCCGGCTCCTTCTACTCCTACATCGGATTGGGAAGTTTTTTCTCAGGGCCTCATCTAGGCCCTGATGACCTTGAGGCCTATGGCTTCACCTTCACCATAGTGGGCCCAGCCTTTGCCTCATCTGCAATGCAGCCATCTGGGGTCCAGGGTCTTACTACTAAACTTCATATTCATGACAGAGATTCTGAGGAGTGTTCATCTGGTGAAGACCTTTTAGAATACTCCAATCAAATTCCCTCCCCACTGGAATATGCTTTCCCAGAGGAGGACTCAAATGGGAGGATTCTCCAATGGAAGAGCTTTCCTTTCAGGAAACTATTAATAAAATGAGAGTTTTTCCAGTGGGATTCTTCTCAAATATCTGACAAACAAAAGAGATATTATGAGCTGCTACAGGTGGAGGCTCCTGCACCTTCAGCAGTCCCTCCAGTCCTGCTAGCCTTTCTAGATGTTTTTAAGGCTGCATCTAAGACACCTGACTCACAGACCCCTGCCCCAAAGAGGCCTGATAATTTCTTTAAGGTCTCTGAGGATTGCAAATTTCTTTTTAAATGCCCCTCACCTGATTCTGCTGTGGTTTCCATTATCTCAGATAGGTCCTCACGGTTATCACCTTCTACCAAGCTACTTCCTTCTGATAGGGAAAGTAAAATTTTGGAAAGGTTGGCCAAGGCGGTATATACCTCTTCTACCTTGGCTATCAGGGCAACTCATTATCACACACACGTCCATGATATGCTCTAGCCTTGCTCAGGCCACACAGGCTCTTGCCACTTTGCCAGATTCAGAGACTAAATCTCAGGCCCTTACTTTCCTATCCTCCTCCTCTCAGGTAGCTAGACACTCTAAGTGCAGTTACGATGCATTGGAGGCCTCAGCCAGAGCAGCAGCTTCTGCTTCTGTTCTAAGAAGACATTCCTAACTACATATCCAGGCACTTCCTGATGACATCAAGGCAAAATTGCTTGATGCTCCTCTTGACACTTCCTCAATTTAAGTCTCTGCAAGAAAATGGTAAGGAACTCCAGGATTTGAAACACCTTTTGGTTTCACCAGTTCCAAAATTTCATAGAAATTTCCCTGCCAAGACTTCCTTTGTTAGGAAACCTGCTTGATGTTCCATTTCTTTTCCTTCTGGAACTAGTCTCTGCAAGTCTGTCAGGAGGCAACCACGGGCCAAGTCTGTGACTTCTACAGCTGCTGTTGTGACCTCTTCAGCATCCCTTTCAGCCAAGACAGAGTTCTCTGTGACGCCTTGCACCCTCTTCCAAGTCATACCCCTTTGTCTATTCAGTTCCCCCTCTCCCTTCCAACTTGAATGGGTATCACTCAGGACTCCTGGGTGATTTCTATCATCCAAAACGGATACTTCATGACTTGGAAGACCCTCCCACCCTTTCAGGGAATTCGCCATCCTCCTTTCAGTGAACTGCATCCGTTACTTTTGATTCTGGACCAACTTTCCAACCAAGTCACCATTCAGTCTGTTCTTCCAGGCCAGCAGGGAAGGGGTTTTTACTCCAGGATGTTTCTAGTTCCAAGGAAAGAGGGCCCTTGGAAGCATGTCTTGGATCTATCTTTATTAAACACCTTCCTGGTAGTTCCTTCCTTCAGAATGCTATCCCTACTCATTCTTCTGCCCCTGTTCCCCCAGCTAACTTTCTTGACTTCTCTGGATCTCAAGGATGCATACCTGCATATACCCATGCGCCCCCTTTTCAAAACATTTTTGGACTTCTCGGTGGGTTCTTTGCATTTTTAATTTACTTCCTTGCCCTTTAGTCTTTCTTTTGCTCCAAGGGTGTTCACAAAGTGCCTAGCCCCAGCCATTGCATACTTAAGGCGGAAAGGAATTCAAGTTTACCCTTACTTAGACGATCTGCTCAACATTTGAACGTAGCCATTCACTTTCTGCAGGCACTGGGTTTAGCAATAAATCTAAAAAAATCTTGTCTCACCAAGTCAAGAGCTTACATTCTTGGGGTGCAGATTTTGCACAGATTTGATGGTTTTTCTCCCTATCAACTGATCTCAGGGCATTCATGGAGGCTCTTCTGCCTCTCCTTTCCATTACGGCCGTGAATTTCTGAGATTGCTGGGCTTTATGGCCTCCACCATTCCCATGCTACCCCTTGTAAGGATGCACATGAGGAAGTTTCAGTGGTTTCTCAAGGCAGTTTGGTCACAACATACTCATCCTTTAGATGTCCTGATCCCCCACCTTCCCTGCTTGAAAGCAGAGTTAGCTTGGTGTATGCAGAAACTCAGTCAGAACCCTGGCCTTCCTCTACAGGTTCCTCAACCAGCTCAGCAACTCTTCACAGATGCCTCAGACTTGGGGTGGAAAGCAACCTTTAATTCCGGGAAAGTTCAGGGGCTTTGATCCCATTCTCAAAGGAAGGAACATGTCAGTGTCAGGGAAATGAGAGCTTTACTTCTAGCCATACAGACTCCTGCCTGGACCACTTCAGATCCTCACAGACAATTCCACAGCCCTTTGGTACATAAACAAGCAGGGGGGGCGCAAAATCTTATCTCCTCTGTCATTTGTCCATCAAGGCCTGGAAACTGGCTGCCTTATACAAGGTTATTCTGCTCAGCCCGGTGGCAGACGCATTAAGCAGGTCCGTGACACAGTCTCACAAGTGGATGCTGCACAGAGTTGTGTTCCTGGACCAAGTTCACCGGTGGGGTGCTGCAGAGATGGATCTATTTGCCTCCCCCTTGAACAGACAACTTCCTCACTCCTGTGCCAGGGTCCCTCATCCTCAAGTGTGGAAGGTGGACACCCTCTCATTCTCATGAAAGGGAAGATTTCTTATGCTTCCCCCTTCCACTTAATTCAGAAAGTCCTGTTGAAAATTCTACAGGACAAACCGAAAATCTTGTAAGTGACTCCCTGTTGGCCAAGACGGCACTGGCTTCCTCTTCTGCAGTTAGCCAAGGGTCATCACTACAAGTTACCACACCAGCTGGACCTTTTCACTCAGGACAAGGGATCATTGATCCACCCACATCTGCTAACTCTACAGCTCACTCTCTGGGTGATCAGCTTTTGATGCCCTTTCAGACACCTGTTTTCTAAGGACGTGCTAAGGGTTTTGCAGGAGGTCAGAAAACCCCCTACTAGAAAACAAACAAGTTAGGTTCTTACCATAACGTTCCATGCGAGTTCATCTCGCCTTTGTTCTTACACGTGGGTTCGGAGCCAATCCATCGGCTCGGAGTCGGCCGCTTTCCAAGCTCAAGATCTTTGAGTAGCTGGAGGCAAAGTCCCAAACCCATGATGCTCTCTGACTAACCTCAGATCTAGTTTGCTGAACCCAGCAAGAAAGAATACAACTTAACATACCAATATGCAAAATATATACATATGTATACACATATTTACAATTAGCTAAGAGATACTCTGGCTGGAGTGAAGGACACTAGTCAGATCAACCAGACCACCAGTCATACCCGTTCTTCAAGAACCCGAAGGGGGAAGGTGGGAGTGAGTGTAAGAACAAAGGCAAGATGAACAACTCACATGGAACGTTATGGTAAGAAAATAACTTCTTTATGTGAAGTTGTTCAATCTCGCCATTTGTTCTTGCACGTGGGTAGCGTCCCAATCACCCTAATTCTGGGTGGCTCACGGGAGTACATTCCTGAGAACAGTGGAACCAAAGGAAGCCCTGTCCCTAGAGGCTCTGTCCACTTTGTAGTGAGTGATAAACGTATGAGGTTTGGACCAAGTAGCAGCTGCACAAATGGTGTCCAAATGCAAACGGGCTGCATGAGCCAGAGATGTAGAGACAGCCCTGGTAGAATGAGCTTTCACGTCACGTTCTAAGGGTTGGTTGGCTGAAGAATATATACATTTTATACAGTCAGATAACCATTTAGACAATGTAACTTTAGATACAGGAAATCCCTTCTTATTGTCCGCATGGGAAACAAAGAGCTGATCCGATTTCCTAAATTCCTTTGTTCTGTCCAAATAAAACCTCAGTTGTCCGTGAACATCAAGCTTATGTAACTTGTATTCCAATTTATTCGAATGGTGTCTGAAAAAAGTGTGAAGCTCAGTAGACTGGTTCAAATTAGCCTCGGAGCAGACCTTAGGAAGAAAGGTAGGATTTGTCCTGAGAACACACTGTCGGAGTGAAAGACCAGAAACAGAGGTCTAATAGACAGCGCTTGTTCAGAAACTCTACGCGCCAAGGTAATAGCCACCAAGAAAATTGTCTTCCAAGAAAAAAAACTTCAGAAGACAAAGATGATGCAGGCTCAAAAGGGGAAAGCCTAAGTTGAGACGGCACTAAATTTAGATTTCAGGGAGTAACTGGATGTCTGATAGGTGGCCTAAGGTGATAAGTCCTTTTCAGAAAGGCTTTACATAATCTGTGAGACATAATATTAGAGCCTTTGCATCCTAAATGAAAGCTGGATATTGCAGCCAATTGAACCCTTATAGTGGCAGCTGCTGCACCTTCATGAAAAAGCGTAGTCAAGAACTTCAGGATACTATGAATAGGAGCGACATAGGGATCAATATCATGTTGAGAAGCCCAATAAACAAACGGCTTCCATTTTCTGTTGTGCAGTTTCCTGGTGGAGACTTTATGAGAAGAAACTAGAATATGTTGCACCCCAGAAGACGAATTATATGACCTGGCTAGGTTGGGAAGTGGAGCAGCCAAGCTGACAGTTTGAGGTAGTGAAAGAGGGGTGAAGAACTCCCGCTGAGTGAGTCAAAATGTCTAACACTGGGTCCAGAACCCAAGGTTCTTCCACTTGATATTGCTGAAGGAAGGGGGAACCATATCTGTCGAGGCCAAAACAGGGCTATCAGAATAACAGTCCTTCCCAAGCTTTTGGCTTTCTGTAAAAATCTGGGAATCAGAGGGTTTGGTGGAAAGGCATAAAGAAGACCCGAGGGCCAAACGTGTACGAGCAAATCCCTTGGGCTGTCCCCTGGTGGAGGATACAGGGTAAAGTTGCTTCTGCATTTGGCATTCATCGGGGATGCAAAAAGGTCGCAGCAAGGCTGGCCCCATCTGCGGAATATCATTTCCGGCACTTGTTCTTTGAGGGACCACTCGTGGGGCAACAGAATGGCTCTGCTCAGTTTGTCCGCTATCACATTGGATGTCCCCGGGATGTGCTTTGCTATCAGAAAGCGCCCGGTGGATACAGCCCACTGCCACATTCTCAGGGCCTCTTGGCATAAGGGGTAAGACTTGGTTCCCCCCTGTTTGTTGATATACCAACGCTAGAAACACCGCTCTCAACTCTAGGACATAGATATGCAAATGGGATTCCATCTCTGACCAAGTACCTTGGACAGTTCTTCCCTGAAACATCCGCCCCCCCCCCCCACCCCCACCCTATCAGGGAAGCGTCCATGGTCACCGTGGCTGAGGGAGGGGGAAGTTACAAATGGACGACCTACAGTTACATGGTGACTGTTCAACCACCAAAGAAGGTCCTTTTTGCAAGCATTTGTCAGTCGAATCTTGAACGACATTGGAAGCTGTAGAGAAGACCACTGGGTGAAAAGTAACCATTGGAATATTCTCATGTGCATCTGTCCCAGAGGAACCGCGATGAGCATAGCTGCCATGGTACCTAATAGCTTCAGAACCTGGGAGCCCGGTACTCTTCTTTCCATTGGCAAGTGGGACACCTGATTTCATAGAGAGATTACTCTTGCTTGAGGCAACCTGACCAAGGCGGTAGTGGTGTCTAGATCTGCTCCTATAAAGGAAATATGCTGTGACGGTAATAAAGCAGATTTTTCTAAATTTATAGTTATGCCTAACTGAGAGCACAGATTGATTGATTGTGTAATCTCTGGAGAGAATCAGTTGATGCCTGGTGGTGGAGGTTAGGAGCCAGTCGTCCAGATACGGAAACACCCGGATCCTAGACGCCTCAGGTGAGCCGTAACCACTGCCATGCATTTGGTGAACACTCTGGGGGCTGTGGTGAGACCAAAGGGCAGTGCTCAGAATTGGTAGTGACTGGCCCTCAGCCGGAAACACAAATGATCTCTGGATGGTCTGGCCATTTTGATGTGGTAGTACGCATCCTTGCGATCTATAGAGCACATCCTATTGCCCGTTCCTAGAAACGGTAGTATCGATTAAAGCATGACCTTCCGGAACTTTTCCTTCTTGACAAAGGTGTTGTGTCTGCTGAGGTCTAAAATGGGCCTCCAGTCCCCCGTTTTCTTTGGAACTAAAAAGAACCTGGAGTAAGTTCCGGATCCTATCTGGTCCGCCGGGACTGGCTGGATGACTCTTTTTTTTTTTTCTAGCAGCTTGTGGATTTCTGTGGCTGCTTGATGCCGCAGACTGGGTGGAACGTCTGGGATTCTGAAAATGGAATGATGTAACCTCTGGTAACTATGCTTTGTACCCAAGAATCTATTGTAATTCCTAGCCAGGCGTCTGGGTACAAAGCCAAGCGACCCCCGACTGCCTCCAGAGCCGGACAGTCGGACCTCCTTTCAGGAGCGCTGATGGTGCTTGCCAAGGAACTGCTCCCTGTCTCCCTGATTCTGCGGACCCCCTCTGCCGCTCAGCGTCTTCTATTACCCCCTCCTCTGCCCCTGGAGGGGGTTCTTACTACATGTGTTTTGGAAAGCTCCTTGGGATTTCCAGAACCACATTTTTCCACCTCTCTGCCCTTTGGGGTATGGTCTAGTAGAGGTGGAAAAACGGACTCCTACAGCAGATAGAGTCTTTCCCTCCTGCTCACACCTAGAGAGAGTCTCCTTGACTTTGGGCCCAAACAGGGAAGAGCCATCAAATGGGGTGTTGACAAAGGAAGACTTGAGGGCTTCCGCAAAGGCTCTGGGTCTCGACGCTTGGTAGGAACCTGTGATGTAGATGCAGAACGCGGCCCTTTAGGGGAGGAAGAGGAAAGATCCAAGGATGTGAGGGTCTTAGCAGACATAACCCTCCTCATGGCATCGAAGGCACCGGTGTCTCGACCCAAGGAATCCGCCGGTTCCAAGGAAGACTGCAACCTCCCCTGTGCCGAGACCACAGGCTGTGAACCAGAGGACGGAGCCGAGCTCATCTGCGCCGATGCCCTGAGAGGAAGAGTCAGAACCGACGGATCGGTTTGACCCCCCCCTCCCCCCGGAACTGAAGAGGGGAGTGTCAGCTCCGAGATTCTTCGAACAGAACCGAAGAAATCAAGGTCAACAGGGCCGAAGGCACTGAGACAGGCCTCGGCTCCGAGGGTTCCACAACCATCAGATCTTTTCCTTCCAGCTCCGAAGGCTCAGCTAGCCTCGGAGGAGTAGTAACAGCCAATGGGACGGTCGCAGGCTTCGAAGTCAGTTGGGATGAAGCTGAGAGTAATTTGGCCAATGCCGGGTTCTCTAAGAGCCTCTGCACCACACGGTCCACATTGATGTCCGAAAGGGTCCCCGAAGAATGGGCCGAAGGATCGGAGACTTTAAAACCTCTGACACTGGCTCCAGCACTGGGGGTTGGCTCTGAGATATCAGCTCAGTGCACGGCTCCGAAGACTGAGGAGCCAGCAACCGCGCCTTCACAGAGGTGATCGGAACCAAGGACCTGGGTTCCGAGGACACCTTTGAAGACTTCGACCCCTTCGAAGACTTTGAGGTCTGGTCAGTCTTGTCCAATGCTTCCTGAAAGTCTGGCTTCAACAGCTCTCTTATCAACCAACTTCCTTCGCCTCTCTAATAGAACCCTGCCACTGAAGGAGTGGCAGATAGAGCATTCCTCTTATAAATGTACTGACCCCAAGCAATACACACAAGAAACATGGTTATCCGTAATGGACATTTTTTGCCCACAGCCACACCTCTTAAAACCTGATTTCTCTTTCTGATCAGACATAATAGCAAGAATCCCCTATTATCAGATCCCTGATAAAGAGAAACACTAAAGGTACAGTAAGAACAAGTATACCATACTAAATGCAATCCACAGAGCAACAATATCTCTCTATTTATAGGAATCTAAATATCTATATCAAAAAACACACTATCTAGGAGTAAAGGGATAGGTAAACACAAGTCAACAGAGCCCTGCCAACTAAGACGCAAAGGTAGCACGAAACATTAAACTAAAGAAATGGCCAAAGGCCCAAGAGCAACCACTCCAAGTTCTAAAAAATATATAAACATGCGATAGGCTATATGCCCCCCCCCCCCGAAAAAAACATAATAGCTATATAAATATCTAAACTATTCTGACTCTGCAGAAAAATTACGAAAATTTTGTCCAAAGACAAGAAAAAAAGGTTTACTGGCCGAGCTTCTCTAAAGATCATGCGATCTGTTGCAGCGGCAAACGAGATCTGAGGTTAGTCAGAGAGCATCATGGGATGGGGACTGTGCCTCGAGCTACTCAAAGACCTTGAGCTTGGAAAGCGGACAACTCGAAGCCGATGCATCGGCTCTGAACCCACGTGTAAGAACAAATGGCGAGATTGAACAACTTCACATCTTATATTTCCAAGTGGAGAAGATTTTCCATGTGGTGCCAAAAAAGGAAAGTGGATCCCTTTGGTGTGGACATTCCTGTAGTGCTTTCCTACCTGTGTGAGATACTCAAAAGTGGCCTTTCTTACTCCTCAATTAAAGTCCATTGCTCTGCATTGTCTGCCTGCTTGCCTTTGACCCCCTCCTCTAGCTTCCAGGCTAGAAGTTAAACTTAAGACCCCTTAGTAAACCAGTTCCTCCTCCTTGGGGTCTCAATTATGTACTGGAAAAACTTACCCAGGCCCCTTTTGAACCAGGAGCTTCTACTTCCCTAAAGTTTTGCACATGGAAAACAGTGCTTCTGGTACATTTAACCTCTGCCAGAAGGGTTTCTGAAATTCAGGCATTAATGGCCTCTCCTCCCTTTATGGATTCCACAAGGACAGGGTGTCCTTGAAAACTAACCCTTCCTTCATGCTAAAAGTGGTGAACAAATTGTCACTTAATCCATCCATACAACTGCCTACCTTCTTCCCATCACCTCAGTCCTCTACTGAGAGGATTTTACACTCCTTAGACGTGAATAGACAACTTAGATTTTACCTTGGCAAAACAAAGTCTATCAGGAAGTCTGACCAACTTTTTGTGTCATTTCATCCCAGGACTATGGGCTCCCCTGTCTCCAAACAGACCATTTCCACATGAATTTCTAAGGTTGTTGTGTTTTGTTATGAATTCCATGGAAAATCCTTAGCAGCAGCTGTCAAGGCACATTCCACTAGGTCAGTTGCATCTTCAGGTGCCTTCTTCAAGGGCCTAGATGCCCACTCCATTTTGGAAGCAGCCACTTGATCATCTGTTCACACCTTCACCAACTGTTACAAATTGACACGGTTTCCAGATCCAGACCAGGATTTGCTAGTGCATTTCTGTATGGATTTTTGGAAAATGCTTCCTCTTCGTTTCTCCTTCTCTATCCTCCTCCCTGGGTCCCTTTTCAGCTCTGACACTCTCCCATATGCAAGGAATACTACAACATTGAATAGAAGGAGATAGAATAATTGTGTAAAGTCTTACCATAACCATAGATGTCTTTTCTCTTCTATGTTGCAGTTTTGTATCCCTCCCGTCTTCCCCCTACAGCTTGTGCTTTCCTAGGATGATCCACTTAGGCTCCCTGGGGTAATTTCTTCATGGGGCTTTCTTATTCTGGGGAAGGGATGTGCGGACGTCCCTTTTATGGCTGACATTGTCTGTGCCTATGTGCGACGTCCCACATACAGGCAGTGGCGCTAAGCTCTTGTATACAGGCTGAATGTTGGGTTGTTGGGCGGAATACAACCCATATATTTTTCTTCTTCTCCCAATTAACATATCTGCTTGGTATCTACCTAAATTGTCTACATATATTATTCTCTCTGCAGTTAATATCTATGCTACTAAATGCATTCTTCTTGTACTGTGCCATAATGTTACTTTGATTTTTTTTTTATTTTAGGTATTGCTACATTCCTTGTAAATAACTTAATGGTAACCACATTTCTCAAATGTATTGTTACTGCAGTCTCAAAATAATGTACTTTTGCCTTGTATGTATTCGTATTGTATATTTATCTCTGTTTAAGTACAGTTAAGTATCTTACAATTTGAATTGTTAGGTTTTTCTTACTTTTAATTACTTTCCTGGAGCTTTTCTCCTCGGGCCTCCGCTGAAAAAGGGCTCTCTGGGCCGAGTCAGACTAACCCGGTTAACAAATGTAAAAATAAATAAAGTTAGAGATAAATTCATGGCAGACTCCAGTGTAAAAATAGAGCAGTATTCTTAATCTTAGCCTGTGAGACGCAGCAGGGTTGTGATAGTGAGGAAAAGAGTGCATTCATGCAGTAGTTGCAGGACCTATTAGGTAAAGCAGGACAACATGAACTGGTTGATAATGGTTGACTTGATTGCGCATATCAGGACAGGCAGAAGAGGATATGAGGACTGCCTTGTGTCCACATGAGTGGGGCAACAGGGATAAGGAAGGAGATGCCATTTCTAGACTTCTCTCTGGAAAATGGCTTGATATCCAACGCATGGTTCAGAGCGATGGTCACAAAATCACATATAAGAGTGGTCAACATGCAAATCCAGGTGGACATCCTCCTAGTAAGGAAAGGGCAGTGGTATAGAATTAATGATTGCAAAGTCATCCCCAGTGAAACAGTCTGCCCACAGCATGAACAACTGGTTACCACAGTCAGCTGCAAGCAGTGGTCAGAGAAGGTAAAGCTTATATCAACAGAGACCAAGCTGAAGACCTGGAAGTTGACTAGAGAGAAAGTACAGCAGTTAAAAAAAATGTCTAGGGACGCTAGCACCCCATGAAGAGGAGGAAATAGGTGAAGTTGAAGAAGAATGGCAACACCCCAAAACAGCTTGTGTGAGGACTACAGAACAGATATGTGGCCGAGCTAGCTATGGAAAAAAAGTATATAAGGAAAGCTGTTGGTGGAATGTAAAAGTCCAGGAGGTCATCAAAAGAAAGAATGAAAATGCAGGAAAAAGTGGGATTTAGAAAAGACAGACCAAGCTAGGAAGGAATACTGGCTAACAAAGAATCTAAGAAAGGAGTTTGCAATAGCAAAGAACAGTGCGGCAGAGGCACCGCACCAGCTTCTGGAAAGTGACTCCGTAGGTGGCACAAAAAAACTGTTATCAGGTTGCAAGGCAAAGACAGAAAGGTAAAGAAGATAGGTAGACACCCTTCATAAGGGATGCCAGCAACAGCCTGCTCACCATTCCACAAGACATCAAAGGAAGATGGAAAGAGTACTTCCAGTAGCTTCTGAATGAAGAAAACCCCACAGACACTGTACTGCCCTATACACAGCCTACGATGAAAGAAGAAGAGGAGCCCTCCCTAGAAGACATAAAAATAGCTGTAAGGAAAATGAAGTCAGGGAAAATAGCAGGCTCCGATGAGGTCACAGCAGGTATGATAAAGATGCTGAGTGAAATAGGAGATAAATGGATCCTTAGGGTATTGGAAGTGTGGAAAGAAAGGCGTATCCCAGATAGAATAAGCATACTCTTGTCAGTGTTCAAGAACAAAGGAGACATTGGATATGCAGAGTAGTAGAGAGTAAGATGGAAGATGAGCAGTTCGCATTCAGATCAGGATTCAGCACAACTGACCTGATATTTGCAGTGAGACGGATAGTTGAGAAGAAGCTAGAAATGAGGAGAGAGTCCAACTGGGCATTCCTAGATTTGGAGAAAGCATATGACAAAGTCCCAAGAAAGCTGATTTGGGCAGTATTGCAGTGGTTCAATTCCCAGAAACATTGGTAGAATTAGTGCAGGCTATATGCAAGGACCCAATAACTCCAGTGTGAACATTGTTCAGTCTCACAGTTTCTTGTGGAAGTGTGTGTGCCCCAGGGTACAGCTCTGAGCCCACTGCTGCTTATATTGGTGATGAACTACTATAACAAACAGGTTAGAGGGGACAGATCAACAAAGCTGCTGTATGCAGATGATGTGGCAGTACAGGCAGACTCTGAGCAAGATCTTCAGCAAAGGATAGGAGAATGGAATGCCAAACTGAAGGCACATGGGGATGAAACTAAGTACACACAAGACAGTGGTGATGTCAGCAAATTGGGGAAATCAGAAGAAACTGAGAATTGACATAGAAGGGAAGAGAGTGGAACAGGTTAATAGCTTCAGGTATCTAGGAGGGATAATTGAGGAGAAGGGAAGTCTGAATGAAGTATTTAAAGCTAGAATCGGGGGCTGCAGCCAACTGGCACAGAGTGTCTCATAGTGTATGACAGACGAATATCAAAGAAGTTGAAACATTTAAGTGTACAAAACAGTGGTGTGTGACCAGTACTACTGTATGGTACAGAAATCTGGGCAGTAAAAGCAGAACATATGAGAAAGCTATAGGTGATGGAGATGAAGTGCCTGAAAAGGGGGGTAGGATGCATACTGTGGGACAGACAAAAAAATGAGGATGCAAGAGCAGAAGCCAAAAATAGCTCCAATTGCAGAAAGATCAAAGAAAACTGATTATTGTGGTTCATGTACATGTTCTGAAAAGCAGAAGACAATCGGGTTAAGAAGATTTGGAAGAGACAGGAAGAAGATAAGAGGAAACGAGGACATCCAGCAAAGAGGTGGATAGATTGTATGACAGAAGGTCTGTGATGGGCATGATTGTCAAATAAGGCAAGTGTGTGCCATTCAGTAGAAACAGATGGTGACAGTTAACACGGCATCCCGTCCCCATGTAGAAAAATGGGGAAAATGTGGTTGATGACATTGATGATGAGGAGGAACACCTGAAATAAATGTGATGTCCTGACTGAAATTATTGTTACCATATTCCTAACATATGGGTTATCATAGTTGTCATCCAACCAGGATACCAGAGCTTTACCTTCTCAGGAACTTATGTCTGTATGACCTCCGCTTGCAAGTTGAGGGGTATATAGACAGATGTACAAATGCAGGTCCCACATCCTTCAGACTGATCAGCGTTCGGTCATGGGTATTGCTCCTTCGAATACTCAGGTAAGTGCCCCATTGGAGAACCTTCCTTTATATTTCTTAATGTTTTTTTTTCTTACTGGTACTAGATTTTAGTCAGGAGGAGTAAGTGCAAGTGCAGTAGGCAAATTCTGTGAGAAGACTTGCACAGTCAGTGCCTTTTTTTTTTTTTTTTTTTGCTTAGGAGCGGACACGACTATAAATCTTGTTTATCCGCCAAACTTTTGTTCTTGCGACCTTGTAGTCCTGTTTGGCTTCTCTTAACTCTCAGACTCTGTGTCTAACACTTGGCCCTCTCCAGGATGGCAGACTCCACTTCCCCAGACATACCTCCAACACTTAAGAAGAAGCTTAAAAGGCCTAGGCCAGAGACTCAGCTGGCCTTCTCTGAATCAACATACCCAGTGACATTCCAAAACCCGCTGTACATCCGATTCCTATTCAGATGTCTACCAGGACCCCATCAGAGGCCTTGATGACTGAGGATTCTGTAGACAAAGGTGAACTGCAACTCACCATATCAGAGGGACCAGAGGACATCCCTCCGATCCTGGTTAGGGAAGAGGTGCCAGGGAAACTTATCAAGGTACATCAGGGTAATGAGCCACCACATGTCACATTTAAGAAGAAGCATCAGAAAACAAAACTTGTTTCTTCCCCTCAACCTCCTCCATCGTTTTCCTGGGTGAAAGAATGGATTGATTTCTCTTCAGGTTTCCTTAAAACTATTTTGGCTCTGAAATTGCCTTCGTTTTTATCTCAACACCCTCCCCCATTCCTCAAAAATTGCTGTCAGTTAATCTTTCCCTGAAGATGAGGAGGCTTCTGATTCTGACCATTCTGTAGTTTACTCCTCTCAAATGACTCACCTGGCCAAGTCCCTTTGGATGATCAGAATTCCGTTTCATCTGATTCTGCAGCAGAAGAATCTTGCCTTGGAGAGAGAATATTAAATATGATGAAGCATTTTGAGTGGAAGTCTAGATAGGTTTCAAAAGTCCAGAAAAGATGTTAGTCTTTTAGAAATGGGCACCCCAGCCCCTTCCCCTGTCACCCATGGTTTTGAGACCTTTTTGGATGCTTTTTAATCCACTGACTTCCAGTCTCTGGCTCCAAAAAGATCAGATGGATGTTATAAAGCCCCCGATAACCTTAAAAAGTTCTTCATGTTTCACTGTTGCAGTGATCACATTTGGGTTATCTGCTTGCAGTAGCCCTCAGTCGGTCTGATTAACAAAGTCTTGGGTCCTGAGTCGGTTGCTCTCTCTTCCATGACATCAGGTAGTTTGGGGTATAAAACATGCAGTCGACGCCATTACATCAGTCTTTCTTGCTATGCGGTGCCCGAAGCAGTTCGCAAGTGCCGGTCGGCCGACTCCTGAAATTTTCGTTTTCGAGTTTCAGAACCGAAGTCTTCAACTAAAAGCTAAGTACCTTGTTGGGTTGCTCTAAACCGATGTCAGTAAAAGTAAATAATTGCATTTCTTGTGGAAAGCAAATACCTTATAAAGATTTTCATTCGTACTGTATTCCTTACCTAGGCCCTGACCACGACGTACCTCACTGTCGGTTTTGTGCCTTATTTAAACCACGAACTATCCGACGTCTATATATTTTTGCTTCTAAATATTTTGGTGCTCGGTTCAATTATCCAGATATGTCTTAAGTAAGCCATCCGACTACCAACGTTCCGAAAAAACGCAAAGATAAAGACAGAGGCAGGCTGCCTAGGTCCAAAGCTGACGATGATGCTTCTCCTAAGCCAGTCACCAGTTCGCCGGTAGTCAGTGAGGTGCTTTCGCAGCCCCTGATACCTGCTACTTCAGATTCACAGGCCTCTACTGAGACCCATTCGGAGTCCGGTATGCAGCGAGATGCTTCAACTGTGGAAGTCTCTACCTTGGATGGGTCCGGAGCCACTGTACAGGCACTCGAACCATGCCTAGAAAACTGACGCCCAGACCACATGGTCAGGCCTCTATGCCTAAAAAACAAATGATAAGAATGGCTGAAGACTTTATTACTTTAATCAGGGGAAGCCAACCTTCCCCGTCTAAGAGACCTAGGACTGAGTTTGCTTATGATATTGAAATTTCTGTTTCCTCTGATGACCAGGATTTACCCTCATCTACATATGAGGATTCTGATTCTGAGGACTCTATTCCCTCTGCTTCCCCCCCAGAGGATTTCACTTTTGGTGAAACCTTGCATACTCTTAGGGAGCATTTTCGTTGGGAAAGTCAGGAATTCTCTGATTCTCAAAAAAGGCTTAGGGATTTCTTACGCCTGCCCCAGCACAGGCCTTTAGCTATCCCTCCTGTACTAGACATAGCTGATGATGCCTTTGCGGAGTCTAGCTTGGCCCCTGACTCTTTACCTCGTGCTCCCAGAAAACCTGATAGATATTACAGGGTTCCTGACTCTCACAAGTTCCTTTTCAAAAATACTACTGCGGATCCTGAGACCATTTCTCAGGGACCCAAGGGCATTAAAGCTACTACTGTCAAAAATCCTAACCCCTCTGATAGAGACTCCAGGACGCTGGGTAGATTGGGTAAGTAGGTATACACTTCTGCAGGGTTGGGAGGGTGGCCTAATGGTTAAGGTGTTTACCTTACAAACACAAGGGGCAGGGTTCGAGTCTCACAAGGGATAATTGGCAAGGCTTAAAATGGCTCGCAAGGGCAGTTAGCTTAGTACTAATCTATGAACCTATGCAACTTTGGCCATTAGGGCCTTAAACTGACGGTTTCATTTGTTAAAGTATCAGCAGCATACTATTGGATTGCTTAAACAGAAAATGAGGTTGATTCCTGACTGTGCTGAAAATAAGGATTTACAGGATTTAATGCATTCTGCTGAACAAGTTGGAAAACATACTTTGCAATGTGGTTTTGATTCACTAGAGGCATCTTGCAGGGCTGCTGTCACTGGGTCTGTAATTAGAAGGCATGCTTGGCTTAAGGAGCAATCCTTGCCAGATCATGTTAAAGTTAAATTACTGGATGCTCCCTTAAGTCAGGACCGCCTGTTTGGCAGTAAGGCAGAAGAAGTTCTTTAAAAGATGGAGGAAAAAGCTAAATCTATGTAAACTGTTAAAGATTTCTTACAAGTACAACCTCCAAGATTTAGTAGGCATTGGCCTTCTAAGAATTGGTCCTTTCCTGCCTCTTCCAGGCCTTCTCAGTCCAAACCCACATCCAGCAGAACACCCAGGCTTCAGTCCCAGGGTACGCACAGGACTAAGCAGTGGGGGGACCCCACTTCCAAGTCTGGAAGTAGTAAAACTCCCCCCTATGGTAAACTGTCTCAATGACTTAACTTTAAAACTTCCAAGCACTTCTCAACTGAATGCCCCTTTGGGGGGGAAAGATTGCTCTACATGCAAAAAAACTGGGAACTCATTACCCAGGACAAATGGGTTTTAAATATAGTGTCCCAAGGATACAGATTTCACTTCCACACGTTACCAACCCCAAACGGTTGGCCAGATATACCCCCAAATCAGTGGGCAGAGGCTCAAAAGCAAGTACTCTCTCTCTCTCTCTCTCTCTCTGTTAAGCATAAAGGCTATTCAGACTGTACCAGAAGAAGAAGAAAAGGGACAAGGTTTCTACTCAAGACTTTCCTGGTACCCAGAAAAGATAATTCATGGCATCCTATCCTGGACCTGTCTACTCTAAACACCTTTTTGGTGATTCCAAAAGTCAAGATGTTGACTCTTCACCAGTTGCTTCCTATGCTAGGCAAAGATACCTGGTTGGCAACACTCGATTTAAAGGAAGCCTACCTGCACATCCCAGTCAGGGAATCTTACAGAAGATACCTTCGCTTCAGAGCAGGCTACACGCACCATCAGTTCTCTGCACTGCCCTTTGGCTTATCTACTTCGCCCAGGGTATTCACAAAGTGCCTAGCTCCAGTCATTGCATTTTGCACGCAAAGAAATATTCAAATATACCCATACCTGGAAGATTGTCTAATTCAAGCAGAAAGCCAGGACATAGTTTTGAATCATCTGTCCTTTGTGCAAAGGGTGCTAACTTGTCTGGGGTACACCGTAAACGAAAAGAAATCACACCTGGTACCCTGTCAACAAATTATATTCCTGGGAGCAAGCTTGAATACAACTTCCCAGATGGCTTTCCTCATGCCAGAGAAACAAATTCATTTGACAACCTACTTCAAACTAGTGGCCACAAAAACCCTGCTGTCTGCAAGGCAAATACTGCAAGCCTTGGGGTTCATGGCCATCTGCATTTTTCAAATTACATATGCAAGACTGCATATGAGGAAACTGCAATGGTATCAAAAAAGCCTATGATGTCAACATTGTCAGGACCTAGAAGCAGTGATTCCTATCATCCCTTGCCTACGCCTAGAGTTCCTTTGGTGGGCAGAGGCCTGCCACCAAAACAAGGGACTACCATTCACTCTACGCCCTGCTACCTAAACCCTAACAACAAACGCATCAAACTATGCATGGTGGGGGGGCTCACCTGGCAGGGAAGTGTATTCAGGGCAAATGGAACACAAGTCAAATGCAGCTGCATATCAATCAAAAAGAAATGTTAGCTGTACAGAATGCTCTGACAGCCTTCAAGGACCACATTCTTCCAGGACAATTAATGGTAAAGATGGACAACACCACTGTTATGTGGTACATAAACAAGCAGGGGGGTGCCCATTCTTACACCCCTCAGTAGACTAGCCACGGCATTGTGGAACACAGCCTTGAGCTACCAAGTGCATCTACAAGCTTAATTCCTGCCAGGAAAACTAAATACACTGGCAGACGGACTAAGCAGAAACCTCATGGACCCACACGAGTGGAAAATGGAACCAAAGATTTTCAGCATGTTGACAAACAAATGGGGGAACCCGGATATAGACCTGTTTGCCTCCCCCCCAGAACTACCAATTAGACAAATTTTGCACAAGGACTCGCCACAAACAAGCTTGGAAAGTGGATGCTCTCTCCTTCAGCTGGAAAAACCTATCAGTTTATGCCTTTCCTCCTCTGCCTCTCCTCTCCAAAGTACTAATAAAGATCAAACAGGACAAACCAAGGACGATATTGATTGCATCAGACTGGCCACGCCAACACTGGTACCCCCTCCTGCGCAGTGTGTCACTGTTGGCCCCATGGCTCCTGCCTCAGACCCCTACCCTGTTGTCTCCGCAGGAGAACCAGATTCTGCACCCTCGGCTTCAAACCCTGAACCTAGCAGCCCGGTTAATTACCTAATCTGTCCTTTACCATCCCTCAGTAAACCAGTGATCAATATCATTTTAGAGGCAAGGAGGCCTAGTACTAGAAAATCTTATGCTGAAAAGATTCTGTGCCTGGAACCAATCTCAAGGGATGAGCGCAGCAGCACCCAACTTACCTCAGATTTTACAATACTTAACTGAGATGCTTCACAAGGGCCTTTTTTCCTCCATCAAAATTCACGCCTCAGCCATTTCAACTCATTATAACACAGAACTTCCCTCTTCTCTCATCCACTGCTCAAGCAGTTCCTCAGAGGGTCCAAAAATTTAAAACCACTCAGGAGATCCCCAACTCTAGCCTGGGACCTTAACTTTGTCTTGGAGAAACTCACTCTTCCTCCTTTCGAGCCAGCTGCTAGTGCAGATTTAAAATGCCTTTCTTGGAAAACAGCCTTCCTTTTAGCAATAACTTCAGCAAGAAGGGTTTCTGAATTACAGGCCCTTATGGCAGTGGAGCCTTTCATCATCTTTCATGCGGACAGGATGTCTCTCAGAACCAGTCCCTCCTTCATGCCCAAGGTGGTATCCAGTGTGGCTCTTAATCAGTCCATTCATTTGCCAACCTTCTTTCCTAATCCACAGAACAAAGGAGAACGGATACTGCACTCCTTAGATGTGCACAGACAACTTAGATTTTACTTGGACAGGACTAAACCTCAAAGGAAATCTGAGCAACTGTTGGTGGCATTTGCTGCAGGGGCAGATGGGAGGGCTATTTCAAAGCAAACCATTTCTAAATGGATAGGCTATTGCATTCATTTCTGCTATAAGCACCATGGAAAACCTATCCCACAGAGGATCAGACCCCATTCAACCAGGGCTGCATCTACCTCTGCAGCCTTTCTCAGAGGTGTCCCTACCAGGGCATCCTAGAAGCTGCTTCCTGGAGTTCTGTACATACTTTCACCAAGCATTACCATTTGCCAATTTTCTCTAAATCCAGAGTTGGCTTTGCCACTGCAGTCTTGCAGGGTCTTATAGCTGGTCCTAATCCTATCTGAATTCCTCCTCCCAACCTTAGCTTTGGGAATCTACCCAAATGTTATGACTGCAACAGTAAAACACGAAGAACATAGTACAGTTGTGTCCACTTACCGTAAATGTAGATGATGGAGTGTGTTCACTATTGCAGTCCTGGTTACCCTCCCTCCAGCCCCATGACTTTTTTTGGCTATACCTCTACTCTCCTTTACTATGCTTAAAAGCTTTTTAGTGTATTTGCTTTTTTATTGGAGATATATCCTTGTATCTATATATATTCTAACCCTTCTGCAGAAACTAAAACCATGCTCACCCTCAGCAGACCAACTACCTGCTAAATTCCTACAACAATCAGTCAAAGCTATTGCTTATCCCATTTCTTTTCTGATCAATAGAACTTTTACCGAAAGTCATATCCCCAGTTTATGGAAAATTTCCCATATTATCCCCCTCCATAAAGGTGGACACTAAACTGAACTCTCCAACTACCGCCCCATTGCCATTCTCTCTCCTTTGGCAAAGATCATGAAGAAATGCATTCATAGACAATTACTTGACCATCTAACCCAAAATAATTTACTTTCCAACTGTCAACATGGATTCAGACCTTCACATAGCACTACTAGTGCCCTTCTTTCCTTCACAGATTGTATCAATAAAAACCGCAATCTTAACAAGCTTTCTTCAGCACTATTTATTGACCTGTCTAAAGCTTTTGACATGGTAAATCACCAAATTCTCATCAAAATACTGAAATCCGTGACAGTAGATACATCTTCTATAAAGTGGTTCCAGTCCTACCTTGATAAAAGACAACAGGCCGTACTATGGTACAAGTCTCTCTCCACTCACCTGCCAGTCAACCTTGGTGTCCCTCAAGAGTCCATCCTAGGACCTCTACTTTTTTCCATATTTATTAATGACCTTCACCTTGCCATCCCCCAAGCCACACGCATATAATATGCGGACAACTCCACACTGATATGCTCAGCCACCTCCTCTTCTGAACTTCAATCTCTTACCCAACAAGTATTTAACACAGTTGAGCAATGGTTCACACACAGATGCCTTCTCTTAAACCCCAAAAAGACTAAACTCCTCCTCTTCTCTCCCACCAATAAGTCCTCTCCTCTTGATTTCTCAGTTATCTCTACCAATAAAACTATTATATCCCCTGAACCAACCACCAAACTATTGGGTATCACCATTGACAACAATCTGAACTTTGATACCCATATTAACAATACTGTAAAAACTGTCAACAAAAAAACTTGGCTCTCTCTATAGAATAAAATCCTTCCTCTTACCTTCAGCTAAAACCACTATAGCACACACTCATCTAATCTCTTCACTTCTTTATGCCTCACCCATTTTTACTAATCTATCTAAAAATAATCTTAGCAAATTGGAAATGTCCTACAATAACATTGCCAGATTTGCTGCAGGCAACCCATTTAGAACCCAACACTGCATTAATTTAAAGCAGCTGGGATGGCTTGAACTACAAAATCTGATTAAATTCCATCAGCTATCTATAGCCCGCAACACTCTTGACAAATCTTCCAAAACTCCTATTCTATCCACACTCATCACTCCCTATAAAAACCTGAAATCCTTAAGGTCTTCTCAGAGACTTCTAGTACATACCACTAAACCAAACAACAAGGCTGGCAGCTCCCTCTTTTCTAATATTGTTGGAAAAGCCTGGAATCTCCTCCCCAGTGAACTCTCCTCACTTCCCTCACTATCATGCTTCAAAAACAAATTGAAAGTGTTCCTCAGAACACACGGTTATGCCCCTGTACTAAGCCTGACTAGTTATGTGTCTCTTAATACTTTGCTCTTCCTTACCCCTTCTACTCATTAACTGTAATTACTTCCTTATTAACCATAATACTATCTCCCTCTAGAACATCTTGATTGTACTAGCATGCTATGTTATGCCTGTATTCTGCACTGCTGAATTTACTGTGATAACCTGTAATGTGCATTGTAAATATGATTTTTTGTTTAATGTTTCCTTATTTGTTATCTTCTTAATTTCATTGTTCTATCTTGGAGCTTATCTCCCCGGGCCTCTACTGAAAATGGACATGTATCCAGTTAGACTAGCCCGGTCAACAAATGTAAAATAATGTGTGTGTATATATATATATATATATATATATATATATCTGTGTATATATATATATATATATCTCTATATATGATGTTAAGTTGTCTATCTCGCCTTCATTCTTGCTGGTTGGGTTCGGAGCCGATCCTCGGCTCCGACTCGGCCATCTTCAAAAGCTCGAGAGCTGCTTACTGGCTCGAGGCCCCCCTATATCCCATGATGCCTGGTACTAGATACCCAGATCTCGTGTGCCGCTTCTGCTACGAGGTTGCATTTACTGGCTCAGGTCGTATTTTTTCACTTTATTGATAATATTAGAACTTTTTATATATTATTAGTTATAACACTTAGTGTCATACATAGTTGTAGGATTTGTGGTATTTGTTAGTGTTTAATTCCCCCCTTGAAAACTCATTTTCTTCTTAGAGAGTTTTCCCCTCCCTCCCCCACTCCCGTTTTGCCTATTTAAGGTAAGCCATTGTAGTTAGAGGCTTATCCTCGTTTTCTTTTTAAGGTAGAAAAATTTTTTTCATAGAAATTGTGGTAGTTTGTAGGTCTTATATTATAGAGTGTGTGTGCTGTTAGGGTGTGATAACTTGTGTGGACTGTGTGGGTTTTTTTTCTAGTTACCTACTTCCCTTTGTACTCTTTCTTTGTATTTGAATTTTCCTTTACAGGAATGTCTAAAGACACAAAAGTGTCTGGATTCAAGAAGTGTGACTCATGCTGTCAGAAAATGTCTGACAGATGGTCACACTTCTTGTGTCTACTGCTTGGGCGTCCTACACCTGCAGGACTCTTGTTCGGTGTGTCATGCCTTTAGTCCAAGAGTCCTGCAGGAGCGTAGGAATAAGCTTATCCTTAGGGGTTTGCTTAAACCTGAAGGATCACCGGCCAAGACTCGGTCAGTGAAACCTTCCAGGCCATCGAAGCCGTCGGCTCCCAGTTTGGAGCCATCGCTGGGTGTGGCTTCTGCTTCAACTTCGCTTCCGGCTGGAACCGAAGTACCTATCTCCAAGTCAACTTCGGCTCCGACTGGAGCCGAAGTACTTGTCTCCCAGTCGGCCCCGACTCTGCTGTCGGAACCGTCAGGGAGTCGAAAATGCTCCAGGTCACCATCCTTGGAGTCGATAGACTCGGCTCCAGGGTCACCCTTGTTGCAATCGGAGTGAAGTCATCGATCCCACTCTTCTCGGTCGTCTAGACTTTCTGACCATGATTTGGAGAGAGTGGTGAGCAGGCTTTTAAAATCGCAGGCCCTGGCTAAAATGCTATCCAGCCCCCCTCATCAGGGTTCGGCTCTACCTGTCTCTGCAATAGTTCCTCCTTTGACTCACCCATTGAGCTCGAGGCCGGAGCATGCTGAGGCTAGAATCGTGGGACCGTCGGTTCCGATACCTCCCCTTTCGGTTCCGTTGTCGGCTCCGATCTCTTCCATGGTGCCGTCCTTTGGAGGGATCTGGGCGCCAGGACTCCCTCGTCGGCTCCGAGGGGGGCGAGTGGCATCGGACCCTTGTCCGACCCCGTTCTCCCTCTCGGAGTTTCGGCGCAGGTGAGTTTGGCTCCTACATCGGCTTCGGAGCTGTCTCTCTTGGTGCCGGGGGGATCCCAGTCTCTTCGGAGCTGGAGCCTTCTCCGATATCGGGAAGGGGCGCTTTCGAGGTCATGAGTGTGCTGGCATCTGAGTCAGCCTCACGGTTAGCCTCATCGGCTTCTCCCCCCATGGTGCCTGCTCCTGCCTCGGCCCCCCCCCCCTCCAGACCCAAAGCGTGGGGAACAAGCGCTCCAGGGCACCCCATTGGGTGTGTCGTCCTCTTCCGAGGCCTGTCCCATTCATTCAGAGGAGCCCCCTCGAAAGAGGAAATGCAAGAGGAAGCATGTTGACTCCCCTGAGTCTGTCACTTCAGATACCGGCTTAGAGGAGTCGGAAGGGTCCCCGAGATCCCCCTCTGAGGACGTCTCCTCCTCAGAGATCCTTGAAATTCTTAGGCAGAGGGGGAACTGGACTACCCTTAACCCTTCCGAGGATGAGTTGGTATTCCTGGACGCGTTTGGATCCCGACCCTCCACCTCCTGGGTGTCTCCGCCTTTCGATCCACTGATGTCTGTGGTGGCTCGAAAGGTGTGGTCAGCTCCAGACACAATGGAACCAACTCCCCGCAGGCCCACAAAATTCATTACTGCCCCTCAAGACAAGCAATTTCTGACCAAGGGTGTTCCCGTTGATGCCATGGTGGTAGCAGCGGCCACTAAAAAGGAGTTGGCTGAAACTTCTTCATCTGTCCATCCCCCTAATAAGGAATCTAGGATGATGGACAGATATGGGAAGCGGATGTTTTCCTCAGCGACCTTCTCCATGAGGTCTCTGAACTATTTGTGCCATTTTACCCGCCTTCAAAGGGATCTCCTTAAAGAGCTAGGAGATACCCTTCAAGATCCATCAGCTGCGGGGGCCCAGGCTAAGGTTGCCTTTCAGCTGGCAACTCTAAATTCGGTAGTAAACTCCTCCATGCGGCTCATCTCTTATGCAGCCGATGGCGCGAATAGGGCCGCAGGCACAGGCGTGGCTCTGAGGAGACACGCTTAGATGCGGTTATGCAGCTTTGCGGAACTTCAGGGCGTCTTTCACCAACACCCCCTTTGATGGTTCTGCTCTGTTTGGACCACAGGTGAAGGATACCCTTACCAGGTGTTAGCAGGAAGGCAAGACTCTCTCTGCTGTGGGAGTCCGTTTTTCCACTCCTTCAAGACCATATCCTAAAGGTCAGAAGAGTGGGAAAATGTGGTTCCGGAAACCCCAGGGAGCCGTGCCTCACACACGTGGAGAGTTTCCCTCCAGGGGCAGAGGAGGGAACAACAATAGACGCCGCCCTAGGGGCAGAGAGGGTCCTCAAAATCAGAGCCAAAGAGAATCTTTCTCTGACAAGCCCTTCCAGCATCCCTGAAGTGTTGCCCAGCTGTCCACCGTCGGAGGCAGTCGGGGGAAGATTATCTTTGTACTCAAAAGCCTGGCAAAGTATAACACAAGACAAATGGGTACTTTCCATCATATCCGAAGGCTACAAAATCCCCTTCTTTCGCACTCCATACTTTACCAACAAATCCCTTCCAGATGTTCCACCCAATCTAAGGGATCAAGCAGTTCAAGAAATTTCAAAACTGCTAAGAAAAAGAGCCATCCAGTCAGTCCCAGCAGACCAACAAGGATCCGGAATTTACTCAAGGTTCTTTTTGGTACCAAAAAAGACAGGGGACTGGAGACCCATTCTGGATCTCAGCAGACTAAACAGGTCTGTTCAAAGAACGAAGTTCCGGATGGTCACGCTACAGTCCATTTTACCCTTTCTGGGTCAGGACAATTGGATGTGCTCCATAGATCTTCAGGACGCGTACTACCATATCAAAATGGACAGACGCTCCAGAAGATTCCTCCGCGTCCGGCTGGGAGCCAGTCATTATCAGTTCAGAGCTCTGCCCTTTGGTCTCACCACAGCCCCCAGGGTGTTCACCAAATGTTTGCCAGTAGTTACCGCTCACCTGAGACGGCAAGGATTCCAGGTGTTTCCATATTTAGACGACTGGCTCCTTACTGCAACCACCAGGCATCACCTGCTGCAAGCCAGACACTACACCATCCAAACGTGCTCCAAACTAGGCATCACAATAAATTTCAAAAAGTCTGCATTGTCGCCTTGTCAATCTATCTCCTTTATAGGCGCAAACTTAAATGCAAAGGACATGTCAGCGAGACTTCCAGTAGACAGAGTGTTAGCTATTTGACGACATGTGCAGGTCTTATTAGGATGCAAAAAGATTCAGGCCAGATTCGTCCTAAAAACATTGGGTCTCATGGCAGCGGCGATCATACTAGTCCCCCTTGCACGTTTTCACATGAGGATTCTTCAGTGGATGCTGTTCACTCACTGGTCCTTCCATGATAATGATCACACAGTCACGTAAAAACCAACTTGTTTGGTGGATGGTTTCCCCATCATTATGCCAGGGCAGACCATTCGTTCTCCCTCCTCCAGTAGCTACAGTGACCACGGACGCCTTCCTGATCGGGTGGGGGAGGGGGGGCATTTTCAGGGCAGAACAGTCAAAGGCACCTGGCAGCCTCACGAGTACCATCTGCATATCAACGTCTTGGAGATGAGAGCAGTGCCTTTAGCGTTGCAAGCTCTTCAGAACTCTCTTCCCACCGGGACCATTGCAATTCAAACAGACAATATGTCAGTAGTATGGTACATCAACAAGCAGGACGAAACTAAGTCCTACCCCTCATGTCGAAAAGCACTCAGACTTTGGCAGTGGGCGATCTCTTCCCAACGGTTTCTGATAGCAGCGCACATCCCTGGGAAGTCCAACGTTATAGCAGACAGGCTGAGCAGAGCAATTCTCATGCCTCACGAGTGGTCTCTCAATCAGACTGTGGCGGACAAAATCTTCTGCAAATGGGGGCAGCCTTGCTGAGACCTGTTTGCCACCCCCTTCAACAGCAAGTGCGACAATTTCTTCTTTCTCCTCCCTCTTCCCGGACACTTCCCCAGAGACGCTCTAGTTCACGATTGGCCTCAGGGACTTCTTTATGCAGTCCCTCCATTTCCCCTGATTCCCAAACTAATACAGAAAGCTACCACATTGGGATGCAAGATGATCCTCATTGCCCCTTACTGGCCTCAACAAATTTGGTTCCCGTTCTTGCATCATCACCTTCTGGAGCAGTCCTGGATCCTGGACCCACTTCTAGACCTCCTGATCCATCAATCGGGCGGGCTGCACCAATCTCTTCAATCTCTCCAGCTCACTGCTTGGTTTCTCCACTTCCGACCTTAGCCAGGCTTCCAAGCATCTCTCACTCGGTGCGTGAAATCATCTTATCCTCGCATAAGTCTACCACTAGAAAAACTTATGCTAGTAAGTGGAAACGTTTTTCCTTATGGGCAGAGACCAGGAATGTAGATCCCTTTTTCAGCCCCTGTGCACCATATTTTAGAATTTCTAGCGGAACTTTTTCGAGCTGGATCCTCTTCTGCCACGATTAGAGTTCAGCTAGCTGCAATTTCAAACTGTCATACGGGCCTATCTGATATAAGCATCATGTCCCATAAGCTTTGTAAAGCCTTTCTTAAAGGGACCACTCTACTCAGGCCCCCACTAAGAGATCCCCCACCTCCGTGGGATCTGAATTTGATTTTAGCTTCCCTGATACTGCCCCCCTTTGAACCGGCAGTTCTTGTTCCTTGAAGTTTCTTTCTTGGAAAACCCTTCTTCTGGTTGCAGTTACGTCGGCTAGAAGAGTTTCTGAACTTCAGGCTCTGTTCGTCCTCCTTACCTAGTTTTTCACAAGGCTAGAGTTTCTCTTTGGACTAACCCTTCCTTCCTTCCAAAGGTTACTTCTGTTAATAATTTGAATCAGTCCATTGGCCTACCTGTGTTTTTTCCAAATTATTCCAACAAGGCAGAATACAAGTTACATCAGTTGGACGTTCATAGACAATTACGCTTTTACTTGCATAGAACCAAGCAAATCAGAAAATCAGAGCAGTTGTTCCTGTCCTATGCTGAGGGTAAACAAGGTATACCGGTGTCGAAAGTAACCTTATCTAGGTGGTTGACATCTATTATTACATTTATATATCAGTTAAGGAATAAAGAGCTTCCTGCTAAACCAAAAGCTGACTCCACCAGAGCCCTAGCTACTTAGTGGCTTTTCAGGCCAGATTGCCAATGGAAACTGTTTGTGCAGCAGCTACATGGGCTAATCCACATACCTTCATTTCACATTATAAGCTGGATGTGGCCTCCAGGAGCAGAGCTGATTTTGGTTCCACTGTTCTGAAGAGTCTGTTCCGATGAGCCACCCAGGATTGAGGTGCTAGGGACGTTGTCCCAACCAGCAAGAATGAAGGCGAGATAGACAACTTAACATTAAGAAGTTATGTACCTGCCCATTCCATGTTAGTTGTCTTCTTCTCGCCTTCTTTCTTGCATCCCACCCTCCATCCCCCTATCCTAGTAGACCGAGAAGAGTTCCTTATGTTTTTTTTATCACTGGCTGAGTCTTCTCTGGCTATAACTTCTGTCTATCAGTCTCTCCAGTAGGTTAATGTATCCTACTACAGTTTACTGTATTATTATAATTGTTATTATTATGTCTGTAGTTAGGTTTACCAAACGAGATCTGGGTATCTAGCGCCATGCATCATGGGATATAGGGGGGCCTCGAGCCAGTAAGCAGCTCTCGAGCTTTTGAAGATGGCAGAGTCGGAGCCGAGGATCGGCTCCGAACCCAACCAGCAAGAAAGAAGGCGAGAAGAAGACAACTAACATGGAACGTTATGGTAGGTACATAACTTCTTATTTTATTGCTTCCCATTAAGGGGACACTTGACATCTGGGACAAGAAAAACTGATGTAATGGTGTCTGCTGCATGTTTTATACCCCTGACTACCTGACGTCACGGAAGAAGAGACAGCAACCAATGCAGGACCCAAGACTTTGTTAATCGGGCCGACTGAGGGCTACTGCAAGCAGATAACCCAAATGTGATGACTGCAACAGTGGATACACTCGAACGTCTACATTTTTGGTAAGTGTACACAACTGTACTTTTTTGTTTAGGAATGCTGTGGCAGTCCCTTCTGCAGTTTCCTTCTAGTCTGATAAAACTCCTGCCAAATGCGAATGCTCTCCCTTCAGAGAAGGTTAGCAGGGCTGCGGATAGCTGACGTACCTCTCCTATCCCCACTTTTTTTATTTTTTTAAATGCCTTTATTGAATTATCACATGTGACATAGACAGACATACGTACATTTGTGTGAAAGTGAACAAACCACATTAACAAGTTCACATTTACAAGCATCAGACAACACACATTCTATACAGTATAAACAGTTCAACATTGCTTAAATTGTTCAGTTGTTGCTTTCTGTTAATCCTCATTCCTCCTCCAAAACAATTTTCTGCATGTATTGTTCCCACAATTTCCTTTTTATTTCTCTGTAATTTGCTCCTACCCTTTTCTAAAGATCCCACTTTCTGATTTTTTATCTCTGTTACAATGTTCATTACTTTATGAATGTTTGGTTTAGACTTTGATTTCCATTTTCTAGTAATTGTTTTTTAATTTATTTTTTCGGGTTTTTTTTGTTTGTTTTTTTTTTAAACTTAACAAGGCATTACTGTGTCTAGGCAGTTCAAATCCTGTATCCCAGCTTAAACAAATTATTTCCTTAGCTACACTTATTTGCTCACCCAGTATTCCTAACAGAGTACTCTGTAGGGATTTTTTAAAGTCTGCCTTAGAAAATATATGCTCCCAGGTACCTTTGTTCTTATCATACCTCTCCAACATTTGCCATCTACCTAAGGAAATATTCTGTGGCTTCTGCTTCGGGTATAAAAGTATCTATGCAAACACTTCCAGGCAAAAATCTTAAATCTTATAGACTTTGTTTTCATATCTGGGAACTACAGCGGCTTTTGTTCTAGATTCAGCGAAAAACTCAACCAGTGCAGGTCTTTCACTAAGGATTCCAGTACCCCTTTTTCTTTGACTGTACTCTGTCAATCCTTGATAGGAAAGACAGTCGCTAGCCTGCAGTCTAAATGTCTTCTTGGCCTTTTCTCATTCTGTTACCTTTCCCTCTCTGTTTATTCCCAATACCTTGATTCCTTTACCAACTTCCTCCAGTAAATTCCAGCCCCCTCTTGCATATACTGTGTACCCTAATTGTAGTCATCCCTATCAGCAGAATCTCATTTCTGAATTCCCATGTTGGCTTAGTTCCAAGTGTACTTGCTGCTACTTTATGAATATAATGTTCTGTATGACTGTTATGCTTAATGATCTGCATCCATTTTCTTCCCTTATTTATTGACCTTCTGCTTCATCATCATCCCTTTCCACTTTGAATTGTAGTTGTCTGCTTGTGTTAAGTATAAGAACTTTAACTGTGTAGCTGTAAAATATCGATTCAAATGAGGTAATCCTAAATTACCTTGCTCTTTTGGAAGTATCAGGTTATCCCGCCCTCTTCCCCAACAGATAAAATCCTTCAACTCATTATTAATTAATATCCACAGCTTCACCTCTAGTTGATAAAAATATGCCTAACCTGCATATAAAACTAAAGGGACTGAAAACATGTTTACTGCTTGTATCTTATCCATATACATAGGCAAGAGCTTCCACTTTTTTAGTTTTTGTGCTGCCTTTTGTTTAGTTTCTTCCCACATATCCTTAGCTGCCATAACTGAATTCTTTTTAACCCATGCTCCTAAATACTTCATTTTATCATGTCCGCATAAATATGGGTATTGTTGAACCAATTTATGTGTGGATACATAGTTTACAGCTGTAGCCTTTGTTCTAGCTTCATGAATATGTCCCAAAAAAACTTTGGACTGTCTTGAGAATGTTCCACAGCACTGAGATGTGCTTTTCTTGTTTTATCAGGTACAAAATAATATAGTTTGCAAGTAAAGCCAACTTTCCTTGATTAAAATACCAATTATATTCTTGAATTTCTGAGTTTATTTACTTTGCCAGTGATTCTAAATGTAATGCAAAAAAAGAAAGAGGACGCTCCTGCATTGTTCCTCTGTTAAAACGCAACATATCAGGGAGGAACCCTCCCACTTCGATTTTTCCTTCAGATTCCTCATATATCTCCCCCACCCCAATGAACCTTATTATTGCATCAGGGAATGCGAATACTTACATTCCCTACTCATAAAATCCCAGCTTACTCTATCAAAAGCTGTCTCTGCATCAAAACCTACCAATAACAGAGGTGTTTTCTTACATTCTGCTTCCCTCTAGATCATCAGTGTTCTGTTAATGTTGTCAAATGTTTGCCTTCTCTCCCTTCCAGAAAATCACATTGATCCATACCTATCAACTTTGGCAACCCCTTTGCCATTCTTTTTAGCCA